>NC_065575.1:43400000-44650000 GCF_937616625.2 Mercurialis annua
TCTTAACTTTATTTGTGCACGAGATAACTGCACAGACTCTATTCTTGTTTTTCAACATCCATTGAAATGGATGGCTTGCATGGATTGAGGGTGAGGATCATACAATTCTTGTTGATGTATAGAGTGAGACGAGTCTTGAATTTACTGGCGCCATTAGCCCTCCGGAGTTTCTGACAGAGACGACCGGTATTTTTTTTCATTCCCACTCTTTCAAAATTAGGAGGCCCCATTAACTTGTATAGGCACACTGTTACTGTCACAATTTGATTGATACGCATGTCAATTTTACTCTGTATCAACATGATTGGAATGTTTCTTGGTATAGCATGGTTCAGTGATATTTGCATGATGCTATTGTATATAGTTTTGTGTTGCCATCTCAATTTTTACGATAACAAATATACCTTTTTTGTGAAGTGCACTTATTTTTCTGTCAATTTGGATTCTGAATGTGAACTTATTGACCGATGCAGTCCATTCGGGACTGATTCTATTGATTTGGGACTGATTCTTCCGATTCGGGACCGATAATTTTGATTCATACCATAGACTCAACTCGACTCGTTTTTCTTACGACTCGACTTGGTTTGTAGTTTTTGTTTTGTACGGTTCGAGAAAACAAGAAAATCGGACGGCTATCCTGATAAAAAGTTGTATTTTTCCTAAAATTAAAAATGGATAATGGAAGGTGATGTCCCATCATTCATTGGTAGTTGTGTCATTTTCCTTTCCCCTATTTAGATATGATGTTCTAAAGTAGTCTTCAATGCACCAATAGAAATTTATTAATTGGTTGTTGCAATTGCAAAATTGATAGCTGTTGGAGATAAAATATGCATGATGAATCTTCAATGCATGATGTTAGAATAAGAACAATTATGTATTTTTGATGATATACTATTATAAGAGTTCCTGTAAATAGCTTGATGTTTTATTTATAAATTGTTTATTACGTGGTATCAGATTCTCTATGATTGAAAAGTCTAGTGTTTGGTACATTTTTTAATTAATTGTGTACACAATATGAAATGTGCACATGTGTTTATTTTTATATATAATTAGAAGGGAGGGAGATTATGCCATTTGAATTACAATTTATTGGTGCATATGTTTGTTTACATTTCTAAGTTCCATTTTGGTGCATATGTTTGTTTACATTTCTAAGTTCAATGGATTTTTACATGCGGAGTGTGTTAGTGATGGTACTGGTTATTTGATGTATATAGATTGATTGTGGGGTTGTGTGTTTAGAATTGGGCGAGAAAACTTTTTGGTATTGGTTATTTGACAATAATTGATGGTATTGGTTATTGCTTAAATTGATGGTATTGGTTATTTGACAATAATTGGCTTATTGTTTTCCTGTTCTTATGTACAATTTTTGATAATTATTGATCTATGATGGTTGATCCTTTTAATATGTTCGTCCGTATATAAGCAAGATTTTTTTCTTTCGAATTCAAGCAGGACAGCTTGAAACTTGTCTATTGAATACCAACTAGCATAGAATACGACATTTTCAATAGCTCAATACTTTATTGAACAAAGGGTCAACGCGCCCCTAAATTTGTGTCAAGGGGTCATCTAACCCAATTTATATTTTTTTGAGCAAATAACCCCAAAACTCTTCATTTTCGGGTCAAGTAACCCCATAATTATATTTTAAGGGTTAAATGCAAATTCATACACCAACTTTGACCTAATTTGCAATTACAACATAAACTTTGAAACTTGGCAATTTCAGTAACAAACTTTACACCTTTGGAAAATCGATACACCAAACTCAAAAAACACTAACGTGGACATTATAATATGCCGCCATTTGTCGTTGCATGATTGCTCGGTGTACCAATTTGCCAAAAAATGAAAGTTTGTTTCCGACATTGCCAAGTCTAAAAGTTTATGTTGTAATTGCAAATTAGGTCAAAGTTGGTGTATGAATTTGCATTTAACCCTATTTTTAAAACGTGTAAAATACAAATCGGAGGTGAGGGATGCAAAAAAGTAATTAAATACTTCCCTAATTGTTGCGATAAAATTATCCTAAATCTGTTTTTTAAAATAAAAATATAAATTATGAGGTTATTTGACCCAAAACTGAAGAGTTTTGGGGTTAGTTGCTCAAAAAAGTATAAATTGGGCTAGATGACCCCGTGTCACAAGTTTAGGGGGCGCGTTGACCCTTTGTTCATACTTTATTGATTGGAAATATTTACTATAAGATTCAATTATCTTTTGAATTATTTATGAGTCGAAAATCATGTTAAATAAACAAAGAACATATGACTGGCCTCGCTTGGTTCGTTTTATAGTAATTCCTGGAAAATTAACTTCCCGGGAAGTATAGTTCCTGGGAAGTTGATAAATATTGTTTGTTTTGATTTTTACTTCCCGGGAAGTGCGAAATTGATTTTTAATTAAAAGACAAAAATTTCCTTTGATAATTTTTATATTATTAAATAAATAAATATGTTTTTAAATCGAGCAATAAATAATTTAATTTTTACTTATTAATTCTTATTTTACGATTCAAGTACTATTTGAGAGAGTTTTTAAATATTAAAATTTAAAAATTATATTTTTTTATTTGAATTTTACATAATATAAAATATTAAATAAAAATATTTATTTTATTATAAATAATTATAAAATAATGTAGATATATTTTTTGAAGTAAATAAAAATATTTTTTATATGAATTTTAAAAGAAAAAAAAGTTAAGGTTAAATTAGAAAAATAAAACAAAAGTGCTAAGTAAGTTCTACTTCCTTGGATTTTGTTAGGAAAGTTACTTGGCTTAATGCATCATTTGACCCTTAAACTATACACTTTTATTCTTAGAGACTCTTAAACTAATTTGATATTCTATTGGACCTCTTAACTTTACTTTTTGTTCTATTTAACCCGTCAACTGCAACTTTTTTGCCGATCTGACCTTTTTCATCCAACGTGGCAAAAGCGCGTGTTTTCAAACGCTTTGAAGCGCGTGAAGGATAATTAAAATGCATAAATTGTTCTATTTAACCCCCGAACTACACTATTTTGTTCTATTTGACCCCTAAACTTATTTTATTTTTCTATTGCACCTTCAAACTTTTAATTTTTACCCATTTAACCTTCTCGAAAATACAATTATTTAATTTTTATCCATTTAATCTTCTAGAAAAATAAAAAAATATTGAAATTTAATCAAGTAATTACATAATATAACTTCTTGTACATGTAAATATTTGTTTACATTTCAATAATGATAAATGAAGTTTGTCTGTTTTTAGCGATATTATAAAATATTATAAATTTACTATACTGTGATAATATTAAAAAAAGAATACATTTTTAAAAAAAATTAATTTTTAGTGTGTTTCACGAATTTCCAGTTTTAAATTTTTTAATACACCAGCTTTTAATTTTTTGCAATTTCAAACTTTTCAAATCAATTTTGAATCTTTAAAATTCGTGTTAAAATTGGAAAACACGCTAAATTTTATGATTTTTAAAGCCTTAAATGATTTTTTTCAAATAATATGTAAAGTACATCACTTTTTATTTTAAATTACAAAAATATTTAGGCTTAATATATTTTTTAATCCCTAAATCTTATCCTTTTATTTCCTATGACCTTTAAACTATTTTAATGTTCCATTGAACCTCTTAACTATTTTTTTATTCTATTTAACCCCATGTCAGCAAAGCCATGTCATCAGTTTTATCCACGTCATCGCGTGTGGTGTGCACATTCCGGATGAGGGGTTAAATAGAACAAAAAAAAGAGTTAAGAGGTCCAGAAGAATACGAAATTAGTTTAGAGGTTGCAGAGAATAAAATGGTATAGTTTAGGGGTCAAATGATCTATTAAGCCAAAGTTACTTCCCTATTCAAAGGAAAGTCAAACATCCATCTTCCCGGAAAGTAGAACGTATAAATTGAATCAAGTAAAAAAAATTTGCTACTTTCCGAGAAGTACAACTTTCCTACTCTATTTACCTCCCAACCAAGCAAAGCTTAAATAGAAATCAATTTTAGAATTTTATTCTCAACCCACATGTCCATGTAACATGTAGGTATAGATTTACTTTTGGTGTCGTCGGTGGAAATCTCCAATGGTTGAGTTTCGATGACACCTTTTATCAAAAAAAAAAAAAATTACGACACAATTTTTTCCGTTTCTATCTATATTATTTAATATTTTTGAAAAACAAATTTGTCGTTTTTATAGTGGAGACTCTTAAAGTATGGGATGTAGGGATGTATATGAGTTGGGTTACTCATATTTATTCGAAATCGATTTGAAAAATTCAACTTGATTTTGAGCTATTTGAATTTCATCTCGATGATTTGAGTACCACTTTCTAGCATCTCCTCCAGTTAGTTTCACAAACGCAGATCATTTCTCTTTAATAGGCCAATTCTTAGCAGCTCAAGCCATGACAAGCAGGATCACCTCAAATTTAAATTTCTTCCTGTGTTTTCAAGTTCACCTAAATATTTGACACCTAAATAAATTAATAAAAATAAAGGGCATTACATATCATTTTGCTTAGATTTCAAAAATTTAAGTGAATTTGAGGGAAATGAAAAAAATTTAAATTAGAGGGAGTCATTCCCAACACTACGGTCGCTCAAATTGATTTTGATTTTCTATTTATTTTATTTTTTAAATTATATTTATATTATGTTTTTTGAGATCAAATGGTTAAGCAAAATTATTATTAAATCACCAAAATATCTATAAAATTACAAATTTGTAATCTACATTCCAAAAATTGTGCTACACATATAACACTAATATTGGTGATATTAGAACATTTTTTTTAAAGTTTTTCTAATTAAAAATAAAAAATTTAATAAATATATAGAATCTAATGTACAAATTAGTGAGCTCTCAAAAGAACGAAGGATCACTTTACCCCCCGAACTTGGCACAAAGTATCAAAAACGTCTAAATTAACAAAACCGGATCACTTTTACCCTGAACTTGGCAAAACCGTTTCAAAAACACCCCTATGCTGATGTGGCACCTTAATGGGAGAGTGAGATTCTAAATTTAAAATAATTAACCTAATCTAATTAAATATTTAACCCTAATTAATTTAAAACACATCTTCCTCCACCACCACTATCCCTATTCCTCCACCACCGACCACCACCTAAAATTCATAATCCGCCGCCCAAACCCATCCGACACCGCCGGTACCGTCGCAGCGGCTGAGACGAACTGAGTTCGTCTCTCAGATCTGAGAGACGAACTCAGTTCGTCTCTTCGTCTCTCAGGCGAACTCCGTCTCTCTGGAGTTCGCCTGAGAGACGAACTCCAGTTCGTCTCTCACAGTGAGCAGCTGCCGGAAAAAATTCCGGCAGCTGCTCACCACAAACTAAAAAAAAATCGATTTTTTTTTGTAAAAATATACAAAAAAGTCTTTTATATTTTTAGTTAGTATAATTTTGGTATGTAAGGTTTTAAAATTAAATTGTTTTTTTTTTAATTATTAGGGACTAATTTATACAATATTGAAAAAATTAGGACAATTTTAAACATTTCACCATTAAAAACCACCTAAGAAAAAAAATCCACCTCTAAAACCAGAGAGTGTGCCTCACTCTCTTAGTTGAGAGTGGGGATGGGGTTTTTGTACCAAAATTGACAAGTTCAGGGTAAAAGTGATCCCGTTTTATTAATTTGGACGTTTTTGATACTTTGTGCCAAGTTCGAGGGGTAAAGTGATCCTTTGTTCGCTCTCAAAATCACCTATCTTATTTAAAAGATATTTTTCACCATCTCTGTGCTAAAGAAATTAAGATGATACTTCTATTTTTACTAAACGAGTCTAGTCGAATCGAATCAAAACACTATTAAAATTGAATTATATTCAACATTAAAATTTAAATTTCAAAATTTTATTCAAATTCAGCTGAATTTAATTTTAGGAGTTCAATCTCGAATTCGATACAGTAATTTAAATTTAAATTTGACTTGATTTTATATTTTGCATAAATATTTTAAAATTATTTTTTCATATAAAAATAATGATATTACATAAATATTTATAATTAAAAAGCGTAAAAAATCAATTAAAATTCAATTGGACTTACTAGATTATCGAGCATGGTATTTTAATGCTCGAATTTGTTTAATAATTAACTCGAACAGCTCAAGCGAGTTGGTTCAATTTGATCTTCTGAAACTATAACTGGTTTTTTTTCCCAAGCTCGAATATATTGATGAAGATATAAATACAAATAATGGAAATTATATCATAAGGATTTCAATATGATCTTTCAAATTTGAACAAACAACTACTAAACAGCAATTCAAGATAAGCAAAAAATAATCGAAAATAAGGATAAAACCATGACATGGATCACAATAAACTTAATATAAGAAAGAACTATGTTCCCGTTGGAAGGGGTACTTAGATCATCCTTTTTCCGATTTGATAAGAAATCCGCTCTATCCGACGAAGTTTAATATTTTCGGTTCATCTTCAACGATATTTTAAAGAGATAGATTTAAAAATCTCCCCAATGTTTAGATTTACAAGAACTTGGATCTATAGCTCGAACGAACACTAAATAGTTTTGAACGATATACAACATCGGATCAAAGAGGTAAGAAAACAAATCATAACAATTTATTTCATAAGATAAAATTCCAAACCAAAAAAAAACATTTTAAAAAAGTCTTATTCAAACAATAAAAGTAGATCTATACTAATAAAATTATGGACGGAGAGAAGATAATTTTCCGGTGATCTATACTAATAAAAGTAGATCTATACTAATAAAATTATCAAGTAGCACACTCAAGAAAATATTGATACTTTAGGCTCAAAAATCTCACATTCTTAAGTGTAGTTTGTAAACAGCATCATGTGGCTAGTCCTTCAAAAATTCTCAAGAAACTTAATTAAAATCTAAGCAAAATTAACTTTGATAAGAGTTGAAATTTTTGGCTATCTTTAAATCACAAGTAATAGAGAATTTTGTGCTTAAATGTTATGCTTCAAAAGTTAATAAAAATTATTAAAACAAAACCAAACTCATGATTTCAATCAAATACTTTCAACAAACTTAAAGATATCATAATTTCAACTTGACACGGGGATATCTAAACATGCTTCTCAAGTTCCATTTGATCAATTAATGAACTATCCCATGCACGAACGTGCACCCTACGATTCTCGCACCCCGATTCTTCGTACCTCAATTGAATTAGTTGAATTCGCGTGTTGAATCGGAAATCGAATAGTAATTGATCGATTAGTGTGTATAGTTAACCTAATGAGGTTAAACGGGAGTTGAATTAGAAATGATATACGATCCGTAAACAAGTTAGATACCGTTTATCGAAATATACGTGAAAAGCACGACGATTAATGAAAGTAAAATGTGTCGAGTCTCGAGTCTAGAGTCAATCTTAGAATAGGATTCTAATATTAGTCAAATGTTTTAAAAACTGTTTTAGATCCGGCGAGGCAAGAAGCAGCTGGACCAGTAGTTCGGGAAGCTTGACGTTCTAAAGCCCCGACGTATTTTTGGATAAGCGTTTTCTGTGAGTTTATATGATTTACTTTTAAAGTGTTTATTTAAGCAATTATTTTATATTGCTTTATATTCGAACTGCATGTTTTATATGCGAAACTTTTATATGAATTGCGCATATGCTTGATTTGAAACCAGTATCGATCCGATGGAACGTGCTACCTATTGAGCGGCAATAAGACTGTGTGATCACCAGTTTTGATTTGATACAGCTATGAGCTGATTATGATTACGAAATTTGAAATTTGAGGTATAGTTCGATACGAGCGAGCACTCGGCTACGGTGTAGCCTGGAGTCCCCGTATCTAGTGGGTTGGACCCACCAGTGAGTTGGACTCACAATGTGATATTAATGATTGGGTTGCTTGATTGATGATTAATATGTTTGAGGATTAAGGTTTTCAATCAGATTCTGTACTTGGCTGCATACGATTGATTGTGGTTTTATGTTTTATTTGAATACTTATTAGTAAATGTATGAACTCACTCAGTATATTCCCATATACTGACCCCTCACAGATTTCCTTTCAGGATAAAGACGCTTTGAAGCAACGGACTTCTATCCTACTTTCAGAAGTCTGTATTTTTGAGTATGTAAAGAAACAGTACTTTACTCTTAGAGCTGCAGTAGATAAGTATTTTGCAAGTCAGCTTGTAATGTATAGTTTTCTGTAAATATAACTTTAATGTTTTAAAGTTTTAAATGTTTTACACTAGCTGCGTTTTGATATTTGAGATTGTCAGAGGATGTGTATGCCCGGCATGTATGATTCTGCATGACACGTGTTTATTGTCTGTCATGCATGACGTTTATGTTCGCGAAAAATTATTTTATGTTTTTTTAGGCTTGCTACGGGTTTCGGAGCAACCACTCCCATTCCCTAGCGCCGGTCTCGGCCCTGAGATTGGGTCGTGACAGTTAACCTATCGTTTATAACCCGATTACCCCGAATCGTCCTTACTGTCACGGCTTAGAGGACAATAGAAAATAACCCGACAATCATAAACAAAGCATTAAGAAAAGTTATCCACACATGCCACGCAACGCAAACATAGTGGACGGACTCATGTTTTATAACTACGTTCTTATTATCTTTTCCAACCAACTTGCTTTAATGACGTTTACTCACAAATCGATTTTTAATCATGTAATTGGTGATCAAGTAATTACAAGCATTAATCCCAATAATAAGAATTGCAAGAATAAAGAAAGATAAGAATATTAAATTTCAGATTTGAATTAAACCCATACTACTCACAATATCATAGATTTAATAAATTTAGCTAAACATAATTGAAGAAATCAATAACTCAAAAGTAATGAACATAATTAAATAATATGAAAGAAAATACTTGAATTAAAAACTTGGAATTATTCGGAACACAAGTCTTCGAATCAAAATTTCGAAGAATTAAGTCTTAAAAATAAACTAAGGACTAAAACGATATTAACCTAAGACAAACTGTTTGTAGAATAGAAAATAATGAAAAACTAGATAGAATACATGATCTTGAGATGTCTTTATATAGTAGAGGAGTCCTTGATGTGTTGCAAGAGTTGTAGTTGAAATCGGATACAAATCTACGTAGAAAAAGGATTTTCACGTTTTAGGTTCGTAGGTAAATCCGGGCCAGTTCCTCAATAGTGCCTGGTTCCTAGGAACTCGGCACTTTTGAGGAATTGGCCACAAAAGATTCGCAGAAAGTAATCTGGGCCAGTTTCTCGATAGTGCCTGATTTCTAGGAACTAGACACTTTTGAGGAACTAGGCACTTTTTCTAGCTTTTCTCCAATTTGCTCTAAATTGCTACGCTTCACTCCATACACATAAATCTAGAAAATAAACACATTTCCAAGCATAATATCCTAAAAAAAATGCAATAATACTATATCAAATACTTGGAAAAACTCTATATAAAATACGCATATCATAAATGTATTGTAAATTGAGTTGTATTTAATGCATATTGAAATAAGGAAAGGGATAAAAGTGGAAATTTAGTATAAATTGATACAGAAAACACGATATGGTCTTTTTAGATGGGACAAATAAAAATAAAATATATCACTTCTTAAACGGGACGGAGGGAGTATAACATAGTAGGCATATAGCCGTTATCTTGTTGTATTTCTTTTTGTTATTTATTTTACACCGAAAGGTGTAACATTGATTTTGTTTTATTTTTTTTTGCTATTTGTTTTTTAAAATGTTTCCTTAAGCAAGCAAGTATTATATATATATATATATATATATATATATATATATATATATATATATATATATATATATATTACCAATATATTATGTACCAAAGATAGGACTAAGAATTTGGACGCAATTTGTTTTTTAAATTTTATACATTTAATAACATTTAGGAATTTTAAATTTATAAAATGTTTTATCCATGTATTTGAATATAAAATAACATATTTACGAAAATGATTCTAAAATACTAAAATAATTCATAAATTTATATTTTTTACTCAAAAAATGATAATTAAAATAAAAAATTTAAAAGATGATCACAAATTTACAAATGTTTTTATTTCAGCTTATCATTTTAATTGGCACTTTGTCACTTTCAAAAAATTTTAAAAAATTCATAAATATTAATAAACTTCGCACATTCATCTTCATTTTTTCAATAATATATTTATCAAATATTATAGTTAATTCACTTTTATGTTAGAAAAAAGGGATAAACATTATGAGAAACGTAAACAATTAGAAAATAATTAAAATTGAAAATTTTATTTTTTAATTCAAGCGGTGTCTAAATGGACTCATGCTTGAGATGAGATTATTAATATTTGGCCAAACGCATATTTAAGTCCCTGCATTATCACTTTTTTCCAGATTGAGTCCCTACACTAAAAAAGTGTAATATTCTTCCCTACACTATCAGGAATGTTTAATGCAAGTCCCTCCGTTAAATATCGTTAGCTCGTGTGTTACACGCATAGCTTGGTGAGAAAGGAAATAAAAAACAGGTGATGACTAGGACATGTTAACTCAGCCAAATACATATTTGAGTCCCTACACTATAATTCTTTTTCAGATTGAGTCCCTGCATTACAATTTTTTTCCAGATTGGGTCCATGCACTCAAAAACTTAAAATTCTTCCCTACATTATCAGGAATTTTTAATTTAAATCCCTATATTATATTTCATTGGCTTGTGTCTTACGCATATGGCTAATTAAACACTGCGTTAAATTTTTTATTTTATTTTTAAAAAGTTTGGATAAGTCCACGTGATCCAAAATTCGAATATTTAACCATTTATAGTTTAAAACGAGTCTAACTTAGAAAAATTATTTTAATTGAATATGTTTATTTTAATTATTATAAAATTATTCTAAATGAATGCTTATTATTTTAGTGCAATGAAATAAAAATTATATTAATAAAAAATAATAAATTTTTAGCAAGGTACAAAAGGATAATGTAAAAAAAATCACGAACTTTACATATTTTTTTCATTTTAATCATATAGTTCATTTTCATGCACAAACTACCATTTTTTTTTTCAAATTCATACACGGTGCTGAGATGTCACGGCTCTATTGGTGTAATTCGTTGAGTTGGATGTCATTTTACACCAATGAATGGCTGTCACCTCAGCACTGCGTATGAATTTCCAAAAAAATGGTAGTTTGTGCATGAAAATATGACAAAATATAAATTGTGTGATTAAAATGAAAAAACATGTAAAAATTTGTGATTTTTTTTTGACATTAACCCAAGTATAAATAAACAACATACTAAATAACTTTGAATAAATTTTTAATAATAAAATAAATTTAAAAAATAAAATGAAAATCGTCATTTATTTCTAATAATTTTATAGTAACCAAACTTGTTCCATAGTTGTGAATTTAATAATTTATTTTATCAAATAAATTTTTATTACCTTTCTATTGATTTAAATTATTTAATAATTTTTTTAAAATTTAAGCCTAATATATATAAATTCATACCCACAATAATGATTATTAATAATGGCAACGTACAAATAAAAAAATTGTTAAATTTCAAAGTAAAATATTGGCCAAACACATATTTGAGTCCTTACATTATAATTTTTTTAAAATTGAGTCCCTACACTTAAAATTATAAAATTCTTCCCTACATTATCAAGAAAGTTTAATGTAAGTCCCTACGTTACATTCCGTTTGCCTTCCGTTAACTCGCAGTGTCAGAGGGACTTGCATTAAACATTTCTGATAGTGTAGGGAAGAAAACTACACTTTTTTAATATAGGGACCCAGTCTGGAAAAAAGTGATAGTGCAGGGATCCAAATATGCGTTTAGCCTTAATATTTTCTGATTCTTTTAAAGTATTTTTATTGACTAAATTTTTCAAAAGTATGTACTACTATTTTCTTTTTCTCAAAAATAGTTTAAAATCTTACAAAAATTAACAATTGAAAAATAAAACATTTTTGAAAGTTAAACACCGGAGTAGATAAAGCAAGACATGATGTGGAAATATCGAAAAAAAGAAAACCATTAAAGAGCCAGGTTTAACCAACCAACAGCTAACAGCACACACAGAGCGAGGATTTAGCTTAGAAAGAATAAATGTATGTGGCAGCTGCTTCCTACGCATTAAATCAAAGATTCAACCAAATTAAAAAAGATAGGATTATTTACATTTTCGGTCCCTGAACTTTTTAAATCTTCTCTTTCCATATCTGAATTTTTATTTCTATTATATCAGTATTTCATTTTATTAGAGTTAATTTCATAAAAGACCACAACTTTTACATGAAGTTTCATTTTTAATCACGACTTTTAAAATTTGACATTTAAAAACACGACCTTTCATTTTATTTCAAATCTATCATAAAAGTAAATTCAGTGTATTTTTTTTGACTAAAAATTACTAAACCTGCATATTCTAATGGAAAAATAATATTAATATTTACTGCCGATTTATAATTTGGGTATTTTATTAATGGTTTAGTGAAGAATTTAAATAACAAAATTACACTGAAATAATAGATTTGAAAAATAAAATAAAAGGTCATAATTTTATATAACAACTTTTAAAGGTTGTGATTAAAATGAAAATTCACGTAAAATTGTGATTTTTTATGGAATTAGTCCTTTTTTTAAATGTATCAAATGAGTGTTTTTATTTATTGTTTGATTGTTAAAATACGAATAAAGCCCAAAATAGATTTTAAATTTGCTGATATTTATTATTTTAATATTATTATATAAATAGTTCATTGTACGCACAATCATCATTTTTACTAATGTTCAAAGTCGTAAACTCACTAAAGATATTTGCTTGATATTCTTTTTGTCTCATTCTATTAGAAAACATTTCTCTTTTCAGGTATTTTATTATTTTCTAAATTATTCGAAAAGCCGAGTGCTTGGGAAAAAAACAAACTCACAACCTGAATAAAATAATGCATACCACTTATACCATTTGAACAATAACTCGTTGTTTTTAAGTGTTATATTATAATAATTATTTTTATTTATAGAATACACTTTATGTTAATTTTTTTACCATCTATAATTAATACATTTAGAGAGAATTTTTTTTCAAAAATATGATATATTTAATATAATATGAAAAAATAAAAGTAAAATTATTAAATTTCAGGGAGCACATCTTTAAAAACTTAAAATGCTACTCCTTCCGGTCCATAATATTTGTCGCACTTGAATTTTTTTGGGTCCATAATATTTGTCACTTTAAAATATTAAGAGAGCATTAATTGCTATTTTTCCATGTTTGTTCCTCATTAATTTATTAAAAAATACAATAAACAAATAACAATAGTATTATAGTAGTCATGTAAACAAATTTCAATGTAGGATTAACTTGGAAAAAGTGTTTATAAATTAAGACATATTATTAATTATTTTTTTAGTTCGTGTGTTAAAAACAAATGCGATAAATTTTATTGACCGGAGGGAGTAATACGGATAAAAAGAAAGTTCAGAAATCGAAATAGAAGATTTAAAAACTTAAGACGCCATTAATACAATAAAAAAGAGTAGAAGATGAGAGCATATGATTCTTTTGGCTGCTCCCCACACTGTCACTGACCTCACTTTCTTTTCTGCTTTGTCTTTTTTTTATCTTCCATTCTCACTCTCTCTGCACATTTTTACACTCCCCCCCATAACCCTTCACACCCATTTACCCATTTTCTCCAAAGTTCACTTTTCATCAAAACCCACTTTCAAAAATAGGGTTTATTTTATCTCCATTCCCAAAAGTTTTTCATTTTTTTTTGTTTTGGGTGTGTGTTCTTGAATGTAGTAGCAAATGGGTTTAATGGGCAAGAAAAAAATCAGTAATGTGTTTGTTTTTTTTATTATGATCTTGCTTTTTTTTAGTTACAGTGTTTCTTCAGCTCCTCTCTCAGCTTCTTCACCTGCAAGTCAGTTTTTTTTAGTTCTTAATCTTTATTTATGATCTGTGTTCTTGCTTAGTAACTGGGTTTTATTATTTATTTGTAAATTTTTTGTTTTGAGCAGAGATTGTTAGTGGGTTCTTTCAAAATGCGGTCTCTATGTTCATGAAATGGGTTTGGTCACTCAAAGCCACTACTAAAACAGGTTGGTTATTGTTATAGATCTTCTTTAATTCTATTTGATTCTGATTCTAATTTTGATTATTTTAATGTTGTTATGTGACAGCGATTGCTGGCCGTCCGATGATGAAGTTTGAGAGTGGGTATAATGTGGAGACAGTGTTTGATGGAAGCAAACTTGGAATTGAGCCTTATTCTGTGGAGATTTTGCCTAATGGGGAGCTTTTGATTTTGGACTCTGCTAATAGTAACATTTACAGAATATCTTCTTCATTGTCGCTCTGTAAGTGTGGGTTTTCCTGAAAAATTTATAGATTGATTAGTAATAATAGGTAGCACGGATACGGAGAAACGGTGTTATTTTACGGTTTCCTATGTACAGAATGAAGTTTCGTGTCCAAAACGTTTTCGGAACGGAACATGTTGATTGAATGGAGTGTCCGTGCTATCTATTGTTTTCTTTGCTGGATATTTATTTTATGGTTTGTTTAGAGTGTGTATTGATATAATTTGGTTTGTATTAAAATTACAATCAACTTCTGCTAATTCGTACTATCTTGCTAAAGTTAGTAATTAGGTGTTTGAAAAAAACTTAAAAAGAAAAAAGAAAAAACAGAACTCTAGCTTCATGGTTTGATAATCTGTCTTAACGGTCGTCCTCGATGAACCAACTTGAATCTGAACTACGATTCAGATCAAGGCTGACTGAAATCGGATTTCCTTAGCTTTACTTAATTTTATTTTATTTTCTTTTGGATGCAATCATGCAAGGGATGCAGTGATGCACTAGTTGCTTGTGCACTTTAGTATATAAAGCCAGTTGTCTCAAATAGCAAGCAATAGATCAATATATGTTTTAATCTTGTTTTCTAGTTATTTTTAGGGAGATTGGATCTAGAGACTGAATTTGGAAATTAAAATAATGCTTGTTTCTATATCTTTTTAAGTTATTTGACTCATGTGCTGGCTTTTGTATGCAAATCAAATTCAATAAATTGTATTTTATTTTTGGTGTTAGGTAGATTTGATCTAAAGAATGTCATTTAAAATATAAAATCATTCCTGCTGATTATATATGAAAAATTTATTAGAATGTTACATCAAGATTAACAAAGACAGTTTATGTACTTCATCTTCCCCTCAGTCTTACAGGATCAATAATTAATTAAATACGATAGCAAAGAGAAAAAGTACCAGGAATTTATATTGTTACGTACAGCATGATACTCCCGTAAACAAGACATAATTATGTACCATTGCACTTCTTTAAAATTCAGTTGCTGCACATACCTTACATCTGCACATTAGAATCCCACCAAGTCGTTTGAGAATTTTCGAAACTATGATATTTGATAGTATTCTGTCAAAATCGATTTCTTTAAAAATGTCTTGATATGATTGAAGTTTCATGTAATAATTCAACTATGAAATCATACGGCAGACAGCAGACCTAAGCTGGTTGCTGGATCCCCGGAAGGATACTCTGGACATGTTGATGGGAAGCATAGGGATGCAAAAATGAACCATCCGAAGGGGGTTACAGTAGATGATAGAGGAAATATTTATATTGCAGACACCATGAATATGGCAATCAGAAAGATTAGCGATTCAGGTAAATGCCATTCAAGGACTGTAGTACTGTGTCTTAGGTGTTGAGACTAAAAGTTTGGATTGAAGACACTGGTTGCTGAATGATTGAGAATCTTTCTGCAGGAGTTACAACAATTGCTGGAGGTAAATTGGGCCGTGGAGGGAGCCATGTCGATGGAGCAAGTGAAGATGCAAAGTTCTCTAATGACTTCGATGTGGTTTATATCGGAAGCAGTTGTTCCCTACTTGTTATAGACAGAGGAAACCAAGCTATTAGAGAGATCCAACTCCATTTTGATGATTGTGCTTATCAATATGAAAGTGGTTTCCCCCTTGGTAAGCAGATTATTTTTTACGGAAATTTGTAATTCTGTTAGTTGTTTGCTCAACATTACATCATTTATGGTAAAGTATTTTATTCTTACAGGGATTGCAGTGCTTTTAGCAGCGGGCTTTTTTGGTTACATGCTGGCTTTGCTGCAACGCAGAGTGGGGACAATTGTTTCGTCTCAGATTGTAAGTTTCACTATTTTATAATCACCGATAGCCTCGCTTTGATGTTAGTTCAGATACACTACTTTGAAAGGCCAAAAACTGCCTAGTTCTCTCCATAAAGCATTTATTTAGGGTTTGGCATCATCTTTTACCGGCTGACGGGTCAAATGTTTGTGTAATCTGAAGGATCAAGATATAATGAAAACAAGCATGTCAGGAAGTCCATATCAGAAGCCTCTTAAATCGGTTAGGCCACCTTTAATTCCAACTGAAGAGGAGCAGGAGAAGCACGAAGAAGGCTTCTTTGGATCCCTCGGGAAGCTTTTTGCCAATGCGGGGACATCTGTTGTTGAAATTTTAGGAGGAATTTTTCCCGGTTTCAGGAAAAAGCCGATACACTATCAATACCAAAGCCAGCAGCAGAAGCACTCTAGCACTTGGCCCGTTCAGGATAGCTTTGTGATACCAGATGAAGATGAGCCTCCTTCAGTTGAAACCAGAACTCCAACACCGAAGAAAACGTATGCATTCATGTCCAAAGACGCAGAAAAAGTGAATCAGTGGCGGCAAGGTCGGGCTTTCTATAGTGGGTGGGATGATGATCTTAAGCAGCAGCCCCAGCAGCAGCAGCAGTACCACCAGCAACAGCAGCCCCAGCACAGCCAGCAGCAGCAGCAGTACCACCACCACCAACAGCAGCAGCAGCAGCAAAAACACCAGCATCATCACCGGTCTCAATCCTCGATCCCTCACACTTACTACGAGCAGAGCCATGAGAAAACTAACGAGATTGTGTTTGGGGCAGTTCAGCAGGATCAGAAGCATGAAGTCATCAAGCCTGTCGATTATGGAGATTCTATTTACAATCACCATAATCTTCGTTCTCGATACAATTCTATGGGGTACGCTAATGGGTATTAATCATATAGAAGAGATTTTGGGTATGGAATTAATCATTATAAATTTAGGATATAGGTATCAACATTTATTGTGAGGAGATGAAGGATTTGTTAGAGCTGCTTTAGTAACTTGAAAAGGTTTATTATTTGTGGTAAAATGTTGTAAGCCTGTTGCATAAAGTGGCGCTTCTATAATACTGGTGGAAGAAATGAAGCAAAATCTGCAATTTTTTTTGCCTATTGCCCTCTTTTTTTTCTCTTCTTCATCAAGTTCCATTTATATTTGATGGTTGATGAAGGAATTTTCATTGAAATCTATTTGCCTATACAAGTAGGTGCCTAGGTGGTGTATATAAAAGAGCAAATTACTATAATTTATACTTGCATCTCTCTTGTTTTAGGATCAAACTCTATGATCTCTCGTTAAAATTTAATAAAATGGTCCGCAATTTTGTTATATTTTACCTTTTACAATAATGTAGTCCCACCATTTTAACATTTTCAATAATCTACCACCTTACTTCTTATGCATTTTCAATTAAATTAAATTAAATTAATCAAATTAACAAAATATTTCCTCTTTTCAAAGGGGACAAGCAATTCAATGATTTGAGTATTTAACAAAAGGTGACGTGAATTCCATGCATGTGCTAAAAAGTAATTTATGAAAACAAAAAAAAGATCTGATTTTAACAACTATGATGTGATATCCATTATAGTGTTAATTATTATTTTTGTTAAATATGTTTTTAACAATTTCGTAAATTAGTTTTTTAATGTGAGTTTAACTGCTTAACATTGCTCCAACTATTCGATACTCACTCCAAAAGGAGCTGGATTTAATGTTTTACATCTATATAGACGAGAAATTCTTAGGTAGACTCAGTCTACCACGTCATCTGTGGACTAACCTATCATATTATGACATGTCATTAAAATAATGGCACTATTGTAATTTTGTTTATTACTTATTTACACTTTTGAATAGTAATTTACGATAGTACCATTATTTTAATGACGTGTCATAATGTAATAGGTTTAGTCTACAGATGACGTGGTGGACTAAGTCTACCTAAGAATTTCTCATATATAGACTATAATGATCAACTTTCATTTAATACCATTGGTCTTTATTTTGTTTAATTTATGTTAATAATGTGTATTTGTAATTTCTGTTACTTTATAATTTATAATTTAAGCTTTTATTATTCCTTTTCAACATTTATAATTTTATTTTATTAAAATTAAAATTAAAAATATCGTGCAAAATATTATATAATCGACTAAATTAAAAACAATATTTATATTCATTTTTTTTAAATTGACTATTTTCATATGGAGAAAAAATGTGTGCTACTAGTGGCTTAAGTTTAAAATTTAGTATGTTCATTTTTAAAAATATGTTATTTAGTGAAAATAGCTTGGACCGAGTTTCCATCAACTTTAAATTCACAAGATCTCTTAATAAAGATGTTAAAAGTTAGGGTCACTTACTATTACGCTCGTTAAAAGTTTGGATTACTTACCATTACGCTCATTAAAAGTTAGGAGTACCTACTATTATTATCCTATGGCTATATTTGGTTCATGGTATAGGTGTAGAATGAAATAGTTATTCCATATAAAATGCCTATTCATCGCGTTGGTTCATCAAATAGTAATTTTATGGAATTATTATTTCATAATTTTATGGAATAAATACTCTTTCAGAAAATAAAGAATAGCTATTACATTTCTTATATAAGTAATATTTATTCCATTCCACGGAACAAGCATAGCCTATGAGAAGTTTAAGTGTTGAGTATTAATTCTTCCATTTAAAAGATTGTTATTTCTATAGTTCTCTTTAACTAAAATCCCCAATAAAATACCTAAAAGTCAAGGGGGAAAGTAATTTTTCAAAATTAGGAGGAAAAACATTAATTGAGGCCTAAACTCATGCCATTTATAATAATTATCCCTAAAAGCTATTATGGATAGAAATACAGGTTATGGCATCCTTATGAATGAGAATGGCAATTTCTTCTTCTTTTTTGGAACCTGAAAGTAAGGCATTTAGGGAGTTGCTTATAAAGAAAACATGTAATATAATATAATCATGGCCTAATTACTTAAAAACCACCCACCTTGTAATTTTTTTTCATTTATACCACGACCTAGGAAAATTTTCATTTGTACCCTATTTTTGATTTTTATGTTTCGTTTGTACCCCAAGAGTAAGTTTTTTGATAATTTAATTAATTTAAAGATGAAAATATTAAAAACAAGATAGATAAATGATTATCATTAACATTTTATTAGAATGTAGGTTAAAAATGAAGAACTAATTTAAACTTTTTTTCAAAAAAAATAGGTCAATTCAACTCATTAGGGTAGAGATGAAACATAAAAATCAAAAATAGGGTACAATTGAAAATTTTCCTAGGTCATGGTATAAATGAAAAAAAATTACAAGGTGGGTGGTTTTTAAATAATTAAGCCTATAATCATAAACACCTTAGTTGAGAATAACAATACATAGGTACAAGTCTCGTGGAAATGAAAACCTACGCACTTACGGACCCTGCAAGTTACTCATCTCCTCTTCGTTAAACCTCGAGTCTCTATAAAAGACCTATCCAGTACAATTGGTGTTTCTTTAGCCACCTTAGCGAATCCCATTATGTTTGCCTCTATCATGGTATCTAACCTTCGGTTGCCATTATACGAAACATCACCCCCCAGCTGACCCTGCTCTCTGATCTCGGAGACGACACTGTCCTTCGAGTTTGAAGATTGGATGGGTTCATTAAAGCTCAACAAATCCTTTAATTCAGCACAAAGCTGTGATGTTTCCATCTCGGAACTATTTACATCAGAATCAAGCAACGATACTAAGGCCTTGCTCGGAATTTGAGAAACTATACGGTTGTTAGAAGTTTGAGAACCTACAGTGTTAATCCTAAACATAAGTGACAAATGAGACAGACTCAGCTGTAAGAGCCTCCTCAGGAGTGCACATAGCCTGGATTCAGCAATTGCGCTTCTGATGACGAAGGAGAACATCAGTACTGGTTTCACCAGATTGATTTGGCAAAGCCTCCATGTCTCGCTCCAATGAAGTGGACCGGAGCCTCCCTGTCTATAAAGATAGGTTAGGAAGGTGTAAGCATTCCGTTTTCTGAATAAACACAGTACAAGCACAGAAACTTACATGAGGTGCAATGTGGGGGCGGACCACAAACCCAATGGCAACTCCAATTAAACATGAGAGGACCAGCCCAGGTCCTAGAACCCAAATTGGAACTGCTCCCATTGCTGTGAAATTTGAAAATAACGAGTCAGACCTTGTATGCAAATGCATTAACGTAGATGATTAGTGCGTAGGATCAACTCTTTTTTGACACTCATACAGCCATACATAGCAACACTGATAATGGTCTTCACAATCAATAAGATGGTGGACACAATATCATGTTATTAATCACTAGTCTATATCATAAAAGTAAGAATGAAACTACTTTACACAGAAACCAGACTATTTTTTTAGAGAGATTAGAGATATAACGATAGCTGGAGAGTACTTCGTACACTGGATGGGCCCTTTCTACCAGAGACATAACAATCTGAAAACGGAAATTAACAGATGTATGCAGGCACATAGACATTAACACTAAAAGAATTCATGCTGCCGTTCAAGGTCACTCATCTTACATATATTACTGCTAAAATGGTAATTCACAATATACTAAAGAATTGTGTGGACCAGAAATATACCAGTTCTAACAAAACCATAAAATATACAAGTAATGAGTGAATATAGAAAATTCCTGGAATACAATATCTTAAAGTTAAAGCAGGCATTTTCTGCAGAACCCAAAATGAAACACGATAAAACATGCTTACCAGATTGTTTAGAACCAGAAGCACAATCATCAGGCTTAAGATCAATTCGACGAACAAGTTGATTCCCGTGATCAGAAATCAGCAAAGCACATTCTTGAGCAACAAAAGCCAAATCAAAATCACTCGAAAATGTAGCATTCTGCGCGAGACCATCCTCACGACCCACTCCCTTAGAGTACCCTCCAGCAATAGTACTAGTCCTTCCTGCAACACCAACAAAAACATCATCACAGTCAGTTTCTCACTAGCTAATATAAGAAATTTAACCTAGCTAGCACAGACACTTCATTCAATCAACGTATCCTGTTCCGGAAACACTTAGGACACGAAATTTCAATTTTACACCGTTTCGCTGTGTCCGTGACCAAAAAATATTACCTGAATCAGTTATCTTTCTTATAGCACCATTGTTTCTATCAGCAACATAAACATTCCCTTTGTTATCAACTGCAAAACTCTTCGGTTTGTTAAACCGGGCAGAACCCGCTTCGCCATCGGAAAACCCGGGAACACTATCTCCAGATAACCGGTTAATCACACTGTCTGCAAATTTCAACAACCAAACAATAATTTTCACTAGTGGTTAATAAATTTGACAGTTAAAAAATAAAGGAAATAAAATAAATTACCTTGAGAAATGGGGAATGATAGGGTGTAGAAGGCACTACGGGAAGAATCAAGGAGGACGAGATCGGAGAGATGAGAACGAGGGAGGACTGAGTGTGGACTTATTTTCAGTTTATGACCGTCGATTACTGTTGTTACTGTGTAGCCGTCTTCTAGTATGAGATCAGCTAACACCGAAGAAAAAAAAAGGTAAAAGTAATTAACGGAGGAGAAGTAAATGGAGACAAGGGGGTTAGGTTAAATAAAAAAAATTACCGTGATTTGGAGGAGCGTTGATGAGGAAGGAAAAAATGAAGAGGAGGAGAGGGAGTGGAGTAGGCATTTGACGACGGCGGCGACGATGACGGTGTTTTCCGCTAGTAGACGAGGAGGAGAGTGTTACTGGGAAAAGGGCTTATGTCAAGGTTAATACCTACAAAATATACTGAGGTCAACACTAATCAATATTAAAAATTGTACCCTTCGTGCCAAAAACAAACAAGAAAATAAATGAACAAATATGGATCTATAAAAAAATCAAAACGATTAAAAAATATACAGTAAATAATAATAATAAATTGAGTCGATTTACCTAATAAAATTTATTTACTTATCCGATGGTTAAAATCTTGTGAGCAAGACCAAAAATCCATTATCAATTAAAGAAAAATATGGACAGAAAGATGCGATTAAAGAATTAGTGAAAGATATGAAAGAATTGAGAGAGGGAAAGAGAGAAGGTGAAGTGAGGAGAGGAGAGAAGAGAAAGAGGCTGCTGGGAGAGGTTAGGAAATTAGGGTTTTATTTTTAAGAGGGCATTTTATAGTGTCCTGGATAGATAATAAAATTATGTTGTATAACTTCGGTTTTTCGGTTCGGTTCGATGACTGAATGCTAAAACCAAACCGAAATCAAAAAGAGTAATTTTTATAAATTCTAAATCAAATCAAACCGTTTTAACCATTCATTTTTTGGTTTGGTTTTTTTAGTTTGGTTTGACTCAGTTTATTAGTTTGGTTTTTGCTCACCCCTAAAAAGAGTAGAGTTGTCCATTTGCTTCATATATTTTGTTTCAAAATTTGCATTTATCGTCATCTATTAAAAAATATTAATAAATACTCCCAAGAGTTAAGGATGACTATTTGCCAAAAAAATGTCTGAAGATGGAAAAAATTTCCCCCAAATTCTAGGATTTACAGATTTCTCGAAATTGAAATTCAATAGAAGGCCAAAGATCAACATTCACTATATTAACAACGAGATTGGAATCCAGACTACAACCAATGACATTTGTCATGGCTACTCCCTTCCAGAAAGCATGCACGAAACCATCATTTGCTTAGTGGATAGAGGAATCGTGTCCATAGCAATTAAAGCTGGGTTGATGCACTTATGGAAGTGGAGGGCTCAAGAATCACAAAATGGCTCAATCAAATTGGGGCAGAAACAATCATTTCCTCTTAGTTGTGTATACGTAAAGGCCTTGTAGTTCTCGATATGGTCTTTCCAACTCCTCCTCTATCTCTATCGCCGCCTCACTCAATATTTAAGTGCTGTAATTTGGGCATGGATTTCTATCTGGCTTAACATACTATTACCCCCTGATTATACAGCTTCCTACCAACCTTTGATCACTGTGACTTTCCCAAGAAAAAATCCACCCCACATACATCATACCTACCGTACCACCAACAACCGAAATACCACCTGAAACAACAGATTCGCCCCTCTATTGAATACCACTAATTCCAATCTCCAGACCCATGACAACCAAGAATAGAGAAGTAGCGATAACCGGAGGCTGGCTACAAATAGAGCTGGCCAACATCAACCCATCACAGACGGAAGTCAAGAAAGGGGTGAAGGGATAAATCAGAGAGACCAAATCCCAAATCGACAACAGAACTGCCAAATGCTGAGAGAAGAGGCGGAAGCCTCCAGAGACACAGAGAAGATTGAGAAACAAAACCACAAACAGCCAGCTGGGCCAGAGGTTCCAACTGGAGAAGGAGGAAAGGGAAAAAAGATCGTTCAGGATAGAGCAACAACATCTGCAGACATGGGAAGACAACGAACATTGCTGAGAGGAGAGAGTTCCAACCCACAGGGGAACAGATGGGTGTCAGCTCATAAACCCATACTACCCCCGATCAGAGAAGAGAGATTCATCCCTGACCAGATCCAAAGTGCAAGACCATAAGGCATGGTAGCAGATAATATACAGCGAACCAATCAGATGAGGATAACTGAGCCAACCCTGGCACTGAAATGCAAACCTTCATTGGAAGTTGAGTGTAATAGACTCTCTTTGGCAGCTAAATTTTGTCTAGAAGGGAAGTACAGTGCGTTGGGTCTGAGTAATATGTTCAGATAGGCCATTCGGCTCTGAGGAGACATCACAGTGGCAAAATTTGCAAATAACATGTATACCATCCGGCTTACTCACCAGGTTGACTACAATTTTATTGTCGATGAGCGCCCATGGCTTATTGACAACCAACTGATCATTCTCAAAGAATGGCCAGTTGACACTCCTTTAGAGAGGCTAACTTTTGACACCACAGAGTTTTGGGTATAGGCCAAATGTTTTCCACCCAATCAACTAACGGTGGAAAATGCATTTGAAATTGGGCATCTCTTCCTCAGAACACAGTGGATGTGGATATCAACCCAACAACCCCTCTTTGGAGGCAATTTTTCCTCCGGATCAGAGTGGAAATCAATCTTCTAATTCCTTTCTTACCAAGGTTCTTCAACTCTCTAATTCAGGGTAGATTTGATTGGGTGTCCTTCGGGTATGAGAAGCTACATGATTTGTGCTTCTACTGTGGTATTACAGGACATAGCAAGAACTTTTGCAGGACCTGGATAGAGGAGGAAGAAGCTGGGATTCCATTCACAGGAACCTTCATATATGGTAGGGCCACTCCCCTGTTACATGCCCCTGCATTACACACACATCACATTGAGATGTTGAGATTCCAAGAAATGATGCAGGAAGCAGCTAGAGCTACCCAATTGAACAACACGGGGAGTAGTGAACTGGAAGGAGTTATACTAGAGAGGACTGAGTATGGACTTATTTTCAGTTTATGACCGTCGATTAATGTTGTTACTGTGTAGCCGTCTTCTAGTATAAGATCAGCTACCACTGAAGAAAAAAAGGTAAAAGTAATTAACAGAGGAGACGTAAATAGAGACAAGTGGGTTAGGTTAAATAAAAAAAATTACCGTGATTTAGAGGAGCGTTGATGAGGAAGATAAAAATGAAGAGGGGGAGAGGGAGTGGAGTAGGCATTTGACGACGACGGCGACGATGACGGTGTTTTCCGCTAGTAGACGAGGAGAAGAGTGTTACTGGGAAAAGGGCTTATGCCAAGGTTAATTTATATTATATATAAAAGCACAAATGGGGACATGCACATTTACGTTAATGTCCTTCTCACTTTATAAAATTTAATTATTAATTAAAAACTATTAAAATAATGTCACGACCCAAATTTATGAGTCGCGACCGGCACTAGGGAATGGGAGTGGTAGCTCCGAAACCCGTAGCAAGCCTAAAATCCAGTGTAAATTTTTTTCGCAAATCAAATCATATTTTATATATCAAAATATATGTGACCCCATTTTACAAAAACATCAGAGTTAAAATGCGCTGTACAAATACATAGACAAAACATCTAGACTACTGCGGACTGCTAGAATGAAAATCTTCTTTCATTTCTTGTGCAAATGACTTCCGAGAATTTAAAACTTCGGAAGTTTAACTTTCCAAATCATATCACGCTATCCCTGAAAAATGGGAGGAGCAACGGGGTCAGTATAAAACTGAGTGAGTTCACCAAATTACACGCAATATCACATAAAGGGTTAAAACCGTTGAAAAACCATTTATATATAGAAAATAATCCTTTGAAATCAAATTTCATACCTTCTTTACTTTTTTCATAAATTCATAATTTATACGTATTTAACATCTTTGGTTTCTTATTTTGGTATTAATATTTTTCTTTCTCGTTTTGTTGCAATAATTTTCGATCGAATCTTTAAATCTTAGGTTATATCGTCATGATTCTAAATCAAATTAAATCATTGACAAGTCTCTTGTGACTTGATCCTTATGGTTGGGTCCCGAGATAGTTCAACCGAGTTACCTTCAACCATGTGGCACAGTCCCGAGATAGTTCGACCGAGTTACTCATGCCACTACTTAATCCCAAGTTGTGAGTCCCGAGATAGTTCGACCGAGTTACTCACCAGACACGGGTCCCGAGATAGTTCGACCGAGTTACCTTCGTGTCTGCATTCAGACTCTGCACCCTGCAAGTCTTTTAAACTTAACTGTCGATTCATATAATTCCTATTGTCGTTTAATAGGAAAGTTTGCTCATAATATGCCTCGATCTTATTTCGTATTGATTCTCGATGTATTGTACACACTTTTCATTTCATATGAGTCCCGAGGACTATTATCGAGAATGGATGAGATACGGGTCCCGGGATAGTTCTACCGAGTTCAACCTCGTATCTTAGTTCTTATTATTGTGTGTACCTTAGTACAATTTTCATTTTACGTTTCTGATTGCTTTTGTATTCTTTTTCATTTTGTTGTATTGATCCTTTATGGACCATGACATGCACATTACAATCTACAAACATACATTTATAACACACGCACATATAGGTATTTGTTATGATTAATAGTACGTATAGGAACGTACTAAGTTTCTTTATAAATATTTGCATATTAGTACATATATGGATGTATTATATTCTTTTTATTTATATTTGGTTCAGTTCACAGTTTGTTACTTTACCCATCCCCGGTGTTTAAACATATATACTCTTTTCATTTACTTGTATTATTATCAAAATAGCACAATACGATAAAACATCATTTTCAAAACATACATATATATGCATTTAAGAACATACATTTAAACATAAAAATATTCATATAGCTTTCGTATTAAAATACGTAGCTTTATGAATATTGACGAGTAATTTAAAGTGTACTCACCACTTGCTATCCAAATTCTTCAAATAAGCACGACGATATCTCGATCCACTCGCCTCGAGCCTTATCGATAGTCGCTTCTTTGAGTCTACGCAAATTCGATAACGCTACGAATTAATAAAATTTCTAAATATAACTAATTTATCAAAAAGCTATTTTTCTAGTCTACTTCGGCTAACAAAACTCTTATCTAAAAATAGTCCGGCCCCAAAACAAAATTGACATTCTTAAAGTTCGGAATGTCGCCTACAACTTTTGTTTAGGTCTCGGAATGAAATTCGTACCCGAAGATGTCGGAATCTAGCGGAGAAGTTAAGACCTAAGGCTGTCCAAAAACAGCAGTTCAGATTACACAATAAACTGTTCTGTCCAATTTGAGAAACTTAGAGGCTGATTCATGGAAAATGCAAACTTAGACATTTATAGACGACATCGCAAAGTTTATGTAGCAACAAACGGAATGTAATTTGGAGTTATAAAACTCGAGATATTGCTCTTGCAATATCACTGTTATGCAGTGACAGTTTCTGCAAAAATGTCTAACTAATTTCCGTCAAACTAACGCCTATTTTAACAAATTAAACGAAATCCGGTTCGGGGCTATTTTAACATTAAAAACACAACTTCTCCAAAGTTCGAGGGCTGCCATTGCAGCCCTAAAAGGGCCGTTAGGTTCTGCTCTTAACGAGCAGAACCATACGCTGCCCCAAACAGAATTCTGCTTACGGCAGAATTCTGTTTGGCCGAGCAGAATTCATGGCTCGCTGCGGCATGTGAGGGGCTGGACAGAGCCTCATCGGGGCCTAGGGTCACAACACAAATTCACAACTCTCTTCTCATCACAATTTACTCAACAATTCACCAATTCCATAGTTATATATCATCAAACTACAAGCATCATGAACCACCTATGATTGCCGAACAATAAGCTACACAACTCGTCTATTTTTTTTTTATCAATAACTTTTTAATTTCAGAATTTACCTTGAATGCTATCTCATGGCTGAATGGTTCTAGCCTCCAATTCCCCATCAATATTGCTCAATTAAGCTCACCCTTCACCTTTCATAAATCATCAACCAAAAACCCTTAATCAACATCAATACCTTAATTACAACCTATCAATAATTCACCACAAATAACCAAGAATTCCTTAATTAGTAGAGCTTACCTTAATCTCCTCCTAACATGTGAATGATTTGTCCAAGAATTATTGAGTTTGGCAAAGAATTGAAAGTGGTAGGGTTTGAGAAAGTGGGTTTGGCAAAATGGAGCAAAAATAGGTTTGGAGTTCCATTTTTTCACTTTTATGTAACAAATGAAGAGGAATTAAGAGGTGGGGTATTTATATCTTTGGCACAAATGTCCCTTTTTGTCCTTGATGTTGTCACCTCCTAAACTTTGAATTCCTAGCTTATCTTTCGTCCAACTTAGTCCACTAATCCTTTAATCATTCAATTCTCGTTAAATTTCGTATTATTTATTTCTCAAATAAATAACATTAGTCTAATATCATATATTATCATTTTTCAATAATTTATTTTGGCAATTTTGGCCAAAAACGCTCAAATTTCCATTTTGAGCTAACTTGCACTTTTCGTCCAAATTTCATTTTAATGACTACCAATAACAACTTTATCGATATTATTTTCTTATTTTGAGAAAATAGAATAAAACACAACTTCCTCCGGAAGTTTGTGGTTAAAAATCCACATTAGTCCTTAAAGTGGCTAATTTGCACTTTAACCCTTATTCTTAACTAATCGTCAAACTATCTTCTAAAACGATTTCGTATACTTACAAAACTTGACGATCATTTATTAATAATATTTCACGGACCTTGACGTGAATATTATTAACTCTGGCTTTCCAATTTATTTTATTTTATTCCCTTTTTGTCTCGATTAAATCCAATTTATCGCATAATAATTTTCCATTTAAATTATTATTCTACGATAATTCCAATAGACATTCTTCGGTCTAGGTCCTTATTATCCAGTCCTAATATGATATTCTCGTTCTTAATCTTTACGATTATGCCTCGTGGCACTACACGTAATACCTCAAAAATTTAGGTTATTACAAATAATCATTGAAATTATCTATTTATAACTATCTTATATGGGGGGAGAACAGGCAAAATTACCATAATAGACTTCATTAAGGGTATAATTAATACTCTCCCCGTCCCATTTTATTTGTCCACTTCGTATTTTCATACATATTAAGAAAACATTATAAAATATATTAAGTAACTTATATACTAAAATATATAAGTTGCTTAAAATATACTAAAATATATAAGTTACTTAATAAAGTGGTAAATAACACTATAAACTCACTGCTTGTGAAGCCACATGATAATCCTAACAAGCGACTAACCCTGCGCGGACTCCGAAGCACGAGCATACGACGGGTCTAAAAACAAGACATAAGTTAAAATCCATACAACCCCTAACTCTAAAAATACTAGACACCACATAGGACTAGCATCTCAAATCACAACCAATATACAAACCAAAGTATACATACATCCATACAAACCAAATAAATAAGTTAAGCTTAAATGAGTTCTTCCTTTAAAATTAAAATCTAGAGTTCTTATATAACTTAAATAAATCATTTAAAACCAACTGAAATTTCTAAAATAGAGTGTTAGCCATAAACTACATTATAAGCTCAACACAACATGTCGGATGACACAAGTCCAACTACTACAAAAACTCCAACTGCTACAAAAACTCAAACAACAATAATAAAAGGTGTCCAACATGCCTACCTTTCATAAATTATAGAATTCAATAATACAATAAAATAAAATAAAAAATTAAAACACAATAAAAAAAATCAATAAATGCTAAATAAACAAGCCATAGTTTGGCCGAATTTCAGAGAATCTGGATTTTTTCTCTAATTTTTGTAAATCTATATTTTTCAGATTCTTTCATGTTAGAATTTCTTTAGCTGTGGTTTCGGCCTTTTTTTTATGGCCGTGGTTTCGGCCTTTCTTTTTATTTTTTATATTTCACATTCTCCTTTGCAGTAACAGGTCCTACTGCATTTATCTCCTTTTCTTCAATAGCATTCTCCATCTCTTTGATTCTCCTCTTAAGATCTAGGAGTTTCCTAAGATCAAACGAGGTAGCATTCACAGACACCACAGGTGGCAATGGATCATCATCAATCAACATTGCCTCTTTCTTTTAAAGAAACTTCAAAATTCCCTTGTTAATCCTGTCCTGGACGACATTCCTGAAACTCCAACAAACATTAGTAGCATGATTCCATGAATCGTGATACTTACAGTATTCTTTTCCTTTGAGTTCCTCCTTTGAAGGCGCTTTGTAAGCTTCTGGGAAAGAGATGAATTTTTCTTTCACCAGAAAATCAAAAATCTCTCCAGTCTTTGAAACATCAAAAGTATATTGCGGCTGTGCACTTGAGGGCTTTTTCCACGTGTCAGTTACTTTTTTTTACTAACATTGGGCAGATGCAAGATCCTGAGGAGTTCAAATCTGCTACAGCAATATCATGGCTCATCTCCTGAAAATATGTACCCATGGAAGTTTTTCTCCTGTGGTTCTCCTCTCTCAAGAGATCTTCATGTTCTGTGACTTTTGCAGCAAGTTCGAAAAAATCACGAAACTCCATCCCTTGGAACTTCTTTCTCAACTCTATGTCCAGACCCCTCTGTGCCAGCTTCACAAACTCGGTCTCTGGAAAGTACACTTTATAGCGACTCCTCAGCTTCTTAAACCTTGATATGAACAAATTTGCAGGTTCTCCAGCCCTTTGAGTTATTCTTGAAATTTCAGCAATTGAGATCTCAGGTTCTGCCCGAAAAAATTGGGTGTGAAACTGCCTTTCCATCTCCTGCCAAGCAAAAATGGAATTTCTAGGAAGGGTGGCATACCAAGTGAATGCCGCTCTAGTCAATGAGTTAGGAAATAATCTCAGTTTAAGATTTGCAAAATTAAAAACATTTGCTAACTCTCCACACTGTATGGTAAACCTTGCCATATGTTCCAGAGTTGATTGGCTTTCATCTCCCGAGAATAAAGAAAAGTCAGGAACCCTATAACCTCTGGGATATGGGTTATCTCTGTCAATTGTTTCAGGGTATGGCTTGTGAAACTTTGGCCTTCCCAATTGTCTTAAGCCGGGGCCATAGAGTTCTTGAACTATTTCTCTCACATCATCAATATCTACCTGGGGTTGAAACACAGGTGCTGGAGTAGCATTTGCTCTTGGGATTCCACCACAATTATTTCCCATATGGTTAAAGCCTTCATCATACACATTAGGTTGTGTATTAACATTAGTATGCCCGAAATATTGTGGTTTCGTTCCTTGATGGCAAGCTCCCTTGAGAGGAGTGCCTATCACCTTATTTTTACGATGAGGAGGAACGTACCATTCCTCAGAAACAAGGTTAACAATAGGTGAAGGTTGAGATGCCTTACTTGATTCTGCTACCTCCTGAACATGATTGCCAGATGCATGCCCCCCGAGTTTGACTTGTTTTGGACTCTTCTTTTCAGATTCCTCCTTCTGAGTCCAACTCCTCTGCATTTTTTCCACAGTATCAATCATGATCCTGTATTGTGCCTTGCTTTCTGTGGCCTGCTTCCTGGCTTCTTCTTCAAATTTTTCCTGCCTTACTTCCATTCTTTTGAAATAATCCATCATGTGAGCCATGATGCTTTCAGAAGAATCCTCAACCACTTTCTCCTTTCCTTTCTCTTCTGCAGTAACAGGTCCTACTAAAGGAATAACATTTTATGGCGCCTCTTGATTTTTATTATTCAAAGGCGCAAGTGACTTCTCAAACTGTTCAACCACCATGTGAACCTTTCCTCCTGGCCCTGCTGTTGCAGGCGCGCTTTCCTCCTCCTGAGAGTCGGATACATCTTTCCCTAAAATACTGCGAGTCCTTGGAGCCATCTTCTGACGGTCCCACTAGGCGTGCCAAATTGTTTCCCTGTTTTTTAAGAAAACGGTTGGTGCCTTTGAAGTGTGTGCGAGCGTGCCAGAGGTTGGACCTCAAATTGAAAATTAAAAATTGATCAAGCGATTGTGACTGATTTTCAAAGGACGTAAAAAATCTAAACGGTTTGTAAAGAAAAACTCTTGAAGAACTTTTAAAACAAGAATAAACTTCTGCAATTAAAATCTAGAATTCAAATTGTAAATGAAACTACTACTGCTGAAATAATGTCAAAAACAAAAGATTGAAATTGCAGAAACTGTAAAGTGTTTACAAAAGAATTCATAAAATAAAAGATTTTGGTGGTGATAATCTCCTGAGAGTATTGAGTTTTTGTTGATTTGGATGTCCCTTCAATCGTTGTCTTCTCTTCCTTTTTATAGCAGTCTGCAGAAACTGTCAGGTGATAACTGCTTCTTTAACTGTCCACGTCTTCACAGCGCTTCCCACTTCTTCTAAAAACTGCTCCTGAAATATCGCTTTACAAAAAGCACATGACTTCCTGGGCTTTGGCCAATTGAACTTCTGACAAAAATATCATTGGGCTTCTGGCCTTTTGAGCTTCTACTTCTGCTTCCCGAGTTATTTTGTTTGAACTTAACCTCTGAAATCCTATTTTCCTCAAAGGACAAATCTTGGTCAAACCTCTGAAATTAACTTCTCAAAGGTCAAATCTCCTGAAACCAAATTAATCTTTTTTGTCAAAGGTTAAGGTCAAAACCTCTGAGATTAATGGTCAAACCTCTGAAATTAACTTCTCAAGGGTCAAATCTCCTGAAACCAAATTAATCTTTTCTATCAAAGGTTAAGGTCAAAACCTCTGAGATTAATGGTGAAACCTCTGAAATTAACTTCTCAAAGGTCAAATCTCCGGAAACCAAATTAATCTTTTCTGTCAAAGGTTAAGGTCAAAACCTCTAGGATTAATGGTCAAATCTCTGAAATTAACTTCTCAAAGGTCAAATCTCCTGAAACCAAATTAATCTTTTATGTCAAAGGTTAAGGTCAAAACCTTTGGAATTAATGGTCAAACCTCTGAAATTAACTTCTCAAAAGTCAAATCTCCTGAAACCAAATTAATCTTTTCTGTCAAAGGTTAAGGTCAAAACCTCTGGGATTCATGGTCAAACCTCTGAAATTAACTTCTTAAAGGTCAAATCTCCTAAAACCAAATTAATCTTCTGTCAAAGGTTAAGATCAAAACCTCTGAGATTAATGGTGAAACCTCTGAAATTAACTTCTCAAAAGTCAAATCTCCGAAAACCAAATTAATCTTTTCTGTCAAAGGTTAAGGTCAAAACCTCTAGGATTAATGGTCAAACCTCTGAAATTAACTTCTCAAAGGTCAAATCTCCTGAAACCAAATTAATCTTTTCTGTCAAAAAGGTTAAGGTCAAAACCTCTGGGATTAATGGTTAAACCTCTGAAATTAACTTTTCAAAGGTCAAATCTCCTGAAACCAAATCAATATTTTTTGTTAAAGGTTAAGGTTAAAACCTCTGGGATTAATGGTCAAACCTCTGAAATTAACTTCTTAAAGGTCAAATCTCCCGAAATCAAATTAATATTTTCTGTCAAAGGTTAAGGTCAAAATCTCTGGGATTAATGGTCAAATCTCTGAAATTAACTTTTTAAAGGTTAAATCTTCTGAAATCAACCTCTGAAATCTTTGAAATTATCCACATAGCTTTTTCTATCTTTTTTAAAAGAATATGGGCTTTTATGGTTTTCTGGCCATATTTTTAATTTTGGTGCAAAGAGGATCACATCTAGCTAACTCATCGGCTTCAATGTCAGCCACCGCATTGCTTCAAAAAGCAGCTCAAATGGGTGCAACTTCAAGTTGTAGTAATAATTTGATGAGCTTCTCTGTTGCTACAATGGCGCCGTCAACTTTTTCTGCAATTCAGACACAAAGTGATCATCATCAGACAGGAAGCAACGATGGGTATGTGAATCAGTTTTTTAATGCAAACGGCGTGAGTATATTTGGTAATGATGACCGTGAAAATGAAATATTCAAGAACAAGAAAGTTGCAGGTTCTTTAATGGAGAAAATAATAATGAAAATGGTGGGTTATCATCGTTAAGTGGAGAAGTGATAACCGTTGATCTCTTAGGTGTAGGAGGATCAAGAAAAAGGAATATCAGTGAGTTACAGTTACAGAAACAAGAAATGCAAAGTTTGAGTCATCAGTATGACTCGAGTAGTATGATTGGTAAGTGATGGACCAACAGGCCCAGATGTAGCCCGTCTAGTTAAAGCCACAAATGATCATCAACTCTTTTGCTCAAGGTGTATTTCTGAAAAAATCAGTATGCTCAGTTATTTGTTGTTTTGTCAGATTGGGTCTGCACTCTGAAAACACGTTATATTCGGCAATGGAAATGCTTGCTCGTAGTCTTCACTATTTTGTCCTTTATAGAGAGCAAATGAAGAGTGATGGTGGAGAAGTTAATCAACAATTCTTAACTCTTGTTTGCTTTTTATGAAGGATAAAAGATGACGACTTTCTCCCTTATTAATCTGCATCAACATTGCTTCACCCTTCCCCATAATGGCTGCCTGACTTTCATCTTGACGCGGGTAATATTATTAGCCAAATTTTATTCAAATCTTGATCATTTACTAATCTTATTTTCATTTTTAGTGGATTTGAAGAACTTGGGATTTATCTTGCATTTCCCTTTGAAGTATTTTGAAGTTCAAATACTTTTCACTTTGAAGTTCAAAAAAATGCTGTTTCCATTTAAAAAAGAATTGCAGTATACTTCTGTAGAATGTTATTATGCTTGAGAGTTTATGATCAATATTTGGTTTATACATATACGTTAGCTGCTTGTTAAACTGATGAGACTTGCCCCTTTAATGATTTGAATCTTTTGTATGAACAAGTTAAAGCCGTGATCTTTTTCTTGCTGTTCAAAACCCAATCTGTAGCCATCTTAACCAAATCTAATAACCAGCATCCAATTTTCAATCAAAGAAACCCGACATACTGCTAAAGGTAGGTAGGAGACAATCCAGAACCAAATATTTACTTCTCACGTTCTTGATCCAGATTCGTTCTTCAGTTGCCTCTTTTGTGTCACTCTCGAACATATCATTTACAGAGACGGCAGAAAGTTTCTTTTTTCGGTTAGGATTAAGTTAGAACTGACAGAAGAAGAACAGATGCCTTTAATTACCGACGGATATGTATGAGAATAATCAAATAACAGTTTTAGTTTGCTAATGTGGATTTGTTTTACCATGTATGCATCTATCTAGACGTATTTTATGGTGCTCACTCGGGTTTCACATAGCATATAATATTTTCATCCAGGACTTTTAGTTTAGATATTAATTTATAGTTCAGGGACTACAAAAAAGACTAAAGTCTTATAAAGGATTAGATAAACAAAGAATACAAATTACAGGAGCGGGTTAAGCCTTTTTGTTTTCTTAAGCCTAAATATGCAGTAATTAAATCTTTATTTAAGGTACAAACAAATCAAAAGGCAAAGAAAGAAACAAGAGAGTTTGGTGAGCTGCACCAGAAAAGAAAATAAAGACTTTCAAATTAGAGGGTTTAACTCAAATACATATCTTAATTTTTGTTATTTTCTTTCATTGTTAATGTCAAATAATACAGGTGATGATGGAAGTTTCTCTTCTGTTGTTGGAAAAGAAGTCGAAGAACAACGACTGAATCACCACTTGAACTCCATAGCTAATTCAACTGCAACTCAGAAAAGGAAGAGGAAATTACCTGGAAACTCAGCAGGTAACGTATATATATATTGCAGGATGCATGTTTTGAATTCTTTGTAATTGATTTTCCATATATTTTCTGTATTTTATTGGCTGCACCATTTTATTTCTACATGATATACTCTAAGAAACCTACTTTGATTTTGATTTCGTTTGTTGTTTTGAAACTGGTGAAAAAGAATCTATTAAGACCTCTCTGCAGCTTCCTCTCTCACTCTCACTTAATATTTTTAATTTTCTCAAAATTATTAATGTTCTTAAGAACCTAATTACACACTAATCATATATGTATTTGTATATTTTCATTATTAACATATAAACCGAAACCCTGAAAGTCTAAAATAAACTAAAAATCTAGACTTGTACTTGTTCATACTTCAAATCCAATGAACATATTCATTGATCAGGCGTGTTAGAGATTGTAATAAAATTACTTCAAGTTGAATTTTTGGATGGATTGATTACTTAACACTTTTATCCACCATGCGTATAGCTCAAATGGTAAAAGAGTTGGAGAATTAGTTGGGGGACAAACAATGAGGTCATTGATTCGAAATCCCATTTCCACTTGAAATTTGTATAATACGCTGGAATTGATTGTTACGATTCGTATTGAAGTTGGAATGATGATTGGCTCCTAAGCTAATTTTCACAGAATTTATTAATTCGTATGGATCTGAATAACTCGTAAAAATATTCCTCATTAAAAAAAAACTATTAATTGCCTGAAGTTTTTGTGTAACCATAAAGTAATTCAAGCTGTGTATATATTTATGCAGACCCTAGTGCAGAAGTTATTGCATTATCACCACACACACTTATGGCTAAAAACAGCTTCCTATGTGAAATTTGCAACAAAGGTTTCCAAAGAGACCAAAATCTGCAGTTACATCTAAGAGGGCATAATCTACCATCGAAGCTTAAGCAAAGAACAAGCGATGAAACCAAGAAAAGGGTTTATGTGTGTCCAGAGTCTTCATGTGTTCATCATAATCCGAAACGAGCATTCGGCGATCTTATAGGAATCAAGAAACATTTTAGTCCAAAACATGGTGAAAAGAAATGGAAATGTGAAAAATGCTTAAAGAAATTCGCTGTGCAATCTGATTGGAACGCTCATTTCGTGACTTGTGGTACCAAGGAGTATAAATGTGATTGTGGCATCATCTTCTCCAGGTTAGCTCACTTATACCAATCAAACTGAATTTAATTAGGTCGTAATTTAGTTGATTTTGCTCATATGACAGCCATATTGAATGTTTGTCCTTTTTGTTCAATTTATTGGATTTTCCTTCGATAGGATATTATTTAATGACTGGCATGTGAGTAAAATCATATGTAATTTATTCAATTATGAAAAATTGGTTACAACTGAAATAAAAAATTTAAATCAGGGTATAATTGATAAAGTTAAAAGATTTAGTTAGAATTGATAAAAATGCACATGTTTAATTTTTTGTATCATTAGGCCTTTTCATTATCTAGTTCATTTTTTAACTAATAAAATTGCTAAACAACATGAATTAGTTAATCACGCTACTAATTACATCAGCTTGTCTCTTGTTCATGAACGAGGATTAAACATTTTAGCTGTAGTTTATATTTATTATTAACTAATCAGTATAGCGTTTTGCATTGTATTTGATATATAACTAGAATAAATTGCTAGCTTATATATCTTTGAGTTTGTGTTTGACTAATGTGCAATTATGAAATCATTATTTGAAAATAAAGTCTTAATCATTATTTTTAAAATGTTAATTCAATAAAATTAGCTTGTTCATTATAATCAAAATGACTAATTCAAGTTTCAAAGTTTGAATTTGTGTGGTCCATACAATTGGATTGGACGGCGGATTATCTTTATTTTTGGGGAAAATATATTTTTCTTAACAAGGACACCGGTAACTTACACTAACCTTTCTTGAACTATTTTCTCTCCAAATCATCCATAAATTTTAATTCGTATTTTAATAGGGTCTAAACTCTTATTTAATTTGGTCGTTCATGCCGTGAGTTTCTCATTACTCCGTTAATTTTCGATGATGAAAGTCCATTGGATTACATGTCAGCCAACTTTAATTCTATTGAACCCATAGAAAATCTTAAAATTTCTATGGAACTCATTAAAATCTCAAAAAAGAAAATCACATTGCTGGAGGATTTTCTATTGATTTAATAGAATTTTTGAGATTTTAATGAGTTAAATAGCATCTCACCTGGCCTAAATGTCACGAAATGGCCTATCAAGTCAAGTGACACGTTATCAAATATTAACGGATTTAGAAAAAACTCACGGCATGAACAACTAAGTTCTTAAATAAAAATTTGGGAACAATTACTGCTGTACGAACTAACATTTAGGGACGGTTAGTATAAATTACCCTAGAACACTATAAGTCTTTTGCCATATATATCAAATATTATATCCAATTAGCTATTAGCTATACTTACAATAATCTTGCAAATTTCTTTAAATAGTATATGGTTGCTTGATTAACTTATTAATTTGGTTAGATTTATATAATAATACGATGCAGGAGGGATAGCTTCATTACTCATAGAGCTTTTTGTGAAGAAGATATCAAAGCAAGCCGGCCGCCAATTATACCCAATCTCATATCCATGCCTATTATAAACAACACCACCCATGAACATCAAACTTCTTTAGCATCCATTTTCAATCATCTTGACATTGAAACACCGTCAGAAACCATGTTTTCCGGCAACACTTCAGCTAGCCTTCTTGGTGGTGCAATAATGTCAAATTCTTCTTCTTTTCCTCCCCTTCAGATAAATGCAAATTCATTAGCTAGCCCGGCTTTAATGTCAGTTCAAAAAGCAGCTCAAATTGCTGCATCTGCGAATTTGACAAGCTTCTCTGTTACTGGCGTCACACTTTCAACATTGTCTGCAATTCAGACACAAAATGATCATCACCAGATAACATTGGTGGCGGATTCAGAAATGTTTCATGGTGTGCAAAAACATAATATGGTATATATTTTATTATAGTTTTATAAAGTTGGGATCCATATTAATTGTATTATTTTAAAAAATTAATATGCTCTGCATAGGACCGCTCATGCCAGAAACAAGGAAAAGGAAGGTGAAGATCGAGTCATTGCTTTGACCATATTTGAGAAGTCTATGTGGAATGTTTGAGTAATGTATATAGGATAATCTTTATTTATCCCATCAATTTATCTTCGAAATACTATTATCCTCGTGATTTTAAAAAAAGCCGATTGTTTTTTCTTTGATATTTGATTAAATGTAATTTCCTCTTCCGTCCGTTAGTTTCATTGTCATATGGTTTGAACAAAAAAAGGGGTTAATTTTTTATTTATTTTTTTAATTTAGTTTTAACAATTAGATCTTTTGACCAAATCAACTTACGGACTTGATTAACAGAGAGAAAATAATAAATTTAGTCGAATAGTTGAATTTTTAAAAGTTATGGAGATATTAGTATCCCGGGCCTATACGTGGATCAACCTTTGAAGTGTATTATTAATAGTCTTGCTAGAGAGCAAGATGAAGAGGGATTTTGGCACACAAGAATTAGTAAGCAAAATTTAGTGTGAATGTAGAAGAAATAATAAAAATAAAAGTTAATTTTCAAGTGTCTAGAAAATTATTTTATATTATGAACTGTAAAGAGTGGTTGGAGATTTTAATATAGGCTCATATTATAATAATCAAATGCCAACATGCATCCAAAAGTTTAAACCAAAAATATTTGATAAATTGTCAAGTGCTGAATATCTTTTTATGTATGGTTTATATTAGGTTTAAACCAAAAACATGCCAAGTGGCACATTAAAATTTTACCAAGTGGCTATTATTCATTTAATATTAATATAAAAATTATTAATTATTAATTATTAATTATTAATTAATAATATATAATCTTGAGCTATTTAGAGAAAATGAACAAAAACATGCCAAGTGGCACATTAAAATTTTACCAAGTGGCTATTATTCATTTAATATTAGTATAAAAATTAATAATTAATATTAATAATTTAAAGTTATGAAATATGAAAAGTTAAAACTTGCAATAATTTAATATGTTTCATAACCTATAAATATTAATAGTATATCAAAACTCTTAAACTTTTATAACTTTAACTAATTTTTTTTCAAATTCCATCCACATCAAATTTATAAAACTCTATAAGTCTAAATTTTAATTAATTTTGAGCCATTTAAAGAGAATAAACAAACACATACCAAGTGACATATTAAAATTTTACCAAGTGGAAATTATTCATTTAATATTATAAAAAAATAATAATTAATATTAATATTTTAAGTTATAAAATATAAAAAGTTGAAACTTGCAATATTATAATTTGTTTCATAATCTATAAATATTAATAGATATCAAAACTCTTAAGATTTTATACTTTAAACATGAATAAAAACTTTTCAAATTTCATCACCATCAAATTTATAAAACTTTATAACTCTAAATTTTATATAATTAAACTAAATTTTTAAAAAAATTCATATTTTTAATATATAATAATATAAAAAATTCAAATCTCATAATTTAAAAATATATTTTATTGAATATTACATATATTTAAAATAATATTATAAGAAGAATCAAATTATGAGAATTATAATATATTTTATATTATTACATGCTAAATATATGACAAAAAAATTAAATTAAATTTAGTTAATTAAAATAATATTATAAATTTGATGGTTATAAAATTTGAAGAGTTTTTATTTATATTTATAAATTATAAAATATTAATATATATATATATATATATATATATATATATATATACACACACACCCCCCTAATCATAAACAAACATGGTTTTTTTAGAGTTTTTTATAGTTATTTCTTTCTATTTTTTCACATTTGATATTGTCTAACATTCAACTATTTTTCACGATAAAAGAACTTTTAACCATTCATAATGAAGTACTCTTGGAGTAAGTATCGTTTATTTTTTTGATATTATTTAATTTACGTGTATCGTTTTTGATGTTATATTTTAATTTATTTTGATGACATGTGGTCTAACTCGCAAAAGAAATCAAAGAAACGAAGATTGAAAGCTATTAAAATATATATGTTTTAGATATGAAACAAACTATCGTAATTATATGATTCCAATAATAATTTTTATCTTATGAGATATGATTTCAATAAGAATGTCGATCTTATGAGGTTCATCAAAACATTTCAACGTAAAATATTATATGTTTTTTTAATTTAACTCTTTTTACATTGAATTAATTAAAGGATGACAAATATTTTCTAAGAAATGTCCTTTTTATTTATTTATATGACATTTTTTTATTTTTTTACTATATTTATAAAAAATACACTAATAAAAATTTAATTATTAATTTCAAATATTTAGTTATAATATTGTTATTTATATGTTATGGAATATGATTTTGTTTGAAAATAAATAAAAATAATTAAATTTAATCTTATTAAATTTTTGAGTGTCCTGATTATGAATGAATTTTTATGAAGTTTATGTGTAGTTATAATATATGTTCAAAAATTATGACATTTGACTCTATTAACGTTTAAAATATATGAAGAGTTTTTATTGTACTGAAAAGTTATGAAATTTATTAGATTTATAAATTAAAAGATAGAAAATATTTTTTAAAATTATTATTAAAACCACCCGCGCAACGCGCGGTCATCGACCTAGTATTTATAAAATATTAGGTTAAGTCAACTATAAATGGGATAATTTCAAATTTGGTATCTTAATTTGTTCGAAAATGACAATTTAGTACTTGAATAAATATTTATGACAATGTAGGCTTTTTTTAAGAGAGACATTTAGGGTTTGAACGGGCTAAAAATTGATAAATAATTATTTTTAGGGACATTGCAAAATAAATACTAAAGTTTTTATTTTGTAACGATTTTATCCCATTGTCGAAAATATTACAAAAAAAAATCATAATTTTTTTATTTTTTGCATTTGTAGTCCAAACCGTTTTTCAAAAAAAAATTACACACGTGGCAACCAAATTAGATACATGAATTTACATATTAAATCCCAAATTTTTAAAAACGTACAAATAAAAGAATAGAAATTTGTAAAAAAAAAAATCATTTCAAACTTTATTTATAACATTATTATGATATTGAATTTTTTTTACTCTTTTATTCTAATATTTATTTCAGTACTCTAACTGATTAAAATAAAATAAAATAATATTCTTTCTAATTTTATTTTTAAGAAATTTTTTCTTTTGTCAACGGCTAAATTATTTTTAAAAGCTGTGGTAAATCATGTATTCAAAACCATTTAAAACTGTTAGAAATAGTGGCAAATTTATTGCTTTTACAAAAAAATTGTGCCTTTTATAGAAATGTCTATTTTTTGCTAAATGTTTGCAAAAATATATTTTAAATTTTCTTTTCTTTGCAAAAATATGATAATTTGGTAGATCATTGTTAGATTATTGGTAGATAGATTATTTTTATTAAAATGTTATTTTTACAATAGTAAAAAATTAAAACATATTTTTATAAAAAAAAACGTATAGGGTATAATTTCCTCAAAAATATTGGGAATATGTTAAAAATACTCCGTTCTCTAAAATATTTGCAAAAATACTTCGTTTTTTAAAATATAGTTTTTTTACCCTTTTTTCAAACATTTATTTTTTTACTCTAGAATTTTTTTTACTTTGAAAATTTATAAAAATACTCCGTTTTTTTTTGAAACTGTTTAAAACTGTTTTATAAACGGTTTCAAAAATGTAAATTTAAAAACTGTTTGAAACCTATTGAAACTGTATTAGAAACGTTTTTTTTTTAAATCGGTCTTAAATTATTATTTTTAAAACCATTTGAAATCCCATTAGAAACTGTCTTTGAAACGGTTTATAAAACAATTTCAATTTTATTTTTTTTGAAACCACGTTTGAAACTATATTCGAAAACGGTATATAAAACAGTTTCAAATTGTGTTTTTTGAAACTGTTTGAAACTGCGGAGTAAAAAAATAAATATTTAAAATTTTGAGGTACGACTAAAAATATATATTTTTTGGAGTATTGTGGGGTATTTTTATAAATATTTTTAATTTTTTAGATATTTTTGCAAATGTCCCAAAAATATTTGATATATCAGGACCCAACAGGCCCATCTTTAGCCTGTGTAGTAAAACCCATAAATGATCATCTCTTCACAGACCAATATTTGAGGAAGCACAGCAAAAATTGTGTGGCTCCAACATTTTCCCAAAAAAGAAACCGAACACTCCTACACTATCTTTTTCAGATAGCCATGGCACTGCATGATTTTCATGCATCCCATTGCAAAGCTGCCTCAGGTCAAAATAAAGAAGAATTCCCGAGGATTCCGGCCGAGCAATTCGCACCTTTAGCGTCCACATTCAGGCGACGATTACTGGTCGGTGTTGGCTCAGCTTCTTTAGTAGCCGTTGGTGCAAATTTTGGTGGAATTACAAGTTTTGTCCTCGGATTATCCCCGGAAAATGGTCGAAATCTTAAGCTGGATGTGCTTTACCCAATTCAAGGGTATGGCCGATGTATTCAAACGAATGAAGGATTCGGTTAGTAAGTTGAAATTATTACGTTCATTTGATTGTGAATTCAAAACTGAGATTTGAAGCATTTTATTGATAACATGAATGGGGGAATCCGAAATCATTGATTCAATAGAAGAAAATAGAATACAAAAGTATAGAGGCTAACAATAGAAGAGAAAGACTTAAACCTTAAAATAACATAAGACGTCTTTATATAGGCAAAACTAAGCAATAAAGGAAAAGACCATACTACCCTACAATAGCATATTTAATTACGCTAACATCCCTCCTCAAACTCATGATGCGATAGCAATGAGCATAGAGAATTTGTCAGTCAAAAAACGAAAGCGCAAAGAGGATAATGACTTAGTAAACAAATCTGCAAGTTGTAAGGAAGAACAGACAAATGGCAATGTCAACGTACCATTCTGAAGATGATGGCGAGTAATATGATAGTCAATCTCAATATGCTTGGTCCTTTCGTGGAAAACCGAGTTATGAGCAATCTGAATAGCACTCTTATTATCACAGTGTAAAAGAGTTGGTTGCCGCAAAGAAACACCCATATCAGCAAGCAACCATCGCAGCCAAACGATTTCACAAGTAGTAGAAGGCATAGCACGATATTCGGCCTCTGTTGAAGACAGAGATATAACATCCTGCTTCTTACTTTTCCAAGAGATAAGGGAATCACCTGGAAAAATACAAAAGCCAGTAGTGGACTTGCGGTCAGTAGGATCACCAGCCCAATCAGCATCAGAGTAAGCACATAACTCCAAAGATGAAGTAGAGGAAAGTAAAAGAGTCTGAAACTGAGTGCCACGGAGATATCTCAAGATGCGAATAACAGCAGCCCAATGAACTGTAGTAGGAGAAGTAACAAACTGACTGACTATGTGAACAGCATATGCAATATTAGGGCGAGTGATAGTGAGATAACCCAAACTTCCAACAACTGTTCTATAAAGACTCGGATCTGGCAGTGGAGACCCATCAGAAATAGAGTACCGCGCATTGAGCTCAATTGGAGTATCAACAGTCTTGTTATCCGAGAGGCGAACACGCTCAAAAATATCAGAAATATACTTAGATTGAGAAAGAAGATACCCTTTTGGAGAAGAAGCAACTTCAATACCCAAAAAGTAACGAAGGGGACCTAAGTCTTTTATAGCAAAACTTCGAGTCAACTCGGACTTCAACAAGCTAATCCTAACAACATCATCACCTGTAATAATCATATCATCAACATAAAGAGAGAGCAATATTCGACCAGCCGAGGTACACTTGACAAACAAAGCAGAATCATGGTTACTCGAAGAAAAACCAAGAGAAATAATATAGAAAATTTCTCAAGTCAGGCACGGGGAGCCTGTTTGAGACCATAAAGAGCCTTTCTAAGTTTGCAGACTTCACCAGGTTGATGATCAATACCAGGAGGAGGAACTATATAGACTTCTTCATGAAGGTCGCCATTCAGAAAGGCATTTTTAACATCCATTTGAGTGATATCCCAATGGAGAACAGAAGCAACCGCAATCAGAGTTCGAACTGTAGTCATCTTCGCAACAGGAGCAAAAGTCTCCTCATAATCCATACCACATTCCTGAGAATAACCCTTAGCAACCAAGCAAGCTTTATATCTTTCAATAGATCCATCAGCCTTAGTTTTAATCTTATAGACCCAACGAGAACCAATAGCACGTTTTCCTGCAAGAAGAGACACTAAATCCCAAGTATGAGTTTGGTGAAGAGCAGTTAGCTCCTCAGCCATAGCATGCTGCCAAAGAGGATCAATAATTGCCTCTTTGAAAGATGAAGGCTCAGAAAGACAATGAATAGAAGCAAGGAATGAAGAAAAAGAACTGGAAAGACAAGAGTAATCAAAATCAGGTTGTTTAGTAGACTTACAATTTCGTACAAGATAACGATGTTCAGTAGTATCCGCAGTCTCAGAAGATGATTGGGTAGTGACTGTAGTTGAGGGGCCAATAGGAGTGTCAGGATGGGCAGCAAGAGGTATCTCATCATCATCAGCAGTAAAAGGATCAATGGAAACAAAATCAGGCATAGATATACTGTGAGAACGGTCGGAAATTGTAAAATAAGGAATATGTTCAAGAAAGACAACATGACGAGAAACATATAGCTTATGACTAACTGGATCAAAACAACGATACCCCTTTTGTCCTGCACCATAACCAAGAATAACACATATAGCAGACCGTGAAGTTAACTTACTCCGCTGAACATGAGAAAGAAGAACAAAACATGTAGAACCAAAAACACGAAGAGAAGAATAATCTGGAAGACAACCATACAATCTCTCATAAGGAGACAAGCCAAAATTTTGAGAAATATGAATTCTATTAATCAAATAAACAGAAGTAAGAGTTTCCTCCCCCCAAAATTCACTAAGAACACTAGCAGACAGTAAAAGTGACCTAGCAGTCTCAAGAATATGCATATGTTTCCTTTCAGCAACCCCATTTTGTTCAGGAGTATCGGTGCAAGAAGTTTGATAAATTGTGCCATCTAAAGAAAGAAGTTCCTTAAAAGTATGAGAAGTATATTTGCCCCCTAAATCACATCTAAAACATTTAATAACAGCTGCATGTTGAGTTTTCACAAGAGAGCAAAACTCATTATAAATGCTAAAAAAGTCGGAGCGACATTTCATAAGATAAATCCAACAATAACGACTGCAGTCGTCAATAAAAGAGACATAATAACGAGAGCCCCCCCTTTGTAGAAACAGGAGAGGGTCCCCAAATATCAGAATGGATAAGATCAAAAGGTGCAACAGAAAATGTATTACGTTTAGGAAAAGGCAAACAGAAAACTTTGCAAATTTACAACCACTGCAATCAGAAATATCATGAGTTTTTAAATCTCCTAAAACTTCTGAAGACGCTAAAAATTGTAAACGAGACCTAGAGAGATGACCAAGGCGAGAATGCCACAAATAAAACCCAGAAGAAGACTGACTCAAACTAAAAGACGAAACATCCACAGCAGGAACAACAACCGTAATCTTAGAAGTTTTGAGCTGATCCAATATATAAAGTCCTCATTCCCTATGGTCGGTCCCAATCACTTCCCGAGACTTTGGATCCTGAACATAACAAGCAGAAGAAGAAAAGGAAACTAAGCAACCATTATCACAAATTTGACCAACAGAAGTAAGATTTAAAGTAACACTAGGAATATGATAAACATTAGATAAGGACAAAGAAGGTGCAATAACTGAACCAACACCTTTCAAGGGCATAGGTGTACCACTCGCACTCATGACATGAAAGGAAACTTTAGGGGTCAAAGAAGTAAAAGATGATAAATTAGATGGCATATGATTAGAAGCACCAGAATCTAAAATCCAGGAGGAAGAAGATATACCTGACGAACTAGATGACAAACCTATTTGAGATGAAGCTGACATTGCATGCGGCTGAGATGCAAGAACTAGTGAAACTGCTCAATCATTGATGGATCTAAAGAAGAAGTCGTCAGTGCATTGTGAGGGCGAGGAAGAAGAGGAGGTCCATTATGAGGAGCTGGAGGTCGGTAACTCCATTGTTGAGGCTGTTGATGGGGCTGATGAGGCTGTTGCTGAGCATACTGCTGCTTTCCTCTACCCAACTTTGGACATTTTGATTTCCAATGACCTTTCTGCTTACAAAAACTACATTCACCATGAGCAACAGTTCCATAAGGCCTAACTTGAGAATTAAAATTTGGTCGCGGAGGCATGGCGAAGACTGATGGAGTAGAGACCATAGAAACTTCCTTTGCAGCAGACGGTTTAAGACGAATTTCCTCAGCCAAAAATTCACTAACAACAGAATCAACAGAAGGCAGCGGATTGCGATGAAGAATTGACCCACAAAGTCCTTCAAACTCATTACGAAGAGCCATTAAAAATTGTACCAATCTCTGCTCCTCTCTTCGTGCAATATAAGGCCTAAAGGCGCGTAATTCAGCAGATTATGTGAGAGCCAGTTGATCCCACAAATCTGTCATAGCATCATAAAATTCCTGAATACTCATGCTTTTCTGCTGCAGAGCACGAATATCAGACTCCAACTGGTACTGTTTTGCAAAGTTAGACTATGTGTACAGTCTAACTAGATGATCCCAAACCTCCTTAGCTGTCTCATACTTTGCTAACTAGGTACCTATCGAGTACTTAACAGAATTATTGATCCAAGTAATTATCTTGGAATTAGCAACTTCCCACTTATCTAACAAAGACACATAATCAGCAGCTGTGCCATCCGCAGGTTTAACAAAAGCACCCGAAATATAACCCCATTTTTGTTTACCCTTCATAAAAAATTTCATCACATAACTCTAATACGCATAATTTTTACCATCTAACTGAACACTAACTGCTTGAAGCGAACCATCTCTAGTTTCATCCATAGTAAATAATCAATAGAAAAATAACAAATTAAATCAACAAATCAGAGAGAACAAACCCAAAAGATGAGCTGAGAAGACGATCAACAGAAGAAAAAAAATCGCCAATCGGACGAACAACCAAAATTAAATTACCAACAATTTCGAATAACGAATAATCACCAACAGACGCGCAATCACAAAAAAATCACCCAATACCATGATAACATTAATGGGGGAATCCGAAATCATTGATTCAATAGAAGAAAATAGATTAGAAAGGTATAGAGGCTAACAATAGAAGAGAAAGCCTTAAACCCTAAAATAACATAAGACGCCTTTATATAGGCAAAACTAAGTAATAAAGAAAAAAATTATACTACCCTACAATAGCATATTTAATTACGCTAACATTTATGTGGTGGAAAACAGAGTTTATTTATCCGGCGAGTTGGGTCGGTGATCAGACACTACTGTATCGAGCAGCTGAGAAGAAGGAATTAGAGAGATCAATTGATCCGCCGCCTCTTTATAATGATAATAGACGGCGAAAGAATGTGAATGAACCGGTTGTGGCGTTTGGTCCGCCGGGTTCTAGCGGTGAGCTTAATGTTAGCGTAATTGTCTCGCCGGTGCCTCTTGATTTCAAGTGAGTTTCTTCTGCTTTGATACCGTACTTTCTTATTTTTACAGTTTAGTTACCGAACTTCAAAACATAACAAATTAGTTAATGTGGACAGTTTTTTTTAACAAAGTACGGTCAATTTATGGCTACGTGGCGGCCGGTTTGTGCTTTAACTCCCTCTTACCATCAATAATATAAATCAAAGACATCTCAATCCTTTACCATGTGACGATTTTACTCTCCTAAATTTGAAATTTTAAAGTGAAATTCGGCTGCCATGAGTCACTAAAAGTATAGTACATTAACTAATTTATTACGCTTTATAAATTAGTTACCAAATTGTAAAAAAAGTGCATAACTGGATAACCCTCGGTATCAATTACTCCAATTTCTCCTCTCAAGTTTCAGCTCATGGTTAATTCACTCTTATAAAACAATGCCTTTGAATTTATCAAATGCAATCTATTAGCTGAAATTTGTAAATTTTAAAAACAAGTTTTAGGGCTAATTGATCAAAATTGATAAATTCACAGGGTTGATTTATGACAGTTAATTTTGAAGTAAACTTATCATGAATTACAATTTGAAGGGGTAAATTGATAGTAAACCGAAATCAAATCGTTGGTGTTTGATATATTAGTATCTCAACCTTGCAGGATAGAAGCGTTTGGAGGACCAAAGGAGGTGGGAGAAGCTATAGTTAAGACGATAACCGCGTCGACTTCATCTAGTCGACGACCGGATGTGAAAGGAACTTTGATAGAATCGAGCATGAGGGGGATTCTTTAAGGAATGTTAGGTACTACGAGCTGGAATTCAGAGTCGAAAGCCCTTCGTTTCAACGTCATAACGTAGCAGTTTGTTGTGCTCGCGGTGGCCGGTTATACACCTTAAATGCTCAAGCACCAGAATCAACATGGAAAAATGTTTCAGCAGATTTTCACAGAATTGCTGAATCATTCAGACTCATAGCTTGACATAATTCTAACAAACACTCGCCAGTCCAAAAAGTGTTCTGTCTGGTTTCCTGTCTTCTGTAGCAGTTAATCCTAACGGTATTAAAATGAAGGCACAAATGTTGAATATTATACAGGTACAAATCCAAAATGTGCTGAGATTACAAATGTTACATTTGAACATATCTATACATTTAAACGGTTCTATCAAGCACCATATAAGGAAGATTTTGACAATTAATATTTTCTTCTATATCTAAATTACAATTACTGTGCATTAGAGTTCGAGAACAACTTATCTCTCTTTGCTTAGAAATTTTCTCCAAGTTATCAGAAACTGCTGCAGTTAGATTAGGATCCTCAAATCCTATCTCTGCACTCAGTCTGCAATAGAAACATAAATCTTTCAGAATTCCGACAAAGGTGCATAAGACATACAACGAGTATTTACTATAATTCCGTTCTCGTTATTTGCTAACAGGAATAAGAGAATTAAAACTTGAAATTCTGACAAAAAAAAGTGTAGGCAAATTTCAGGAACGAGTTGCTTACTTGGGATCAAGACCCAATTAAAAACTAACAAAATTATTGATAGGATCAGATTAAGGAAAGCGAGATTGGAAGAAAATCCCCAGACGAACAAAAAAAAAATTCTAGCAAAAGGAAGCACTAATACTTTTAAGGAATATTTTCTTTGCCTGACCTCTAAAACTTGAATTTTTGTTTCGTGATCATTTGGAAGACAGCGTATTTCCTCAGCCATCCTAGCAGCCTCTCCCACACTTTCAGGTGACAAGAAATCAAGAGCCAATAGAACAGTGGACTGCAAATAAAGCAATAACACAACATTAATTAAAATAAGGCTACTTTGAACAGATCTAAATTAAGCATAGAAACGGCTCAATGAATCACGATTTTTCATTTCCTTTTCCGCTTCTTTTGGACTGTACCTTTCTGTTTAGTAAATGAAGTATATTTTTTACTGCCAACTTTTTTGATTATTGCCCGACCTCTATTTATGATCATGCTTTTCACCATTAATTACAATTGCCTGGGCTCGTTAATGTGGTAATGATAATGACTATCAATGAATTGGAAACCAGTTGAATCCAACATTTGGAAGTAAATTATACAAAAGATTAACATCTACTTAACATTTGCATTTGAGGAGCATAGATAAGTTTAGACAATGCTCACCTTAAGATTCCTCATTTGGAAAGGGCATCCTGCAGGAACAAAGACAGCTTCCCCCAATTTCTGTTCAAATGACCATGGCTCAACTCCTAATATAGAAAGAATCATAATTTCCATTTTAGACCAAAAAAGTACATTACTTATAAAGGATCCATGATAAAGCATTATTGACAAAATGGCAAACAAATGCGATGAAAACATCAACATTATCACCACAAGGAAAACAGTAAAGATCAGCTTCCCCCAATTTCTGTTCAAATGACCATGGCTCAACTCCTAATATAGAAAGAATCATAATTTCCATTTTAGACCAAAAAAGTACATTACTTATAAAGGATCCATGATAAAGCATTATTGACAAAATGGCAAACAAATGCGATGAAAACATCAACATTATCACCACAAGGAAAACAGTAAAGATCAGCAGCATTAAAGAATCTATATCTAGGATAAAAAAAAGTAAAGCATACTACTTGCAACAGAAGCATTGCGTATCTATATGCTTTGGAAAATCAAAGAAGATGGTCAAAATGTAAAGAAGTTCCTTCAGAAACTAAATAGTAGCCTACATAGTGTGTTTCAAGAAAACTAGCGATTACTGTTTGACCATGCATTTGTACATCAGAAGAAACAAGGCTTAATACATCTGCGTGTCCCTGCACTTTTCTGTTTTTGCACATAAGGTCCCTGCACTAAAATATCCATCATTAAATCCCTGCACTTTAACTTCCATCATCCCCATGTCCCTCTATTGAGGCGAGTGTTGACGCCGTTAACGCACTTTCAGTTTTCTTAATTTTAGATCCCTGCACTTTTAATTTTTTAATGTTACGTCCCTGCACTTTTAATGTTGAGATTATGTATAAATGTGCACTAATTTTTAGTTTAATAAAATTAAATTTAAGTATAAAATATTAAAACTAATATTTTTAAAGGGTACAAATTTAACATATTTAAATAATAATAATGTCAAAAATTATATCTTTTAGCTATTATTTTATTGAAAATTTCATTCATTCTTACTGAATGTTTAATGTATTATTATTCATCTATAAAAAAAAATTATTTATTTATTTTATTATGTTGAAAATAAAAGTGAATTTAATTTTTTTAACAAGTAAACATTAACTTAGAGAAATAAAACGAATTTAATATTTTTTATTAAATAATTAAAATAATATTCTATATCGATAAATTTTAATTTTTTAAATAATATGATAACATCGCACTTAGAGGTGTAAATGGACGTTGATCTTGATATATGTCAAATTCGAAGTTGAGTATGTTATATAAACTTACAAGTTCGAGCTATCTACTTCCATTTTTAAAGGAGACATATCAAGCGGAAGTCTGAATGAATTTCTAATTTCTTAATAATTTTTTATGTTACCTTTAATTTTTTTTTTTTAAACTACTGTTGAATATTTCTTGAGTAAGGGCCTCATTCACGAAATATATTCTAATATTTAAATCATATTTATTTTGATAAAATGATTGTTAATATAATTTTATTAAATCTTTAAATTATAAATTACTTAACTTTAAATAAAAAATAAAATTAATTAATTTTTTAATTATATTAAAAAATAAAAGTGAACTAGATTTTTTATTTTTTAAAAGTAAATATTAACTAACCTAAATAAAACTAATTTTAATAGTATTTATTAATTATTAAAATGATTTTTTATATCAATGATTTTTTTTAAATAATATATAACAACATCGCACTTACAGAAGTAAACAAACGTATTCTCAAAAAAAAGTAAACAGGCGTCGATCCTCATATATGTCAATTTTGAATTTGAGTGTTATATAAACTTACAAAACAAAGCTGACTGCTTCCATTTCTAATAAAAAATAATAAATAATAATATTTTTATTAATTTAAAAAATATTTTTATTGTTAATTTAAACATTATAAAAAGTTAATTAAATTGCATTAACATCTTATATTATTAATTAAAAATTATATATTTTTTTAAAATATATATATATTAAAATAAATTTTTATATGAAAACAATTATAAGGACTTTGTTTACATAAAATTAAAGTGTAGGGACCTTATTTGTATAAATCAAAAGTGCAGGAACCTTATTTGTATATATCAAACTACAAAACTGAATACTAGTCTCATTAACGGCGCGTGTACTGCACGCGCTAACAGAACCTTAACAGAGGGACCTTGGGATGATGGAAGTTAAAGTGCAGGGATTTAATAATGGGGTACTTTAGTGCAGGGACCTTATGTGCAAAAACAGAAAAGTGCAGGGACACGCAGATGTATTAAGCCAAGAAACAATTTGTAAATTTTGAATGCCATATATAGCTTGTCCGATGCAAAGTAAGAGCCTCAAATCAAAGATATGCTCCTCAAGGAAAAAGGTCTTAACATGTCATTGGTACCACAAAAATGCAAATGAGTTTACAAAAGAAACAATGACGACATATTTCTTACCAAATTCTTCCCTTAGCTTGCTTATGTGATGCCCATTCAGGAAAGATGTTCCATCATAAAGAGAATGTGTCACCTGGCATCCATATCACAACATCATTAACATGCATTAATAGAAGCCAGGAAAAAATGTACACTTTTAAGATGCACTTAAAAATTGATCCCCTACATTGTCAGGCTTGCCAAAATCCATAGGGTGTTTTTGCAAATATTTAACCAATTCTGGAACATCCTGCCGGCGAAAGATATCCCAATGTACCCCTGGACGAGTTTCTTCCATTAATTTTTTATCCTTTATCCTCTCAATGTCATCATTTTCGTTGTTAGCTTCAACCTCTTGATCATCAATTCTCTTAATCTCTCCCACTTGAGTTGGAATTCCAACCCCTTGATCCTCCTCCATTATCTCAACCTTATCTGCAGGTATCTTTGTCTTATTTTGCATACCATGCCCACTAGGCAAAAGATCAGGCAACATTTCCTCGCCTGAGATTGTATCTTGGTTGAGTGACTCATTCCCTTCGAAACCTTTTGGCTTCACTTCATGCATATGAGCCAACAGATATACCTGCACAAAATTCGCCAAATGCCATTACACATTATTTTGTTTACTAATTTACCGTCCTAGATCAAAGAGGGGTTAAGAATAAGATAAGCATTTGAAAAATCCCTTTGTTGGTTCTCTAATGCATTTAAACTTCAAACAGCAGCAGTACATAATTTAGAGATTCAGCAAGTACTCACCATGTCACGCATTTTGTTATGGAGATTGGTCACCGAATCTCCTCTACCAAGTTCCTCATTGGTCCCATAAGAAATATAAATTTTGGGTCCAGCGTCATTCTGCAAGGAATAGTGAAGCAACTTTGCTGCAACATTCAGAAGACCCAACCTTGAATGGATATACTCAAGAAGAGGCAGTTTACTGATAAAATCAGGTCTCTGATATAATAAGAACTCTTCAGAAGCACCAGGAGGAGGCCAATCCTTCAACTTCAACATCTGTAGCGAACCATCTTCACCCCTTCTTCCTTCTGAGTATCCTTTGATAAACTGACCAAGTTCAATATCAACCTGCAGGCACATCAAGCGACATGGAAAGAAATCAGAGTGAAATTAATCAACGAGCAGCACAGATTAATTAACTGACATTTACAAAAACACATGGACCACAAACCAAAATAGATAGAGCAGAACTCACCTCAGACAAGCTTAAAAAATCTATGGCCTTCACAATTCGGTTCCCGTCTTTCATTTTCTCATCTGATGTTTCCTGAATTCCCTTCCATATAACCATCGGATTCCAGCTGGAACTAGATAAGCTATCAAATAACTTTTTCACAATAACAGGCTCGCCCTTGACCCAATGTTTCCTGAATTTGTTTATCCCTTCAGCTTTTAGATCTTCAGATGATGGACAATATAAGATATTGTCATCACTGTACTCCCTGTAAGCACACTGTGTGGAATCATTGAACCCGGACGTAGACAGAGTGCTAGCATTACTGACCTTACAGCCAGTGACCATTTCCTCCACATTTTTCACCAATTTCGCAATCCAGTTCATCTTAAAAATGCGACTTAGTTTCAGTGATGAGTGATTACAGCCACCATACTCCTTCGGTGGGCATGGAATGCTACCATCAGGGTTCGCTTTCCAGCCAGGATACTTATCTGATATACAAAGTCTTGCTCTGGAATCTTTCACTTGCTTTGACACAGCCTCCTTGTCTTGACTTCCCCCAGCCATTTGGTCTTCTACTGCATCATGTAGTAATGCTTCCCGAAGATCTTGACAGCAATGAAGACACAGATCATACAGGCAATTTCCACAATGCCGATGATAATCAATGATGGGTATCCTACATATGTTGCTGCGAGAAAATACATCACAGTGAACTGCAAGCTTGAAAATAAGGAGTGGTCACAATACTTATATATCATGCAATAAACCCCACTAGAAATCAGACGAGCAAACAACCAACCTTATGTAATTAATCAACAGAAGTTTCTTGAAGAATGAGATTGATGAAATAAAAATAAAATATTAGATTATTTATAACAAAGAGAAAAACCAGCCTCCTGATCATATTACATATAATGGAACAAACACATCATGAAAATAGAAAATTAACTAATTTCCACAAAAAGAAAATATAAGCAGCACAAGTGCCCTTATCAGCACATCTGCTCATCCGCATTCAATTTGGCCCTGACAAGATCTATATCAGTTCCTGAAAACATAAACCCAAATTCGTAAGCATGGTAAAAAAAACTTAAAACAGACGGAAATATGTCATAGAAACATTGAAATCTTACCATGAAACTTTTTCTCCAGTTCTACTTCAAAACATTGCTCTTGATGGATCTGCTTAACTACAGGAAGAACAGAAGACAATAGGCAGTAGAGATACTGCAACTTGTCTAAAACAGGTATCTCCCGTATTCTTACCTACAGCTCATAGAAAACAACATAACTGGTCTGCATAAAGAAAATTATTTAATTTTTTTTTACTATACAGCAAAACACTGTAATAAAGTGAATGCCCCTTTTAATTTTAAACCTGGAAAACAAATACCTTGACCATATTATCCCCTCGTAAGCACACCTTGCAATTACAAATACCATGACATGCAGGACAAACCTTCTCAATTTCTTCCAGTGAGATATCTGAGTACCTAGAAGTAAAGAACTAACATTCATTATGCTTCCATTGGAAATAAAAGCCATATGCCCAAGAGGTAAACCTCACCATGTAGAGATACAATGATCACAAAAGCCTCTTCTGTCACATTTGCGAATCCTGATCACTCTGCTCCTATCAATTCTTCGACACTGATGACAAATTTCGTCCACAGCATCTTCGATAGAATATGTACTTCCATCAGAGTGTTCCTGAAGCAACATGTTCATCTCAGCATTGACAAATTAAAACAGGATAGAAAAAACCAAACACAACATAAACAGCATCACATTAAGTTGGGGTAAACATCAAATCATGAAAATACAAAAAAAAATAAAAATTGCTAACCATCATAGCACTGGCATCAAAGCTCCTTTGGGATCTACTCCTGGATGAATCTATAGCGGAAAGAGGCGGTGTTTTGTAGGACTTCCAAGTCTCTTCAAACTCTACATCTCTTTGCAAATCATCGTCATTTGATCTTAAAGAATTGCGCATAGACGAACTCCTCACAGGTGTTTCAGGCGAATATTGAGCCAGATTGTTCTCTTTATACTTCTTAGTCGGAGGTGAATAGTCCTCAATCTTCACAGTAGTGAACGGGGTATCAAAATCGTCAATCTTACTCTCCAAGTATATATCAGTTTCCCCCAACGATTTCCTTTTCGCCTTCTTTAAACTAGCTCGTAAAGAGGAATTAGCAGCTCTCCTTTTCGCCTGGATGTAGTGTTTCTCACACACAGTTTTATCCGGCATAGACATGGCAGTGCATCTCCACTGTTTCCCATCCGACCCCTTGCAACGCAAATCATCGGAAATTCCAACATTCTCCTCGCCGTTCCCGGAAGCTGACTGTGGGTTATTATCCATCAAATAGTAAAGATTTAGCAGTACTAATAAACCCACCAGGTTTACGCCCAAAAAACCAAGCTGAAAAAACCCAATTAAACCTTGTAAACTACAACTCAAAATACAGCAGCAATTAAGAATTAGGGTTTCAAGAAGTGGAGAGAATAATAGTAAAGGGGGCAATAATACCTAATAATATGTAATAGCAGAAGGAGAAGCGTGCTGCGACTGCGAGTCATTGAGAATTTTAAAGTTTTACTAATTTTGCAGAATTTTCTGAACCTGGTCTGAGTTTATTTAAGTTTTTTTTTTTTAAAGTTTTTTTTTCGGACAGCTTGGGTTTTTCATGATTCCATTCAATACGTTCATGGGAAATTCTAACCTAGACCTGGTCCATGGATTTTCCATACACCTATCCAATGATACGTTCATAATCTCGCCAATATGGTTATTAACGTTTATGGTCATGTTCCTATCACTTTCTAACTGCTAGAGATTTGATTCTAATCTTTTGAATGCAAGGCCTATTTTTTTTTTGCTCCTAACACTCTATTTAGATGAGATGAGTTGAAGTGTAAGTAATGGAAAGGTAAAAAAGGGTAAAAATAGAAAGGGAAGGGAAAGGAAAGTGCTTACCTTCCCTTTGTTTGGGAGGAGAATTTTAAAAGAGTGTAAAGTAAAGGAAAATTAAATAATAGTATAATTACTAAAATAGTTTTATAATTTTAAAAAAACATAATATAGATTGAAATTGGATATTATATTTATTTAAAAAATTTATAATTTAATTTTAATGTAGTTACCTATGTTTTTTTATTAGAATTTTAAAATTTTTAAAAAACAAAATTTTTTTCATCATTAAATTTAAGCAAATTAATATTCCTGATAAAAATAATTAAATATTAAATGATATGTGTTGTAGTAGAAAAAATTTATTTTTAACGGTTTACATATTCATTACCATCTTAATTTTTTTAATATATTATAAAATGAAAATAAGCAAATTAAAATAATAATTAGTAGTTAATTTACATAAAAAATAATTTTTTAAAATAAAATATAACTATATTTTTAAGTCTGGTAATATTTTACAGACGATCAAATAAAATTAACAGTTAACTTCATATAAAATAATAACTTCTACTGTTATAGCAAATAAAAATAAAATTAATATTTTTTGTTTAAAATAAAAATAAAACTAATAAAAAAGCATTAACATCATTAGTTATTTCATTTCCATCACTTACACTCCAATTTGGAGTGTAAGAAAAGTGGGGGTTTTCATGAGTTGGGAGCGTAAGACTTCCCTTCCCTTTCCCTTCCCCTTCCTTTAAATTTTATCTTCCAATCAAGGGTAAGTAATTCACCTTCCTTTCTTTACCCTCCCTTCCCCTTCCTTACCCCCAATACAAACAGAGTCTAAACCTCTTGAGTTTTTCCAATATCTCTTATGGTTCTCTATTTCTATTAACTATATCATCCATGATTTATAAAGAAGCCTCTATACTATATTTCAGAACCATATTTTACGTGTTTTGGGGCTAACTTCCCTAAAAATTGATGTCTTCAAGTTGTAGGTGCAGAACCAGCAGCTATTACTCGATGAGCTTTTGCTCGTCGAGCCAGCAACTAGGGCGCGGTGGGAGGCGCGTTGATCCCATTACGCCTAACTGCTTCTTGCAATTTCCAGAAGAGGCACGATGTGAGAGGCGTTGGCTTCTTCATCGCACACCTCATCAATTTTCATCGCCCCTTATGAGCAAAATCTTATTTGGGCTTCAAACTAGTGTTTTAAAAACCGAACCGGTGGCCGAACCGGTAAGGCCACAGGTTTCCAGTTCAACCGATTGAACCGGTTCACTGACCGGTTTAACCGGTTTAATAAATATTAAAAAAATTGATTTTTTTTGGATTTTTTGGTTTATTACCTGTTTAATTTCTGATTTATCAGCCTATTTTTTGATTTTTATAGGTTTAAAACCGGTCAAACCCGATCCAATCAAAAGATCCGGTTTTTTCAGTTTTGAACCGGATCACTGGCCGGTTACCGGTTCAACCAGTTCAACTGGCCGGTCCGGTCCGGTTTTTAAAACACTGCTTCAAACCTCTTGATTTTCTATATTGTTGTGTTTTATATCTTGGATCACTTCATGAACCTGTCCGAAAATTGTATTGGCCTTTAATTCAGCTTATTATAATAGGCTTTTAGTTAAAGCATGGGTTCAACAACCATATTAGTAAAAGTTGTATGTCGCTTTTATTAGACTCTTCGTGTTTGATCCTACCTTAGAGCATCTCCATTGCATGTTGTATTTTTTATGCTATTTTTAGCATAAAATAAGATAAAATGCTACATATAGCACATATTATTAAAATTTGCTCCATTGCAAAATGCTAAACTAAATGCTAAATTTATAGTTTTATAAGTGATTATCATTATTGATGGCAAATCTGTAAATAATTTAGATATAATAAAATTTACCATATGCTAAACTTTCTAACAAATTTGGCACAAAGTTTAGCATATGCTAAATTTAGCACATGAAATAGAAGTGCAATGGAGATGTGCTTTTTATACTAAATGCTAAATTATAGCATTGTGAGGTATTTTAGCACTAGAGTGGAGATGCTCTTAGTATTTGTTGGAATCACTGATATTTATTTATTATTATAAAATTATAGTTCAAGTGTATTTTAACTATAAATTAAAATTTAGATCCGACGAATTTGAACTGACTGGACAAGCAAACCGCGATGCGATAGTATAACATTTTTAAGAGTAAATTACATATTAAATCACAATTTTACATCTCTTTTTAATTTTATCATGATGTTTGAAAATACATATTACGAACGTTGTCATATGTGAAATCCTACGTGTTTTTTCACATCACTAATCGTTTGCCTAGTTAGCCGAAAGTTTTTAAATTTTAAAATAGTGATAGATTTGAAAAAAAAAAAGGTGGTGATTTTATATGATGATTTTTGAGAATGTGATTAAATTGAAAAGGAGTATAAAAGTTGTGATTTAACATGTAATTGATCTTTTTCCTCTCAAATAGAAAACCCTAAACCGTCAAGAATTTTTTTATTTGTTGCTTTGACTGCCATCAATAATGTATTATTGCTATTGGTGGGAGCCATTTCTTTTTTTTATTGCTTTATTTACATAGAATAAAATAAATACCCGACTCCTTTTTCATCTTCTTTGTTTTTGTTGGTAAATTTATCGACGAGGCACATCATATCAATATATATACGATTCAAAAGTCAGAGATAAATCAAGACATTTCAAGACTAAAGATGATATTATTTAGAAGTTATATTAGTTTTTTGGGTTAATTACTGATAAATCACCAAATGAGATCCGAGCTCCACAAACCTATACAAACAGCAAACAGAGGTCAGAAAGAACTCCGGTGGGGGGTCACCGGACGTTCGCTCCGACGCTCAAGTAAGATTTCTGAGTAAGGAAGAAGAAGAAGAGAAAAGAAGAATAGTATTTAGAAAATAGAAAGAATTACCTAGGCTTTGTCCTTAAACCCCTTATTTATAGTTAGGGTTTGAGGGCAAACCTTGCCTTGCTGGCAGGCTTTCCCTTGGAGTGGTCCCTGAAAAACGGTTATGCCTACGTGGAGGATATTCCCCGTATGGAGCGAAGGTTGTTAGGTGTGTCAGGTGGAGGGAACATTCCTCACGCACCTGTCAGAGGATCTTCTGTGGTCCCAGGATCTGATACACGTGCGTGTGCTCGTGGGCAAGATCTCGGAGATCGGTCAGAGCCTGAAGCCCGGATCACTTGGACCGAACTTACATATTTCTAATTTCTGAGCTTGAGTGTAGCTCAAAGCTCGGGTCGTCTGTACCGAGCTTTCATGTCTCTTGTCTAGAAGCTCGGACAGAATCCTCGATCCGACCTTGTCAGAAGTACGCGTCTCGGATGATGCTCGAATGTTCATCGATCCGGTGACCCCCCAGGTCGCGTGGTCTATGATTTAGGAGATGGTCGGAAGTCGACGTCAGGTCGGTGAAATGCTTGACTTAGCGATGTTCGTTCTTGGCGAGGTTGCTTCGCCCCTACTAGATGTGCTACGTTATCAATTACATATTAAATCATGACCTTTGCACCAAGTTGCAAAAATAACATGACCTTTTAAAAGTTGCAATTTTGGACACCACCTTTCAGTTTGTTGCAAATTCAACATCCGTACATTTTTTTGCTGACGTTTCGCTGATTTGGACACTCTAAGGGTGTGCCACGTGTCAGCAAAATGTGTACGGAACCAATGCCATATCCGGTTAAAAAATCTGCCAAAGTCGAGCAATAGAGATCCCTGCCAAGAACATCAAGAGTGGGGCTAAATATTTTTCTTAAGATAAAATTTAAGAACATGTCATATCACATACTTGGCATGAGTAGATTGCGATCCATCCCCCCATGCATATGAATGACGACATCCTCAAATCCTGCAAAATTAGTATGAAATCTAAGTTTGAGCAAAAGGACAGTCTTGCTTAATCAAGAATAGGGGTGCGCATTCCGCTCGAGCCAAATGAACCACCTGAGATTATGATTTGTTTCGAAACAAAACTGAACAAAACTAATCGGCTTGGCTGATTCTTTTAGTTTTCTTCGGTTTATACCAAAATTAAACTGAACCGCAAAATCATAACTTTTTATAACATCAAACCAAATTCAGTAATTAGTTGGTTTTTGCACACTCCTAATCAAGTATATAATGTTCATATGATCTTATGCATCGCGCCCGTGATGCATATGTAGCGCCCGAGATACAAGTCAAAAACCTTAAGGGGTTTGGTTGACTGCTCCATCGCGCCCGAGTACAGGTTTGTCGCGCCCGAGATCAATGGATCTCGCCCGTGATGCTTGAGGCATCTCGGGCGCGAAAACCTACTATTTCCTAGTCCAAATGTCATTTTTTCGATTCTCGCTAGAAAGCTCCGATTCGACCCGGAAAGGTTTCAATATGTTCTTACACACTAATAAACATGATTAGGCTCTTTAAATGATTGTCAAACTCAAAATTAGGGTTCAGATGGGACTTGGTCCAACAATCTCCCCCTTTTTAATTTTGACAATCAATTTACTCAAATGGCTAAGTTTATGGGAGTTCAAATGAACTTTGGCTCCCCCTCACTTTATGCACTCAAATTTTAAAAGAGTTGAGACAAGCATAAAATAAATACGGTTTTTAAAACTTAGTCATTTTCGTAAAATTTGCAATTTTTGAAAGATATGAGAATAATTTTTGTAAATGCAAATATCTCTCCCCTTTGTCAAAAACAAAAAGAGTTAAAGCATGTAGATCAAAGTAAGGTAATTGCGGAATTAAGAAAGTAGGAACATTAAGTGCGAAAACAAGTAAATTCAATACTTAGAGCAAAATTAAGCACAAAACACACTTTCATTAATTAAAAGGGCAATACAAGGACTAAGAACATGAAATAATCACGCAAACAATGTAATCCAAACACATGTAGGAATTACAAGGCATTGGTGGCAAAGGCATAAAAATGCAAAAATTAAAGAAAAAACATTAAAAACATGAAAATGCATGAGTATGAAAATGCAAAGACTCAAGCTTCCTCATCCGAGGCTTCTTCTTCAAGTATTGGAGTGTTGCCGGAAGATGGAGGAAATTGTGAATCAAACCATTTTTTTAAATCCCCAAAGTCGGATCTAAAATTGCCAAATTCCGTTTCCATCCTTGAGAAGCGAGAATCCACATTCGCCTCAAGTATGTTCATTCTTCCAAACATACGCTCATTTTGACTATAAATGAGCGAGAGCATATCGTTCGTACTTGAGCCATAAGGAGCTAACCATGTAGGATCCATAGCCGGGGCCGGAATTTCCAGACCTTGAAAGCCCATGTGAGCCTCTTCCTCTACTTGTGCCGCAAACTCCTCCGCATGAGCCGGTTCTCCCAACTGCCGTTGTCGCTTCCTTGCAAGCTTTTGGACCTCTTGTCCAATCACTCTATCTCCAAATAGATAGACATAATGATTGTCAACGACATTGAAAGCCCCCACTCGATTAGCAAAGTAATCAAGATCGAGGAGGGACTTATTCCATCCAATCACACTACCATGATTTTGGCGTAGGGCCGGAGTATAGGCTTTGGCCTTCTTGACCATTACCGTAACGAAAGATCCAACCCGAAGAGTTCCCTTCTTCTTTCCTAGCGCAAAAAGATGTTCCATAAAGTACCTTGTGCAAGAAAAACGCTCTCCTTTAACCGCACACTACAAAAAGAATAGGTCTTTAGTAGGGACCTTTTCATTTCCTTCGTGTCTCCCATTAATAGAATAAGTGACTATTCAATGGAAAACGAACAAAGGAAGATGGGAAATAGATTTGGCTATTGCGGTGCGAGGTTCACGCTTCACGTCGGTGCTAATTTCCGTCCAAAACTCATGGATGTTGAACTCTTCAACACGAAGATAGTTCGTAGCAAACCCCTCTTCGAACCCAAAATACTCATAGATCTTCCTTGGTGTGAGCTTGTAGGTCTTGCCATAAACTTGAAATGTCACTCCATAGAACCCGGAGCAATGATTTCATTGGTGATCAAGTGAAGAGAAGCAATCATTTCCTTCGTCAAATCTTCAATGGTTTCTTATCTATTTTTAAGAACAAATTTCCGCCATCCCAAAACATCAATGTAGGCCTCAACTTGAGTCCTCAATCCATCAAATGCCAAATCCACAAGAAAAGGAAATCGAGTTCCTTCAATTTCCGCTTTTTCCATATTTTCCCGTCGAATTGCCAATTCCTCCATTTCTAATGTAGGAAGTTGGGTAGAGGCTTGAGCGGGAGTCTTTCCCTTTGATTTAGAAGCAACTTTAGGTGCCATTGATGATGAGGAATGAATGAAATGAGGATGTAAATGCAAGAAATAGGAAGATTTGAGGGACTAAAAAGCAATTTTGCACTTGAAATTCTTTAGAAATGATTGAGAGGTTTTGTAAAAGAGAAATGATCTCAAAATTGGTATTTATAGGCCTTAAAGAGCCCTAAAAACGTCATCAACAGCTAGTTTTTGAAAAACTAGCCGTTTTGACAAGTGTCAAAACGGTCAATTTTTTGAAAAATTTACATGGATCGCGCCCGAGATATGCCCATTGCGCCCGAGATTCATCAAACTAGCCGTTATTTTCAAACGGTCGGATGAATCTCGCCCGCGATGCGTAGATCTCGCCCGAGATCCATACAGGCCAGAGACACTAAAGTCTCTGTATTGATATCTCGCCCGAGATATCAGCAGTGGCAAAAATCTGAATTTGCTCCCCTTGTATCTCGCCCGAGATACATGTGTCTCGGTCGTGATACAGCAGGGGCAAAGAAAAATTTCATTTCAACTTGAATATCTAGCCCGAGATATGTAGATCTCGGCCGAGATTCACAGAAATTTCGATTTTTAAAATTTTTTGAAGGTTTTTCACAATGCCAAGCCTTGATTCCAACATATATGGGTAATTAATTTTAGACAAACACCAAAGACATGTACATCATAAAAAATGGGATTAACATGAATATTGGTCCAATCAATTAAGTAAAAAGAAACACACAGTCAATCAAGGATAATTGAAACAAATTTGACAATAAGCACATTGACTCAAAGTACTCCCATCAACCATACCAAGCTCTCGAATGATAAAATTCATACGATCCTCATTTAGAAGCTTGGTAAAAATATCTGCAAATTGGTTAGTAGTATCGATAAATTCGATTACCACGTCACCTTTATGCACATGATCACGAATAAAATGATGACGAATATCAATGTGTTTACTCCTAGAGTGTCGAATTGGGTTCTTTGATATGTTTATTGCATTAGTGTTGTCACATTTGATGGGAATGTAATCAAGTGCAAGACCATAATCAAGAAGTTGTTGCTTAATTCATAGGATTTGAGCACAACAACAACAGGCCGCTACATATTCGGCCTCCGCGGTTGACAAAGCCACAGATACTTGTTTCTTGCTACTCCATGAGATCAAACTTTGACCCAAAAATTGGCAAGTTCCGGAGGTACTTTTACGATCAATATGACAACCCGCATAGTCGGCATCGGAGTAGCCAAGCAACCTAGGGTCCACATTTCTAGGGTAATAATTTCCTAGATGTAGAGTTCCATGCAAGTATTTTAAAATACGTTTAACGGCATGCAAATGGGATTCCTTAGGACAAGCTTGAAAACGAGCACATAAGCACACACTAAACATAATATCGGGTCTACTAGCGGTAAGATAAAGGAGAGAACCTATCATATCTCGATACATTGTAATATCAATGCATTTACCCGATTTGTCTTTGTCCAATGGAGATGAAAATTAAATAATTTTAGTGATTATATTATACAAATCACAGCAAAACTCTGCTAATCATGTCCTAATGTTTCCATAAATGCAATGTTGGGTGGATAGGATGCAATGACGTGTCGTTTGTGTCAATCTGACGTGTCATACTCCGTGGATTTTTTTAATTTAATACAATTTGTTTATTTGATCCCGGAAAATAAGTAAATAAATTTCTGAATTTATCTTCTCTATACGATACAATTTAACATAAGGGAGAAAATAATTAATTGAATGAGCTAATCATACAAGAGAAAACAAAAGAGAATCATTTTCCTGTCAAATAATTGTCACTTTTAAGCCTTCGTGCGAATTCCTATCCGAATTCTGTTCTTCGCTTGTGATCGAAGAACCCAACATGTAACCTGAAGTGAAATAATCTCCAAGAGTTGAGGGAACTAGCTGCAGATTTGTTTCCAGTATCTTGACAATATGATACATTGTCGGCCTAGCCTGTAATAATGGATGAGCACAAATCACAGCTATATGAACATATTGCTCCATAATTTTTGGAGATTCCATTTCTGACATATCATTTTCAATAACATCTAATGCTCGTCCTTCTTTCACTAGCGACCAAGTCCGATCTGTCAATAAATACAGGTACCTATTTATTCAATTTGAAAGAATAAAAGCTTGAAATCGACATTCGTATATCCTTATCGAAGGAGATTAATTACAGACACAGAATCTAATTACCACATAGGAAATAAGACCAATGCCATATCCTGTTAAAAATATACCAAAATCAAGCAACAGGGATCCCTACCAAGAACATTAAGTGTGGGGCTAAACATTTTTCTTAAGATCAAATTTGAGAACATGTTATATCACATACTTGGCATGAGTAGATCGCAATCCATAATGACATCCTCAAAGCATGCTTAATTAAAAAAAATCAATTATACCTAAAAATAAAAAAATGTACATAAATTTTTTAATAAAAAAATATATTTGATACATATCCAATATAATAGGTAATAAATGAAAACATATTTCGTATTTTCGTAAATGTTTTAGGTATTTGATAAACTTTTTGATAAGTATACGCATTTGTATATATATATTTTAAAATTTGTCCACAGAAGAAACGGTGAGCTGGGCAGTGTCGGGCTTTAACATCGAGGGCTACTACCCATCACATGAAACGGCAGCGTTTCAGAGACAATGAAAACGGTAGCATTTTGCAACCAAGACAGCCGATGTGAAACGAAAAGACAGTTTGGCACGTGCAGCAAGTTGACTCACGCACGCATCAACGATCAGGAAACGTTCGATCGACATCTTTTTCATCCAACCGTTCGTCTCGTTTCAATCGTTGGATGAAGATCCCGCAAAAGGAACAACATTGGCTTAATGTAAAAATGACGTGGCGCAACGGTTGCATGGGATAAACACTCTTAACCTAATCCTCCGTTTCTAATCAACCAAATTTCAAATTCCACGATGTTTAGCCGCGGAGAGCGTCATCTACTGCCATCTGGTTCATCAGCATCAGCCCGGGGAGGCAAAAGTCGAGGTCGAGGTGACAGAGGAAGAGGTCGCGGTGGAAGAGGCGGCGGAGGAAGAGGGGGTAGGACTGCTGGTTTTTCTTCATCAGATAGCATTTCTAAATCTGATTCTGAGGGAGGGTCACATAATCTTCCTATAACTGCCGCGCAGGCAGAGTCGCAGGCCACCGTTGAGGAGTCTAAAGGAGTTGCGGTAATTCTTTCATCTTCCGCATCTTTTTGTGATTTTCACACTTGGATTTACTCTATAGAATTAAATGGTGACAGCGACAGTGAAATTCTTCCCCTGGAACCTATCATTTGCTTTGGTAATGAATTGCCACTCGCCATGACTTTTGTGAATGTCAATTCTACCTTATATATGTTTGGAGGATTTAATCCGGACAATGATCCTCCAATACGATGGGAGTCGCGCATGTATACTTATCCACTTGACTCGGCCCTCCTCTCTAATCCTAGCCCTAGCCCTAACCGTAACTGTAATCCTAAGCTTATTCAAAATGGACCAAGTATGAAGACTCCTAAGGTGGCCCCTATGTCTATTGTTGTTTGTGGAAAAATTTGTGTCTATTCTCAATCTCTTTCGGATGCTCGCAAACCCAATTTTGAGGTTTACGATCCTGCTACTAACTTATGGTCTGAACTGCCTGAGCCCTCTGAATACCATTATTCTCCTTATGAACTCTCCTCCTATCTAAGTCTAAGTCTACCAGTTGAAGATCGCCCCTCTCGAAGTATACTAGTTGAAGGCGTTTTCGTTCGAAATTCTACTTTGTATATCTCAATCTCTTCAATCTCTTCAGCTTCTTATGCCTTTGATTTTGACCCTTCTTCGTCCTGCACCGCATGGCAACCTGTTTCTTTTGCTGGCCGTCGTCCATCCTCACGAATGAGAGGCATCGTTGTTGATGATTATTATCTTTCGCCATATATTGGATTTAATTTGACTGCTACAGAAGGATTACAGCATTCGTTTTATCTTACACCTTCTGGCGATCCTCGAAATTCATTGGCTGCAGTTTGTGGACATACAGATATGTTGGATTTGGGAAAAGGGGCAGATGGAGATTCAAGAATCTGTATATTTACAGCTGGTTTCAAGGAGTATCCTATTGGAAAGGATGGCGATGTTCCTCATCTTCTGGTGGATATATTTCAGTGTCTTACATCTGAGTCCAGACAACTGAAGGTCATTCAGAAGAAATGTTTTACCTTTTTGTTAACAACAAAAATTCGGTGTGAGACCATTGATTTCGCTGGTGCTTTCTTCATTCCAAGTTTTGTATCCAAGGATTACTGATTATCCATTATTGTAGTCTGTTTATGGATATATTTTTCAGGTTGTTGAACTTAATGTTGCTTTTTTTTTTGGTTGATTATTCTAAGATTATATTCGTGTAGGGTGTCATTGATCATATATTAAGGAATATACTGATGTCGATCTTTTTTTATGCACTTCTTATTTATATGATTTTGCTTTACAAAAATTTTACATTGTATGTTCTCATAAGAATGAAGTGATGTTTAGAAATTTAATTTAAGAAGTAGCTGGGAGTATAATATATATGTGTATTTCTTTTGAATAATGACACTACATTTACAATTTTTTTGAGTTATTTCAAACTTGCATTGGTGTTGTACTTTAGTGGTGGCTTTTATACAAGAAAGTTGCAAGAATTTGTCTTATGAAACTGCAACAAACACTGCTATATCGTCTGATCTTGAGCAGAGGTACTTCATTTGCTTGATTTTTTCTTGCTGGCTAGGCTTTTACTTTTATATACAATGTGGAATCTTTGTTGCAATTTGCAAATAACATGTATTTATTCAGACTAGGTTTGAGTTTTAGCTTAGATTATAGATAAATGTAGCTTTGTATATGAGGCAACGATAATGCAAAAACAGCGAAAGGTTAGAGGAAGAAGATGATGACAAAATATAGCTAAAGATCCTTATACCTTACGTGTATTTAGTTTAGATTTCTTAGATCTTCTCTCACTTTGTATTTATTTTGTTACTCAACTTTTTTTTAAAGTAATATTTAGTTTAATTTCTTTGCGTTTTTGCAGTATAAGTTTAATGGAAGATATGATCTGGTTCTGTTTATTAAGACTATCCGGAAACAGGGGCTATATGCTTATCTGCGTATTGGACCTTATGTTTATGCAAGTTGAATTTCAGGTGCCTGCAGATATTTTCCTCATCTAATTCCCAAATTTCTGCTACTATTTGTTATTTTATCTTCCTTAAATTTAAATGCTTTTTTGTTGAACTTGTCTCTTTGTGGCACACTATATAGTGGATTTTCTGTTTGGTTGATGTATGTCTCTGGCATCAGCTTCAGAACAGATAATCAGCCTTTTAAGATTTGATACCAATTCTATTAACGCTTTTTGAGTTCCATTTACCAAGAGTGGAAACTATTAATCTGTTTACACATTGGAATTGAAACTGCACTTTTCAGAACATCTCGTTAAAAGATAGATAGATGTTCTCTTCTTGAACGGTTGTAAGGATAGCTAATGTGTTGCCATGCTTCCGCTACACCAAAAGAAACTTATACCGCCGAAATAGAAGCGGCGCTTCTTAAATATGCCGCTGAATTCTAATTTATAATGTTAAGGGCGCTATGTAGTAGCGGTTTCGGAAACTGTCTTAAATCTGCTGAGCGTAAAATGGACATTCATAGATTAACTAAATAGATTTTAGAAAATTGTTTTTTACGCTAATCATAAATTTTTCTTCAGACACATTTTCTCTCTTCAAATCTCTTCGAAGATTTATATATTTTTGAGATTGAAATTCTTATTTTCAAATCTCTTCGAAGCTTATCTTTGATTTCAATTTTTGTTTTTTTTAGGTTTTGATAGATTCATTTTGCTTTTGTAATCATTTGCATTTTAAATTAAAAAAAAAATAGGTTTTTTATTTTAGTTCATCTGTTAGTTGATAAGTTCTCCGTTTTTTTTATGATCATTTGATATGATTTCTGATATTTGTTAATCTTCTGAACAAACCTTTAGCTATAGCATCATTAAAATCGTTAAGGAACATCAACAGGTGCCTGTAGTTTTATTTTTTGAAATTTCATATCAATAATCATTGTTTATTTATAAAAATGTTTGCAGCTGAATTTCTTGGATTCAAGGATTTCAAAGCAAGTCTTCATTAAAAGTCCAGACGCTGCTCAATATCCAACTGTATGTGAAGTTGTTCAACATTTGGACCTGTATTCTTCTATGTGGTATGATTAATCTCCTAAAGTTTTCCTTTCCTGCTTTATTTAATGTGAAATTACTGCAGTTGGATTTTTATTTTGACTGATTTGTTGCAGTTTGCTGATCAGCTTGGTGTCTGCATTGTTACTGATCTCAAAGTTAGTCGAAATGATTTTGCTCTGCTGCTATTCATCGCCGATTTGCTGATATGTTCTTTATGTCTTCTCTCTAAAGGTACTTATCCAACTGTGTCCTGCTAAAACAGATTAATACAATTTTGTTTTATTGCTTTTTATTTTCAATCTTTTTAATATTATGGTGAGCTTAACTGTTTGGATTTAGAAGGATAGAATAATGGTCTAGTAATGGTTTGTGGTAAAATGCGCAAGAGTGTGCATTAGATATCTGGAATGTAGTCAAATAGCTTCCAGCTCAAGGTCAATTTCATCTAAAGCTGTATTGACACTCTACTATAAACTAAAGCTTACCTTACTATCTCTTCATATTTGCTCTACATGTCTTAAATCAGTTTAGGAAGCCAGAAAATGGTATACATTCATTAGACTTGCACTAACAGTAACTTATCCTTTAAAGTTATCATTAATAGCCTAAAGTTTGAAAATCATTCACCATTTTAATCCAAGTTTTTGCAGAAGCCTGTTTAGCTGGTACACTCCCTCCTGCACTCAGCACACTACTGTTGGAAAAGGAAAAAGTTGTCAGGCTGGGTGTCAGAAATTTTAGGCTTAAAATAAGACTCTCTTCTCTTCCCTTGTGGAGATTTTAGGCTTACAATTTAGTTGCATATTAAAAATTTGACATTTTCTTATGGGGACCATATGTATGTGGCAGATGATTGATTGGGTTAGAGCTTGAAGCACCCTCTATTAATCTTAGATAACACTGGTGTATTGTCTGATCTTGAGCAGAGGTACTTCATTTGCTTGATTTTTTCTTGCTGGCTAGGCTTTTAATTTTATATACAATGTGGAATCTTTGTTGCAATTTGCAAATAACATGTATTTATTCAGACTACGTTTGCATTTTAGTTTAGATTTTAGATAAATGTAGCTTTGTATACGAGGCAACGATAATGCAGAAACAGCAAAAGGTTAGAGGAAGAAGATGATGACAAAATAAGTTAAAGATCCTTATACTTTACGTACGTGTATTTAGTTTATATTTTTGTTAGATCTTCTCTTTCACTTTGTATTTATTTTGTTACTCAACTTTGTTTTTTAAAGTAATCTTTAGTTTAATTTCTTTGTATTTTTGCAGTATAATTTTAATGGAAGATATGATCTGGTTCGGTGTATTAAGACTAACCGTTGGGTTGTATCTTGGCCAAAGAGGAATTTATGTTTTGCTTTTTCTTTGTCAAAATCTGAATGAAGCAGCTTATATTCACTTACAAAAAAAATCAGAGAAAGAAAGAGGGTTAGTTTCATAATTAATTTAATATTTATAGCAATGTTTGTTTCTTTGGTACCTAATGCTCCTAAATGTCATGCTTCTGCATTTTTTGTCTTCCTGAATTAATTTTAATTTAAGTTTTACTGTGAATTTGACATAACTGCAGGGAGGAGGTCGGGAAATACTTCAAGGAGAAGTTTCCTGATAACAAAGCAGTCGCTGCTGTAGGGCACATTATACTCTCTCTCTCTTATTTGCTGATTGATTTGCTTATTCTTAATTCTGGTTTTAATTTAATTACCTGCTTGTTAATTTGGACTGTTTTGAACTTTACAACTGATAAGAAAGTATCATAAACTAAGTTGATGATCAGTTGAGCATAGTTATTTAATCTATTACAAAATAGGATTTATGTTTATAGTTCACGATTAAGAATTCGGATCATTATTAATTCAGGTAGTTGTGTTTTGATTTGAAATAATATTCTAATTTATGTTGGTGATCATTCAACAGAAATTGATAGGATCTCTTTTAATGCACTTGCTGCAAATTATTGGGGTATTAAACTTGTGAGGGTACTGAACTATACAGAAATTTTAAAATGGGTACTGAACTATTTTTTGTTACAAAATGGGTACTAAACTTAGCAAATCGTTATAAAAAGAGGACTTTCAACTATGTGTCCCTTGCTGATTGGATGAAAAATGGCCCGTGGTACCCATTTTGCAACTTTTCGCTAAGTTTAATATCCATTTTGTAACGAAAAATAGTTCAGTACCATTTTGAAACTTTCGCATAGTTCAACGCCCTTTACAAGTTTAATACCCAAATTATTGACAGTAATTGACAAACATTGTGTTTTTTGTTGTTGAGAGAAGCTACTGAGCAATAATGTTCAAACTTTAGAATTGAGATCTGTGTGTAAATCAGTGCTTGTAGGTTGGGAAAGCAGGTGGCAAGAAGTGGAAATCTCTCACTGGTGTGGTATGATATATGTAATTTAAGCCATCTAATTCACTGTAATTCTTGTATTATGTTATGTCTGTGTGTTGGTAAATAACTTGTATGCTGGAAATGTAATAGGAAAAAGCTCTATATGCTGAAAAGACTTTGAAGAGAAAGCTGAGTATTAGATCAAAGTATAATCAGAAAGAGCATATCATAGTTGTTAAATAAACCCTAATGTCTGAAAATAATGTCATTGTATCTGAATAATTTAGCATGTAATTATGTTTTGAAAATTTGGCAAAAAAAAAAATTATGTTTTGAAAATAATGTCTCACCTGCTAAAATTAGTACTGATTTTGCAAATCTAGCATTCTACATTTTGGATGTCTTACGGTTCTCAATTGATTTGGAGGCTAATAATCACCCACGACCCCTAACTTTTGGAGTCCATTACAACAAACTTCCTGATGTTTAAAAACGATTAGCAAATTCCCTGATGTTTGTGACGGCGCTTGCTAAACCCCCTGAGTGTAAAAATCGCTGACTCTTCAAAAAAAAAAAAAGCGGATGTGGCAGCGCTTCTCCTTGTTTGCCAAATGACGGCTCCCCACGTTGCTATTACACATGTCAGTTGACTTTCAAAATTTTAAATTTAAAAAAAATAACCGCTCGGTAACTAAGTAAATTACACCAATGAATGATTGTCACTTCAGCACCGTGTATGAATTTGAAGAAAAAAATAAAAGTTGGCGTATTTTTATGACAGGTTTTAACAGACGTAATTAAATTGAGAAAACGTGTAAATTTGATGAATTTTTATGACATTAACCTTAAAATATATCATGATAATGTTATGATAATTCTTTTATAAAAATAGGTTATGATAATAGCAATGATAAAATACGAAAAAAATTACAAAAAGATTATGATACCGAGATGATAATATTATGATACTTTTGTGATAAATGAATAAAATTATACTAATTATTTTAAATACCGAGAGTAAAAATATAAATTTGGAAAAAACGTGAGGTATTTTTTTTAACTTTTCCGTGTTGAGGTAATAAGTGCAAATATTTTTAATTTTTAGGTAAATACGTAAATTTCCCTTTAATCAATTCACATGCCCTCGGGCCGGCCCTCTTGGGCTGAATTGAAATTCTGATTTTTTTCATAAATTTCATTTCACATTACTTGATTTCGATTTTGATTTTGTTTTAGATTTATTTTTCCAAAAAAAAAAAAAAGAACATTAGACATTTATTTTTTAAAATTGAAATCCGCATAATTTTTTTTTATGGGACAGATTTAGATAATACATATCTCCAATCAGACCATGGTTATGCCTAGGAGTAGATAAGAAGAATTTTTGCTGAAACTTTTGATTAAAAAACTGAAATGTAAAATGTTCCATACAACAATTCAAGTCTGACAAATAATGTTTGTTTCACCTATGAAAATAATCTCAATCTTAACATGTTTTGCAAGGAAATTGAAATTCATATTCAAATTCCATGAAAAACATATACTTTAAAATGAAATCATGTTTCATAGGAGTTTCAAACATCCTTCAAACTGCTAAAAAACTAAGGAAAACTAACTAAAAATGGCAAAAATACATGGTTTCATGGTCAACAACCCAACGCAACCTCTTTGTGTCGTTTAAGATCATTCAAATACTTGGTTGAATTGTATTCTTGGGCATCAAAAAGCTCTTCTGAATAGGTTCTTTGCAGAGTTTTTCTTTGATTTTCTTTTGCTCGCTCTCTCACGTATTCATCGCCTCTTAGCAGGATCACAACCTGCAAAACATCATAAAAATGAATGTCAAATGGGGATATCTATTTGAAAAGATCGGATTTCTTGAATCCTGTGTAGCACGGAAACAAAAACATTCAAAGAAATGATGAAACAGGAGGGTTTCCGTAAAAGTAAATGGAAATGAAATGACGAAACGTAAGACTCTGATAAGTTTTAGGATCGGTACTTTCCTGATTCATTCGAGGACGTAGAAGAGGAGATTGCTCGATGCTCAGAGAAGCAGTCAACACCACGCGTTCCATCTCTTCTACGTCGTAATTTTCGCCCAGGGACGGATCAACGAGTTTCTTAATGTCATTGTTATCAAGCAACGGCTTTGCCTAAAAGTGACAATTTCTGTCATTAATCACTTGATTGATGTATGATAAAATTTGAGCAGAATTAGTGAGATTACCCATATTACATGGCTCTGCTGTAAATGATCCAAAGCCGGACGACCTGTTATGAGCTCCAGAAGAAGAACCCCAAGTGCATAAATATCAGTCTTCTCATCCACTACACCATGCATGAAGTATTCAGGAGCAAAGTAGCTGAAATTCAAAGATAAAGACAAGGTAATCAACATCAAGTCATAGCTACTTAGTTAAGTAATTAAATGGAGACAAGTTCACAAACCCGAAGGTTCCTTCGAATTTTGATATGTTCCGGTGAGTCCATTGTCCCGGTAGCCACTTAGCAAGCCCAAAATCACAAATCTGACATGGAATTTGGCTAGTGTATCAATGAAGAAGAAACATAACATGTAATGCTAAATCAAACATTAACATATTGTCATTTTTGTGCCATTAGAGTATGTTTCACAGAAACTTGTGGAGTTCTACGTTTCTGCATTTCATTTCCATTTCTATAAATGCTTGAGAAACTCCGAAACTTTAAATTTATAACTTATCGCTTTGTTGTTTCCCGTTTCGGCATTTTAGTTTTCGTGCAACTTGTTAGGAAATCATTAACTGAACAATAGCAAGACAAGTTTCTATAACTAAGGTTTGATGTTTGATGTTGTAATGTCTAACTTGATAAAATACCTGTGGCACAAAATCTTCTGTAAGAAGAATATTATCAGCCTTGATATCTCTATGGATGATTCGTTTTCGACAAGTCTCGTGAAGATACAGCAATCCGTCTGCTATCCCGAGAGCGATTTTATACCTTTTGCTCCAATCAAGTTCAACTCCTTTAGAGCCTGAAAATACAATCAAACAACATATAGAAATAGCAAACCAAAACTCAAACTTGAAAAAGATATGCAACAAACCATGAAGAACAGATCCTAAACTCCCCAATCTAGACAGCTCGAAAACAAGATGCATCCCCCCATCGACGCCGGACCCGAGCAATTTAGCAGTATTAGTATGGTCGACATGGGCCATAATGCCAAGCTCAGATAGAAATATTGCTGTCTTTTCATCAGCAGTTCCTTTACTAAGCCTCTTGATTGCTACTAGCTTTCCATTTTGCAGGCAGCCTTTGTAAACCTCAGCGAAACCGCCTTTTCCAATAATGTTCTCTGCAAGAACATCATAAATGTCTTACCAAAACAGATTTATGATCATCAGTTTTCTAAAATACATAGCAAATATAAAAAGATTTTCGATGCTATGTTGCACGAAAACTTCTTTGACTCCTATATTTCGATAGTTTTATTGCTGACACTCCAAAACTCTAAATTTCATAACATATTATTCTGAAAAAATGTACTAATTGTTTTTAGTTTCAATATTTTTTTGTTTCAATATTTCCGTTCCCGTGTCACATAGTTGGAACACAGCCGACCAACTATGTAACAAAGAAACTTCTCAGTCTTAATATTTCGGCGTTTTGTTTCTGTTTACGGAACTGCTTATGAAATTCCAAAATTCTATTTTTACAACCTATTCTTCTGTTTCAGTATTTCTGTTTCCGTGCTACATAGTTGGTCGGTAGATATAAATTCCTAGACTAATTACTGACCAGGGCTGAAGTTGTTGGATGCGGTTTCGAGCTCGGCAAGTGAGAAATTCTGCAATGTAGACTTGTACTTAAATAAATCTCTGAGCTCCGGATTATCAGTCGTGCTTCTGCTTTTTGTTGCTACTACATTTGCCACAGGAAGAGGAGGAAAAGAGGTTAAGCGTTTGATTGATTTTCTTTTCCAAACTTTAAAGGATCTGCTCCAATTTGACCCTTCAACTTCTGTTTCTTTATTGTTGATCTCTGGTGAATCATTGATGGATTCAAGTTCATGAAAGCAAGCATCTAAGACTCCGGTTGGAGACGATCCGTCCGGTATCTCCTTGACCGTCTCGGAAGGTCTCAAGTCTACACCAAATTAAACGAAGCACGAAAGCGTTAGAGATAATACTATTATCGAAGTCTCACCTAAAAGTTTAAACTTTTGAATGAATTGATTATTTGACAGACAAATACAAAACTAAATAAGCAAATGCACATGCTTTTTTGATACAAGATCGTCCAATATCCGGAGTTTTTCACTGCCCCGACTAATTTGGACCCGTTAAGACGACAAAAATACACAAAAAGTCATTACCATTGGAGGATTTGGAGAAAGAAAGCATCTTGATAAATCTTCTATGCTTTGAAGGAGCTTCAGCCAGTTGATTTCTCTCTGATAATAAACAAAAATCCTTTGCTTTCTCCCTGAAAAAGAAGCAATTTTACAACTAATAAAACATGTTCTTGCTACTAATCATTTTTTAACTATAATGATACTAATTAACAACTTGAAACACAAAAAGTGGAACTAATTAATTCACCAACTAAATTATGATAAAAATAGGATTAAGGTCATAAGACCCAGAAATTTCTTAGATGTCAAAACAATATTAACAAACACCTGTATATCATTCTAATTTCTTATCTTAAACATGAAAATTAAGCCTAATTAGGAAGTCAATAACTTATATGAGAGCAAATTCTAGTTGGGTTCTGTTTTAAGTTGCATATAATCTGAAATAAACATGAAAAAGAATATGCCTTTAACACAAATTAATCTTAAATAAACTCATAAACCAATAAAAACAGCTATATTTCTCCATGTATGTGAAAAATTCAAACACAAGTGTAAACAAACAAACAAACAAATTCCATGCATATAAAGAAAATTCAAGAACCTATTCAAAAAAAAACCAAGAAAATATTAAAAAATGTAACAGAAACATTTCATGCATAAATACACAAAAAACAATGGAAAAAAGATTTTAAGACATACCCAAATAAGAGAAGATGAATAAGAACACACTCATATCATACCATGTAGAAGTATTTTCATCAGAAGCTTGAAGATGGTCCGTCGCCATGGCCAAAAACACCAAGAAATCAATTGAAAAACATAAAAGAAACTAAAAAGAAGAGATTTTGAAACAGAAAAATGAGAGCATTAAATTTTCTTGGTGTATTTTAGTGGTTTTTTCAGATTTTTTTTGTTTTGACTAAAAATTGTGAAAAGAGAATCAAGAATTGAGTCAGTGTCTCTCTGACCTTCCATTTGTACGGACACTTAGAATTCTCTTACATGGGTCCATGAAAGTAGCTGTTATGTAATAAGTTTACTCCACTTAACTCCTGACATCTGGTTTTTGCTCTAAGGCGACTTCTGCTCTCTGCCTCTGAACCCAACTCAAGAAAATTTAAAGAAAATACTATGTTCTATGGTTAAAACAAAATCAAAATGGACAAATATGTTTATTTTCTTTTTCCTTTTTGAATTTTGGAAAAGAAAACATCTTCTAAAATAAATCAATAAATATACTACAAGTTAACACAACGCTTGTGCCTCGTTATTCCCGAAATAAACTAATGAGAACTTTTTAATATTAAAATATTTAATTGTAAAAAAATACAAAATAATTAAATATTTCAATTTGTTATAAAAATAGTATAGCACAACCATTGCGTACAATTATATTCTGACATTCTGTAGTACCATTATAAAATTTCTTGCTCTATAAAATACTAGAATTTTGTGACAAAAAATTAATATGGAAATCATTTGAAATAAGATATGTATAATGTTTCATCAATTTATGTGTAATTACTATACATGATGATTAATTAAGATATCTAACAACTAAAATATGTCGTATATTTAACATTTATAATAGTATTCTTATCAATTGTTTAATATTAAAATATATAAAAGGTAAAATTTGTCGCTTCCGGTTAATTTAACTAAAAGGTAAAATAAATCATATCCATAAATTTAATTTAAAGGTAAAATTTGTCGTATCTAGTTAATTTAACTAAAAGGTAAAGTTTTCTGTATCTATTTAATTTAACTACAGGTAAAATTTATCGTATCTAGTTAATTTAACTAAAGGTGAAATTTTTCGTATCCAATAATATGACGTTCCTAATATTTTGTGATAATTATATTAATTTTTTTAAAAAATCGATAATTTTTTTTATCAAATACAAAGATAATCAAATTTATAAAAAACAAGTTTATAATGTATTATACTATAATTATCCAAAAATTATCAAATATCTTTATTTAAAAATATTATTATATTTAATTATTGTAACCATATCGTATAATTATAGATTTTCAAATTATAATGAAAATAAGTATAAACAAGTACTTAAATCAAAGAATGAATGTGTAAAAATAGCGCATCTATCATCTGTGAAGTCTAGTTAAATGTCATATTTTTTTTGATATTTTTATTTAACTATAATCCTAAATATAGTAAAAAAATCTAAGCTTCAATAATTAGATATTAAAAGTTTTTCTTTTTTTAATAATTGGAGAGAAGAAAGCATTAGTGTGAGAATTTGAACACACAATTTAAAAATTTACTGCTCAGCACTTATATCTTCATTGGTGGATATTATAAGTTACAAACTCTCATCTAGAGAAATGGTAAAAAAAAATTGAGCAATAACTCACAATGTGCAATATTTGATATGCGATGAACTTTTTTTATAGGCAAGAGATACAAAATAACTCTCGATTTTTCCTCAAAAGTACAAATCAGCCTTTTTATTTTTTTGGGCATAATTAAGCCCTCGTGCTTTTAAAATTGAACAGCTAAACCCTCGTTGTTTTAAAATCAAACAAATAAACCCTTTTAACTTATTTTTTGGATACTTACCCCCTCAAATGTTCGATAAATATTTTAAAAATTAAAATTATTTTTGAACTTTTATCCTATATGATTATGACAAACATGTCAAACATTAACGAGCGTTTCTAATGGTGTTGGACGAAAGGGGTTATTTGTTCTATTTGAAAACAAAAAGGGTTTAATTGTGCCCAAAAAAAGTAAAAGGACTGATTTGTACTTTTATAAAAACTACGAGATTTTTTTTTGTACCTTTTACCTTTTTTTATATTACTATAATAGGGAAAATCGAATTAAAAATTCTTATATTAAATTACAATGTATGGGGGACATTTGTGATGAATTTAAAATCCAGCAAAATAGGGAAAATAAAGATGCATAATAATGGCTTAAAAGTCTTGAAAAAAATACTCAAATTTTATGTTTAAAATCAATTTTTATCAAATATTTTAAAATCACCTCATTTAGAGTTTTGGAGGTTTGTGTGTTAATTATAACCAATTCAAAAAATAATCATTTTTTTTATATCAACGTGACAGTCATTTAAAGGACCTAAATTTGATAGAAAAAGATCCAATTATTTTTAAAATTGGCTATAATTAACACAAAAATTTTCAAAACGGGTTAAATATAGTGATTTTAATAATTTTGTTACAGTAGATTTCAATAAAAAAATTGATATTTTTAAGATATAAAACCCATAATAAATGTAGTATTAGGGTCAAAGTTCCAATATCATGGAAAACATAACATTAACATAAGGTAATTTTAGTGACACCTATTATGTCACCATAAATAAGAGATGAATGTTTTTTTGTCTAGTGACAAAAACCTGAGGCACACTACTTGCCCGTAGTTTCAAAAATTTGTCTGTCGTTTCCCTTGAAAGTTTCAAGGACAAAACTTCCATTATTCTATTCAAACAAAGAATGTACATTAATCTTATTATTAAGGCTGACATTGAACGTTAATTTTCCTTTAACAATTCTAATAAATATTACAAATATTCATTTTATTTATGGGCTAATTATCAAAATTTAGATGAAATATACATCTTTTACTTATTAATAAAAATCAACATAATTAAATTATTTATTTATTTAAATATACTTATTGAATTGATAAAGTAATCAAATTGAGTTAATTGTATTAATCATATACTTAAAATTTAATTCTAAACTGACTAAATTAGTTGGTCATTTCAATAAAAATATAATTAAAATTAAATTAATGATAATATAATTTGATTAATCAATTTTAAGTTTTTAATCATAACTGTATCGAAAAATTTATTAAACGAACCGAACCGAACCGATCAATATAACCAAATTAATAAAAAAAATTAACTATATTTAACAGAAATTGACTACTCTTTTAATTTAACCAAATTAATTAAAAAATTAACCAAATTTAATCAAAGTTAGCCAATTAAATTAATATGATCAAATTTTTGCTCAACGCCTGGCTTTATGAAAAAGTTTAATTCATCTTAAAAAAAATTGGATTAGAATATTATAAAATTAGACTTTTTTAAGAAAAATGTGTCCAGAATGTATTGTATTAAATTAGTGAGAGACGGCAATAAACTATAGAAATTAAATGTTGCCTCCAAACCAAAAAAGACAAATACTGTGCCCTATTTTAATTTTTGAAATTAAATAATAAGATTCAAAGCATCATAAAAAAAAATCAAAGCAATTTGTGTTGGATTGGATAAAATACGCATTTTAGTTGATTCAGTGTAGCAAATGATGCCGATCAATAATTTTTAATGAATTCTTCTCAAAGAGTAATTCGTTGATTCTTAAAAAGATAAAATTTTTTAGAGAGAGAAACTTTGATTTTGATCGGTTTCGAGCGCATGAGACGGTGATTCTCGGCTTCTATCCGGAAATCATCGTTTCTCAGCTCGTTTATTGCTTTGTTTTCCTTATTTTGTTTGAATAAATTGATCTGTTCATTGATCTTTTGTGTGATTTTCGTGTGTTTTGATTCAGTTTTTGTTTTTCTTGATCCTTGAATCGTTTAAGATTCTTTAGCGTTTGTTCAACCTTCATATTCAAGTTCTTGAAGATTCAAGTGTTTTAAATCGTTTGAAGTATATTTGAAGCGGAACAAGAGATGAATAGAAGTTCTGAAGATGCAATTGGTGTCAGGGAATTCTCACTTGAATTCTTCCTGAATATTTTACACCTGCAAAAGTTGGATCTTTTCAAGTTCTATTGTTGTTTTGTTTCTTTTCGTAGATCGATTATAGCGTTTTAGGTTGTTTTTAATTTTTTGTAATTTTGATCTACGATGTACTTTAACGATTTAGGTTGTAATCCGTTTATTTCCTTAATATATTATCCTTTGATAAAAAAATAATTTTTAATGTATGCGCTGTAATTTTTAAAGGGTATTGGTTAAACAAATCCTAACGTTTCACCCTTTTAGCGATTTAAGTCTAACGTTTAAAATTTTACGAAATAAATTCTAACCTTTCCAATTTTTGCATTTTGTAGCTCAAATTGTTTTTCGGCCATTTTTTGTATATGTGACAGTCATATTATTGGCATATTAAATCCCAACGTTTAAAAATTTTGCAAATAAAATCCAAACCTTTCACATTTTGGCACTTTATAGCCCAAAAATGATTACAAAATGGATGAAATTTGAGATGGGACTACAAATTGCAAAAATTAAAAAGGTTAGGATTTGTTTCATAAAATTTTAAACGTTGGACTTAAATCGCTAAAAAAATAAAACGTTAAGATTTGTTTTGCCAATAACCCAAATTTTTAATTAGTTTGGATTACTGTATAAATTATGGCTTTTTGTAAAAATATTTATTCTTGGCTATGTAAAAATATGTCATTTTTCCTTCAAAGTACAATTTTTTTATAGATAATTGACAATTTTTTATAGATTTTTTTAACGGGAATTTTATGGATTCAAAAAGTATGTATTTTTATAGAAGACAAAATTAAAAACGTAGCGACTTTTGCCAAAAAAATGACAAATCAAAATGTATTTTTGTACTTTACTTTTAAAAGTATACATGGAGTAATTTTCTCTTTAAATTTCGTAAGCATTATTTTATCTACTTAATTTAAATATCTTAAATTTATCTTTTAATTAGTATTAGTTTTAAAAATATTCACAGACCAAGAAAAAAGCTGCTATATTTTTAATGGTCGACCCTTGACAGATCAAACTTCAAACATTCTCATAAGAAGAATGAGTTTAATTAAATTTGTGGATAAAGGGTCAAATTTACTTTGTTTTATGGTTCTTAATTTTGTATTATCAGAGAACGCTTCAAACTTCCAACTTGGCCTAAACCCCACACATTAGAAAAAGGATAAATCATCAAATAATGCCTAAATTTTTCAAAATATTATCCATACTGTTCCATTTTATTTGTCCCTATTATCCGCACAGCTCTATTTTATTTGTTTAAGACTCCATACATATGTTATAATTTACAATTTCGTATTTTTTATTTGAAAATCAAATAATTTGATAACCTCACTTATAATTATATAAACAATTATAACCTTCTGTTAAATTTGGATACCAAACTGTTAACAAAATAAAAAATGAGATAGTAAATCGTTTGAAAATAAGTGATGGAGTCTGCCTTCTGAACCTGTGAGTGAACCTGCAAAACAGGGTAGAAGCTAACCGGACGGTGGTTGTCCGATTAACTCTCCGATGCTAAAGTCAGTCTAGAGCTTTGAGCAGCGTTTTGAGTATGTGAATGTAATTGTGATTCTAGGCATACCTCGCGCTCCTTTTATAGTAGTCGAATATACCTAGTAGAGTTGTATTAGGCAGGTGAATCCTACTTTGTAGGGATTCGGCCGTATCGTAGGGATTCTCCTGATTTGTCGAGATCTACCTTAATCTGATAAGAGTCCTATTTAGGAACGTCTTCCTAAATAGTCTTATCTTCCTAAAGTAGAGCTTATCCTTCCATATGTAGTGTTTGTGTCCAAATAGGACAATATTTCCATATTCAGTCGTTTACCCGAATCCCGGACCTGACGCGCTCTTGGCGGATCATGTGGGATTCGGTCTTTATTAGTGTATTACCGAATCTTAGAGATTCGGCATCTCCTCCGTATCTTTCGGTCTTCAGGGGGAGTCCGGCGTCGCCTGAGAGTGGATCCCCTGCAACTCGGCTCCATTATACTTTCAGTAGGATTCGATTAGCCCCCCCGCAAGTGAGCTGAAGTAGTTTGGCATTTATGCCTTAGTGGATTTTAGCTCTTTTGGAGCTGAGTTCTTTTATCCGGGCGAGTCGTTTCGTATTCCGGGCGAGTCGTTTCATATGTTTGTGGGCGGCGTTTCATCTTTAGTAAGATTCTGCGTTGCCACGTGTTGGCATTTAATGATTAAACGGTTAATGATTCAAAAGCGTTTTGTATTTAATCTCTTCGCATTTCTTCTTTTCCCTCTTACTTTGCTTTTCGAATTTACTCTCATTTCTTGTAGCTATTTCCTTTTCGTTCTTCGTTTGATTATTTGATTCTTCGTGACTTGTTTTCTCCAGATTTTTCAGGTATGTCTTCTTTCGTTGTTTGGATGTTAATATGGCTTTCTTCTTTGTATATTCTCCATGCTTTGTGTTCTGGAAGTTTCTTCTGTACTTGTTGTTCTTTGATGTGTTCTTCAACGTGTTCTTCAATATATTTTTTGTTTGATCCTTATTTTGTGTTTATGTTTGTGATTCCCTGTTCTAGGATGCCTCTTAGTCGAGTGGAAGATGCTTGCGCTGCTATGGCTTTTACCCGATCGAAGCTTCGTAGGGATGAAGTCTTAGATATCTATTTTAAGTATAGTTTTCCTTTTGATTATAGGGTAATATTACCCGGTGCCGATATGGCTGCGTCTGATTCTCCCGGATCTTCTTGTAGGGCGGTTCTTTTTGAAGAGCAATTTGCTGCTGGTCTTAGGTTTCCTTTGGATCCATTTTTAGTAGAAGTGTGTAGGGATTTAAAGGTTGCTCTAGGGCAACTTTACCCTGGTACGATTAGAGTAGTGCTCGCTTTTTCGGAGGCATGTAGGCTCCGGGGCTGTGCCCCTTCTCTCAAAGTGTTATATCATTTTGTAGATTTTAGGAAGTGTGATGGCTGCTTCGTTTTCGCCCTTGGTAGAGAAGGGCGATCTCGTATTTATCTTCCTTGCCTAACCAGTCGCTGGCGAAGGCGTTTCTTTATTGTCTATCATAAATTTGCTTTTCTTCATTTTTCGGATGGTTTTTCTTCTCATCCAGTTCGGAGCTGTTCTTCTCCTTTAAGTTTATCCGAGTCAAAACTTGCTTTTGACATATCTTCTTGTAGTATTGTGTCTCGTCCCATTTTAGATGTCTTGGTTAATAGTCATCTTCGGAGTCGATGGTTTCCTTTGGAGGATCCTCCTCGAGGCTTGGCGGATCTTTGCTACTCTTTTGTTCAAGGTATATTAATTTGCTTAAGTTCTTTTTAATGTTTCTTTTGTAGGATGTCTTCTTCTTCTGACGATTTCCTTTCCGGATTTCAAGTAGATTTGGACGTTCCGATGGGTGGTCCTGACGTTCCTGTCGCCAACGTTATTCCTGGCGACATTGTCGTGGATGGAGCTCCTGTTGATATCCCCCTAGCTTCCGCCGAGGTAGCGTTGCCTGAGGTTATTGTTATAAATGATGATGATGGTGATGACTCGGCTGTTCCAGTCGGCGACGAGGCGATTCCGTCACTACTTCCCCCTCTAGCATCATCTATCGTTTCGGGGGGAGTTGGGGGTGTGGCCTCAGAGGGGCCTGTTGTTGCTGATTCGGGAGAGATTTCTCTAGGTCGAGACCCGGATTCTCCGTCTAGAAAAAGACGTCGAGTTGTCGATGATTCTCCAACGAGGGAGAGTTTTCCTGGAAGCTCTTCTTTTGCTCCAGACTTGGTTCAATGGGTCGAAGGTCAGGATCCTGCCAGTTTGCTGAATCCGAGAGTGCTAGCGGAATATATCCGGACTTTGGCGATTCCTGATGATGTCACGTGGTTCTGTGGTAGGCCGGGTCAGGAGCTTTCCGATCTGGCTTGTTTTCATGGTTTCTCTGTAAGTGCTTTCTTTCTTGAGTATAATATGTTTTTTGTATTCAGTTGCTTTCTTATTTGTTTATTTCTGGTGTGTAGGCCCTTCAATCTGTTCTGGTATTGAACGACCGCCGACAGTGTGCCGAGGAGGAGGTCGAGCGTCTGTCTGCTCTTTTGGCGACTTCCGAGTCTGAAAGGGCGAAATTGAAGGCCTCTTTGGAAGAGCATGATTCCCTTCTGGCGCAGCTCAAGGCGCAGGATGCGATTAATGATCGCCAAGTGAAAGTGATTGAGAAAAAGACCGATGACTTGACTCAAGAGATTGAGGAGCTCATTCGGATCAATTCCCTTGTTGGTGGGGAGAGGGATAGTCTTAGATCGGAGGTTGAAGGTCTTCACATCCGTCTGCTAGATACGAAGGCTTTTTACTCTGCTCTGATAAGCGAGTATCGCCTTGCGATTGGGAAGAAGCTTCTGGAGCAGAATCCCAATATTGATCTTTCTGGGGTTAACGGGTTGGATCCCCAGGCCATCGCCCGTGATCTCCTCGTCAAGATTTCTAAAGACCGTGTCTAGTAGTTTTCTTTTGATTGTACTTGCTGATGTATTAATTTTGCTTTTTGTAATTCGCAATTTATGAATATATTTTCTTCGTTTTTCTTCGAAATGTGCTTTTGCCTTATCTTTATGTACTTGTCTTGCCTCGAGGGTTATTCTAAACCCTGTTCTTGGCGTTGCTTTTTGTAGAGTTAATCTAAACTCTTTTTATTTTTGTTTTTGTTTCGAGTTAATCTAAACTCTTTTTTGGCGATTTGCCTTTTCTGAGTTAATCTAAACTCATTTTTAGCCTTTCGTGGCGATCTGCCTGGTTCGGCTATTTTGCTTTGAGTTAATTTAAACTCATTTTCTTGGCTCTTAGCCTTTCGTGGCGATTTGCCTGGTTCGGCGATTTTGCTTTGAGTTAATTTAAACTCATTTTCTTGGCTTTTAGCTTTTCTTGAGTTTGATCTTTAATTTATTTTTTCTTCTTTCGTCTTTGATTTAATCATTCGTGGCTGTTCTTGATTTTTATTTCTTTATTGGTTCGTCTGGCTAATCAGATGGTAGCGAAATTGAATTTTTATTGATAAAAAGATGGCATACAAAGCATTAAAGATAGATTTGACGCCATCTGGTAAGACGGAGAGTCGTTACCGATGATGGGTCGTTTTTCATTCCTATTCTTCCTTCTTTTCGGTCTTGTTTTCTTGGAGATCCACCACTGACTCATCATAGCACTTCTTGGCTATTCCTTGGTCTCCTCTCAGCGTCACTACTCCCTTTTCAGTCGGTACCTTCATTGCCAGTGCTCTGATGCTGGTTACCGCTGCCGAGTCATGGAGGAAAGGTCTTCCTAGGATGGCATTATATGTCAATTCCATGTCCACTATGTTAAATAGTGACATGATTTTCTTGTTCATTCCTCTTTCTGGGCCGATTATTACTTCCAAGGTGACTGCTCCCAGCGGGGTGATGGAGGGTCCACCGAGTCCTGATAGCGGAATTGGGACTCGGCGTAACCTTGACGCTGTTCCTCCCAACATTTTGTATGCTGCATTTGTCATGAGGTTTACTGCACTTCCTTCGTCGATAAGGATCCGCTCCATGTTCCAATTTTCAATGATAGTAGTCACTACCAAAGCATCGTTGTGAGGTGCTTTGACGTGTTCATAGTCTTCTACATCGAAGATCACTGGCGGCATGTGAGTTTCTCGTATGTTCATTACTTCCTTCCTCTGCTTCCTCCTGATCGTGGAGCTACTATGCCCTCCACCATTAATCATGTGTATGGTTCCCAGAATTTTGGATGGGCGCTCGTCTTCCTTTTCTTTTGGCTTGTCATCTCTGTTTCTTTTTTCTCCCTTGTCATTGCTCTTCTCTTTTCGGGCCACAAATTTCCTCAGTTCGCCTGTGTCGATCATTCTTTCGATCTCGACCTTTAAGTCTCTGCAGCTATCCGTTTCGTGTCCGTAATCGTCGTGAAATTTGCAGTACTTTCTGGTGTCTCTTGCTTCTGCTTTCATTTTGGGTGGCCATACCACGTTTTTGACGTTTTCTTTGATCCACATGAGGACATTAGTTCGGCTGGTGTTTAATGGAGTGAAGTTATTCTCATCATCTCTGGGATCGTATCTCGATTCATATCTTGTCTGGGGGGCGAATCGTCTGCTTTCTTCGGGTCTTCCTCTCCTGTCATCAGGTTTGGACTTGGTTTTTTCTCTGGATCTCTCTTTTGATTCTTTTCCTTTTGCTTCCTTTCCGCGAATCGCCCTTCGCCCTTCGTCTAACTCGAAGTATTTCTGAGCTATGCCCATTAAGTTCGAGAAAGTTGTGGGTTTATTGACTAGCAGCTTGTCCACCAGCTTTCCGAATCGCGTCCCGTCTCGCAATGCTTCTGTCGCCATGTCGACGTTCAGGTTGTCTATCTTCATAGCTTGCTTGTTGAATCGTTCGATGTAGCTTCGCAGGGTTTCTCCTTCTTCTTGGATACAGGCTCTTAGGATACTGGTAGTGGTTTTAGCTGGGATGTTTGTGAGATATCTGTTGAGGAATTCTGTTGAAAGCGAAGCGAAGCTTTTGATCGAGTCTGGTTTTAATTTGTTATACCATCTCTGGGCTGTGCCCGTGAGCGTGGTAGGGAAAACCCTGCAAAGGATGGCGTCCGATACGCTGAGTAGCCCCATGGTTGCTGTGAACCTAGAGGTATGGTCTCGGGGGTCTCCTTCCCCATTGAAAATTGGCAAGGTCGGCAGCTTCATGCTGTGCGGGATGGTTTCCTCCATGATCTCGGGCGAGAGGGGTGATCCTTTCAACCTGAGGTCCTCTATGTCCAATTCTTCAGATTTTAGTTTTTTGAGCACTTTGGCGATCTTCTCTTCTAAATCTTCTTCCACCACATATGTGGCTTTGCTTTTTTGGGGTGTCTCTGACGATTCGCCCTCTCCTTCTTGGTGTTTTTTCTTATTTTGTTCTTTCCCTGCATCTCTTTCTTGTCGCTTACTCCTTGGTGGGGCGTCTTCTTTTTCCTTCTCCCTTCGTTCGTCTCTTTTCGTATTCAGACCGCTTCGGGCGTCCTCCTGGTTGTGCTCATTTCTGGGTGCCTCCGGTGATTCCTCGTTAGATTTTTCTCTGTCAGGACTTTCCTCTTCGCTGGTTTCCTTTTCTCGCTGGTTTCTTGCTTCGTTCCTTTCTTCGTTTCCTCTGGTCCGAGGTTCCTTGCTTTTGTTGTTTTCTGCCCTTGTCTCCCGTCGGCCTGGGTTTGCATTTCCTGTTCTTTCTCTTCTTCTGGGAGCTGTAGGGCTGAAGTTTTCCCTTAGCATTTTCATAGTTTCTTCGTGCCTGTCGTTTGTTCTTTTGGCCTCATTAGCCAATCTGTCAAGATTTGCCTGTACAGATTCTAGTATCTTTTTCAGCATTTCGCTGTGTGGATCTTGTGCCGCTGCATTTGGTGCTTGTTCTTCAGTGCTTAGGTTGAAAGCAATTGGGATGCTTCCTCTTATTGGATTAGTTTGGTACTGGGGTGTTGAGAAAGAGAGCCCTCCGGTGTTGCTTTTTTCCCCGGAGTTGAGAAGCCCGTCTTCCGTCACGTTGATTATCTCCGGAGTGCTTTTTGGGTCCATTGGTTGTTTGTCTTTCAGGTTTACTCTTTCAGAAGTCATCTTCTTCAATGAGATTTGTTTTTGAGTTCAGAAAAGCTCCTTCTTTTGAAGTTTAGTTAAGCTTTTCCCACAGACGGCGCCAATGATGGAGTCTGCCTTCTGAACCTGTGAGTGAACCTGCAAAACAGGGTAGAAGCTAACCGGACGGTGGTTGTCCGATTAACTCTCCGATGCTAAAGTCAGTCTAGAGCTTTGAGCAGCGTTTTGAGTATGTGAATGTAATTGTGATTCTAGGCATACCTCGCGCTCCTTTTATAGTAGTCGAATATACCTAGTAGAGTTGTATTAGGCAGGTGAATCCTACTTTGTAGTAGGGGTGGGCATGGACCGGTTAACCGGTCCACGAGGGTAATATGTAAACCGGTCCATAGTAGTTCGGTTTTTAAAATTAAAAATCTAAACCTAAAATTTTAAACGGTTAACCATTAAATCGGTTAACCATTTAAAACGGTTCGGTTTTTTGGTTTTGCGGTTTTTAACCATGAAACCATTAAAAAAATTAGATATAAAAAAGATAAAATTTATCGATAAAATTTTAAATATAGTCTAATAATTAAACTTTAATTTTCATTCTATTTAATTATTAAAATATAAATTTTATTTATTTCTATTTCAATTAGGTATATAAATATTTTATTAAGAAAAATAAAGTTCTTTATATATTTATATATATATATATATATATATATATATATATATATATATATATATATATATATATATATATATACTCCTAAAATAAAAATATATTGATAAATAAAATATTTTTTAAATATTTTTTTTGTTTAGAATTTTTATATGTGTAGATGTAAAATATATTTTATTTGAATAATTAAAAACGTATGTATGTATATATATAATCTATAAAAATATATATTATTTATAAACCGGTTAACCGATTAACCGCGGTTTTCAAAATTCCAAAACCTAAACCTAAACCATTAACCATAAAAATCAAAAATTAAAACCTAAACCTAAACTCTTGGACCGGTTAACCATATTTTCCGGTTCGGTTTTACGGTTTCGGTTCGGTTTTGCGGTTTGACCGGTTTTTTTGCCCACCCCTACTTTGTAGGGATTCGGCCGTATCGTAGGGATTCTCCTGATTTGTCGAGATCTACCTTAATCTGATAAGAGTCCTATTTAGGAACGTCTTCCTAAATAGTCTTATCTTCCTAAAGTAGAGCTTATCCTTCCATATGTAGTGTTTGTGTCCAAATAGGACAATATTTCCATATTCAGTCGTTTACCCGAATCCCGGACCTGACGCGCTCTTGGCGGATCATGTGGGATTCGGTCTTTATTAGTGTATTACCGAATCTTAGAGATTCGGCATCTCCTCCGTATCTTTCGGTCTTCAGGGGGAGTCCGGCGTCGCCTGAGAGTGGATCCCCTGCAACTCGGCTCCATTATACTTTCAGTAGGATTCGGTATCCATCAATAAGGTATCAAGTCGTTAATATAATTAAAAATGAGATATCAAATCGTTTGAAAACGAATATCAAATAGTTAACGTAACTAATAAAAGCCCTAATTGTTAATAGAATTAAAAATGAAGTATCAAACATTTTGACAAATAAAAGATATCAAAAATATCATTAATTTTATATATTAATCTATATATAGATAAAAACAATATGTGTTAATAATACAAAAGTAATATCTTTTGAAGATATATATAAAAAAAATATGCCAAACAAAATGAAACATAAAAAATGTATTTTAGTTTTTGATATTTTTTATTTTGTATATATCAAATAAGTGTTCGTGGCCATTTTCGATCACCAAACTACTTATAAAAGCAAAACATATTTTAAATTTATTAATAGAATTTTTAATCTGCGCACACTATTTTTCAACTGTGACGATAAAACTTGAATAAATATGATGGGAATAAATAAAAAAGGCTAAATATACCTTTAAAAATTAAATTTACCTATTTTTTTTAAAAAAAAAATTAAAAATATTTTTCATATTTAACAAATAGTTTCATAGTTTTTAATGTTATAGATAATATGAAAAAAAAAAATCTTTTTCACAAATTTAAATTATAATAATAATAAATTTTTAATTTTATTTTTAACCCCTTTTTTTTAGTGTTTCGATATCGTCTCCCTCCACAACGCCCCCTCTTCCAACCCAAAAATCGTCCATAATACTCAATTAATTTTTTAAATTTAAAAACAGATATCAAACTCATGAGTTTAATGTTTTTTAATTTATAAAATTAATTGTGTATGTATTAAGTTTATTTAAATTTAATCAAATTTAAATTAATTTTAATTTAATTATAGTTTTTTTGTTAGTTTTTAAAAATGAAGAATTTATTTGTACTTTTTTAAATGAAAAAGAATATAATTTTATTTTTAAATTTAGTTATTTGAATGATTTTATTTTTAAAATAAAAAATTATAAAAATCAAAATAAAATTGAAACAGAAAGATACAAAATAAAATAAAATCGATCACTTTTGAATATCAATATAGAATTAAAAAGTGGTTAAAAGGTGAGTGATTTTGAAAATATTACCTTATTGAAATTGTTTTGTCACACAAATTAAAGGAGAAAGCTCATTCAAAAGCAAGTGATTGTAACTTTGTAGTCTACTAAATAGACAAATCATTATCCTTATCAATTTTTTTTACAAATTTTCAGTCAAGACTCAGTCTTCTTCTTCATCACTAACTGCCAAAACCGGCCACTAACTGACAGAATCTGAGACATTAATCTAGCTTCCGATAAAATTGAGGTTAATCTAAATCCTATGAAACCTTACCTTAAACATGCCCGTCTCTCAATCCCTTCTGTTTCACTTACTATTTTTCTTACCATTTTCATTATTTTCTTCAAATGTCAGTTGCCAGAAAATTACGTCAAACCAAACCCTAATCGGATCGTCTCCCGCTTGTCCGTTAAACTTCGACGTTCTTTACGATCTGGCCACGGAAGCTCCTCCACGGCTAGCGCTCGTCGACGTGCCGAGTCAATGTCAGTACATGCAGAAAGGAATTCTGTTTGTCCGGTCAGAATATCTCCGAGTTCACCGATCTTTTGTTCCTCCGGTCGATACGAGTCATTCTTGCTGGGAGTTGTACCGGAGTTTAGTCGCCGAGTTTTTGCACGGTTTCGATGTTCAGACAACTTGTGGGTATCATCCTGAGTGGGTTTCGGAGACTTTCAGGAATATTACGAGACAGGAGGAGTTCGAGAGATTATTTCCTGTGTCGGAAATGAATGAAATGAGGGTTTCTTGTAATAAATCTTTGGGGATTCACTCTGTTTGTCAATCTTGTATTCATAAATTGTTTATTCTTGAGAAAAATTACCTTAAGAATCGGGAATTTGATAATGTTTCAGATCCTGCGGATTATCTGTTTATGTATGCAGCTGCTTTTAGCAGTGAACTCGGACCGAGTGATCCGGCAATTGCGAAATGCTTGTTTACGCTTGAATTTTCGAGTCCGGTCCCCTCCGATAAGAAGCATAAGCCAGTTGTTTCTGGTGTTATATTAGGTTGTATTATTGGTGGGTTAGGTGCTTCTGTTTCTGTTTGGTTATTTTGGGTTCTGCATAAGAAGTTTGAGAGAAAAAAGAAGAATTTTCCTGCTATTAAGGATGAGACTAGTTGGGAATTCGGATTCGGACTGCACAGAAGGAGTGCTTGTCTGGTGAAATTCAGAATTGACGAAATCAGAACCGCGACCATGAATTTCTCCCGGAATTTTATAATCGGAAAAGGCAGATTTGGCAATGTTTACAAGGGGATTTTGCCGGACGGCTCAGAAGTCGCGTTTAAACGATTTAAAAACTGTTCTGCTTCAGGTGATGCAACTTTTAAACACGAGGTTGAAATAATTGCAAGCGTTAGGCATGTTAATGTCGTCGCGCTACGTGGCTACTGTACCGCGACAGTTAACTTAGAAGGTCATCAACGTATCATCGTCTGCGATTTAATGCGTAATGGAAGCCTCTATGATCATCTGTTCGGATCACCAGGAAAGCTCAGCTGGCCAATTCGTCGAAAGATTGCTCTCGGAACAGCTCGCGGATTGGCTTATTTACACTACGGAATCCATCCTGCAATTATACATCGAGATATAAAAGCGAGTAACATTCTTCTCGATGAAACATTTGAGCCAAAGGTAGCGGATTTCGGCCTGGCAAAGTTTAATTCGCAAGGAATGACACATTTGAGCACAAGGGTAGCGGGAACTCTCGGATATGTTGCTCCTGAATACGCTTTATATGGAAAATTAACCGAAAAAAGCGATGTCTACAGCTTCGGAGTTGTACTTCTCGAGCTGCTGAGCGGAAAAAAAGCATATGAAAACGACGGGGAGGAAGTTTCTTTATTGACAGACCGGACTTGGTCGCTAGTGAAAGAAGGACGAGCATTAGATGTTATTGAAAATGATATGTCAGAAATGGAATCTCCAGAAATTATGGAGCAATATATTCATACAGCTGTGATTTGTGCTCATCCATTATTACAGGCTAGGCCGACAATGTATTAGATTATCAAGATTTTGGAAACAAATCTACAGTTAGTTCCCTCGACTCTTGGAGATTATTTTTCTTCAGGTTACATGTCTTCGATCACAAGCGATGAACAGAATTCGGATAGAAATTCGCAGGAAAGCTTAAAAGTGACAATTATTTGACAGGAAAATGACTGTCTTTTGTTTTCTCTTGTATGATTAGCACATTCAATTAATTGTTTTCTCCCTTATGTTAAATTGTATTGTATAGAGAAGATAAATAAAGAGAGATTATTAGGTAGACTCGGTCTACCACGTCATCTATACATTAGCCTATCACATAATGACACGTCATTAAAATAGTGGCATTATTGTAATTTGTTTATTACTTATTTATACTTTTGAATAATAATATTACGATAGTGCCATTATTTTTATGACGTGTCATAATGTGATAGGTTTAGTCTATGGATGACGTGGTAGACCGAGTCTAACTAATAATTTCTCATAAATTAAGAAATTTATTTACTGATTTTCCGGGATCAAATAAACAATTTGTATTAATCTAAAAAAATCCACGGATTCTGACACGTCATATCGACGCAAACGACACGTCATTACATCCTATCCATCCAACATTGCATTTATGGAAACATTAGGACATGATTAGCAGAGTTTTGCTGTGATTTGTATAATATAATTACTAAATTTAAATTACTTAATTTTCATCTCTTTTTCAAGGAAAATTCTTACCTAGACCCGATCTATGGAAAATTTATGGAGCTATCCAATGAGATGTAATATCAGGTAACCCTGTCATATATTTAATCCCACCCAGATATGTTTGCAAGCGAGTTAACTGTCTCTTCAACCGAGCCGCATCTCCTTTCGGAAGACGGTTGAGTCTACCTCCGGGTCTAGGTTAGAATTTCCCCTTTTTCAATATCCTCTGCCCCAAAAAAAACACAAAAATTTTGAACTAAAATTTAAATGGCTCTCATTAGATGAATATTCATTTACAATCCATATTAGATAATAGCCGCAAAAGAATTAGATTTAATTATAGGTGAAGCTAAAAATGACAAACTACTTATTACTGAAAAAGTCCCTGTAAACTAATCACATTTAAGACAAAGCAATAAATTTAAAATTTAAACAATAAAATTAACTTTTGCATCCCTAATAACATCCCCAACTTAGGTAAGCAAATGGGTATTAATTCAATTTCTTTTAATCTTTTGCTCGCTGCATAATGTGCATTCTAATTCTTAATTTTGGAACGGACACTTCATTCAATCAACGAATCCAAACGTTTCGGACACTTGACGTTTCGGACGTGAAACTTCATTTTTTTCATTGAAAACCTTAAAATAACACTGTTTTGCGGTGTCCATGTTCAAATGTCCTGTTTTTCCGCGTCCGTGTCCGTGCTATCTAATTTCAGGAAAGTGGAAACTCATTTTTTTGTTGGTTTTCTTGAAAATGATTATTAGAAAGAAATGGCAATCCATGAAGATGTAGAAAATCGTGATGGAAGCTTGTTGGAGCCATTTATTGGGGAAAAGAAGGAGATTGGTAAGAAAAATGGTAAAACTCTCGGAAATGGTTTTTCTCAGCACTGGTATTGCAGTTTGTGGGTCTTTTATATTTGGTTGTTGTGTAAGTACTCAAATTTATTGCTCATTCATTAACCCATTTGAAAAAGATGTCACCTTTTTTATTAATTTGAATTCTGATATAAGGGTTTTGAAAATTGCAGGTTGGATATTCTGCGCCTACCCAGTTTGGTATTATGGATGAGCTTAGCCTTTCATATTCTGAGGTTACAATTTTATATTTCATACTTATTATGTTTAGCGTTCATATTAGTTCTTTAATTGATAAAATTTATAGTTAGAATCTGATCATCTGGTTCTGTTGTCATTTTGCAGTATTCAGTCTTTGGATCCATCCTAAACATAGGTGCTATGATTGGTGCAGTCACAAGTGGGCGAATCGCGGACTTTATCGGCCGGAAAGGGGTGAGTACCCTATATTAAGATCATATGAACATTATATACTTGATTAGGAGTGTGCAAAAACCAACTAATTACTGAATTTGGTTTGATGTTATAAAAAGTTATGATTTTGCGGTTCAGTTTAATTTTGGTGTAAACCGAACAAAACTAAAAGAATCAACCGAGCCAACTAGTTCTGTTCAGTTTAGTTTCGAAACATACCATATTTTCAGGTGATTCATTTGGCTCGAGCGGAATGCACACCCCTATTCTTGATTAAGCAAGACTTTTCTTTGCTCAAACTTAGATTTCATAACAATTTTGCAGGCTTTGAGGATGTCACCATTCATATGCATGGCGGGATGGATTGCGATCTACTCATGCCAAGTATGTGATATAACATGTTCTTAAATTTGATCTTAAGAAAAATGTTTAGCCCCACACTTGATGTTCTTGGCAGGGATCTCTATTGCTTGATTTTGGCAGATTTTTAACCGGATATGGCATCGGTGTTATTTCCTATGTGGTAATTAGATTCTCCGTGTCTGTGTAATGTCCTTCAATAAGGGTATATAAATGTGGATTTCAAACCTTTTTTTCTTTCTAATTGAATAAACAGGTACCTGTTTTTATTGCTGAGATCACTTCCAAAGAACTTAGAGGAGCATTAGCATCTGCAAATCAGGTACGAGACTAGAATGACTTCTAAAGCGATTTGAAAGTTGTTGGACTGGTTTGCATATGCAGACCTCTGAAACAGCTTCGATTTGATATGTAATGAGTCCCGTCATTCCAACTAAATCAAAAGTTATGATCCGTTAAAGATTATTGCTCCGCATTATCTTAATTGTCTGCCTTTACCTTCTGCAGTTCTTCATTGTTGTTGGAATATTGGTAATCTATTCATTAGGTGCACTTGTTGAATGGAGGATCCTTGCCCTAACAGGTTAGTACTCTATGTTGTATGAAAACTTATCGAGTCCTATGTTTCGAAATTTCATTTTCATTTCTAAAAATGCTTCTCAAACTCTATGTTTTAACTTATTTGTTTCGACCATTTTCCATTTCGGCATTTTCGTTTCAGTGCTATAAAAACAGTACTTGATCATAAGGCAAAGACTGAATAATACTTCATTACAGGAACCATCCCATGTTTTTTTGTGATTGTTGGTCTTTATTTCATTCCAGAGTCTCCCAGATGGCTGGTAACATTCTGTTTACGGAAATTTCTGTCAAAATATTTTGTGACGAATTTGTAATGGAAATTGTCCTTGTAAAATTTTGTGACTGCACTTTCTGTCACAATTCCATTGCAAATTCTAAAAGTCCGTCATAAATCTTTCACAATTCCTTCACAAATATTCACAATTGAACTGTTTTTTCATTAATATCACATGAAAACAAAACAACAATTTGGAAAAAAAACAAGATGAGGCTAATGAAGCAATTTCAAAAATGCAGGCAATGGTTGGTCAGCAGGGCGAGTTCGAATCATCACTTCAGAAACTGAGAGGATCTAATGCTGACATTTCTCAAGAAGAGAGTGACATTATGGTAGATCACTCCCCTGCTCATTTCATCAAGTTTGGTGATACATCACTTATAAAAAAAGCTGAATGGCATTTTTTCTGTTTCAGGATTCTTTAGGCCTTATCAGAACACTCCCAAAAGTAACCGTACTCGACTTGTTTCACACACAAAACATCTGATTTGTCATTGTAAGCATCGATCTTTTATCCTGAAGAAACTAATTTTTATGCAAATTAAGTTTTCATTTGGATGAATAATTATCCTGTGAATTGTAGGTTGGAGTTGGATTGATGCATGTTTCAACAATTTGGTGGAATAAATGGAATTATTTTCTATGCTGACCAAATTTTTGCATCAGCAGGTGACTTAACATTGATTAGTTGCTTCAAAATCTCAATTTTTTTTTCCTCTTTTTAACCTAAAATGAACTCATCTTGTAACTCAGGAGTTTCTCCAAGTATAGGAAGTATTCTTTACTCTGGATTGCAGGTTTTTGTCACAGCATGTGCTGCAACCATAGTCGATAAAGCTGGAAGAAGACCACTTCTAATAGTAATTCACCTTATTTACTGCTCACAATTATTTATCAGGGTTAAAATTTCTTACGGTTACTGAACTATAGGCTTATTAGTATTACACTCCGATATTCATGTTTCATTTATTATATTTTGGTAACACAACTTCCATTTTTCCAAAACATGAGGTTACTATCGCAATTCCGGTTAATTATTGCTTATGCGGCAATGCCACATAAGTTTCCGTTAGCCGCATAAGCAATAATTCGCCTGAGGTCACTGAATAACCTCCCGTTATTGAGAAAATGAAAGTCGAGTTACCAAATTATAGAAAATGAAACGACGGTAACCAAAATATAAAAAACCTATAGGTTCAATTACCACAAAAGAATTAACCCTAAACTTCATATTCAGCCCATCAGAATGGTAAAAGAATGAAACTCTTTTATAATCTCTAACTTTATGTTGTTCTATGTCAGATTTCTGCTTGTGGATTGCTTCTGAGCAATCTGTTGATTGGAACTTCCTTCTTATTAAAGGTATTCATCAAGCTGTTCAAGATTTCCAAGTTCATAGGCTTATAGAGATCATGATTGCATTATGTTTTCTGCATCAGGGACAAGGCTTAGCTCTCGATCTGGTTCCAATCCTAGCAATCACCGGTGTCATGGTAATTGCAGAACACTATCCAGAAATTATACTGTCAGGATGCTGATTTCATTTTTAAAATAACAAATTCTGATCCTTTTTCTCGTTAATATCAGCTTTATATAGCCTTCTTTTCAATAGGAATGGGAGCAATTCCTTGGGTTCTAATGTCTGAGGTAATTAACATCAAGAAATACCTGTAGAATCCTAACTCCTAAGTAGCACGCACACTTCATTCAATTGACAATTTCCGTTTTATAATGTGTTAGAAACTGGGCATTTCGGAAATGAATCTTCATTTTTAACATAAGAAAACTTAAAATAATATTATTTCGCCGTGTTTGTGTCCAAGTGCCTCATTTACTCCGAATCCGTGCGACATACTAGAATCTTTAGACTAAGATCATAGTTTCTAATCTGGTGCAATCTTGAATTGCAGCTGTTTCCATTGCATCTAAAGGGAATTGCAGGGAGTTTGGTGACATTGGTAAACTGGTCTGGTGCATGGTTTATATTATTCACCTTCAATTTTCTTATGAGCTGGAGTTCTTCCGGTATTCATTAATCTTTAATTAATTTTCTCTCATAATTAATGGCAGCTTCATGCCAGAACCTGAATCCTGATGATATTTTTTGCCTTATATAGGTACATTTTTCTTGTATGCTTGCGTTTGTGCCTGCAATATCTGTTTCATTGCCAAATTGGTGCCCGAAACGAAAGGCCGAACACTCGAAGAGATTCAAGCATCTGCAGATTAGTTCGAATTGAATAGCAGAAATAGATTCATGAACAAGAAAATAGCCAAGCTTCTGTTGAGTGATAGAACACACATGTATATGGTGAAATAGGCCGTCTGCAGTTACTTGTTGTACAAGAAATTATAAACAAGTGTAAAACTAGTTTAAAAAATCCATTAGATAGAAACTATCCTTTCGAGCTCAGAGATTTTTGTATATTTTTTCCTCGAAAAGTTCGGAAATCATACGTACCGAATGACAGTCTTTTTTGTTTTATATTGTTTTATTTTTAACAAAATAAAAAGTACAGGTCCAATTTAAAATATATTAATGTAAAAAATTTGAATTTTATTTCAGTCGCACTAACTGCAAATAATACACGCACTTCATTTCTATGACGGTCTATAAATAAAACATATAGGAATTCAATGTTTATAAAAAAAATTAAATAATGCCAATTTGAGTTGACTGAACTCAAACATGTGTAATAATATTGACTTTCATTGTCTGTTTTAACTTCAAATCATTAGTGCAGCATTTATCACAAGTTGCAATTAGTTGATGAAGAAGAAATGAATGAAATAATTACAATAAATTGAGCAGATTAGCTCTTCAGAACTTGAGATTGAGAAGGAAAGGCATTTGATTATCTGAGAATGGCGGATCAGAGTATTTTCCGGCCAGTATTTGCGACGAAACATACTGATTTGCAGCCTCAGTATAATGAATACCATCCCAATTAACATAGTGCTATCGTTGCAACCTTTGGCTGAGACTGTGGTACCATTTAGAAACTTTGTTTGCCCACAACTGACCCGACTGTCGTAGTTTAACGGCGGTCCTCCATATCCACAGCAAGCCATTATCGGTTGCTCAAAACCTGCAATTCAAATCCATATTCACCCGAATCAATATTATGTTTGTTTTCATAATCCGTTTTCCTTCATTTTGACGAGAAATGATTAGGAGATAAAATTTACGTACCGTATCTAGAATAGTTTGATATAAGATTATATTTTATAGTGTAGATATCAACATATGTGATATTTGAATCAGCATATTGGCTATGGAGTTTTTTGCAGAGAGCATGAAGCTGCAGATTGAAAAGGTTAGCTGCTTTATTATGCTCACTAACACATCCAAACTCGTCGAGCTTCGATGGATCATTTCCAAATTTCGCAATATTCTGAGTTAAGCATCCGAGAGGACCTGTGTTATGTATCCAGAAATTTCTTGCTCCTTGTTCATATAGTCTCTGTAAACAAAAAAAAAAAAAAAAGCAAATATAATTATTGATCTTTATTTCACAAAAATACAGAAGTTTTGTTGGTAAAGCGAACCTTGACTCCGCTTTCGAATTCTACCAATATATTTGGAATCGATGCTACTACTTGGTCAAACGTCTGGGAGTAAAATGCACCAGCAAGATCGTTCTGCCCTATATCGAACATGTATAGCCCCTTGTCGTAATAATCTTCTGCTGGCAGAACTTCTCGTATTTCTTACCTGTAAAATCAGAAACTTCAACAATCCTAGATTACAATGTTTAAGAGATTCACATACGCACCTTTCGCTATTAATTCCAGACATCGGTTCTTGAAACGAAGGAACTGACTGTCTTGAAGTCCCAGTGAGAATGGACTGACCGATGATGCAGTTGCCGGGAGAATTTTAGATCCTGCAACTGCAAAATTGCATCCTTTTCGGAAATTCGGCAACCCTATTGACTCCAAATATGCATTTAGGAATGGAAGATCCATTTCATCCACTGCAATTATAGTGTAACAACATTAAAAAAATAAAAAACAGAGGAATATATGAAGCTTATTTTTTTTTTTAAAAGGAGTCAAAAATTAACATAATTCTGATTGTATTGTTACTGCAACTAATTTAACTAACTAAAAGTAACATACCCATAATATAAAACATGAAAAGATCAAAACTTTACTTCAAAACATAGAAAAAAGGTGATAACTTCAAATGGAAGACAAGTTTTTGAACAGAGAATTACTAAGAAAATCAATGGTGAGACGACCATCACAGTATCTTCCAGAAGGTTTAAGAAAGTAAATTTGTCCATAAGGTGGACTAATGGTTTCAACGCCGGCAGCAATGAGGTTACCGGTATCAGAATATGAATCTCCGAAGTTGAAAACCGCCGGGAAATTAAAATCTATGGAGTGTACTTTCAAGAAGATAGAAATGGATAGAACAGTGAGGATTTGGATGGTAGAGTTCTTGTTGGTTGCCATAGGTAAGGTTTTTGAGGTGTAGAGTTAAATGGGTATGTTATAAAAAGAAGAGAAAACTACAAAAATATTACTATTTAAATAGAAAATAACAAAAATACACACCAACCTAAAAATTTACATTGATACCAAAAAAAGATAAAAGTTTACATATTCTAACCAAACCACTAAATAGGAGACACATGGCACACACAAAGCAAAAAAAAAAGGTAAAAAACGTGTTATAATTTGTCAAAAACGCGTCTGACATACGTCAGAATCGCGTCTGACAATCGCGTCAGTCGCGCGTCAGCGTGTGTCAGCGATTCTCAGCATGTGAAAATAATTTAAACATGTATCTGCTATGTATCGGCTATGTATCTGTTATGTATCTAGAATGTGTCACTGCTTCATTTTTTTGTTTTTTCATATATTTAAAAATAAAAATAAATAAATAAATATACGTGTGTATATATGTATACACATATATTATTATATGTTCTAATTATGTGTATATGTATAATATATTTTAAATTAAAAGATATATGTATCACAAGCTTTTAAAACGCATAAGTTACGTTATAAAAAAAGTATATATATTATATACTATGTATTAAAAATATATATATCTATAATATATAAATTATATATATAAATTGCTTCTAATATGTATTTGATATATGTATTTAAAAAACGTATCTTCCTATCAAATATTTGATGCTTGCTCCGTCCTTTTATTTGTCCATGTTGCACGGGGTTTTGCTTTTAGCTCAATTGATTGTTTATATTTATAATGTATTTATGATGTATCGGCCATGTATTTACAGTGTATTGCAAAATATAGATAATACATCGGTAATGTATTCAAATTTTATTATTAATTTTTCTCCTCTATATCTATGATGTATCGATGGTGTATTTATGATGTATCAGTAATGTATTACGATGTATCGATAATGTAACTGTCATTTTAAAATTTATTTCGTTAAAATAATCCAAAATATTTAAACATGTATCACCTATGTATCTGCTATGTATCAGAAATATATTATCTATATATCACTAATACACACATGTATTGATCATTTTGAAATTTATTTTGTTAAAGATAATCATTCTGAGTTGGAGATGGATTCTAAAAACTGTAAACAATAATGTATCGGTAGTGTATTACGATGTATCGATAATGTATCGGTCACTTTAAAATATATTTCGTTAAAATAATCCAAAATATTTAAACATGTATCATATATGTATTTGCCATGTATCAGAAATATATCATCTATATATCATAAATACACACATGTATTGATCATTTTGAAATTTATTTTTTTAAAGATAACCATTCTGAGCTGGAGATGGATTCTAAAAATTGTAAACAATAGTGTATCTACGAAATTCATTTCGTTTTACAAACTAAAAAAGATTTAGCTATATAAAAAGATGTATCATCTATATATCACTAATACACACATATCAATATATCTCAGACACATTTTTGATACATCTCTAAAACAATTAACGTTAATTTTCTCAAGTTGAGGATCCGTGTCTCCTTCATACCCCCGTGTTGAATCTATCCCATGCTCTGCACACGCCGTGTTGGATCTTTTTTTTTTCTCTTCTCTGAATGATTTTAAAGTTTTGGAGAAGATGGATCGTTGAAGACATGAATGAGGAACCCAACCAGAAGCCTTATGTGATAAATCCAGAGGGCTAACTCTAATATGAAATGATCTCTTCTCGGAGACATCAATTATAAACCTCAAGAATTTTGATGATGCCCACAAACAATCAATGACCCAAAACTAACTTCAAAAATGAGCGATACAATGCATAGTAGCTAGCAATCAACTAATAAATCTAGCCTATATAAGTAATTCAATTCAACCTTTAAAACAATATACTAGTAATAAAAAGGTTAAAACTTTAAAAACCCACTAACCAGAAAATCAATACCCATAAATTAGCACCACCATAAACTGAATCAGAGCAGGAACTACGCCAACGCCACGTTCCTTGTATTCGGGTGAAGGCGAGATTGATGAGGTAGGACAAGAATTGGCCTTCGATGATGACAAAATTGTTGGTGCTAACATGAGCTCCTTTAATTCAGGGGGGGGGAGCTTCGGATATGTAGAGGGGTGAGGTCATGAATGCGGATCCTACTTCCAGACCGACAAGAAATCTTCGGAGAATAATGAGCAAATTCCATCACTGCGGCACCCATAAATAACACCACATCTGGTTCCAAGATTGCCCTTTTCCTCTCAAACAGTTGGTAACCTAAATTTTTATAATCGTTGCTAAAAAAATATAAATGTCAATTAAAATTGAGTGTAGCTTAAAGAGAATGAAAACTTAGAAGGAAAGAGAAGAGAAATGTAAGATTAAGGAAGAAAGCTTGAGTTTAGATTTAGTATTTCCGCCATTTTTGATAATAGAAGTAAAGCAGAGGATTGGTAATAGGATTACAGAAGAGAGAAGAAAGAATTTGTTAAATGGGTATAAAATGTAATAAATTCACGGGCTCAGTTATAATTTGTAAAAGCGTATTGGTAGAAGAGAAAAGATTAGAAAGAGTTGATATTTTAGAAATTTTTTACCGCATTTGTAATTAATGTGTAATTTTCTCTAAAAAGAAATTGAATTGAAGATGATTAAGAAAGGATGTAGCTTTCAGTAGGATGTTACTCTTGGACCAGATGTGAACCATATAACCGCGGGCCGAATACCCAAAATTCTAAGATAATTGGTGAGGTATTCTATTCCACTTATATGTTCACCATACTACTCATATCTTTTCGATGTGTGATTTCCATCACACTTAATATTCAAAGCCCAATACATTTATAAGACCCAAAATGTGAACCATATAACTATAGGCCGAATACCAAATCAAACCCAAAATCCTACCATTCCACTTATATATTCACCATTCTACTCGTATCTTTCCGATATGGAATTTTCATCACACTTAATATTCAATATTTACTCACCAACCGCAGATCGAAGAAGAACAATGTAGGTGGGTCATTTGTGTAGACTGAAAGTTTTGCTTTTGAATTCTATTATTGTTTGGAAGATCCAAAGAAAAAAAAAACAAGACATTAAGATTTTATGTTAATCTATAATTATTCTCTATAGGACCACTTTAATAATTTATCTTTTATGGTGCATATAAAAAGATAAAAGTTATATATAAATTCATCATCTTTATGGGATTTTGTATTTAAATCACGTCTTTTAAAAATTGATAAATATATACATCGTCTACTATATTTTAATAAATCGATATACCGATTGAAAATTTAGAGAAAAATTGCTGACATGGAAGTCAGATTTAAAGCCAGACTGGAACTTCACTTCGTCTCTGGTTATAATGTATGAAATATGAATAATGTGACCAACTTCGGCTTCCATATTATCAATCATTCATTAGATTTTCAATCTTTATATCCATTTACTAATGTAAATATTTATCAATTTTTAAAAAACGGATAAAGTTGATAAGTTTATATAATAATAACCTAGAATAGATCAATTCTGTTACATAGGTCCACCGAATCTCTAATCAATAAAAAAACCTTATCTTTATGTTTTGTTTTCAATTATTGTTTGAAAGATCCAAAACAAAAAACAAGACATACATTCAAATTTATGTTAATCAGTCTCTATAGGACCAAATTTGTCCTTTCCTAGTACACATGCATAAAAGTAAAAAATAAAACAAAAAGATGAATGCATATATATGAGTGAAATGCTATTATAATTTATAAGGTTAATGTTAGCTAAGAAAATTACTTAAGAAGTCAACAATTAGACGGCCATCACAGAATCTCCCAGTTGGAGGTTTGAAGTAAGATTGTCCATTAGGTGGTTCAAGGAAGAAACCATAGGCAGCAACAAGATTACCAGTGTTGGAATTTGAATCGCCGGGGTTAAAAACAGCAGGGTAATTAAAATTAACTGATTTTGCAAGAGATGGGATGATGAATAGTAGTAGGATAAGAATTTGGAAAGTGTTTTTTTAGCTTAGTTTTCATGGCTAGTTGTATTTTTCAATTCAGACTCAAGTAGAAATGGAGGGTTTTTATGTTCATAATAATGCATTGTGAAGTAGTAAAATGTTTGCTTTGAATTATAGAAAGGCAAATATGAGAACCATTATTTCCATTTTGATTTTTGGTTGCATTCTATATAGCAACAATCAAATGTATTTACTAATTAAAACAGAAATCAAAACCTCTAGTAAACACAGAATCACACAAATAATTCACTTTTTGAGAGGGATGAGTGCAATCCGATGTATAATTAGAGGTCAATTTGTAGAATAATTCGAGGATTGCACTAGAGAGTGGGACAAACATGAGCACCAATGTACAAGCAAATGGTGAAATTTCCCTTCAACGAATGGCATACTTTAAGTAACCACCTTACTCCAAACACTTTTCTTTTCGCAAAATAAATTTATCTACCAATAATAGTCCATTTATCACACACACAAATATATATATATATATACACACACACACATTTTTTCGAGCGTTGTCATATATACACACGGCTTGTTTTGGAGCATTGGCGCAATGTTATATACGCTAACTAAGATAAATTTTATATACATAGATGTTGAACGTCAAACTGGTTACGCAAGGCTTGAAAAAATGCTAAACCAAACTGAAAAGATTTAAACAATATGATAAATATGGCAAACATGATAAAATTATGGGTAAATAAATTTATTTTGCCTTTTCTTTTCTCAGTTTTTTTTGTTGGTTGTGTGCTCTAAAAATAGTTTCTTATGTGCACGCACAGACTACACTTAATGCAGCAAAATTACATCAGAACAGAGACTCTTAGCACACAGTATGGTCTTGGTCAGAACACAGATACTGGTATTTATAGTTCGCCAACAAAGGGAACTAGAGATGCTAAACTTATCAACTAACTCATTTGAACGACAATACAATATAATTCATTTCACAGCGAGAAAAATAATGTACAAAAGGAAATTCATAACAAGCTCAATGAGGGCCAATCTTAATGCTTAGGTAGATTATTCTCGACCAGGAATATTCGGTTTTTCTCCATGTGATGCTCTCTGGCTAAAATAAGTCGGACGTAAAATGCTAAAATATACAACTTGTTATATAAAGAGAAACAAAATATCAATAGAAAGTGAATCAAAAAAGAAGTCACTTACTGTATTGAGCTCATAGATGGCCAGTTCTTCATGCGCTTTAGACGGTATATAGCTATATTTAAATGAAATCATCAAGGTGATGATGTTTGATTACCAACAGTCATGATTGCACAAAACACACCCTTCAATACCTTGCAATATAAGCCACCAAACTAACAAAGGTTCATTTCAGCATCTTAAACAAAGGGGATAATCCAGCCCACGAGACGAAGCACTAACAGTGTCTGAAATCTTTTTCGCAGCTCTTCTATTTCCCTCATGTTGTAACATTGATACCGATTGTTGAATATTTGGTACCAATTGTCGTGACCGGTTCGTAATCGGATTGGTATGCGCAGCGGAATCGAAACCATTCGGTAGGTATTTAATTATGGATTTGATCACAAACAATAATATAGCAAAATAAATAAATAACACAAGAGATTTACGTGGTTCTGCTTTAAAGCGTACATCCACGGGCGAAAGAATCGAGCCATCCACTAATCATCAAAAGGAGTATAAATTGGTGGAGAATCACCAAATAGAGAACATCTCTAGTAAATATGCCCTTAGAAGAAAAACCCACAAAGTGTTTAACTCTCTACAAGAAGTAACCCAAAGGGTTAGAATTAACTTTTATTCCTCACACCACACACACCCCCTTTTCCCCTTATTCACATCAATGTCTACATTGTGTGTTCGGTTTTGGTGTATATTCTAAAAGGTGAATAAAGTAGGCTATATATAGTGAGTAAATAATCTATATGACATTTGAAATATTAATCCTGGATTATAATTCCAAATTGCACAATGAAAAATAAAGTTATCTTTCACCTAAATAAAGTCCTAATCCAAATAGAATTCTAGGCATATTCCAACACCTCAACCTCCTTGTGCACAGAATTTTCCATTTCAGCAGCTGCTACTCTCGACTTCAAAGCCTTGTTTTCGCATTTAAGCTGTGAAATTAAATATTTCACAACTTTTATTTTATTTAGTAAAATAATTATAATATAATAGTTCATCAAACATCTTGTGACAGTCCCAAACTGGATGAATATACATATCAGTTCAACATGTGAATATAATTCTTAAAATGTCAATCATTAACTTCCGTGAAGCCCAAAATAGCAGTCGACTGACATGCTTAGAAGTTCAGGATATACAGTTATACACAATATATGATCAATTCTGACCTTTTTATTTTCTTAAATCTATGAGTAAACTTAGAAAATATGGCGTTCCAGCCTTTAGATGAATAATTAAAGCTAGAAATCTTATCCGTCCAGACTGCTCTCATATTAAATTCTTAAGTTTCTGCTTACCTCCTCATTGGTAAATACAAGCTCTTCCAGTGCATGCTGCAATGAACGCATTGTTCGTATAGTTTCATCTTCACAGGCTGATTCCAAGTCTCCTTCAACTGAACTAGGATCAAATAGTATTCCCTCCAGTATGAATAACTCTTCAAGTAACTCCATATATTCAGCTTCCATTCTTTCCCTCAACTACGGAAAATGGATCCATATAAATAACCGAAAAAAGCTGAGCAATAAAGGGACTTTCCTCCAGGTATTGGTGTGCATTTTTACAATAGGGACTAGCTTTAATCTAAAATTCTCTCACATGACTCATTTTTGGATGGTGCATCACCAGTCTTGTTCCTTTTGACAAGTTTATCTTCGCTTTGATGTACCACAGGTGATGACTTTATATGCTTTGCCCTGCCAAAATGTCAAATCCACAAATGCAATTTTAGCGTGATAGAGAGCTCTCAATACATACGAAAACCTATAACGACATATACAACTAAAAGATAACTCGAGGATTACTCAATTGCTGAAAATATTTCGCAAAGAAAGTGTTGAATATTAAGTGTGATGGAATCCCACATTGAAAAAATATGAGTAAAATTGTGAATATATAAGTAGAATGGACTACCTAACCCATTACCTTAGGATTTTGGGTTCAATGTGGTGTCTGGCCCACGGTTATATGATTCTCATTCTGGGCCTCATGAATGTATTCTCCATACATTGCGCTCTTTCTGGTCCAACAATTGGTATCAGAGCCCGGTTCGGCTGGATGGAACAAGGTGACTCCGAATATAAAGTTCGGGGAGTGTTGTTAGCCACTCCCGGATCCCCACGAGCTGGAGTCGAGTTCCGAGAGAAGTTGAGCGGTCCAATGTGGAAGGGTATCACACTTAAGGGGGATATTGTTGAATATTAAGTGTGATGGAATCCCACATTGGAAATATATGAGTAGAATTGTGAATATATAAGTGGAATGGACTACCTAACCCATTACCTTAGGGTTTTGGGTTTAATGTGGTGTCTGGCCCACAGTTATATGATTCTCATTCTGGACCTCATGAATGTATTCTCCATACATTGCGCTCTTTTTGGTCCAACAGAAAGTAAGCTGATTTGAAAAAATCTCCTTTCTGCAAGAGAGTAAAGGTTGAACGTCTTTCATATAAAAGACAGGTGAACCATCTCCAGGTCCCTACACTTAAATAAATTTGTTATCTAAATCCCTGCACTTTGGAAAGTATACTTCAGGTCCCTGCACTCTAAAAAATCTTTAAATCGTATCCCTGTCGATTTTTTAACTATCAAAAAAAGGCAATTTTGGTTCCTATACTTTTTATAAGACCAAGTACAAAAAGAAAAAATATTTTCAATTTAGTCCAAATATTTTTATAATTTTTGAATAAGAAGTATACATACTTCTGGAAAAATATTAAAAAATATTTTTTGAATAATAAATAATTAAAGAGGTAAATAAACTTCTGAAGCAGTGCTAATAACACTGTTTGAATTTAAATTATTAAATTTAGTTTATTTTAAACTAATTTAATGGGCAATCCCCCTGCCGAAAGTTCTGACTCTACCAAAAAGTCAGAAGTGACTTCGTTTTGGAGTATACACAACGAAGTGAACCAACTCCTAGAAAAATATCATGCAATAGGAAGTTTAGGTGATTCACCAGAAGAAAGATCTGCTTTAGCACTTGAAGTAGGAAATTTGGTGAATGCAAGATTAGATGCGATAGAAAGGGAAAAAGGGTTAAAAAATACAAAAGGTTCAATGACTGAAAAAGATATTCTTAAATTAAGAAAAGAAAAAATTGTTCATTTTATTGCAGATCCGACAATTAAAGCAGCCAACATGAATAATAATAATTTGGCACAAGACCTTAGGAAATCCTTAGGTTTGGTAGAAGAAGCTCCTCTACACATAGATGATAGAACTTTTAATGAGCTAGTATCTACGAAAAGGAATCTGTACAAACCCAATTATCCTTATAGGACAAAAGAAGAATTTGTACCTAGAGATAACCCTTTGAGACCGATAATCAGTCCGGCGGTATTTCTCAATTTAGATTGTGAGAAACATGCGTCTAAAAAAATAGATGAGTGGATTACCATGATTAGATTTACAGTCAAATCAGGTGGTTACACTCCTGGAGGTGCCTACGAATTGTGCAAAGCCACCATGGTTGGCAATGCTCAAAAATATTGGGAAACATTATTAGCTCACACTCCAATAAAAGAAGAAATCGATAAAAAAGTGTTTGTAGATGGAGTACTATCTATTGTAGTAGACGCCTTGAAAAGAGAATTTTGTGGTTTTTCATTGTCAACAGAGTCATTAGAAAAAGAACAATCTTTAATGGCTTTAATAAAACTAAAAATCTGTGACATGTGTTATTTTGATAACTTTGCCTGTGAATTTCAAAAGTATTATTATAATTTAGACTTGGCAGCTCAAAATTACATGTCAAAATTATTTTTTGCTAAACTCTTGGATCCTTGGCCGGAAGTAGCAAAGACTGCATTCCAACTTCTCCTAAATGAAGACAAAGTTGTCGATGGTTTGGGAGGAAGGATACAGGCAGTGAGGTATGCTATGAGAAAAGCATGCACTGTACTCCAAGTAAGGCAAGATGCAAAACGTCTTCCTTATTTGAATAAGAGTTGTTGTTCTCAGATTAAGTACGCTCCAAAAATATATGGATGTTCTACTGGGACGGATGAAAAATCTAGAGCAGGATATTCTTCTAAAAAGAAAAGCTTTAAAGGATATAAGAAAAGAAGAATATCGAGAAGAGAAAGAGAGGACAAAAAAAAGTCTGATAGGCCTAGAAGGTTTATTAGAAAAAGGAACAACCTTAAGGACAAAGATAGGATAAAAGCTTTTAAGAAAAAATATGGTAGAGAACCTAAGTGTCCAAAAGGAAAACCTTTGAGCAACTGTTCATGTTGCTGGGTGTGCAACTCAAAAGATCATAAAGCCGACACTTGTCCAAAAAGAAATAAGCGAAGGGAAAACCTTCGTAGAATATTCTTTGAGAATGAGAGTCTAATGTATGAACCAATAGATGAAGAAGAATTCCTTGACTTAGACTCTGAAATAGATTCAGTTTATGAAGTGGTTTCTGATTATGAAATTGACTATGATGAATCTGATCTATGGACAGCTCAATTATTCATGATGAGTACATCAGGAGCTAACATGGATGAAGAGTTAGTCCCGTTGGATAACACTCTGGTACATGAAGAATCCTTTCAGTACGAGGATCCATCTAGAAACTGTCTAGAATGGAAACTGCCTAAGGTAGACATCAACTCAATTTATAATAAGTCTAGATTTAGCTTTAAATCTATAGTTGATGTCTCCCAATCTGAGTCTACGACTCAGGTTTCTAGCACAGAGTTAGAAACGTTGGATGTATCTCTGATTACCCTTACAAAAATTAGGGAAATGATGAACAAATCTAAAGGAGAATACAAATACATCCATGTTGGTTTAGTCCAAGTAGGATTAGTCCCTTTGTTTAGTCTTCCAGCGGACAGTCCTGTGATAGCAGCAGTCTTAGACAAGAGATGGAAAGAATTCAAAGACCAACTGATATAAGGTGTTCAGACTAATCTAGCAAATGGTTCAGTCTGGTTTCAAGCCTACCCAAATTATTTGATGGCTTTAAACGATAAATGTTTGGGAAATTCTTTAGCTCTTAGAATAAAATCCTCTAAGATGAATAGAATGAATTCTCAGGCCACGTATTTGGCGTATCATACTAGGATTGTCTTTAGACTTATAAACACTACTAATCCAGGAGTGAGGAACATTTCTAAAGTAACAGAATTGTTCGAAGAAGGTTCAGAAAACTATAGGCAATTCAATAGGAAAGAAATAAATCCTATAGAACTTAGTTGGCCTAAGAGTTGGGTGCTTACAGAACCAGCTGAATCTTCAAGACAAATAGGATCTTCTCAGATAACACAGAGAGGTAAAGACATCATTCTGAACTTAGAAGAACCTGGAAGAAGCTTTAGCATCTCGGATCCAATTCTCAGGAGATCAATGTCATCTAGGAGTATGTTTAATCCTTTAGATCACTTACCTAGAAGATCAGTGTCTAGTGAACAAAAGATAGAAACCCCTAGTGCTCCAGTAAGAGAAGAAGATGGTCAGTCATCTGATAATAGGAAAATCATAGGCTATAAAGAAATTAGCTTGCCTATTTATGCAGATGATGATGCAGGAAGTCAGGAGAGTATAAGAGCAATGAGACATGGTATAATACTCCTTGAGGTTGTTCGAGAAATTCATGCTATCTCACAACAACGTTCAATTCCTTTCGAGGAAGTTTGCAATATGATTTCATCTATTCCAATGGCATCATAAAAGATCTTTAGCCTGGAAAAAACTAATTTGAGTACTTATGTTTCATTAACATTTAAGTTTTCAGGTTATTATGATTACTCTTTGGATGCGTTAGTTGACACAGGAGCAACGATTAGTAGTGCAAGGCCGAATGCATTACCTAATGAATGGTGGCATCCATTGACCGAAGCCATGGTTTTACGCATGGCAGGAGGTGAGGTAAATCTGGTAACACATTATGCTAAACAGGTTCCTGTTATCATTAATGGAACTCAATTCATTATTGATAAGGTGTTAGCTTTCCCTGAATTAGATGCAGATATAATTCTTGGAAATGCTTTCCTAAAAGGACAAAAAGAAAATCTTCCTTTTGTGCAAGATGAAACTTATATTTCACTTGCAGGTATAAAAATCACAACTGTTATAAATCCCAAATTAAAATTAAAATTTGGTTTTTATCCGGTAAAAATTACCGAGTTGTGTGGATCTGTTCCATGTGAACCAGCATACAGAGTGTGAGCACAGCGTGGTGAGTCATGGATAGATTGTTTATTTGGACCAGAAAATCCAAATGATACCAACTGGTATGAACATTTGTGCCAAGCACAAGGTGTAATAGAAAAACCTATTACGCGTAGCCTACAACTTGTAGAAAACAAATGGGATAAGTTTCTAAACAAGTTGGCTGATAACTTTAGTGATGATCCATTAAAGTTATGGGTTCTAAATGGTGTAAAAGCCAGACTAGAACTAAAAGATCCCGACACTGTTATCAGATCTAAGAATATAACATATTCTTTAGAAATGATAGAGGAATTTGATAAGCAAATTCCTGAATTGCTCGAAAAAGGTTTGATTAGAGATAGTGAAAGTCCACACTCTAGTCCAGCTTTTATGGTTATTAACCATGCAGAGCAGGATGCCTTCCTTTTGGAGGACATCAGTCACTTGTTCAAGGTGACTCATATGTTCTTCTTCATTATTACTGAAGACTAACACATCGTCTAAATAGATCACGCAACACTTTTTTAATGCTTTAAAGGCATTATCCATTTTACGTTGAAAAATGCCTGGGGCATTCTTCAGACCGATGGCATAACTAACCATTCGTACATTCCTTGAGGAGCATTGAACGCAGTAATTGGGATTGAGTCTTCTTCCATTTTTACTTGCCAATATCCACTTTTTAAATCAAATTTTGAAAATATGGAAGGCTGTTTAAGACTTAATCTATCAATTACATCTCCTGCTGTAGGAATCTTATAGCTATCATCCTTGGTATTTTGATTGACCTGGCGATAGTCTATAACCATTCGTGCTTTACCTCGCATTGCATTGCATAATAGAACATAATAATTAGAATATGCCTATAGGATAATGCCTCAGATAGCTAGAACCTATAGGAAGCTATATCAACGAAAACGCGCCCAATAAAAGAATATTTAAACATAATTTACAAGAACAATAATATAACGAATATTACATAATATGTTTTAGCGCGAACGTAATTCCTATATTACGTTATAGAAGAGATGGATTACCAAAAGAAAATCGCTGCAGAATATCAGAACATGTACTTGTATATGATACGATACAAGTATAGCGAAGAGTGAGTAATAATTAAAGTTATAAGAAGTTTCTGAATAAGTTGGGTTACTGGAGACATGCATAAAGGAGTGATATAGCAAAAGAAGCTTGGAGAACGACAGAAAGTGACGGCAGTACTAAGAAATTATAATGTACCCAATAAATAATAAAGAAAAGCCGTTAAATTGTCGCAGAGTGTACAATCTAGAGTAATTTACAATTTTATGAAAAGTATACAAATTTTACGATTTTTAAAGGTACAATTAAGCTCAGACATCGCATATGACATTGCATAATCACAATAGGAATGCATAAAAAATGATTTTCAAAATTTTAGATCATGCATCATATCTTTATAATGACAAAGAAATGCGATTTCGAGCAACTCTTTGGTGATGAGAGATGTCATCACTCTGAGCTACAATTGTACTAACGATTTCAATCAATTTATGAAAAGTGGTTTAAAGAGCTGGCCAGCCAAAGAATGTTTTGAAATCTTTTGTTTTGTAAATAAACTCAGATGTGAAACTCTGCGACGAATAATAAAAGATTCTTAATAAATACGAATGAAATTATAAAAGAAATCCCAATAACGAAATTAAGCCATAATAATGCTGAACTATAATAAGACTAACAGAATTAAAAAGGGAGACAAAAAAGAAGTCAACGCCAGAAAAGCGTAAGTGATCAAAAGACTTAATGCGCTAGCAAAGCCTAGAGGATGCAATGTTTATTCTTACATCGAGATAAGGAAGATAACAATCAAGAATTATATCAGGAGGAAGGAAAGTAAAAGATACGAAGCGATGGAAAAGGTGATTTTAAAAGAGTATAAAGACTTAAAATTTGAAGAATCAAGAAGTAAACAATATTACGAGATGGATATTAAATGACGTTTGAGTATATATGACATAACTAATATCGGTATCAGAAATATAAACTACGTATCAGAAAGGAGAAAAGCTAAAGGAGGGGCTCAGTATAAGGACAGAGACTACGCATAGAGACATACGTATCAGTAAATGTAAGAATGGTGAAAAACATGAAAGAAAATGTAATGGGAAACACATATACCCTCAAATTCTAGTAAGATGATTAAAGGAGTGGAAAGTTATAGAGATATATCAGAAGGATTATCAGAAAATAACCACAGCAATAAAGCTGTTATAAACAGAAGGAAGACGTAATAGATACAATAAGTAAAGGACAAGATGACATTTCATTGCTATTGGACAGATAGGAGTGAACTACATCTAAGAAGCCATGATATCATAAGAACGAGAATCGATACTAGTACAAAGGAAATCAAATTGGTTAAGAGACAATTAGAACCATGTTATAAGTACTAAGGATGCATAAGCTGTATAAGACGATAAAATGGAAACTATCTTCTAATTTTGGAAATTACGAAGTCAAGTATAACCTAAATACTAGGAACAGTCGGAAACATTTCAAGAAGAAGATAAAAGACAGAATAAGGACAAACTAAGAAATGATCATAACCAGTACTAAGATGATATCTTGAAGAGTGAAAATAAGATCGTGGAACTACTTGAAAGTAGGAAGCAGAAATGCAAAATGAAAAGAATAAAGTTGTTTATACAGTAAGGAGGAATTACGATAAAGAAAGTGATGAAAACCTATAGAATTGTCAGATTTAGAACAACTCAAGTACAAAAGAACATAAGCCATTAAAGATCTATTGGATCAGCTAGACCTTAAAGGTAAGGATGAAGTTGAATGAAGATTAGTTAGTAAGAAACAATTTTAAGACAGTCAAATGTTAAAGAAACATATGAGATTCTTTTGAATTCAACGTGAATAAGGAATAGCGACGTAAAGGAAAGACAATTTTGACTGAAAAGTCAATAAGAGATTCGAGATGAGCTTTAAAGGAGCAACTAAAGAGGAGTAAAGAGGATAAGAATACGAATAGTATCGGTTAGAGAAGGCGGCTATACCAATTACACAATTAAAAATCAACGCAAAGAGGAGTATTTATAGCAATGGAAGACGGATAAAGATCATGATTAACAAAACAACACGAAAATCACGAAAACTGAAAAAGGAAAGGAGAGAGGAAACTAAAGATAGTAGAAGGTGCAACGGATTTAGCTTTGATAAGGAATGGCAATTATGGTAAGTGAGGTATAACCCAAAAAGGTATAGTTAATAAAGGAACTAAGTACCAGAAGTGACAAAGAGAAAAATAAGAAGTGAAGACAACAGTTTAAGAAAGGAAAGTAGCGACGATAGATGATAGCAAGAACTATAACAGCAGCTTTGGGATTATAAGAGGAATTCTCGTGGAAGTATGAATAAAGTAAATACGCTATTAAGAATGAGATAGTAAATCAAAAAGACATTAAGCCAACGCTTAATCATGACAACAAGAAGAAACCCCTGATCAAGTGGCAATGACGCAAGAATTTCAACATCGAAAATGCGTCTGAAGTCGCACTATTTTGAAAAGACAACAGGCGAGAAGGAAGTAACAGTAAGAAGATTTTCAACGACACAACAGCAAGAAGCTACTATGAATAAGATTGATAATCGAATAGCAACAAGTACGAAGTCACAACTATAAATGAAGGCTAAGAGTTAAAGTGAAAAAAGAAACTACGACTGACACGTAGTAACAGACGTTAAGAAAGACATAAGAACGATTATAAGGTCTCAACAAGTTTTATGAAAATTCGAGGACGAATTTTTATAAGGGGAGAAGAATGTAATATCCCAAAATGTTTAATTATTTAATTGGCCACGTGTCCAGATTTAAGACACCGGAGTGGCAATATCTGAAGAATTTCTAAGAAATTAAGATAAATAAGTTTTAATAGGTCGGTTTCGTAAAAGATTATATGCGGGAATTTAATAATATATTTCAGTTCTAAAGTAGAATTGGAATTAAAAGGAAAAATGTCAGGAAAAGTCCAAAAGTAAAGTGCAGGGACTAAAATAGTAATTTAGCCACTATGTTTTGAAAATGGAAATTTTAAGTTTTGACGGGAAAATAGTAATATCAGGATTCGTGTTATTTATTGGATATAAATAATACGTATAAAGTTGTAATTAAAGTGTTAATTGATTCAGTTATGGACTAAATCGTACAAAAGAAAAGTTTAAAGAATAAGTTGTAACAAAGAAAAAAAGAAGGACCAAGATGAACCTTCAACCATGATATATAAGATCATTTCATTTGAAAGAAGAAGAGATCAGGGAATAGAAGAAACCTCCAGAAGCTATCAATCGGCGATCAACTTCGACATCACGCCGTTTCGCCGTTCGGAGTCCAATTCAGACGATTCTCGCGCCAATCTCTTCAGAATCGAAAGCTCTATCGATATTAAGCTTCAAATCAAGGTAAAAATCTGAAGATTTGATGTTAAATTCGAAGTATAAGGGCTGTTTTATATTTCTAAGCTAAGAATTTGGAATTTGACAATTTTAGCTTATTATAGCGTTTTGATGAAAAACGGAAATGCGGGTTTCGAAGGAATTGAGGTTGTGAAGGTGCAAAGCATGTCGGGGTGCGGCAAAGCAGCCCGGAAACGGCATTTCCGGGGCTGTGCATAGCGAGTAGCTATGCGCCCGCGTAGCTCAGGCTATGCGAGCGCATAGCCAAGCTGTGCGCCCGCACAGCTTGTGCGAGCTACGCGCTCGCACAGCACACTGTGCGGACGCACAGTGCCCGTATGCTCCCGCACAGTGGGTCCCAAGGGGGACCAAATTGGCTTTTTGCCCTAATTGATCTAGATTTTGACGTGTGACGGATATTAAAACCGAAAGGTGAATTAAGGACCCCGAGAATCATAAGTTTCGAGTTAAGCTCGACGTTTTACGAGGTTAACGATAATGGAAAACGTTAAGGGTGTTATACGATTTTCGAATACGAGAAATAGAGTTCGATGTATCGTGAATACAATAAAGGAACATCGAGTTCACGAATAACATTAATAATAAAACTAAAACCTAGAATCTAAAAGTATTATACATATAAACATAAAATTCACGTCTAACCATTACACGTCAATTAATTTGCATCAGACGTGTCAGCAAGCAGAGAGGTCAGTAGACGTGGGATAGCGAGAGCATATCATTTCATCGACCACGTCATTGATTGGATTGCGGTTTCAGTGAGTTGCACTTTACTTTCGTGTATTAATTATTAAAGTTATTTAATATTATATTTTATATATACGTGGTTTGTTTATATGCATCGCATTATATATGATTTGACTAAATGTTATATGTTCCTATCAAGTTTATATACGAGGAACTAGTATGCGATCCGAAGAAACTAGCTACCTATTGGGTGTCAATAGGCCGTGTGATCACCAGAATCGAGTCAGTCCAGTGTGTTTGCATATGAGATATGAATATGATATGAACATGATATGAATATGATATGAATATGAATTTCGAAGTTGGATAATGAATTTGATACGAGCAAGAACTCGGTTACGGTGTAGCCTGAGCCCCGTATCTAGTGAGTTGGACTCACACTTTGGGATTATGAGATAGGTCGCGATCGACGAGGTAGAGTGTGAACACTCCCGGGTCGGACCATTTGGATCAATATGATTTGATTATTTGAAAGTTGTGTCGCATGCTATGATATTAGTTTCGAAAGGATCAAATACCTGTTTATATATATTGTTTTATATTATCATTTTCTTGAAATGCGATGCTATGTTTTTATATTAATGCCGTTAGTAAAATGCAAACTCACTCAGTATTTTCCCAAATACTGACCCCTCACTTTGATGTCTTTCAGGTGCTTAGCGTCTGGGCCTAGTTAGAAGCCAGTTTTGGGATCCGGAAGTCAGCCGAGTATGTACAGTCCTCAACTTCCGTAGTGCTGCAGTAGTGGTCTAGTGTCAACAGAGTCGTAGCCTGACAGCAGTACAATTTTGATTGTATATATTACTTGCTGTTTTGTTTATATGTTCTGATAGGCTACGTAACGATATGTTTCGTTCACGGCCCCAGATGCCGGTGATATGTTTTGATACACTAACTTTTGTATATAGTACCGCGAGGCCAGTTCGTACTGGGTACGGTAACTAGAGCCCGCGAGGTTTTGAACAGTTAGTGTAAATACTTGGCTATATGTTATATATGTATATTTGCTTCCGTTGATTGAAATAAATTGTTTATTATTTGCGAAAAATTAATAGTGGTTTGAGGCTTGCTACGGGTTTTGGAGCTACCACTCTCATTCCCTAGCGCCGGTCTCGGCTCAATAATTTGGGTCGTTACAAGTGCTGCCCAATTTTTTGTAGAAATTTAATGTACCTATTGCGTGATATTAATTTAAATTGCAAAATTATGGTTTCAGGTCAGCCGAATAAGGCTCAGCTGCAGGCTTACTGTATACAAATTTTAGGTATTCTCCTAGAGGATCTGGTGAGTAAGACGACCAAGCATTTTGCCCAGGGAGGTGTGTTGATTGAGTTGATCATCAGTTTATGTAGGCGTGACCGTATTCCAGAGGTGGAGGCGATAGCCTGGATCTCGTTGACGTTAGGTTGCATTTTATCGTTGACAAGAGTGGCCATCAGATTAGACCTGCAAGCATACGTGGAGTCCATACCGATTATCCAGTAGTACGAACGTAGTAGCCTCACTGAATCGGGATGAGCCATCAAAAGGTGGGTCACCACACCTGTATCCTCCTCAGCAAGAGTCCAGTGCACATAATCACTCTTCTGAGCCATGTGATAAAACTGACCCACCACATCTCTACCCTCAAAGCTAGACTTTCTCAAATTCTCTCTGTAGTTGTACACTTGCCTTCTTGTAGGGTTGTCAGATGGTATTTTTTTTCTTTCAAAGCTGCCATAATAGAACACGGCTTCTCTTGTGCCGCACTCATATCTCGCACAATCTCTTTCGCCTCATCACTCAGCCCACTCATCTGACGGTATCCCTCAGGATACACAGCTAAAGCATGGTTGTGTGTACTCGAAATACCAGGCTCCCTAAGTACAAACCATGCAGTCTTACCTAATTTGACAACAATTTTGAATTTGCACTGACACGCATTTGTCTTCGTATTTTTTCGTACGAATGAATCAGAATCTGTGAATGAACCTCTGTAACGCTCACCCCGAGCACATCTCAAAAGCTTTCGTCTTCCCTCGTTCTTATGAGACAAAATGACTAACTCAAACCCAATCCCTATAGCAATGCTCTTAGCCCAACTAATTGCTTCAACATCAGTATCAAACCCATATCCTACATTAAACCGATCGCTGTAATCAATTCCGCCACCACCAAAATCTTCTAAATGAACATGCACAACATAAATAATTACGTTTAACAAATCCTAAAATTTAACACATTTTTTTTAAATAAATCTATTGCCGGCGGCGATATTGTTCGCCGGCGCCGGCGGTCTGGGACGTCCCTCTAGAAGACGGGACGTCCTAGAGGGACGTCCCCTCTAGAAGACGGGACGTCCCCTCTCCTGGAGGGACTTCCCAAGGAAAGTCCCTCCAGGATTCAAAAATAAAAAAAAATTAAAAAATTGTTTTTAACCTCGGAAAAGCCGAAAAAACTTGTTTCCGAACGTTGATACTCGTTGTCCGACGAATTGTAATCGTTGTCCGTCATTTTAATCGACTTTTTACGTATTTGTTCGAATGTGTTTGAATGAGTTGATAGAATTTTTTTGTGATGGTTTTGCTAGAAGGGCGAAAATGTTTTTTGTAGGGGTGGTGTTTAAGTAAAAAAAAGGCGGCGAATAGTAAAACCCAAGGAGTATTAATTTATTTTCGGCTGAAATTATTATTTTCTTATTTTTGCTGTTTTTCATTTCTTAACGAAGACGACGTACGAAACTCGCATATTATAACTAAAAAAAAAAAAGCAAAGCACTCACTATTTCTTCTCTCTGTCTATGTGTTATTTTTCTTTTCCAGATCCAGAATCTCTCTTCATTTCCCCCTTCTGTAATTTCAGATCGTATTCGGATCTTGGCACAATCGAGTTCGGGTCAATCCAACTGATTCCGACAGTGAAGTCCTGATCGGAGTTCTTGGCTATTGCTTCCCTTTGATCTAATTCCGGTGGATCTGAATTTTGAACTCAAAGCTAAAATACGGACCCAATCATGAATCCCTTCTCGTCCGGTACGCGTCTAAGGTAAGAGTTACTCTAATTCTTTAATCAGATCATGTAAATTAATTCTTCATTTTGTTAAAATCTTAATTTGTGTTCATTACAGTAGTGCAATTCGGGTTTTAAGATTTTAATTGCCCTAAGTAAGTAGAACGGAAGTATAATTTGTGGTTTAATCAGTTTTATTTAGCTTCTAGCCGTGAGAATGAAACATTATGCGTACGATCCTTAGGTTAGTAACTTGAGAGAGAGGTTGATTTTGAAACTAACGGATGTGTAAATGTAGCTTAATTATCATTTATCAAGCTCGAGGTGAAGCGTCGAATTGTTGGGGATTAATAAGCATTTCGGAATTCTTATTTTTGAAATTTCTTTTGAAAACTTAGAAGTTAGAATCAGTAGTGTATACTGCCTCAACGGAGATGATGGAGTTCGTAGCATATAATGTATTTGTTTGTTTAGCGTTTTGATTGACTAGAATTATACTCTGAATGAGGTGTTAGACTGATTAATAGAAAACTAACTGAACAGGTCTGTTTAAGATTTGTATTTAGCGTTAGGATATGGCCATTAGTATTCTATACATTTTCTTTTTTGACTTGCTGTGTATATTGATTTATTATGGGAAAGGAGAGTGTAGTTCTTATGACTGCGTTTGAAGTTAATTAGAGGTTTGTGTTCATTTTATTCGTCATCTTTCTTGTCCATGGCTCTTCATCTTTATGATTCTGTTGTTTACAGTTCGCTTATAATCATTAGTCTGTCACAGTGCAACTTATGTGTGAGTTGACTTTTTGGATTTTCATATCGGAATTAGGGTAATTAGGTGGTTGTATTTTTAAATGTCAACGTCCTATGAGGACATCTGGTCATTAATTAGGAAATGACAGAAGCTACATGCCAGCCAAATTATAATGTTTCATTGATATTGGTTTCTAGACTTAACCATGAATTTGGGGATTATGTTACTATGCAGGGACATGATTCGGGCAATACGCGCTTGTAAAACAGCTGCAGAGGAACGTGCTGTTGTAAGAAAAGAGTGTGCTGCTATTCGTGCTGCAATTAATGAAAATGATCATGATTATAGACACCGTAACCTGGCAAAGCTCATGTTTATTCATATGCTTGGTTATCCAACTCATTTTGGTCAAATGGAGTGCCTGAAGTTGATCGCATCAGCTGGATTTCCGGAGAAGAGAATAGGATATCTTGGCCTCATGTTACTTCTTGATGAAAGACAAGAAGTTCTTATGTTGGTCACAAACTCATTAAAACAGTATCCAAACCGATTTATGATCTGTAATATTCATTTTTTTCTGATATTTTCTTAACTTTGCAACAAAATATTATTCATGTTGAAGAAGAAAAGTCATGTTTTCTGTTTTAGCAACCTTAACTTATTTACAGAGATCTCAACCACTCAAACCAGTATATTGTAGGACTTGCTCTTTGTGCTTTGGGGAATATATGCTCAGCAGAAATGGCCCGTGATCTTGCTCCAGAAGTTGAAAGATTGCTGCAATTTCGGGATCCGAATGTTCGCAAAAAGGTGATTTTTTTTCCATTGAGAATTGTTCTAGAATAGAATCCTAAGATACGCTGCTCTCGATGAATTTGATAATTTAGTTTCCTAACCAAGTGGAAATGGCAAGGAAGGTTGCGTGGGCTGTTAGACCCCTAATTTCTGCAATGCTGGTATATTTTGAAACCAGTAACAACTCTTGGAAAAAAAAACTGGTGCAGATTCAAATATATCTTTTGAGAGAATAAAGCTTTGATACACAGTACACTGTTCATTGAATTAATTTGCTGGTCATTTTCTACGAATTAGAGGTAAATTATCTCAATGGTTTGTGGTATCGTGTTGTACTGGATGAAATAATATGGAACTTCCTTCCCCTCTATCAAAAAAAGAGGACGAAAAGAAGAAAAGGTCTAACAGTAAAAGTATCAAGTTCAAATTTATTGCTTTTCTCCAATGAGGAGAAGCAAGTGTCATGATTCAGTTTTTTGGATATCTTGATGAAGATATTGTGCCACGCAACTGCTTTATAGTACTTTGTTTGTTGATGTCTCTAAATGGGTTTGCTGCTCTTGTACCCTTGTATTTCATTGATCTAACTTCACTATTGTTTATGTGTATACAGGCAGCATTGTGTTCCATACGGATTATAAAAAAAGTCCCTGACTTGGCAGAAAATTTCATAAATCCTGCTGCTGCCTTACTTAAAGAAAAACATCATGGAGCCTTAATAACAGGCATTCAACTTTGTATAGATCTATGTAAAGTCAGTCCAGAAGCGCTTGAATATCTCAGAAAGGTATTGCCTTAACGGTTTGGTGTATGTTTTTGCTATTCGTAATAAATTCAGTAATCGAAGTTACCAACCTATATTATAGTTTAAACCAGAATGATATGCAGCAGTTATCATTTTTTTGTTCTCCCCATCTGATCTATACCAGGATAGACTGCAAATGCAAATGAGAATCAACAGCCTTTTTTGCATTATACAACTTTTTTTATTTAACAATACACCAGCTCACATTTTTATCAAATACTTCTAACATCCATCTTGTAAAACCCATATGTTTGAAGATGAGTTACTTTCAGCTTTCAAGTAATTACAATAGATCACAGACTATAGGCTGTGTCAGCAAGTTGTGGATATATAGTGTTAGAACTTATGATCAGTGCTTTTCATGAATAAGTGCATCTACTCATCATGAAGTAAGTTTGTGTCAAAGGAATACTCGTTGTTGGCTGTTAATTGAAAAGAAATGTTCGTTATAACTCTTTAGAATATTGCTATGTGGTCCAGTGGATTTTTCTGTGTAATTAACTGAACTTTTAGTTCATACTTTGATACCTTATTTTGATTTTTTCCCCTCCAATTATAACATGATCATTAAAAAAATTGTGTGTAGAAATGCACGGATGGTTTGGTCAGGACTCTAAAAGATGTTGTAAACAGTCCATATGCGCCTGAGTATGACATTGCTGGCATTACAGACCCCTTTCTTCATATCAGATTGCTCAGGCTTTTGCGGATGTTAGGCCAAGGAGATGCTGATGCCAGTGATGCAATGAATGATATACTTGCACAGGTCAGTTGCCATTTGTATCATATAGCTTTCTGTCAGAATTTTATCCACTCTGAAAAAGTGTGATTTTTTTGAAGTAGGTCAGTTGGCTATTAAATGAATATGATCTTGGGTTTGATTATATTTATTAACTTTGATTAGTAATATGAGATACTGTAAGCAAATCGAATTTTTCTTCAACCTTTTGGGATTGTTTTAGTTCCAATAGACAATGTAAGAAGATCAACTTTTCCTCCATATTTATTATTATTATTTTTCAGGATGCAGTTTGTTGCTTCTTGTAGGAGTCTAGGAGATATGCACTCTTAGTAGATGCTATGTGGATAATTATGCGGTTTGAACTTGTGTCTTGCACGGAATGTGGAAATTAAGTCTGAGTGAAATTACTTCTATCGTTTAATTTAGGACTATGGAATACAATTTACTACTGTTGAAGCTTCGCACTTTCATGTCATAAAATAATCTTTGTCCTTGTTCGAGTAATCTGTTTGGGCTTAAGTCATTTAGTTGGCCTTAAACCATTTTTGTGTTTGTGGAACATCGATAAGTTGATCAGATATGAAGGCTAGTCCCCAACATCTATACATGCCAATCTATTCCAATCTTTTCTCTTAATTCATAAGTACATCCTTTTTTAATGTGATTGCTAGATCCTTTCCTCTGGTCTATATTCAGAAGTGCAAATGCACTTGTTTATAGTTCTTTACTTTCTTATCACTTTGCTCATATATTATAATCTCAAAATGCTCAGAAGTTGTTTATGAGATTGTTTCTTTGGATGGCCTGTTTAATAATTTCACAAACTAATCTTATTTTGTGGCTCGGTATTCTCATAGGTGGCAACAAAAACCGAGTCAAATAAAAATGCAGGGAACGCTATTTTATATGAATGTGTTGAAACTATCATGAGCATTGAAGACAATGGTGGATTGCGAGTGCTTGCTATTAACATACTGGGAAGATTCTTGTCAAACCGTGACAATAATATCAGGTTTGTCAAATAGAACCAATATTTTTTAAAACATGATCATGTTTAAGACACTGTAATTGAGATTTAGTTGCTTGATCAATCAGGATTAATCCTTTATTCTTTTCTTTTTGTCCCATGGCACAAACTAAATATATAATAATTATTTAAATGATTACCTCAAGCTGTGTTATATGACTCTCTTCAGATTTAACAAAATCTTACCTGCTACTAGTATGAGTTTGTTATTTCATCTAGGGTTGATTACTAAAAGATTTTTTTTTGGGCATTCTTGTACTAATTGTGTTACGTCCAATGACGGATAGAGGGGGCTGGGGAGGGCCTTGCCCCCTCAACTTTTCAAAAATACTCAAAGTAGTGTACGAAATTGCCACCCCCAAATTTTTAAAAATCATCTCTCCACAGATGTTTCTCTATTTTGCCCGTAGATTGCTAAAGTATTCAATTTGTGAACTTGTTGAAACAAATAACTCAAAACTTGTGTGATCAGTTGTTACAAATCTCAAAGCATTTCGGTATGCAAAGAGAAGGAGGAGATGTATTTTCTCATTTGGTAGTCTTGTAGGCACCTATCTAAAGTAACACGGACACTTCATTCAATTAATGTTTTTCGTTTCAGAAACTTGGCGTTTCGGACACAAAACTTCATTTTAATACAAAAAATCCTTAAAATAAAACCCTTCCGCCGTGTCCGTGTCCAAGTGTCATGTTTTCCCGTATCCGTGTCCGTGTTACATATGCAATCATTCTAAGTTGAATAATGGTGCATGATTTATCTCAATTATTTGTAAAAGAAGCTGTATGTTATTTGAAGGTAATTTATCTATAGTTTGTCTAATCTTTCAAGGGCTTTATTTTTGGAACTTGGAGCTAATCTAATTTTTTTTTGGCAGTGCCTAATCTACATAGCAGATCCATTTCACGTTGAACTATCTGTTTTCAGATCATCAACCTTCATTTTCTTTTTTATATTTTACTAACTAGCCACTGCACTGTTGATTCTCACATTTGTTTCAGATATGTTGCATTAAACATGCTGATGAAGGCCATTTCTGTTGATGCTCAAGCAGTACAGAGGCATCGGGCAACTATATTGGAATGTGTTAAAGTATGTATTCTTCTTCCGACATTCATCTTCAATATTTATATTAATGGCGAAGTATATAATCTCAAAAGGAAAAAACACTTTATACAAAAAATATTTGGATAGCAGTAACACTGGAATAAAAAGATATTGAACAATAAAAGTTTAATGTTTGGACAAATTTGTCCCATTTTCTGGTAGAATTATTAGTACTTTGTGCAAGCAATATCTTTGTTTTTCTTCAGTAAACTGCATGTTAGCTTGGTGCTGAGGTATCTGACATGTTTTAATTCGCTCATATAACTATAACTGAAATAGAAAAGAGTGAGTGAACTTGGATATTTACTGGTTCTGGAATTATATATTATCAATTTTGCCATCCACTAGCTGACATACTGACAGAATTAGTTAATTGTTCAGTGAATCTAATGACTTTTTTTGAATATGGAGTGTTCATATCATGATCTGTGTTTCTTTAACATTAAACATCGAACTTTAAGTCTTGAAAGTTGAAACTTACTTTACTTGATTCTATTTTCCTCTTCTGGGTCCTTTTTTTACCAGTTTCTGTTAAGTTTTTCTCTACTGGCGTGTTTTTTGACATATTACTTAGGTGCATATTTATTTAAATTTAAAATCAATTTGTTAAAAGTGAACCTGATGCAATTCTCTATTACTTAATTATAGTTGCTATTGCTGAAATGGTGAATCTCTAAACAAACTTAAAAGTCCCAATTTTCCTTTTTCCCTCTCAGGATTCAGATGCTTCAATCCGTAAAAGAGCGCTTGAACTTGTTTACGTTTTAGTGAATGAGAATAACGTAAAGGCTTTGACAAAAGAGTTGATTGAATATTTGGAAGTAAGTGATCAGGAATTTAAGGGGGATCTTACAGCCAAAATTTGCTCCATTGTTGAAAAGTAAGTTGTGCAGTTTGTTAACGATTAATAATTTAATTCCTTCCCATGTGGTAAGTGCATATGTTATATGTAGTGCATTAATTCAACAAACACAGTATTGGTTGGTTCCAATCCGTTTCTCAATGAAGGAATCAGCACTAGTGGTCACAATAAAGTCCGGTTTAGCACAGAATTTCATGTTATATTGAGAGATATAGATGGATTTAGTATTGCTACTGTGGCCATACATGCATATGTGTGGCTTGGGGACAATGTAACTGTCAATTTCCAAGCTAGTTAGGCTGATTTTTCTGTAAATGAAAATCATCCTTGAATTTATATGTATTTCTTAAAATACACTTTTTCATCAATTTTACCCTTAGTATATATTTTTTTTGGTTTTTCTTATGGTTTATTTTGTTTACTCTAAATCGCTTTTATAAGGCCTCTCGCTCATTGGAGGGTAGGGATAGAGATTGGTACAACTGTTTCAGTAAGGTGGCTTTTTATGAAGAGTCGTAGTAACTAATGTCCTGAGATGTTTTGTCTGTTTGCTTTTGTTTTTGGTGCTTTAGGTTCTCCCCTGAGAAAATTTGGTACATTGATCAGATGCTCAAGGTTCTTACTGAGGTAAAAGTCTGAATTCCAAATCTTCCGAGGTTTCTTTTACATGTTTGAAGTTTCATGGTGCTTTCAATGTTTCAATATAGCATGATCTTCTTACTCCTCTAGTGGCATTATATCGGGAATTTTTCTGAAATAATTCATAATCTCCAGAATTGGACATTGTGCTTTTTTCTCATTTGAATTGAAACAAGAGTGTGCTGTACTCGAGGTTTCTTTTACATGTTTGAAGTTTCATGGTGCTTTCAATGTTTCAATTTATAGCATAATCTTCTTACTCCTCTAGAGGCAGTGTATCGGGAATTTTTCTAAAATAATTTATAGTCTCCACCAGAATGGCACATTGTGCTTTTCTCTCAGTTGAATTGCGCTCTGTTTGACTTTGAGCATGATCTGTCAACCGCCTTCGTCATGTTTCCTTGTTCTGTGACCGTCTCCTTTGCAATCACGTAGAACTGAAATCCCTCTGAATTGCTAGATCAGCAGACTTTTAGATGTTTCAAATTAGCTGTCAATTGTTAAATGTTGCACCTGCATTGGCTATGAGCTGCCTACTGTATGAACCTTGAATACCCCTAGATCCTGGAAATAAATATGTTTTACTCAAAATATGACTAAGTAATGAAAATAGTTCTTTTGAAGGTAAGTTATGATTAGTGATAATTAATAAACTCTGAATTAATAGTTTGAGCATATCAATGAGTTATCCCTGAACTACTGGGAATTGATTTATCTTTAATATATGCTTTACTTCTACTGTAAAAATTTCTTACCTGTATTCTATGCTTAGTAGGCTGGAAATTTTGTGAAAGATGAAGTATGGCATGCCCTTATTGTTGTGGTAAGCAATGCCTCTGATCTTCATGGATATACAGTCAGGGCTTTATACAGAGCATTTCAAACATCAGCAGAACAGGTATTCAAAAAATTTATACTGGTAGTTATATGTGTTCTAGTCTCTAGAAACCTATCAACTTGATTATTCAAGTGTCCATTGTCAAATAAAGAAAATATGCATGATATTGTCTCTGTCTAAGGCTTGTTTAATTATTAATATTTTCAGGAAACCCTTGTTCGAGTGGCGGTGTGGTGCATTGGAGAATATGGTGACATGTTGGTCAACAATGTTGGGGTGCTTGACATTGAGGATCCTATAACTGTGAGTATAATTGATACTAATACATCAACTTTACCAAAGCTGCTATTTCATCTTCATTGGATTGTTGACCGCCAGTGATATTATAGGCTTGTAGCAAGTACGCCAACTTGGTGTTAATTGCTATTGCTTTTGATCAAAATATTAAAGAAATTCTTTGTGAATCTTCTTATTTATTATTCATAAATTTGTGCGCAACACGGGATTAAGGATGACAACAATTGAACCCTAGTTTAAAAATAACATTGGAACTATTTATTGTTACGATGATATGCCGTGAAAATTCTTCATTATTTTGTTGTTCTTAAACGTTGAAGGTGCAACATATATGTTGCTAACTAAGAACATGTTTAAAATTTGAGTCAGGACTGAGTGTGAAATTATCACTAATTTCTGTTCTTTCTCATTACATAAGTTTGACATCGCCATTTAAAAGATTATTGATTCATCTAATTGGATAGATTAGGTTTTCATAGTGTTCTACACATGATGTATGATGATTTAATTTGTGAATACTAAGGTTGTATGAATTGTTGGACATGTTAATTACTATATAGCCTCTTGCTCTGCTGACCATCTTCAACTAGCGCAAAAAAAAAAAAACAAACAAACAAAAGAGATGCATAAATTTCTTTCAATGGGCAAAAAGTTGCCAAATCTAATTGGTTTGATTCCCCAGTGTCTGGAACAGTAGATGAACTCATCAGGCATTGCTTCTCTATCTCCCGACCAAAGCAATTAGATCATTAATGAAAAAAAGAAAAACAACATGCATTCATTTGCTAACTTTTGTTGGTATCACTTCAGTTATTTTCTCTTCGTTTAATGGCCTGCTAAACTGAGCTTTCTTACCAGGTAACAGAATCTGATGCTGTGGATATTCTTGAGCTTGCTATAAAGCGTCATGCATCTGACCTCACTACTAAATCAATGGCTTTGATTGCTTTATTAAAGCTCTCTTCTCGCTTCCCATCTTGTTCACAGTATGTTAACATTTGTTGATTCTGTTCCAAGTCTAGTACTTTTCTTCACATATTCTGATATTTTTATCATAATTATATTTATATTTATTATTATATCATGCTCTTCATACAATCTTATAAACACACTTTCAAAGGGCCTTTCCATTTGAATAAGCTGCGTGAAGATTGGGAAACATAAATACATAGTTAACAATGCTATTGACATAGATAGTGTGAAGTATATGGACCTTATATATCTGCGCATAAGTATCTTGCAGAAACGTGGGTACTCTCAGATATTCAATTTTGAGTATAATCTGCAATTTCTTCTCATTTGCTCTTGTTACAAAAAAAAAATCATTTTTCTTTTGAATGATATCTTTCAGTAATTCTGTAATCTAATGGTTAAGAATTGTTCCTTGGATTATTTATAGGAGGATCAAGGATGTGATTGTTCAACATAAAGGAAGCCTTGTGCTTGAATTGCAGCAGAGATCCCTAGAGTTCAATTCTATTATTGAGAAGCACCAAACTATTAGGTATGCAATAATATTTTTACCATTCTCTCATTAACCTAAATACGTATCCATGTTGCAGAAAAATTGTAGGTTACTAACCCGATAGATGAGTTCATGCAGGTCTGCGCTGGTTGAGAGGATGCCGGTCTTGGATGAGGCTACTTTCAGTGGGAGGAGGGCTGGTTCTTTGCCAGCAACTGTTTCAACATCCAGTGCAGCATCTGTTAAACTTCCAAATGGAGTTGCTAAGCCATCAGCAGCTCCTCTTGTAGATTTACTTGATCTTTCAGATGATGCTCCAGCTCCTAGCTTGTCTGGTGGTGACTTCCTTCATGATCTATTGGGTGTTGATTTAGAACCGGCTTCAATGCGACCAGGTTAGTTGGGAATTTGAGATATAGCTGTACATCTTCACAATTGCAGGACCAGGTTAAATGAGAGTAACCCACAAAGATAGGCAAACTTGCTATTTTGGGCATCCCAATATATAGACTTGCTATTTTACTTTGAATAATTAAATTGAAATACTAATTTATCCTTCATAATTTCAACTATACTATTTTCTCTTTATCATTATTAATAATCAGTTTATCCAATAAAAAAAATTATAGTAAATATTGTTTTTCGAAATTTATTCTTAATCTCAAGAAATAATTGGTGTTCTCAAAATTTATAAATAATGATGTTGGTTAATTTAATTAAGGGTGTAATAATAAATTAATTAAAGATAACTAATTAACTAGTAGTATTTCTTAGTACATGTGCATAATAAACTATGCCTATCTATAAGGAACAGAGATAGTATTTAGCAATTGTTTCCATTTTATCATCTCGAAAAGATAAAGCAGATCAGATGGGTTTTAATTGAATTCCTATTCTGTTGACTATGAGATGTTCTAACTTCTAAGGTTATATACTAATTGAATGAGCCATGCCTCACTTGCAAACATATTGGATCATAAATCATAATGCCTTAGAAATGCATGTACATAAATTTAGATTTTAGATTATAATGTTTATATGAGTTTAGATTCTGCAATTACTTGGTGATGATTTGTGGTGGATCTACATACTGATGAACCGTTTTGCTCCATATGGATCTGTAAGTATGGGCTTATTTTTTCAGGCCCTTTCTTGCTGAATGCTGTTTCAGCTTATAGTTTGTTTGTATCATATTCATTTATTTATTCCATCTACACAGCTCTCATTGTATGCCTCGTATTTCTTCAAACTTTGGCATGTCAATTTGTATTAGTTTGAATGTTATCTATTGAATGAACTTGCTTTGAAGTTGGATATCTTTTCCACTAGAAGGTACTCATTACGCTAGTGGAATTTGCTGTAATTTCTCTCTACATTTTATAGGTGCAAACCAGACTCCAAAAGCCGGCACCGATGTTCTGTTGGATCTTTTGTCAATAGGATCACCTCCTGTGCAAAGCAGTTCGCCTACTGCTGACATGTTATTATCTAGTCAAAATAACCAAACACCCATCAGTACATTAGATTCAGTATTATCATCATCACCATCTTCACAAGTCAATTCTTCTACCAGAGCTTCTCCCATGATGGATTTGCTGGATGGATTTGGCCCTAGCCCATCAAAACAAGGTACAATTCTTGGTCACCTTAAGATTCTGTTTGGCTGCTTTTTCTTCAGCATCCGAATGTTGACAACATTATTTCTATTTAACAGAGGATAATGGCACAGCATATCCACCTATAGTTGCATTTGAGAGCAGCGACTTAAGAATAACATTCGTCTTCTCGAAGTCACCTGGAAACCCGCAAACCACAGTAATCCAGGCAACATTTGCAAATTTGTCATCTAATACATTTACAGATTTTGTTTTCCAGGCAGCAGTTCCAAAGGTAATTGCAAAGATTTATTTTTGTCTGTGTCATACTTGCTCTGTATATTACTCTTTACTTGAGAATTAGTATTCCACTCTCTGAATTCTTATTTCCTCTTAATTTTCAATGAAAATATTTAATTTTAAGCTTGTTTTATTCAAGAAATTGCCAATAGTTTTGGATCGACTGATTGTGAGTTTGACATCGAATGGTCAATAATGTTGAAAAAAATTAATAAGATGGAACAAAAAGTTATAAGTGTTCTGATCCAGTTACTTAGAAAAGTTTTAGGTCTTTCTTCTAAATTGCTGTTCTGAATCTTTCCTGTTATCAATTTACAGTTTCTACAGCTGCATTTAGATCCAGCTAGCAGCAATACGTTACCTGCAAGTGGTAATGGTTCAGTCACACAAAACTTGAGAGTAACTAACAGCCAACATGGGAAGGTACCTCTCTTGCATTTTCTTCTACTTTGCTTGACCCTGAATTTTTCTATATCCTGTTAATCTATTTATTGTTTTGATGACAAGCAGTAATTGTCTTGTTTTTCTGTGGGGGAAATTATATTCCCGTTAACCTGGTTGTGCATAATCTGGATTTAGAGATAGCTAATTTGGCTTTTTCTAAAAGTGAAAATTGTGTTTCCTGATTTGCCTTGATACATCACTTGAGCCATTTTCACCTCAAAAGGATTCATTAATCAGATGTGTGTGAACAGCCACGAGGTCCTTTTAGATTCAAAATTCTCAGTGAGGGTTGTATATCTACTTAAATAGCCTTTGATTTGATATCCATCACTTTGGACAGCTGTCAAGCTGAGAGCTGGTGTGTTACTGGAGAAAATTATTTAGGCTAGATATGCATCTGTTGCTTTATGGTGGCAACAACTGAGACAACATAGGTTATCTGTCTTTGTCTGCCCGACTAGCTTGCGTAAACGTGTCATAATAACCTGTCTTCCTGGTTTATGAAATATGAGAACCTTACTGCAGTTTAATTTAGAGCAAATTACTCTTTCCTTGGTATTTGCCATAATTCACACGTACATTCCTCTTGTTTCTGGATCAAACCACATGATCCTTTAGTTCTAACAATATAAACAAATAAGATATTCTTTTAGAACTTCATAATTTTACCGTTAAATTCAGTCATATGGTCCACAATTATGTCCTTTTATTTGTCCTTTTCCAATACTTTAGTCCCTTTCTTTTAAAATTCTCAATAATTTATTTCCTTACTTTTTATGCATTTTTACGGCAGATTCATAAAAATTTCAATAGAACATTTTAATTGTTTATATTATTCAAACTAAGAGATTGTATCTTATGATCCCAAAACAAGACGAATGCAAGTGTGGATTATGGTAAATGACAAGGGTGTCCGAATAATTTGCTCAGTAATTTATATGTTGATGTCTAAAAGTAGGTAGATTTACAATTTCAGTTTGTTTTCGAGTCAGTATCTTATGTTTTGCTTCTATAGATGTGAATATTAGACGGTTAAGTATATTATGTTGTTTACAGAAATCACTTGTTATGCGCATAAGGATCGCTTACAAGATGAACAACAAAGATATGTTGGAAGTAGGACAAATTAATAATTTCCCACCGGGTTTGTGAAGTAATCGAGAAGATGCTACCGTGTATGAGCTCCAAGTTTTTTCCTCTGAGAAGCTCTTCCTTCTGTTTGTAGTGATAGTAAAAAACGTCTTGTTTCAATTCTTCTACTCGAGGGCAGTTCTGTAGCAGTTAAATCGATCTCGAGTTTGGGATGCGTCCGACTGTCTCACACTTCCAATTTTTTTCCCGTTCTACTTGGGTGATTTGTGTACAATATTGCAGAAATTTCTGTACGGAATTGTCAGAATTAAATTTTGCCTTGCAAGACGCATAGCGAAAGCCTTCAGTATGAACTTTTTGAGTTGCTGTGTAGTGGTTTGTGTAGTGGTTTTAAACTCTCAAGTCTTCTGAAGTTTCAGATTTTGTTACTTCCAATTTCTAATACTTGTCTCTGTAAATGTATTTTGAGTTATTCAGTTAAACATTTATAATCGAATTTTACACTCTCATTAATCCCAATGTAAATGAGATAATCCAATAGTGAAATAAAGAGTAATTTTAAAAACAAATCGGTTCAACCGGAATGGATTGCTTGTTCAGTCCCAATGATGGTTAAAACCGATAAAAAAATCAGCTAGATCACATTTTGATTGATTTGATTGGACGTTATGGCCGGAAATGGAAAAGGTTTATCCGACGAGCTGGTTGGACCATGAATCTAGAGTTGGATCTGTCCGACGAGCTGGTTGGACCATGAACCTAGAGTTGGATTTTTAGAACTAGGGAAATAAATTATCAAATGTTTGAATGAAGGTTAGTCTTTGTAGTTACTAGTTTGTTCTTTTTCATTGTACTTTGGGATGGGCGCAATTCCTTTGTCATTAAATTATATTTTTAGTTTTGTTTTGATGCATTAGAGGTTATATTTAACTAATTTTGCTCATAGCTGGCGTTAACCTGTATTCGACATTGATATTAATGACAATACTTATTTTTATTGAAAAAATGTTATTATATTATATATTTTACATAAATATTTGGTATCTTAAAAAATAAAGTAAATAGATCATTTAAAATCAACATTGAATATTGTGTTTATTGTATTATAAAATGACATATTTAAAAAAAATAGCTGGTTGGACCATGTATTATTAATCACAAGCTTTTCACACTTTAAAATTTATTTGATAAATGTCATCAATATTAGAATTTAAATTCAATATTACCCAATTGAATACAAAAAGGGGGGAATTCCGAGTGAATTCTATAATTATCTAAACACGGATATTATAGACATTTGAATGACATGTTTTTTATTTATAATTAGGAAGGGGAGAGTGAGGCTCGAACACGAGACCTCTTACCAAGATGCCTGTGACTATTACTACTGTACAGGAGCACTCGTATTTGAATGACATGTTTAAATTTATGAAGTACTTAAGTCAAAGACATTCTTAAAGTTTGACTCAAGATCTAAGAAATTTGATAAAAAAAGAAGAAAAAAAACTCACTCAATCCCATTTAAAAGAAAAATATCTCGTTTTAAAAGTCCATTTTATGATTTATGTTTCAATTTATATTGAATTTTTATTTTTATCAATTTTAAATATGCAAATGCAATGCAATTTGTAATATATCTAATTTATTATTAAGTGAATTCCACTAATCAATAGAGATGAACAAAATAAGACGAGCCAAAAATATAATACTCTCTCTCTAAAAAGTTATTCTCTCCCTTTTCTCTTTAAAAAACTCCTTTTTTTTTATTGTTCTAAGGGTGGGAGAAGATGATTTTTCCGGCTAACCGGAAAATCATCTTCTCTCCGCCCATTTTAATAACTACTATAAATCTACTATTCCCTTTAATAAATCCTTGTTAAAATTTTAGTTTTGAATTGGATCTTTATTTTATTTTTTATTGAATAAATAATCAGGTCTTTTATGTCCCTCCTTTTATTTATATTTCTTAAATCTCCAAGAACATAGTGTTTGTTTGAGCTTTAGATTAAAATTTTTGTAGATCTAAAAAATAGTGAGGATGTGGAGCTATTATTTTAGGATCTAAATGAAGATGGAGATCGGAATAGTAGGCTTCAACGGATTCAAGCGTTTCGTCGAGTAAATCGAAAAAGAAACTATCTAAACACCCGTTCAACGTAATGTGTTTAAGTTCGGGATCATAAGTCTAGATTGTTCTCTATTTTTCGATTTTTTATAGCTTGTATTTGAATTGTTGCTTATTAGTTAATATCTCATATTTTGGAAAGTTCGTATAGATAACTTTTGTTATATGATTTTCACTTGATGTAATTTTTAATCTTCATAATTGATTCTAACCTGAGAAAAAAAATAAAAATAAGATAAGTTATTATCATATTTTATTACTCTTCATGCAAAACTCACTTATCCCTTTGAAAACGGGACGAAAGGAATATATAAGAAATGACATAGGATGCTTAGTGAACATCCATTATGTGTGTTACTTTGGAATCAGAAAATCTTTGAATGCTTAGAAAATCTGTGCATCATTACATCAACCTGAGATTCAGAAGAGAGTTGGTATTGTAATGATCTCAGCTTACCAACTACTAATTCATGGCTTTGATCATCTTCCAAAATAAAAGAATATTTCAAAATAAATTGATTTGATTCGATTGTTAGTTTAGTTTACAACCAACAGTAAAAGAAAAACTATTCTCAATACCGAATCACATAAATTATTAATTCGGTTCGATTTTTGCACATCCATGTATACTTTTACCTATATTTCGAAACCGGTTTTATACTATTATCAACATTTGATTGGTGATCCCCATTGACACATACAACGGTAAAAAAAGGTATCTCTTACTTTATTTATTACTCACTCGCATAAATAGAGCATAGAATCATTAGAACAGGAGGGAACTCCATGGTCCTACTACAAAACCCACACTTATTATGTCAACGATACAAATCATGGCTCTTCATCTCAAGAGTCTAAAAAATACTTTTAACCATCCAACGGCGGAACGGGAATTTTTTTAACTTGGACTTAAACTTTTTTTCAACTTTTATTTTTCGGCAATTCGGATTTAAACCATCTAGCCTTAAATTTACTATCAATTTATCTTTATTTTTTAAAAATATTATCTTTATATTTTACATGAATGAATTCAAGTATTAAAATTCTTAGAAGAGACCTTCATGAAAGAGTCGAAAATGCAATTCTTATGAACTCAGCCTCAATAAAACTTCAATTTGCCCTTCTACTTGGGTACAGGGGATGAAAAGACTCCAAATTTGTGGCTTTGGATAACACAAATCCAACTTATTAATTTTGATCCATTTACATCCTAAACTGATATACGTCAGTTTTTATAGTCAAAACAAAAGTATAAACTGATCCAAAATTGACAAATTGTGTATTTTTTTAATACAAAACCACAAACTCACTCTTTTAATCTTTTGTGCAAAGTTAAAGGGGCAAAGTGAACCTAATTGATATTCACCCTAATAATTTCATTTTATTTCAACAACAAAAAAGACAATGCAAGACACCTAGATAAGTCAATTACCCAGTCAACATCATTAGCCAAATATTTCTGTCTTTTTTAAAATCAATAGTACTAACAACTAACAAAATAAAAGCAAATACAGTAGCTCAAACCCTAATTAAGTTTACCCAAAAAGAAAAAGCATTTTCTCAGCCTTATATGAAACTTCACAGAAAATAAAACAACAATAAAACATACTTCATAAAGCAAAAACAAAGCCATTTTGCTTAAACAATTGGATTAATTAATTGATAACACCATAATTAGTACAATTAAACCAAATGATACAACAAAAATTACCTTCAAGTCCCATGAGTTGTATCACTCCATGGCAAGCCACCCATATGATGATTTTCTGAAGAACTCAAAAATTTACCCTTTTTAGACCATTGCCATATCTTTGAAACAGAAAAGCTTTCACCTTTACTCCTAATATTAATCTTCTTCCCTTCAACATCCCCATCATTTGATGAAGACCCCTCAATTTGTCCATTTTTATTTCTCACAAACTTAAAACTACAATTAGGTCCAATACCACTACCAATTCTACTACTAGGACATAATGTGGTAACTTGCAAATCCAATTCAGCCACAACATATTGGTATGACCCCATTGAATAACACCTTCTTGAATCCAAATTACTACTACTACTCTCTTCCTCAACTACTTCATAATTTGAGCTTTTAAATTTCCCTAATCGAACCGAAAACACCCGTTTCGAGATCATTCTTTCGCTCTCAACGGGTTTTTGTCCGACGGGGATACCGGAACCTACATTGCTCGAAAAGCCATCATCTTCTCTTGATTCTTGAGATTCAAAAACAGGGTTTTCATAAGGTAAGCCAGGTGTATAAAGAGTAGCTCTACATAGAGGGCAAGTTGAATTAGACAATAACCAAGTCTCTATACAATCTATATGAAAAGCATGACTACAAATTGGAAGCAATCTAAGCTTATCTAACTCAGTAAATTCACAGAGACAAACAGCACAATCAAATGGCTCCTTTAACCCCATAATTTCTTTGTAAAGAAACACAGGCAATGCATCAATAAAAGACTGATCTAACCCTGAATCATGGAGGTGAAAAAGCTGCTGTAATTGTCTTTGGAAAGCATTGGAATCTGGGTACCTATTGGATTCAGACACTGAGGAAGATGATGAAGATCTGTGCTTTACAAGAAACCTAACTAGTAAGTGAAGTAAACCAGAAATAAAAAATATTACAGCTAAAATAACTATAATAAACAGAAAAGCTGGGTTTAATTTGTTACTTGAAGATGATTGTTTTTGGTAATCACTATTATATGGTGATAATGATGAAGACATTTCAAATATTAGAGAACAAAACTTTGCTGGTTTGAGATCATACCCAACTCAAAAATTAATTGAAGAACATAGCTTTTTTTTGGTTTGAGATCAAACCCAACTCATAAATTGAGGCAAAACAAGAAACAAAAATATTTTTTCTTGCATTTGCAGCAAACCAAGTTCATTAAAACTCAAGAATTTCAAGAAAATGTAAGCTTTTGTAGTAAAAAAACATCAAGATTGTGGTTTATAAATAGGAAATTTGGAGGTAAAATAGACAAATTTGTTAAAGATTTGTAGTTTACCTACCTCAAATCAATCACTTAAGCCTTAGTCAAGCTATAATGGGAGTGTTTTTTGATTAACTAAGTATTTGTTTTTTGTCTGAAGAAATTAAGAAAAAAGACAGGAAATTTAAAGGGCACATAAAGAACAAGACTGAGGTTTAGTATAATGAGTAATGAGTAGTGTGGAGACACAGGTTAAGTATGGTAATTGTAGTACCTTCCAAAAAGATGCATTGCCTGAGAGGCCCCAGCAAGGGTAAATTTGTCTTTGTGTTTGATTTTATGCCTTTTTTGTCACGGGAGGTGGCCAGTCACCATTATTAGTTAATACATTAACAAAAACTAATGTCCCTCTTAGTTTAATATTATAAAGGAAAATGCTATTATAAATTTAATTTCATTTAGTTAAAGTTTAGAATAAATTACTATGAAGTCCTTCACATTTGTCATAATCCACAGTTCAATATCTTTTGTTTAGAAATCAAACGATTTGATATCTCACTTTTAATTTTATAAACAATTACAACTTTATATTAAATCTTAAAAATGAGGTATCAAATCGTTAAAATAATTATTGTTTACAGGACTACCAAAGCCCATAATTATAAACGGAATTGAAAGAGATATATTAAATCGTTTGATTTTCAAATAGGATGTGCGAAACTATAAATTATGATATATGTGAGGGGTAGAGTAATTTGTTTTAAAATGTATTTTAAATTCAAATCTCCTCTCTTTGTTCTACTAATAAAAGAATTTGCTAGTTGGACTTTGAAAAAAAAAAACTAAAGTTACAGTAATTAAAGTCTTGCTATAACAATGTTTATATTTACTATTAATAGTTGGGTTTATTGCAGATCTGTTTGGTACAGTATTACTAAGACATTCATAATTCGATCAAATCTGTCGAGATGAGGAATATTTGTCATTTTAATTTATATTCTTTTCAGTTTGAATTGGAAGGTTATAAATAAACAAAAATATATACTCCCTCAAAAAGGTAAAAATAAAAATAGTTCATGAAAAATATATTTTAAATAAACTACCACATAATTTATCAAAAATTATATTAAATCAGCTTGGAGGTTTCTCTAAGATTAAAAAATAAAAATTTATTTCTTAAATGGATTTGGAAGTTATTAACTTACGATAAAAATTCGATGTGGTATTTAATAGTTCGTAATAGCTCCAATCTATCTTTTTGGACTGATCTCTTTGATTCAAGGAACCGGAATTTGTCGATTTTGTGAAGGGGTATAAAAAAGCTTTGTGTGGAATCTGTTTCAATCCAACATCAGCTTTTTAATCGGAAACGGCAAGGATATTCGGTTTTGGCATATGATATTTGGTTCAAAAATCAACGGTCCTCTTTTTTTTGTCTCATCCCCATTTATTCAGGCTGACCATGAATCAAGAAGCAAGCCTCTTCAATTCGGTTTCTGCAGATAATGTTGGTATGCTCATGGCGATTATTCTGCTATTGTTTTTGTACATCTCAGCATGGACACGGAGAAGACTGTTGTTCCTTTCCTGTCAAGGTTATGGTAGCTCAGAATTCCACCACGCATTCAGTTTTTTGTATGGCTTGTTTACAAGGATCGTATCGCTTCTAATCGGTTCCTTTTTGATAGAGGAATACTGACTGCGAATCAGATTTTATGCTCTCATTGTTTGCAAATTGAAACCGCCCCCCGTATCATCATTCACTGTTCTTCGGCATGGCAGTTTTGGTGTTATTTTTTGCGGAAATTGAACTTATCAGCTTGGACATTCCCGGCAATTATAGATCAGTTTTACTATCAATGGTTATCCATGGCAAAGTCTTACCCAAGACCTCTTTGGATCACAATTTGGTTTTTTTAGTATTTGGGAGTTTTGGAAAGTCAGAAATAAACGTGTGTTTCGTCAAGAATCAACGGACTACCCAGACTTTATTTTCATTTGTATTGTAAATGGTGTGAACCATTATAAGTTTCATAATCCTAGATTTGATTATAGTGGTAATGATATTATCTGAAACTTAGCTTTTTTCGCCGAAAGCTGGTCGGTTCTTTTTTTACCTTCCACTTCTTGTGGTCGTGCTTATATAATAATCATTTCTAAAAACAAAAAAAGCATACAACAATAATAAACTAAATTTATTACCAACACCACCATATAAAAGCAATGTTGAAGAAGTTGGACTCGTGCATCAGTGGGCTGGATAAAAGCCCAAAAGTGGAGTGATTGATGGGTTGTGGACTGAAAAACACAGGAGCCAAGTTTACTCTTCTTTGCTTGGTGTTCTTCAGCTATTATTAAAGTCCAGATCCATAAATTTATATATGGATTTCAGAACCACAACATTGTCTGTTAGGCCCAAACTTCTACCCACAAATCTACTGCTTAACTTGGCAATTTGGCTGCCACCCTTAATTTGAGACGGTCTATCTAATTTAATGCGATTATATAATGGAGTAATCATTTGTAGTAGTATATTTATCATTTGGGGAGGCTGAGCGCTTGTAAAAATATTAAACACAGTGAACCGCAACATCAAAAAATTTAAGAAGAGTCTCTAACAACCAACCTAAATTTTATTCGACATAAAGCAACACCAAAACCTGAGCAATAATCTCAAGATAAAAGATTCAGCTCGGGATAACAAACAATATAAACAAATAAAATTTAGCTCGGGATATAGCAACCGGAGAACGCGAGGATTCTGGAATTTAAGAATGAAACCTACACCCGAGCAGGAAAACTAATACTACACATACCTTACGAAAGGAAATATTTCTCCGCATAATACGCGTGCTTAAAAAATAATTAGTTCAATTAAAAATTCTTAACTTTTAATTCTTTGAAGGTAAAATCTCAACAGAGGTGGTGGTGGTGGTTATGCAATGTAACGGTTGGCAACAAAAAATCTACCATTCTATTCTAACTCAAGTTTTTCTGTTTTTATATTTTTAAAAGGTTGATTGCAGAAAACATGCATTAAGATTTAGCGGTTTGGCAACAAAAGCATTTCCACTCGCAAATGTAGTTTGATTTCCATATTCACTATTTGCAGGAAATGCTAGGACTAATAGTAATTAATTATTTCTTTTTAATTTTTGCAATTAGCTATCTGATCATCTTTCAATTTTTATAATTAAATTTCTAAACCACTGATCGCCGGACATATTTTGCTGATGTGGGACGATAAAACAAAACTATTAAGCCAAGTCATGTAAGTGCCATGCCAAACTCTTTTATTTGATTTGAAAAATATATAATTTTGTAATTTAATCACATTTTTTCAAATTCAGCAAACAAATTTATATTAAAAAAATTCATCGAATATAACCAATTAATTGATATAAATAAAAAAATGAAAATAAAATTTTCACTATAATTTTAAAACTATACCATACAAAATATTAAAATGTAAATTAAATTTATAATGAAGTAAATTATTTTAATTATTTAGAATTTTTAAATTAAAATATTATTTTAAATAACATAAAATGTTATTTTAGTTATGACTTTGTTCATTGATTAAAAAGAATTAATCACTAATGGAAAAAAATAATTTTTTACTTTAAAACCTTAATGGAAAATACGTATACATTTATATTTAATACATATTAAATCAATATTAACTTAACGTCAAAAACTTTATATATGAGTAAACATTAGTACATAGCTATAAATATTAAATCAAATAGTGATTCGTTTAATTACTATCATATCAAATATTAAAATGGTACATTTAAATAACTTTTTTAAGCACAAATTTATTTGTTGAAATTGGAAAGATTATGATGAAATTGTAAATCGTATCAAAGGTTGTGTATTTTCTGTTATTAAATAAATTGTTGGGTTTCCGTGTGACGCCTATATGGCATGACTCAATTGTTTCGGCGGACTACACCAACATAATTTGTCCGGTGATTATTCATATACATCAAATTGTAAAAATTAAAAAGATTATATATAGTAAAAATTTAAAAGCATGATTAAATACTATTGTTTTGGTGTATTATTAATAACAAATATATGTAAATTTCATTAACTAAATTGTATTCCTAATTAATCTCCAAGTAATTATGTGAGATCAAACAGGAAGTCGTGTATGGAAAAACTAAATTCCCAAATTACTCAATTTAGTGATTATTCCAAACTCTGCAATGTATTTGGCAAAACTAAAATAACTATTTAGATGACTGTTACAACTATGATGCAAAATATGACTCCAACTTAAAGAACTAATTAAAAATGAGAAACACTTAGACCAAATTTATAGAAGAATATATATATATATGTCACCAAAAATAAATTGCGGATCGATACGGTGCTGAGAATCAGAGATTCTTACCCAGAAACTATTCGTTAAAAAATATATGAATCCAGCCGATTAAATGTTAGAAAATAAAAGTTAGAGAGATTATATAAGATTTTCCAACATATGCAAGCTTGTCGTGCAACGTGTAAAATAGGTACAACCTTACCCAGAAATTTTTCTTATTAAGAATTACAGAACCTAAAATTACAATAGAAGAACAACTTAAATCCTATAAAAAAAATATCAAAAACATTATAACACATTTTAGCAAATTAAGTTTTTTTTTTTTGAACAAAAGCAAATTAGGTTAAGCTAATGAAGAGCAACAAAACGTACGTAGTTCCACATTAATTCTATATACATTAATAGATATATTAAAGAAAGTTGTATGTATTTATATAAATTATAATTAAGCAAAGAAATTAATGTACCAGATAATACACATATAAAAAAAAAAGATGTGCATTGCTTCAAGCTTCAGGAGTATTATTATAAATATCAGAAAGAGCTTGCAATATATTTACTTGCGACCGCAACTGCATTATATAATCCGCCGTCCGTAAGAACAGCCGCTCCGGTTGCAACCCTTCTCCGCCCGGAATTATTCTCTGTAGCTTCTTCACCTTCATTTCAACGCGGCCGCCGCCACAAACGCCTCTCTTCCGCCGCGTCCTGATCTTCCTCCTCAGCTTCATCTTACCGGAATCTGTACGACCAGAACTCATTCCCATTGTATGATCAGATTTGAAATTGGAGGAGTAATGAAATATATTGGAGAAGACAGGTGTAGTTATAGTTATAGAACGGATGGCATGTGAGCCGAGCTGAGGAACGGAACGTAGCTTAAATTTGGTTGTCGTTTTGTGAGATGTGGAGGTTTAAAACGACGTGGTGGGGTCGATAGAGTGATTAAAAAAGTATGCACGTGTCTGACAGCTCTAACTCGCACGCTTAAGACGGCAGCCATCTCTGTGATTCAACTATATAATCTGTCCTCGTAATCCCCGAATCACGACACTTATTTTTGTTACATGTGTACTGATTTTGGTTTTGTCTTCCACTTAACCTTTGTGTTGTTCGTTTTTTAATCAGTTGGAGAGAGTTAAGAGTTACCCATGAAAGTTTCACTCACAAAAGATTCATTTTACTCTCTCAATTTAGCACAAAATATCACTGAAAGACAAGTTTATATGATTTGAAAAAAATCATAGATTAGTTAATTTGGCTCATATTTTCCTTTATTGAAAAAATAATTAGAAAAACTAACGCTGAAATAGCAACAAACTATTGGTTCACTTAAAGTTAAAAAGATCGAACAAGAAAAAATTCATATCTTGAATGTAATTTTGTTCCAAATACCTAATTTATGATGTTTTTATTCAAAACCACAATATTGATCTTATTCAATTTTTTGTTCCAAGTTGAAAGGCCAAAATTAACCTTCATTGAAAGTTTTACTAATGGAGCAGATTAATCTACTAACGAGAGTTAAATTAGTTAATTATGCGTACTGCATACATATACTTATTAGTATAATTAAGTTAAGCATCATGAGTAAATATTGTAGTCAGAATTGTACCGATCACGAGCAGCTCAATATTCGGTTTCATTAGAGTTTCTTAGAACTTGTTCATTAGTCTACATGAACGGGTTCGAACTCTAATTATATAAACTAAAACTTAATAGTGTTGGAACTGTTCATGTGTATATATGACTCATATATGAATTGACAAGTTAGTTCAATTAAGAGCTCAAAATGAAATCATATGTTAGCTCGTGAATTGAATCGTATATAAACTGAATAAAGACATTTGAATTAACTCACATTTACTTAAAACTATTATTAGTAACTAATCAATTGCGGTTTGTGCTCATTCATTTATGTGCTAGATCATTATAGGTGTTCAAGTGGATATTTTTGTCAAAAGATAAAATCTAATAGTTTTTCATCACTACCAAGTAATCAATTAACACAAAAAAGGCTCCAAAAATATTATAATTATAACACACACAGTCACACGGATGTCCATTGAATTTGAACGTAAACAAACAAACAAACAAACGCTCACCTTATTTTGTACTTAAATATTTTAATTAATCAAATAGGAATTGTCAATGATCAAACACTAGAACTTTCAATCATTTATTTCAGAGTAAGTCCTAATCTAAGTTAGTTGTTAGATATATTCTATTTTATGTTAAATCAGTTTTAATTTGATTGTTCTGAAACTTGACACCAAGATTTCAAAAATACACTTAAAAGAAACTCGAAACCGAGATCTTAAAAATGCACTTAAAAAATCTAGCCATTTAGATTAGGATTTGTTGGTCTAGACCTTGCAATCATAGAAGCTCAAGTTCCTAGGTAAAATTCAACAATAATATTATCTTAGCAAGTATATTATATAACTAATAATCAATTAACCAAGAAAAGAGAGGGGGAAATGGGAGATGATTTGGGTACACATGGTGTGTGGTGATGAATAAATGAAGTGAAGTCCAACAAGGTTCCAGATGTGAAGCAAACGTGGCTGATGTGATCAAAATCTGGTTAGTTGTTGTGACCCACCCGCTTCACAACTTGCCTATCCGTTTGACCATTAGATTTGATTCAGCACATCTCTCATCTTGTGGAGCTTCCTCTCTTTTATTTGCATATTTATCCACTTCCAACTCACCTTCATTTTCCACTCCTGCTCTATTTTATTTGGCTGGCAAACTTTGTTTGGATCTTTGCATCCAATTGATACAAAAATCAAAAAAACTAAATTACATATTTTCTTTTTAAAAAATAAATTTTATAATTTGTAACATTTGGTTTAAAAATAGAATCTAACATGTTATTATAGCCTTGTCCATTTTCACAATTTGAATTTAACACGGCCCATGTAAAATGCGTGAGTAGAGATTAGTTGCTCGGTCCGGACACGCTACACGTGAGGAAGAATGTTGAAGTGAGAGTATCACACATTAGTTGTGTGTGTGAATGAATATGTGTTTAAATATTGGTTGAACATTAACACCAATTGGTTTAAAATGGAATCTAACACACTCTACATGCTTATCTCTTATTTTATTTTCTGTTAAAAATATAGTTAGTTGTTTGTGTTAAATTTTTATTTTTAAATTGGTCTTAAATTACTAAGTCTATGGAGATTTAAAACTGAACTCTCATAAATACATTTGAGAAGTTTTAATCACATAGGCTAAACGGATAATTAATTAATTATATGAGAGTTTTTAAATTTTAGAATTTAAAAATTTTAGTTACAATGATTTGGATATTATATATGTAATTAATTAATCGGAAAATTTAATATATATAATTATAATTTTATCATCTCCCTTCCGATGAATTTAAATTATATCGTGACCATCCTTCATAAATAACAACTAACAAGTAAAGTAATAAAATTTTAGAAAAAAAAGTTCCATGAGCGATTATTTCCAATTGAAAATTTTATGATCATGAATTGAAATTCATATGAATCATATCAGCTTTAATAAGAGTGTGGGCAGCATTTCGCCAACAATCCAAAGCATGGCTTTTTAATTGAAGTCATGAGAATAAATTATTATTTAAGCTATATTATTCCCAACAGATTTTGGAAAATTCTTTTGTTGAAATTATATCATTTTTTAACATATAATCATGCACGTTTCCATCAGATTATTATAATGGGTCCAAAACAAGACACATTATATTGATATATGTTTGCTAAACATGTATTGGAATGATTACTAGATAAATCCATCTCGAAAACGAAAATAAATCAATTTCTTGATACCTCACCAATAATTTAGTTAAAAGAATAAGTTTAGCTTAATTATTTATAGAATAATAATTAAAAATATTCAATTTAAATGATTTTTCTAATCATCAAATTAAATGGCACATGGCTTAGAGTACTTCAGTTGGATGGAGTTCACAATCACAAGAATGTTTAGCAAGCAAATGCAAATAGAACAGTACTAGCGAATTTCTTCTACTCATGTCATGTAAATAGGAATGAATCAGAAAATATATGAGAAAAACTGCTCATAATTAAAAAGAAGTAATGGAATAAATCGGTTAAAACGATTTATGCTGAAAGAAATAAAAAATAGGGTTAATTACAAATTAAATCACGAACTTCATTTTAATTTGCAATTATAACACGAATTTTAAAACTTGATAATATTAGTAACCAACTTTTTCTTTTGGCAAATTGATATACCGACCAATCATGTAACTACACGTGACAGTAAATTACAATGTCCACGTTAATATTTTTTTAGATCAGTGTACCAACTTGCCAACAAATGAAAGTTGGTTACTGATATTTCCAAATTTTAAAATTTGTGTTGTAATTGCAAATTAGAGTAAAATTCGTGATTTAATTTGTAATTAACCCTTAAAAAATACTCCAACTTAAGAGGATCGGAGACTACAGATTTAGAGCCGTCAATCCTACCCTAATATATAAAGACTTTATGACCTTTTAGAGTGACAGACCAAACCACAAATAATCAAAGTAGAAATCATCTTTTAAATATTCGCCAATATACTCATAACTTATTTGGAGCCGACATGGTGTAAAATTGTACACGCGAATTTGTATATGTATATGAATAATATTGTGCCATATCAGCTCAAAATAAGTTATGGATATCGTAAAGATAATGAACCAAACTGGCAAAATTTAAAGATCGTACTATATTTGAAAAAAAACATAAAAATTGTGTATAGATAAGTTAATTTTACCTATATAAATTCTATGTACCTCAATGTAATAAATCAAATGACATATAACAAGATTAAAATTCATTTTATACAAACTAATCGGCTTGCACTAAATATCATTAACCCCTATTTGTAAATCACATAATAATCTCTTACTATTTATTTAAGAGCAAATTACGCTAAGATTCCTAAGATATATCATAATTAATAGTTTAGAGCTTCTTGTTTCAAAAGTTTATTTAATAGTTTTTCAGTTTTAATTCTGTTAACTATTAGGTCCCTCTGTTAATTTTGACATTTATTTTCAAACGATTTTATACCCCGTCTTTAATTTTGTGAACGATTCCGTCCCTCACTTTTAATTTTATTAAACGATTTGATCCCTCACTTTTAAACGATTTAATATCCGAATTTCACTCCGTTAAATAATTTGGTAGCTCAAATTGACAGAAGAATCTCGCAGTTAACGAAATTAATTAAAACTGAGAGACTATTAAGTAAACTTTTGAAAAAAAAGATAGCAAACTGTTAATTATAGTATACCTCAAGAGCCTTTAAGTAATTTGCTCTTTATTTAAATGTGAAATTTTCTAAGAATATATATAACATGATATGTCTGCAGAAGGTGTGAGGTAATATACATGAGGTTTAGCAATAACGGTCCCCAGCTAGATTACCTCAGGAAGTTGCATGAGTTCACGAGAACATACATTTAAAACCCTAAAAGCCATGTGAAGGGTGATGATGACTGTTGACAGATGTGTGAAACCTCATTATTCGCATATACAGTACATTTACATGTGCATTTATTCAACTTATTTATAGTTTTGTGTGTGTGTTATTCACTATATAATGGTGATGGCCGATGGGGTTACTGGTTTTTATAGCTTTTGTATCTATATATTTATTTGCGCATATTTCTTAAAATTATGTATGTATTCCTTGTGGGACTGCAGGTTAAGGATCGTGGCAACTTGGCGATTCAACTCATGTGCCTTGTCCTCTAGAACCTAATGCGCAAACTCATCATAGTATATCGGCTAAAATAACAAAAAAGAAATCTAATTTTTTCGAATTTTATTTCTAATTTATAGCACAATTTTTAAAAAATGTTAATTTTAATTTAATTTTGCTAAGTATATCTTAATTATAATTAACTAAATATATTTATAAAAAATAATATAAATTTATCCACCCATAATTTTAACTCGTTTTTGTCAAATATCTATAATATTTAAATTTTATCAGTTTGATCTATCCTTTTTTTTGCCAAATATATAGATAACTCATTTGGAGTTGAAATGACTTGATGTTATATACATCAAGTAGGATAACTTCTCCCACATAAACGTCAAAGATCGAGACACGTCAGTTTAAAATAAGTTATGAATATATCTGATAAAAATCGAATAAAAATCGAAAAGACAGTCAAACAAACTGGTAAAATTTATTAAAAATCACAGTATATGGTGCAATGGATTATTAAAAATTTATTAAAAATCACTGCACCTTTGCGTATTCGGTTTGGAGCTTAGTTTTATCGAAATTTGGTTTGTTTTGGATTATGCCAAATACTTTCGAAAATTTTATGGTGCAATGGAGACACTTGATTCAAGGGGGTAGGTACTTCAATCTTTAGTGCTTGATTTGGGAATCGGTTATTTGGAAACTTTGGAAAGCTCGCAACAAAAGAATTTTTCAGTCTAAGAACACGGATGCTTTCTCAATCGTTCAATGGAGCTTTACTAGGGCGGTCTTCTTTTTCAAATGTAATGATGCTAGATTCCCTTATTCTAGCATGGATTTATTCAGAAATCCAGATTGTATTGTTCTGAACAATTGTTTGTTTCCTCCTAATTCAGAGACGTAGCCTTTAATGTGCAATTAGCCATTATTAGTGCGTAATCTCTTGTTTTAGGTGTTTGCCACATCTTGTGGCTTTTCTAATACAACTTCATTCATCAAAAAAAAAATCACAGTATATTTGATAAATAGATTAAAGTTGTGAATAAATAAATTTATTTTATCTTTATAAAATTAGGCTACAATCGTCGAAATTAAAAGATTTTGGTTGTATATAAAAAAATTAAAAAGATTTAGTATTAAATATTTGCCCACAATCAAAATATATTTACGGAAACTATATTTTTTTAAATAGGGCTATAAATAAAAATTAGATATTTTTAAATGATTAATGCTTAAATATATTTTTTATATATAAAAAAAAGTTGACTCTAAAATTTGAGGAAAATACACAGTTAAATCTTTTTAAACTTATTTAAAAAATTATACAAAATATTAAAAATTACATGCATACTTTATAATATTTACATTTTTGTCTTTATTTTAATTTTTATCTACAAACCCAAAACACCTTAAAAATATCGCTGAAGTCTTGCCGAAATTTTTTTCAACGTCGAAAATTGCTGAATTTTTTTTCAGCTGGCGGTGGTGAACAATGATCAACAACATGGTCAACACATGTTGTGTGAGTGTCGACCAGTGAACTGTTGATTTTGTTGACATTTATGTTTGGGTATTTCTAAGTGTTTTTTAGGTGTATTTTAAGTTATGGTATTTTCTAGTGTTTTATGAGCGTTTACAATGTATTTTGGTGTTTAATTGATTGTTGTTTTTGGTGTTTTTTATATACTAGTTTCGCATTACGTGTTATGCACGTGGCTCGTAACATAACTCGTAAATGTATATATTAGTAAATTTATTATAATTATATCAATTTTTTATTTATAATTAATATTAAAAATAAATATAATATATTTGGTTATTAATTTTTTTCATACTGAATTTATTCTTCTTTTGATTTTATAATAATCATAATTAAATAATTAATTTTATTTTATTAATAATATTTTTAAAAATAATAAGATATAAATTTAAATAATAATATATTAATCAAATATAATATTTTAATTTTGTAGTTAAATCAAACTAAAAGATAGGTATTCCTACTAATTTGGAGACAATTTAGTTATTTTTACATATTAAAAACTAAATTGGAGATAATTTAGCTACCTATTCTAATTAGAACTTTAATTACAATAGTGATTAATTAAATAACTAATTAGTTAATGACTATAAAACTTTTATTTAGTAATAAATTGAAAAGGACTATTCAGTAAATTTGCTTGTCCCCCCTCCCATCCGTGCTTTTATATATAGTACTAGTTTTTCGCCACGTGCTACGCACGTGAGCGATACCTATATGACCCGTTATATTTAATAGTAATTAAAGTATTATTTTTAATAATAAAATTAAAATTATAGCATGTGAGTAATATTTGTATGACCCGTTATAATTATTAATTTACAATTGCAGATGTAAAAATATTTTAATTTTAGTTCATATTATTTATTTTAAAATTATTCAATAAGTTCAAAAATATTGATATTGCATAAGTAATTAACAATTATAGTACTTACTTTATATTTTTATATTTTTTATAAGTTTTTTCTTATTAAATTAGATCCATAAAATTAATATCACATTACCAACGCCAAGAGACCCATCAATTGTGACATGTTAAATTTTCAAAACGTTATACATTGATCAATACTAATAATAGATGATTAATCCAAACAAACCCACTGTTAGTTCTTATAACTATTTATTTTAGTTATAGTTAGCTCTTTTGTAGGACAATATTCCTTTTTATACGATAATCATCCAATAATACTACTTAAAAAAATTCAGTTTTTTTGTTAATGGTCCCATATTTGCAATTATAATTTTAAATTTTTAGTTAACCTATACTTTATTATTCGAGAGGTTATTATCATATTTTTGTACTTAATATATTTCACCCCACAAAACATAGTCTTTTTATGATGAATTGTTAAATTAGAATTATATTTGTACGTGAATTCATAATTAACTACTGCCATAGACATCACCGACGAACATTTCTCAAAAATTTATCAAAAAATCAAATCAAAATCTGAAGATATAATTAAATTTATGTCCTAATTATGTACAAAATTGTTCAATTGTTATTATTTAGTTATTAATATGATGGAGTGGCAATTAAATTCGAACTTGAACATGTCTCTAAAGATTTAAAAACCATATTTAACTAATAATGAATTATTGTACCTATTAAGGTCTTTCAACATTGTCCAGTAAATTTGATAAAAATCACCTAAAGATACTAATACCTGGAAAAAAAAGATCAATTGAAAAAAATTATAATTGAGAGAGAAAATTTAACTTTTTAGTAACTACAATCAATCAACATAATGAGATTTTAGCCCATCATAAATCTCCCACGGGCATGTGTAGAATCAATCTTTACAACAAACCATTCTCGTCGAATTACAAATCATGAAACACAAAACTAACATAAATAATTTAACTATTTTCAAGTCAATTCAATTACTGGTCTATAGCCAGCATAATCTAATAGTTGAGTTCATAATCCATGCAATACATACCTTGTTAGAAGCAAAGGCGCCAATCTCTTTTTAATGAATTTTTAGCTTTAAATAGATCGTCAACTTTTTATGAATTTCCAGCGATTGTTAGCTTATCAACATTAATTAACTTTCAGTTGAAGTAGCAAGTTCAATTTATATAAAAAAATAATAATTAAAATTGCGTTGAGAAATTTATTAAACTTAGAATTGTTATAGTATTCCAATACTTTAAGAATTCTATTAAACTTAAAGTTGTTATGATATTTCAATTTCATTATATTTAATTCTACTTAAATCAAATTATATTTGATTTAATTTTAAAAGTTAATTTTAGTATATGATTTTTTTCTAATAATTCGATTCCTGTCTAGTTTAATGCTTTTAATATTAAATTCATAATTAATTTTAAATTCATACTATCATTCCCTAAATTTTTATATTTTTATTAGAATTATAGTTATACTTAATATTTTAATTTTTTTTCTTAATTAATGGAAACTAATAGTGTAATTTGAATGTAAAAGAAACACTGAAGCTATATACCTACACACACAAAAGAAAAGAGATTAAAACTAAACTCTTATCCGTATTCTTTGGTTACAATTAGAACTTCTATGTGATGTCCAACTCTTTTTACTTTATGTTAATACCAAAGTGCTGAAATTTTATATCACAACAATTACTAAAGACACGTTTTTTTACTAAAGTTAAAATTTCAGTTAATTATTTTTCCTATTGTAATTAGAGTTGTACTTAAACTTGTAAATATTTTAATTATTAGAGGCTAATATTGTAATTTTACCTGTCTCCCCTTCACACTTATAGAATAGTTACTAGCATTTCGCCACGTGCTACGCACGTGAGCGACATTTATATGACCTGTTATATATATAATAATATTAATTAAATTATTTGATGAAATATAAAAATATTTGTTATTTAAATTTCTTAATATTATTTTTTAATTAGATTATGTTTAAAACATTATTCATATTTCTATATTAAAATTAAACCCTATCATTTTGCGCACGTGAGTTATATTTATATGACCCGTTATCCATAGACATGATATGTTAATTTTTAATAAATGATCAAAAATTAATTTTTAATTACAATTTAAAATTATCGCATGCGAATAATATTTACATGACCCATTATAAATATTAAATGTTAATCAAATTATTAAATATAATGTTTTATTTTTAAACTTTTTATATTTATTTAAAAATTTATTTATTTATTAAATATTATTCATTTATTTTTTATTTTTTATTTTTTAAAATTATTTTTAGTTAGATCAAAATTACAGGTTGCAAATAATATTAATACATCCAGCAAACTAATGCATGTTTGCCATTGATTGTTTTTAACAACCATCAGACTATTATTAACAGAGCAAATTAAGTGAATTTAATGTTTTAATAAGTCTAGTATTAAAGCTATGTCAGATAAACAAACTCTATGACTACAGATAGACTTACATTTGCATCTATATGTTAATCAACTATTTAGATTTACACGTTTTATTAAACTATTAAAATCAAACACTTATTTTTTTAATTACTTTTTGTTTCTACGGAAGAAAAAAAAAGCAATCATAATCTCAATACAATTCTATTATTATTGTACTTTAATATTGGAATTAATGTTTTCTTATTAAAATTGAACTTGCACATAATGACTATTATCTTAATAATTTACCCTTAATGAACCCTATTATCGTAATTTTGCCTATCCCCCTCTTCCCACATATAAGATAGTTATAGATAGATAGATAGATATAGATAGATGTTGTAGTGTTTTTAAGTGTGTTTGTTTTTTGTAAAAAAAAATCAATACCTCGGATAATTTCAAACTTTATCCAGGTTTTAGTAAATACTTCTTTTAGATGGTTATCCCCTGAAATTTTAGGGTTCGAGTATTTTCCTTCTATAAAAAATGGTAATAAAATTAGCATTAATTTGAATATGTGGTACTTTGGATTGATGATGAGCACGAGAGATTTCATTTATCCGTGAAGTATATGGCTAAGTTTATAAAAATAAATAAATTTATTTGTTAATATATACTTAGCATAAGACCTAAACAAATTATTTGTTAATATATCTTTTAAATTTTGTAGAATAAACTGGTAATATTTAATCCAGTCGTAAAAGTAAAATTGACCTAAATATAATTAATATCACTTGGTAGGATTTTCATCCTCAGAACAATTCTCAAATAAAGAACTTTACTGATCGAATCATGACTGAAAACGGATATTATGTTTATGTTAGTTTTCTCTTATTCTTATGATTAATTACCTTATTAAAACAGGAAATTAATAATTGAAAGCAAATCCAAGCATTGTCTGCAGTTTGTTCTTCCACAATATTTAGAAAGCTCAAAGTGAACTTAATAACAGAAAAAAGGTGGGACCATATGTATTTCTGTAACAAACTAATAACTTTAAAGGGAAATAAAAATGGCCTAACGATTTAAATTATTTATTTATTTAGATTTTCTAATTTATGGCTCATCTAATTTCAACAAATATATTTTAATTATAATCAATTAGACAATTATCAAAAAGCGAACATTTATGATTTTCTCATTTATGACCAAATCTAATATTTTTTCAATCAAAATATACTTATTAAATTGGGCTATTATTAATGATATTAAAAAGTTTTGACATAGTTGAAAAGAAATTTCAAGAATATTCTTTGGAAAAAATGAGTAATTACGCTAAAAATAATATTTTTAAAAGTTTGGACCATAAATTTTTTTGAATATTTTGAGTGGTATGCCATAAAATTTCTACTACTTTAACTAAAAGATCTACGCACTTCCTTATAAAATAAAGGTATAAATTAAATAATTAATAGAGTCTAAATTAAATTATTCACCACCATTCATTTTAGACTTAATCAATTAAAAATATCAAATTATTCGACAGTTTTACTTATTGTCTAACTTTTTTAAAACATTAATTTTGACAGAATTTCTATAAGTGCGTTTAAAACTGTAGCCAATTAGGCGTATCTATTAAATAACAATCATTTTATTTTTTTATAAAAAAACTAACCTTTTTCCAATTAGATTTTAATTGAAAAAAAAATTTAAAAGATATGATTCAAAACGTAGAAAAGGTTTGATTTTTGTAAAAAAATTCTATATCTAAAATTTATTAATTAAAATTAAAATAAAATAAACATTTTTTTAAATGTTGGACTATAAACAAAAAATTATCAATATTAGATCTTCGTTGCAAATGAAATTTATAGGTTAACTAAATATGACATATCATGTTCAATCATTTCAAAAAGATTTTACTTTTAACTGGCTAATAATCACCCACGGCCCCTGACTTTAGGGGTACCTTACGACAAACCCCCTGATAAAAAAAACGATCAGTAAACCCCCTAATCTTTGTGGCGGCGCTCGCTAAACCCCTTAAACCCCAAATATGACGAAAATACCCCTGGCGCCGTTTTTTTCAGTCAACTGTCATTTTTTTGAAAAAAAAAAAAAATCTGACGGCGCCACGTCAGCTGCCACGTCAGCAAAATACCATAAAAATTTTAAACACCCAAAATACCCCTAATTTAATTTAGAAAAAGACAAAAATAAAATAAATCAACCCAATCTAAACCATTTAATTAACCGACCCAACCACCGCCACCCGACCACCGCCGGAAAATTTTCCGGTCATCTTCTCCGAGATGACCGAAAAATTTTCCGGTCATACTCAGATCTGTTCTTGGAACAGATCCACCATGGATCTGTTCCAAGAACAGATCCGGTGGATCTGTTCAAGAACAGATCCGGTGGATCTGTTCAAGAACAGATCCGGTGGATCTGTTCAAGAACAGATCCACGCCATGGATCTGTTCTCGGAACAGATCCATGGTGGATCTGTTCCAAGAACAGATCTGAGTATGACCGGAAAATTTTCCGGTCATCTCGGAGAAGATGACCGGAAAATTTTCCGGCGGTGGTCGGGTGGCGGGTTGGTCGGGTGGCGGTGGTTGGTTCGTTTGTGTTTGGGTTGATTGAATTGTTTGGGTTAGATAAAGTTGAGTTGAGTTATTTTATTTAATTTTTAATTAAATATGGGGGTATTTTAGGTGTTTTAATTTTTTATGAATTTTCGATGACGTGTCAGCTGACGTGGCGCTGTCAGATTTTTTTTTTTTTTTTTTTTTTGAAAGTCAGTTGACCAAAAAAGACGGCGCCAGGGGTATTTTCGTCCAAAAGGGGTTTAGCGAGCGCCGCCACAAAGATTAGGGGGTTTACTGATCGTTTTTTTTATCAGGGGGTTTGTCGTAAGGTACCCCTAAAGTCAGGGGCCGTGGGTGATTATTAGCCCTTTTAACTGGAAATTTGATTGAGTTGAGATATTGTTAAACTCGAGTTTGATTCAAGTCGATGGAAGTTTATTTGTAACAATCTGACCTCTAACTATCGGCAAATTAATTGGAACCGAGTTCATATATACTCATTTATATCAAAATTGTCTACCAGAAGACGAGCTTGAGTAATGATGTTAATGCTTAATTCGATTTTAGGCAGTCTTGCTAGATCATACATAGCATTTGTTGCGGGTATATGCATAAGCTCATATGAGGGTAATTGAATGACATGCATGGGTAGCTAGCTTGCTACATAAAGTGTTCATGTGTGCAAGACTGCGAGTGTTCTAATTATCATACTTAAAGGGGTTAATTCATATAAAATCACCATCTTTACACATTTTTTCATTTTAATCACGTCCTTTAAAAAGTGTCAAATAAAATCTTTTATTTTTTTGCAAATTTATCATCGATGAGTAAAATTTGATCTTTTTCCTCCTAAATAAATATTTTAATCTGACTAATGCCTTATTAACACATAAAATACATTCCTCTTATATTGTTTTCTTGTTGATTTCGGTTGTCGAGTCAATAAAGATACACTGAATTTTCACATTCGTGATAGATTTGAAAAAAATGAAAGGTGATGATTTTATTTGACACTTTTTAAAGGACGTGATTAAAATAAAAAAACGTATAAAGGTGGTGATTTTATATGGAATTAACCCAATTAAATCAGATCGTGATGTGATATTATTATTTTTACAAAAAAAAAATTAAGTAGACTCGGTCATTACACCATTTATGGATTGATGCATTCGATGATATTACATTCAATATTGTCTTCATTTTAATGACGTGTTATAATTATTAGTTCAGTCCACGGATGATTCTAGTTTCATGTGTTCTTAGTGTAATTTCTAAGGTTGTATATGCTAATGATCTATATAATACATCCTACTTAAGCGAGTTAACAGAAATCAATTACTAATAAGATTGCAAGTTAACAAAATATTGATTAGCTCGCTAAAATAAACTTCATATCAAAAAGTCACTTCTTAGCGTCCAATAAATTTATATTCCATTCACTAAATGTCTTAAAAAGGTCAAATCTTTCATAAAAGTTTCACAAAAGTCCTGATCTTTCAATTTTGTCGATTTTGGCCAAAAACAAATTATTTGGTTTCAATTGTGGCCAACTTTCAATTTGATTTCAATTTGTCTATGTGGAGCCTATGTGACGCCTATGTGGCATGCCAAATATTGAAAGGTCAGGATTTTTGTGAAACCAAATAATCCATTTTTGGCCAAAATCGACAAAATTGAAAGATCAGGACTTTTGTGAAACCAAATAATCAATTTTTTGCCAAAATCGACAAAATTGAAATGTCAGGACTTTTGTGAAACTTTTGTGAAAGGTTTGGCCTTTTTACAACATTTGGCCTATTCCATTATTATATCTTATAGTCAAACATGCAATATGAACCGAGAAATTATTCTGTAATGCTTATAAATAAATCATAAACAAAAAAAATAAGACGAATGTTGATATCTTTATTTAATATATATATATATATATATATATATGTTTTATATGTTAAATGTCCGAGTAATTCTCCAGATAAAACATTCCTCTTATTTTACTGTTCTGTATGCTATATATGAGAGAAATTCTTAGGTAGACTCAGTCCACCACGTCATCCGTGGACTAAACCTATAACATAATGACACGTCATTAAAATGATGGCAATCTTATAAATTCATTTATTACTTATTTACATATTTGAATAGTAATATTATAAGATTGCCATCATTTTAATGATGTGTCATTATATGATAGGTTAGTCCACGGATGACGTGGTAGACTGAGTCTACCTAACAATTTTTCTATATATGAATCAAAATCATTCAAAATTGTATTATATGCATATATTTACGTTGACATTAGAAAATGAGATTTTGGAGCTACAAGAATCAAAAAGAAATGAGTAGTTTTATTCAGATAATTCCTCTTACAATTAAGCTATTTTGTTTTGTTTGGGCCGGGTGGCATGATTACATTGATGGAGGGGCCTAAGCTCCACGAAACCAACAACGGTCCGTTGCACACCCTACATCCCATACTGTGCATGTGGTTTGCCAACTCATTGATCATGACCATTCATTTGGTAGAAACATATAACATCACAAAATCTATTATTAGGCTAAATATATAGTTTGACCTCTGAACTTGTACCCTTTTACCCATCTAACCTCTAAACTTAACGTCTCACCTATCGAACCTCTGAACTTGTTAAATAATCCGATTTGACCCCTGAACTTGATAAAAACGTAAACATTGAACACCTCCGTACACAATTTCTTCTAGAATGTTTCAAGTGACAGATGGCACGGAGGGGTTCAATATTTACGTATTTATCAAGTTTAGGGGTTAAATCGGATTATTTAACAAGTTCAGAGGTTCGATAGGTGAGACGTTAAGTTTAAAGGTTAGATGGGTAAAAGGGTACAAGTTCAGGGGTCAAACTATGTATTAAGCCATTATTATTACCTACAAACAATACCACCCCATATTTTTTCATTTTTACAATTCAACCCCTCTTTAAAAGTTTTTTTAGCTAATTACGCCCTTCTTCTATACCCAAAAAGGAAAAACAATGTATGATAATTTTGGACGGGCATTGGAAATTTATTTGTTTGTTTGGAAGATATGTTGCATCACTATCAAATAATTTCTTGCCATTTGATACAGTATTTGTTCTAGGAACTACTATATGGCCATGTTTGGTTCATGGAATGGAATGGAATAGACTAGGAATAGAATACTTATTCCACGCAGAATTCATATTCTTTACTTTGGTTCAAAAGTGAACTGAAGAATAAGTATTCTGTAGAAAACCAATTCCATGTTTATGCGGAATATCCATTCCCCTCCAAAACTAAGGAATTGCTATTCTTTAGACTTAAAAATAGGTCATTTACAATTTTGCCCTGAAAATAATAACAAATAGAAACATAAAATGAAACATTTCTCACGATAAAAAAGTATTTGTTCTCTGTTCGTTCTTTTCTTCTCTATTCTCTCTGCTCTCTGGATTATCTTCTCCATAGAAATCGAAACTTGAATCAAGCTATAGATCTGAATCAAACATGAGTCAAGGTAAGAATAATTTCCTATTGTTTTTTCAATTTTATGCTAAATAATTTATTGAGGAAGTTGAGTTTAATTGATTTGTTAATTATTATTGTTAATCAGTTGAATTAATTAGTTGTTATTTTTTCGATTAATGGGCTCTGTTCAATTTGTTTGCTGTAGATTTGTTATTGAAAATTGAGTTTTAAAGTGTTAAGTTATGTATATAATTATTTGAAAAGAGTGCTTATGGGTTTACAGGTATGTAAAGTGTTTGATGAAATGTTTAAGAGAATTTTTTTAATTAAATTCAGTTATGTAAGATGTGTGAAATCTGTAGTTTAGTCTAAGGTTACTTTTATTTTATTTTCACTGTTGCTTGCTTCATAATAGTGTGACTTTAATTAATTAAAACTGATTTAACACTTTTTGCAGTAATGTCTCGATTAAGTTTGCTTCGTAAGAAAGAAAAGAGAAAGAAAATTGCTGTTGTTTTGGCTGTGTGGTTGCAAATGAATGTAATTGCAAATTGGTTTTTTACAATGTCTTGTGTAGCTTTGTCTATTCGTAGGATCAAACCTAAAGTTACTTATGAAATAAATTCAGTTTTAAAACGAGAATATATTAGACGGCTTGTTCATCAGAAAGACACTACTTGCACTAGTGAATTAAGAATGAATAGAAGAGCATTTTATAAATTATGTGAGATGTTGGAGAGTATTGGAGGCTTAAAACCAACAAGAAACATGCCTGTGGATGAACAAGTAGGGCTGTTTTTGCACATCCTTTCGCATCATCAAAAAAATAGAACTATCCTCACTAACTTTCAGAGGTCAGGAGAGACAGTCAGTCGATGTTTTCACAAGGTATTGGATGCCACTATGCGCTTGCAGAGACTGAAGTATGGACAGCTTATTTAGAGGTATTTCATTTCCATTTTTCTGATTCATTGTTATTTCTCTGCAGCAAACAAATTGCATTAGCTGAAATGTTGTCTTCACCATTTATGAACCCACTTATTACATTTTGGAGATGCTTTTGAAACTCCGAAATTGTTAATCATTATCTGTTCTTTTTAATTTATTATGAATGTTAAATTGAGTGGCAATGGCAATAAGAGCCATGGTATTGCCTGATCCAAGTTGACAATATATTTATTGATTGTGTGTCATATTTTCTTTAGATGTGATAAATTCATTGATGCATAGTTATATCAGGAAAATGATTGACTTATTCGTCTATTTGTATGCGTTCCCATTTTTTTTTGTTGCTCTTCTGTCCATTGTACTATTATCTTGGAAATGAAAAGCAACGTGCTAATGCTCACAACTTGCAAGAAACTATAGCTTGTTAAACAGCCGCAAGTTTTTGTGAATTTGATTTTAATTAATCCAGCCGTTAAACAGCCGTAATTGAAGACACCAGACTTGGAGTATATACTTTGAAAGCATGATAATTAATCACTATATGCACTAAAGTGTTAGCTCCACACTTACTATGCTCAAAGTTTTTTTTCACTGATTTAGTTTAGTTTTGGATATTCTATGATGTACTTTGGATTATTTTATGATAATTTTTTTATTGTAGAGTCATAGAAAAGCTGCACCTTTTATGACAAAGAGTCTATGGTATTTTGAGGAGTTCTCGATGATTTATGGAAAGGATCGTGCAACAGGAAAAGATGCTCAAGGAGTTGAAGACATACTTGAAGAGATTCAAGTCGTAGAAGAGACCGGGGGAGGTGATAATGAAGTTGAAAGTGAGGCACATGGCACTAGTGAAGCTTCTGTTATAGGAACTAATGGCAAGACTGACGATGCTTCATCTAAAAAGCAAAAATCAAAAGGTAGTTCAACAGAATCATTCACTGCCGAGTCAATCATGAATGCAGCCATCTTGTTGAGTAAAGAAATGAAAGAAATTGGAAAGGAGATTAGTAAAAGTCTTGGAGTTGAGTTAACTATTCAAGAAAAGGCCGAACAATTGTTTGGAGTTTTGAATGATATTGAAGGATTGACAATGATTGAGAAATTTGCTGCTTTAAGAAAAATTCCAAAAGATCCTACTCAAATGTTGGTGTTTTTCAGTATTCCAGTCGAGCACAAACTTTTGTGGGTCAAAGAATTTCTCGCAGATACTTCCTTTTAACTAAATCTCTCGTGGAGCAACCGTTCTTGTTGGAAAATGTAAGTCTCGCTCGAAAGAATTGTTTGGTTATTGCAGAAAACTTATATGGCTTTATTGCTATATAATCTGATTGCTCTTTTTTTTTTGATAGGGGGTATGAGCAATCAACAATGGGGTTACAGTGAATTAATGCTTTAAGATAACATTCTTAAGAGTTTTTTTTTGTAAGTCAGTTTGTAATTGTTTAGGCAAGAGTTAAATTGAAGTTATCGGCGGAGCATTCCCGACATGTTCAGCATTTTAATTGTGGATTTTCTTCATTTTTAATATTTTTATCATGTAGTTACTCTAGCGATACGAGAAATGTTAAATTGCAATTTGTATGATTTTGTTTTAAAAATATCTGATACTATGGTGGTAAGATATTGAAAGTGGCTTCAATTTGACTTTTAAAATGTGTAATTAGTTTTGAAATAATTGTAATTTTAATCTGTTTATATAAGTTTAGGGGTTAAGTTATTAAAAACAATTTACATCTTCAATTTTTATTTTATTTTACATTTTAGATTTTTTCCAGTTTTATGTTTCATATAATCTAATAATTTTAAAAAACAATAATTTACATTTACTAGTTTTATTAGAAAAAGATTTTGAAAATATAGAAAACAACTCTCTAACTAAATATCTGATTATATTAGTTTTTGGATATTATAGTCATTTACAAATATTTATACCTATTCCATATATTAGTTTTGATGAACCAAATCATGGAATAGGAATAGGAATAGTTATTCTATATCATCAACCAAATCAAAGAATTGTAATAGGTATTCTATTCTTACGTATTCTATTTCTAAAGAATAGGTATTCTATTCCTAAGAATTTCTATTCTATGAACCAAACATGGCCTATGTTCTATCTTAATCCAACCCACATTCTTTGCCACCTAAATGGGAATAACTCATATTCCATGCTGTCATTCTAGTTCATTACTTTTGTCACCATAACTGGATCATACATTAAAATTTAAAACTAACTCTAGCAAGGCGATGGGGGTGATTAGGGATGAGTAAATTTCGGTTAAATTAAATTAATCGATGTGTTTCAGTTAATTTGATTAATTTTACAATTTGGGCGGTTTTGTTCTATTAATAAAAAAATGTTCCATTATATATAATTAAGAGATTGACAAATTCGGCTAACAAATTAATTTTTAAATTTTACGATTGTTTCTTTATTTTTAATAATATTCATTATATGTTTACCGAAATTACTGCATTAATTTAATTCGATCAGTTTGATTTTAAATTTTCAAATTTGATTATTGATTGAACATTGATAAATCGCGGGAGTATTTATGGGTCCAAGTCACCGAAATCCGCCTAAAAACACGAATAAACTGGTTAGTTTGTGTTTGAGAGAGAAGAGAGAACGTAAATAATATATAGAGAGAGTTCAAAAAAGAGTATTATTTAAGGTTTTATCTGAAAATATGTATATATGCAAGGATGCTTGCATGGACGAACCGGTTAGAAAGATAATAACGTGTACAATGTCATTCTTTTAAAAAAAATCATATATATGCGGAGTGCGTAGAGTAACATTCTATAGTGACAGACGTTCCATTGAGTTAGCAGATTCTTGTGGTCATCTTTCCGGTGGGGTTTTACTGTCTCTTGTTGCGCAGTGAGTATATTTTCATGAGGATGAGACTTTTTTGATTTCTTTGATTTAGTATTGTATTATTTCAACAATGATATTGTACATCTCACATATTTGCTTCTATTTTCTGAGTTGAGTGTGGTTATTTAGATTTGCATTCGATCCTGAGCGGGCTTTGGGGTGATTGCCATTTATTTCACCTATACTATATCATAAAAATAAAATAATTTAATTATTAATAATTTTAATTTAATTTTAATCTAACCAATCAAATACTCATTACTCAATTGCGTGTTCGATATATGTGGTGAATTAGTGACGGGGTGGTGTGGATGGGTTAGCTGGAGCTGATGGTAGGAACGGAACGCACATGCTTGCACATGTTCAAATTTCTACGTACTCCTTCCTCTTGGCTAATTCCTTTCCTCAACTTGCTTACTTAATTTCGTAGGTCCTCCACCTTCTGCTGAACGGAACGCGCATGATAAAATTAGCAAATACATTTTTAATTTTAAAAAACTAGCAATTTAGTCCAAAATTTTATAACTTTTTATCCGATTATATCTAAAAGATAAACAAATTTATAGAAATAATCTTTTAAGTTATTTTCATTATTTTATAATAAAATAATTTGTATTTAAAAATTATAAACTTTTGTATAAAAATAAAAATAATTTACAACAATTTATATAAATTATAATAAAAATCTTTCAACTATAAAATAATATCATAAAAGTAAATGAAAGGAGTTAAATATTATTTATCTTTTATCAATTAAATATTCAATATTTCTTAAGGCATGCTTGAGTATAAGTAGTATAAATTGTAATACTATCAAACCAACTGTTATTATCTTTATTAAGAATATATTTGATAAGCAACCTATAAATTTGGATATATAAAACAACATGTATCTAGTGAAGTTCGAACTAAAAAAACCAATGACGTCCCAGCTCAATAGGCTAGAAGTGAGGTTTTGGGTTCAATTCTTCATAAAAATAAAATGGTGGAAATTATTTAAAAATTTATAGAAATTTATGAAAAGGACATGTTTGGACATTAAATTCGCAAGAGAAGGATACAAGCTCGATTGTGGCATCGTTCTGTCACGATGGAGAGTTTTAAAAGCAATGCATTCAATATAAACGACGTGAATGCATGGCGTAAAAAAATTGTACATATTTATAAACACTTATATACGTCAAATATTGTAAATGCTATAGTATTTATCTTGTACATCTCTGGTAAAAGAAAAGTTTAAACTAAAAATCATAAATAGGATGATCACTGTTTGTTTCGGTTTGTAAATGATCAAAACCAAATTGAACTTTGCTAGTTTGTTCTATTGGTTATTCTGAATTTGTTTGGTTTGTTTTAGTTGAGTTTGTTCACCCTTTATAAAATAAAATAAAAAATAACACATATTTCCATCCGCCATCACTAAAATTAAGTTTATAATTATTAGGATTAAAACTATATATTACAATTTTCCGCGTTCTTTTTTTAATTTTAAGTACAAATTACCACTTTGTCTCATCTTTTTGCACAACCTTTCCAAATTTTTCATTATATAACCCGATTTGCATTTTATGCTTTATTTGTTTATAAAAATGACGTCGTTTTTAGCAGTGTGGATGACCAAAACAGTGTCGTTTTAAACATTTATCTATATATTCCACATAATGAAAGATTGTACAAGGTGAGACGTTTAATAATTTGTGCTTCAATCGGAAAAAAACACAAAAAGTTGTGATATGGTAGCATTTTACCCTAATTATTGCAATTTTCAGTTCGGTTCGGTGAACCGAGCCCTAAACCAAATCCAAACTGAAAATTATATTTTCTATAAATCCTAAACCAAGTCATACAATATTATTAACTTTGATCAATCCTTTCTCAATTTTGGTTTGACTTAGTTCGGTTTTATAGTTTCGCTCGATTTTCTCAACCCCGATCATAAGTTAGAATATAACATTTTCACCACTGTATTTTTTTTGATGAATCACTATATTATATTTATAGTGACAAAATTAAGAAATATTACCAAAAAATAATAATGAATCATATACATTATAAGTTTTATTGGCAATTAATATGTATTTATTTGAGGAAATAAATTATAGCCAAACTCTCATTTAACACTTTAAATTTTGGATTTAGCAAATTATATTTAATAAATTGTAATACAAGGAAAGATATATTTGTACTTATTCATATTTTTGAGTTAATTTATAACTTGGACTTGCACTTATACACTTTTTTTTATTGATCGGTTATTTTAAGTATGGAATGATAGACTGAAATATAGAAGTATCTAATGGTGTAAAAGAATCAAATTCCAAAATTACTAAAGTAAAGTATTGTTAATGCCGCGAGAATCGAAATGATATGACTTCTTATTTTTCTGAACCAAATCAAGCAGGGTGGCGGTCATTACCCCTCCTCTGTCAGTCAGAATACTCTTATGAATAGTTTAGCGACTGAGCCGCCTGCTCTAACGAGCAACCATTGCTCCTTCCATTTTTGTTAATATTTTATTATGTTGAACCCCGTAACTAGGATGTGCACTATTCGGTTCAAAATCGAATTAACCGATTGAATCAAATCAAATTTTGGTTTGATCAGTTTTTAGTTAATTTGATTCGGATTTAATTTTAGAGTAATTACAAAAATTATATTTATATTTTCCTTTCATATTTTAAAAATTCATATATTAATCCTTTTATTTATCCATTTATTTGCATTGAAATTTTATGTTATATTTATATTTTTTGTTGTATGTTTTATAGTGGCTCTTATTTGTTATCTTCTATAACTTTATTTTATTTTATTTTTACTTTTATTCAATAACCTTTTATTTTTAGTGATTTTCATTTTAACAATTCATGGACATTATGTTGTATTTATGTAGACATAACTTCTATAGCTAAACATTTGTCATTTGTGTTTTAAAATTTGTACTATAATTATTTATGTACACAAATAAAATTGGAGTAGTGTACATTTTAACCTCTTAATTTTTTTATTATTATGTAAGTGGATTAACTGATCAATATATGATGTGTTCATAAATTATATAAAAAAAGTTAATAAATCTATTTTATAATTTTTATTTAAAGGGACAGAATGAGTTCTTTTATAAATTATAAAATAATATAATAAAAAATTGAAAAACTAGTCCAACAATTTATGATTTCGCTTCTGTACGAAAATTCTGACTCTGCAGTTAATGTTGGATTAATCAGTTAATAGTTGCTCTGCTGGTCGAATCTAAGGAAGTTCCCAGTATTCGGTCTTAATTAGCATTTGCCCTACACACACGTGCACATGCATATGCTATTTAATGTGACGATACGATTCTAATCAATAGAGTGATAGACTCTTTATTGCATTAATATGCATACACATTACATAAATCAGATTCTTATAAAAATAACCATCCGTCAAATTAATTGCATGAGCCACAAAATTATAATGACCCGCCATATATGAAAAAAATATGGCTTTCATAGTAATTAAGAAAATACTTCCTCCAATCTTAAAAAAATAGATGAGTTGGTAAGACGCTCTTCTAACTAAAGTGAGGTTGCAGGTTCGAACTGTAGTCATATACACAGCTGTTTAAAATTTGAGATTAGAATTTTGCCTCTCACAAGGAACCTACCTGGTTCGAGCGCGGATTAGTCTGAATGTAAAAAATTTAAAGATGTCGTCTTATAGTTTGGATTCATTTGGGACACCTAATGTACCGTGTACTAAAAAAAGAAGAAGAACATACCCCATCTATTCTGTAAAAAAAAAGAAACTTTTGATGTTTCATAAACAAAGATAATATAAGAATTGTCATATTTATTGTTAGTTAAAGATACGATTATTAAAATGTTCTCATAATTTTAAAGTTTTACTATATACCACCTCCATTTACTAGATACTACTTCTCGAAATTTCCCCTTAACCCTTTTAATCAAAACATAATAATTTTTACTCTCAAACCCATTCGAATACCGAAACTATAATGGCTGATTATGATTCCAATTCGTCGGAAAATGAGTATTATTAGAAATACTGGTGGGAGTAATTAATTATAAATTGGTGAAAATGTGACAACCCCACATGCTTATACGAGTGTTTAGGTTCAATCATGACCTAATTTCTAGAACTGGATATTATACTCTGTAGATCATTAGACTTTTCTCAAATTACAGAAAGATCACTACAAAAACTTTTGTTACAAAATGGTCATTGAACTATAACTTTTATAACAAAAATGTTTATATTGTTACAAAAAGAACACTAAACTTTTCATGAATTACAAAAATGTCACTGGATAATACCTTTTATTACAAAAGGTCACTGAACTATGTTCCTTTTTGTAATTTTGGCTTGCCACGTAAGCAAAAATGTTGCGTTTTTGCTTAAAACGCAACGTTTTAGATGACTGAACCCTTTTGTAATAAAAGATATATTTCAATGACCATTTTGTAACAAAAGTTATTTTAGTGACATTTCTGTAATTTGAGGAAAGCTTAGTGATCTACAAATTTTAATATCCAACTAGAACTAGTTAATAGGTGGTTGAACCTTTACACTTATAAACTCATTTATATTTGTTCTCCTAAGCAATGTGGGATTATATTTAACAAGTATCAAGATTTCAGAAAAATTATGGAGGTAATTTTTTTCGTTCATTTTGTTCGAATTTTTTCCATGGAGACGTTTCGAGAATTCATCTCCCTTTAAGGGGAAATGTTTCTCAGGGGAGACGGATCCTGGAAAGGGGAGGCGTTTTCGAAGGGAAGATGTTTCCATATTTCGTCTCCATGGAAAAAATCGAAAAAATAAGAATTTAAACAAAAACTTATTGAGCGATTTCCGCCTCTTTCTCCGTTAGATTCCGACATTTTCACACAAAAATTTTGATGCCCGTTCTTCGTGTTTGAATGTGACTTGAGAGGATTTGAATATGAGTTTTAGAACTCGGGTAAGGTAAAAGGGTATTTAAGTAAACTAGGGGCGACACCTAGTAATTTAGGGACGATATTTAGTAGTCCACTAATTTTATTATATAAGCATAAATGCAATGGCTCCGTAATTTTTTTATCAAAAGATTTGTTTCAATTTATTAATAAAAATACGATTACAAGAGTCTCAAATCTCGCTTATATATCGAGCAAGGAAAATATTTTATTAATTGATTAATGAAATGCTTAAATACACATATTTCTAACTTAAATATGAGAGAAAACAAGAATCAAATGTCCAAATCTCGTTTGCAGCAGTTTTGGCTTCTTGTTATTTTTGTTGAATTTTGCAAACTCTCTCCACATGTCCTAATTGTCCACATTTGATGCATCTTGTATCCGGCCTTCACCTAAACCTTTATTGTAGGTGATTGATTTTCTTATAGTAACAACACGTTGGGCAGATTTGATTGTTATTGAACATTCTGGCTTTGAAGCCCTTTCAAGGATTATTCTTCTCTCATTAATCTCCTTTGTTATCGTGCCTGCAAAACATTTAAAATTTTTGTCAAGGTGATACTTGATAAATCTTTAGTATTTTTTTTTTAAGAAAATATGATGGCTTTAAATTTTTCAGACATATTCGCAAGTAATTTATGAATTATTTTAGAATCTGAGAATTCGGAATTAAGAAATCTTACTTTGTGAACAATACGATGAAGTTTATCTTGATTGTTTCCAATTCCTTCATTTTTTGCATCTTAGAATTTCTCACAAAATTCATGATTTTCATTCTTTTGATCTTTTTCATCTTTTTTATATTATGTTTTGAGTAAGTTCCAAACTGTATATGCCGATCTAATTGTCATAATTTTGGTGAAGATTTCATTCGAAACGACAACAAACATGGCTTTCGACTTTCTTGCTTTAATTTCCTTGTGATTTGTAATTTGTGCCACCGTTGGATTATTGAGTAACAAATGAATTTCGCAATCTTCATCAACAGCTTCCCATAGGTTGTTTGCCTCTAAATGTGCTTCCATTCCTACTGCCCAAATATGATAATCATCACCATCAAAAACTGGTGGTGCTAGAGTTGTGAATGATGTTTTTGAATTTATATTTTTCTTGAAGAGTAGAGGTAGGCGTTTTAAGGCTTATGGTGGATATTGAATTTTTAATACAGATCCCTCAAGAAGAAAGCTCTAGTACCAATTTATCGGTTTTCATATGATATATGGAAATTTAAAATTTAGCACAAGAAGAATAATATAGAGAAAGGAAAAACATTTTGTTAATCAATTAAAGATATGCTTAATTATACATAGTTCTAATTTAAATATGAGAGCAAATATGAATCAATTTTCTAGAATCTCCAAATAAATAATGTCTAAACTTACATAACAATAAAATAGAATCCTTAAAAGTTGGGTCAATTATAATTGATTTATTTAAATTCAAACATCAAAGTTAATTGTTGCATATTTCAACATAAATAAAAGAAATTTGGATCTATAACAATTATGGTGACATTGACATCAAGTTAACAAATGGGCCGTAGTTGGCCATTTGTTTTCTCAAAATCGGAAGCCCAATAAAACCATAAGGCCCATGAAAGCTATGTTGACCCTTGGCGCCCAAGTGTTCGGCTTCAAACCCACGCCATATAACGAGTCAAAAAGCCCTAAACCCTCTTTTTCAACGCTAACATTCTGTTATGCTGTGTACTGCTCTGCTCTTCACTATTCGCCGTTACTCTTCTCCTACTGCTCTCCTCTCCAATCTCCCTCGCACTCACCGGCGATTCCTCTCGTCATTTCCAGCAGCCACAATGTCCGCCGCTAACAACGCCACCGCCAAGGCTCCTCATCCTAAAGACGAAGCTTATCTCACCGCAGTAATCGAAAAACGCATCAAATTGTTCGAATCCATCAAAGAAGAGCAAATCTCGCGATTTCAATCGCTCGAGCACGATACAATTAAGTAAGACAAACAGAATAAATAATTCTCCAGCTCATTCACTGCTAATGCAGCGAAGTTTTGGTTTAATTAATTTTAATTTTAATTATTTTGTTTGTTTTGCTGTTTTTGTAGGATTAGCTTGCCGAATGGGACGGTGAAGGACGGACAGAGATGGTTATCATCTCCGATGGACATAGCTAAAGGGATATCGAAGAGTTTGGCTTCGAATGCTTTGATTGCTCAAGTTAATGGCTCGCTTTGGGATATGAATAGGCCGTTAGAGAGTGATTGCGAGCTTAAGATTTTTACATTTGACAGTGATGAAGGTAGAGATACCTTTTGGCATTCTAGTGCTCACATTCTCGGTCAGGTAAACATGTTTTTTTTTATTTAATTTTTTATTTTGTTATTTCATTTATTAAGTCTGTCTATAGGATTTTTTGTTCAAATGATTTTATAGAAGTGTAGAACTCGAGATATTCTCAGGTGAACCTAGTCCACCACGTAGGGTTATGAACGGATTGGATTATTAAATAAATGAGATTCAATAATGATGTGCTATGAAATGATTGGATTATTTATTGTAATTATGCTACGTGGCATATAATCCTATGCGGTGGACTAGGGTCACCTAAAAATTTCTCCTAACAATCTTGACATTTAAGTCTTTCAATTAAACCAAAAAAAAGCATTTTGAAAGAATTCAAGTCATGCCGTAAGTGCATGAAGCCTAGATATGGTTAATTCAAAATTGATGTAATGTTCTTAGTTTTAATGTTTTATTCTTTTGAACAGATATATAGTTGGTTTAATTGTGATTTGTGGTCTACTGCAGTCACTGGAAATGGAGTATGGGTGCAAGCTTTGCATTGGGCCCTGCACCACAAGAGGCGAGGTGATGCATTAAGTTAAAACTTTTTATTCTTTGTCCTTTAAGATAGGTAACAAGTAACAGCGCTTGTTCTTTTCAAACAAAAAAAGTTACTTGATATTGATAGATAGATACATATGCTGATTGTTTGCTTGCTGGGGAAAGTGATTCTTTATTTTTCTTCTGGCATAAGAAGGAACTGAACTTTGAAACTAAAATATATGATCGTCTGCTTCATTGTTTTAATATATCTATTTGAAATTCTCCTTTTATCTTTCTTTTATCAAAGTAGTTCCCTGTATTTTGTGAACTTTAATTGGTTATGGCTATTAATTAAAGGCATTCACTCTTAGTTGCTGGTTTAGGCTGTAATATGTAGGATGTGCTGCAATTAGCAGAACTCATGGTCATTGCTGCATTTCACCCTATATTGTCTATGTTTCTCCCTTTAGTATGCATTTCCTAATTGTAATAGTCTAAAAATAATTTTGACTATTAGGACCTGTTTATTATGAATGGTAATGCCGTATATGTGGCCCACACACATTTTTGATAGATATTCGTTACTTGGTTACTCCACTCATCTATATTTTATTTCTTTTTTCTATCGCTGCTTTATTTTTATATCTTCAACCAAGTGACGTGCTCATCTTATGAAAGTATGAAATGAATTTGCAGGGTTTCTACTATGATGCATTCTATGGTGAATTGGGCTTGAATGAAGATCATTTTAAGAAAATTGAAGCTGGAGCATTGAAAGCTGTTTCGGTATTGTTTCATTTGCTATTTTTAGAATCGTGTATTTTTCTAGAACACGGAAGTTATTCTTATACTGTTTGCTACTACTTAGCATGTCCATTACATTGCAGAGTAAGCTGTCTATTCTAATGATCATGGTCTGGACAAATCTTAATTATTCATATACTCTAGATAATGTTGAAGGATCTTTTGCTACAGTTATAAAAGGTTTTAAGTGGGGATGTATAGAATATCTAGATTTTGGAAATGCAGGCTAATATTACATTTCATGTGGGAGGCACATCCCAATAATCACGATGATGATATTTGAGCGTTCGTTCAAGATTTAGGATAATTTTTTTTAGCTAAATTAATAATTGTTCAAGTGATAATTGATGCTCGATATCTGCATGCATATCATTGAGAACCTCCATATTGTTTTGTTGTCACTAAGTTTACATCGAAGTTCCAATTAGACAGTTAGTGCCACATTATAATTTCTATCCATTGTTTCTCCGAAAGATGAAAACTATGGTAAAAATGGTCAACACTTTTTGAGGTGACATAATCACATTTGAGTGTTTCATAGGGTTCTGGCTTATCCTCTTTAGGCTCACCTAAGGCTTCCATTGGATTGCAGTATTGGAAAGATTTTTGAAAGGAAATGACACATGAAATTGTTCTTGTATTGGAATGATATAGTAACCTTCATTTTTCTACATTGCTAACACTGATAATGGCGCTCTTCAATGTAAGGTAATTAATTTTATAATATAACTTCAGGAAAAGCAACCTTTTGACCGTATTGAAGTATCAAGGGAGCAAGCACTTGAGATATTTTCAGAAAATATTTTTAAGGTAAATTTAGCACTGTGTTTTTTATATTGAAATAAAATCTCCTTATTTTATTTATCTATATTTCTTCAGCTTTTTCTTATGCTTCACCTTAAGTTACATATACATAATTTATATGTTATTGGCAGTTAGAAATCATCAAGGAACTTCCTGCAGACAAAACTATAACTGTGTACAGATGTGGGCCATTAGTTGATTTATGTCGAGGGCCCCATATACCAAATACATCCTTTGTGAAAGCTTTTGCATGTTTGAAGGTGGGTTATTCTTGCATGTTTATGTTTTTTTTCTATTAGTCTAAATAGTCTGTTTTACTTATGGATTTATGTAATTATAGGCTTCATCTGCTTATTGGAGGGGTGACAAAGATCGTGAAAGTTTGCAAAGAGTTTATGGGATATCATATCCTGATCAAAAACGGTTGAAGGTGATTTTTATTTTTTTGGCTCGTTGAAATTTTTGTTTTCCATTCACAATTTCGGATGAGACATATGATCCATTATGATGTTCTGGAAATAATTACGTTAGGTGCAAAATTTAATCAACTGCATCATGTATTAGAATAATCAGCTGTAAAGTAAATTAGCTGCATGCATTTCACTTGGCATATTTATGACTTATAAGTCATTCCTCGTATTAAAGTATGGCTAGTGCTTGAGTGAAATTGATAAGGACTTCAGTTTTGAGGTGCCAATTAACGCTTTATTTTATTTTGATATTATATATCCTACAAATATAGTAAAATAAATAATATGATCTAGTAGTCTTAAAGCACTAAGTCGGTCTCTCTCACAATAATTTGGATGCAATACATGATTTCACTATGGACTCAGGTTTATGGATGTTTTCTTGTCTCATGCAAATATTGGCATTTGAAACTCAAAGATACCTTTTTTGTGTCTTACTACTACGGATAGACAGGTTTTTATGAATTTAAGGGGTCATCTTAGTAGATGGCATATACTTTTGTCTGATCTTTTCTTGTTCAGGAGTACCTTCAACACCTCGAAGAAGCAAAGAAATATGACCATAGATTGGTCGGTACAAAGCAGGAGCTTTTCTTTTGCCATCCGCTGAGGTACTTTAGAGGTTCATGTTTGTATTCTAGTTAATGAAGAAAGTAAATGGATATCGTCTTATTGCAATTTTTTGAAGTTCAGTCCAGGAAGTTGGTTTTTCCTTCCGCATGGAACTCGAATTTACAACAAACTAATGGATTTTATGCGAGTTCAATATTGGGAGAGAGGCTATGAAGAGGTTAGGATTCAGTGTTGGTTATTAATGTCATACGATATAATTTTGCATTTCCATGCTTAGTTTGATGGGATTTGGCAGGTAAAGACTCCTAATATTTATAATATGAAACTTTGGGAGACTTCTGGCCACGCTGCAAATTATAAGGAGAATATGTTTTTGCTTGAGGTGAGTTATTTAGATGTATTTATGGTGGATGAGTATTTTGTAAGGCTCCTTTATATATTTATGATTATTAAACAAAAACTAGTGTTGGCTGGTCATTTTTTTGTTATTGGGGAGAGACATAGGGCTGCCATGTGAATTCTTGCGTGTGTGGAGAAGGAACAGAGGGTAGGGTTTATTGAGATACTTGGGGAGCTGGTTCAGGGATTCAGGGGGTGTTACTCTTCAATTGTGCACTAAAATTTTCATGAACTGTATAAAGGAAAAAGATTGAAAAAAAAAACGTAATACTTGATTTGCTTTTTGATGCAAAATTTGTACTTTAACAATCTCATGGATGGTTACCTTCCTGGAAAGAATGATAATCATACAACCGTCCTTTCTATGTGAGCAGATTGAAAAGCAGGAGTTTGGTTTGAAACCAATGAACTGCCCGGGCCACTGTGTAATGTTTCAACATAGAGTCCGATCATATAGAGGTAAGATTAATTTGTATATAAATTTCACTTTTTAAATGGCACCTTTTCTTCTTTGTATGTTTTCAATATTAAATATTAGATAATCGAGCAATTAGCGTATGATAACTTTGTTGAACACAGTTTTGCTTTGTTTCTTTGTCTTCTGATATGCTAGAAAAAGACCGTTTCAAGTTTCGTGTAACTTGAATCTGCATTGCTTTTCGTGGAACAATGCTTGGCAAGTTCTTTGTTTATGATATTGCTAAATTTAGCTTTTACTGACAATGGCAATGCTGTATTCATCAGTGTACTTTACATTAAGGCTGATGCTTCTCTAGTTTTTTCATCTTTCATATCTGCCCATATGTCTTGTGCCATTTATCTCCTTGCCTGTATAATTCTCAGCCAGACATCGAATCTGTAAAGAAAGGTTTTCTAATATAAAAAGGTATTTTTAACAAACCGGTTTGACCAGCTGGTTGAGCCAGTCAAACCATGAACAGTGGCCCATCCAGTTCAGCCACTGGTTCGGCTCTAAAACACTGTTTTTTTTCCTACGAGTAAAAAAGTTGGGCCTATTCATAATGTCTTCTCACCTCCCCTCATTCACTATATTTCCTCCACAAATCATGTTTTTTTTAGTCTGATCCTGTTTTTTTTGCTTTAGCTCTATTAACTCGAAACCCTTTATATGCATGACGTGTCAAATTTCTGCTTTGCAAGTCATAGTAAACAAATAAATCACAAATAGTGACTGACTAGTTCTTTTCCTTGTTGCTTGATCCTGAGAAATGACTTGTCAGTTAGACGTATTATTAAATCTCGCATTTTAGTTTCAAACTTTAAACCAATAAGATTATGGTTGTTTTATAGAAAACAGACCCGAAACTTGTATTAGTCGGGGAAAGTTATGCACTTATCACATATAAACTATAATAGTTTATGTTAAACAAAAATTAAATTATACATACTGCTAGTATTGTGATTCTAGTTTTGAGTTGGTCCAAAACAAATGCAAAATCACTTCTACATAGATGTGCATGGTTATGAAGTCAGAATTATTTAACAAAATCTTGTTTTTAAGTATGGGTGAAATTTTATAATTATTTACGAGGGGCAAATGCAAACAGTTAAATATTTCATGCTATAGGGACATTTTGTGGCAGTGGGGGAGAGTTCATTTACCTATGCTAGAACCATTCTTGTATTCTGGTGTCTATTGATTTTTTTTTTATTATAGAATTATAGATAAGCAAATGCAATGTAAAATGAGCCTGTAATGACCAAGTAAACTTTTTAGATTCTGATGGGTTTTTAAATCAATATTAAGAGGTAAGTATGTTTATCATTTCTTTGTGGGTACTTCAATGAGGTGATGGTAAAATACATTAAATATGGTTGTATTTTCTAGCCAAAACTCTCACATTTCTGATTTTGGGAATTGTAGATTTTAATTTCTGTTGGTAAATTGGACATACTAAGCGGTAAGCATGTTTGCTAGTGATTTGACTAAAGATAACATTTAAAAGGGGCAGCATTGCATATTAGTGTAGTGTGCAATGTCAAGCTAAAACTTTGGCAATGTTGATTGTGGGAATTATGGTTTGTAATTTCTGTTTATAAATTGGACATGCTAGTTTCTTTGCTATGCTCATATGTTCCTTTTCTTTTTAATTTGTTATCCTGATTGTCTGATGTGGTTTTCAGAGCTTCCTCTCCGGCTTGCTGATTTTGGGGCATTACATCGCAATGAGGCCAGTGGAGCACTCACTGGATTAACACGTGTGCGAAGGTTTCAGCAGGTAACCTTTGCAGGAAGACTTAAGTCTCTCTTTGTAGCCACTGTAAAATGGAATTCTATCTTGTTCTGTCAAATAGCCCTGCAAATTTAAGAGTTATTTGTAGTGCCGCTTAATTTCACCTAAATGGTGGCATTGAAATTCTTATTCAAGGTTACGGTTGAGCTTTAGTAATGAGTACACATCCCATGTGAGTTTTTAACATATTGGGCGGACATTTTTAATAGGGCAGTGGACATCTTAATTGAACTGCCCAACATCGTGTTAGTTTGCTGTGGTAATCTGCTGGTACTTCTCCTTCTCTCATGGTTTTCTTATTATTTTCTGTCACAGGATGATGCTCATATATTCTGCAGGGAGTCACAGGTGATTTAAGACAAATGGGTGGTTGATAAAATTATCAAAATGTCTCTCTGGTGCCTTACTGATTTGTAATTTATTGCTTTTCCCTTTCAGATAAAGGACGAAGTGAAGGGTGTCCTAAACTTCATTGATTATGCCTATAAAATTTTTGGTTTCACTTATGATCTAAAGCTATCTACGGTAAGGTGATTTATGGATTCTCGTGCTGCTTGTTTGTTTATTATGTGAATTTTGTGCATATACGAGTCGGTTTTACTAACCTGACAAGATTCTTTATCTTCTTTCTCCTATTATAAAAACTCAAATATAAGAATGTTAATGAAACTATTGTATCAGTAAATATTCCTTCGCAAACTCTACTGGTCAATTTCAAGTAGGTTAAGTGTACTTTTAGCCAAACGTTTTTCTTGTTTAATGCATAGCTGTTGTTGCATACATTTGTTAGTGTTTAGGATCTTAGATACATTTTCTCTGTGGTGTGCTCTAATTTTTGGTGGATGCTAGTACTTGAGTTAATGATACTTTTATGTTGGTTTGTGCTTATGAGTTTAATTCTTTTAAAAGGGCTATATTCCTTTTTATTTTTGGAACTAAAAAATGGATCTAATGTTGGGATATGATAACTGTTTGCAGAGGCCAGAGAAATATCTAGGGGACTTGGCATCATGGGATAGAGCTGAGGCTTCTCTTAGAGATGCATTGGATGATTTTGGGAAACCTTGGAAGGTATGCTGTTATTCAGTTGATTTCTTTCCCTCTAATTTTGAAGTTCTGGTTGGTAATGGTATTGATGTTAAATATTGTTGCATTTTATCTTTCTGGTGATCTTTCCTTATTGAAGTAACCAGGATTGCTCCTCTCACAAACTGTAAATTTCTAAGATTTGAGTTTTTTCTGATGAATTTTTTAATTTGGCTAAAAGAATAGATAAATAAAATGAGGAAGGGGGCATGGTGATTAGTGTTGTAGAGATTTTTAATGTAAAAGCTATCCTCTTAATTATTCTATGGCCTGTAGAGCAATCTCTTTCTAATTCCAACCTCACACCATGTTCCCGGAGGCCGATATTTGGACAATTGGATATATAACAATGTAGTAATATGCTGTAGGATCCTTGAAAACATTATTGGTTTTCTTTTTGTATGAAATCCTTACTCGTTTGCTTGCTTTGCCTCTGGATGTTTACTTCTTGGGTTGTCTTGTACAGATAAATGAAGGCGACGGAGCTTTTTATGGGCCTAAGATAGATATCAGTGTATCAGACGCATTGAATAGAAAATTTCAGTGTGCCACTCTACAGGTTGAGATTAATAGACTTTGTTCTTGCTGGCATTTCTTTGTACTCCTTTGCAGTGTTACAGACTAGCTACTTGATAAATCCTTTGGTTGCAGCTTGACTTTCAGCTGCCAGCTCGTTTTGAGTTGGAGTACTCGGCAGAGGACGAAGCCAAGAGAGAAAGGCCTGTTATGATACACAGAGCAATCCTAGGGTCTGTTGAGCGTATGTTTGCCATACTATTGGAGCATTACAAGGGGAAATGGCCATTCTGGCTGAGTCCTCGTCAAGCTATTGTCTGCTCTGTTTCTGAGAAATCCCAGGAGTATGCAGAGCAGGTTAGCTAGATAGCTTTATGCTAATTAACTTGATGGTTTAAGATACTTTTAAATTCTCACAAAATAATAAGTTGATCTGATATTTTTAGGATATTATAATGTCTCAAAATGGAACACAATCTGAGTTATTTTCTTGTCTTCTGTAACAGGTACAGAGTCAGTTGCACAACGCTGGCTATTATGTTGATGTTGATTTAACAGACAGGACAATCAATAAAAAGGTATCTTCTCCATTCCTTGCATCAAAAATAAAATTCTGGAGTTTTTTTAGCTGTCTTGAATATCTATTTTTCATATTCCAACAAATGAATTAAGATGTATATCATGTTAAATGTGTCTAAACGCAGGTTTAGGATCTGATGGGCGGTAACAAAATAATTTTAGGAACATTGTTTTAATTAAATTGCATGTGATCTAATAGCTTAGATGTTTATATTATAGTGCATGATGATCATGTAGATACATTTTATTTAGTTATAAATTTAGATTTTTGTTTAAGCTTTAAAGAAAAGATAATACAAATTGTAGGCTGTTCACAATCACAATGCATGGTGATAATATAGCTTTTTTGTACAAATCATTATGGTAACCTGCCATGTCCTGTAGAACACTGAAGTATTTAGAATAGCTGGAAATTTTGCTATAGTTGGAATTTTTTTGAGTGTGTGATTGACTTGTTCATATCTTACGAGAACTCATGGTATTTTAAATTATAAATTGTTCATCCCTCAAGTTGAATGGAACAAAGAAAATCATATTGCTGTTTCATTCACATGTTGCTGTTAAGAGTCTTATATTATGTTTAGACATTATTTCTGCACTCTTTTCTATTTTAGTCCATTTCTTTAACGATGGCCAGCCAATTGCTGTTTTATCATCTTTTCATTGGAATATATGATTTTTTTCCTTTTTCACGGTCAAAGATAAGGATGTCTTCTATGGGGATATGTTTTTTTCCCGTCTGTTTCACTGATACTATATATTAATGTAGATACGGGAAGCTCAGTTGGCGCAGTACAATTATATATTGGTGGTGGGAGAAGATGAAGCCAAAACTGGAGAGGTACTTTTTCAATCCTGTTTGAGTATTTTAGTTCATACTAGAATGCACATCCAATGTGGGAGGTGAGAGATAACTTTTGCCTAAATTAAAGTCAGTAACTATGTTGTGTATGAACGAGAAAAAGGAGTGTTACTTCATTAAAAAATCTTGTTTTTTTATTCTGCCGAACAATGACAGTCAAAAAGACAAAATAGGTGACAATAGATCATTTCTCCAGGAACTTTCTGTCAATTTAATTTAAAAGATCATAATGAATAAATCATGGAAAGTTCTCAATTTTGAAATGAAGAATTTCTCTTTTCTTTCCAGGTAAATGTGCGTTTAAGAGATAAGGGTGATCGCTCCATGAAGACTATTGAGAGTCTACTCCAACACTTTAAGGAGGAAGTGGCTGCATTTCACTAGATGTTCAAATATTGAGGTAATTATGTTATTATGCTCAATTATTTTTAGAATTTTTGGCTTTTGAAATCTCATTTGAAGTTCAGTGTATTTGTAATTGCGGTCAATTAAACAATGCTTTATATTTGATGCAATGAAAGGAGAAAAGAAAATTGTTTAGACCTATGACATTAAATTTAGAAGAAAAAAAATGCATTTTGCATTCGTTTTTCGCTGTTGTACGTTTTCAGTGGTATTTGCTGATGCAGATGGTTAATTTTCAGAAAATTTAGCTTTAAACTTGGGAATTTTACTATCCAAAGAATCATTTATATCAAATCGGTTGGCTATGCATAAACTCATTGCTACTTGGCAAATTCGTAAATTTTTGTATCTATCTTTAATTTAGCATTGATATGGCAGTTATTATATAGTGTATAAATAGGCTATGACAAACATATTTTTTGTTGAACAGCAACGTGTTTTCCGTTCTTTGTTCTTTGTTTATTCCTAACCATTGTGATTTTTAGTAGGGAAAAGGGTCATTTATACCCCTATGGTTTATCTCCAGGATCAATTAAGCCCTCAACGTCCGGAAAGGTTCAAATATGCCCCTAACGTTTTAAAATGTTGGCAACCAAGCCCCTAATTTTGACGTAGAAATGAAATGTTAGGGGCCTGGTTGTCCGAATCGGGGCATGATTGTTCATTTTCTAAGACGTTAGGGGCATATTCGAACCTTTTTGTACGTTGAGGGCTTACTTGATCCTAAAGCCAAACCTTAAGGGCATAAATGACCCTTTTCCCTTTCTAGTATCATATTTATTGGTATCACTAATATCGACTCTGATTAATAAAATCATAGGTTTCAAATGAATTTTATATTTTAATATCATTTGGGTAGAAATTTTGAATGGGAGGGCCATTATGTATATGTATATATAATATACTAGTGTCCTTTTGCCATGTAAGCTTGATCCTTGGACGATATCTCATATGATAGAATGACAATTTTTAATTGATAAACCGGTGATAAGGTGAGTATTAGCTGCTAGTGATTGTTGCTTGCAATTCGTTTTTCATGAATTTGCAGCCTTGGAAAACTCTAGAAGAGTGCTTTGTTGCTTGAATGATTGATGTTGCTGTCGACTGGTCTGATGCTTAGAGAGTTGTTCTTTCATTCCTCTCCAACTGCTCCTCTTACTCTTTTTGAGTTGATGAAAGTAAAACTTCTCTCGTAATTGATTCTGGATTAGGCTTTTCGAAAAATACGAGATTTGGATTTTTAGGTTTCGTACAAATAATGTTCCACATTTAAATAGTTTTTTTTTCTAAAAAGGTATTTATATGATTTGCTTCTTTTTCAATCCAAATAAAAGATTTAAATTTAAAGTAATATTCATTTTTTTATAGACCAACAGAGAGTGTAGAGCATTTAAAATATGAGACAGTAAAGAAGCACTTGCGCAATGTATTTAAAATAAATTTACTTCGAATTTTTCAAATAATCTAACTTCTTCAAAAATTTAGAGAGTCAACATGTTCCAATTATCATCGATTGTAAAACCCACAAAACAATCCTAGCAATTCTAAAGTCATAAAAATTCACACATTTACCTCTCCTACATTCTCCATTAACATGTGTACAATTTTTTTGTTTTTCATTGATTATTTCAATTCCTCTTTTAGTAGAAAAGTGTGTTTTACCCTCTAAATTTGTTGTTGCCAACCCCTAACTCTACGCCAGCCAATAGCGGTCTACCTTCACTAGCCAACAATGCGTGCTTGCTAGCCAGCCAGACTCAGGAACTAACTAACTTATTCCCTTGCCACCAGTACATCAAATGGATCCAGTGACAACAACTTGTTCCCAATGACAATAGTGTACTATATAGATCCAACTTCTTGTTTGTAGCGGCAACAAGTTATTCCCATAGACGTTTTGTTTCTACCAACTTCTTTTAACATTTTAGCCTTTATCACAATAGCAAATTTTAACTACACCAGGCCATCCTTCATCAGCGGCTTACCTCCACTGTCCAACACGACATGCTCACCAACCAGCCCCAACGTTAATAATGTACCAAGCAGACTCGGAGGCTAACCTGTTTGTTTCCAATTGCATGAGTGTAACCAGTAGAACAGCACCACATTTCTAGTTGCTCTACTGCACCAAGTAGAACCATCAACAACTTATTTCCATCTGCGACAATGTACCCAACATTACCCAACGATAATGACTTGTGACATCGGCGACAATAGACCTAACAACACCACCTAGTTTTGTGTGGCAATTGTGTCCTCACCAGACCAAATGGCAATAGCTTATTTCTAACGACGACGACAGTGTACTTAGCAAACCTAACGATAACAACTTGTTCCAAGCGATACCATTAAAATTTAGACTTTATTACCATTATAAATTTTAGCTACACCACACCAACCTTCATCAGCGGCCTGCCTCCACTAACCAGTATTGTGCGCTCTTCAGCCACCCCAACGTCAGTAATGTACCTAGCGGACTCAGGGACTAACCGGCTTGTTTCCAGCGACATGAGTATACCCAGTAGACCCAACAACAATATTGTACTAGATACACCCAACAACAACAATGCATTTTTAGCGACAGATACCGGTAGATCCATTCCTATTGCCATCAACAACAATGTTCCAGTAAATCTAATGATAATAAAGACAATAACTCCATCAAATATTGACTTTGACCAACAACAGCTTAGAATATTTAAAAATTATTAATACTTTTAGCAATATGCAATGAAATAATGATTTCTTACATAATTTAAATTTTTGAGAATTTTTTTAAGAGAGATATACAATATAAATACTATTACATTTACAATATTTGATATATACTAGTATTCATAGATATGTGTAAATTTTTACGCCATCCATGCCGTTTACGTTGAATCATCTCTTTATAAAACTCACCTTCATGGTGGAACGATGCGGCAGCCGCCACTTTTGACGCTTGTAGCCTTTTCTAAGCATACTTTTCCATAAATTTTCAAATAATGTTCACCATCTTGTCTCCATTGGGGGTTGAAATTTTTGAGAATTGACACGTGATTTAAACATATGAAGAAAATAAATTTTGACTTACTACAAGATAAAAGTGAGTTGAATCCGCTTTCAAGCTCACCTTTTCTTCCTTTAATTCTTTCAGATTTCAGACGCTCCCTTAAAAATCTTGAAATTTTTGGGGTGAAGCCTATGTTATCCGGACTCTTCATTTTGCCCTGCCATATCCGTGTCGGACATGACATGACACCGACACAACACATGATATGGGTCCGACTCTTTAACTGACATGTGGACGCTTCAAGAGATAGAATTCATGAGAGTTGCCATATCATGTGCTAAAAAGACTATATCATATATCAGATTTGGTGTCATGTTTCGGTTCTTAAAAGCTAACACTTTATTTATTGGTATAAACTTTAATTTGAGTTATTTTTCAAAACTAACATATGAATACTTATGTCTAGTTTATATGTATATATCCATGTCTAAGTACCCGAGTCCTATACCGGATCCATATTTCCGTATTTTCAGTTAAAAATATTAGCGTGTCGGATATGCAGATATATATCCATTTTGGACACCCATATCCGAGTCTGTATAACATAGGTGAAGCTGATTATGCTATTTTCTTATATTTGTGTTTTGATTTCAAGATACACGGATATAGCATATGGGAAAGTTATAGCCATACATTTATATTTTATTATGTGTTTATACTTTATACTCTTATGAAAATAAAATTTTATATTTGTGTTGCGATATGATGGATTTTGTCTAGAGATCCTCTCATAATATGAAAATTTCTTGGCTTAATCACTTAAAAGCCCCTATTTTTAAACTTTTTTCCAATTGCACCCTGACGTAGGAAAATTCTCTCAGAACCTCCCACTTTTAGATTCTTTTTCAATTGTACCTCAAAGTATTAAATTGACCTATTTTCACATGAAAAAATTTAAAATATTCTTTCATTTTTAATCTATATTCTAATTAAATACTAATATTATTAATAATGTAAAAAATCATTCTTTTTAAAATTATATCCAATAATTTTTTAAAATCAAAACTATAAAAATTTTCAATTTAGGGTACAATTGAAAAAAAAATAAAGGTGGGAGAATTTTGAGAGAATTTTCCTACGTCAGGGTGCAATTAGAATGAAATTTAAAGGTGGGAGGGTTTTGAGAGAGTTTTTCAACGTCAGGGTGCAATTAAAAAAAGCTTAAAGGTGGATGATTTTTGAGTGATTAGGCCAAATTTCTTCAAAACAGTAGACCTCTAGACTCTTCTTTTAATTTTTTTTTTGATATAAATGGCAATTTGCCAACTCCACTTATAAACAATGAAAAATTAACATATAATTAATTTTGTAGGCAAATTATTCCTGAACTTGATAACTATGGTCGATTAACTCTATTTTAATTAGCTTACAAGTCAAGAGGAAAAAATTACAAATTGAGGGGATCAGGGGTGGTTAGGGTGAAGTGGAGACCGCCCCCGCAAACTTTTCAAAAAACACAAATTAATATTTCATCTTTTTTTGTTAGATAAAGAAAACATATCATCAAATTTATATTTTTATATAACTGTTCTCTCTAATTTTTGTTATAAAAATTATAATTGAAAAATTTAAACTTTTATATAATTGGTTCACCCTAAATTCAATTTTTTTTTTCAAAAATAAAATAATCAATTGAAAGACTAATATAATATAAAAATAAACCAAAGCATTGATTTGAATTTAGCCATTACTATTTATATTACTTTGTTATTATATCTAAATACTTCAAACGGGCAAACTCACCAAAAAAAAACACTGAGATATAGAAAAAAAATTCTATGATAAAAAATTACTTTGTTATATTTTCTACGGTCTCAATTTTAAATTTTTTAATTCTGCCTATGGAGGGGACAATCAGTTTACCAGTTGAGGGAGTAAATTGTTAAAATGAGATTAATCAATTATAATCACCAAATTTTTCAGTGATTTGTTCACAAAATTAATTTATATAGTAATTACTGATTACTTTTTTTTTCCCTTAGACAGAGTTAGATAAAAGGAACACCAATAGCTAGTTAGCCCTTCCTATTACAATGCTATCCTTATGAATTCATTTGGCCTGTTGAGCTAACTAGTGAGCTTCCTTGTTGTGATTTCTGTTAACATGACGGAACCAGCAGTTTTGAAAAAGCGATGATAAGTGTCAAATATCTTGACATGTACCCCAATACTCGATTGAGGAGCAAAGGCCCGCATTAATCGAGTCGGATACAAGTTTGGCATCGCCTTCGAAAACAACCTGAGTCCAATTCATTCGAATGCTCCGCTCCATAACTTCCCTTAAGGCTATGAATTCCAGAATGTCTGGGTCCCATATATTCCTAATTATAGAAGTGAAACGACCCAGGCGTCTACCTTCTGCATCAAAGGCAACACCCGCAATAGATCCGAATTTCAACTTTTTGCAGGTGCCTGCATCGTAGCGGATGATATAATTATTGGACTGGGGCAGATTAGAAGGATTACTTAAAATTAAGGGTGAAAATTGCTACTTATAGGTTGTTCTAATTATATCTTAGACACCTATATATACCATGTCAGGAATTTTCGTCTTGTGAGATACTGCGAATATTTTTTTTGCTTCAATCAAACATTTCTTAGGAACCTATACAACATACTTCATAATTATTTTCTCGATTTAATTCTCTAAGATGCTTTTAGATCTCTATTTGTAAAACTCCGTAAGCATGCTGCTAAGACGGTTACTAATCCGCGGATCTTTATTTTGTCCTATTTTTTATCTATAATTAATGATAAATGATGAATATTTCAACGAATTCGAGTGATCGGATCGAAACTCCGCCATTGAATTTAAGTGACGTAGGTCCCACCTGAGATAAAAAAAAACAAACAAGTTAGAAGAACGCCGGAGAGAGTCTCCGGACGTTCACTCCGACGAGCAAGTCAATTGTCTTAAAGAACATATTAAAATCTTATCTAAAAGAGGTGGAAAACTTACCCTTCTATTAATGTGTTATTTTGATTTATATAGAATGATAGATATTTGTTTCATTGGTTTTTTTATAAATTAGTGATGTGGGATAGAAATAGCGTTTCTATATATATTTATATGAAGACTCATTTCTTACGCACATCTCTGCTAGGTAATTAGTGTTTGTCCTTTAATAAAATTGATCTTTCAGGTGATTTGCGGTTATACTATCTATATCGTTACTTAACACCAGTGTTACTTTAATCAGTTAAAGGCCACTTTCCGCTCTCTGTCCCCTTTAGGATCAATTTATAAGAAACATATATGTAGAGGGACTAGAAAAATGAAAAATAATCGTATGGAATAAAAAAACTTAAAACTAAAGGACTTTAGAATGAGTTTCGCATTTCATTAATTTTAACATACATTAACCCCAAACCTCCTCAAGACATCCCAGCTGGTTCCTGCATGTGACATTATTTATCATTGCACTCAACTAATTAATTAAATAGAACAAGTACGTACAGTACTTTCAGAGAATTTCACATTTTAGCAGCAGAATTGATAATAAATTGAAGAAAATAGAAATAGACAATATCGCAGATATTTATGTTAACGAACCTTTGACAATTCTACTCATGATTTTCAATTATTTTTTTCTCTTGTTGTTCCTGTTCTGATTAGGTAAGCAATAGCTTCTTTTATGTGAATAATATTCATACTTTCCATAAATGAATTTACTTTTTCAAACTTTAAAGTTAATTTGCATTACAGTCCATCCATTCCACATAATAAATAAATTATTTATATGTATATTTTTTTTTGAAACTGTTATCATTATTTTGAAATTTTAGTATCAGCTAGAACTTAGAAAATAATAAATTTAAAATTGATATTTTTTTTATATTCATAAACTAAAAATACTTCGCGGTCACCAATCTAGAGATAGTTTTTTTTTTCTTTATAATTTGAGATGTCTAAATTTAGAATTTTTTATATATATTATTTTAAAAATCTTCTAACACATGATCCTTTTACTGTCTACACAAAAAATTTACCATAAACATTAGAAACATTAAGCGTATATATGGTTATTAGAGTGTAAACAAGTCGAGTCAAGCTGGACCCAAATTATACCCAGTTCGATCTTGAATTTGAGCGTGTTATAAATTCGAGCACTAATTTGAGATCAAATTGACTTATGGTCTCAAGCTCGAGATTTAGCTTGAACTACATCCGAGCTATTCAACTCGATAAATAATAAAATAATCATTAAAGAATATTATATTTGATGCATTAATTATTTTTACTATAAAATATAAAATTCAACCAAGTTAAATACTATGTACATAAATTTAGATTTAGAGTTATACAAATTCAATTTATTAAAAAAATAAATTATTATTTCATATGTATAAGAAGTTTATTTAGGATGGTTAGCTATAATCGCGAGCCTCACGAGCTAATTTAATTGATATTGGACCTTAGCATAAGAATAAATTTGAACAACTCGATTTTGATATGAATCTTTAAATTGATGTCGAGTAATTCACGGATAGTCCAACTCGTTAACACACCTAATAATTATAATATCATACAAATCTTGCAAGTAATAGGCTGAACCCACAAAAGGCTCATATATTTTATTTTGTGTTTATCTTGTCTTTTTTGAAAGTTTGCTATTTTATAAATCTATATTTGAATTTTGTTTAATAAGTACTTTTATAGACGGAAGGTGTAAGTGTGTAGCTCAATCTCCCCTAAGCAACTAATAATTTTAACATCAAAAATGACAAAATGTCCCTGTACTTTTAAATTTGTATATAATTGGTCCCTTATTCAGATTTTTTTTATTCTATAGGCCTATGTACTTATATATTTTTATTTATATGGTCCCTTTAAATTTCGTCTCACCCAAGTTTCACATCGAGTGTAATGCACACTCTTTTTAGAACAAAAAAATGACCTAAAAATTCAAAATAAAATATACAAATATAAAGATTTAAAGATGCGTTTGGCCAAATAAAAACTCTAGAGATATCTTATATAAAAATCTTATAAATAATATATACTAGGACAAAGCTTTCACAGTAGCCAAACATACCTAAAACTAAGCCCTTAGACAAGAAACATTTGCAATATAACCCACAAACTAAGGAAAAAAATACTCCTGCTTCATCCCTACATTATTACATACCCTAATTGTATATAATATTTATGCATATAACAATACAATAAAATATATGCATTTATATAGTAATATATAAATCATTCAAAATACCCATTATTGGATGTAACATTCAAATCATGGCCATGGTGCTGATGAAATTGCTGTCTCCGGTAAGCTGACATGGAACTGCTACTCTCACCGATACGATCATGTTCATGGTGACTTCTGTTATAATCTTCTTCTTCAATCTCTTCCTTTGTTATTTTCTCCATTCCCATGAACTCAGATACATACTGCGGCTGATCAGAGTTATTACAGTATTCGGAGTTACCAGCTGGCGGCGGCGGTGGAGGTGGCGGAACAACTGACGGGAGTTTTGAAAGTAAGGCTTCGAGGCTGCTCATGGATGGTGTAATCTTGAATGGAATTTGATGGTTTAAATGGTGGTCGTGATAATACTGATGATCGGACGGCGGAGGCGGTGCAATTGTAGCGGCGGCTTGATGATAATGCCACGTGTCTGGTGGTGCTGCGTAGCCATGGTGATCAAGATCAACTTTGTAGGGAAATGCAGAGGATGATGGGTGTGGTAGGAGTACACCGGGAATGCTTTCAATGTAGCTGAATTTCTTTCTTAATACAACTACATAGCTCAGGTCTTCAATTACCTTTCAGTCAAAATCCCACATTTTCATTAGAAATTAAATAATAACATAAATATTATACCGAAACTTATCGAATGCTACGTTTTTAAAAATTAATTTTTTTATTGAAATTATGAAACTTTACTATATCTATAACCTATATATTTCTCATACAAGATATATCATTTTGTAACTTTTTTTTGTTTCTGTGTAATAGTACGAAAGAAATTAACATATAGAAAGACAAAATATATAACTCGTTTGACAAATATATCATGAATTTTAAATTTTATTAGTTTAATTTATTATTTTTAAAATATTGTCAAATACATCCATATTTGGTTTATAGCTAATAAAATTTCATACATGTGGAGGTATAATAATGTCTCATAGCAGCTTTAAACAAATTATCAATTTGTATTTGATAAATATTAAAAATAATAATGAATTAAATCGATAATTTTTTTAAATCATAATATATTTAACAACCAAGCTATAATTATTAATATGTAAATATATTTTACTTTGGTAATAATACAACCCTTTTTAAAATTTTAAAACTTTGTTAATATAATCTATTTTTATTAAAATAATATTATTTTGCTGTTTTTTATTTGTTTCCGTGCAATTATACGGAAGAGAGAAGTAAAATTACCTTGTGGACGCCTCCTAGTTGAACAACACCTTCTCTAACTGCAATCAAGGCTATAGTCTGCTAACATAATTAGATTTGTCAATCAATTTGAAGACAAATAGACTTATTGAATTTTTTTATAAAAATTAATTTGGTGGTGCTATTGATCTTATTGTTATATTCATATATATGTTGTAAAAAATATTACCTTTATACCAGACTGAAACTGCGCTTCCCATGTTCTTGGATGCTGCAAGAAAACATGTGAATCATGAGGAAAAAATGCACCCTTTTCTTTCTCATATATAATATCATCGAAACTTGTCGATTTCTACGTTTCGTTATTTTATTTTCACTTCGAAAACGCTTTTATTATAGAAATAGATATTTTATTTTAGCGTTTTAGTTTCTGCGCTACATAAAATTAAAAGAGAATAGCATGAAACAGAAAGTAGCTAGTAGTATAAAATGTTAGATCTGCTTACTGAGTCAGCTGAGTTATGCCATGAAGACAAGAAATTAATTTCTTGATCATTTGGTTCTTTGTAAATCCATTTATGACTATGATCAGCTGCCACTTTACCAATCAATCTGTTCAATTAACGTAATTAAAATCAAACTAATCCATAAAATAAATTTAGCTATTCATCAAAAAAAAATTAAGCTAAATCATCCTTAAATAATCAAAAACTTAATTAATTACCCTTCTCCATAATTATAAATTTCATGAGACATCTTGAAGAAAAGCTCAGGTTGAAGACCTTGATAAGGTTGAAATTCACAGTTTGCATAAACCGATGAACTCGGACAATCACTACCGTTCATCTGATCAGCTGCTGATGCTGAAAAATTGCAGAAACCATCTTCCCAAACCAATATCCTGTCATTTACATAAAATAAAACTAAATTAATTTATTCATTTCACCATGAAGAAACTAATTAAATAAACTTATTATTATTTGTTTACCAGTTTCTTCTGTTTCCTCTTGACCTATCATAAGCTCCTTGAGTATCCCATCTAATCATCAAAAATTAATTAGTTGATTAATTTCGCTGAAAGTGACCAGCGAGTTATAGCTCAATAGTATAAGTGCTAAGCAGTATTCTGCTAGGTCGGGAATTTAATTCTTTCCACAAGTCCTTTCCCTTCCGACGATAGAAAAACAAATAAATTTGTTGAAAGTGAATTAAAAAAGCTTACTTGGGTGGAGGGTAATTTCTAGGTAAGATCCTCCAAAAAACAGCATAAACCCACTGAGAATTTTCATGAATGCATAAACTTCTGAGAGTGTGTTGAAGAAGATGAGTGATAGCAAGAGGGTTGAGATGCTCCTCCATTAAAAATTTAAAATCAAACTTTAAAATTTTTTATTTTAAAAAATGGTTTTGGTTTTTGAGAGATGTGGAGCTTTTAAAGAAGGGTTAGACCCTAGAATCGAAAGCTGCCTTTTATAAGGGTACCAACAGGGAAATCTCACATTTATATCAACTTCGTTCTCTGCTGCTGTAATTATTCAGTGCTTTATGTTTTACCAAAATTATTTGTTTAGCCCCACAATTTTGCCCTTCTCCTGGTCCCTATTAATTCCTCTACTCCTCCTACTACTATTATTACTATACTAGAATTAGTGGTGGAACGGGGAATTTTATACAGGTGGAGAGAATTGTATTATTTTATCGAACACTACGTCGTTTGGCTATTTTTTTAGACCAAACGATACGTTAATTGATTGTTTTTGTAATTTTTTTAGACAAATTTTTAGAACAAACCACGTATTTGACTTTCTTTTAGTTATTTTGATCAAACAATAATGTTGTTTGACTCAGTTTTTTTAATTATTCGATTCTTTTTAAAATAGTTAAAATACTTATTTGTTACTGATCGACCAATGACATCTCAAAACCGGTATGAGATGACCGCCCTACCTCGCCTCACCCTAGGTCTGCCTATGACGGAAACTTCTTGTACCTTATATTTCAACGGAATTATTTTGTTTTCATCTTTAAAGTGATTTTATAACTCTAAATTCTACAATAAAATATTATAAAACAACCATTTTATTGTTTTCTTTTTAGATTTCTTTCAGTGCGACTTTTTGTTGTTGTGTTATATAGGCACTACGCTCAAGCTTATAATACATGATAATTAATTCTACAGGACACTGTCTTTTATTTGTTTTTTTTATTTTGGCTGCTATTTTTTGATTTGTTTTATTTGAATGACTAAACTGCATTTTTCATCAAAAAATATTCTGATTTTAAATAAAAATGTCAAATTAATTTTTAGTTGATTATGTGTATACATAAAATGTTATGTATAATTCGACAAACATAATACAAACTTATTTCATTGTATATAATATTTCCCAAAAACACGTAAAAATCTTCCAGTATCACTTAAATCGCAGTTTAATAACTAAACTGAAACAAACTAAAATACGACCGATCAATTTAAAGTAAATGCAAAATAGAGTAACCCTGCAATCAATTACCTTGTAATACAACTGTTTTTGGTTGTTGGTTTGGCTCGTTGATGTGAATTAGGGTGTAAAAACTGTCACCAAGACATAACATTGTAGAATATATCATTGTTTTTCTTACACATACGTCAAAATTAAGAGAAGGCAGTAGTAGTACCTGTGTTTTTAACTAATAATAAGTTTGATTTGTTGAAATCTAAGAAGTAAGAACCGTACCTTTCTCTTCAAACCCCAATGTCTGTTTTATCACACTGACACACTAAGGTATTACCACTCATTTCAGTCCCAGATTACCCCTTCTTCATTTATCAGCTCAAGTCTAAATCGCAACTTGCTCCACCCTATTCTTTTCTACCCTCAAAGAAAAACAAAAACGGTTTAAAACCAAAAGAGAAAACCCTAGGTTTCAACGGTGCCTCAATACCCTCATCACCAACTCACCAAGTAGCACAACACAAAAGGAAGTACTTTTTTATTTTTATAAAAAAACAACCAAAAAGCTCTATTAAGTTTTATATATGATAGACGCAAAATATTTTTATAAATTTAGTTCGCCAATCTAATCATCCATTAATAGCATGACACGTGTCATTATTGAGTGTGTTATTAATCAATCTAAATATTATAATATTTTAAGAAATATTAAAGATATTTATTAATTTCTCGTGATACACACATTTCATCTAGCTATGTAAGAAATTTAGCATAGATAAGATTTTTTTTAAGAATCTATTGATTGATTATTTGATATAATATTAACACTTATGTAATCGTAAAGTTTAGAGTTTTTGAATCTATACTTTTTTTTAATTTAATGGATGTTTACTTGCGAAATGTATAAAGACTAGCTCAATCTTTTTAATTAACCTTATAAGAGGGTGCGGTTTAACATTCATAAGTTGCATTGTGTTTTTTATATTTATAAAAAATTATAACTGAAAATACACGGGAGGCTGTATTAAAATATGTTAAGTGGAAATTATAAGGCCTTTCTAATAACCAACATAGTCATTTAAGATTAAGAACTTTAGTTTATTACAGAATAGTCCAAATTAAAAGTGGATGTAATTTGTTATTGCCATAGTGGCTACTGACACTGAAAAATGTAGTTGTAAAGGGTATTCTGGCTCAATGTACGTGTTCCATTATGACTCAGTGAAATATTGCTGCCTTAAAAGAACTCTCCACTGTGGTGCTGGTGCATGCCCAGAATACAAGAAAAACTATAAAATACAAAATAAAATTTATATTCTTTTGCATGACATGTCCACATTTTACAAATAGGACCCCACTATTTGGAAGAGCTAGAACACAAAAATCACATGATTCTTTCTTGACCCGTCCAAATTTTGATCTCTCTAGCATATATGTATAGGTGCAACTTTGTCATGAATCTCTCAAATATCCATATTGATTAAATATATTTAAAGAAATTATTACAAATTGATAGATAGTCTTCACGTCGTGTCGAGCCATTGTATTGATACGATTAAAATCAAAATGAGTACAATTTATTCAGTAATCCGTTTAATCGGGCGGGTCAATAATAAATCATAGTATCAATTCAAATTATCTATTACAATGAGTTGATTATAACTCATATCAACATAACACATTTAACCCGTTTATTTAAATAGTTAGAATATGGATCATTCCAACACAACATGTTTGATTCATTTAGTTATATTGGTCGAATATGAGTAACAACACGGTTACAAAACATTTAGCATATTTATTAGTAATTGATAAATCAAATTGACACGACAGAACATAATATATTTTATGTTGTAATTACATGGATTTGTATGTCAATTGATAGACAAATCGACTCGTTTGTGACACAAAACATTTAACTTCAACTCTAATCTGTTATTTTTCCGTATTAGAGAAATCGCGTTTTAACAACCCTTACAAATTGATTTATATATTGTATATAGTAGTAATATATTATATGTATATGAGAGATGAAGAGTATCTGTGTGTTAGTGCAATTTACATGAACATGAATGATGACTAAAAGGAGCTTTCAGTGCTTTAATTTCAGTCTCTTCCTGACATTAAGAAAGTTTGACGGATCATTACAATTTTCTTTTTTGACCTACCATTAACACCATACTGTTCATGCATCCTTTCACTATCTATTCCCTCATTAATTCTTTTATTAATTCCCATCATAACTCAACTCCATTTATTTCTCGACAGTGATCTATTATCTTTTCCCTTTGGCCTCTTCTCTTTGAAGGTAAATTTATTAATGTCATGGTAGACCAAATTAAAATGTTTGTTTACTTCTTGAATAATGTAAATTTCCAATTATTTTAAAGTGTAAACTTTAATATATACGTAAATAATTAATATTGGAGACAGAGTCTGATTTAGTGATGTGAGAAAAGGGAGGAGTCAGTTAGGGCTAAAATGTTCTTTTATTTATTATTATTTTTTGTATTGATTGTGGCGATGGCTCTAGTGGCCATATTATATTATATAAATATAAATATAATTGTTTGTTTGTTATTTTGATAGAAGAGTTCCAAGAATATGATATTGTAGCAGAGAATTGGTTGGTTATGGGAGAAAAGAGTGGCGCAAGAGTCTTGGTCAAGATATATAATAGATGCTCAATGCCCCATCCCTTTCTCCTATTTAAGGATGTGGAATCTCTGCTCTTCCCATCCTCTCCAATCCCATTTCATTTTAATTATATATTATATTTATTAGTAGATAAATTTATTTATTTTAATTTATTTATTTCTTCATTAGACGTAGAGGTGAGCTGCACTATCAATGGAAGACTTCACCATTACACATATTCTTCATGAATAAAAATGTCATTACAAAGCAATATATATACACCACATCCTCGTCATGAATATATATATATATAGAATACAATTATATCATACAATATTATACAATCGCATATACGTTAGTAGTAGCACTGACCACCTAATTTTTTTATATTATACATCTTATAAATTTTCGATACAATATTGCTCATTGTATATAATTTTTTTGGGTCCGCTGCATAAAGAGGACATTTATTTTTCATAATGCGAGAGATATATAGAGCTCGAACTCTTAATTTCTGGAATGTCCGACGAATGTCATGTACACTAGCTATATCCGAATGTACATACATATCCCTTCATTTCAAAAAAAAAAGAAACAGCCAAAACTATTGCTTTTATAAGGTATGCATGCAAGTCATTATTTTATTTTGATTTTTTTTTGTCTAATATGGATTACCAGACAATATTGCAACAATATCTAGTAATGCATACTGAAAAGCAGGCAAATCAATCTTTCCCCTTTAATTTAAATATATATTCTTAACAGATTAGTGTTTTCTTTTGATAAAAAAAGTTGGCATGGGATTGAGGAATGGCAGGATTAGATAGTGTTTTGGAATGTTTTTATACTATATTAAACTAAATTTAAAAATAATGAGTAGGGCAAGATTGCATTTCTTTATCTTAAAAAAACCACTGATAAAATCATAAAACATACTAAATTAATACTAAAATTCAGTGTTTCCTTGAAGTGATCAATTATCTAATCCTCTAAACGGAGCACTTTGTTTTATACTTACATTTCTTATTATTTTATGGAATTAATGCACTTCCCAACGAGGATTTCTATAATCTGTTACTCCAATCCATTCTTTTAATATATGATCAACAAAAACAAAATGATAGAGAAATTAAATAAAAAAAAGACTGAAAATTGGATGCATTAATGATTGGTGCTTATAAGAAATGTAAATTATGAAGTATGATGATGCATAGCTAAATGATTATTGAATTGGAGAACCTACTTTTAGGCCTAGTCGCATTGCAATTAATACTTTCATTGCTACTCTTACTTCATATTCTCGCACATACGATTTTTAGAATTAGAATTCTCTCAAATTAATCGAACATGACATTCAATTAATTTACACCATTCATAATAAAATGACAGATGTAGATTAAAAAAATATAAAATGTGTTAAGTTAATCTACACCATTCATTTTGTAATGAATGATGTAGATTAATTGGGATACATCATATTTAATAAAGAGAAGATTACAAAACTATATAAAAAATTAACGAAGTTTACAAAAATGCTAACTAAACTCATTTATTACACTAGCACTTAAAAATTTAAAAAGTTTACATGTTATACCTAACCCCTAAATAGGGGACACATGTCTTACTCAAATAATAAAAAAAGCAAAAAAAACGTGCAAAACAGCTGTCTAAACGCGTCAAACAGCTGTCAAAACGCGTCTGGCGCGCGTCTGACACGCGTCTTACACGTGCGTCAGTCACGCATCAGCATAGGTCAACATTTCAAAAAATATTTGGATATGTATCATTTATGTATTTTTTATGTATCAGGAATGTAACAAACACGTTTTTTATTATTAGTTTCTTACATTTCTAAAACAAATATGAATATATATATACACACTCATATTATTTGTATGTATTAGTAATGTGTCTCTAAGGTGTATGTATAACATATTTTAAATTAAAAATACATGTATCATATACTTTAATGGAAATTCATGCATCAATAACATCTTAATTTGTTACTCAATATAAACATATTTATATACATGATATATACACACAAAAAAGAACTAAAACAATATTATCCACTTCATCAAATTTATTAATATATATCTGAAAATTCATAAGAAAAAATATAAATTTTTATAATTTTTTGTTTTATAAATAAGAATTAATTTCAAAAAAAATTCTGATACATATTAGATACATTTCAAAAAAAAACTAATTACACTATTAGCCATCAATTATATAAAAAAAAATTAGCAAATAATAACATGTTAATAGATATCATGTAATGCATACAAAATACACAAATGATATGTTTGACTCAGTTGTCTAACACTAAAAAATGGTCGGAAAGACTATGTTGTTAACGAATTTATACATCTCAGATACTTATCGATACATATGATACATCTTAAATATACTTATTTAAAACATTAAACAAAAATTATGTGTATCTTTTATGTATATGAAAGATATTTCTATCATATTTTAAGTATTTCTTTTCATATATTTATCAAAATATATGACGTGTATTTGAAATGTATTTATGGTATATCATCTTAAAAAATATGTGTTAAATGTTAGAAAAACATATAAATTACATTAAGAAAGTATGTATGATGTATTATATATCCAAAATTGTATACATCAGATATCAATGATATATCTGTCAAATACACTTTTAACACATCTTACACACGTCTCATAAATTAAATTATATGTGAACGAGAATGCATTTGAGTTATTTCTGATATGTATAAAATATGCATCTTATATGTATAAAATTTATATCTGAGCTGTATATTTAACACATTGAATATTATATATATAATTCATGGGTACCTGAAATGTATCTATAACATATATTAAAATAACATATGTGTCACATGCTCTAAACATGCCAATAGATATCATATAATGTATACAATATACATAAATAATATGTTTTTGATACACTATTTATACATAATACATCTCAAGATACACAAATAATCTATGCTAAAATGTCGTACGATTCACTAGTATAAAAATCGATCGATGTATCAACGATGTATCTGTAATGTATTTTTGATGTATTGGTGATGTATTTATAATGTACCGGTGGTACATTTATGACATATCAAGTGATGTTTTGAGTTGAAAAGATAAATGGAATTTGAGATCATCTTTACCCCAAAAGCTTCTTACTTTAATAAAAGTAATTAAAAGCAGTAGACAAAAACAATTATAAAGTAACATCACATTCCAAGATTCAAATCCTAGTATAAAATTGTATACATCAATACTAAAAATTCACTATAAAAACCTTCACCACCAAAAAATATTTATAGTTTTAAAAAAATTTAGTCTGCAATGTATCATAAGAGGGGATGCTTTACTAGTGGTCTCATCTTCTAACACTCTCTCGCGCATAATAATTAAATTGACTTGCGATCGAAGATGAAATCGCGTTAGCATATAATTATCACTTGTACGGGCTAGTTCACTAGTATAAAAATCGATCGATGTATCAACGATGTATCGGTAATGTATTATTAATGTATTTATGATATATTGGTAATGTATCTACAATGTAACAGTGGTACATATATAACGTATTGGGTGATGTATCTAATATGTATATATATGATATATAAATAAAAAAATAAACCAATAACAATATAATGCCGTTATAAAATTTATTACAAATTGAAGTTAATCTTTTAGTTTATATAAAAAAATATAAACATTTACAACTTTGTATTTTGCATAATAGATCATGCTCCCTCCGTCCACAAAAGATAGGCTGATTAATATTCTTACAGGATACATCTATGATACATATTTGATTCAATAAGAAACACAGAAAACTAAATATAATAATAGAAGAAAAATAAACACAAATTAAGTTACATTTCTCATATATAACATATACAAATAAAGAAATTTATAATAATAAGACTGAAAATAGAAGATACATCTTCTATACATATCTAATATGTGAAAAAGTTAATCAATTATTTAAAACTATTATAACATTAACATAATTATTAAAAACATATAATTTTTTGAAAAACAAACAATATGACCATTAATTAAAATAAATCCAAAAACATTTACACAACCACTTAAGAAAAATATATTTTCAGTTGAAGCTCCTTCACTTAATGCAATATTATCCAAATCTATTACTAAATAATCAAGAACCATGCCAAATAAAATGAAATTAAAAAAAAACTACCTTACTTCACTTTTCACTTCACCTGGTTACAATTTTATTTTTTTTAACTCGTTAGAATGAAAATTGAAATTTAAAAGAATCCAAAGAAGAAGAAAATTAAAATATGCTCCATACATGATTATTTTATCCGACACACTTCTTTTTCTTGCCTCCTTTAGTGGCATCGTTTCCATCATCGTCTTTTCTCTTTTCATTAGATTTTGAAATTTTGATAAAATTTTGAATCTTTTTGAATACCTATTTGGAGATTTTTTATATCATACTCACATGGTAACTCACTCGGTAGAAGTAAAGGAACAAGTTTCCGAAAATTCAAAAGCCTATCTCTTATGATCTTAAAAAACTAGGTCGACATTGCTCATCTCCACTTTCTGGAACAAGTCTCTCTCCAACAACCCCATTGTCAGTTGCTATTATGGACCACGAGATAGCAACATCAGCTAAAGAGAACATCACAAAACAAAGAAAAGCCATAGAATGAAAAAAAAACCGTTAGCACGTGGTAACGGCGTTCAAAGCAACAATAGGAGTTGCCGCGGTGGCGGCGGCAACGATTTGTTGTTGGTAAAGAAACAATGGATAAGGTATAGGAGCATACATGTGAATTATGGAGAATTTGAGAAAAAAATAATAATTTTATATGGGTGTGAGGAAGAAGAAGATAAAAAATAAGGTTGCCACATGTTGACTCGACATGAAAATGGTGGTGAGTGATTGAGTTCATTTTTTTTATTTGGATATTCACTGTGTTCATGAAAAATGGAGATTTTTTCTTGAAAAATATGTGAGTTGATGAAAGATAATCAAAAAATTACATGTTTGATATTTTTGTGTTGTTAAATTTTTACAGAGAAAAATGGTGAGAACAGTTAATGACAAAGAAGAAAAATGGTGAGATTTCTAAGGGAAAAAAATATAGTGAGTTACATGTGTTGGTCTCCTACTCTTTTTTTTCAATCAAAATGACACGTGTACAGCTTAGATAAAGTATATAAAAGGTGTAATAATTTAGCGTGTTTAGCTCTTTCATGTAAACCTTAAATTAGCATTAATGAAAAGAAATTGACAACTTAGCAATTTTGTAAAAGAGACCCGCATTTAGCCTAATCCTGTAATTTTTCCTTTAATAAACTTGAGATGATTTTAACCCCAATTCTTAATATCCAAGGTATCAAGATACTTCTTGAATTCATTCCTCTACATGCTGCTCATGGTCATCACAGTGTTAACAGAATATGCTGACTCAGCATAGTTAGTTAGTTTTTTTATTAAGCATTAAGTTTCTAGCTTAGTATAAATAGGTAGCTGAATGAGTTAAATTAGTTGTATTGAATTCTTATTCAATTTCAATAAAACTTTCTTTTCTCTCCAATTATAATATAGTATCAGAGATTTCTCTGCGTTTTTCTCGAGAAACAAACACTCTGTTTCTTTGACTATCTTCTGTTTTCTTTCTTAATCTGTTAATCAAATTACATATTCTTTTTTCTTGCATCATTGCGATCATTCTTATGATCTTCATTTTCTGATTCCTTTTCTATTTCAGAAAACGGTTATTTATGTATTTTCTCAGCTTCCTAACACTTTTTACAGTCTTATTTTCATCTTTACTTCACAAAATGAATCAATTACGTCCTGAGGATACACATTCTAGTCCATATTTCATGTATTCTAATGAAAATTCAGCTCTTGTTCTGGTTTCTCCACCTCTAAATGGTCAGAATTATTATGCCTGGTCCAGAGCCATGCGAATGGCTTTACTTTCCAAGAACAAAATGAAATTTGTAGATGGTTCAATAACTGCTCCAACTTTTGATAATCTTGTGTATTCAGCATGGGAGAGATGTAATATGATGGTTCTTTCTTGGCTGCTGAATTCCCTTACTCCTACAATATCACAGAGTGTGATTTCTTTTGACTCTGTCTTAGAAATCTGGAATGATCTTAAGGACATATTTTTTTCAAGGAGATTATGTCAGAATCTCAGATTTACAGCAGAAGCTATATTCACTTAAGCAAGGTTCACTTTCTGTCACTGAATTTTTTACTCATTTGAAATTTTTTTGGGATGAATTTGTTAGCTTAAGACTTATTGCTACTTGTTCATGTGCTGCAAGATGTAATTGTGATGGTTATGTTAAGATGAAAAGTTATTATGACAATGACTACACTCTGAGTTTTGTTCTTGGACTCAATGACACTTTTTCTAGTAATAAGTCTCAGATACTTATGATGGATCCTTTGCCCAAAATAAATATAGTGTTTGGTTTGGTTATTAAACAAGAGAGACAAGTTGGACCTTCTGTTATGATTCCACCTGCGGAATCTGCTGTCTTTTACAGCAATACCAGATCTTATAATCCATCTTTTAACAACTATAGAGGACCTCCAGCTTACAATAACCAAAGAAGAATCTTCCATAATAGGTTCAATGTCACAAACAACAAACCAGAATGTGTATTCTGCGACAATTTTGGTCATACAATTGAAAAATGTTTCAAGAAACATGGATATCCTTCAGGGCATCCTAACTACAAACCTCATGGAAAATAGGTTGTTAGTTCTGCAAATATGGCAGAAGGGCAATACAATGAGTCTCAGTGTTATGACACAGAACAAAATGATATGCATAACTCATTTGATGATGCTATGGTGAGTCAGACTCCTTTGATGAACCAAAATAACATGATGAACCAGCCTCATATGCAGAGCCAGGATAACATGATGAATATGTCTTTCACTCAAAACCAATACATGAAGCTAATGTCCCTGCTTCAAGTTGATGTTGTTTCAACTCAAAATCCTAGCTCTAATGTGAATGCTTTGACTGCTCAATTTGACAATGTCATCAAACCAGGTATTACCATCTGCACTTCCTCAGTTTTCAATATCTTAAAAGCCAAATCATTATGGTTTTTAGATTCTAGAGCTACTGATCACAAAATATGCTCAACTAGCTATTATGACACTTATGAAGTTGTGTCTAGTGCTTCTGTAGAGTTGCTTAATGGTTTGCAATTACCTATTACACACATAGGCACTGTCAAGTTAAACGCAGATTTGGTTCCAACTAATGCCTTGTGTGTGCCCCCATTCTCTTTTAACTTAATCTCTACCAGCAAACTGACCAAGTCATTATCTTGTTGTTTTCTCTTTCAACCTACCCATTGTTTCATTCAGGACATCCAATCCTGGAAGATGATTGGAATAGCTAAAGAGACAAATGGTCTGTATCAACTTCAGATACCAACAAATACTTCAATTTTCAATGTTGTTGTTTCTACACCTCCTAAAACTGATCTATGGCATTATAAATTAGGCCATCCTTCTTTGTCCAGAATAGTTTTTTTGCATTCCATAGATTCATAAATACAAAGAACTTGTAAAGGTCTGTGTGGCATTTGTTCTATTGCAAAACAAAAAAAAACTTACATTTCCTCTAAGTGTATAAGTTTCTGTGAAACCTTTTAATCTTGTACATATGGATATTTGGGGTCCTCTTTCCCATCCATCTATGTATGGCCATCACTACTTCTTGACTATTGTGGATGACTTCAGCGGACACACATGGGTATTCATGATGAAAACCAAATCATAAACAAGGCAACATATTGAAATTTTTTACAGCTATGCTGTTACACAGTTTTCAGCCAAAATAAAAACAATAAGAACAGACAATGGTCTAGAGTTCAATATGAAGGATTTATATGCTACTTATGGTGTATTACATCAGACTTCTTGTGTGTACACCCCAGAGCAAAACAGTATTATTGAACGCAAACATCAACACATACTCAATGTTGCTAGAGTTTTGAAATTTCAAGCTAATTTGCCTATCAAATTTTGGTCAGATTGTATCTTGCATTCTATCTATCTCATAAACTGTTTGTCATCTCATGTTCTAAATGAGAAAACTTCATTTGCACGCCTCTTTAACGCTAAACCTTTCTATAGTCATTTGAGAGTATTTGGCTGTCTGTGTTATGTTTCAACACAACAATCACATAGAAAAAAATTTGATCCAAGGGCACAGCTTTGTTTATTCCTTGGTTTTTCTTCAGGCACTAAAGGTTACAAACATTACAATTTACAGACTCATCAAATATTTGTTTCTAGAAATGTCATATTTTATGAGTACAATTTTCCCTTTCAATCTCAAACGACCAAAATTCCTTTTTCTACACCTATTTTTCTTGGCCAACCACAGTATGATTCCTTTCATGCTGCTTCTTCTCCTGATCTTCCATCTAATGAAATCTCTGTTTCTGACACTCCTTCTGATACTTCTTCTGCTCCTCTCAGAAGAAGTACTAGAACTTCAACATTTCCAAACAAATATAAAGATTTCATTTGTTCTTCTCCTTCCACTATTTCTACCCCTCACACTATTTCATCTGTACTTTCGAGTTTCCTCCATATTAAAAAAATCAATTTAAATCTTTCGATTATAAGGTTCGAATACTATATATGTCACTTTGAAACTTCAATACCATGCTAAATTATCAATCAAAATGTTAGATGGAATTTTAACTATAGCTTATTTTATGAATAATTTTAACTATATTTTATATATCATACTATGTTAAATAACCAATCAAACTAATATCAAAATGTTAAATATGTTTTTAACTATAATTTTATCGTACCTTACTTCTATGGCATTTCGTATTAACATTAACTCAAGACATTATGATGGGAAAGAGATGTGATGGTCTGTCATTACATCTCAAAATAAAAGGGGGACGAAATGTCTGGCTGTAAAACTTATCATTCTTTTCTTCTTCTTGTTTGTTTTTCTCTAAATATTCGTGTCATGTACTAGTACTAGCTAGGTACATGATGATATTAGATCTGCAATTCGTATGTTTGGATAATAAATGAAAATATGATATGTCTCAACATGAAATATGGCTAGTCCAAATACAAATATAATATAACTGAGAAAAATAAAATATATTTATTTAACAAAAATCTAAAGGTGATAGTATATCTTATAATTTTTTTAAATATGATATATTTTAACGGCTAATGTGTTTTTTAACCTTTCAATTTGTACCATTTTATTTATCAGATCCCCGAATTGGTATTTTTTCACCTATCTGACTGCTCTATCTTTCAATTTAACCAATTTGATGTCTCATTTTTAGTGGTGTGTCGCGTTAGGTAGTAGCCAAATCATCTAAATTAGCGCATTTATGTCTCACTTTCTTTTTTTTTTATAGGTTAAACAAACAAATTTACAAATTAAGACGGTAGATATATTTTACTGAAAAGTGAGATGTCATATTGGTTCATGGATATAAATTTAGCAGTCAAAAAATGCATTAAAACTATATATGAGTGTTAAAGTTATGGATAGATACATATATTTACCAATTAAAATTTATATTTTCTTTTGATAAATAATTAGAATTTATATTTAGAATATTAAATTCAAATGTTATATACCTCTCCCTCTTTTTTAGAAATTACTCCCTCCGTCCCACTCTAATTGATAAAATAACTAAATTACAATAACCAATACAAACTAATAAATGACATAGATAGTTACTTGTATACCCCTCTATTGATAATGGAGCTAATTAATGCTATTAGTATCTTAGTCAATTTCTCATTAAATATTCACCTTTTTTCCATAAAAAGTTTAAATTTAAATGAGGGTAAAAATGAAAAGTTAAAAGAAAAAATTATAGTTATGTTAATTTTGTCAATTAGAATGGGACACCAAAAACTCCATATTTTGTCAATTAGAGTGGGACGGAGGGAGTATTATTTTTATCTTTCACTTAACAAGTCATATCTTATCTTTTAGTATTATTTTCTTTTAACTCTTGTTTATCTTAATAGTTAAATATATTTAATAGGATATTTAATAATATAAATAATTTTAAAATACCACTAATAAGAATAAAAGAAGAAAAATAAATTCTATTTCCATTTCGTTTAAGAAAGGACAAATCTCATTTTTTTATGTTTCATATAAGAAGTTCTTATTATGTTTCTATTGTCATTTCATATGACTGTAACTCTAAATACAATTTATAAAAATCATTATTAATAAAGGTAAAATAAAAAAAAACAATGCTAATTATTGTCTTCTTAATCTATGAACAAAAAACATAAATTCCTTATTAAATGAGACAAAGGGAATATGATTTAAGACTTCTTAATATGTGTATAAAACAACAAAAAAAATTCTAAATGAGACGGATGAAAATGATACATTTAAATTCATTTAATTATATAAATAGTATATAAATTATTTAATACTATAATATAAATAGAATTCCTACGACTTATTAAAATTATATATAATGTAAAAATATAAATGTATTTAATAATTTATTTACAATTCTTAATTTTAAATAAAATGTATATTTAGTCGTGTTTAATCATATGTAAAATGATCTGTGTACAATCTATTTAAATATGAAATTAATCAAAGATTGACACATTTTAACACGAACTTATTTACCTTAAATTTAAGGGTTTTTTACACAAATCCCCTAAAAATGCTATGGTGTTTCACTTTTCCCTCACCATTTTGATTTTGACAAAAATCTCTCAAAAAAAATGAAAAGTTTACAAAAATCCCTCATAACCCAAAATAAAAGAAAATGAGACAACATTGTCTTTGGTATTTGTCAACATTTCATTGGTCTATGTTTGAGACAATCAAATGATGACACGTGGCAAATCTAGATTTGGTTAGACAATCTAACCAACCGCCACCGATCACCGGCCAAATTCCGGTCCGACCGGCCGGACCACCGGCCAAATTCCGGCAGGACCACCGCGGTCAACGCCGGTCAACGGCCGGACCACCGCGGTCAACGCCGATCAACGGCCGGACCACCGCGGTCAACGTCAGTCAACGGCCGGACCACCGCGGGCAACCCGCGGTCAACAGAAGTCAACGGAAGTCAACCGGCGGTCAACGGCAGTCAACTATAGTGGTGAGATTTTAAAAAAATTAAATAAAATACAAATTTGCTATTAGTAGGAATAAAACCCATGACCTCTCACACTTTGTCCATGTGTCTAACCATCAAGGCAAGACATGTTTGTTGTCTTTAATTACTCTTTAATATATATACATATACTCTTTAATAATGTATAAGAAAGCATTTAAACTAAATATAAACATATTAAAATGGTTGATTATAAATAATATATTATTATAAAATACTAATAAAATATTACGCTTGTTAAAATTTAAATTAATTTATTCTAATTAAATTAATACTAGTGTAAATTAAATATTAACTTAAAAGTAAATTAAGTTAAAATAAATTTATAAATTAATGTATTAGAAACACAATTAACTTAATGTCAACTCGATATAAACTCAAAATAAATTATATAAGTTAATTTAGTTGATATAAAGTTAGTTTTTAAAATTATTATAAATTACTAAAAAAATTGCTTTAAATTGACATGTAACCTTCATCAAGTTTACATTGAGTTGATATTAGGTTTATATCGAGTTGACATTAGGTTTACGTTGAGTTGATATTAAGTTACATTTCAAAATAAAAATAATTTACTATTTCGGATTGACATTAAATTTATATTGAGTTGACATTAGGTTTGCATGCATTGACATGAGATTTACACTAAGTTGACATTAGGATTACATTGAATTGGCATTAGGTTTACATTGAGTTGACATTGAGCTGTCATTAAATTGATATTAAGTCGACGTTGAGTTGATATTAAGTTAATTTTTAAAATTATAATAATTTACTAAAACATTTACTTTGAATTGACATGTAGTTTACATCAATTTTACATTGAGTTTATATTAGATTTACATTCACTTGACATTGAGTCGACGTTGAGTTGATATTAAATTTAATTTATATTAAGTTTACATTGAGTTGATATTAGGTTTATATTGAGTCGACATTGAGTCGATATTAGCTTTACATTGAGTTGACATTGAGTCGACATTAGTTTGACATTGAGTCGACGTTCAGTTATTAAGTTTGCATTCAGTTGATATTAATTTACATTTCAAAATTAAAATAATTTACTAAAAAATTACTTTGGATTGAAATTAGGTTTACATTGAGTTGACATAGAGTCGCCATTAGGCTTACATTGAGTTGACGTTGAGTTATTAAGTTTACATTGAGTTGATATTAATTTACATTTGAAAATTAAAATAATTTACTAAAACATTATTTCGGATTGACATTAGGTTTACATTGAGTTGATATTGAGTTTACATTGAGTCGATATTAGGTTTACATTGAGTTGACATTGAGTCGACGTTAAGTTATTAAGTTTACATTGAGTTGATATTAATTTACATTTTAAAATTAAAATAATTTACTAAAAAATTACTTCGGATTTACATTAGGTTTACATTGAGTTGATATTAGGATTACATTGAGTTGACATTGAGTCGACATTGAGTTGATATTAAATTTACATTGAGCTAATATTAAGTTAATTTTTAAAATTATACTTACTAAAATACATTAAATTTACATTGAGTTGACATTAGGTTTACATTGAGTTGATATTGAGTCGTCATTGAGTTGACATTAAGTCCATATTGAGTTGACATTAAATCTACACAAATTACTGTAATAAAAACTTAAATAATTTACTTTCAATCTACTATAGTTTATTTTTGAAAGTATAAATTATAGAAAAATAATTCTATATAATAATATAAAATAATTTCATTTTAAATTTATAATTATTTATTAAAACATTTACTTTGAATTAACATTCAGTGAACATTAAATTTATATTGAGTTCACATTAAATTTACTTTGAGTTTATATTGAGTTGACATTGAGTTAATATTAAGTTTATATTCAGTTCACTTATATTAAAATTACTTTCAGTTTATTTTATTTTAATAAAACCTTAAATAATTTACTTTCAAATTACTATTAGTTTATTTGTTATATTATAAATTACTTTTAATAGTATACATAATGAAGTTGACATTAATTTATCATTGAATTGACATTAAGTCGTCATTGAGTTTATATTGAGTTCTTATTGAGTTTTCGCACACCACGGGGGTCCCACTACCACATATCCGACCACGACCATTAAACCATTATATTTTTCAATTTTAAAAAGTGAAATATTTTTACTAGTTTTACTTATATATTAATAAATTGTATAAAATATAAATATATGAATATTTTATTTTTTATTGTATAAATATTTAATAAATAAATAAATTTAATTAGACTAATTTAATATTAAACTTATAGTAAATTTAATTTAAGTTGATATTTAGTTGATATTTAATTTACATTATAAATTAATTTCATTCTAATAAGTTAATTTAAATTTATAATCAGTTATACATATATATTATAGAGTAAATGTTGACAACAATTAGCCTTTGCCTTAATGGCAAAGCACAACCTCTCTCTTATAAGAGGTTAAGGGTTCAAATCCCCTTAACCACAAAATGGTGTTTTATTTAATTTTTAATTATCTAACTAAAATTGGTCCAACCATTAAAAATGGTTAGACCACAAACCAGTAATGGTGGTGGTCTGGGCGTTGACCGCGGTGGTCCGGCCGTTGACCGGCGCTGGTCCGACCGTTGACCGGCCAATAATGGTCTGATCGGTGGTGGTTCGGTTTGAATTGGCCTGGTTTATATAAAATGAGGAGAAATTATTAGGTGTAATGGAAACACAATAGGTAAAATACACCATAGGGATAAAATAGTAATCACAACTATTAAAAGGTAGAGATGAAAAGAATCTTTTAAAATTGAGAGATTTTTGCAAAAAAAAAAAAGTTGGGTGATTTATACAAACTTTTGAGTTTTTGGGTGATTTGGTGTAATTTTCTCTAAATTTAAACTCCTTCAATTACATAACGTGTCTTATATTTGCGTATCATGTCTTATATTGTCACATTTACATGATATGCATTCTATGTTAAATAAAGTAGTCGAGCACTTAACTCTCACAATCACATTTTTTTTCCTCAAATGAAAAATCTTAGCCGTTAAGAGTTAGTTTTTTAATTTTTCGCTTCGACTACTGTTAATGATATATATTTTATTATTGCCGGTAGCTATTATTTTATTATTTTATTTACATAAAATAAAATTAATAGTCAATTTTTTTGTTGTTGGTTAAATTTATTGATGAAGCATATCAATTTCAATTATATATATGTTAAGAATCAGAAATAGATCAAAACATTTCAAAACTGAAAATAAAATAGTATAAAGATTATATTGGTTTTGTTTTGAATTTTTTATTATGATGATTGTCTTTTTTTATAAAACTTTTGAATGCCCTTTTTCACAAAAGGCTTTTTTGTTATTTTTTATGAGAGATTGGTAAATTTTCTATTAAACAGCGAAAAATTAAATTTTTATTTTAACAGAAAAATTATGTAATTTTATTTTATACGACGATGTGTGAATAAAAATTATAAATGTTAAGAAAAAGTAGCTGAGCACTTATGCTGGAATATAGCATATAATATTAGTTTGAAAATTGATACAAAATTGACTGCTATTTTTAGGAAATCAGTGCAATTAATATTCTTCTTTTAATTTTGAGAGCTGAATTATTTTTTAAAAATATAAATTAAACTATTTATCATTTGACTTGAAAGTTAAAAAACAATCAGTCAAATGCCATATTCTTTAGCCGAATTTTTTTACATAGGATTAGTCTATCACGTTATTCATAGATTAAGCATTATGACACGTTATTAGAATAGTGGCACTATCATAATATTATTATTTAAAAGTGTTAAAAATAACAAATAAAATTATACTAATGTCACTATTTTAATGACGTGTCATATTATGATAGACTTAATCTATAGATGATATGGTAGAATAAATTTACCTTATAATTTCTCTTATTTAACCTAAATTTTTTCAAAGGAAATATCAAATCATAGATCGTTGGCTAAATAAACCTCTTGAGTAGAAAAATTTGGTTTCACCATTCCATGAAACTAATTATGTATATTCTATGTTAAGTCTAAGTAGTTGTGCAAATATGCTGGATAGCATATAACATTAGTTAGGCGGTTAGGCCCTCTTCCATAAATAAGCGATAACGAAATGTATATATGCAACCGTTTAAAATTTATACCTATAAAATTATTTTAAAAAGATGTATTCGATTTGAGTGGAGATTGATCTGAATGTGAAAAGTTTAAAAATATTATTTTATAATCAGGATCCGTTCAACACTTCATGTACTTATACCAAAAAATGATGATGATAAATATTCCCCCTATAAATTATTAATGGAGTAATTTTTATTTTGAATATTTTGAATTATAAATTTATTTTTATTTTCAAAATTTTATTAACTAAAAAATATATTTAATTGAATCAATTCTAATCAAGTAAATTTTATTATTTATAATTTTAATACCAACCAAATTATAATTTTTAATAATTCAATTAAAAGCAGTTTAAATTTGGTCACTTTGGATTATAAATTTGTAAAAATCTTATATACGAAAAATTCAAATTATCAACATTATAAAAATATCATCTCATCTGAATTTCATAATACGTGTAAATCAAATTTAAACACTCCAAATTTCGATACGAAAAATAATTTTATATACATTTTATGAGTTATTTTAAATCACTATTTAATAAAAGTCATTTGAATGGTGAATCTATCATTTATTTAATAAGAATATTGTAGATAGTTAATATAATTTTGATTAAAATTTTAATTTTTTTAATGTATCTACAAATTATATAAGTCTATCATGAACCAAGCAATATATATGGATGTTTTTTCTTTTTCAAATATTCAATAAATAGTTAGGCCCTCACCAATAAATAAGCAATAAGAAAGTGGAAATTAAGATGAGTAAGGAATAAATAAGGAAGGCAAAATGATAGTGAAGATTGAAACTAAAAGGAGAAAAATTGGGCTACAGCTACAAATATTGATTGTGGAATAGAAATTAAAGTTTGGTCAAATGTTTCAAAAGCACTGCAAACTCTAACTTTCCTGCACAGACAAAAACTCCAACTCATCACGTGCACCCATTGTGCTCACTCTTATAGGTCTAATAAAGCTCGAGTATCCATAGAAAATTAGAAATTAATAAAATCAAAATTGATAAAGTGAAAAAAAAAATATTTTTATGCTAACTTTTATATGAGCTTTTCACTCCTTTAGTCTAAATAGAATAGTATACTTTGCCTTTATCATATACTCCCTCCGTCCCAATAGAGTTGTCCACTTTGCCTTTATCACACAGTTTAAGAAAAGTAATTATTGCTTATGGGTTTTATAAAATTTTCCTTACTTTTCTTGTCATACCCTCATTTAATATAGGACCCACTTGCAATTTACTTTTAAAAGACTCATTAGTGGATTTAATATAGGATTTTGAATGTAAAAGTTAGTTACTTTTTGAAAGTGGACAATAGTTTTGGGACAAAAAAATTTCTCAAAGTGGACAACTCTATTGGGACGGAGGGAGTAATTTAAAAAAATAAAATTACTATTATTTTTTATAAAATTTATAAAATTTTCTTTATTTTTTTTATCTTATTTCTTTTTAATATAGGATACACTTGCAATTTATTTTTTATTTATTTATTAATGGATTTTAAATATGGATAATATAAAAAATTTTGAGTGTAAAATTTAGTTGTTTTTTGAAAGTGGACAAGAGTTTTGGGACAAAATTTTTTTCTCAAAATGGACAACTCTATTAGAATGGAAGGAGTAATTTTTTTTGAGAAAAGAGTTATTTATACTCTTATGGTTTGTCTCTAGGATCAATTAAGTCATCAACATCCGGAAAAGTTCAAATATGCCCCTAATGTCTTAAAATGTTGACAACCAGACTCTTAATTTAGACGCTTAAATGAGAGGTTAGAGGTCTGGTTGTCCAAATCGGGGGCCTGATTTTTCATTGTTTAAGACGTTAGAGGCATATTTGAATCTTTCTATACATTGAGAACTTGATTGATCCTAAAATCAAACTTTAAGAGCATAAATGACCTTTTTTCTTAATTTTTTTGATAGGTTTATAGGGTCTTTTTATTGCCGTAAAACTAGTCATGTTTCAAAAACTATATCTACCATAAAAAACCCAACACATTTACATCTCATCCTATATACAATGAATATTTTGCTAAATCCGGCTTTTGAGTTTCAGGTGACCAATTCTTAAATTTTTGTACATTCAATGGAGAGTTACAATTTTTGGCTAGTTTCAATTCATTATTGGTTTGTGAGGGTCTAGTCTTGATGGCAAACACCTCTCTAAATACATTAAGAAAGTGCGGGTTTACAATTTATTTCTGTTGCTTTACTAACATCTAACACCTAATATTCTAGTAGTTGGAAATTTGTTTATGAAAAAGCAAAAACAATCAGTGATAAAAACAATTGAGCTCATCGCTCAGCATTTATATATAGAAAGATAAACGCTCTGTTAAGATCAGCTTCAGCTTCCTTTAGTGACTTGCTATTGAAAAGAGGCTTTATTACATATTGTTCATAAGATGGTAATAGTTTCCGATGAGTACTTTGATGCGTAAGTTAAATTTTAGACAAACTGATTAGTTTGAGAGTTGATTGAGATTTTAAAAATATCCAAATATAATATGCATATCTCATATTCTTTATATAGAAATAGAATGTAAAATTATTCTTTTATATAATAAAGATCTTTATTTATATGATAGATTAATTTAGATGTTAAAATATACACAACTTTTTAAGATAGGGTTCAGCTTATTGAGGTTCAAGCGATCAAAGCTATTTTTAGGAATCAATTAGTCTCATTTGGAATAGGAGAATCAAATTATGCTACCTAGAGAATTTAGCATCTATCAGTTATCTAGTAAATATTGTGATTATTTTATAATAGTAATAGCACATTATAGGGACGAAGCAACCAAACCGACATGTAACGTCACTAAGTCAAACAATAAACATCATACTCTAAACAGATTCACCGAGATAACGCATATAGCTGATATCTCGATGTACACTTGTCATTTCATCTGAGATACTAAAGATGTAACTTGGATTCTCCACTAAGAGGTGACTGGATTACTGTATCTAGATAGCACGCGTTCCCAACAACAAGGACCATAGAAGAATTTTTGGCACATGAAAATATGTCTCGCATTAAACGCACCTAACACACAGCTTGGTAGCTTTGGGAACAACCGAATGTGCCATCAGCTAACAGAAGTAGAGATCAAGAAAAGAGAATCTCAAAGGCTACACAGGTGGGTATATATAAATCTTCTTATGTATGACCTTAAAGATATTTCTTCTAGTCACCATTTTCTTACTTTCTTTTTTCTCTTTTTTTTCTCTACAAAACCAACTTGAGCATCAGAATTAACAGCCGGTGAATCCACTAGCATTCCTTCTAACCTCTGTTTTCTCTATTCTTGGATCTTAGATAGCTCGGATAACCCTTCTGGTCATTCTATGATTTATCAGTATTATTAAAAATAAATGAAATTATATATTAACTTTTAGTCTAATAAGAAAAAATATTGTGTTATTTACATTCAGTTATATATTGTATTTTAATTTTATAACTGTGTATCTTTTTGACTTTTAAAGTCATAACTTTTAGTGTGCATCTATGTGTATAATTTCTTGTATATAAGCTTTACTTGTGAAGCTTTTGCCATTTCTTATGGCTTTTTAAATATATTATAATTTATCAAAAAAATGATCGCCGACTATGAAAAGATATGATGAAATGATTAAAAAATAATAACAATAAATATGATAGGATATAACCGGTGAATAGTGGTCTAGTAAAAACACAATTTATAAGAGGATATATTTATAAGGCTCAGAACGGAAATCGTGAATAGAACACAACATCAAACCCAAAATTCTAAGACAATGGATTATGCAGTTCATTTACTTATATGTTCCACATTTCACTCATGTCTTTTCAATTTGAAATTTTCATCACACTTAAATTTCAACCGCGATAATTCAAATATGTGCATTCTCTTTTTAGAACTATAATATAACTGAGAATGTGACTTTTTTCCCCATCATATAGCTAGATACATATTATATTCCATTGCCGGTTTTGCATAGAAATTTTGGTACTTTATCTTGTTAAAGTGTGATATTTTATGGGTTTCACCTTCCACGGTCCTTCATTTTTTTAGCTTATGGACTTTGTTTTCTCAATTTCCATTCAAGGATTTATGGTGTCTTATTTGATTGTTTGGCATTTGTGAGCTATAAAAAGTAAGGAACAATAGAGTGTTTAAGGGAGTGAAAAGTTCGCACAAGTCTCTAGCTTACTTGTGTATTGACGGTCCAGTTTTATTCTTATTTTCATCCCCATCTTTCATATAGCGAAAAGGATGTTTTTAGATGTTTGGATAATTTTATCTTTTCTTTTAATTGATCCTTCTGGAGTTTTTTTATCGTCCGCTGTTTGTGATACTGCATAATAAATCATCTTTTATCCCCAAAAAAATAAATCCAAACCCACTTATGAAAATAAGATAGTTGCCCTTTTCAATCTAAGCCCTTCAAATTGAAACTAAAATGGATAAATCGTGTTCATTTGCTGAACTGAAATCTGACTCCAAAAGTCAGAGAAAGATACTATATTTTGTCAATAATAATCAAATAGAAAGCGATTGAACAACTTTAAATATCAATACATACATATAGTTAATTTTTAATGGACAGTCCATATAGTTCTACTATATATTATGAATACAAATACTAATCATCACCAAAACAAAATTCATTCTGTAAAGCTTATAAAACATTTTGATATATCACCATTCCAATCACAATCAATATCATCATCATCTATCAACATCATAAATAAAGTTGCTAGCTTGAGTATTGGGCATCTATAAAATTATTCTTTTAATTTTGTGCAATGTAATCGTGCATTATAGTGCTTATGAAAAGATTAATTAAAAATTAGATTAAAAATTTAATGTATTATAATTATAATATAAATTATTATTTTAATAATTTCAAACACTACCTTTATTTTTGTATAATTTGAAATAGCAATTGAATTTACAATATAATTGTGCTTATATTATTTACTAATTTCATGTGTTTATATCGTGAATATATCAAAAATTCCACCAAAGTTTCATATTGTAAAAAGAAAAAAAAAAGTTGATATTTGAAAGAATTAAAACTCCATCGATTTTTTTCGTTTATCCTTTTACTTTCATTTCTCAATTGTCAGTCTTAATTCTATCTATGTTTTCAAATTGGAGTTTTTTTATAAAAAAAATCAAATATATTTTTATATGTGACACGTAGTCTAAATAAGCTTTTACTGTTTTAAAAAGTATTAAAAATTGCAACTATTTGTCAAATATGAAGGATATATATAAAAATTTTCTACGTGAAAAAAAAATCCAATTAAAAAAAAGGTACAATTGAAAGTGTAGAATTAGAAAATTGAATACAATCAAAGAAGTTGAAAAATGAGATATTTTTGGATGATTAAACCTATTTAAATTACATAAAATTAAAGGTTTGTATTTTAATTTTAAAACATGCTAAAAGTTTATAATTTAATTTGTAATTAATTCTTATAAAATAGGGTTTTTACTATTAGAAAACAGTCTTTTAACAACGAATATATAAGTTGGTAATTACATGTTGAAATCTGTCGCTTAATCAGTTTTCCAGTGGTAAAAAATTTAAATTCGTCGCTGAATAAGAATTTATTCATCGGTAATTTGTTGTTTTTTTAGTAGCGAACTTGTTCATGTTTTTTCATGTGTCCTGTAAATCACTAACCAAGTATCAATTATGTAACCTAGAAGTTGATTGAGATTAGGAGACAAAACTTCAAATGCCAAATGTTGGGCAGACATGCAAAATAGATTCTTAATTTGTCTTATGAAAGTTATTTTAATAAGTTGGGGGGAGCAATTAGATTAGCATATAGTAATAATAATTAATCATTGAGAGATTAAGGTAATGATCAAAACAAAATTAGGTTAAAAAGTGAGAAAGGTATGGATGATTGTGGAGTAAGCTTTGATGATGTTAGCAACTTTAGCAAACAGAGAATTGAAAATGACTTACAATCATAGAGAAATTGAATTGGCATCTTAAAATCCTAAGGACAACAATGACTGAGATATGTGGGACACTTTTTGATTGGGACATTTTATCATTCACCAAAAACAAAGTGCTCTCTCTTTTTTATATTTATTAGGACTATAAGGATAATTACAGAAACCCCCTTGTAGTTTTATCTTAAGAATATGTGGTCCTTTAATTGTTATTTTGAACAAACAGTCATCGCGATTCCTGAATTTGTACGTTAGAATCAATTTAACCCTGAATTGAATTATCATGGTTTTTTAATGCATTCATCTATACAATTTGAGAATTAATTGACCTAAAAATAAAAAAAATTGATTAAAATCTCTATGTGTGAATTAATTAATTAATCTTGGCGGATGAATTCAGGGTCCACGATGACCTTTTTTTCTTTCTTTTTTAGCACACTTAGTTCTTTAAATTATTTATAGAAAAAGCCAAACATTCAAAAGAAATCCAAGCATTTAGATGTGTTTATAATTTTATGTAATTTATTAACTTCAATCTTTCTATTCCGATTGTTTAAATTAATTAAAAGCGGCGTATGATCATTGATTAATCTGACCGTCACAAGTGAAGTGGTGTATGAATCATATCTAATTATAATTTATTTGTCCAACATGACATTATTTGTGACAATTAAATCAACAACCAAATAGGGTAATGAAATCATTTGAACAATTAGAACGCAATTTGAATAAAACTTTAATATACGAATGAAAAATCATTCGAAGTTGTAAATGGTAATGTTTTGGACGTTTATAGTCTTATAAAAATAAGCCGTTTGAGGAAAGTAACATTTTAGTTATAAAATTGGAAATGCTGATAAATTTTTGAGGGTGAAAGTGCTAATTTTAGAACAATAACCACAAAAGTGTTTCAAATACAAAAACTTTTTTTTTTTCTTGCTGATCTCAATACTCTTTATTTAGATGAGACCCCAAAGAAGTGCTAAGGAAGCAAAGGCGACTTCATGTATCTTCTTCTCCCTAACGACCAACCATGGTATGTCCAGGAAATTCTCTCAATATAATATATAGTTTGAATTTGTTTAATCAATATATACTAATAAGATGTCCCCAAGAAATGTCATTTCAATGTCAAACAACAGCACTACTACTTTCCCATTTTATTTCATCTCTTTACAGAAGGGATTGCACATGGGAGCATGGCCACATAGTAGGTGAGATGCTCTTTGTTCTCAATTCTCCCCCAACAAAATCAAAAACCCTAATACCCAAACTTAAATTATGATAAAATATAATTAGCTTAATTCATTAGTTTCTAGATAAACATGTGTTACATAGTACATACGGGTCTGGTCTAGTGTTCTAAATCTCAGCCATCTGGATGTCATAGTCGCAGGTTCAAACCCCGACTATGCCCTTTTTAATAAATGGAGTGGTCAGAAATGGGCTACCGGCCATTATAATCCGAAATTACCAGGTATATGGATTCATTGGCGGTCCACATCCCGAAGTTAACAGTGATATTCATAAAAAAAAAATTGACAGTGGTACTGAGCTTCGGCTCTAAAGAGTGAGTACTTGTTAAAAAAAAATATGCTATATATATAAGATTAATATATATGTTACTTAATTCCTAACTTTTTTTTTTATTTTGATCCATTTGAACTCTGAATTACTAGTATAGTCTATTGCATTTATAAACTTTTACTTTTTACCAATTTAACCTCTAATTAGACAGTGAACAACACTTGCTAATTTGCTATGGTGTGGCTAAATATGATGATAACATTAAATAAAATGACACTATTATGACTTAATGTATCATTTAACCCTTAAAGTTTTACTCTTTCGCAGATCCGATCTCCGAACTATTAATATGTCCTATTGCACACATGAAATTGTAGTGGTATTCAAATAAATTTAATTCTTTGTGCTTAAAAGTCGAGCAAAATTAACATAACATTGAAAAGAGTTTGGCATAGCCTCTAGCATTTCATTTGGTTTGTCTCTCCTCCTATGACTTCTAAACAACCCAACAAGTTATGGCTTTGACGCTCATCATTTGTCCTAATAAGTAGGTTTTGTTTTACTTTTGTCTTGCATATAGTTTTGATTTTGTGTCTCAGTAAATTGAATGTTCATTACAAACATACTATGCTGACATTTCATGAGCCCTAGTCCGATTCAATAAAAAAAATTACAATTTGAATAAAAATACAACAAAGCATAACGGTGGTGATGGAAAGCTAACAATATATATAGTAATGATTCGACAACACCTTCATCACTATTTGAGATAATAACAATAGTATATTCTTAAAAAAGAACAGCATATCACTAAGTACAAGAACTTTCAGTTGCAATTAAGATCGTGCTTGCGTTTCTTTTAAAAAATTGTGTCGTTTTACATTTAAACGGTGCCGTTTTACATTCCAACGGTGCTGTTTTACATTCCAAAGGTGCCGTTTTACATCCGAAACGGTGCCGATATCTTAATTGCAAAAATTGAAAAGTTTTGTGTACTTTTTTGTCAGAACTAAGAATTTATATTAAACATGCGAAAATTGGAGATTTTTAGTGCATTTAGGAATTAAAAATTCAATTATACCTAGAAATAAAAATATATATATAATTTACGTACTTTTTTTACAATAAAAAATTACATTTTTGATATATATCTGATACATTATCAATACATTTTTAATTTATCTTTGATACAATTCGTAAACAGTGAAAATTTATTTCGTTTTTTTTTATAAAAATTTTGGATGTGAATTGTAAATTTTTGAGAAGTGTGTATTTTTTTATTTTTCCGAATAATTTTAATTCGGTTCGATTTTTACGAGCCCCCAATACTGCGGATGCTTATCCAATTAGGCAGCTGAGATGGTGGGTCATATCTGGTGCACAAAATGGCCCAGGAGATAAGCACCTAACTTTTTATTTTATTTTTCTCTCTTCAAGGAGTCTAAATCATGGGCTGGATACAATGCAGTACTTTGATTCCTTTACATCTTTGTTTGATTGCCAATCATAAACATTTAGAAAATCTTTTGCTATAAGTTTGGACTTTTAATATCTCATATTTGGAAATGAAAGCTTACTTTACCCACTAATTCCACAAATTTCAATGAGAATAATAGTAATAGAAAAGAGAGTTATTATTTCATGGGAAAAGGATCAAATAAGCTCCTAACATTTAGTCTATAGGTCAAGTAGACCCTCAACGTTTAGAAAGAGTCAAATAAGCTCCTAACGTGTTTAAATTGTATCATGTAAGTCCTCTTTAGAGGTCACCGAAGACCCTAACATTTGTTAAATTGTATCAACGAGATCCCTAAAGAGGGTTTAGATGATACAATTTAAAACGTTAGGATCCTCGTTGCACCTTTCTAAACATTAAAGGCCTACTTGACCCATAGGCTAAATGTTAAGAGCTTATTTGACCCTTTTTCTTATTTCATCTTTGCCATGTAGCATGAAAAATTGTTAATTAATTGAACAATTTTATTTATTTGTCTTTGTATATATATAAGTGGCGAAGTCAGACTGTATTTTAAAATAAAAATACAGTTTAATTTAAAAAAATTAATATATTATATCACAAAATATACACCAATTAATAAAAAAAATTATATATATATATATATATATATATATATATATATATATAATGGTAATTACTTTTAGGGCAGGGTCCAGAGATCCCTGAATCAAAATTACGAATTCAATTTTTCTTAATCTCACGTGTAAAGTTGGAGGAAAATGAATTAAATAACCGCAAAATTATTTTAAAATCACTTAATTTATAAAAACACACTTTGACCTCAAAATTCATCTTTATAAAAAAAATCACTTTTATGTTTTTATTTTTTCTTATAAAAAATAAAATAATGGATACATATATCTTTGAGCGTACATGTTGAAGACTTTTAGGTACAATGTGAAATTGTATAAATATAAATGAAAACATTTTGAAAAATATATTTTTATATAAAAAAATAATCAAATTTAAGCTATTTTTCAAATTTTTCAATAGAATATCACAAGAAAATTGGAATTTTGCTATAAAAAATAGAGACATGAAAGAGGAGACACACAAGTGCTTCCTTGTATAAGAGAAGGAAGTGACCTTTAGGTACAGTCGTACTGGGTTGTTGATGTGACCTTATCTTGTTTACCATAAATAAAAGGACCGCTGTGAATATTTATTAGATTCCCTGCGAGCATCTTCTATTTTCAGTTTTAAAACATGGCTCTATTATTATTGTGCAACAAATTTATATATTCTATTAGTGAATGGGAGATTTTCTTTTGATGAATTAGTGAATGAGAGATTATATGCATGAAAATTTTATCCGATCAAATTTGAATCTGAAAATGTGTAGATCACTAGATCTTAATAAGATGTATTTATAATTGGGTTTTGCATGAGATTTATATTGATTATTTTACGAAATAGATAGCGCGAAACCAAAAACGAAAACAATATGAAACAGACACTGATAAAAAAGTATTTTCCAAAAATAAAAGACATGAAATGTGAGAGAAACATGTAGATAGTAAAAATTTATTTATAAATATTAAATATTATATAATTTTATATATAATAAATTTTATTTATATATTCATAACAATTAATGAAATAAATTATTTAGATTTACTCAAAATTTAAATTCAAAACAAATAATTATAATTATCTATAAATTTTATAATTATAGTTAAAAATTAAATTTTTAATGCTTTGTAGATATCATGAAGATATAATATATTGTCTAATAAAAATAAGAAGAATAGATTTATCATGAGTAGGTGATGTGAATAATAAATTTATGCATAATTGGTTAGATTTTAATTTTGTATATGTGGATGATACTTTAGATTTTTTTTCATAAAAATGGGAGACTAATTTTAATTATTTATGGAAATTGCTCAAAGTATTTCGTATGAATTTTCGAAACGTTTCCAGAATGAAAAACACTACTTTTTAAGAGTTTCTGTACGGATAATTAAATTCAATTTTGTGCAGTTTGAAGTTGTATTGCAGTTTAATACGAATAAAAATTTATCATTATTTTGGTTGATTAGTTTTGATTGATTTCGAACAATAATGAACTGACTGATCCACACCCAAATTGGTAAAGTAATAACATCATCCTTTAAATTTTACAAGGCTATTACTATTATTAATTAAGATCAATGGAGCAAGAAGATGAAAAAAAAATATGACTAGCTAGCCAGGAAGAGGATCATATACAGAAAACCATACACAAAATTTAATTCTAAAACATATAAATAGTGTTTTATTTGGCCTTGCTACCAAAGTTCTTACTTTTCTTTTTACATTTTTTTTGTTTGCATCTTCTTGCTCCATTGATCTTGATTAATAATATCTGATATTCTCTCCGTCCGGAATTAATAGGCTGATTTAAATTTACACACTTATTGAAAAATTTAATTATTTTAATTAAAATTAAACAAATTTCCTAAAGTAAATATTAAAATAAATATGAATAAATGGGGAATTAGTGTTGGGCCACTAAGAAAAGAAGAAGGCCTACAAGAAAAAACAGTGAGCTAACCATAGTATTGGAGAAGGTGGAGGACCCTCACATATCTATATCTATACTATATATAAAAGTACGGATGGGGGGGGGATAGACAAATTTACCGAGCTATCCTTTTAATTTTTTCCTAATTGACTATTATTAAAAGGTTTTATGGTCTTTACAAATTACCAATAGATTACTAATTAAGCATTTAAAGATAGAGTTTTATTGGAAGTTAATGATTACTATATTGTTATACACGATTTATCTCTAATGATTATTATTAAGAGGTTTTGTAGTTATTATTAATTAAACTATTAATAAAAAAATTAAAAGTAGAGTTCTATTAGAAGTTGATTATGTACGTATATCACTAAATTAATTACCACACGTTAGATACTTCTATACTTAAATTTCCCTCCTTTTTATTAGGTGAGAGCTTTTTTATATGTAACTTGCATATGATACTGCATACAACGTAGTAGTTATTGTCCTTAGTAATTTGTATATGATTTGCTCACAAATATATGGCTTTACATAACGGTAATTACGTCATACAAAATAAAAAAAATAATGCGAATTTAGTTTACTAATTTAAAAATATTATCGATATTATTTTACAAACTTTACAACTAACATTAAAAAAAACTCTATTATTATTATAGACTTTGAAACTTAATAATAAATTTTTGAATCTCATACTACAATTTTAAATGTACAATATCATACAAAAAAATATTCAGATAATTTTGTATTTCCAACAAATTAAAGACAAGATAAAAAATTATAATGCGAATTTAGTTTACTTTTTCTATTTGTAATTTAATTAATATAATAAATTATAATAAACATTACTGACATCAAATAATTTTATAAATTAATAAATTGAAATATTATGTTTATTTTTAGATAAACTCTAAATAATTTATATTAATTATAAATAGTATAACTATAATAAATTTACTTAATATAAAATTGACGAGTTACGTTACGAGCCACGTGCGTAGCACGTAATACAAAACTAGTGTTAATAAAGAGAGCAATTTTTTCTCTCTTTTTTTTCCTTTTTGCCCCAGTCAGGGAAAGGAAATAATGATAAGCAGTGAGAAAGTAAATATAAAACAAATATAATATTTTATCATAATCTTATGAAAATATGTAAAATAAAGTTTTTATATATATGAAATTTATATTAATAATATTATTTTAAATTTATACAACGAATATTTGATTGTTATATGTTCTTCGCTGGTTAGAAGTGAGCAATTCGATCGGTTCATTTTAACTAATTTTTTTTTATTTAGTCGGTTCGGTCGGTTCGGTTTGAGATAATTTTTGTTCATTCAGTTCGGTATAATGGTTCATTGATCAACTTGTTCAGGTTTGAGTTTCTTTAGTTCGGTTTTAACTTAGGGCTAAACCTATTTTGAGGTCGCTAAACTATGTATTTTTGGTTCATTAACTCCCTTAATTTTTATTTGACTTTTTCGGGTCCTTAAACTTTCATTTTTTGGTTCATCAAGTCCTTCAACTTTTATTTGCCTTTTCCAAGTCCCTAATTATTTAATTTTTAGTTAATTTGGTCCTTAAATGGATCTTCGTTTGAGGACCTAATGAACCAAAAAATAAAAGATAAAAAATCAGAGAATATCAAATAGAAGTTGAGGGACCTGATGAACCAAAAAAATGAAAGTTTAAGGATTTGAAAAAGCTAAATAAAAGTTTATGGACTTGATAAACCAAAAAATAAAAATTTAAGGACCTTAAAATAGATTTAGCCTTAACTTAACGGTCAAATGATCACCCCTGCGATGAACAGATTTATTTTTGTTTTCGTAAGGCGATCTGCGAATCAGGCCGCGCATGTTTTCGCGCGTAGTGCCCATTCCTTGTCAGGTCATCAGGAGTGGTCTTCGGACTTTCCTGAATTTCTTACAAATGTAATTGCTTCTGATTTAATTCAATAATATCGCTCGATGATTTTAAAAAAAAAATCAAAACACAAGCAGCTCTTGTGATGTATGTATGTTCAAACCATACCATCATCAATTCATTTCCCATGTGACTTCCACGTGCCTTTCTACCATGCTTCTTTTTCATGTGCCCTTTCTCTTCTCTTCATGATTTTCCCCTACCTTTCCTTATTCAAAACTCAAATACCTAACCAATTTTTCTGATCCCATTTGCTAAAAGAAGTACTTTACGATCAAAATAAAAGGGTCATGACTCCTTTACATAAAATTCCACAACTTAGAGTTAAGAATATTGTTGGGATTTTTCGTTCATTTAGGTATCATAATCCTATTATGCTAGAATATTATCTTAAATCAGTTATTAAATTTAAGAGTCTAAATCCAGGAAAATACTATTTAACCCACCATATTGTACCACCTTCATTGTCTTTCCTTACGTGTCAGCATTTAATTCGTCAAATCCACCACCAAAAGTGTATATCTTAAATTCTAACTTTTAATTCATCAACTCTTTTAATAACACGTAAGGTGAGTTAAAAAAGAGGGTTATATAGCATTACTCCTGAATCTAATAGTGGACTCCGAATTTTCAACCAGAGGGGTTCAATTTGGCCAAACAACATGCCAAAATTAATTCTATGTAATTTTTTAAAACACTAAAAATTAATTAACTAAAATTAAAAAAGAACAATTGTACGATTCAAATTATACAATTTATTAAATTATAAAAGTTACGTGAAAAAAATAAAAATGAAATCTAAAAGGTTGATAAATATGAGCATTGTAAAAGAATATAAATATAAATTTTAAATAAGAAATAAGAAATAAAGGTAAAAATATATATAAAAAAATTGGTCATAAAATAGAAAATATTTTAAAAGGAAAAATATTGGTAGTTTATCAAATATCATTATTTGTAAATTTTTAAAATTAATAAAACTTATATTTTTTTTTATCAGGAAATAGAAATTTATACTATGTTAATTGTTAGTAGGAGTTAGAGGGGAGTTAGTATGTATTTTTTAAATTAAACCAGACAAATCACGGCCTGAGGAGGTACGGGGGTTGGAACCCCGACCTCATACGCAATGGAAGGACTTGGGCCGTTAGGCCAAGCCTTCACATGCAATATAACTTATATTTAGTCATAATTTTTGTGCGTGGGCGTGGAGTATATATAGAATAATCCTTTAGAAAACAAATTAAGATAGTTATTGGGCTTTTTCCACTTTTAAGCCCAATGAAAATTGATATTGATACAAAAGTAGCAGTAATTAAAATATATGCCTTGTGTTTTATTTAAATTACCAAATTTATAAAATTTATTGATATTAACTATCTGTTTTAAATTTTAAAAATAAAATATTAAAATAAAAAACTAAAAAAACAAATTTAAATAAAATACTAGTAATTGATTCAAAACAAAAGAAAAAAACACAAAATTATCAATAAAAAGACTTAAATTTTTAAAAATATACTTTAAAAAATTTCATCTTTTTTTAAAGCACAAAAATTTACTTTAGATGTTTTATTACAATGTGGGCATGCACGCACGCGCACATTCATATTGTCGTTGATATATTTCTCATATGGAGCATATAAGTAAAGGCTTGTAATATAAAATGGGGATTGGAGTAATATGAAAATAAAATTCTAATCCATTTTTATAATTTTAAAAGAAATTAATCCATTTTAAGTTATTTTTATAATTTTTCAGAATATGATCAAGTAACCAATAGGCAATAGATTTTGGCACCTTATTTTGAGGCCAATTCTATTAAATAAGCCTTACCCAATGGATCAGGCCTAAAACTATATGGAATAAACACCAGTGGCATGGCTACTTGAGAAAGTAATTTATCCCCAAAAAAAGAGTGTTTATCTTATGTATTTGTTGTGCCTAAAATAGTTATAAAATTCAATAAATATTTGCTAGTATGGGTCTAACCTATATGGTTAAGGCGTCTTCAAGTACATTAAGAGATCATTTCGATCCCTATTTTCGTAACTAACTACTAACAAACTGAAACTCTAAGAATCATACTCTATCTTTGGCAAAAAAAAAAAATTACAATAAGAATTTTTTTAATTATTATTTAATTATTTAATATTAATTTTTTCATATGACAACGCACCATTAGATTGTTGCACGAATGATATAGCATAACAGTTGCGTGCGATAATTTTTTCCCAAAAATTTGTTTCATAGCCAAAACTTAAGGACTACTTCAGTTTTTTTGTTAAATGTGTTCTTTTGTTGGTGCACAAAAATTATTCTTCATTATGTAATGGCTGACGAAATCATAGGAAACTTAGGACCACCGCATATAGATAGATTAGTGACTGATCGAAGAAATTTGCTGTCGCTATTCCTTTAAGAAAAAACATTAAAAATATTAATTAGTAATTTTTTTTTACTGATATTTCTATTTTCTATAAACAAAGTAGAAAAGTGACATAACAACTACTTTTGCTCTTGAATATTAGGAGGTGCAGTTGAATGTCGTTAGAAATGACGTTCTATGCTTAACTCAAACTTTAGTGGTTGAATATTGTAGAGTAAGTTAATAACCAAAATGATAATTATTATCAAATTATTGAATCGTGCATGATTATCATATACAATACAATGTTCTATAACTATGTTAAATCGTGCCATAATCAAATTAAGAGCGGCATGTTAAACAACATTTTGCTAATATTATTCAGTTTTTCTCACAAACATTTTTCTCCATTCCTCTCTCTATATAATGGTCAAAAAAAGAAGATTTGATGTAATGAAAAATGAATCTCAACTTAATTAACTTTGAATACACATTCATGAGTAGTTATAATGAAGAGTAATTATGCAACGCAATCAACAACCACGTTACTTTTATAACAACTAAATGAAAATTCATGATATTGGAATGTACAATTATTGTTTAATATGTTACTATTAAATACCTTAACATTGCATATGTCTCGTTGGATTGTTGCACGAATAATGCGACATAACCGTTATGTTGAATAATTATTCCATAATGAATAGTGTTAAGTTACATTGCTTGCCAATATGTCAAAATCATTGGAGATCAGGATCCATGGTACGAACTAGCTACTTTTTTTATCGGAACCATATAAAGTACATACTATTTTATATTATAATATGTGACAGATAAAGATATTTATAAATATTTATAATTATTTATAAATTTTATGCTATTCACGACATTCACGCCGTTTACGTTGAATGCATGCCTGTAAATCTCGTTATCAAGACGGAAGTCACGGAACGATGTTGCAGCCGGCGCTTCTGATGTTTGTGACCTTCTCCTGCAAATTTCAAGTCCAACCATGCCTTTTTATATAAATCTTTATAAATTTTCATATAATCCCAACATTTTATTTTCATGGGGAACAAAATCAAAGCCTTTCATGGTCATTGATCTCTCTTCTAACTAATTGAGTTAGAAGATCTTTCTCTAATTAGCTACTTCATCTAAAAAAGACTGAGGCTGAATTTTTTTTATATAATTAGAAAAAAAAAAAGCACTTGCGAGAAAAATGAAATTCACAACTTAGCATAATTGTTGTCCTCCTCTTATATCGTTTGAGTTATTACTTGTCGGTTTGTTGAGATTGAATTTCTCTGAGTATGTGACCGAATATTATATAAAATGAAATTTATAAACATATTGAATGTGTTTGATAAGTACGTAGACGACCCATACCACGAGCAGATAACTATTTCATCAGTAAACTAGATAGCATATGCATTTATAAACTTAGCTAAGCTTGAATACCAGAAAGAAGCAAAGGAAAACATGGTTTTTTATACTTTTAAATTTATATTTTTATTATCCAAATAGTTAGTGAGATGGAACGTCAACAAAGACAGCACCAGATACCAAACAAATCATACAATGAAATTAAAATTACATATTATAATTTAAAAAGTTAATATATTTATAAATGTAATAATATTATTTTTTTTAGTTTAACTAATATATGGAATTTATTCCGTTTTAGATTTTTTTAAGTAAAAAGTTGGACTGTATAAATGAAACAATGCACCCTAACATCTCAACTAGATTGACACGCTTTTATTGCAAGCATTGCGCTTCTGCTGTCCAAAAATATTATTGATAAAAAAGCAAAAGAGTTATACAAAGAGAAGGCTGACATGAGTAGAAATACTCCTATAATTCGGTGTGTATTTTAATCGATATTTGCACATTTGATATCTTTATTGATTTATTTCGTGTCTTATTGTTTACTTTAGCGATTTTCAAGATAAATGTGCATTTATTGAAGAATTACAGGCTGAATTGAAACTATCCAGAAGGTTGCTGAACATCAGAACGGATTAAAAGTGAATTGGAGGGCCGAAAATCACAATTCGGAACTGATTTAATAGTATGCGATTGCACACTACCTTATATGTGTGCACACACTTTCATTCAAGAATCGTTCTTCGATCAAGACAAATTGCGAAGACTTCCAATAGCTCGTCTAGCTAAGATTAGTGGTGTGCGAGGCTTAGAACAGCCACGAGGAAAAAGAAGTATGCGATCACACACTCCCTGTTGTGCTATCACACCTCTAAAAAGTTGCGAGCATGAATTCGGTTTTGAATTTTTTTAGTAATTTTAGCATTGTTTTGTACATTGAGTTATATATATAGTACATACACCCTATTTTTATGAGAGTTTCGACCCTTATTGAGAATACATCTTTATATCTCATGTTTATTGTGGTGTGAATTGATACATGATTTAATTTCTAAAACTTACCTTGTGTTCCTAAAATTGCATTGTAAATTGAAAAGTATGAATATGATAAATGACATCTAGAATAATTTATTTTTTGGACCATTTAAATAGCTTATATTTTTTCCGTTAGTTAATCCATTTTGAGCCTTAACCCTATTCTTAATTGATCACTTATCACCACATTTATTTTTCTACATGTCCATCTGTAGATCCCATTGACGTGATGAATCGTGTATACTTTTGAAAATAAATGTGAGAATGTATGCCGTTCTAGCTTGTTTGATTTGTTGATGTCTTTTGAGCTGAAAATTATATAAATTTGCTTGTTTAAGTCTCAAAAAAAGAAAAAAAAAGCAATAAGAAAAGGAAAAAAAGGAAAAAAATGAAGAGTATGAAAAAGTTAAATTTGAAAAACTAAGACACTATGAATGAAGAAAAGAGATTATTATTTGTATACAAGCTAGTTGTTTTATAATTATAGCTATTTTCATTTTATTTGTTTATTCATTAATTTGATATTTATCTATTTGTATACAAGCTATGTCTTTTTAGCTATTTTCAATTCTTGTTAAATCCCTTTTATTCTTGTATTTTGATTTAGTTTAGTAGTGGAATCGTAAATTAAAGGGAAACATATAATAGGATTTTCATGTATTAATATGAGAGTTTAATTTGTTAACCCTTTAAACACTTATATGTTAGAGAGTATCTGGTGAGAAATGTTTTTTTTACTACACAATTTTGTAACTTTATTTACTTATTTCATTGTTTCGGTTTATTGCTCATGATTATTAGCATGTTTTGGTGACCAATTCTTATTAAATTTGAGTAATCAATGAGTTTATTTGAGTAGTTTTAGTGATGCTGGTTTATGTTTGTCATTAGGCATTACTATTTAGGGGTCATTTAGTTTGTCATAAAAAAAGGGAAATGAGAATAAAAATAGGGTTAGTTTCGTAAAAAAATCATGACCTTTAAACGAAGTTTCATTTTAAACACGAAAAATTGCCATATAAAACCATGAACTTTTATATTTTTTTTCAAATCAATCACCAAATTAATTTTCAGTGTATTTTTGATGACGTGACAACCGAAATCCGGCTGATTAGAAAAAAAAGTGAAAGGTAAAAGTACACCGGAAAATTATCGGTGATAGATTTGAAAAAAAAATGAAAGATCATAGTTTTATATGACAACTTTTAAAAGTCGTGAATCTCTTCAATATGGTAATCACCTATTCTCCTCTTCATCTATGGGAATAGAAATATGGGAATCAAAATTTAATTAATTATTTTAATAATAAATAAATGATATTTAATTATTAAAATAAATAAAAAATTATTTTTAGAAAATAAAAAAAGAAGTCATTAACTTAAATAATTATAGTGTTTTCAAACCGAACTAAATTTGATTGGATTTTTGTACAATTCTACCCATTTCTACATCAATTTATTGAAACAAACAAGATATCAAAAGATTCAAAACAATCATTCCCATTTTGATTTCTTCTCATTTTTATTTTCATTCCAATTTTAAACTTTGAACCAAACGGTCCTTTAATTGTAATTCTCATTTTGCTGTTCAATTTAAAAATAATTGTTAATTGATTCATCATCTAGAGAGTTTGTAAAAAAAGTTTTCTGATATTCTAAAAAGAGAATTGATTGGTAGTATAACATAATTGTGTTCTTATTTCAATAATAATAATTTTATAATTTATGTATTGAACAATAATCATTAATTTAAAAAAATAAAAAAATCATATAAAATTGTACAAAAACCATGATACGGACTTTTTAGAAGAGAAATAAAAATAAAATATATTCATTCTCAAACAGAATATAGGGAATATTAAAAAAATGATAAAATTTATCTTATTTATATATATATATATATATATATATATATATATATATATATATATATATTTATAGTATCTGGATTGCTATTCGCCGCCCCCTTTTGCTTACCACCGCACGGGCAAAGGACAATTTTACCCTTTTCACATTTTCAATAGATAACCAATTCATAAAAAAAAAACTAAATCCTCTCAACTCATTCAACTTTTCACAAATTCATATTTTACGAAAATGTCGGATTTGGAACGAGATAGAAATCGACAACCTCCGGTAAGTATTTTTTTTTATTAATTTCGGTTTTTTTTTTTAAAAAAATAATTTAAAAAATAGAAAACGGGATTTCACGTCCCCTCCGGAGGAGGGGACGCCGGAAACCGGCGTCCCCTCTTCCGGAGGGGACGTGAAATCCGTCGTTCCCTCCGGAAGAGGGAACGTGGATTTCCCACGTTCCCTCTTCCGGAGGGAACGTGCGGCGTCCCCTCCGGAGGCGTCCCCCCTTCCGGAGGGGACAAGGGACGCTGGCGTCCCCTCCGGAAGGGAGGACGCCGTTTTCGGCGTCCCCCCTTCCGGAGGGGACGAACGGCGTCCCCTCCGGAAGAGGGGACGCCGGGCGTCCGGCGTCCCCCCTTCCGGAGGAGACGCCGGGCGTCCGGCGTCCCCTCTTCCGGAGGGGACGCCGGACGCCCGTTCCGTAATTTAATATAATTTTTTTTTTTTTTAAAAAAAAATTAAATTTAAAAATATATTAAATAATTTTAGGGACTGAGATATATATTATTTCTATAATTTAAATTATTATAATTGCAGGGCAGAAAGCGTATGGGGAAGACGTTTTTGGCCCCAGAATTAGGGGGATCGGGAGCCCGTCACGTTACGACGCGTAAAGTTTCTGCCTCGGCTCGACGGAAGAAACAAGCGCATACTTCTCCCGATGAGGTCCGCATTTCTGTTGAGGATCTTAGAGAGTCTGATGATTTTGTGAGCTCAGAGGACGAGCCAGAGGACGAGCCAGAGGACGAGCCAAGTGAAAAAATTTACATTTCTAAACGGAAAAAGGGTGCAGGTGGTCGGTTCGTTGGCGACTCGTCATCAGGTAAATATAATTAAATGATTATAATTAATTTAATAATATTGTTAAAAAATTAAATGTAATTTAATTATGTTTACTGTTACTTTCAGGGTCGAACAGACGACCTGAAGAGGTTGACGTGTGGACCGTTACTGGTCCAGTACCTGGTGGACCCGAGGATGACACTGTTATTCCTAGTTTTCTCGGGCATGTCGCTTCTCGGCTATGGGATGGGGCGGACAGAGGCGTGCTGAAGTGTCAGACTAGACATGGAGCTCTGAAGAAGCTGAGGCAGTGGTATGAGACGGCCTCAGAGGAGGTTAAGGTGCTGATAGACGGGACTGAGATATCACATCTCCCGTTTATCATGTTTGATCATCTGGATATCCCGCTCCTTTCTGCATTTGTGGAGCGATGGCAGCCAGATACAAACTCTTTTCACATGCCATTCGGGGAGATGACCATCACATTACATGACGTGTGGCATATTCTTCGGATTCCAGTTGCTGGGGCTATGGTTTCAGGTGCGATATTCTGTTATATTTTTTACATTTAATGTTATTTAGAATAAGTTAATTGTTTTAGGTTATTTAATAAAATATTTAGACAAATTAGTTGTTTAATGTGGATTGTGTTTTGGTTTGCCAATTGTAATTTCTTTGCAGGACTTCCCTGAAAAATGGGTGATGCTCATTTTTAGGGGAAGTGCTGCCCAATTTTTTCTAGAAATTTACTGTACTTATTGCGTGATATTAATTTAAATTGCGAAATTATGTTTTCAGGTCAGCCGAACAAGGCTCAGCTGATGGCTTACTGCGTACAGATTTTAGGTATTTCACCAGAGGATCTTGTGAGTAAGACGAGCAAGCATTTTGCCCAGGGAGGTGTGCTGATTGAGTCGATCATCAGCTTATGTAGGCGTGACCGTACTGCAGAGGTGGAGGCGATAGCCTGGATCTGGTTGACGTTAGGTTGCACTCTATTCACTGACAAGAGTGGCCATCGGATTAGACCTGCAACCATATGGGAGGTGCGGGAAGGAGTCACAGATACGAGTACAGTTTCCTGGGGATCAGCTACACTAGCTTATCTCTATCGGCAGCTTGGAATCTCATCGAGAGGAGACTGCTCCGGTTTGACTGGCTGTCTGACACTGCTGCAGACATGGATTTATGAGTACTTTCCATGCTTCCGGCCCCAGCGAGAGCGGTTGTTGATCGAGTCTCATCTTCCTCGATGTTCTAGCTGGAGTGCTATTGCGTCTGATTGCTCAGCCACCCGACTTCGGTCCTTGCGAGCTCGTTTGGACACGCTGACTGCTGAGGAGGTATGTAAATTTGTTAATCTATTAGTTAAATTTTATTTTATTACGATCGCTATATTTTAATTTTTGTTTTGTAATTTTTTAACAGATCACATGGCTCCCTTTTGGCGGCGAGCCTGCTGCCACCGTAGAGCACACTGCATATTATGGCTGGATAGCGTACCGGGACATTGTCGAGCCGTACATGCCGTCTAGGGTGCTGCGACAGCTGGGTTATGTGCATAACGAATATTAGATACGAACTTCTCCCTTTTGGCGGCGAGCCTGCAAACCAGCTGCGGGAAATAAAAAAAATATTATTATAAATAACAAGGATACTACTACAGTAGACGTACATAACGAATATTAGTGGATGATAATTACCTGACGCGGATGTACGATTGTTCTGAGCTTTGGAAGATTTAGGACGACCAGGTACACGGTCCTTGTACTCATGACGACTCGGATCCCGCTTCGTTGATTTGCTCCCCTTTGGTCGACCTCTGACATTTGTTTTAACTTCTGGTTCCATGTAGCCTAAGTCTTCGGGGTGAAGTCGCTCTCGAACAATACGAGAAATATCACGCAACACTGAAGGATCCTTAGTCATGACCTCGTCGGCGACCTCGTGAAAATACTGATGTTCCTCAGTCTGAAAACCAGCAAAATCGGGTTGCGCAGATTTGTCCAACCCATCGCCGAGAATAACAAGTTTCGTCCAAAACGGGTGTATACTGTCAAGGCTGATCGGGTTACCTACAAATAACACATATTAGCTTTCAATAACAATATTAATATTTTTAATATTAGTATTCAATGAAAGTGGTGCGTGATACCTGAATCGACCACCGCTCGCAGCTCACATGCACAGGGGATCTGATGTGTTGATCTAACCACACAACCACAGCGATCGTAGACATCGGTACTCAATTCTCGCATACGCCTTAGTTCTTTCGATATTAAATCCAGACAGTAATGCGACACTCTGCATGAGAGCTTGTCAAATGGAAAACCGCGTCGATGTACGCCAATAGTCCGTCTGGAGTCCTCAAGTGTTTTGCTGCAGTAATTTTAAAACATTTATGTTAATAACAATGTCCACATAGTTTGTATAAGTACTAATATTACTCGAGAAGAATGTTACCGGATATCTATCAGCTGCGACTGTATAACTTTGTCGACCTTCGTCCAGACTGTGTCCAGAGCACCGGTGCTAGAGTTAAGCCACTGCTTAAGCTGAGCATGTGCGCTCTCGACTCTACATGTGGTGGTGTTTCCAAAATGTAGGACTAAGTCCGTCCAGCAAGATACGAACTTCTCTCTGTGTCCCAGCCAAGTCCCCTCAATGTACTGTATCAACCCTGGAAAACCTTTAAACCGATCTCTGAAGTGCTCCACAGCTATGTTATATTGATCAAAACTTGGCGCTCTGATAATTTTCTTCCATGTACTATTCTTGAAAATTTCAGCAAACTCTTGGTTTTTCCCACTAATTCTGTACACTCTATCTTCTACGTTCTTATTTATGTGCCACGTACATAGTAGATGAGAAGAACGTGGGAAAACCTCTGACACTGGTCTCATAAGCCCCAATTCTCGATCAGTAAGAATAGCGCTCGGATGAATATGTTCCCCAATCAAGCACCTGCATTATTGCCCGATGATTTAATAAGTAATTTGAATTTGAATATCATTAAAATATCAAATAACATAATTATAATTAAATACCTCAGTCTCTCCAATACCCATCTGTAGCTCCCTTCAGTCTCATCCTTCATAATTGCATATGCAATTATGAAGTTCTTGTTGCAAGGAGTCATTCCAATAATCTCAAAAAAAGGCAGCTTGTACTTGTTCGTCTTGTACGTGGAGTCCATGCCGATGATCCAGTAGTACGTACGAAGTAGTCTCACTGAATCAGGATGAGCCATGAAAATATGGGTCAACACACCTGTATCCTCCTCAGCAAGAGTCCAGTGTACATAATCATTTTGCTGAGCCATGTGATAAAATTGCCCAACCACATCTCTACCCTCAAAGCTAGACTTTCTCAAAGTCTCTCTATAGTTGTACACTTGCTTTATTCTAGGGTTGTCAGATGGTACTTTTTCTTTTAAAGCTGCCATGATAGAACACGGCTTCGCTTGTGCCGCAGTCATATCTCGCACAATTTCTTTCGCCTCGCCACTCAGCCCACTCATCTGACGGTATCCTTCAGGATACACAGCTAGAGCATGGTTGTGTGTACTCGAAATACCAGGATCTGTAAGTATAAACCATGCAGTCTTTCCTAATTTGACAATAATTTTAAATTTGCACTTACACGCTTTTGTCTTCGTATTTTTCCGTACGAAGGAATCAGAATCTGTGAATGAACCTCTGTAACGCTCACCCCGAGCACATCGTAGAAGCTTCTTTTTCCCCTCGTTCTTATGTGACGAAATGACTAATTCAAATCCAATCTTTATAGCAGTACTCTTAGCCCAAGTAATTGCTTCAACATCACTATCAAACCCATGATCTAGCTTAAACCAATCGCTGTAATCAATTCCATCACCGCCATAATCTTCTAAATCTACCTGCAAAACATAAATACTTACGTTTAACAAATCGAAATAATATGTAATAAAAAGTCGTAATAATATGGAATAAAAAATTACTGTAATTATTAAATTTTTTAGTATTAATTAATTTCCGGCCGCGACGTTTCGGTCGCGGCCGGAAAAGGGGACGCCGGCGTCCTCTCCAGAGGAGAGGACGCCGGCGTTGGGCGTCCCCTCTAGAGGAGGGGACGCCCAGCTTTACGTCCCCTCTAGAAGAGGGGACGTAAAGCTGGGCGTCCCCTCCTCCAGAGGGGACGCCATTTTGGGCGTCCCCTCTTCTAGAGAGGACGCCGAGCGTCCTCTCTAGAAGAGGGGACGCCCAAAATGGCGTCCCCTCTAGAGGAGAGGACGTTGAATTTCACGTCCTCTCCTCTGGAGGGAACGTGAAATCCAATCGTCCCCTCCTCTGGAGGGAACGTGAAATCCAATCGTCCCCCTTGAAAAAATTTAAAAAAATATTTAAAAAATTTAATTATTACCCCAGAAAAGCCGGAAAAACTTGTTTCCGAATGTCGATACTCGTTTCCCGACGAATTATACTCGTTATCCGTCATTTTACTCGGCTTTTTACATATTTTTCCGAATGTGTTCGAATAAGTTGAGAGAATTTTGGTTTTTTTTTTTTCGAAATTTTTCTAAAAGGGCAGAAAATGTCTTTTGCCTGTGCGGTGGTAAGCAAAAGGGGGCGGCGAATAGCAATACCCTTATAGTATTCTCTCTATTCTACCATATTTTTTTTTGCCAAACTCTATTCTACCAATTAAAAAAATTAATATTTTTATGAAAAATATTTAAAAAGAAACGGAGAATAATTTGTTGCGACTTTAAGTTGTGAATTGATCAAAATTCCAAGTATATGCTGCATTATTCTAAGCAATTTCTTCTTAATGACCGACTTTAGATTATTAATTGGTAGATTGTAGATGTAGACTGTAGAGTATGAGGCATCCAAAAGGCTAGTATTTGATTAATATTATTTGACGAATAGCTAGTATTTGATTATGTCTACTAATTTTCTACTTATTTTATTCTTGTTTACGTTATGAAATACTCTTATATTCTACAATGATTTATATTTTATATACGGTGGATAAAGTCAATTAGGTGGTACTAATGTATAAGCCACATTTTTTATCTGCTAAATAAATAATTATCAAATAAAGTTAAACTAATTGAATAATTTGTATAATAATTTCTTTATAATGATAAGAAGCTGAATTGATAATTATTCTCTTTACTATATATATTTGGGTGCTTTATTTGATAGCTAAAAATCTGACTGTTTTACAGCATCATCATTTTATTTTTTCACTTGCTCATTGTGATAAGAAGTTGTTATTTTTGTATTATAAATCTTTCACTTCATTAAATGAAGTTTAGACTATGATAAAAGAATATTGTAATAAAAAAATAAAGATTTTATAATATTAGCCAAAAAATGGATAATTATTAACTTAATTTTGTATAGATATTAAAGTAATACTTTAATTTATAAAATGTCATTTTTAAAAAAAATAATTAATTTATTATAAAAATAAAAATAGTTTTAATAAAACATGAAGAAGTTTGCCACTTTACAAATTAAATATTTATATAATAAAATGTTCATTATAGAGCATTTCTAATGAATGTTTAAAAGGTCAATTTTTTTAATTTACAGAGTTAAATAAAAGAGTCAAATTAACTCTAATAATAATAAAAATTTATTATAAAAAATGAGTTTGACTCTATAAATATTACGAGTTAAACGTAACTAGCATTTAGTTTATTTTTAAAACTCTTCACATAAAATAATTCAACTCTTCAATATTAGTTTTTAAAATTAAAAATATTTTATAAAAAAAAAATATTCCACAGAAGATAAAAAAAATGAGTTTTATGAATATGAATTTGGGCTTATCTTTTAGTTGGACAAGTTAGTGAGATGGCACATCAACAAAGACAACACAAAAACACCAAGCAAATGAGGTATTGATAGAGATACATTACACATGGATGATGGATTAACGTTGCAAAATACCAAGAAGCCTTCATCCACATAAATCGAAAATTTCAGATATTGTGATTCGTTTATTTGGTTGCAATTAATTTATTTGCATGTAGACAAATTTGGTTCCATTTGTTAAAGAATTAAACAACAAATAATTAAGACAGGTTATTAATTCGGACAAATCTCTTTCTTTCAAGCCAGCGTTTAGATGATCTATAGCTGACATCAATCACAGATATTATTCTGGGAGGGGCTTCGCCTTCTCTAGATTTATTGCAGCTTTACAAATTTTAAACTGTCAATAATATAGATATGTAGCGATTAGTTCGGTTTGATAATAAAAAATAATAATATTAAAATCGTTGGAAAATAATTGAGTGATATTTTAATACTTATATGTAATATATATTATTATTTTAGTTAAATTTTTCGCTGCTTTTTATATGTTCAATGGATGTTTTTCATTTGAATTATGAATTTTTCTCTCTATACTTTGTGTTAGGATTATTCCTAAAATTCTAATTAGTTTAGGACTTTAATTTATCCAAATATGTGTTGGATGTTGATTATGTCATTATTAGGTTTGTGTAGGAAAAGGAAGTCTAAATCCTTTTTGGATCTGAACTCCTTATTCCTTTGACCTATTTAGAACACTATAAATAGACAAGCTCATGGCTTGTATAATTTAAGAGTGTGAGGCAGATTAATACGACCAAAGCATTATTTGGGTTTATTGTTGGGTTTGGGCATTAGAAAAATCTCTACCGTTCTTTTGTATTCTTCATCTTTTAGTGAATAAAACTCATTCCTTTGCCCGTGGAGTTGTCATTGACGAACCACGTAAATCTTGTGTTTGTTTTTAGTTCGATTCTATATTTTGCCATAAGCTTGATTTCCTAATTTATTTTCTGCTATTCCGCTGCGGCTAATCTCACAACAAGTGGTATCGGAGCGACAGTTCTGATTTGGGATTTATTTGGGAAATTTTCTGATATGGCTATGACAAAATTTGAAATTGAGAAGTTTGATCGCACTAAGAGTTTTGTCTTATGGCAAATCAAGATGCGTGACTGTTTAACACAAGCTGGATTGCGAAAAGCATTACTGGAGAAGGAGAAGCTATTAGAGAAGATGACTGAAGACGAGATTGAAGATTTGGATGAGAGAGCTCTATCTACCATCCGACTATGTTTATCTGATGATATTTTGCGTGAAGTTCTACGCGAAAAATCCGCTTTGAATTTGTGGAAGAAACTTGAAACACAGTTCTTGAAGAAAAATCTCACCAGTAAACTTGTTGTCAAAAACCGTCTACATATGCTCCATATGGCTGAAGGTACGTCTTTGAAAACACACCTTGGGGAATTCAATTCCATTATAATGGATTTGGAGAGTCTGGATATTAAATATGATGAAGAAGATCTGTCTCTTATGTTGCTTCGTTCATTACCTTCTGATTATAAGCAATTTCGTGAAAATTTAATATTTAATCATGATACGCTTCCTGTTGAGGGAGTTAAATCTGCCCTATTTTCGAAGGAGTTAATGGATAAGGAGCTAATGGGGAATGCTAGTCAGATGTCTGATACTGCCTTTACAATCAGTACTAGCATGAAGACAGATTACGATAACAAGTGTCCGAAACACAAAAACTCTACTTGTAATTATTGCAAGAAGGGGCATCTAAAGATTGATTGTTGGAAAAATCCAAAAAGCAAAAACTACCGAAAGCCTAACGTTCAAGCCAATATTGTTGAAGATGAATCAGATGAGGACCATGAAAATGTGTTAGCAGTTTGGAGTAGAGATTCAGGTTTTAGGGGGAGCCGGTTCTACAACCGGTTTAACCCAGAGAACCGGCTTGGTTCAAAAGTGCAGCATAAATCTATAAGTTCAAAATTTTATGCAGATTCGGGTTGTTCATATCACATTTGTGCCAATTTCAATTGGTTTTCCGACTACAACAGAGTTGATAGTGGAGTTGTAGTTATAGGCAATGGTGGAACTTGCAGAATTTTGGGCATTGGTTCAGTCAAGATCAAGATGCATGATGGAAAAGTTAGAACATTCACCGACGTTCGACATGTTCCTGAAATGCGTAAGAATCTTACCTCTCTATCTACTTTAGAAATTTGTGGATATGAGTTTTATGGCAGGAATGAGGTTTTGGATATTGTGAAAGATGCTGTGGTGTTATTGAAAGCTCATAGAGTTGGTCATTTGTATGAGATTGATGGATCAGTTACGACTTCGTCTCTTTCGCCAGATTCTACTGATGACATAGCCAAGATCAAGGCCAACAAATTCGCAGCTGTGTGCCAATTGGTTGATAAGTTATTTGATTTATCTATTGTGTCATTTTGCAAGTTCAAGACGTTCTTGGACTTGTTTGGAATTTCTCAATTGTAGTATCCTGTTATGGTGAAGTGGAGAAGGTGGAGTTTGGTTGTCATTCTAATTTATTGAAGATGCAAGAGAATTCTAGTCAAGGGGGAGATTGTTAGGATTATTCCTAGAATTCTAATTAGTTTAGGACTTTAATTTATCCTAATATGTGTTGGATGTTGATTATGTCATTATTAGGTTTGTGTAGGAAAAGGAAGTCTAAATCCTTTTTGGATTTGAACTCCTTATTCCTTTGACCTATTTAGAACACTATAAATAGACAAGCTCATGGCTTGTATAATTTAAGAGTGTGAGGCAGATTAATACGACCAAAGCATTATTTAGGTTTATTGTTGGGTTTGGGCATTAGAAAAATCTCTACCGTTCTTTTGTATTCTTCATCTTTTAGTGAATAAAACTCATTCCTTCGCCCGTGGAGTTGTCATTGACGAACCACGTAAATCTTGTGTTTGTTTTTAGTTCGATTCTATATTTTGCCATAAGCTTGATTTCCTAATTTATTTTTTGCTATTTCGCTGCGGCTAATCTCACAACACTTTGTATAGTCATTTTAATGTTATAATATACAGAAATTCGTCAAATTCGTCATGTATGAAGATTATGGTGACAGTCATGGAAAAGTTCCAACTATTTCAGCGAAATTGGGAACCCGAAGACCACCATGGGCTAGAACATGGCTATGGTGATCAACCATGGTCATCTTAACTCGGCCATGGTCTTAACCGTGTCACGACAAAGGAACGGTTACTTTAGTACTTCGTGTTTTAGTGATGCATTTTTCTAACAAGAGATGTATGTTTTGTCGAAGTTTCGGTATGGTACATTTTGTTTCCGACATGTTTGCCGATGTGTTGTATATGTTAGTTTGTGAATTGTAGTGTATTGTACATTTTTCTTTTCATGTTTGGTAGATGGTATTTGATATTTTGTGTTTATTGTGTTATAAGAATTATGAGTTTCGTTTAACGATTGTATGATATTATAACTTATGCCCGATTTCTTGTGTTATAATGATTGTCCATTTTTAATGTGTAAGTATTCGAGTTTATGTCATTTTATTTAACTTGGAAGTTCAGTTGAAATCAATATATTAAAACATAAAGTAAAGTAAGAAGTAAATATTATAAGAACTAAAAATACTTACGACAATTCGGTGTATTTGTCTAGTACGGATTTTATCACTCTAGCGTCAGTTTCAATTTTGAAATTTGAGAATGACTTTCATCCTCACAAATTACATTATTCTAAAAATGGTACATCTATTTGACATAAAATGAAAATCAATGTATAAATTTGACATTTTTTTATAAATCGTTATTAAATTGAAAAACATGTAAAATTGATGATTTTTTTTAACATTAATTCTAAAATAATTACATCGCCATGATTGTATTTTACTACACATTTAACTAGAAAAATACAGTTTACCCAAATTTTCATAACAAAAATATTTTTATAATTAAAGGAAGGATGAACTCTCAACTTCTTTTGAAAAATAAAATGGACTTGCAACTATGAAAACTAAAATGTAAAGGATGACCATATAAAAAGGAGGGTTAGTGTCATAAAAATTCATCAATTTTACATGTTTTCTAATTTTAATTATACTGCTTAAAAATCGTCATTTTCATACACAAACTACTAATTTTTCTTAAATCCATACACCATTCAAAAATCCGGTGAAAATTACTGAGTTGGCAGCTGGCTAGTGATATACCATAACAAACCGAATAGTGACATACCATGACATTACCCCTAAAAAGAAAGGTAGAAATATTTTAGAAAAAAAGGTTAAAGCACTTCAATGGAATTTTGTGAAAAGTCTGAACACCATTGCTATAATTTAAAACAAACTATATGAGTGATGTTTGAATTGTTATAAATTTATTATTATAATGTCTTATATTGTATTTCTTTTAAATTAATCTTTTAATATTTAAATATATATATATAATACCAAACTAGTGCTTTTAGCATTGGAATTTGGATTACCATAATAAGATTCTAAATTTATATTATAAATTCATAATATATAATAAATTCAAAAATATAACTTATCTTTTTTATTTTATACAGACACATGTATTATTTTCAAACACTATTATTAGATTTTTTAAATAGAAATAAAATTTTACAAACGTGAAATTTACTTTTATCTATTTAGCACACTAAATGGTTTAAAGTATCTGCTTCATGCATTTTTTCAAAAATTAAGACACTAATATTAAGTAAATAAAAATTAATACAGATTCTAAAATACTATTTCTATGAAAATTTAGACACCGCCAATGTAAGTTTTGCAAATTGCTATAAAAATTACTAAAATTGAAGAACTTAAAATTTTAAAATAAACTGTTAACATTAAATTATGTCTGCAGAGCATCTCTTGTATTGTATTTAAAGCACATAGTATGATATTGTTCTTTCATGATCCAGTACAGTACTGTTATCATGTGCATGTGCTAGTTACAGATACTTGTTTGTGATCATATCTCATAACTATCGAATTACAACTCGCAATTATTTCTTCAATTATATGATTTTTTTAAAGAGGTAGAATTTAATTATGCTAGTTGTTAATAGTTATACATTTACTTTTAAATCGGCTTTAAATAATGGCCCTATTAAAACTCGAAATCGAAACTTCAGTTATGCATTGGAATATCTTAACCGTTCGGACTAGGCCTCAATGGCTTCAGTTATATAATATCGTTCCCTTTTAACTTTTTTTTTTTTGGCACAGGGTCCATGAGGTTTTCTGAACGGGTCTCAACTATGAGACGGCACCTTTAAGCCTTCCATATTCAGACTAATCCCCACTCAAACCATGTAGGTTCCTTGCGGGAGGCAAACTCTGGTCCCAAATTTTAAACGGCTGCATACATGAGTACGGTTCGAACTCGCGACCTCATTTAAGCTAGAAGAGCGCCTTACCAACTCATTTTAACTTTAAATACTGAATAAAGAACAATTTGAAATAATACTTAAACATAAATATATTATTCATTAAAGATGCTAGCTTAAAACTATTTCCTTTTAGCTTTTCTGAAACAATGCACAAGATAACTATAGTAACACAAATAACTTATTAGTCTCTTAAGTCGATAATAGTTATTGCTTCGGGTTATTTTATATCAATTGGTTCATATAATTACTACTATTATTGTGTAATAGTGTCAAAAAATTGAACATTTCTAAAATATATTAAAATATTTTTAAAAAATATTAATTTATTCCAATTTAACTAATTCAATAAAAAATTAATTTAATTATATCTATATGGCAGTTGAATGTGTATACCTTTAAAAAAAAAAGAGGGTTTCTGATTGGAATACCAAATAATTCAGACAAATTAATTTAAAAATTTGATTGTTTTCCGGTGAATTAGCCAAATTGTGATATTTACAAATTTTAGAAGATTTGATAGATTTTCAAAAAGTCAATTTTTAGCTATTTGCCACCCTTAGAACTGTTACAATAGAATAATATTTTTAATTCCAATAAATTATTTATTGCTAGCCATAAATTTAGAAAGAACAAGAACAAATAAATTCAATTCTTAATGAAGTAAAGATAATTCAATTCTGTTCACTAAAAAATTGTTGAATATAACAAAATCATTAAACATAATAAACCTAAACACATTTTTAATTTTAGTAAATTATAACGGTCAATTATTCGCTTGTCGCCTATCACTATCGTTTAATGAAAGGTACATCATTTGCAATTATAGTTTTGAGGTTAGATATTTTTTATTTTCAAAATAATAATTATATCTGAAGAATTAAACGCCACCGTTCCAATGGAAAAAATATATTATTTGTGTAATAATGCAGGGGTAGGAAATTGAAAAAATAAAATACTAAGTAAGAAGGTGATGATTAGAGAGAGAATAAATTGGTTACATTATTAATAAAAAAGATATATTAAACAAATTAGTAGAGTGGGGTGGGTGCACTTTTTTTTCTAAATAAAAACAAAGGCGCTAGCTGGTGCATTCACCACGTTGAGAAACAAAAAGAATTATTATTATACATATTGGAGGGTAGAGGATAAAACAATAAAGAAGATTTATGATCTTTTATTTTGATACGTTGGAGGAAGATGATGATTACACAAGCAAATATATTTTATATTTTTGAGGTTGAAGGTGCGATTTGAGCTCCCATAGTAGGGTTGGATTTCGATGTAGATCTTAATGTTTTTTCAATATTTCCATTTAATCCCTGAAGTTATACAAAATAAATAAATTTAACTTTTTTCGTATGCAAAATTTTATTTAATTGACTTGTATTCTTTTATTTAAAATTTAAGCGTAACAAAAAAGCACAATTTGGACCATTTTTCCCTCAAAGATAGGATCCATGGATGAAAATTAAATTATAAAAAGAAAGTTACATAATAAGAATAATATATAATCTTTTAATTTTTTCTAAAAGAACTAATATCTCAAGATACAAGTAACAAGTAAATCTAATAAATGACAAATCTAGATATAGATTCCGCAAATTAGACTGAACAAGAAATAAAGTTCTGTTGGAGCGAGTACTTAAATTTGCCTTTTTTTCGAGTATACCGGCCACACGCGCGACCCGCTTGATAAGTTGAAGGTTAATATTTTCGATCATCTTTGTCAATGGAATTTTTAGAAATTAGATCGATAACCCTTCAAAATCTTAGCAACAAGAAATTGCTCTAAAACCCAAACAATTACTATATATTCCTGAAAGATCTAAGAAAATAAACCAAAAAATAAAGCTAAAACCATAAAATTTCATTCAAGAAAAAGATAAAATCCATATTTGATAGATAAACTCCATTGCAGAGAGATCTTATTGAAATAAATAATGGAGTCTGCCTTCTTGATCAAGGATTAAACCTGCAAAATAGGGTAGATGGTCAATTGGACGGTGGTTGTCCGATTACTTCTCCAATGTTTAAGTCAGTATTGAGCTCAAGCAACGTATTTGCGTACTGAGTGTAGTTATTTTTATAGGTATACCTTATGTCTTTATATAGTATATGCTGGATATTTTTTATGAGTTGTAATAGGAAAGTGATTCCTATTTAGTTGTATGTATACGAATAGGAAAGAATTCTTTGTTCAATAAGAGTCCTATTTATGAGTCTCTTAATAAGATTATATTCTCATATGGGAATATGCTTTCAAGTAAAAAAGTGATTTTACAAAATCTGGTCTTTTAAATGTTTATTTCGTTTCCGTGTAATCAGGTCCTTTGTTGATGCACTCTGAACTTGATTCAGGGTCTTACCGAATTCTACAGGATTCGGCCTTACTGAGGACTCGGGAAAATCCTCTTGAGCAGTCTTTATTTACGACGAGGCCTCTAGGACTCGAGTGCTGTTATTCTTGGGCATTCGCCTTGGGCGAGTCCTTGGATTCACTCGGATAAGTGAATTATGTACGACTCGGTTCATAATGCTTATTCTGAAATTCAGTTTCTATCAATAGAGATTAAAACTATAAATTATTTAATATTTATGGGCGAGAGGAGGTGATTTTTGATTAAAACCAGATAATCACTTTCTTCTACCCTTTAAAAGATGGAGATGAAAATGAATTTTTTTTACAAGATTTTAGAGCACAATTCAAACCATTTGTCAAAATAAAATAAATAAATAGTGTTATTAAATTAATTTGAATATTATTTTACTTTTAAACTTTTACAAATATATTTTTTGGTAAATATTACCTCCCAGTCTCACAAAAATACCAAGAGACATGCCAAATTTCTATTTCTATTTATTAGTTAAGTTAAGATGTCAATTTTATCCTTCATCAATTCAACCACTTATACTATATTCTGTTAATTATTATTAATAATTATTTCTCCGTTTTTTAAGAAAACGGTTGGTGCCTTTAAGTGTGTGTGAGCGTGCCAGAGGGTTATACCTCAAATTAAAAATTAAAAATTTGATCAAGCGATTGTGAATGATTTTCAAAGGACGTAAGAAATCTAAGCGGTTCGTAAAGAAAATCTCATGAGGAACTTAAAGCTGATTAGATGAAAACCTCTGCAATTAGAAATTTAAAACTGATGACGTTAATGAAATTGATATTGAAAATAATGTTTGAAAACTTGAAGCATGAAAGAACAGTACAAGTGATTTATCAAAATTAAAGCTTTTGACATGAAAATCTCCTGGGAGTGTTGAGTTTTTGTTGAATTTGGCTAGGATTGGAATTAAAGAAATCTTCTATAATTAAAAAATAAAGCTCCGTACAATGCGTATGAAATAATATTGAAAAAACTAATAAAAATAAAAGTAGTGTACAAGTGAATTCACTAAATTAAGGTGTCTGATATTGAAATCTACTGAGAGTTGTTGAGTTTTGGTTGGGGCTTATAATCGTTGCATTTCTCTTCTATTTATAGCGCCTGTAGAAACTGCCAGGTAATAACTGCTTCTTAACTTCCCACGTTCTCTCTCCCACTTCTCCACTCTTAAAAGAAAAATTGTTGGCTTTTTTCATTCATCTGAACTGCCGCTTTCAAGATAACTATCAGCACGTGAGATCCTAGGCTTCTGAGATTTTGAACTTCTCGCAAATTGTTTCTAGCTTCTGGCCAAATGAAAACGGTTTAAAAGCCAATCTAATTATGGGCTTATTCTTCTGATGATGAATTTGGGCTTTATAGATCTTTTGAAGAATTAAATATGAGCTTCTGTTTTGAGCTTTTGGCCAAAATTCTGGAATTAGCTTCTGGCCAAACCTTTGGAGTTAGCTTCTGGCTAAACTTCTGGAGTTAGCTTCTGGCCAAATTTCTAGAGTTAGCTTCTGGCCAAATCTCTGGAGATGCTTCTAGCCAAACCTCTGGAGATGCTTCTAACCAAACCTCTAGAGTTAGCTTCTGGTCAAACCTCTGGAGGTCGTTTCTGCCAAACCTCTGGAATTAGCTTCTGGCCAAACTTCTAGAGTTAACTTTTGAGCTTCTTAATCACAGTGGTTTTTCTAACTTTTGAGGAAAGAATGTGCTTTATGGGCCTTCGGGCCATATTTTTAATTTTGTGTAAACAATAATCACTTAATACAATACAAAAAATAATAATAAACTTAATTGAATAAGCAACTAGTTTTTCAAAATATATAATTAATACAATTTCAATAATTTTGATAATTAATTTAGAAATATAATAGAAAGTTAATTAAAACTAACTGATCTAACTTCTATTTTTAATTTCCGCACAAAATCAATTTGATCTATTTTTATGGGTGTATTTTTTGAATATTATTAGTTTCGTAATAAACATTTGATTAAATTTTTTTTCACATAATTTTTTTTATACATATAATTGTTTATGGATGCATATATGTAATTTAGTTAGCGTGTCAATAATTTATTAGCTAATTTATAACTTCACAAAATTATTAGAGCTATTCATAATTTTTTTTGGTCAAGAGATTATTGCGTAGAAAGGCAGAATACAAGGTGAATTACACAAAAGTCTTAAAATTCATTACAACACACATTTTTTCACGTTGAGCTTCTTCATGAAAATTGGTGTGTAAAACATGATTCTTGAAAGATTATAAATAGACGCTAGATATCTTGACCAATTTTCTAAACTAATGTCAAAGCAACCATTTTCAGTTTACTTTTTGTATCATATAGATATACTAGATTTTCATGGGTTAATCTATACATAAACACGACATATTAATCTATACATAAACACGACATAATGTTATTTTTAGATAGAGTCTATATTGTACTTATCTATAACTTATAGATTTGAAGGAAAAAAAACACTAAATTATTTTATTAAAATTAAAATTAAATAAAATAAAATTTCATGTGTTTGCCTGAAATTTTATATTATATCCTATGCCATGTGATAATTTTTAATTATTTTATTATATAAAATTATATATGTCTATCATAAATTTTTCATCTCACGCAATGTTAAATGAAGATATAATTTAATTTTCTACAATGCTAGAGTGCAAATAAAAATATAAAAAGGAAAAATAAATTTATTTATCTATAATTTTAATACTTTTATTAATTATATCATGATTTTTAAATTTTGTCAATTTGATTATTTTTGTATTTGCTAAATATACCGATAACTCGTTTTAAACTGATGTGGCACAATGTTATCTGTTTGTATGTACAAAATTCATCCTATATGGTGTATAAAATTTTGTACCATGTCAGCTATAAATGATTCTTGGGTATATATTGCCTATGTTTAAAAATAATTGATCAAATTGGCAAAATTTAGAAAATCGTAATATATTTAACAAAAATGTTAAAATTATTGAGTGGATAAGTCCATTTTATCATTAAAATATAAACTGAAGTGTAAATTGAAATTCAAACCTAATATGAGGAACAAATTTTATATTTGATCTATTTTTATTGGACTAATAATTCAATACTATAATTTTATATATATCCACAACATATAACTTTTGTTTATTAAACCTTTTTTTAAAATTTTTTATTTTTTTATTAAACCTAGAATTACTAAAAGAAATTCATTTGATAACTGGATAATATATTTCCATAGTTGAGTCTTCAAATTCTCGAACACGTGTTTAACAGGTAATATAAAATATTGAAAGGACCAACCGACTTTAAGTAAATTATTTAATGACGTGTATTTATTCCATTTAGCTAACGTAGCATTTTCTAAAAAAATATTGGACAGTCATAATGACATATGTACTTGATTATCTAATTTTGATAAGAACATCAAAATTCATAGGAACAAAATTAGAATTTGTACAAAGTCATAAGGTGCATCTATAATTGACATATGGCATTTTTTATAAAAATGTAATTTCTTGGATTATAAGCAAGTAATTGGATGCAAGTTACGTTATAAGCTAGTTATGAAATTTCTTCATGATGATATCGTAAAGTTAAGAAATTTGAAATCAATTAAAAAAAAGATCAGTTTAACGACATTTCTTCAACTTAACGAGTCTAATATTAGTAAATTACATATAAGATACAATTTCTTTTCTTTTTCCATATTCAAAAATCATTTTCCATTTCAATAAATTTTAAGAATAGATAAAATAATAAAAAGTGAGACTTTATCAATCTAATTTGAAATATAAAATAATAAAATATAAGTCAATTTTTCAATATAATTCCTCATTGTCAACAATTTGGAAAGTTCTTATAGAAAAATCATATAGAAGAGACCAAAATGAAATTAGAATTTTTTTTCACACCAATACGAGAGAAACTAAACTATCTATTACATTACATCCTTCATAAGAGAGAGGTCAAACATTCTTTAGGACGGTGTTGAAAATTTTAATTTTTTTTGTGGTTATATTATTTTATAGTGATAATTACTATTTACCACATTATCATAATATCAGAAAACAAACTCAGAGAACAAACAACTATATTGATTGGATTGTAAAACTACAAATCAAAGAGTAAATGTAAAGCTATTCCTCTATTTATACACAGTGCTGAAAAACGATTTCTAGAGAATGTTAAACACACAATGAAGCATGTATGAGTTTGATGAGCTGGCTACGAGCTGTCTCTGAGCTGGATGGCTATGAGCTGTCTCTGAGCTGGATTTCCGGTGGTCGAAGTGTTGGAGCAGCGGTAGCACTGGTGTGATAATCAACTGATGCAAGCAATAATGCATATCCTCTGTTACCCCCCCCTCAAGCTAGCGCATATGTATCTAATATGCCCAGCTTGAAGAAGAAACACCTTTGGCGCTGGTGTGGCAATCAGCTGAAGCAGGCAACAATGCATATCCTCTGTTTCAATACTTCCTTTGCACATATATACATCAATGGAGAGACTAGCTTGTGATGAATTAAGAATGGAGTTGTCACTTTTGATAGCAGCAACTTTACTATGACCATAATTGATGACAGTAGCTGTTTTATTTTTCCCAAAATGACGAGCTTTGTAACTCAATCTATATTCTGCTTCTCCATTGACAATGGCAGCAGCTGAATCATCACACGTTTGGAGTCCTCAAGATTTAAAAGACAATCACAACAACTCTCTTAATTTGTACCAAATTGATGGCACATTCATCATAACAGCTTTAGTAGTACCATTGATTACAGCTCCACTAACAGAATGAAGCTTTGGAAACCACATATGATGCACTCAATTCCCAAACTATTATTCAAATGGATTCTTTGCGATAATCATTGAGGAATTTTATCAAACAGGTAGTGAGCAAAACTTTTAGACTTTCTTCAACAAGTGTTCTAATAAAATCAATCTATTATCACTTGAGCAAAAGAGAAAATGCCAATACTTGCAGTCAACTTGCACAAACAACCACGTTCAACAAGAGATCAAATATGAGGAAATAAGAAGAAGAAAAAGAATTGATTCAAATTGATCTGATGTATGATGAAATGAGAGGTTGAAATGAAGCAATGGACTGAAACTAATAGCGACAACCAAACACATCAGAAATCAATCGAGATAGAAAAAGAAAAAAGAAAAAACGAATTGAATCCTAATTGGATGAAGAAATAAGAAGAGATGATGAACAAGAAACATATTCTCTCATCAAAATCATATTTGACAGAGAACAAAATAATATCAGAATTTGAATGAAAAAGAATCTGAAATTGAAATTTTAGAGATTGAAACCTGAATTTGATTGAAAAGAACCTGAGGTTGAGCCGATAGTAATGAGATGAATAAAACTTAATAAACCTTGAAAATCATAACATCTGCATAGGAGAATGTTGTTCACAATTCTTCTTAACTGGCATAGAAACTCAAATCACCGATATCGATTGAAAGCCACATGAACTGAAATATGAAATTAAACCTTGAAATCATCGATAAGAAACGATGAAAATAAACTGAAATCATTGATGCAATGATTCAAAGGAGATACTGAAATTTAATCACAGATGAACTGAAACCGAAACTGAAATTGAAACTGAGTCACCGATAGCGATGCTCACAAACAGAAACCGAGTCACCGATAGCGATGCTCGTAAACTGAAATTAAACTCAATCCGGATCGCTGGCGCTGGACATCCAAAGATACAACGGAGAAGAAACAAATCAATAAATCTGAAATCACGGAACTGCTGGGACTGGACATCCAGTACAGTTAACCGGAGAAGAAACACTCAATCTGAAACGCGGCGGCAACACCGGTGGCAACGCCATCTCCCGGGCTCGGACCCGCTTTGATACCATATCAGAAAACAAACTCAGAGAACAAACAACTATATTGATTGGATTGTAAAACTACAAATCAAAGAGTAAATGTAAAGCTATTCCTCTATTTATACACAGTGCTGAAAAACGATTTCTAGAGAATGTTAAACACACAATGAAGCATGTATGGGTTTGATGAGCTGGCTACGAGCTGTCTCTGAGCTGGATGGCTATGAGCTGTCTCTGAGCTGGATTTCCGGTGGTCGAAGTGTTGGAGCAGCGGTAGCACTGGTGTGATAATCAACTGATGCAGGCAATAATGCATATCCTCTGTTACATAATTACCCGTTCTTTCATGATATTCGGAAAAAACAATTGTATCGTATTCAATTAAAACATAGTTATTTGATTCACCTTTTTTATAAAATTGTAGCTTAGGCTGCTTTTCTTTTATTTTATCCAAATGTTTATCCTATATCTTATACTTTATTTGTCTCATTGTCAAAAATATTTATGCATTATTTAAGACAATACATTAAATATATTAGTATAATTGTATTTTTATAGCTTGTTATCACATTAAAAATTTCACGTTTTACTAAAAATATATGGAAAAAAAATAGAGGAAGAATCCAGTTTTTTTAAAAGTACTTCCAATACAATTGTTTTTTTCTCTCCAAATATATGTCCATTTTTAATTAAAATTAATATTTTTATATTGACTTTATCTAAAATTCACTATTTATTGTTACTATTTCAAAATAAAATAAAATGAGTTGGTCATAGTATATAATATAGATATACAATAGTTAAAAGTAATAGATCACGGTAATAAAATATTTTTTTCTGTTTTTTTTTTTTGTTTAAGTACATTTTACCAAACGTGCCATTTTAGGCGTTTTTTTCTCGCGAAAACAATATCGTTTTAGCCGTTTTAAATGACCAAAACAGAATTAGCGGTTGGGATGTGTGATTCTATGTTTAGCAGAGTGTGCTTGAATCGAAAAAAGAAACGTAAAAGATGAAATATTTTATCACCATAACTCAAAATTAAAATTAATTTATAAAAAATTTAAAAACTAATTGTATTTTTTCTAAAATTCTCTAAAATGTTATAATAGACAATTATTTTAAGTCAGAAAAAAGAAAAAAAAATTGACAGTTAATTTTGTATTTTTAATATAACAATTAAAAACGAGACCAGCTAGACTTACGGCATAATAGTCCGATGGTAGAATTGAAAGGAAGTTCGACCGCACGTAAGTGATCAACTACCAAACACTCAACCAATTAACGTGAAAGAGTAGCAGCCGTCTGTGTCCTCACATTCTACTAATCTTTTTTGTATTTTTCTTTTGAGGCATCGCATATTAAATGCAACTCCATAAATTTAAAAAAGGCATGAATTAGTGATTGTGACTCCGTTGCTCCAATCTTATAATTCTAGCCCCTCTTGCTCTATCTTCAATTATTCATGTACAAACATACAAAATATTTAAAAGGGAAAAAAATAAAAAGTTATGATAATGAAATCATCAATTTATCAAAATAAATAACAAAATTCAATAATTCATGTCCTTCGGATCTCCGCCCGCCTTTTTGCACAAACCTAGCAAAAAACATTTATCATTCTTATTCAGTTGTACCTTCTTTTTTTTTCCTATGGTTAATAAATTTTCAATTTAAATGTTTATTTTATAGTACATGTGTGTGTGTGGGGTGGGGGGGGGGGGGGGGGGGGGGTCTAGGACAATAAATTAATTAAATATTGATATAGATAGAGCAGAACTTCGTATTATTATTACTGCATAGCATAAATATTACTTTCTCGGTTTCAATGTAATTCAAACTAAATTTTTGTAGGTGTTCTATTATAGTTTGATTATTTTTATTTACACAATTTTTCATAATCCTCTTCAATTAATATTTTTCGAAAGAGAATTTCATTAAAAAAAATTGTAATGTATGTAATATTAGGTAAGGTTATAAAAGTAAAATTGCTATTTTTTTTAAAAATAATGTTCAAAAAGAATCTTTCTAATTAAATAAGATTGGTTTACATCTATACTAATAAAATGTTTTCCACGAAAATATCTTTAAAAAGAATTGATTTAATATTAACGTGGAATAAAAAAAAAAACAGAAAAACGCATATAAAAATCGACATGGCATCCTAGATCCTTCAACAGCACACTTCTGAAAAACCTCTCTCTACAAAGCCATTTTTATTCAGAATTAGAGAGAAAAGGAGAAAAAGAAAAAAACAGAAGAAAATGTGGGACTCAGGAACCGCCGTAACGGTGGCTATGGTGACGACGGCTTTCACGGAGGTGGCCATAAGTACGATGATGAAAGCTGCCATGGAAAGAGGAATGAGTCAGTTTGTTTATATTGCTTACTCCAATGCCTTGGCTCTCTTCTTCCTTTTCCCTTCTTCTTATTTTTTCTACAGGTACGTCCTCGGTTTATTAATTAGGTTTCGATTCTGATTTCATACTCTAATTTTAAATTTAATTTGTTTCAGGAAAAGGCCTCGTCCTCGCCTGACTCTTCGTATTTTCAGCAAAATTCTGCTGATGGGAACTCTCAGGTTTTATTTCATTTACTTGATTAATTAATCTGTTAAAACTTTTCGATTAAAAATTTAATCATTCTAATTAAATAATTGTTCTGATTGAGTACAGTTGCTGTGTTCAAACGTTTATGAACACTGGGATTAAGTTAAGCTCGCCGACGATGTCTGCCGCCATGACTGATCTCACGCCGGCTTTTACCTTCGTGCTTGCCGTGATTTCCAGGTGGGTCTCCCTCTAAAATTATGCTTCTTGTTTTTATATCCTTTATGCATAAAAATCCAAATTCGTTTTCGATAATTTCTGAGCATCCTTGGTATATGGAGCAAAGGTTCAACCTAGTCCTTCAACTTATGACTCATGGTTAAATAATTTATTTTCAACATTTTAATCGATTAAAGATAATACTCTCTGTTTTTAATCGATTGAGGACCATATGAACAAATTCAAGGACCGGAATGAGCTAGTTTTGTTCTTAATCATCATAAAAATAAAAATTATCGTTCTTAATTAACCCAACAATTAAAAATATTTGAAAATATAAAAATTTACGACCATATTGGCTCTTTACTCTTAATATATGTATTCTCTTCCCTATAGCAATTTTAAGTTACAAATGTAATTTTTGAAAATTATATTTTCTGTAATTGGAAACTCTTTTTAGTGTTAAATTCAAGATAAAATTGCTGAATTTAGATAATTTTTTATTTAGTCCCAGTATATAAAATAATCAAAATATCAGTTATATACTATAGCTGACAGTTAGAATTTATTCGGTTTTGGTTTTAGTTTTAGTTTCACACGATATTACGAAAATGATATTTTAACATTGAATTAGAGTATAGTAGCAGATTTGATTGGTTGTTTGCGTTGGGTAACAAACATGTTACTATTATAATGGACAGCTACGTCAACTAAAAAATACAAATAAAAAATACAAAATAATAATTAAATTGATTATTTTTATTAATATGCTTTTTGTTATTTTGATTGTATATTGTATTCTAATTTAATAAGCAAAGAATTAATAATTAGTGGAGGATGAGTATACTGGAGTGATTTGGATTGGAGGCAGGGGTAGATGGGTATGCCGACAGGAATCTTGATAGAACCAGGCAAATCTATCAATGCTAAATTGACCACTGCGGGGTAAAACTATTTTTATTTTAAAAAACTTAAATTTTTAAAACTATTTGAGTATTAATTATGAATTTTATTACCGAAGGTCGTATACAAACAGACACAAATCAACTAAACGATATACCTATTATAATTGGAGTTATAGATTTTCAATTTGTGGGGGTATTATAAAATTTATAGTAAATCTATAATTTAAGTGAATTGCAAAATGATTCAAATTAGTTTATGTGCAAATTATTAAGGGTAGCTATTTTTCCACCGAATATTTGATAATCTCATTATAAAATCATTTAATTAAATTTTTACAATTAGAATCTAATGTCTTATTTATGCGTTCAAATTAGGGCCTGTTTGTTCACTTTTAAAGACGTTAGAGGCATAATTAAACTTTTCCGGACATTGATGGTGTACTTGATTCTGTAATCAAATTTTAAGAGTATAAATAACTTTTTTTTAATTTAATTTTAATTGATTTTTTATGTCAATTTTAAAAGGCAAAATAAATAATTTTATTAAATAATATAATATAATCTTCATCGTTTTATATCATTGGGGTGGTTGTATGTACTGTCTGAGGAAGTTGTTGCCATTTTTTATGTAATTGGACGTACGGGGACCATTGAGTCAACATTAATGGACGATTTACTGTTTCTTATGCAAGTTTTGACGTCACACATTGTTTATTGATCTATCATAGTGACGACCACTCAACATTTTTTTATCTGTTATATTTGATAATTATCAAAATTAGCCAACTTGTAGATAACAAAACATTAGTCCTGGCTCTTGGCTTTTGGCTCTTCGCTATTGGCTCTTTGTTCTCCACATTTGAATCATTTTTTTCTGCTTTAAGGCCTGATCACTAAAATATACTCAAGTTTTTAAATTTTTTTATTTATACTGTTAAATTTTAATTTTATTATTGTAGTTAAATCTAATAAATACGTTTCAATAATAACTAATTAGGTGGATTTATAAAAAAAAAGCAAAAGCTTTCTAACCTTTTTAATTATAATAAAACCTAATATTTTCAATCGATTGGTGTTTATTAAAATTAGACAATTATTGAAGAAAGTAAATTGTTTGATCATAAATAAAAAAGTCCTAAATGTTTGGTTTTTTATTACAAGAAATATGTTTATCAAAATTAAATTACAGTGGAAGAAATTAAAAAGTTGAGTTGTAAATAAAAACAGTTGAATATTTTGAATGATTAAACCTTGATTTAACAATATGGGTCAATTGAATTTCTTGGCATACCAATGATGTTGTGAATGGAAATTTTCTCTAATATAATAAAATTGTGACTTTTTTCTTTCAAAATATCATATTTTAAACATATTTCCTTATTATTTTATGCATTCAAGTCTTATTTTGGTATAAAGGGACAAACACGTATGGCCTGCTCAATAATTTTCTTTTTGAATCTTTAAAAAGATTTTGAGAAACAAACATGTAGGACCTGGATAAATCTGGATGCCGAATATGGTATCCTACAATAATATAAATGTGATTTTTTTAATGTTAATGAGCTATTTATTTCAAATACATAGTCACCATCAATAATGTTTACATTCAATTATTTAAGATTGATTGCACTATTTTATTGATGGGAATTTGAAAATTCTATACCATTTGTCTAATCAGTGTGGATTATATCTATATCAGTACTGCTCATTTTTTTATTTAAAATAGCATGACATACAACCCTTAGAACTCACTTAACATAACTTTCAATTACATTTTGATAATTGAATTGACCTAATCTCATTCACTAATCTAAATGGATAAGTTATGTAGCAAAACGAGGAAAACAAGGTATTAAACGCAATATATACTTGCTTGCAACTTTCAACAAAATAATTCGTCACATTTATCACATTTCCACAAATTGGTCATTTTGAAAAAAATGTTGAACAAAAAAGTCACGAGAATTAAAAATGAGCAATTTGCAATTGTGACAATGTTGGTGACAGACATTTATTATCATGCCTCATCAGTTATCATTATTTACTTTTTTTTTATGAATATCATTATTTACTTGAATAAAAAAATTAATAACCCAAGTATGGTGAAGTATGTAATAAATTTTTGGCAAAATCCATATCAAGATTTACATTGTAGTTGTATTTTATCTGGTTCTTAGAAATCAAAACTCTTCAGGTCCCTGTACCTTTATTTTTCCAATTACCAAGTTCTTCTCTTAACAGAAAGAATCATGTTCCTCATGAGAAATATGGAATATTTTTTTATCTTCTTCGAATTCGACTAGTTTGAACTCTTTCATGAGCTCCATAGCCATGCTGTGGTATGGTAAAATTACAACTGCACGTCATTAGTTAACGTTCATAAAATTTACATACCATCAAATATCAAGTTTAAACATAGTCTCTCAACTGGATTATGCTTTGACCTTATCTTTAATGATGTGTAAATTATTTCTCTGCTGCAGATTTGTAAATTGTCAATGTATAACCACCGATGCGTGATTCATTTCTGTTAAGATAAAGATTTATTAATTAAAAAGATAAAAATACACGGGCTTGATGAATCTCAATTGATTAACAAAAAACGTTTAATACAATGACCTTAAGATGGATTTTGCCTAATTTTTTAAAGCAACATCTAATTTTGATCCAATGATTATGATTTCAGGATGGAAAGGCTAGAGTGCAGATTACAGAGTAGTCAAGCGAAGTCTATAGGCACTACAATATCAGTTGTTGGAGCATTAATTGTAACATTTTACAAAGGGCTGCCACTCACAAGTCTTCCAGCACATTCTAGTACGCTTAATGATCTGCCCGCCACACCCAACTGGGCAGCTGGTGGCATTTTTTGTGCAGCTGGTGCATGGTGCTTATCGTCCTTGTATGTCGTTCAGGTATGTTGTATGTTACACGTAAATTTATCGAGTGTTACATTTTAACTTTTTGTGTCTTTTTCTGAAAACACTTCTGAAAATTAACATGTGAATTGTGATGACTGTGTATACAGACTTGGATTCTAAAGGAGTTCCCTTCGGAGTTGATGATGACAAGCATATCGATCTCTTTTGTCACATTGTTTTCGTCTATCATCGGCGTAATCGCAGTTAATGATGTAAACGCCTGGATATTAAAGCCTGATATTGAGCTATTAGCCATTATCTGCTCAGTAAGTGTCTATTTTATAATTTTTCATGAATTCACATTGGTTTATTCTTGAATATTAGTAACCTAACATGATTTGCAGGCAATTTTTGCTGTAGCAATTAGAAATGTAGTTCATACATGGGCATGCCATATAAAAGGGCCTCTCTACACTGCCATGTTCAATCCACTTGGAATGATTATTGCAACCCTCTTGGGTGTTTCTTTTCTTGGAGACACTCTTTATATTGGATGGTACCATATTTCTCTTCATATATAATTAATCCTAGTTTATCGCCTTAAATATTTTTAATATATACTTTAGAAAACGGTTATCAACGTTTTATTTATTATATTTTGGTTATCAAACTTTTATTTTCTCAACTACACAAGATTATCCAATTAATTCTGTCCAATAATTTTCTATTTGGCCTACGGATTGCCTACGTGGTAAAGCTGAATATCCAGCAATCTGTCTACCATATAGGTAATTATTAACCAGAATTGATCGGTTGACCTTCTGTTGTTGGGAAAATAAAAATTCGTTGTCACAATATAATAAAGGAAATGTAGGTAACGGCTTTATAAAAAGTGTATAGTTCCATAACATGTAAAATATTTAACCTAGTTTAATCCTTTGAAAGATTGTTTTAAATGACTAACATGTGAGTGAATTTTGCAGTATAATTGGAGGAACTATAATTGCAGTGGGATTTTATACTGTATTATGGGGAAAAAGCCAAGAAGATAAGATGATTGAAATTGAAGATGAAAACTACTCTATCTATGATCAGTCACCATCCTCTCCTAAAGTCCCTCTCCTTCAAAACAAAAAGCTGGATGTCTAATGGGTAAACAACATGAATTAGAGGAATTTCTTACTTAGCGCCGATCCGTACTTTATAGAAAGTTTTTTTTTTATCTTGCTCGGGTTTATATTTTATTTATAGATTTATCCAATCATAAGTTATAAAATTACACATTTAAAACAAATGTGTAGTTTTTTTATCTGATTGGCTGGGTCTATGAATAACGTTGCAACTCGAATTAAGTGAGAAATTTCGATGATCGGTATTGTCAAATATTCTTGCAAGAAGCACATTATTAAGTGTAAATTCGCAATTGAAGGAACGAGAATAGATGGTTATTAGATGTAGATGCGATTAGATTATTGGTCTGTATAATATTAAAAATGTCACAGATGTGGCAATGTAAAATTAAGGCCAAACTCATATTAAGGCCCCTGTACAATACAATTTTTGTTCAGGAGGTCCTTATCTCGAAAAACTTATTTTCTTGATCTTTATACTTGTCATTTTTGCGATTTTAATGCCCTTTTCTGGACGGAATGAAGAGAGTGTGATTCACTCTCGTTAAGTGAGAGTAGGAGGCAAAAAAAGAAATATAAATCATGAATAAATTTAAATCCACGTGTATATATTTATATAAAGAGTGATTAGAAAACCAAAATTAGGTGTAATTGTTGTATTAAAGTTGTTAAAGCAGCTAATAATTCTAAAACCAGATTTATATTTTAATCTTTTTTAATTATTTAATCAGTATATTCAAAAGAAACGGTGCGTTTTGTTTTTCTTCACTTCATCTTCTTCACTTTTCCTTCACTTCATCTCCGAGCTACAACGAAGGCTACTTCGTGAAGACTGAAGCTGAGAAATGCCAGTAGAAATCGGAGACCACTGCTAAAAGGGGCCAATTTATTTATCTCCTAAGAAATTAGACAAATTTCCGGTGGATTTGGTCGCCGTCATAACATTAGATCCGCCGGTAATAGAAGTGATAGCCATGGCGATAGATTTACAAAGTCTGAATAGAATCGAAGAGAAGACAGAAAAATAGTGAACGAAGTAGCCAGAAAATTAATAATGATGCGATGATTTACATTTAAAAGGAGCAGAAATGGCGTTTTTCTATAACCAGTAAGCCTAATTTTTTTCAAACCTTACTTTTTTCTCCCGAAATCTGTTCTTTTCTTGAGACCCATTAATGGGTATTCATTTTTAGATCTGGTCTTGGAATCGGGTACAGGAGGGGCTGTCGTGTTGTAAGTCATTTTCTTGTTCTTGAATGCATTGTGTTTGCTGCGTATGAATTGTTTTCTTGATTACTTATATGGTGTTAGAAATTTTGGGTGTTCATGGTTGATATCTCTGTGTTTGTGTTGAAAGTGACAAAGAGATGAAATGCTTAAGGAAGAAAATTTCATTAGCCATGGAAATTGGCGAGAGTTACTGGAAGAAGAGGATAGAAGAACAGAGGAGACATGAATCATGGGTTTTGGAATTTGATTAATTGTAGTAATTAGATTTAATTGCTTAAAGAAAAAGAGAAATGACAAAAGAATAGAGGAGAGATGACACGTGGCATATAAAAAGAAAAACTTGCTCTGTTAATTAACGGAAAGAGAGAGTGAACCACACTCTCTTCATTCCGTCCAGAAAAGGGCATTAAATCCGCAGAAATAACAAGTATAAGGACCGGAGAAATAAGTTTTTCGAGATAAGGGCCTCCTGAACAAAAGTCGTATAGTACAGGGGTTTTAGTATGGATTTGGCCTAAAATTAAATGTGGAGCAGTTAAATTCCGTTTCACCTTATCCCCATTACAAGGCTTCAAGTTTTTCTATATGATTCTGCTTTAGCTTCAAATTGATCGATGATGCGTTTGTATGCTAGGATATAATTGATTCAATTTAAAAAAAAATGAAACAATTTTTTTGAAAAATACATACTAATATGTGTATAGGTTTGGGTATCTGCTCAAGCGCATCCAAGCTAGGCGGACTAGGACCTTAACCTTAATATAATGTTCGATATGAGCCAGCATTTAGCTTATTTTACAAGCGGCTTAAACTTTTAGTTTTAACTAAATTTACTAATAGATCTGAATTTTTTTGCTCGGATCTGCATAAATCTAACTTGTAAGTTAATTTGGGTAATAATAAATCAGATCCTGACCGAACTTAAACGTGTAAATAAAAGAGTTAGATCCGCTTGGATCCAACTCGAATCTGTCTGGACCTACCTGATCCATGAACAAGCGTACTTGCTGGTTTCTGAGATAAACATTAAGTATCTATTTGTACCTTTTTTCCTACAATAATTACTGCTAAAGAGGAAACTTCCGCAGGCTTGAGAAATAAAGGTTTATTTTGGTTATTAAATTGAGTTCCAATATCTTTTACCAAATGAAGAAAAAAGTACCATGCAATACGTATCGTTGAAGATACATCCTGTCAGCCACAAGTCCCTGCTTGGCTACTTCCAAATTCGTTAAGTCATTTAGTACAAGCTTACAGTTAGGGGTGTGCATGGAACCTAATTATCAAAATAACCGAACCGGACTGAAAGTAGACGGTAATTCGGATTAATTATAGGAATTGCCATCAGAAAGTGAATGACCACAAGTGATGCTTAATAAATTAAGATTATCTTTAGATTGGAGGCGTTTGATATCACACTCCAAATTCCGTTGCCAAAACATAAGAAGTATAACAAGATTTTAAAATGAAAAATTTGGCAAGGACTAAATAAATAAAAACTAGTAATACGAAGATTTTTGAATAAATAAAAGATAAAAAAAGTATTATCATTGAAATAAGGTTTAATGTGTTAAAAATACCAATACATTGCAGGTGAAGTCAATTCAAACTAATACTTTTAAAATCACTACATTTAGCTCGATTTAATATTTATTGTGTTAATTATAGCCTTTAAAAATAATTTCAAACTTTTCATATATTGTTGAATCAACAAATTTTAATCAAAATGCTGACATTTCATCTAAAATCGAACCAGACCATTTGTAACTTTTAATCCGAAAGTAACACTGACCAACCAATTTTTAGGTGACTAGTGATTCTATTGGTTTTTTAGATGACATGTCAGCTTTTGAGATTACAATATTTGACATGTCAGCATTTCAGATTAAAATTAGAATAACCTAATTAATAATCTCGTACAATACAAGTGGCATCTAAAATACCCAATTGTACAATAGAAGAACCCTTCAATAACAGTCTGATATATAATCTCTTCCATGGGAAGATCAAAGCTGCTGAATTAAATAATTATCAGTTCACAGAGATGTTTGGATCGGTCGGAGTAACCGCCGTTATGCTTACGTTAGAGGCGATGGATGTGGGCATTAACACTGTAAATAAAGCAGCAATGAGCAAAGGCATGAGTCGCTATACACTCGTAGTTTACTCTAACTTCATCGCTGTTTTTCTTCTTCTTTTTTCTTCCTTCATCTTTTACAGGCAAGTCCGAGGGTATTTAAAGTATTACCGTTTTGTAATTTGGTTATATAATTTTGATTCGTTTTAATTTGATTATCGAATTAAACTTTTGAAAATTTTATGACTAAAATACATTATGTGACAGCCGGTTTTTGCTTATTTTAACATATTTTCGTCCGAAAAAGTTTATCATGTACGTATAATTTGATTTTAAGACAAAACTTTACGCAAACTATACAAATATGACAAGTTTTCAGACTAAAATCAGCAAAAACCGATGGCTGAGGGGCGAAGCCAGACAATTTTTTAAAGGGGGGCAAAAAAACTTACAAATTATACATATAAATTGTCATTAGGTGTATAATGTGGGCAAGTATTAGTAAAATTAATTAAATATATAAATTTATAATAATATGTACATGTATTAATTAAGAAACTATTTTATCAAAGGTGGTCCCCACCTTTATTAAGAGGTAGCTTCGCCTCTGCATATGTATTTTTGATATTTTGGAACTAAAATTTAGTAATCAAATTTTGATCAGTAAATGAGAATCAAGTTCCGTAATTTCACTAATTCCCAATTCTTTGTAAATTTCATGTATTTGAAATTCATTTCTTTTCAACAGAAAAAGAAATGAGCCAGCAATTACATTCTCTTTAATCTGCAGGATTTTTGTCCTAAGTCTGCTCAGGTAATTAATTAATTCTGTGATAATTTTGCTAATTAATTAAAGTGATTTTAAGTGTGTTTGTATGGTTTAGTTGTTGTGGTCAGGTATTTACCAATATTGGAATAGGATACAGCTCTCCAACTCTAGCTTCTGCCATGATTGATTTAACTCCGGCTTTTACCTTCATTCTTGGAGTCTTCGCAAGGTTAGCGCTTCTCATTTCATCGAAGACAATTTATATTGCACAGAAACTTTTCAAATCATATGCATGATTCGGTTCTTTATATAATATTTTTGAATTAACCGAAATATATATAATTTTATTTTTCTATAGTTTAAAAGACTTAAGGCAATTTTTATAATATTTTTAGTACTTAAATATCAATTTTTCCTCAAAATTTGTATATATTTAAAAATTGATACACAATTGATTTTTTATTTTTATTTTTCAATAATTAATATTAAATGTATACTTTGACAACAAGCAAGTATGATATAAATTTCATATTGAAAAATTAGAAATAAAATGTTGAACATTTAAATAGAAATGACTCATTAACCAATTAATTACTAACAATTATGAATTGAGGTTTTTTCTTTTTTGATAATTGGGAGGGGGAGCGCTTGTTGGAGGAAATGAACCCACGATTTTGACAGTTTTTTATCAAGCGCTTATATCATTTAAGTTACATCTCGTTGGTATTAAGAATTGAGGTTGAGTGTGACCTAGTTACCTTTATGGCCTCATAAGTGTATTTTTTTATACGTTGTGCTCATTTTGGTTCCAACAGTTTTTAAAATCCGACATTCTGAATTTATAAATTACTATACTAAAAAATATATCATTTTTCCGTTTCATGTTTCGGGAGTTTCAGCATTTCTGTTTCTGTAGCATTTCATAGGGGGCAACAATTCAATTCAATCTAAAGTGACTCAATTAGAATTTTTATCTTGCATATAGGATGGAAATCCTGAATTTCAGGATGAAAAGTAGTCAGGCAAAGTGTATCGGCACAATGGTATTGATCACCGGAGGATTAATTTTTACTTTATACAAAGGTCCGTCGATTACAGGTGGCGATGACGATGATGACTTACAGAAAAAAATGATTTTCTCATCTCCATCAAACTGGGCAATTGGAGGATTTTTCCTTTCAGTTCATAGTTTCATCCTGGCTCTAATCTATATAGTCCTGGTTAGTCTCTAAAAATATTAAGAGTTTGTTACTAATTTTTGAATAAAATGTTATCTCGGTATTTAAATTTATGAGTCAAGATCAATTAACTCATATTAACTTATTTTAATCAGCTACGGACAATACTCTCTGTGTTAAGATCAATTAATCCTCAAATTGGATCCTCACGGTTTCTGAAAGCGTTAATTTTCGAGTTAATTGACCTAAAAATAGAGAGTGTTGTTTTAATTGATTAAAATGATTAAGCATGAGTTAATTAACATGACACATAAATTCAAGGACCTAATTTAACAATTTCAGTAAAGAGAATTACATATTTGTATTATAAAAACTCTAATTTAACATTTTGCAGACTTGGATAATCAGGGATTATCCTTCAGAACTCATGATCACACTCTTAAATTCAACAATGGTGACCGTTTTTTCAGCCTCAGTTTCATTGGTAGCAGAAAAAGATCCAAATGCTTGGACAATCACTCCTGATATTCAGTTACTATCCATTAGCTTTACGGTATGCATATATAAAGTTAATAAACATGTACACCAACTCCGTTCTTGATAAATCGATACACCAATTAAAAATTCGGTGAAAATTGATGAAGTGGAAGCCGAATAAATTGATCACGTCATTCACACATCAAAACAGTGTGTTTTGAAAATTCAACTTCTATATCATCAATTTTCACTTATATATATCAATTTGCAAAATAAAAAAAAAATTGATATATAATTTTACCAATTTTATAAACTATGGTTAAATTGTAAAAACGTACATAATCCATAAGTTTACATATTAAAATCCTATGAAGTATAACTAACTATTATGTACTATAATTATTAATGACTTAATGTGTTGTGTTGCTGAATTTTACAGGCAGTTTTTGGTGTGTCACTTCGAACCATAGTGCATACATGGGCATGTCACAAGAAAGGACCTGTCTACACTTGCATGTTCAAACCACTTGGAATGGTTATAGCTGTATTTATGGGAGTTTCTTTTCTTGGAGACAATCTCTATCTTGGAAGGTATTCACATATCAATCTAGTGCATGGTATTGGGATATAACCGAATTAACCGACCAAATTTAATTAAAACTTTAATTAGCTAGGTTTTTGGTTAATTTTCTTTAGTTATAGTTAGTAATTTTTAAAATTAGTTAATTCGGTTTGGTTTTATTTTTAGTATGAAAATTTTGAATTGACCAAACCAACATAATTAACAAAGTTATACAAATATAAATGTTATTTTTGCATATAACTAAAAATTATATTCATAAAAGAAAAACTAAAAATTATACCAAAATTTTATCTTTTAAAATAACTTGACATTAATAAAATTCATTAATTTAATTAACTGGAAGACTGGACCAACCAATTATTTTGGTTCGATTGAAATTTGGTTTATATATTTCGATGACAATTCGTTTAAAAAAATTTGGATAAATTCGGACCAAATTGCCGATGGACACCTTTAGTGCGTGTATATTTATCCAATCATATATTTTGGTATTTCATCTTAATTTTTAAAACTCTAAATCTTTATACTTGTAACCTGTTGGTATAAAAATATCTACGTATCGCGGTCTTTGTTTAATTATTATTTTTTTAGCATTTTTTTTTCAGTATCGCTTTAGATATATGCACTATATGTGTGTTTAAATTTCTTATTGAAATATCTGTTTTGTAGTGTGATAGGAGGTGGTACAATTGGCATAGGGTTTTATGGTGTAATGTGGGGGAAAAGCCGAGAAGACAAAGAAAGCTGCGGTTTCGAGTCATCTTCTCTTAAAGCCCCACTTTTACGCAACAAATTCCTTAAATTTATACCATTTTTGCACTGAAACAATATACATATGGTACAATTAAATAACCCATGTTTCCACTTATTGCTATTTTTGGCTTTTGTAAGTATTTTTTGGAACAAAGGATCAATTCACCTCTTCAATTTGGCACGAAATATCAAAAAAAATATTTTGGAGAGTTTTGGTCAAACAGATTCGCAACTTGCGTTTTTATATCGAAAACACCAAAGAGAGTGAGATTCTTAATTTTATTTAATTAAATTAACTAAACACGATGATCCTAAGTAAACCATTATTAGAACCTTAATTCAACCTGATTAAAACTTAATCTAAAATTCAAATCACCCTAATTTATCCTAATTATAGACCTAATTTGATCAGATTAATTCCTAATTTAACATTAACTCAGCCGCCTTCTTTATCCACTTGTTGCTGTCGGCTTTTTCTTCATCTGCCGGAACCACCAGCAGCTACCACCAGCAATCCGCAGCAACAACTCACAGACCAAAAAGCAACTCGTAACAGCCACACCACACCACACCAAACAATAACCATTTACCTATTCAAACAACGCAAACCAGAAAAAAAATCAGACGGCGAAGAAGAATAGAACTGCAACTGAAGATGATGGTCGGCGAAGAAGAAGTAAAGGAATATGCTGGAAAAGTAGCAGTGGAAAGCGTTTTTGTTGGTTCACCGCCGGCGGCCTCTTGTGTTTCCCATCGTAGTTCGTACCTGATAACAAGATAGATGGAACAAACTCAAAAAAGAACCTAAACCAAGCAGGATTGTCGCCAAAACCGACATGACCCAGCAGAGAGACCGGAGCGAACAAATAACAAAGGAAGAACTCGGCAAATAACCGAGACGGGCACATCTCAACAAACCGAGTAAATCCATATATAAAGGCTTACTCGGCCAAAGCATAACGCTCATCTCGGCTAAACCGAGCAAGATCCCTCAAAGCGAAACCGTCATCTCGCCCAACCGAGCAGGATCCCCCAAAAGCAACGACCATCTCGGTCAACCGAGCATGATCTATCCTAGTTACAGAAACAAAGTATGACAAAAGATACTCTGACATCACCGACATTCTCTAAATATAAGGGTTTTTCTAAACCATTTTCCATAGGGTGCGAATGGGCAAGAGTTTGGAAGGGGCTTTTTTTATGGTAAAGTGCATAGTTGTGGGTCTGTTTGACCCCAAGTTAAGGGGGTGAATTAATCCTTTGTTCCTATTTTTTTGGCACATTTAATGAACATCTTATAGATATATGTGAATATGTGATAGGTTAAACCCACCTTGAGGCCTTATTTTATCAAAACAATGTATATTTGAAAGTAAATCTATTTGTCTCCTAGGACGAGCTTAGGTAGTGATTTTTTGGCCCGAGCCCGAATTCGAGTTTGACAAAAGTCCATTATTTTATCGACGGGTTCATACTTTTACACATAAGCTCAAAAAATCTCGGTACAAAAACCCACATATATAGATTATAAGGGTAGGATTTGGGAAGAAAATATAAATCTCGAACCGGTCCCAGGTCCAGCCGGCAGCGGAGCTAGTCGGCGGAGAGGATTTCTCTTTTTAAAAATTATTAAAAAGAAAAAGCGCATTTTTGTCTTTAATTTAAAATAAATTGTTAAAAAGAAAAAAGCGTATTTTGGTTTTAGATTTAAAATTTTGAAGAGTTTAATCTGGACATTATTAAAAATATTAAAGTTATTTTTAAACTTTTTTTCTATCGAATCTGACTCTGTTAATTACAATATTTAACGGAAAGATTTATTTATCCGGTTTTAAAACAATAAGTTTTAATTGTTCAATTTATAAAGCACGGGAGTTTTATTATAAGCAAAAGGTACAAAAAAGCTCTCGTAGTTTTCATAAAAGTACAAATCGGCCATTTTATTTTTTTGGGTATAATTAAGCCCTCTTTGTTTCCAAATAGAGCAAATAACCCCTTTCGTTCAACACCATTAGAAACACTCGTTAATGGCTGACATGTCTCCCATAATCATATAGGGAAAAAGTCCAAAAATAATTTTAATGTTTAGAATATTTACCAAAAATTTGAGGGGGTAAGTGTCCCAAAAGTAAACTAAAAGGGTTTATTTGTTCGATTTTAAAATAACGAGGGTTTAATTATTCAACTTTAAAAACACGAAGCTTAATTGTGCCTAAAAAATTAAAAGGATAATTGTACTTTTAAGAAAAAATCGATAGTTTTTTTATACCTTCTGCATTTATTATACCCAGAAAAAGTTTAAAAACTTATACTGTCTTTTTGGGTAAACTATGAGAATTTTTTTTTTCTCTTTTACCTAGATTATATTAAGCCAACTTTTGACATTTAAATCCAGGGTTTTTGAGGCACCCAAAAATCCAGTTCTGTGCCTCTTTTGGAATTAATTCCAAAAGAGTGTCTGGACCCACATGTTCCGCATTCTAGGAATGCGGAACATGTGGGGTTCCGCATTCTAGGAATGCGGAACACGCTCGCGGCACCGACGGAAGACTCACGGTTTGAGAATACAGAGACCGAGGACTCGTAGATATGAGGATTAGATTTCATATTTTTGTTCATTTATCGATTTTTGTATTTTAGTATATGTTGTATGTTTACTATATTTTGTATATTATAATCGTTTGTTAAAATTGTTATTTTTTTTATAAGCGTCTGTTAAAATCATTAGTTAAATAAAACAAATATTTAAATCGTCTATTAATTTTTTAATTTTTTTTATAAGTGTTTGTTAAAATCAGTAGTTAAATCAAACAAGCATTTAAATCGATTCTTAATATATTTATTTTAAATTGTTTTTAGTTTATAGTTTATATTAAAAAAATTAAAATAATATTTATTTATTTTTTAAAATAAAAATTCTGCAATGATTGGACACTAAATGCCCAATCATTGCAGCCCCAATGATTGGGGAGACAGTTTTGTCTCCCCAATCATTGGGGAAGCATGTTCCGCATTCCTAGAATGCGGAACGTGCTTAAGCAGCTGATTACTGTTAATCAGCTGCTTGCCTTGTTCCGCATTTTTAGAATGCGGAACGGGTGGGACCATGCACTCTTTCGGAATTAATTCCGAAAGAGGCACTGGTTTGAAAATTTGGATGCCTCATATCAAAAACCCTTAAATCCATGGTGACCGTCAAAAGTGATCATAATCATTTTCATTGATAAACTCTCTAGTCTCTACAACCACTAAAGACAGCAGCAGAATCTTCGAGCTCATGAAGTATATATGAGCACACTAAACACAAACACATAGTAATTTCTAAAGTTAAAGGTGTTTTATACTATAAAAAATTAATTAATATAATATAATTTACTTACAATGTAAAAAGTAATTATACCTTTTAAAACCATTTAACGGCTAATCAAATTTACTAAATAAATACTTTTCTCAACACGTTTGAAAAAAGATAGACGAGTTTTGCACAAAATGAATAAAACATGGTAATATTATTTTACCACCTCATTTGTCCTTGTTAATTAGTGGAATCATACCTAAATTATATTTAATGCTTATTTAAACTCACTATAGAGATAATATGGCGCGGATGACTTAGTAAGACACTCTTCTGTCTTAAGTGAGGTCGTGGGTTCGAACCGTACTTATGCATGCAACCGTTTAAAACTTGGGGTCAGAGTTTGTCTCCTGCAAGAAACCTACACGGCTTGAATGAGGATTAATCTGAATGTGAAAGGTTTAAAGGTATCATCTCATAGTTGAGACCCGTTCAAGAAACCTCATGAATCATTTATAAAAAAAAATTCAATATAAATTGGGAGAGAGAATGCGACATGAACTTATAAGAAAGGACAAATGACTAAAAACGGCCAAATCTTTCGTGAAAATTTTATAAAAGTCCAAACTTTTAATTTTATCCAATTTGTCCTAAAAAACATGACTTCGTTTCAATTTTGTCCAACTATGTACTCCCTCCGTCCCAATAGAGTTGTCCACTTTGCTAAAAAAAAAATTATCCTAAAATTGTTGTCCACTTCCAAAAAGTAACAATTTTAAAAACTAATATTCCTATTTTATCCCTATTTAAATTCCACTAATGAAGTAAATTAAAAGTGGACCCACATTAAATAAAGGTATAATAAGAAAACTAGAGAAAAATTTATAAGTTCCATAATAATAATTATGTTTTCTTAAACTGTGTGATAAAAGTAAAATGGACAACTCTATTGGGATGGAGGGAATAATTTTTTTCATATGGTGCCTATGTGGTGCTGATGTGGGATGCCACACATCAGCGCCACATAAGCAAAATTGTGTAATTGGACATAATTAAAATGAAATCATGTATTTCAGGACAAATTGAATAAAATCGAAATATTTGAACTTTTATAAAACTTTTATAAAAGGTATAGCTTTTTTTTAGTCATTTGACCGATAAGAAAAGGCATGTAAAAATCGAGCAAGTCACTTTTAAAACAGTACCGAATGAGTATATGAATGGTGATGGTGAACGGCACCCAATTGTAGACTCAATTATGTATAAAATGAACATAAAGTAAAGTGAGGCAGAAATAGTGAGAGAAATGGGGACAGCCCTAACTTTTATAGGAATGGTGCTGGTTATTCTAGCTCAAGTTGGCTCTTTGGTAATTAACAAACTAGCCTTCTCCAATGGCATCAACAAGTATGTTCTTTTAGTTTACACTAATGCCCTCTCCACCCTCATTCTTCTTCCTTGTTCATTCATTTTTCACAGGTTCTTCTCTATAACTCTACTATGTAACTATGTTTAAACTCTCACTCAGATTTTTTTTTAATTTTTTTTCAATAATCTCTTTAATTTAATTTATTCCAACAGATCACAGAGGCCTCCGTTGAGCTTCTCTGTGCTTTTAAGGATCTTCTTGCTGGCGCTTATCGGGTTTGAATGCTTAATTGATTAAACTTTTTCAGTTGAAAATTCTGATATTATTCTCTGATTGTAATTTTTTGTATTCATGCAGAGTGGTTCTAAATATATTTTCAAGTGTTGGTATAGAGTACAGCTCTCCAGTGCTTGCTACAGCCATGCTTAATCTCATCCCGGCTTTTACCTTTGCACTGACTCTCATTTTGAGGTTGTCATTTTTTTCCATATATTTCTGTCTTTCAATTTATTTTTAGAAACATTTTCATTTGGCATAATCATCTTTGATATTTTTTTATTGAGTAAATTACTATAACACCCCTCATATTTCATATAATTCACAGTTTAATCTCTTATTTAAATATTAAACTATATAGCCCCTCACTTTTGTTTTTGTTAACGATTTAGTCATTCTGCCCATTTTGAATGTTAGTCAACAAAGTCAACGAAACTATATGGTCCCCCACTTTTGTCTTTCTAAACTATTTCACCCCTTACTTTTATTGTTGTTAATGATTTTGTCCCTTAATTTTGATAATTAATTTATCCATAAGTCCTTTGACTTTGTTGACTAACACTAAAAATGGACAGAGGGATTTAAATATTGACGGAAGCAAAATTGAGGGACTACATAGTTTAATTTTCAAATAAGAGGGACTAAATTGTGAATTATATCAAATGTGAGAGATTTCATTGTAATTTGCTCTTATTTAATTTTTAATTTCAAACTAGAGTGAAAAAAGATTCAAATTTATATTGCTTCATATAGTTTTCAATTTGCCATTTTACCATCAAGAATTTTAAATATGAAGGACATATATTCCACTCTGCTTTAAATAAATGGCTATAATTGAAATTTGAAATTGAAAAATGAAATTAAAATTAATGATTTTATAAGTTTGAACCAAAAACAAAATAGGTTGAAAAGGTGTAGTGTTTTCGATGATTAAACCTTTTAATTTTAATTTTGTGACTTAGAATGGAGAAACTGGATTGGAGAAGCAGAAGCAGTGTGGCTAAATTATTGGGAACCATAGTATCAATTACTGGGGCATTTGTTGTCACATTTTACAAGGGCGCAACGTTGTTGAAGACGCCAAAATCAAGTTGGATTCTTGGAGGATTTTTCCTTACAGCTGAATCCTTTTTAATTTCAGTTTGGTACATTTTACAGGTTCGATTTGCACCTATTTATAGAAAGCTTAGCGAATAGAACAGCAAAATAAAATGTATCCGAAACACTGATTCTATTTCCCCTGAAGCATTGCAGACGTTCATTCTCCGGAGTTTCCCAGCAGTCGTTACAGTTATGTTTTACTACTGCTTCTTTTGCACTATAGTTTGTGGGGTGTACAGCTTCGTTGTAGTCAATGACGTAGATGCTTGGCGGTTAAGGCTTGATATCGGACTGGTTGCTCTTTTATACAGCGTAAGCAGAACCGTTTTAGTTTCAGAAAATAAAATCATTGTTGATGTCAAGTAAATAAGCCTAATTGTGCTAAACAGTCGAACCTTTTCAACTTACTGAAAATCTATTCAAACCTTTCAAAAATTGTAAAATTATATGATGCAGACGATTGTTACTACTGTGTTTAAAAACACCTTATGCGCGTGGTGCCTATGGAAGGCGGGACCTCTCTACGTTTCTATGTTCAAGCCGTTGGGAATTATTCTTGCTGTGCTCTTAGACTTCGTCTTCTTAGGCGAATCCCTTCATCTCGGAAGGTACCAAATTTACTTTATTTTTCGGTCTTTTTTTTATTTATAGAACATCTAATGTTTATGTTAATGTTCAACTATAAAATCTATTGCAGTGTGATCGGAGCAAGTGTAATAGTTGTCGGATTTTATTTAGTAATGTGGGGTAAAGCCAAAGAGGAGTATGTAATTGATCATGATACAGATTTGGGTAGAAAAGCTCCTTTGCTACCAACTAAAATTAAATCAGAAATCGTGGTGGCTTAGCCTTTTTGAACATGAAATAAAACAGTTAATATATGTTCTTGTCTAGCGGCCACTGACCAGCAATATCCTATGTGATGGATTCGGTTCATCTTAAAAAAAATTGAGTTCCTGAAACAGAAGGTTGCTCCATGATTTTTTGGTATCTATTTTATCATAACCATTTTCAACACAATTGAGATTTATTCTATTTTCTCAATTATGCTCCTTGAAACATGGAGTACCAATGGAAGTGTTCTATAATGGCTAATAAATTGTTTCAATTTTTATAGTCCTCTATTTTTGTCTTTTTATTAGGAGAAACGTTTTTAAAAATATTAAATTTCATAACGAAAAAAATCTTATCTTTTTAACTTTTTAATTTATATCTATTATTAAAATTGTTAATTTTATTTCATTTATCAATTTATAGCTTCAATTGTTGCTATTTATTTAAATTAGCTTAAAAAAATTTCAAATATATTTTTCATTATTTCATCATATTTTTACAATTTGTATTAAAAATTTCAAATATGTACGGTCAACTCTCTAATAATTAATATGAATAGTGGATCAAAAAAATATTAATTATTAGAATTATTAATTTATTTAATTTATATAGAAAAAATTATAAAAAGTATAAAATATATTTTAAAGCATTTATATTCATCAACCTAATATTAATATTATACTATAAAAAATCAATTAAATACACTTCACAGTCACTCAATTCAAAAGAAATAATTTAATATTCAGTTCAAAAAATATTAACTTGATATTGAATGAAAATTAAGTATAAAAAAATTATATTCATGAAGTAAAATAATTTCAATATATTTTTGTACTAGAGATGCTTTACTTGCTTTTACTTATTATAAAAAAAATCAACTAAATACACTTCACAATCACTCAATCCAAAAGAAATAACTTAACATTCAGTTTAAAAAATATTAACTTGATGAAAATTAAGTATAAAAAAAATTGTATTCATGAAATAAAATAATTTTAATATATTTTTGTACTAGAGATGTTTTACTTATTTTTTGAGAGGAGAGATGTTTTACTCAATGTTTTAAAACCCGGACAGGTGAAAGAACCGGTGTAGCCATCGAATTAAGGTTCAACCGGTTGAACCGGTTCAACCGCCGGTTCAACCTGTTTTATAAAAATTTATATATTTATATAATATAAGTGAGATATATATGCATAGATTTAAGTTTTTAAATAATAAACTGATATTCAATAAGATTTTGAATTTTTGACAAATGACAATTATAACATTTTTAAAATAAACACTAAATATTATTAAAAACAATTACAAAAATAAATATTTTATGTAATTTCTTTTTTTTACAGCACTAAAAATGAACAAATATGTTTTCTCAAACAAAAAAGAGTGAATGAATATTAGACTTCAAGTGTCATAAAAAAGCCCAAGCCTTTTTGCTCTAATTATCTCTTGCCATATGTTTTTATTTGGCCTATCATAATAACGGATGCTTCTAGGGTTTTATCATCAAAAATGTTCTTACTATCTTCTATGCAGCCGCAGTGACATGCCAACATTCAACAAAATTCATTTTACTTTACCAATATTATGCGTCGTTTAATGACATATACAACACCTACCCCCCATTTCCATAAGCCACCAACCAGCAAGAAGTTTCTTATTTCACGAATCTCTACGGCACCAACAGCTTTTATAGTAAAATTTTGAGATTTATGTAGCAAATATCTTAACCGGCCGGTTTATATGGGTTAACCGGTTCAACGGTTCTCCGTTTCTTACGGTTATTTCCGGTTCAAAGAGGTTGAACCGGAAATCCGGGTCTTTTGGTAGAATCGGACCGGACAGGTCTCCGGTTCCCGATCCAACCGGTTGAACCGGCCGGTCCGGTCCGGGTTTTTAATCATTGGTTTTACTTACTTTTACTTGTTCATCTAATAACTTCCCATAAAAAATTTCTCAAACAAAACAAAAAGTTATAATTTGATGATATTTCATCTTCCATCTTATGAATTAAGGTTAGTGTTATTCTAAATAAAACATTACTTGTTATATATTTCAGTAGAAAAATCTCTCTAATAATTAATATTCCTATAGAATATAATTTAAATTTTATTAATTATTAAATAATAGAATTATTAATCATCCAGTGTAATAAAATTGGTTCCCTCAATTTTTATTAATTATTAGAATTATTAATTTATTGAATATTAACTATTATAGGGTCTACTATATACAGTATTTTAAAAAAAAAAATCATTGTAATTTAAATTGAAAATTAAAAAATTGTGCCATAGCATTTTTCAATATTAAGCCAAAAAAATGACTGCTTTCTTCATTCATCTATTCGGTGATTCTTAAGTATTTCTTAATCCTTTGAATACTTGAATTTTACTTATGAATCTTTTAACTCAACTCTTAAATTTTTAATCTTAACTCTCTTCTTCAATGGCACCACCGCCACAAACTGAAACTAAAGAAGTCGCCAAAGAATTCAGATTCTTCAACGTATACAAAGACGGCACCGTTGACCTGTTCTTTAAAAACTGGAAAACCGTCCCGCCGTCCGACGACCCAGTAACCGGTGTCCGATCAAAAGACGTCACAATCTCCACACAACCACCGGTCTCCGCTCGTATTTTCTTACCCAAACTCCAAAACCTTAACCAAAACAAAAACCCAGTCTTGTTCTACATTCACGGAGGTGGGTTTTCAATGATGTCCGCCTTTTCTCCTCACTACCACCGTCATTGCGCTTTCCTCGCCGCCGAAGCTAACGCCGTCGTCGTCTCCATTGAGTACGGTCTCTTCCCAACCCGACCCATACCCGCTTGCTACGAGGATTCATGGATCGGGCTTCAGTGGGTGGCTTCTCATGTCAACGGAAACGGACCGGAGAATTGGTTGAACGATCATGTCGATTTTGAGAAACTTTTCATCGGCGGCGACAGTGCCGGCGGTAATATAACGCATGATTTATCATTTCGGGTCGGGACAATCGGGTTACCCGATGGAGTTAAGTTAAACGGTGCGTTTTTGGTGCATCCGTTTTTTGGTGGGAGTGAAGACGATGAGATGTGGATGCATATGTGTGTTGATAATAAAGGGTTGCATGATCCTAGAATGAACCCGTCTGTAGAGGATATCGGCAAGCTTGGGTGTGGGAGAGTTTTAATTTTTGTTGCGGGGAAAGATTATTTGAAGGGGCCTGGGGAATTTTATTATGAGAAGATGAAGATGAGTGGATTCAAAGGTAGTTTTGAAATTGTTGAGAATGAAAATGAAGAACATTGTTTTTATTTGGGTAATTTTGAGTCTGAAAAAGCTGTGGAGTTGCAGAACAAGATTGTTTCTTTTCTTAAACAAGAGTGATTTGGTTCTGTTTTTATTAATGATTTTGATTATTATGTATGTTGTTAATAAATTATGGTTTTGTTTTTCAAATGTTCTTGATTGTTTGATTGATTTCTTGCTATTTACTTGCATTTGTATTTCAAATCTTTGCAAAGACCTGTTAGGCTGTTAGTATTATAATAGGGCCAAATGTCGTAAAAAGGCCAAACCTTTCTTAAAAGTTTCACAAAAGTCCTGACCTTTCAATTTTGTCGATTTTGGCTAAATAAATTATTTGGTTTCAATTGTGGCCAACTCTCAATTTGATTTCAATTTGCCTATGTGACGCCTATGTGGCGCCTATGTGGCATGCCTAATATTGAAAGGTCAGGATATTTGTGAAACCAAATAATTCATTTTTGGCCAAAATCGCCAAAATTGAAAGGTCAGGACTTTTGTGAAACCAAATAATCAGTTTTTGGTCAAAATCGGCAAAATTAAAAGGTCAGGACTTTTGAGAAACTTTTGTGAAAGATTTGGCCTTTTTACAACATTTGGCCTTAGAATAATGTAGTTTCTCTGAAGAAAAAGATGAAACAGAGAAATGTAATATCTGCACATGCAATAAACTTATTGGAGATGAGTTGCTCGTGAATTATTCGAAATCTACTAAAAAAATATCGAATGTATCTCAAATGACTCGAGTTTCATTATGAACAGAGTTCAAATATCAATATAGAGGTTCGTGAGGCTCGCTAGCTTAAACAAATCCCTTATAAATTAAATAAATTTATTTTTATTAAATTCAAGTCGAATTCAAATTGCTAGAATAGTGTTATAGTAAATTTGATTAACACACTTGAGCTTAAACTGAATCCGCAGTATGGTATTGCGGATTCAGTGACCCAAACACAAAAGTAGAAATATTTTTCGAAGGAGCACAAATATGAAAATATTTTCGCTACGAAAAATCTTTACGTCAAAAACCCTAAGTTCGAGCTTGCTCTAATTCATGCTCGACTCGGTCCATTTACACCCATAATGATCAAAGATAAGAATAATTCAATTATTTATTGTAATAAATTGAATCTATTATCTCTTTAAGTCTAATATTATACACATTACATTGTTAAGAATAGTTGGTTCATGTTTATAATTGAATGAAATTTAAGTTCATATACTAACAAATAGATTTGTTATGAATCTGGATATTCATCCATGCCGTCTCTCTGGGGCCGGATTTGACCACTAATTTTCTTGTCTTAAGCCCGGCTCGAGTCCAAGGTTTGGGAAAAGGCATTATTTTATGGGCGCCTCGAGCTTTCATTTTTTTTTATAATTTCTCATGTAAATTCAAAAAAAGCTTAATTCGAACCTGTATAGATTGAATGTGAGAGCTGAGACTGAGTAGCAACTATGAAATCCGGACTGGACTCAGGCCGGGCTTGAGTTTACTAAAAAGTTAGTAAAGTCTGTCAATTCCGGCGCGGGCCGAACCATGAACATGTCTACTAAAAATGTAAAACAAAAAGTTTAAAATTGCTAGTTTCAGGCCTATATTGAATAAAAATTAAGTTTAAACACTAAAAAGGAAACAAATGAAAAGTAAAAATGCTACCACTACAGTTTCTCAATCAAAGAATAACAGAGATTCTATTTTCTTCAAGACCAATGAGATTCCATTCCGCTGGAATATAAATGTTTAGTTGTTGGAATCTTGTCGTGACCCTATATTCAAACTGCTCTGGTCTTACTTCAATTATTACAAAAAAAACTGGTCTGCTCTAAATCTTCTCCGGGCCGGACACTCACTCCTCAGTGTACACTAATTAGGACATGACTGAACTTAAACTAAAAAAAATGGAAATCAAATTAGCATTACCATTTATAGGGATGATAATGGCAGAAACTGCACAAGTTGGACTCATAATTCTAAGCAAAGTAGCCATGTCTAAAGGCATGAGCATCTTCATCTTTGTCTTTTACTCTAATGCCCTTGCTTCTCTGGTTCTTCTCCCCATTTCTTTGATATTTCACAGGTAATACTCTTATTTATTTTATTTATTTTTATTACTATTTAATTGTTTGTGATTGATTTGCAGATCAGAGAGGCCTCCACTGACTTTTTCAACTGTTTGTGGATTCTTTTTGCTTGGTTTATTTGGGTATGTAATTGTGGATTAATTTGTTTTTGATTAGGAAATTTATTGTGTTGGGCTTGATTGGTGTTGGCTTAATTTTAGGTGCTTGGCTCAGTTTTTTGGGTATGCTGGGATTAACCTTAGTTCTCCTACACTTGGGACTGCCATTCTCAATCTTGTCCCTGGTCTTACCTTTATACTTGCTGTTGCTTTCAGGTTAGATTCATTACTCTATCTGATTGCTTTGAATTCTAGTTACTACTGAAGACGGTATGGGTATTTTGAAATTAATGGCATTACTTGACTAATATTATTCGGATAGAAAAGATACGGATACGGTTAAACATGACACTTGGACACGGCGAAAGACTGTTATTTTAAAGTTTTCTATGTAAAAAATGAAGTTTTATGTCCAAAATGCCAAATTTCAGACATGTTTTTGAATCGGGAAATGTCGATTGAATGAAGTGTCCGTGCTACTTAGGCTGTCATCACCTTAGCTTACTTAAATGTTAGATTACAGAATGTATTGCATTTATAGTGACAGCATAAAACATAGAAAATTTGATTGTTTTGTGGACATCTACCTTAAGTTTTAGCAGCATGTTTTCTGGTTGATTGTTGCGTAGAAGATTTTTTTCGGAAGCTTTGGTGAGAATGCGTTGGAGTAAACATTATCTATTGACTAAATCATTAGTCATAGCACCTTCTCTTAAACCATTCCCGTATATGTACTTTCAGGGAGACTATACTTCTTAATTTTCAAAACACAAATGATCCCTTTTCTATTGAGCTCCAAAAGGAATAAAATTAGACTCTGACTATGTTCTCATCCCTTACAAAGCATGGACTTGGCTTGTACATTCGAATGCCCTGCAAATTCATAAATCAATGCTCTTAAATACAAACTTTTCAAATAAGTAATGCGATCCGACTATATAAATTCTTCCAATCAACTTGCGTCATGTACCAATTGTGAACATCACTTGTGACTCGTGTATGCTTCCAGTATAAGTAAATCAAAGAAAGTGAAGCGTTTTTTCATTTTTTCCTCATCAAGAACTAAAGTCTATTCAGTATTTCAAAGATAAAAGTTACTAACTTCAGAGTACAATCGTTAAATATTGCTTACTTTATTTAGTAATTCTGAATAGACATCATATTGGTTATGTTATTACAGTCACAAAGTTTTATCCGTAGTTTATTGGGAGAATGCAGCTTCAAAATAAAACTAAAGACATTGTGTTTCTTATCATAAGATTGAGGTATAACTTGGAAAGAGAAGCGGTGTGCTAACTTGTTGTAAATTAGGTCACCTTTGTTTTTACTTAGTTTTATTTATCTATAATCGTTTGATTAAGCTCGACCCCTACAACAAATTTAAGTGCTCTAGTACTTTGAAGCTTCTCTACTCAGCCTTCATTGTAAGAGTCCTGCACTGTAACTTAATGGATTTGATTTCCTAATTCCTGTCATTAAGAACTTTCTTTTTCCCAAGAAGGAATAACAACAAAAGAAAATTGTTATCCACTAACATAATTTTTTGCTGAACTCATGGTTTGAAGATGAGTAATGATCAGCAAAATGGTAGTAAAAGCCCTTTTCTGAAACAATTGATAGACTGCTAATGCTGCTAAGAATGAAATAATTACTGCTACGCATGAGCTAAAACTGATTAATTCTATGGCTTTAGGATGGAAAAACTTGACTGGAGAACCTCTACTTCCATTGCTAAATCCATGGGAACAATAATTTCAGTTGGAGGAGTGTTCATTTTAACTTATTACAAAGGTCCGCCGCTTTTCATGACACCTAATTTAAATTCATTTCATCAACTTTCTATGCAACCATCAAACTGGATTATTGGAGGATTGCTACTTGCAATTGATTGTGTCTTGACTTCTGCATGGATTATCATACAGGTAAAGTTGATCAAATCCTTCTCAGAAAGGGAACTTTTTGGAAATAGAAGATTTTACTAATTTTGCATTCTTAACCTTTTAGGCAGTGATCCTCAAGAGATATTCGGCGGAGCTAATTGTTGTCTTCTTTTATTGCTTCTTTGTGACCACTCTGTCTGCAATAGTTTGTTTGGTTGTTGAACGAGATCCTTCTTCTTGGAGTTTAAGACCTAATATAAGATTTGTTTCCATTTTGTACTCGGTAAGTAAATAAACGTAATGCATTTCTTATGTTGATAAGATAACCTATCGTTAGCGAATAATACTTGCTTATTCTATTCTGCACCTAACATAATGAGCTTTAGTGAATGTGAATATAGGAATTCCTGCCATTGCATTTCAACTTAGCACATATAATTCTGATATGGACACTATTCTAAAGAGCATTCTATAAATTGAGAATCTTCACCGTCATATTGTAGGGAGTTTTTGGCTCTGCACTCCAAGTTGGAATTTCAACATGGTGCCTGAGGCAGACAGGGCCTGTTTTTGTTGCTATGTTCAAGCCCATAGGCATAGTCATTGCAGCTGCAGTGGGAACCGTCTGCTTAAGCGAGACCTTGTATCTTGGAAGGTAGGTTACCACAATTTTTTGTTCTAGCGTTAAGGTGGTTATGAATTTGACTGATCATGTTATTGAACGGGATTCATTTCATCCCTGCCTTGTTATGTCATTGTTTTTCAAGTATAAATGATACTTTAGTAACGTTATTACCTAAACATTGTAGTTTTGTTGGAGCAATTGTGATTGTTGTTGGATTCTATGCTGTGATGTGGGGAAAATCCAAAGAGCAGAAGACGGGTGCGAGTCGTAGATTAAGGAGTACCGAGTCAGGCAGCCAAAAAGAGCATCTCCTGCAAAGCCATGTTGATGACATATAAAACCAACATTATTCAAACGATATAAACAAAGCTTCTCCTTTCCAGACCAAATAGGTAATTCCTTTACTTACCTGAGGTGCATGCATACATATATGTTTCATGTATACAAAGAGCTGCATTTCGAGTATCTATGAAATTGAAATCAATTAGCATAGTTTTCTAATTTCGAGTACGGAGTAAGGTCCATTCTATGAGGTTTGCAGGTTGTATGTGCTCTATTAGGTTAAGGCCTAATTGATCTCACCCGCCTAAGTTTTGGACTTGCAGCACTTTGCAAACTCTGGATTAACTTCTGAATTCTGATTCTATTGAGTTTCTTGTTTAGTGTTTCTGGATCATTTTTTAATCTTATCTTAGCTAATTATTAAATTCAAGGTGGCTCAAAATATACTCAAATGGACAAGTCCCATGGCTCTAGACTATGTCTAATGGTTAATTCTGTCAGCTGTAGTGTAGTCTAGAAATGCAATGTTATTCTAAAGCTCGGAATGGCTTTTCGCTAAACTAATACCATACGTCGGTGCAATTTTAAAATGCAAGTTTTTTAATCAGTCATATTGTTTGTCTTTGTCTCTTGATTTCACCTCTAGCTAGATGCATGTCAAAGTATGTTTCAAATGCATACACATTTAAAGTATATAATTTATAAGCTTAATGTTTTGATGCTACCTGACGCCTCCGTGCTTGAGGAGGCGGCTTTGATGCTTGACTCTTCTTCTTATCTTTTCAATATACCAAATTTAATGAATGAATTTTGCAATATTAACAATAATATTTTGAGTAAGAATTCTCATATGTCAACGTGTCGGTGCAATTCCTATAATTCTATTTTCTTCTGCTGCATTTTATAATAATGTATGTTATTTGAAGTCGTCTCAGTTCGATTTGCATATGATATACAATATTTTGAGATTATACTCATTTTTATTATCTGTCTTGACCAGAAAAAAGGAAGAAGTCCGCAAAATGTGTGAAAAAAAATGAAGAAATAGCTTCTGTTTATTATGTATAGATATGGAAGGCACGTACATGAAGAATTGCAGAGGTATGCAAATTGCAAAGGGTCAGTTAACTGTCCAAAAATACTATATAATATATTGAAATTTGCACAATTTTGCTGACTTGTAATGAAATTAAATATTCATAAGACTACAACTAAATCACCATCATGACCAGCTTTATCATTCATCATCATTAAATTGTAATTGACTGTAAGATGCACGCGTGATACACAGGCTCATTTTATATGGCATACATGATAAATTCTGCAGATGACATTTTGTTTTGACCTTATTACCTAAATATGGAATAAAGAATTTTAAAGGGTGACCATGACCTGGCTCTGATTCTGCAAAACCTTTTTTAAATGTTGGATTGACATTTTCTAGTTTAAGAATCACTTTATTTCTTTATGGTAACTTAGTAATATGCATGATGTAAACTTTAGTGACAGTTTTTCTGACGAACCATCGTCCAGTTCGTAAGTTGTTATACAGGGTCGAGTGAGTTCATCCATCAGTTAAACCTACATTGTTATGCAAGCTCGAATAATAGATAATCTTCGTTCCATTTGTGACAACATAAGTTTGTATGGTAATTCGGTGCATATGTTGGCATGTGAGCAATTTTTGTCTTGACTTGCTGATAAAACGATGATAATCGTTCTATAAAATGATGGTAGTTCAATAACCACGTGGGAATCATTTCCATTTTTATTTCTTAACAGTAATTTAGTAATATATACGAGTGCTACTATGGACGGTACCACGTAGAGACTGCAGTATAGGCTCGCCGAACGGAAATTTTTAAGAGAAAGGTAAAATTTGTAGTGAAGCTAGGGCTAAAAAGAGGCTGACTTCGAACTGCCGAAAAGTTAGAAATAGATTAAATATTCAAATGAAATTTAATCGAGACTAAAAAAAAATCACGATTCCGTCACTGAGTACTACTCAGTTCATCATTAATTAAAATGCAAATTGCCGCTGGCTTACCTGTAAATAGATGTAAGCAGTTGACGGCAAAAATTGAATATCTGAGAAATTCTAATGATGATATCCTAAAATTGGGTCATGGTCGGCCATTTTAACTTTGTCTTAGTCTTATGGAATGTTTCTGCTTCGCTGATTCTTCCAAAATAGAAATTATATATTTTTGAAAAATAAATAAATAAATAAATTTAAAGGACATTTCAAATGCATTCATCTTCCACTCCCTCCACTCTTGTCGTAATCTTTGGAGCATTAAGTGTAAATTGTAAATAACGCAATGGTCACACATTCAACAAAAAACCTTGCGGCAGAAAATTGCTCGTCGGACAATGGTGATCCGAGGAGTATTATGTCGTTTAAATTTAGCATTTTAAGAGTTGAGATCTTATGAGCTTTATTCACAAATTGAAGAAATGAGTTCCATAAGAATTAAATGTCTTTTCTAAATAAGAAAGATTTTATCCATATATGTTGTTTAATCGAAGTGCTACAACTTTCAAATCTCTTAATTTTTTGAGATTATGTGGGTTGATGTTTCGGTAATGACTATAGAATGTGGTATCCATCAATTATAAATAAAAAATAAAATATTATTAAAGTGATACTCTTAATTATAGAAAAAAAAATATTTTCTCCTTTTTTTGGTAGAATCGCATGATATCTTGTCATCATATTAGATGTAAGTGATTAATTAAATTAAAAATTGAATTGAATTATGAGACTATAAAATTCTATCAATCAAATTTCAATGCAATTGCATATTTAGAATTCGAATTGAAAATTTTCTGATTATTATTTCCTAATCAGTTTATCTAAAGTTTGGTGCATGGTCATGTCCTCGACTTTCTTAATAATACGATTATGATGTTATCTGTTTTTAGTTTTTAAACCGACAGAAGCTATCTTTTTAACTGTAAAAAAAATGTGTGTGCACGAAGTGAAACTGCTGATTCTTGACAAAAGTATTTGATAGTGCCAGCTTTTGTGAGCAATTATTAACTGTACAAATCCGAATGTTGTAAGAGAAATATGATATGTCAAGATCGGCTTGCCCGTAGATCTAATTTAACCCAAAATCACTAAAGAAATTTCCGCTATTGGTAATTTTAATCATACTAAATTAAAACTAAATAAAGTTACCTGATCAAAATAAAATAAAGTAAAAGTTTGTGACTCCAAATAACCGTATTAGAATTTAGATCAGCTTAAGAGATTGTAAAAATGAGCAAATTCTCATTAAACTTTAATAATGAAGATTACAAGCTATTTATACTAAGAACTCTGTGAGTTCATTACATAACGGCTATATTCTTGATTAGCTGTTAACTTATTCTAACGGTGGTAACTTAACAGAATCCTAACAGAAACTTTAACTTCTAGTCTAACTGATTTAACAACTTCTAACTTCTGATAAATCAAGCTTAGCTGGAACTGATCTGCTAAACATCTTCAATTTGCTGAACAAGCTTTAGCTGGAATTGATGATGTGGCACTCTGCTAAACATCTTCAATTTGCTGAGAAGCTTGATATATTTAACATCCCCCCTCAAGATGGAGCATAGATGTCATGTATGCCCATCTTGTTGAGAAAATGCAGAAACATTGCAGGAGGAAGAGGTTTTGTGAAGAAGTCAGCAAGCTGTTGATCAGAGGAAATAGGAAACAAATGAATCAATCCACTTTGAATCTTTTGTCTCACTATGTGACAATCAATTTCAATATGCTTTGTTCTTTCATGGAACACTGGATTGTGTGCCAGATAACAAGCTGATTGATTGTCACAATAAACCTTTGCTGACTGAGTTGTAGGGACTTTTAAATCCTATAGAAGATATCTTATCCATTGTATTTCACAAGTGACATTTGCTAGGGCCCTATACTCTGCCTCTGAACTGGATTTAGAAACAGTAACTTGTTTCTTTGTCTTCCAGGATATCAGTGAGTCTCCTAAGAAAGTACAGAATCCAGAAATTGACTTTCTGGTATCTGGACAATTGCCCCAATCTGAATCTGAGAAGGCTGTCAGATTAAGATCATTGTTAGCAGTGAAGAATATTCCTTGGCCTGGTGATTTCTTCAAATATCTCAGTACCCTTCCAATTGCAGCATAGTGAGCTTCTGTTGGACAATCCATAAACTGAGATAGTTGCTGGATTGAGTATGCAATGTCAGGTCTGGTGTTGCATAAATATATAAGTTTACCAACCAATCTCCTGTATGCTGTAATATCTGAAATAGGAGGGCTATCTGACTTAGCTAACTTTGTTGATGTTGTCATTGGAGTTGAAGCATGCTTAGACTCTAAATATCCAGTTTCTTTCAAAAGATCATACACATACTTCTTCTGACAAAGATTTATTCCAGATTTAGATCTTGCAACTTCAAGACCTAAGAAGAACTTTAGATTACCAAGATCTTTAATCTTGAAAACTTTATCCAGATAAGTCTTTACTGAGTTAATATGATCCATATCATTCCCTGCTAAGATCACATCATCCACATAGACTAAGAGAGCAGTGAATGATTGATCATGCTGTCTTGTGAACAAAGAAGTATCTGAGGTTGCCTGAACAAATCCGTGTGAAATCAAAGCATCTGTCAACTTGACATTCCACTGTCTGCTGGCTTGTTTTAATCCATATAAGGATTTAGTAAGCCTGCAGACTGTGTTAGATTGTGAGCAAGGCAGTCCTGGAGGAACCTGCATATACACTTCCTCATGAAGATCACCATGAAGGAAGGCATTATTTATGTCCAGCTGTTGTAGAAACCATCCTTTTGCTGCTGCTATAGCTAACAAAACACGAATAGTAGTTATTTTTGCCACAGGAGAAAATGTATCTGTATAATCTATACCATTCTGTTGTGTATACCCTTTTGCTACTAATCTTGCTTTGTGTCTTTCTAAGGTTCCATCACTATGATATTTTGACTTAAACACCCATTTACAACCTATTGGGATCTTACCAGATGGTAATTGTGTTAAATACCATGTGTTATTCTGTTCTAATGCAGTCAATTCCTTTTGCATAGCTTCTTGCCAACAAAGAAGCTTTTCAGCTTCCTTAAAGGTTTTAGGTTCTATATTTGAGTCAACTTGTACTGAAAAAACCTTATGAGACAAATGTAACTTATCATATGTAAAAACTTTATCAAAACTATGAGGAGATGTTCTATTATGTTCTTTTAAAACAATATTAGTACTTGGAAGTTTATATATATAATCTTTCAAAAAAGCAGGTTTCTGAACAATTCTAGAAGACTTCCTGACTGGTTCTATAATGGTATTATTCTGTATAGATTCTTGACCTGTAACATCTGTATAATCTAATGTATCAGTTTCTAATGTATCAGCAGAAAATAGACTATCACTTGTATTTTTTGAAACAGGCTGTCTATGTTCTTCACTTAGATCATCAATACTAGTAGGTAAAACAGGTAATGAATTTAAATCAGAAACATGAGAATCTTGAAAAGGAAACAAATGTTCATAAAACCTAACATTTCTAGAAACAAATACTGACTTAGACTCTATATCAAAAAGTTTAAAACCTTTCACATTTTCTGGATAACCAATAAACATACACTGTGTAGATCTTGGAGTGAATTTGTGCCTAACATGAGGTATAGTTGTAGCATAACTTAAACAACCAAAAACTTTTAAAGAACTAAAATCTGGAAGTTTTTTAAACAAAACTTCATAAGGAGTTTTATCTTCTAAAACAGGAAATGAAATCCTATTTATCAAATAAACTGCATGTGTAACACAATCTGACCAAAAGTTTAAAGGCATAAAAGACTGAAATTTTAAAGCTCTAGCAACATTAAGAATATGTTGATGTTTTCTTTCTACCACAGAATTCTGTTCAGGTGTATAAATGCATGATGTTTGATGAATAATTCCTCTTGATTGAAAGAAAACAGGCATGTTAAATTCAAGTCCATTATCAGTCCTAATGCATTTAATTTTAAGTGAGAATTGTGTGTCTACAAAAACACAAAAATTCTGAATTATCTGTCTTGCATCAGATTTTGCTTTCATTAAAAACAGCCAAGTGTATCTACTTTTGTCATCAACAATTGTTAGAAAATACCTATGTCCATATAAAGAATGAACCTTAGATGGTCCCCAGATATCTATGTGTATTAAATCAAAACAAGAAACAACATTAGAAGTACTTAATGGAAATGGATTTTTCTTCTGTTTTGCTAAATGACAAAACTTGCAATGACTATCAACTGGAATTTTTATTGATGCATCAATATTCTGTAAACATTTTAGTCTAGAATTAGCCAAGTGACCTAAACGAAAATGCCATATATTGTTGGCAGTAATAGAAGAATCTAACACTTTATTCACAGAAACCAAATCAGAAACACCAGAAACACTTTCAGCAAAGTTAACAGAAGCATGCTTAGTTTCAAATTGATCTTTATCAAGATGATAAAGACCTTGTACTTGCTTAGCTAATCCAATCATCTTCCAGTTGATAGGATCCTGTATAACACAGACATTTTTATGGAGTATAAAGCAATAATCATATTGTGCAATTAATTTACTTGTAGAAATTAAATTGAAAGAGAAATCAGGAACAAATAACACATTCTCCAAAATAAGATCATCAGAAAATCTAACAACTCCTATATGTGTAACAGCAAGTTTTTGAAAATTGGGCAAAGTAACAAACATATTATGCACCAATTTATATGAAGTAAAAGCATCTAAAGAGCATACAACATGATCAGTAGCACCTGAGTCAATTATCCATATTATTTTTGCAGGTTTCCTTTTAAAAGAACAAGCCACAAAAGATTTAAAATAAGATTTTGCAAAAAGATGTGTACCTGTCTCCTGTGTTGAGATAACAGTAGCCTTAGAACCAACCTTAGAATCAACATTAGTAGAGATAGTATTGACTCTTGGTGTAATAGATCCCATGTTGTTTTGATGTAATAAGCTCATTAGTTGATTATACTGTTCTTGAGTGATAGCAGTAGAAGAATTATCCAAAGCAGTACCATTATTATTATCATGCTTAACTCTATCATATTCTGTATTACCAGCATTTGATACATTCATAGCATAACCTTCATCCATTCTAGTCTCATTTACTTCACATACTTGACCTTGATCATAATAACAAGCATTTTCCTGGTCATATGGATACACAACTTCTCCAACTTGATTCACAAAAGTTTGAGGCTTATATTTTGACTTGAAACCTGGAGGATACCCATGCTTCTTGAAGCAAATATCAACAGAATGTCCACTAAATCCACAATGACTACAAATTGGTTTACCATTATTTGGTGCAGCATAAAACCTCTTTTGTCCCCCCTGTCCTCCTTGAGGCCTAGAATTATAACTACTCACAGGAGGTCTATAAATCCTATTACCCTGAAAAGAACTGTTTCCTTGAAAATTCTTCTGAAAAGAAGTATTGCCTTGTGTAGCAAAAATTACAGATTCATTGTTCTTTGTAGCAATAATCCCAACACCCATCTGCCTTTCATGTTGTAAAACTAATGAAAAAGCTTTATTAATTTTTGGCAATGGATCCATCATTAGAGTCTGAGTTTTGACAACAGAAAAACACTCATTTAATCCTTTCAAAAACCTTATTACATAATCTCCTTCTTGATAATCTTTCACTATTTTCAACACATCACAATGACACTGAGGTATGCAAGAACATACAGGAAGCATTCTCAAGTTCAAATATTCATCCCACAATATTTTCAACTGAGTAAAATAATCAGTAACAGACAAATCATTCTGCTTAAAGACATAAATCTCTTCTTGTAAATCTGAAACTCTTAAAGCATTACCTTGAGAAAATCTGTCATACAGATCCTTCCATACATCTAGTGCATTATCCATCCACAAGATACTTTGAGCAATGGAAGGAGACAAAGATCTCAGAATCCAAGAAAGAACCATAGTGTTGCAGCGCTCCCAAACAGGAAAAATTACATCTTCTTTAGATGGAACAGATATGCTTCCATCCACAAATTTGAGTTTATTCTTTGATAGAAGACACATTCTCATAGAACGAAACCATGAGTGATAATTTTGACCATTCATTGATGGAGAAACAAGTATTAAAGAAGGGTTTTCATTTGGGTGAAGATAATACGGGCTTGAAGGATTTTCAAAATCTGTATTCAAAGAATTCATGATTACTTAAAGAAAAATTGTTCAAGATTGAACAAGAACAGTAAAAGAACTTAAATCCTTAAGATTGATTTGAGAATGAGTTAAAGAAATCAAGACTGATTGAAACAAGTTCTGAGAATGGGTTTTAAAGAATCAAAGAAAATATCAAGACTGATTGAAACAAGATCTGAGAATGCGTTTAAAGAATCAAAGAAAATAAGAACAAGAATCAATAAGAAATTTCTGTTTTTCCCTTTGGAGAAGATGAAGTAACCGTTTTTATTTTTCAGCTAAAGAGCATAGGCTTTGATACCATATTAGAATTTAGATCAGCTTAAGAGATTGTAAAAATGAGCAAATTCTCATTAAACTTTAATAATGAAGATTACAAGCTATTTATACTAAGAACTCTGTGAGTTCATTACATAACGGCTATATTCTTGATTAGCTGTTAACTTATTCTAACGGTGGTAACTTAACAGAATCCTAACAGAAACTTTAACTTCTAGTCTAACTGATTTAACAACTTCTAACTTCTGATAAATCAAGCTTAGCTGGAACTGATCTGCTAAACATCTTCAATTTGCTGAACAAGCTTTAGCTGGAATTGATGATGTGGCACTCTGCTAAACATCTTCAATTTGCTGAGAAGCTTGATATATTTAACAAACCGGGCTGAGTAAAATCCGAACAAGACTAAAATTTGTTGTTTGATCCAGGTATTCAGTGAAAATGATGTTGTTCGGTGGCTAAGTTAGAAAACTTTTGAGTTCGGTCAATTGTTAGGCCTGGAGGTTTGTAAAACCAAAGTAGCAAAAAAAATAAAAACAGAACTAACTGTAATAACAAAAAATTACAAAGGCTTTTATTTGATTTTATATCCGAATTTCTCTGTTTTTTTTTTTGCCTAGATTTTTTTAAGGCGTTTATTTGATTTTGGATGAAAAATTATGAACCTGTCATCAAACCAAATAACAAAACAAAACAAAACCGAACCAACCAAAAAGTTCGGTCATTTTTTCCCGGTTTTTACAGAGAAACAAATTACGGTTTTGTTTTTCATTTAACGCACTGTAGGTTTTGGTTGATTTGGAACCTAACCGTACCAAACCGTCATGATGCGCAACCCTACTGATAACAAGACAAAATTACATGAAAATTTCTAATTGGAGCGGGTCCACATGAATCATAAATGTTATTTCCATCAAATTTAATACAGCTTCATATAAGATTCAAATTCAAAAACCTCTAATCAAGTTAGCTATTACATTGTTGATAAGTTATCTGCTTTTTATTTTTTAAACTAAGTTATGTTTTAACTGTAAAAACTAAAAACAGTTGAAGCCGCCTGAAATATTTGACAGTGACCAGCTTTTATATTATCAGTACTTATAAATTATAATTAAACTACGAATCTGAATGCTGTAATTCTACATTATACGTAACTGATTCTAATAGGATTCTTGATCTTAATCTTGATCTTGAATCTATATTCTATACACAGAGTCCTAAAAGAAACAAAAATCACAGAGAAAAAAATATAAAAATCTTTAAATTCTGGGGTCATTATTGATTAATACCAAAGTTAGGTGGACCAATCACCAAGAGACTAATTATTCATAACCTTTATAAGTAGGGCCATTCTCAATGTGCACCGCACAAAATTTATACATATTATCTAAGCAGAAATTATTTACTTTATTTACGTAAAACATTAGAATTAACTATAGTATAAAATTAATTAATACACCAAAGGACGAATTAATCGACAAACAAATCAATTTCTACTGTAACATGATTCCACGTCACCTTTCCCCTTTAGTTTTGTGCATGGGGCATAACACACGAGTAGCTTTTTCTCTTATAAACACCCTCACAAATTTATGAAAGGGCATCCAATTTTTTTATTTTTTTTAGCTTATGTCATCGTTATAATTTGTATCAATATATATAGAGAGAATTAATCATATAATTCAGAATGTGAATTAAATTAAATTAAAATTAATAGAGAGAGCTTTTTATTTCTCTCTGTGAAATTTAAAAAAGATGACTGGTGCTAGTAAAAAGATAGAAGAAGTAGCGCCGTTTACGGTGATGGTGTTAATGGAAGGTTGCACCATAGCTCTTACTATTCTGGCGAAGACGGCGATGAGTAACGGAATGAGTCCGTTTGTTTTTGTTGTATATACAAATGCTATTTCCACTCTTCTTCTTCTTCCTTATTCCTTCTTATTTCATAGGGAAAGGTTCATAAATTTAATTACTTTTAATTTTTCTTGATTATGATTATCACTTGATTAAAATCTTTAATTAATTTTATTTTCTGGTTTGTTTGTTAATTGGTTGCAGGACAGAATATTCTTTTTTCAGCTTGCCTCTCATACTGCGGTTCTTCTTCTTGGGTTTAATAGGGTTTGTGTTTCTCAGTCTCTGTTAGCAATTTTCTTGATTAATATATAAAATGTAATTTGGAGTTTTAATAGTAAATTTAACCAAGTATGATCTTATGATGAAGAAGAATAATTAAACTTTTATAATGGGTGTTAATTAAGATTCAATCATAAATTATTAAGATTCAAGATTCATGGATATTATTTTATTTAGGAGTTAAAACAAGAAGGAATATTCTGTTTATATTGATAATATTCAGAGGAGAAAATTATTAGTAGCCATGTGCTGTGGACAAGATAGCAAACAAAAATAAATATTCAAGTGGAATTAGATTTTTGTTGTTGATTTTGGAAGGAGATGGGCCTCTAATTTTATTAAGGTTTGGTTATCATTATTTAGGTATGAATTATTGTTTTTATTAATTTAAAAAACTAATATTTTTTTAACTAAATCTCTTTTTGAGAGAGGATTTCAGTTATATAAAATATATAAAAAAATGAAAAAGTAGTGATTTTTAAGTGAAAATAATAATTCAGATCTAAACTCTGAAAAGTATAGTAATTAATTAGTTAATTTCTCTTAATTAACTATTATAAAATATTAAGTGTTATATTGTGTGTTGCAGGATTGCCCTGTCCCAAAATCTTGCATTTTTGGGTCTAAGCTATAGTTCTCCATATGTCGTGTGTACAATGGGCCTCCTAATTCCTGCCTTTTCCTTCATTCTTAGCGTCATTCTCAGGTTCATTTTTTTTCCTCTATTATTGCACTAGAAATTTCTTACTTTGTTCGGGTCTATGTTTTAAAATATATTCAAAACTTGTTTGGAGCGTTGTTATTCTGCCTTAAAATATCCATGCATATAAAATAAATACTATCTAGTATATAAAATATTATGTTACATCGATCTGCTCTAAATGAGTTATAAATATATGTAACAACATTTAAAAATATATACCAAACTGACAAAATTCATAAATCATAATATATATGAATAAACTATAATTGATAGTAGAAAAATTGATTTTATCAAAATAATAACATATTTTTTTCTATTTATAATTTTAAAATACTATATTAACTTCTAACTAATTGGATGAATAAATACCAATGAGCTATAGCTCAAATGGTATAAGCGCTAGGCAGCAAACTGGTAGGTCGTGGGTTCGATTCCTCCCACAAGCGCTCCTCCTCTCCAATTATCAAAAAAAAAAAATTGGATCAGTAAATTGTATGCATAGGGTCAGATTATAATTCCACTTTCTTTTATATAATTAATAGCTTAGTACATAGTTTGATTTCTGAATTTTTATCTTTTTACCCATCTAATTCTTTGATTTAACGTCTCATCTATCAGACCTCTGAACTTATTAAATGATTCTATTTAACCCCTGAACTTGATAAATAAATAAATATTTTAATAATTATCGTTTCATCAATTTGCAGGATGACAAAGATAGAACTAAGCAGCCCAAGCTTCAGATTCAAAGTCACCGGTGCGTTAATAACGATCACCGGAGCATTAATAGTAGCATTTTACAAGGGCCCATTTGTAAAAAACGCTTCATCTTCAACCCTAAAACTGCACCGAAAACAGCACCTTTTAGTTTTTTATTCAACACCAGATCACTGGGTTCTTGGCGGGTTTTTACTGGCTGGTTCTTCTTTATGTGTTTCAGTATGGAACCTTATTCAGGTATAATTGCATCTCTTAAATTTTTATTCAGTGTTAATTCGTTTTCTTGCACTGTACGTAATAATATTATTTTGGGTTCAGATGGGTACTATGAAACAATATCCTCAACTTCAAGTTATGAAAGTAGCGGCTTTTTATAGTTTAGCTGGAACAATTCAAACCACGATCTTCTGTTTGTTTATGGAGAGGGATTTAGATGCTTGGAAATTGCAGATTAATTTGGAGCTACTTCTTATTGTTATAACGGTAAGTGCATGAAAATATATTAGTAGATAAATAAAAAGCATGCAAATTGTGTTATTTCATTTAATTTTAATTTGTTTCGGTTTAAATATGAAAATTTGAAATTATAAGCAACGATAAACTTTAAAAAAAATTATACTATTAATTGTTTTTTGCACCGAATAAAATTAAATTAAATTTTAATGACTGTAAAATTTAATGTCGATTATTGTGGCAAGAGAAAATATGACGTGGTAAAATTTAGTTGTCTTGTTTACACAATTTTTCATTAAATTATTAAAAGAAATCATGATATTTATAGTATTTTAAATTCAGTGTCTAAATAAAATAAATTTAACAAATTTAATTACAATAATTAAATAAAAATTTCGTGACTAAAAAATTAACACCTCATCCAAATTTTATGGTTAAATACTTGCAGTTACCGAACTATAGTTTTTCTACATAACGGTTATCTAATTATAAAAAGTTATAAGACAACTACAGAACTATAGCTTGTTTAGAAAGGGTTATTGGATTATGAAAAGTTTGACTAAATTATTTTGTTAAAACGGTTATCGGTTGTGGACAACAGCTTGCTGATATGGACGATATGTAAAAATATAGAACCATACAACAAGCCACTAACTATTTCATACGAAAAAAAGGCTTAATCACCAAAAAAACCCTCACCTTTTAGCCCTTTTTCAGTTACACTCTGACGTTGCAATTTTGTCAGCTGCACCCTAATTTGCACCTTTAGGTTTCAATTTCACCCTCAAAATCAAATTGGACTCTTTTTCACTCGGGAAAAATTCATAAAAACCTTTATAAAGTACTCGTTTGAACTCTTTTCTACACAAAAAGTTAAAAATGGATGACTTATTTTAACTTTTTCCAAATGGAGAAGAGATCAATTTAGTACTTGAGGGTGTAATTGAAAACCAAAGGTACGAATTAGGGTGCAACTGACAAAATTGCAACGTCAGGGTGCATTTGATAAGGGGCTAAAAGGTGGGGGGGTTTTTTGGCGATTAAGCCTACAAAAAAACACAATTCGATATCCGTCTTAAAGAGAGAAAAAGGAATAATTTGATAAACGCAAAAATATTTAACCGCCAAAATTTATCATCTTTTTTATTAAAAATTAAAATTTGTTGGTGCAAACAGGCAATGTTTGCAAGTGTGGTTCGAGGAAGTATACACGTATTGTTTACACGGATGAAGGGTCGTTTTTATGTGCCGTTGTTCCAGCCATTTAGAATATTTTGGGCTACATTTTTTGGTGTCACCTTCTTTGCTAATAGCCTTCACTATGGCAGGTAATAAAACGTTATCTGACTTTAATTTTTATAATATTAAACTGTTGTATTATTTTTCACGTGAATGATTATGATAAGTGCAGTATCATCGGAACGGTGATATGTGGGGTGGGATATTATACAATAATGTGGGGACAAGCCAGAGAAGACGAAAGTTACAAGCCCCGTTCCGCCATTATTTCCGTTGAGAAACTCCCTCTTCTGCAAGATCAAGACACAGCAGAAGCGTAGCTATCTATATTAAGGTTAATCACAAATTAAATTATGTATTTTAACGTATGTTTAATTGAAACACGAATTTTAAATTTTGACGGTATTAGATATGAATAATTATTGTTTTTCCATTCGGAACACCAAATAATTTTTAGATAAAATAACATTACTTGGTGTTTCGGATTGTAAAAAATTGATCATTCATGTTTGAAATTATCAAAATTTAAAACTCGTGTTTTAATTATAAAATATGTTAAATTTATAATTTATTTTGTAATTGACCCTGAAATTTATATTGTACATAAAGGAGTGAGAGTTTGAAGAACCTCGAATAAGTAAGCATCAGTACTATTGATCTATTTTTTGTGTATAATTTGTTCTATTTATTTTTACGTTAATTCTTATATATTTTTTTCACGTTGGAAGCCAGAAGTTGGAGACGAGGTTCCTCAATTTTTGCATGCAGACAGCAGCCATGTTTGAACAAATGTATATATTCTCTTGGTGTGAATAAATTAATTAAGATGTAAAGTTGCAAAGGGTTGTTGTAAAATTTGCATTTGAAAATATTATCGTTTTCTAATGCAATCATCTTTCTTTTATTTTGTGTATCTGGCGCTTCATTAAATATTCTCTATCTATTCAGTATTATAAACATGATCTCATCTTATGATAAGTGAAACAAACAATCTGGCAAAAAAAAAAGCCAAACTATTTTTGGGTCCCTGCAGTATCATTTTTTTCCAATTTAAGTCCCTGAATTATAAAACATTTAAAATAAATCCCTACACTATCAAAAGTCTCCGATTTAAGTCCCTCCGTGCCATTCCGTTAGAGAGTGAGATACAAACGCTAGACTCTGAGATTGGTTGTAGTTAAAATTTATGAAGTTAAAACTTTGAGTCCTTACACTATAATGTTTTTACTATTTGAGTCCTTACACTATAAATCTACCATAAATTTTAATTACTCAAAGTTAATTAATTCAAAATAAATTAATTTAGTTAAATAAAAATAAATATTTTTAAAAATATGATATTTTAAAGATTGCGAGGTAGACAAACAGTTTTTTAATATATTTAATTTTTTTATAAAAATAAAAAATTAATTGTATAAAATAAAAAATTAATTGTATAAATAAAAAAATTATTTTTATTTAATTAAATTAATAAATTTTAAATAATTAAAATTTAAAATTAAATTGAAAAAAATTTATTAATAGTCGGAGATAATTCTAGTTTTGGAAATGCTAAAAAATTTAATAACATTAAAAGAGAAAAGAAAATAAAAATATTATTAATAGTATTTAAATTATGTGATAGAAAGACTTAAAATTGATGTTTCTAATAGTGCAAGGACTCAAATTGGAAAAAAATGATAGTGCAGAGACCAAAATAGCATATTTTGATATTTGATTGTTAACGTCATCCACATTCCGTTAACTTGCACAATGATAGGGACTTAAAATAGATGTTTTTAATAGTGCAGGGACTTATTTTAAATATTTTATAGTTCAGGGACTTAAGTTAGAAAAGAGTGATAGTGCAGGGACCCAAATATTTGTTTGGCCAAAAAAAACAAACAAAAAAAGATGATGTAACTGGCGATAACAGGATAAATCAATAATTTCAATACTATTAAAAAAATAAATTTTAATATCATTACACTTAAGCACATGGTAGGCAATGCTTAGCTTAAATTTAAATACTCTTAAAAAATACTAATATAAAATTAAATAACATAATTTTACCAAGTTTTATTTCTTTCATAATTGTGTTTCAATTCTAAAATCCTATCAAATCAGTCATGAGTATTTTTAAACGTTTTGCGGAAAATAAAAATAAGTCATATTTTTACTAAGACATTGCATCATATTAATTGAAAAATGATGATCGTTAAAAATAAATATATGTCATAAAAACTAATTATTTAAAATAAAAATTATTAGGTCGATGGGCGCGTGTGAGATTAATCAATTGCATATTTTGCATAATAATAGGGACATCTAGTGATCTAGGAGCCGCAAATAGTAGTCCACTAAAAAAATTAATGATTAAACTATAAATCCAGTTGGTGGTTATTAATAAATTTAATTTGATTTTATATTATTTATTATTTATTATTTTCAAACTCTACTTTTTTATTTATAATTTGCAATTTCAAAAGTTTATATTTTAAGCTTCTCAAAATAACTTATTTTTTCCTGAAAATAATTCTATCACTTAATTAATTATTGTTCATTTGAGATGCGAACAGTTAGCTTTTAAAACAAAGAGAACGTTACAATAACACCCAGAACAAACATACAACATAATGAAGCAACTTAATAATTACCAAACTACATTGAACACCATTATTTTACTAGCAATATAGAAATTTCCCATCTAAAACTGGTTCTTCATCTCGTAAACTATATTATACTTGAATTCAAATTGTGAAGTTCACTCGTATGAAATTGGTCTACCATAAACCCGGATTTAGAAGAGAATTTTGCTCAATTTATACCTTTTGATCCTAAATAAGTTCATCAATATCCTTGAAATGTTTGACAGCAAAATCCATAAGAATATTCGGAACTTCAATATCATCGCTTGCTTTCTCATACTCGCAGCTCCATTTTACTAAGCTCCCATTTTCCTTTGGAAGAACAATTATATGACCCTTAAAAACCTTATAGTGTTTTAGGAGATCGCCTTCGATCACACTGTAAGATACCTTCTTTTCTGCTTCATCCATAACATCAATCCGCTCTTTTGATATCTTCACAAGTGGAGAACCTGAAAAGAAAATTTAGAAAAATTCAGTTTTACTTTAAAATTTATTTAGTAATTCATTTGCTATAAAAATAACTAGTTCGGTAATTTAAAAAAATAGTTGTAGTTACTTATTAAGGATATCTCTTATTTTTGGATTTTTTTCATTTATAGTCTAACTCTTTTAAAAATGTTGATTTTGATCAAATTTCGACAAATATATATCAATGATAGCTAACTAGACATATTTATATATATGAAAAAAGACAAACTTTTTCTACTCTTTTATTTATAGTCAAATAATATTCTCCTTTTTCAATAGAAAAATACTTATAAAAATTAAAAAATTTGGTAATAAATTTAAAAAGTCGAAAAGTGTTAGCCTTTAAAAAAGAAAAACTAGCTGCAATTGAAATATATTTGTCGAAATTAGGTTCAAAGTTGACATTTTTGTGAGGTTTATAAATGATAAATCAAAAATATTTGATATTTTTAAGTAATTAGGCTAATTATATAATAAATTTATAAATAAAACAAATATAATTATACTTATTTATAAATAAATATTATAGAACTTTATAAAGTTTATTTGAACCAAATGCAACCCAGAAAGAAAATTAAAAAGAGTTGAACATTTAGAATGAGCGAACCGTACCTTCACCGTAAGTGAAGAGACGGACTGAGCCAGCAGCCTTGCCGTCGCCTTCGAGTACCTCAATGGTCTGGTACCGATCAGGCAATAATTTAGGGAATGTAGTGGTAGAGTCTCTAATGGTATTCCAGAATTTATCTGGAGAAGACTTGATCTCAACCTCTACATCAAGTGTTCCACTGGCAGCCATTGATGAATTATGCAAGAAGATTAATGAATTAAAAATGGGATTTTAATTAGTGTAGTTAATATTTAGGAATACTGAAATGTTGTTGATTATATAGTGTCATAGAGGTAGTAGGGGTCTTTCTAGAGATATTTTGTTACAAAACAAAGTTACTTTCTTTTTCAAATTACCATTCATTTTAATTTGTTTAACATTGACCATTTAAAAATAAACATATTAGATAACTTATTAATAATTAAATCGGTAATTTGTAGTGGGATGTTTCCATAATTGTTATTTTTAATAACCAATTAGATTCTTACAAGTGGTATAACTAATTAAAAAAATCAATCAACAAGTTTTACTGGGTTGAATACTTTACATGTTACCGAACTATCAATTTATTTCTAAAAAATTATCAAACTTTAATTTATTTTAAAAAAATCATCGAATTTTCAATTTTTTTAAAAAGAATACTGAATTTTGATTTATTTCAGACAATCAATTTATTACAAAAAGGGTACCAAACATTTTTTTTTAAATTACCTAAAGTTATTTTTTTTCAATCATCCGAATCATACATGACAAATTTAAAGTAATTATTCGCCACACAAACTACACGTGTATAAATCTTCAATTTAATTAAAAAAACTTTTTATTGATTAAAAAAATTAATATTTGATAACCTTTTAGAAATAAATGAAAGTCTACTATCCTTTTTGAAATAAATTGATAGCTTGGTAGCTTTTTCGAAATAAATCGAAATTTGGTATTGTTTTAAAATAAATTGAAAGTTCGATAACTTTTTTGAAATAAATCAAAATTTGGTAACTTTTTTGAAATAAATTGATAGTTCGGTAACCTGTAAAGTATTTAATTCTGTTTTACTAGATAATGTAGATTATATAAAAGGTAAAATATTCAACTATGACATTTTTTTTTTTGCATTGTTACCTATGGGAAGTTCTTATCTAGATCCGGTCCATGAAAAATTCATGGACCTATCCAATGAGATGTTAGAAAAATGAGAAGAAAGATAAAATAATAAAAAAAGAAAAAATTGTATTAGACTAATACCTCATTGGGTAGGTGTATGGAAAATTCATGAACCGGGACTAGGTAAGAATTTCTCATTATACCTATACCCTTATAACTATTTAAAACTATAAAAATACTCAAATAATCTTTACATATATAAAATTTCATAAAAAAATTAAATTTCATGTATAATTTTTCATGAACAAAGGATCAATTCACCCCTCAACTTGGCACGAAATATCAAATGAGTCATTTTAGACGAAACCGGATCAAACAGATCCGCAACTTGGCAAAACCGGTTCAATTCAACCCGCAACTTACCAAACCGAATCAAATTCACCCTTCTGACATAAAAAAAGAGAGTGAATGAACTAATTTAAAAAAATTAATTCTAATTAATTTTAATTTAATACTAATCAAATCTAATTAAAATTCTAATTAAACCTAATCATTCTAATTAATTATCTACACCTAATCAATAGTGCCACACCGGAAACCCTTGCCACCGCCGGACTGAGAACGAACCGTTCTCAGTGGCCTGAGAACGGTTCTCGGACTTAAAACGGTTCTCAGTGGTTGAGAACGGATATGTTCTCAGTTACAGAGAACGATCCTTTGTAACTGAGAACGGATCGGTTCTCAGTAACTGAGAACGGATCCGTTCTCGTCTGAGAACAGATCGTTCTCAGTGACGAGAACTGGGCTGTTCTCGTCACTGAGAAGATGTTAGGACGCCGGAGGAAAAAAAAGAAGAAAAATAAGGGAGAAAATGGAAGAAATTGGTGGAAGGGAAGAGGAAATGGGGAAGAAGAAGGGAAAAAAGAGAAGTTTGGTCCCTAAATTTTTAATTAAAAGATAAATTGATTTTTAAAGTTTTAAAATATAAGGGGTAAAATTGAAATTTAAAAATCATTAAGTATTAAACCAGAAAATAAAAGAAATATTAAGCATTATTTTGATCTTTTTATCATTTAAAACCAGAGACTGTGTTTCACTCTCTGGAAGAGGTGCGATGTGATTTTTTTTGCCAAGTTCGGAGATTTGTTTGTCCAAAAACACTCTAAAATAACTCATTTGATATTTCGTGCCAAATTGAGGGGTGAATTGATCTTTTGTTCAATTTTTCATCAAAAACAGTTCATATATAATGTCACCATAACACATACACATCAAACTTCAATTGCATTAACATACGGATCATAAAAAGTTCTAGTACACTCAATTTTATATAAAAAAAATACGACGTGTTCGTAAAATATATTATCTTTTTACATAAATGTATTATACTTTACAGTAAATATTTTAATTGACATCCAAATATAGAATATCAAAATTAATATTTTTTCAGGAACAATAAGTAATTAATAATATCATATGTTTCACTTTAAATGATGAAATTTTTAGTTCAAAGATAACTTCACATAGAATATAATAAATTTACGTAGAAAGTGACATATTTAAATTTGATTATGTCGCAAATATTTACGTAAAAAGTGACATTTTTTGAAAACTGTATTTTTGGATTTTTTAAATAAAATAATAATTTTTTATTTTAAAAATCAAATAATAGCATGAGTATTTTCTGAAGAAAAAAAACCTGAAAATAACTACTCTATTATGATTAGAATTATCTGAATCTAACTTAAAGTGATCTGAATTGAAAGTATTTAAATGGCAATATGCCCCCTCAACTTATAAGTAATGGGCAATTAACACATAAATTAACTTTGTGGGAAATTAGTATACGAACTTGGTGATTATGGGCAATTTGCCCCATTTTGGCAATTTGCCCCCTCAATTTGTAAGTTAATTGTCACTTAAATTGGCAATTTGCCCTCTTAACTTGTAAGTTAATTTAAAATGAACTGATTGGCAATTGTCTATAATCACCAAGTTCGTGTACTGATTTCTCAATAAAATTAATTTATGTGTTAATTGCCCATTACTTACAAGTTGAAGGGCAAATTGCTACTTAATTCGAATTGATAGTGATACAAATTTGACAAAAGCTAAAAAAACATAATTTAAAATGACCTGCACCCAAAATGATCTGACCTAAATCCATCCAACTGCAGCCGCTGATGGTAGTACCTTAATTCAAGAAAATTAAAGACCAACACATTACACAATTGCAGAAGATATGCTTCAAATCAATTCCAATTATAAATCCAATCGATAGTTGATGATAAATTATATTCGGTTAAATTTATTTATTTTCAAAAGCTAAATTCAAACTCTATTTTTTTATTTATTTTTCTAATTGAGTTTCGAATTTGATATTTTATGCCTCTCAAAATAACTTTTTCCTAAAAATTACTCACATGTTTATATGTTTTATGTTATTGTTTTCTTGAGATGTGATGCTATGTTTCTATATTAATATTGTTAGTAAATGTCAACTCACTCAGTATTTTTCCAAATACTGACCCCTCACCTTTAATGTCTTTCAGGTGTTTAGTTTGTGGACCTAACTAGAGACCAATTTTGAAGTACAGAAGTCAGTTAACGCATCATTGGTTTGTTGCACGAATGACGTGGCACAACCGTTGCGCTGTATAATTATTCAGCTGAGTATTTATCCCACATAACGGATGTGCCACGTCATTTTTACAACAAGTCAATAATCATTTGCGATAGAGAATTTTTATTTATTGTTTATTTTTTTATCATTAAACATTTGCACATGGCTAACGCATTATTGGTTTGTTGCACGAATGACGTGGCGCAACCGTTGCGTTGTATAACTATTCTAGCTAAAATTGTACATATTAAAAAAGTGGGATTTTTATCTTCAATTATGAGAGTAAATACTCAAATAACCCTACTATTTAATAATTGCTTTTATAAATTGAGTCGTAGAGTCATTTCTTATGAGAGGGATAAATTTGGAAGATACTAGTTAATGTTATCTTAAATTTCTAAAAAAACAACTATTGATGGAAAAACACATTTGTCTAAAGTGACAACTAAAAAAATGGAGGGAGTATTTATCATTTAATTAAGAGTAAATTACTCTAAAACTCCTATATGTATTATATTTTACACTTTCATCTTTCTTGTCTGAATTATATCTTTCGTCCTTCCGTATATTTTTAATTTTAGTCTGTTGAATCAAATAATTAATTTTTTTTAAAATGAACTTCATTTTAATTCTTAAACTTAAATTTTTAGTGTGTCTAAATAAAAATCATATCTTTATGAGATTTAATAAATTAATAGCTTTACTTTAATTTTTAATATTTAATAATATTTCATTTTATGATTTTAATTTTTTTAGTATTAAAAATTAAATGAAATAAAAAAATTAAAAGATAAATAAATAATAAATTAATTAATTTTATTAAGCTATTGAATTTCATTAATTTATAATTTTTATTTGTGTCAAAAATAATTTAAAGATTAAGGAAATTAATTTTTTTTAATTAGATCTTTGATTTAGTTGACTAACACTAAATAATCAGAGTGACTAAATTGTTAATAGAAATAAAAATAGAAGACCGTATCGTAAAAAAATTTAAATAAGACCAATAAAAATAAAAATTATAATATATATGGAGGCTCTAATAATAATTTACTCCGTAATTAATCATACTCAACTGAGAGATGAGTAACTAGCTGTTACACTTTTATTGTGGAAAAAGATTCACATTACAAGAACACCCAATACACAAACAACAAAACATAAATAAAACTGAAAGATAATGAAGTAACTTAATAATTAGCAAACTGCAGGTACACACCATTATTCTTATAGTGATATAGAAATTTCTTATCTAAACCGATTTTTCATGAAACCATCTCATAAAGTCTATTATTCTTGAATTTAAATTATGAAGTTCACTCGCATGCTATCATAAACCGGATTTAGATAAAAATTTCTTTTTTTCTTAAATTTTCTGATCTTGAATAAGTTCATCGACTTCGGTGAAATTCTTGACAACAAAATCCTTAATAATATGTGGGACTTCAACATCATCGCTTACTTTTTCATACTCGCAGCTCCATTTTACTAAACTCCCATTTTCCTTTGGAAGAACAGCTATGTGACCCTTAAAAACCTTGTAGTATTTCAGGAGATCGCCCTCGACCACACTGTAAGAAACCTTCTTCTCGACTTCATCAACTACATCGATCCGCTCTTTCGATATCTTAACGAGGGGAGAGCCTGAAAACAAAAAATTAAAAAACAATTTACCCTTTATTTGATTCGATTCTACTCTGGAATGTATTTTATTTATAATTAAAAAATCATTTGATATTTAAATATAATAAAATTTATATAGATAGACTCAGTTACTACATCACACCTGTGAGTTGGGTTAATAGTTTTAAAACACATCACGAAATGTGTAAAAAATTTAACAAAAAAAATTACATTAATCACATCATTCGGTGATGTGTGTTAAAATGATTGGTTTGGCACACGGATAATATAGTCGATTGAATTTATCTAAAAATTAATTTCTCATAAAAATAATGCTATTAGATGAATTTTAGATAATTCAAACACAACTAGGAGCTGTAAAATTTATGACTGAATTTTCATCGTACAGGTTTGTAATAGATTTGTGACGGAACTACAGTTATTTTATTATTGTGACGGAAACTGCGGTCATTATATTTTATGATAGTACTTTCTATCATAATTTCATCACAAATTTTTCATAATTCTATCAAAAGTTTAAGACAGAAATTCTCTCACATATTTAACAGTCGTAAATTAACAATGATATATTAATTTCAAATGTACGTACCTTCAGCGTAAGTGAAGAGACGGACTGAGCCAGCGGCCTTTCCGTCGCCTTCGAGTACCAGAATCGTGGCGTATTGATCAGGAAAGAATTTAGGGAAGAGAGTTGTGGAGTCTCTAATACTATTCCAGAATTTATCTGGAGAAGATTTGATGTCAACTTCTACATGAAGTGTTCCACTGGCAGCCATTGATAAATTAAGCAAGAAAAATAAATAATGAACTAAAAAAGAAGATTGTGAATGAGTGTAGATGATATTTAGGGAGATTGAAATGTTATTGATTATATAGTGGTAGTGAAAGATAGATCTTGAATGAGAGCTTTAAATTCATTAATCAAAACTTCAACTGCCATTTTCCTATCATCAACAAAATGTACCTGTTTTCACCGTCTCATGCAAGAAATGGACCCTCGTCTTAAATTGACTTGATCAATCGAAAGTACTAAACGTTTTAGACATTTTTAATTTATAGTAGTTTAACTTTTTATATATGTCAATTTTATTCTAAATTCAATAATACATTTGAATTGTAACTAACCATTTAATTATCTTTTTAAAGGCCAAATCTTTTCAAATTTTTGTCATCTATAACCATTTTTTATTTTGTTAATTGTAGCCTGATTCCGATAAGTATCTTTCGATTAACAAGAGATTAATTTTGATTTAAATTAAAAGAAATTGACATTTTTATAAATATATTTAATTGGCTATAATCAAAATATATTTATTAAAATTAGATCAAATTGGTCATTTTAAAAAGTTGAGCCAAAAAAATGAGTAATTTTAAGTGACTGGGCTTTCTTAATTTATATTAAAAATATTGGTGGGAGTAATTGATTTTATATAGGCGAGAATGTGACAACCCCACATGTTTATGAGAGTGTTTAGATTCAACCATGACCTAATAACTAGAAGTAATTAATAGGTGGTTGAACTTTTACACTTATAAATTCATTTATATTTATTCTACTAAGTAATGTGGGATTATCTTTAACACTCCCCCTCAAGTGCAACCGGGACTGGACATCCGGTTGTCACTTGAAATTGACTCCCTCTGAAACTGAAACTTTTTGATTTAACAAGCAGCGGCAATACCGGACCGGGCCGCTGAGAATGAACATCTAGACGGACAACCGGCAAATCAAAAATTCTGGCCAGACCCACTGAAATTTTTGATTTAATACGCAGCGGCAACACCGGACCAGGCCACTGGTACTGAACATCCAGACGGACAATCGGCAAATTAAGAACCCGGATCAGACCCGCTCTGATATCATATTAGAAATATTGGTGGGAGTAATTGATTTCATATAGATGAAAATGTGACAACTCCACATGTTTATGAGAGTGTTTAGGTTCAACCATGATCTAATAACTAGAACTAGTTAATAGGTGGTTGAACCTTTACATTTATAAATTTATTTATATTTGTTTTTCTAAATATTGTGGAATTATCTTTAAAATTTATATCGATTAAATCTGGAATAAGCAAGGGTTAGCCTAGCAATTATATACTACTATGAGCTTATATCAAAACCCAAATCTTTGACTGCTGTAATGGTGAAGTTATATGAATTTTTATTTTTACTAGTTTTGCATTACGTGCTATGCACGTGTCTCGTAATGTAACTTCTCAATGAATATATTAATAAATTTATTATAATTATATTAATTTTTTATTTATAATTAATAGTAAAAGTAAATATAATATATTTGGTTATTAACTTTTTTTCCATACTGAATTTATTCTTCTTTTGATTTTATAATAACCATAATTAAATAATTAACTTAATTTTATTAATAACATCTTTAAAAATATAAGATAGAAATTTAAATAATAATATATTGACAAATATAGTATTTTGATTTTGTAGTTCAATTAAACTAAAAGATAGGTATTCATACTAATTTGGAGACAATTTAGTTATTTTTTACATACTAAAAATTAAATTGGAGATAATTTAGCTACCTATTTTAATTAGGAGTTTAATCACAATAGTGATTAATTAAATAACTAATTAGTTAATGACTATAAAACCTTTATTTAGTTGTAAACTGAAAATGATTATTCAGTAAATTTGCTTGTTCTCCCCCCCCCCCCCCCCCCCCCCTATCCGTGCTTTTATATATAGTATAGAAGTATAGATTAATTATAGTTTTATTATTAAAATTAGAAATTCTGTCATAACTATTCCAACGTCAAATAATTAATTTATCTAAATTTTTAAACTATCAGCTTTAATATATTTCTTATAAAAAAAGTTTTATTTAAATCAAAATAGACATAATAATTCAACATAGAATATACATATCAATGGACATAAAGACTATAAATGTTTAAATAGATAAAATTAAGTTGATGGAATATTAAAATGTAAATTTAAAAAGAACATTTATTTCAAAGTGTTTTTAATGACATGTCGGATGAGGTGGAGTTGAATGTATTATTTTTTTTGAAAGTGTCACGTCATCAAATGTTAACGGTGTTAACTAAAAAATAGACAAAAAGAATTTATCAACTTTTAAATCGAAGTTCATGAATTTATAAAACAAAATTGAAATTTAAAAACGTCAAGGATAAAAGCCTGAAAGCCAAGAAGACGGTGATTATAAGCCGTCAAAATTAAAGGAAGCTTAAATGGCTAAACTCTGATAAGAAAATAAAAGATTGAATGATATTAAACTTTTTTCTTTCGAAATAAGGATATTAAACTTTTATGTGTTTGTATATTGCTCCAAAAGTTTTGTTATTAAGATAAAATGCGTGAAAAAATAACCAGTTCGGTTAAAATCAAACTTAATAACCCATATATACCAAATTAATTGAGTTAATTTAGTTTTATCACTGATTGGATTAAGCAAATTGACTGAAATCAAAGTAACAAAATTGTTGAAAATTTTAAAATAAAAAATTAAACTGGCTAAATCTATCGGTTAATTGGATTAATTTTATTTTAGCCGATGCAAAATAAAAAGTAATTGCAATAAGTAAATAGACAATTTTCATTTAATTTGATTTACTGGATTTTTAAAACTCTTAAACTATAACTGAAATAAAAAAAACTTTATAGAATCGAATCAAACCAACTGAATAATCGAATTAATCAAATAAATTGATTAATTTAATTTACTCGGTTAGGTATAAAATTTGCTTACCGTAGTGGCCAGAGTGGCCTGTTATATTGGACCATATTTCCAGTTGGTGAGCTAGGACGATGAATGGTGGAGATAATTGGTGGTAACCCGACTAAATGAAACCAAATGATTCGGGTCAACTAATTTGTCGGTTGCCACTATTGCTCAGCTAAATGTGAATTCTACCAACCTTATAGTAACTATTAATTGAGCATGTCCAATCAAATCAGCTATAAATCACCTATAGTCCGTTCTCCTCCTTTATCATTAAGGTTCTTAAATTTCAAGGAAGAACCGACCACATCTGTTCTTCCTTTCCTTGAAGAACAGACCAGATCTGGTCTTCCTTGGAGAACAAACCCGACGAAGCCACCGACGGATATTTTTTTAAAAAAAAAATTGTTGGCTAAGCATTTTAATTTTTTTTTGTAAATCGACTTCATTTTATATAAAAGAAATTTTTTATGGTTTTTGATTTTAATAAGTTATTAATAATTAGACCTAATGGTAAAAAAAAATCCAAATCTTTACAACTTGTTGTAAATGTATCCAAATTTTTTAATTTTTGTAATAATACCCAAATTGCATTATTTTGTTACAATAATATCCAAATTGCATTTTTGTAGCAATAATAGTTAAATTGATGGCTAAACTTGTTGTTTTCAATTAAGATATTAGGCTATTATTATATTTTGATGTATAATAATATAGTAAAAAATGGCAAAAAACTCAAAAAAAAATTACATAAAAAGTGCAATTTGGATATTATTGCAACAAAATAATGCAATTTGGATATTATTGCAAAAATTAAAAGCTTTGGATATAATTGCAACAAGTCGTAAAGGTTTGGGATTTTTTTGCCATTAAGCCTAATAATTAATATAAATAAAATAAAATAAACAAGAAGGTTTTTTTTATATTATTAATAACATTAGCATTTAATTAGAATATTAGTTAAAAATGAAAGATTATTTTAAATTTTTTTTAAAATGATAAAAAATCAATTTTTTTTGATATAATTGAAGTATAAAATCTCAAATTAGGGTAGAATGAAAAAATTCTACTAGAGAGTGTAATTGCAAAAAGGATTAAAGGTAGTGAGATTTTGAGTGGTTAGATCTAAATTTTAAATACGTAGACATTCAATGTTCAATTGGCCTACGTTTCAAACATCGTCAGCATATATCAGGTAACATTTGAAAAAAATGATAAAGCAAATTGAACAATCAATTTTGAAGTCAACTCAAAAATCACTGAGAATAATAATACTTTTTTCAATTATACTAAACAACATGCAATAACAATCATGCTTATAAAAATAATTTGATAAAGCAAGACTTCCATTTATTACGTACATATATAAAACAACATTTGCAACCATAAGATCTCTGATATTCCAAAGATCTTTATGTATATTACATTAAAACATGAAATTTATGCATTTTATTTTATAATTTGATGCATGCATAGGTCAATTAATAATATTATAATCCCCAAATAATTAGGAACTATAATTATGCCCTAAGAAGATACTCATCAAGTTTTCCCAAGGTCTTGACTGCAAGTTCCTCCAAGTCCACATCAATGTCAACAGGATTGCTAGGTTTTGGATACACACCCTCCCATGTCCATTTCACCCATGTTCCATCATCTGTGGTAGTGATCACTGTTATTTCCCCACAGAAATTTGCATAGTATTTTAGGATATCCCCGCCGAGAATGGTGTAACGAAATGTCGGCCAATATTTTTCGGTGATCTGTTGTTCTGACTGCTTAATTCTCGGAGAATCTACAGAAGAAAAAAAAACAGTTAAAGTTGCTCGCTATATATATGTATTGGTGTTTTATTTTACCAAATAATATTATTAATTCATGACTTTAACTATATATGTTACGTTACGAAATGAAATGAAAATATTATATCCAGCACAAATCTAGTATGACGTGGATTATTTAAATTAATTTATTTGAATAGTCCGGATATTAAAAAAAATCCATTATTTTAATTGAATTAAATCTTTAGATATAATTGTTTCAATTTGCTCTATGAACCAGACATGTCTATTTTTAAAAAATACGTCAAAATTACGTATATATAAAACCATTTTGTCTTTTATTTTTATCTAGGATAATTGCAAAAAGAAAAAACATAACCTTACATTTTTATAGCGAGTTAAGCGAGCTTTTCAAAACGTGTCATAAAAGTTTTTTTTTTTACCGAACGATGTTTTTGGCGGTTTTTAATGATTGAAATGACATTAAATAATTATTTTTGGTCAAACATACTAAATATTGAAGGTTAGATCTTTTGGTGCAATGCTCTTAAAAAAAGTGTTTAAATCGTTACAAAAATGAGAGACGGGGCCTTTTTTTTTATAAATAATCTTTTTCATTATATACCCATTTCTTGAATTTTAGAATTTTATATTTATAACCGATTTTAAAAAATAATATAGATGTATATATACCTTCACCGTACGTGATGACACGAACGGAGCCATCGGAATTGCTCGGCATAATGGTGGTGTAGAGGGCAGGCATGGCGGTGGGGAACATTCTTGTGGAGTTAACAATGGCCTGCCAGAACTTTTCAGGGGTGGACTTAATCTTAACTTGTACTCCGCCGTTGGAGCTAAATCCGCTTACGTTGCTGCAAGCCATAATTAATTATGATTGTCTTAAAGAAAGAAGATAATTATGAGTGATCTGAGGTGATTTTTCATGCAGTAGATACGTGCATTATATAGCAGAGGGAGGTGGATTTCTTAGCTGCATGAAATGCTCAAATTTCATAATCATTACCTAAAAAATTCAACTACCAATCTACCATTACTATAACTGTAATTAAGTAGGTCAGTTTGAGCATATTTTAAGGATTATATATTCGCTTTGAATTAATGTTCTGACACCTAGCCAATTAACACATAATCGGGATCTATTTAGTCACACATATCTAAAATTTATTTTGAACGTTTAAAAAATAAGACAAACATAACAAATCTTCAATATAAACCAATTTTTAAACACATAATTCTCATTTTAAATCTAAATTATCCTTTCTAAATTCAAATCATAGACCAACTGTGTAAAATAATCATTCATGAAATCAAATTATAAAAAATAATTTCAAAAATAGGTTGAAGACTGCATGTGTCATAATCAGCAAAATTAACGGGGCAAAATATCCAAATCATTTTATGAAACATGGATTGGGATTCCCTCAAATTTAAAATGAACTTGAGGGAGTTATGTTCGCGATCTACACCGTTCATTATAAAATGAACGGTGTAGATCAAAAAAGCACAATTTTAATCAAATTAATCTACACCGTTCATTTTATAATGAACGATGTAGATCGTGAACATGACCCCCTCAAGTTCAAATGAACTTGAGAGAATCTCAATCCATGGAATATATATATGACAAAATGAAAAAAGTTACGGACAAAAAATCATTTCGCCTTTTTTTTAATATCTGTCATATTTCATGGGCTGATATGTTTGAAATGCATATATTCTCCTTCTCGGTTCATTATATTTAAGCATCAAAAAATTTAATAAATGTTCAATTAAGAGAGAATTAATCAAAAGCAAAATCTTTTAAGTTTAATTAAAAATCAAGAGATCTCAATTAAATTAAAGCACATTAATTGAACATTGCTATTATGAAATGAGTTATTATTGATGAACTTTTTATTTTAGAGTTAAGTGGAAGTTTATAAATCTACACAAAATTTCCACCAACACAGGCATTGCTAAAGCTATGTTTAATTAGAGAAATAAAGAATTGTATGGTAACTTTATTTCATTATATTGAAATAGTAGTGAGTTAGTTGCTTAATTGACACTTAATTAGTAAAGCATACATTATTAGTAAAAAGCTCACATGAATATCAGAATATTAGTAATTAAAAGCTCACCTAATAGTTTAATGAAGTGGAAGTCAGGAAGAAATATAAAAGAGAGATAGTGGTATTTTGTTGTCTTTTTACTAAACAAGTAATTAACTTAATCAAATGGTTTTACTCAATGTTATTTAGCTCAGTAGCAAAATCACGCTCAATGTATATTAAAACGACTTCAATGAGGGTAATTTAAATTAATTAATTTTAAAAAAATAAAGAAGGTAATTAATTGATTATCTTTTCATTACATGGCTTCACTGCTGCTTATTCTTTATATTCATATTTTTGACATATTCAAAAAAATTATAATGTGATTAAATAGATCAAATGCGATATATTTTACCGTAATTTAATAATTATTGATAAAATACAATAATTAAAGTGGATAAAAATGTATTACTAAATTCTCTATTAATTGTATTATTTAAAAAATTAAATTTATAAATATTTACCGTAAATTTTATGTAGGTCAATTTATATTGACATCAACATATGGTGATGCAGTAATATTATGTCACAATTCATTATTGCGCCTTTGATCAACATAATTAATAATTATAGATTTTGTAGAAATATAATAAGGCAGTAATTCAACTTTGGTTGAAAATGTAAAGATTATATAATTAAATTGACGGACTGGAGCAAACATACACGAATGCATGATCCAGTATACAATTGATGTGTGTGGGACAACATTTCACAACACATAATTAATAAAATTATATTCAAACAAAAAAAAATAGAAATCTGTCAGACAACCGTGAGACCACTCCAGCCAGACTAAGCCAGCTGGAAACGATCCTCTACAACCGTGGTCATCCGAGAATGATTGAGCCGTTAATCACGCTCTGATCACACGGTCATGATTCATCCACCAGATTTAGGTTCCTGTCTCCTTAGTGATAAAGGATACAGAAGTACGAGCCTATAGAACAGATCCTGTTCAAGTAAGGTCGTGTCCTGCTATTCTTAACATTGCTATTATAAAGGCTTTCAAGCATCTCTTATTAAGCAATGTGGGACTTTGTTACACTAGTTGGGCTATTTTGACGAGTCATTACTAACTACTTTTTTCATTTATTTTCAGTGTCTTAAACTCATGTATTAAATTTATAAGGGACGATGATAAAAGTACCTAAAATTTTAAAAATATTTACAAAAATACTTGTCAATTTTTTTTATTTACAAAAATACGACTGATTTAAAATTAATTACAAAAGTACCAAAAAATGAAAATTAATTACAACAGTACGATTTGTATAATGTCAGTATAATTATGGTATAATTTTGGAATATTAAAACTATAAATCAGATAATTTAAAAATAATATTTGGTTTATTATTGGTATAATTTCAGTATATTTTCAGTATATCGATTATAAATTTTTATATATATTTTCTAGTTGATAACATGTATATTTTTTTTATATGTATTTTTCACTATATTGGTAATGAACTAGAGAATTTGTATATTGTTGGCATAATTTTAGTATATTGCTAGGTTAATATTTAGTATGCGATGTGGTGTAATGTTGATTTAATAATAAAATTTCAGTATATTTTGATGTGTACACTCTTGATATACTGTTAGTATAATTTTGGTATATTATTAATTTAATTTTTAGTAAACGATTTGATGTAATTTTAGTAATTTTTTATTTAATATTAATAAAATCTCAGTATGTATAATGTTGGTATAATATTGATATAATGTTGATATATTAGTTTATTAGTATACTAACATTATATCCACAGTATACACCGTATGTTTGATATTATTTTTTATTTTTTTATACTTTTGTAAATATTATTAAAAAAATTATAAATGAAAAAAGTCAACATGTAGTTTTGTAATTATTTTCATTTTTTTTGGTAAATGGTGTAATTTCCTCAATTTATAATTATGTATAGAGTAGTTATAAATATTTAAAATTTATTAATTTTCAAATTTTAAATGCTATTAAAAAAATATTAAGATTTTAAGTAGGAATTTAAATTTCTAACAGATTTTCTATGTGGATACCACGTGCATTAAAATTACAAAATTTATTGTTTGGAAATTATATAGATTGATATTTATAAAATTTAAAATAAACTCTTAAGAAATTATAAAATTTTAAACAGCTTATATATTCATGTAATGCTATTTTAAAAAAAATACATTTTAGAATTTTTTTTGTTTCTAATATATTTTAGCATATTAAAAGTATATGTGACTTGTAGTTAGACATGACAATTCGTAGTGTTGGGTAGAAAAACCGACCAAACCTATTAACTAAACCGAAAATCAAGCTAAACAATATAGTTAATCTATCCAAGAATTTAGATTTAGATTTGATATTTTAAAATTTTATAGTTAATAATTTAGGTTTAGAATTTGAAGTTTTAAACATTGCGGTTAACCGATTAACCGGTTTAGAATTTATATTTCTTTTATAAATTGTATATATACTAAAATATTTAAAATAAAATACATTTTCTATTTTATTTTCTTATTTTTCAAAAAATAGAATAAAATTATAGTTTCGTATTAGAATACACCTAAAATTTGTTTTTTTTTTAATTTTACCTTTTTATGGTTATATGGTTAAGAAACATAAAACCAAAAATTCAAATCATTATAAATGGTTAACCAATTTAAGTTTTAGATTTTAATTTTTAATTTTAAAACTCATAATTTCATAAAACGGTTTACAAATAACGATTATTGACTGGTTAACCAGTTCATGCCCACCCCTAATAATTCTTGTATAAACAAAATATCGTTAATTTAATCATTAACACGACACAGTTCATAATTTTATTTCACATATATAATTGAAGCACACAACATTAATAACATGAATTACACATTTAAAAACGTTTAACTATACGTGTTGGTGGATCAACGTGTTTAAAATAACACATTTAAAATTATTTTATTATTTACATAATGTATATAAAAAAAAAAGCTAACGTAGCACAGGTGAAACTATTAACACTCATTATTGTAATAATATTACAAAACATGAAAATAAAAATATTATTAAAAATTTCATAAAATCTTAAAAAAATAATATTAAATAATATTTAATTAATATATTCAATAAATGGGTTAACAAGTTTAACATGTTTAGATACAAGACTAATCGTGTCATATATTAATTGATCCGTTAATGATGTAAATTTATTACATTAAAGAATTGAATTTAAATTCATTTATTTTATATCATGTCATATTATTTAATTATATCTTAAATTGTCAGGATTACTTGTAGTGTGTGTATATATATATACCTAATAATTGTTTTTTTGAGTTAAATATACCTAATAATTTTTCGTTGTTAGTTGTTCGTTGCAAAATCATTTCAGTCTTCATTTTTCTTTATCTAGGGAATCCATTCAATGAATCAGAAATCTGAAACTTTGACGTTTCGATCGGCATGAAAATGATAACGTCTTTTATATTTTCGTGCATTAAAGAAGTATGAGTATACAAAGTAAATATTTTAAAAACTACATAAAATGTCAAATATTTATTACCGATCAAACAAATAAAAGAAAATAATATAAAGACTTTACAAAGAATTTAGCCAATTTTACATAAGGTCATCTTCAATCTAAAACACCAAATTGGCTACAGCCTAATGTACATTGCCAAATTCAGACATCAATTACATCTGATTTGGTGTTCTTCCAATTGCTTTACTCAACCTAAGGGAAAGGAGAGGCCTTTTAATCATAACCAGAAAATATGACTGAAATAAGACTTCAATTGCAATCCCAGAGATTATAAAAGCATATTATTATGTAATGTATTTGGGATTTGGTAAAGCCCATACATAAAACTGATATCCTAATGGAATAGACAAATCCAAATTGTTGTGAGCCAGAAATATTTCAGCACTAAATGTTGATCCAAGAAATTTTAGATTTATAAGTTTAACTTATCATTTTAACTGATTTTTTAACTTAACTAAATACATTAAATTAAATTTTATTTATAGTATCAAGATAACTTACATAAAGTATATACTAAATTAATTAAATAAATTAATAAAATGATTTATTAAATAACCCTTTTATAATTGAGGTGAACTTCTCTCTTGAAAAGGTTTTGTTATCTTTGGAATACAACAAGTCAAGAACAACTCCCCTACAACCTAAACTATTCCATGAAAATTACCCAAATCTTCTTCTACAACATAGAGCTCTTCTTTCTTTGAAAGACAATAAGAAATTAAAACTAAATATGGTTTAGAATATCACTAAATGACCTTTCATGACAATTATTGGTAGTTTATAGTGAAATTATCTAAATGTATGATTCACTTTTTGAGCAAATGACAATCTTGGAGTAAGTGTGATAAATTCTACATTAAAAAAATATAAGTAGAATGAGAAATATATAAGTGAAAATAATTTTTGAATTTTGAGTTGAATGTGGTGTTTAGTCCACGGTTGTGGTTCCATTTCGGAGCTCATAAATATATTCTCTCATATATTGAGTTCATTCTGATTACAACATAACTTCAAGCTTATAATGTTGGTGAAAGCCTATTATGTTGGTGAAAAGTGAATAATAGTGACTATATAAAATACAAGACATGGATTATCATTATCAGTGTAATCAACTTATTGTTTCATTTGTCATTTTCAGATTGTAAAATAAATAATATTATCATAGAAAAGACGGAAAAGATTCGATAATTTTGATAAATAAACTAAAAATTAGCAAAGAAATGACAATGAATGAAAGCAGCATCTCAACAGCAATATTTCTCTTTGATAATGAAATAAAATCAAATGAAAATTGGAGACTGCAGATTGTATTTCCTTTTCAAAATCACCACCAGAAGTTAAGTAAGCAATACCAACTTTTTTTTGCCTTAGTTTGCTTTTCCTTTTTCTTCAAGTACAAATTCCAAAATCCATGTAGTTGAGTATCTTCCTAATCTACCTTAATGCCTACTCATGCTATAATTCTAACATCAACTCCTTTTATAATCTTTTGTTTCCTCATCATATTTCCCTTTACTCAACGCACTGTAGTGACAAGCCTAATATGCTTTCACCACTGTCCTGAAACATTGTCTATCTAACAGATTATACAGAGATTGAATCCACCGAGAACCGGCCGTTATGCCTTTCGGGTTTGTCTCTGCATGGAACAAGCGCCGCAGAAGCAAGTCGCAAGATCACACGGATCCTTGTATGTTCTCCTCTTTTTCGTCTTCATTATCGCATCGTTTTCTTTTTTTAACCCCTTTTCTTTCAGGGGTTTATAAACCTGCTGAGTTATGGAAACTTGAGGATCAGACACCAGCGCCGCCGCCTACAAAACGACGTCATGGATCTTCAGTTTTCACACTCAATGAAATGGAAGAGGCAACCTCCTCTTTCAGTGAGGAAAATTTTCTCGGAAAAGGCGGATTTGGCCGAGTTTACAAGGGCACTCTGCGCTCAGGAGAGGTACATATGTTCTAACAAAGCCATTCTATTTAACAATGATAATTCTAATCTAAGTAGCATAAACACTTCATTCAATTAACGTACTCGTCTCGTAAACGTGCCGGGAACTTGGCGTTTCGGACACGAAACTTCATTTTTAACATAGAAAACCTTAAAATAGCATTGTTTCACCGTGTCCAAGTGCCATATTTCCCCATATTTACATTTGTGCTACATAGATTCTAATGGCATGAAAGCATGGTCCTTCATGAACAGCTCTTACAAACCTTAATAAATATTAAGACCATCCAAGAATATATGCAGGTTGCCAAAAGAAAATGTATAATGCAATTTTGTTCTCAGTAGACAAACTTCAGTAAAGTTTATGATTATTGAAATAAAAATTGTCAAGATCACAGACCAGTTATATAAACACAAACTATTTGTTTTCTCTGTAACATGAAGGTTGTAGCAATCAAGAAAATGGAGTTGCCGTCATTTAAAGAAGCTGATGGAGAAAGAGAGTTTCGTGTAGAAGTTGATATCTTGAGCCGGCTCGACCACCCAAATCTGGTTTCATTGAGAGGATATTGCGCTGACGGGAAGCACAGGTTTCTAGTGTATGAATATCTGCAAAAGGGGAATCTGCAGGATCACTTAAATGGTAGGCATCACTAAAAATTCTAATCTCATATCAAGCTTATTACACAATGTTACATCCTAGTACTTTGTAGGAATTGGAGAAGCGAAAATGGATTGGCCAATGAGGGTCAAAGTGGCACTCGGGGCAGCAAGAGGACTAGCTTATCTCCACTCAAGTTCTGCAGTTGGGATACCTATTGTTCACAGAGATTTTAAATCAACTAATGTTCTCCTAAATGACAATTTTGAAGCAAAGGTAAACAACTTTATGTGAAATAATCAATATTTTGGTCCCTCAAACTATAGACTTTCTTCAAAACTAAAACTATTGACCAAACCAAATTAACTTCACATTTTGATTCCTCATAGATATCTGATTTTGGACTAGCGAAGATGATGCCAGAAGGTCAGGAAATATTTGTGACAGCTAGGGTTCTCGGTACATTTGGCTATTTTGATCCAGAGTATACGTCGGTATGCATCTTTTTTGTCACTATCAATTTCGAATGTCTAGGTGAAATTTCAACTACCATTTCACCTCAATTCTATTACTTCTATTTGTTTCTGCGAACAAATCAGTAACATTTAGCCTAAACAGACTAAACAATTCTTAGCATGATTCAATAATATATAGACATAACTAATAAACTGAACGTGTGATGTTTAATCAGAATAAGGAATATATCTGACAGCTACTTAAATAAACAAAACCGAAAGTTGCTGTCACCTTAACTTACACACAGCTCAATCATGTATTATACAGCCAAACTACTTGGGGTCAGAGGCTACTATACGCCCTAGAATCAAATAAAAATGTACTACCACCCAAAAAAGTAAATGTTCGTGTCCTCCATTTGTTTCTCTACTCATATAGTTGATTTAACTTTGTGACAGACGGGGAAACTGACTTTACAAAGTGATGTTTATGCTTTTGGAGTGGTTCTTCTTGAGCTTTTGACAGGACGTAGGGCTATAGACTTGAGTCAGGGATCAAGCGATCAGAACCTTGTACTACAGGTGGGAGGCCATATTTCTTCTTCTTATATACAGATTTGTCCTTAACGACATCAGGAACTAAGCATAAACTTATACAAGTAGTAATTGAATGATCCTTGTCATTTCAGGTTAGGCATATATTGAATGATAGGAAGAAATTGCGTAAGGTGATCGACCCAGAATTAAGTCGGAGTTCATACACAATGGAATCTATAGCCATGTTTGCACACCTGGCTTCCCGCTGTGTTCGTATTGAGAGCAGTGAAAGACCTTCAATTACTGAATGTGTAAAAGAACTACAAATGACAATATATACAAACTCGAAAGCCTTGGGCATGGCATTGCATTCCTTCAAAAGCTCTAATAGGGCCTAATGTGTTATCAGCAGACACAAACTGTAATATATCAATAGCACAAATTTTCTATATTCCTTCAATTGGGTGCTAAAACTTGGAAGCTAAGGGGCCTATGAGTTTAATGATACAACGGAAAGGACATGTATAGAATAAAACCTAGTACTTTATCAGTTACATAGTTGAAGAAGATCTAGGAGGAGGGATTCACATGAACCTTAAAAGAAAAAAGTATGAGGACCGCAGTCAGAAAGAAACTTTCACTTGTTCGTTTGGCTTAAATCTAGAATCAATATTTTTAAGTAGGATTTTCTTTTTGCTGCGCTTATTAGAGATTAATGTATATTATATCCTGCTCAAAGAAAGAGCATATATTGGTTTCAATAAAATCTATAAAACTATTCATCTTCTCTCTATCAGTTTTTATCACAAACTCAGTATGTGATATTTCCTCTTCATTCTTATCTCTGTTATTTTCATCCAAGTTCATGCTCAAATGATAATACAGATATACATGTAGCGTATTAATTTGAGTAAAAGGTAAGTAAGAAATGAATGTACCTGTTTCAAATTACCTTTAACACAAGAGGTTTCTACCACAATTACAACAAATTACAAGCAAGGAGTTGCCACAGAATCAGAACTACCTCCCCGCCATAATCCTCCTGAGTTGATGATCACCACAATCTGGTCAGATAATGTACAAAGAACCTGGACCAGAATCCAATTCTATTATTAGAAAATCTAACAGGCAAATGTTGATTATGATAGTCACCAAGTTGATAGAAATTCCATATGAAGGCAGTGTACAAAAATGTTTTTCTTTAAGTATTGTTTTATTGTTTCAATTAAATTCACTTTCCAATTAACTAAATAATAATTACGTCAGTGGGACGATGCTCTACTCAATACTACATTACTTGATAACAATGCGTATACTTGCGATTTTGCCCACCATAGTTATATAATAACATAGTGTCACTAATTTAGCCTCGTGAACTGTTTATACAACAAGTAAATGAAGGTGCACAATCAGCCATATACAGCTCCACTAATTTCGGAATCAACTCTCCCCCTCAAGCTAGATGTGTGTATATATAAGAGAGCGTGAGAGCAAGTGAAAGAGAGAAAACTGGAACTACATATGTGTACCTTAGAGACGCATATTATTGCATCCGCAAATCCAATTATGAAGAAACTTCCATATCAGAGTCTGACAAAGCAACTTCTGAAGAATTATCTAAGACTGGAAGTTTCTTGCACATCAAATGCTTGCGCCTCTGCAACATCAACAAGACAAATATACTATCCGTATTGACAACATTGTATCCCGCTTTTATGTACATATTGAAGGGAGCCGAATCAATCATTCTGCAATGCAAGTACACCTCTCTTTCGCAGCTCATCTGAGAAATCAGTTCCTCACTGGCCTTCAGAAGATTCCAACCAAGGCCTCTCCTGAAAGTTCCACAACTATATAATCAGAAATCTATTCTCATTCAATACATTGTACGAAGACATCCCATGTTTTTTTAAGCTGGTATTGCATTGCATCTTAGAGTAGTCTTATAGGAAGCAACACAACAAAAATATAGCCAACTAATCAAGTTGAATGCTGGTGATAAGCGATGGACCATCAACTTATTGTGCGACACATGCCAATAATAAACGTCATAACCAATCAATAAATATCACATTAAGGAGATAATAACACACCTGCGAAGTGATTCTTTAACAGTCATATTACAAATATAAGGCGAATTCTTGGGCGGAGTAGGCGTAGGAGGCGAAGCATTTGCTCCTCTTTTATCAAAACAAACCTCCACAGTCCCAGCCAACACCATCTCCTCCCCATCTTCACCATCACCATCTCTGTAAAACCCTATCAGAGTAACAGCATGCGGCATCACACTACCCCTCTCAATCAAATACTGCTTCACCAAGAATCTCAACAAAGACACGTACCCATAAGGCAACAGCATCGACTCAGCAAAAGACTCAGCTAATAACTTAACGGTGACGTCCATTTCATCTGGCCTCATCACTCTAATGAGTAAGGACCCAGTTTTTAATTCTTGGAAATATGTAAAGTTCTCGAGTTTTCTAACCTGTTCGAGCTCTTCATTGGTTAAGAACCTCCCGGGCTTGAACGAATCTTCGAGATTTGAGTAGTTTGAAGAGGGTCCGGTGGTTTGTTCTGTTGCCGGCGGAGAGGAGTGGGAGGAGAAGGATTTGAGGTGGGGACGGTGGGGTTTTTTAGAAGTTAAAAACGGGTAATTGGAAATTGCAGGTGAGAATTTTTGGTGGGTTTGGGGATCTGAATATAGGTTTAAAGAGAATGAAAGTGTTGCAGCTGTAGCGGCCATTAATGGAGGACTGAGTTTTTGTTCATTGGTGTGTCTGTTCTTTTGTTTAACTGGTTTTGTGAAGTGTCCAAGTGATAAACGGTTCGGGAGAAACATATGTGTGATAAAAAAAATTTATCTAAATGAATTATTTGGTTTATTTGTTTAAAAATTACAGATTTTAGCGTGTATTATAATTTTAATGCGAAATTTCAATTTTAATAATGCAGACAATAATATTGAAATTTTTGAAATTTGGAGTAACCATCAACTTTCCGTCAAAAAATAATGTATTTTATCATCAGTATATTATAATGAAAAATTACTTGGTGTTTTGGGTCTATTAAATTGTCAATATTGAAAATTCATGTTAAAATTGCAAAACACGTTAAAAATGTGATTTTAAAATAATTATCCCTATTTATTTATATATAATGATAAAAAAATTTATTTCTTAATATTTTTTATAATATTCAGTAGAAAAATAAATATAAAATGAATTAATAAATACTAAAATTAAAAATAATAAATAATAATTAAAAATTAAAATGCGAAATTAAAATGCGAAATTGAACGTCAATTTTTTTTAAAAAAAATAAATAACATTATCATACTGCTGCTGCCGTGGTCACATACTACATTTGTTGGCAGACTTGTCTTCTGGTTATTAAATCTAATACATACCTAGCAAATCAATCCAAAATTGACATATAGTATCTTTCTGTTTTTACTTTTTTTTTAGGGTAAAGAGAATATATTAATACCAATCAATATCAGTTACATTCGTAAGAAAACCAAAAAAGTTATCGAACCACTCCTGAGGACCTGACATAGAACGAGTTGTTTGAGCAAAAAATGAACAGCAGAGTTCGTAGACCGCCATACAAATATAATATTAAAATTATGTAACTGACTAGCAAAACAAACGCAGTCATCAGTTAAGGGATCGATGCCAACTCTAAGCGGAAGTCTAATATCAGAAATCACCTCAAACACATCGCCTTCAAAAATAACATCCGGAACTCCTTTCAACCAGCTCAGAGCCTCTCTGCTGGCAATAATTTCAGCGTTCTTAGGAGAATGAAACCCCTGAAAAGCTTCTGCCCTGACTTGAACGATGTGTCCTTGTTCATTTCGGACTACACAAGCAATGCCAATACCGTGCTTCTCCGGAAAAACATCTGCGTTAATATTTGCTTTCAGCCAACCCGCCGGCGGAGGCTTCCATAAAATTCTCCCTTCATCTCTGGCCAGACATGTAGCAGCTATCTTCCCCCTAGAAGATTGAGAAAATTTACAGGCTTCAAGGTTGTGACCTGCCTCGTTAATGATCTGCTCAATGGTGCCCCACTTGCTGTTCCATACGACTTCATTCTGATGACTCCATGTTCGCCAGACAGTATAAAAATCAAACACACTTCATCCACTATCATCTGTTTAAGAATTAACAACATCCAAAATTTTACATTTATTCTTGCATGGGCAGGAACAATAACATGCAACACGGCCCAACACTTCTTGGCTAAGTTACATTCAAACATAACATGTTCCACTGTCTCAGTTGCTTCATTACACACTTGGCAAAGGTGATTCACATCAACATGTTTTTTTCAGCAACTCACTCGCAGTAAGGAGATACCCATTACCCACTCTCCACATGAAGTTTTGAACTTTTGACGGAACATTAACTCGCAATAAAACAGACCACAAAGAACTCCATTCACAACTAATCTCCCCTTGGAAAGCACGATACCCGCTCTTGAGTCTTTTATACTATGTCTTTGTCTTGGTATTTCTGATGGTCGTATGGCTTTGTTTGGACCGACAATTATGATTTTATTCTTTTTGTCTGTGAAGGGAATGTTGGTGTTGTCAGAGGACCTTCTGCCAGGGAAGGTCTTGCTCGGTTGATCGAGCATGTCTTCTTTGGGATGCGCTATGTGATCAACTGATCCTGCTTGGTTGCCTGAGTAGGTCCTTGGAGGGATAAATAGTATCTGATCGGTCGATCCTGCTCGATTGTCCGAGTAGGTCCTTCGTGAGATAAATGGTATATGCTCGGTCGATCCTGCTCGGTTGCTTAGCTCGGTGTTCTGGTGATGTGTTTATCTCGGATGTCTCGTGGTATGATTGTCTTAGTTATCTTGTGATGTTACTGACTTGATTGTTCTGTGGCTGTCTTGGTTCTCTTGGTTCTTTGAGAGTGGGGATAGGCTTTTTGATTCCTTTTTGAGATTGTTTCATCTGTCTTGTTATCATCTATTAAGATGGCGACTTTAATTGTTGCAAAATTCAATCACTTGCCCCTCAAAAATTAATATTTTCATCTCTAAAAATAAAATTAATATATTTTTAAATTAGATTAAATTTGATCTAAACCAATTAAAAGAAAATGATTTTTAAATCTAGATCAAAATTGGTTTGAGAAAATTATATTCAAAACAAAAATCCAAAAATTATAAACAAAACTTAAGAGATGGGGAAGTGATCGTTGATAAAAAAAAAGACCAAAAACCACTTCTCAAATAAATAAGAATATAAAAAAACTTATTAAAATTTGAAAAGTTTATCAAAAAAGAGAGAGACAGCTGGATTTTAATTTTTTTTCACATAATATTCGTTTAAACACATCAATTTCAAGGGAAAAGGTGGAAAATGACCTTAATGTATAACCCGTGTGTTTTGCAAGTACCTCATATATTTCGAATTTCAAAAACGACACTAACGTCTTAAAAATGCATGAAAAAACACACAAAAAAGCTGAACTCCATTTATATTTCTATTTAAAACCATCTAATTTTTGTGTTATTTTATGCATTTTAAAGACGTTAGGGTAATTTTAAAATTAAAAATCTATAAGGTGCTTACAAGAGACGTGTATTATACATTAGGGTTATTTTTGCACTTTCTCCCTTATTTAAAAGATGCACATGTTAGATGAGCACAAAGAATCAGTTCAAATCCAGGACCAGTGTCTGATGACTGAACTATGAATTGCAAGTTGTTTATGTCGACACAATATTATAATGATGGATTAGGATTTTAATTTAGTTTAATACAAAATGAATAAGCTCCACTTGTTATTAGGCTAATAGAGACAACGAGTCTAGATGACTTGTTTATCAATTAATTATAACTACTCCAACTTCTGACTGGCAACCACTAACTTATTATTTTAATCAGTAGAGCAATCATGTCAAGTTTCAATAATTGATGCTCTGATTTCTCTTTTTAGTAGCATGGTGTGCCATTGAAATGAGTTTGTTGATGATAATATGATTAAAAAAAGCCCTATGTTGGAGAATTGATGCCCATGCCAATTGCATAATGAGGAAAGCAATTGCTATCATAGCTTTTGTAATGTTTAACATGAATTTAATTTAGAAAAAACGGTCATTTATACCCCTAATGTTTTTTTACAAGATCAAATAAGTTTCTAAAGTCCGGAAAAATTCAAATATGCTCCTAATATCTTAAAAAGTGAACAATCAATCCTTAATTTTGACTCATAAATGAGACGTTGAGGGCCTGATTGTTCACTTTTTAAGATGTTAGGTGCATATTTGAACATTTTTAGATATTGAGAGCTTATTTGATTTTCAAGTCAAACTTTAGATAAATGACTTTTTTTTTATTATGTAGGACTGTGAATCTTTATTTATTATGTGATGCTTCTGCGTGACCTTTTTAAATGTGATCATTGTTAAATATCATATAAATTGGTGATAATAAAAACTACTTCCTCCGTCCCAAATTGATAGGCACTATTTTTATTTTCCTTGTCCCAAATTATAGGCATTAGATATTTACTTTACTAAGTAGTTCTCTAATATACCCTCATTAATTATAGAGAATATATTGGAAAGACAACAAAATTCACAAAAGATAAAAATTACAACTACATTAAATAAGGACAAACATGACATTTTCTTATGTATTAACTCATTTTATATTGAGAATTTAACTTTCTTAATAACCATGTTTGTCCTAAACTACCTATCAATTTGGGACGGAGGGAATAATTGTATTATAATGATTGATAATCACGCCCATAACGCCACATGTCACTTAATTATCACATAGTAAATAGATGTTTTACAATCATAAGTGGTGACCAAATTGGTAGTATCAAAACTGCTCCTTTGATCTCTTCTATTACAAGCATACCAAAGAGGCATTGGATTCTTTTGGATTAGGCCTTTTTCTGTTTTTAACCTAAGAAATGGACCTTTTGGAAGGAAAAAAAAAACAGCAAGGTTCAGTTTTTACCTTTTGAGAATTAAGAGTGTTTTGTCATCATTCTAGTTCTAAGGCATGTCTCACTTTGGTTGGCAAATTTAGGTAAAGTAAATTCGGCAAACGAGTCGAGACTTTTGTGGGCAGACTACTCTAATTACATCCCTTCAACAAAACACACCTCTAAGGAAGAAAAATGGGTTAAATGCAAATTACCTCAACTTTTAGTATATGTTGCATAAATTTTAAATCTTGACAATATTTAACACAAATTATTATTTTTTACAATTCGGAGGCCGGACTATTTTTTTATGAAAAATGTTAATGTATATTTTTTTCATAAAACACGTTAAAATTTATAATTTTTTATAATCGACAATTTAGCAATAAGGATAAAAATTGAATTAATGAAGGATTGCTTACTTACAATCAATACCATTTCCTCATAATGCTATATTACTAAAAAACGAAAAATCTTGAAACTGAAGACGGTAAAATAGTTTTTTTTTTACAAGAATATGATATAAACAGAAATTTTGGTGTTCTGATAACATTTTTATTTATGAATAAAAATGAAACGCCAAAACGTAAAAATCGGTAATTTCCCTTGCAGCAATCTTGATTTATACTTTGAACAAAAACCAAAAATTATGTTCCAAAAAGATCATTATCACTGGCATTTGGCACCACCTAACCTCCCTTATGCGTCTTGTTTCCGTTTGTCTCTGTTAAAAAAAGAATTTCCGATGAATCAAGATTAATATGAGCCATTTGTTTAAAGTATAGCAAGTGGCGTAATTAACACCATCCAAAGGCATCATTTCAAGACAAAGATATATGTTGCTGTCGTGACTCATTCCTCTCCTATTGATTCATATTGCCATTTCTTAATCACCTCTACTAATATCTCATTCCAAGTATCTATAGGCCCCGGCAAACACCAATGCACACAATCATTCTGCACACGCTCACCGATACCGTTCGCAAACGGAAACGGATACATATAAGGTCCGGGGTGACCGTCGGGCCGCAGCAACGACAACTTGGTCACATCTAATGCCTCAAATCTCACCTTATCAAATTGCAAAGCATTCATCTTTGCAACCTCAACTTCTTCAAGTTCAATTTTCCTCATTTCCGCATCCATTCCTTCGAGCAATCTCTCTTCCTCATTATACGGCTTAGTTTTCGGACAAGCACCGAATTTATCCCAATCACCTTCGAAATGTGAAGGCGAAAAAGTAGTAACAATTACATCAATGCCCTTACCCCCTCTCCTTTCTGTTATAGTCTTAAGTGTAGTCTTTAAAGCCTTCCTTAATATATCATAAAACTCAACCTCAGTGTGATTCAAACCAGGACAGTAATGACAACCCAAAACAGAACCACCCTCATAATAAACCGCTGGATGCAAAAACCAATGACCAACCGATAAAACAATCAAATCAAACCCTTCTAAATCACCTCCCCATCTCTCATCAACTTGGTCTAAATACAACTTATTATGATTCGGACCAGAACTAGACTTCTCCACACCTTGAACAAGAAAAGGTGACCAATACACAGAAACAGTCACATTATGAGAATCAAAATACCATCTCCTAAACTTATTATCTTCACCATTAGTATAAACAAGATTAAGATCAGAAACAGTTGACAACATGCAGAGCAGTGACTCTAATTGGTTCCTAGCCATGGAATCACCAATAAAAGCTAAGTGCTTATTACGAAACAGATTAAGAAACTGGTTAGGTTCGAACCTTGGGAGATTACATGTTCTTGGTCTCCATCTCCAGTAAAGATAGCCCGTATCAGGTCTGCCATGAGCAATACAGTTCTGAGCTTGTTTAATGGTGGTTCCACAGGCTGTGGTGTTATACAAAGGTCCTCTGTCTTCATGCACCCAGTTGCCATTACTGTAGTCACATGGATATTCAGAAGCTTTTTCCAGTTCTGCAATGAGAAAACAACAGTAACTATAAGCATTAATTATAGCAGCTCGAGCTCAAATGGTATAAACGCTGAACAGCAATCTGCTAGGTCGTGGATAAAAAAAATTAAGGAGTAGTGTAGGGTACCTGAAGTAGAAGGTGACAGAGATAAGGAAGGTGGTGAAGAGGAGATGAGGAGTGGGTGATAATATAGACGAAGCAAAACACAAGCTATAATTGTATAAAAAGTCCATGGAAGAAATTTCTTGGTGAGGGAGTGGTCTTTTGTTGGACTTAAGGTGGGCATTTTTGTAGCTTGATGTCGTCGGAGATGGCTGCACGGAGTGGTGGTGGTGGTGGTGGTGGTGGTGGTGGTGGTGGTAGTGGTGGAAGAGGAGTTGAGCTTTTTATTTTTCTTTTGAGTGGAGTGATGGAGTCAAAGGCTCATTGAGAATCCCATTATCCCTGTGTCTTGGCCAACTAATTTTTTCCTTTTTTTATTTCTTTAGCAGAGCCGTGACTTGTTTTTTATTTTTGAAGTTTAATTTATTTAAATTTCGAACAGCGATTTGTCTGTTTTCTGTATTGCATAAAGATAATTTACTTTTGGGTAAAAGATAAATTTGGTCCTTAAACTTATAACTCAGTACCAAATAATTCACTTTCAAAAATTAAAAATAATGTTTTTCATTTTTGGTCTATTAAGTATAATATGAACAAGGAAAAAGGTGCAAAAATGACCCTCATACATACCCCGTGTCTTTTGTTGTCACCTCATGTTTTTCGAATCTCAATATGATCCTAATATTATGAAAAAATATCAAAAAAAATGGACGACGTTAAACATAAATGTGTACTGCATTAAACGGAAATATTTTCGGAAAGGTCAATTTCGATACTTTTTCAAAATGTTAAAGTCATTTTTGAGATTCCAAATGAAATGCCAATATGACACGCGGGCTATACATTAGGATCATTTCTGCACCTTTCCCATATGAACACGGTGAACAAGTTTTATAGTTAAAGTGATTTAAATTTTCTTAACTGCCCCCAACAATTGAGAATATTACTATTAGAAAACTACAAATTAACAATGGATCACAAATTCGTCGCTTAATCTGTAATTAGCAACAGATTTATATGTCGCTAATTTGGTGGGAAATGAGGTGCCAAAAGTTACCAACATATTTTTAGCGATGATTAGTCGCTGTTTTGGCGAGAAACGAAATGCAGACAATAAACATTTGTGGCCAACCCGCTTTTCTTTCGGTCAGCAATCTCACTCTTATGATAACAGAACATGTGTCAACTAAGCGACGAAAATAAAAGAAGCGTCAAAAAATTAGGGCGAAAAATGACGACGACTTGTTGTGTTTGTCGCTGATTAGCGCTAATTATAAAAAAATATTTATTAAAATAATTATTTAAAAATATTAGCAAAAAGTATTAACAAAAATATTTTAAAAAAAAATAATTATTTTAAAGTACAAGAGTAATTATTTGTTCTTTATTGTTATAAGTTAAATATAATATATATATATATATATATATATATATATATATATATATATATATATATATATATATATAACGATAATTTGAGTTGGTTAAGATATAGTTAAGTGTTTGGGAACTTCATAGTTAAACGGACCTTTTGTGGGAGCAATGGCAGGATGAATGACCTACAAAAAAAATTACAAAAATCTTAAAAATGGTTTATGAAAATATTAAAAACGATAGTAATAGTTAATTTAGTGACAGAAAGATCTGTCGCTAAAGGACAATTTTTTAGTAGTATATTGTCCCTGTTCAATAGTTAACCGTGAGTTATTTAACGAACAAAGGATCAATTCACCCCCTCATTTGGCACAAAATATCATAAAAATTATTTTGGATGGTTTTGGATCAAATAGACCCGCAACTTGGTAAAATCGAACAAATTGCACCCTCCCTCAAAGAGTGTAATACACCCTCTGCTTTTGAAGGACAAAAAATTCAAAATAGTACTCAATATTATTTTTAGTTTCTGATTTAATGCTTAATAATTTTTAAACTTTAATTTACCCCTTGTATTTTAAAACTTTAAAAATCAATTTATTTTTAAACTAAAGCTGAGAGACTTTTTAATCCCTTTTCTTCTTATAATTTTTTTTACGCCACCCTACCCCTCGCCGGAAAACTGAGGAGCAACAGCTCCTCCTCGAAAAAAAATGAGGAGCTCTGCTCCTCTTTTTTAAAGGAACTGTTGCTCCTCGTTTTGGAGGAGCAGATTTGACGGCGGTGTTTTGGGCGGAGGTGGTGGAAGGTAGAATGGAAGAAGAAGAAGAAAGAGGTTAATTTTTTAAAATTAGTGTTTAAATTAAAATTTTAATCAGTATTAATTAGGATTCATTATGATTAATTTGTTTAATTAAGAAATTTATTTTTCTTTTTTGTGTCAGAAGGGTGAAAATTGATCGGTTTTGCTAAGTTGCGGGTTAAATTGTACCAAAAGTCTTTAAAATGATTTATTTGATATTTCGTAACAAATTGAGGTGGTGAATTGATTCTTTGTTCGTTATTTAACCTTGAGTGACAAATTCAAAAACCAAATGAGTCATTTATTGAATAACTCAAGTTTTGTAGAATTATGGATTTCAGGATTATTAAAATATATCTCGTATTAGATATATTATGGATTTCATTTATTATTTGTAAGATGATATGCGAATAATATCGTTCATTTTCTACCCATATATTTCGTTATATATAAGGTCATCAGAAGTCATTTGATTTTTTTAAAATATTATATGGGTAATAATTTGATATAATAATTATCAGTTGATCATTTAGAAAAATGTATGCTCCATTAACTTAATTTTAAAATCTTTAAAGATATAGATCCAATAAATAAATTGAGTGTTGGTAGCATCAGCTTTTATAAATGGATAAAAGAATGGGATATAGAGACATTTCAAGATTATCATCATTTGTATCCATAACCCCATTACTGATTTTCACATGTCTTTCAATGAATGAACCATTTTGCTCATAAAATAAATTTGCATTCATGAAATAATAGAACCAGCACAACACTTGCCATCTTTTCTTCATCAAACATGGCCGGTGATGATGACAATGAAGAACATTGGATTTCTATTTTAACAAATAGCTACTCCATATAACTGTGAACTTTATATTTCCACATACTTAAAAAAATATTTTAAATATTTTAAATTTATATCATTTTTTTAATATTCTTATTAATTTATTTTCTTAAAATAATAGCTAAAATAATAGCAACAAATAAACTTTTTAAATAAAAATAATATAAAAATATTAATTTAAAAGATTATGATTTATTAAAAAATAAAAACATTTTAAAAAGGAATAAACACAATCAATTATATTAAAAAAGAAGGAGTCTTGATTTTGTATGGTTATTCTCAGTGGCGTAGCTAGAAATCAAAATTAAAAAGGATCATTTTTTTTAATATATTTAGAATTTATTAAAATTAAAAGGGTTAACATGAAAGATATTTCTAAATGACATGATACATTTTACAAAAATTATTTAAAAATTTATATATATTTTTTAAAAATTAAGGGAGCAAAATCCCCCTTTAACCATCAAATATTCAAATGGCTACACCACTAGTTACTACGACATCTGAAGTTCTTGCTTCGGTTAGCTATTGAATAAAATTTATAAGACGATAATTTTTTTTTCTTTTTAAAATTATTTTGTTTCAACATTTAAATCTGAAGTCTTAAGTTGAAGGTTAATTAGCACATGAAAAATGAGGAAAATTATACAATACAATTGTTGATGTTTTCAACAAATTAATAATGCAACCAATGAGATATAACCAAATGGTATAAGTGTTGAGCAGTAAACTATTAGGTCGTGGGTTAGATTCCTTCCATAAGCGCTTCTCCTTTCCTAATTATAAAAAAAATACAAATTAATTATACATTAGCTATATAATTTTTTCTTATAATTAAAAAAAAAGCGTTTATGGAAGAAATCAGATTACATAAAATATTAAATACTAGCACAAATATTTATTGGTTTATCATGAAAATAGCAGTCATTCGCGTCCGGGAGCAACATATATTGGGTCCAAAATGTGATGCATGCGAGAAACACATAATGCTACGAGAAGGCCTCTTACCTAAAAAGGAATAATTCCTTTTGAAACATAAGCTACTATAGTCAACAAGCAACACTCCATGCTTTCAAATCCAGTCTAATCATTCTTTTAAGTCATCAAATTTTATTGAATCAAATATAAATCAATTATATTTTATAGAAAAATTAAAAAAAATCGAGAACTAAATCCAAAGACCTGACATACAAGAAATAACATATGATCTGATTCGCAGATCTATTTACGAAAATAAAAAAGAAATTATCTAACCGTTTTGTTAATAAACGCAGTTTTTGATCAAATTTTTCTATCACCCGCAAACTGATTTCTAAAATAAAAACTACGGATATAGCCACTACCTAGAAAAACTCTTCATAAAAGAGGAATAACCAATCTTTCACAGAAAAATGACAACAAATCTTTCACACAGAAATGACAAAAAAATTTATAAAACAAACAAACATTGAAATATATAGAAAAACTATTATAACCAATAAATGATTTCCTTTTTTTGTTAATTTTTTTTCAATTAATCGTTGATTCTTGGTTTAAAAAAATTGAATTGGACTTGCGCTCGTCGATAAATGTCAATCCACAAAAAAAATAAAAAAAATTAACTATCTATTATATTTTATGAAATTAAAATAAAATAAAATAAGTGATGACTATTGTTAATAGTAAGAAAAAATCATTAACGGCAGGCGAAAAAATTTAAAAGAAAACTATAAACGATTAGATTTTTTTTATAGAGGTAGCTTACACATGTATACTTTGTGCATTGCGCCAAACATAATTATCCTTTTGTGCCACAAACATAAGTTACTTTATTTAATAAATAAATTATCTATTTTATACACCTCAAATATAAATAATTTTATTATTTATATTTGAATAATAAATTTAAAATAATATTTTATTTATTTTCATTTACTTAATACTAAAAGAATGGAAAGCTAAACTATTTTTATTTTATTTTAGATATCTAAAACATTGATGATTAGAAAAAAAATTGAGTTTGAAATTTAAATCGGCTCGTTACTGTACTTTTTGAACGGTGTAAATGGCTTTGTACTTTTTTTGCTTCTCTTTCAGTTTTTTCTTTTTTCTTTTAACCAGAAGTTTTGTCTCTCTTATTTTAAGAAATTATATTTGACTAATAAATCTTTTAATTCTTTTAATTTTAACAATTAATAAATGATCCTTGCCATACATCAATAGTTTTAGCGTTATAGTCTTGTTTTCTATTTTATATGGATTTTTTTTCTCCATTTAAAGTTTTTATAAAAGATTATTCAAAAATCTTACTCAGTTAATGGATCAGTTAATTTGACTATATTTTGCATTTTATTTGAAAATTTAGTTTGCGGTTTAGTGTTTTTTGTTGCTGTTTTTATATTGATTTCATTTGTCTAAATTTATTTATAGATTTATTTTTTTTGGTTGTATGTAATGAATTGTGTAGGTGGCATTTTAGATAGCCGAAATATATTACTCCACTGTAATTATCTAATTTAATATCATAGTTGGATTTAAAATTCTATAATTGGTTGTCGCACGAATGACATAACGCAACGGTTGGGTGTAATAATTTTTTTTATTATCAACATTATTTTGAAAAAATCAAATATAATGTTATTTTGTATTTGCATTAAAAATATTTTAGAACTAGGTGCTTTTGTCACATACTGACTTTAGTCTTTGTGTTTATGTTGTCATTTTAATTTTTAAACCCACATTTACTACAATCCATTCATAAACATCTAGATTTATTCAAATTTAGATCTGATCTACAGGATAAAATTAAAAAATTAGTTTGCGTAATTTCATGACACATGCTTCACCGACAACACAATAGTAATATCTATAAGGTTTTCATTTTTCTCTAGTCTTGGCGATGCATCCAATCTAAAGAGGTGCAAATTGTGTTGGTTAAATTGACTCAATCGAATTATTCGATTGTTATTTCAATTAATTTGATTGATTTTTCAATAAAAAAAGTTAATTAATAATTTTTGATTCATTTATTATTCTGACTGGATCGGTTTGGTTAGTAATTCTTTTAGTTGTGTTATAGTTAGAAATTATAAAATTCCAGTTAACAAAAATAATTTTATGTTCTATTTATCTATATATTTTAATGATCATTTCTAATACTTTTAGCGGATTTTTTGATTCATTTGACTGATTCGAAATTATTTTAGAAACATTAGCTAATTCAATTTATGTGACCGATTTGGTTAATAGAATAAAATAATTTAATATTTTATTTTAATTAAATCAATCAATTTTCAACTATTGGACTTTTATCCAGTTTATTGTTCAATTTCTAATAAAAATTATAAAAAAATTATACATTATATGACCCAACTGTTATATGTAAAATTTACATTAATAATCTGCAATTTTTTTATTTAAAAAAGTATTAATATTTTAGTATTTTAGGAATTTATATTTATATTTTATAATATTTTAATTTCATTTTACCTGATATCAATTACATGTCAACCTGAAATCAATTCAATTTGAAAATTTTAAAAATTTAAACTCCAAATATGAAAATTAATTGGAATGTTTTAATTTTTGTATAAATGAATATTAACACACAATATATCAAATATCAATATATTTTTTAAAATTACTATTTTCCTTTTACCTATAAAATTGTAGTTTGATAATTTTTTTCTTGCTTTTACTTATCAATAATGATTTTATCAACCAATTGATTGATTATTTGAAAAAAAAAAAAGTTTTTCTTGTTATTCATGTTCTCAATATGCAAGAAGTATAAATGTCGTATTTTGTATTAAAATTATGTTATTTGAAGTTGTAATATATATATATATATATAATTTAAATTTTTAAGAGATGTTTGTAAAAAAATCAAGGATCATTAATCTTAATGTAATAAAAAATTTAATAAAGAATTAATATGGTCTCTGAAGTGAACTAACGATTTCAGGCCAAATAACATATTTAAACCATTTTAATCAATTAAAAATTACACTGTTTGTTTTTTAGATCAACATATTATCTTAAATGACTCAGAATTAGATAGTATTACTCTTAATTAATTTTAAAATAGAGAGAATTATTATCAATTGATCAAAATAATTGAAAAATCATTTAACCCTGTGTCGTACATTGAAGGCAAATTGACCCTTAACTGAATAAAAATTTAAAACATATTTTTTAATTCAACATAGAAACATTATATATCAATTCAATAACAAACACAGTTACATAACTAAAATTCAGAGTAAACATGATGATATGAGAAAAAAGACATATTATACATAAACGTATTAATCACATATCACGTTATAAATTTGTAAAAATATGAATTAAATAACTACATTGGAGCTAATACACAATTTGATTCTTCAAAAAAGCGGCAACTTATCGCAAGTTCTAATATTTACAAGAAACTTTAATGTACTAAAAACCATCTAAACAACTAGATTTGCTGAGAATTAAAATAGTTGATCGTCTGAAACACACAAAATTTTGACAAAACACACAAGTATAATAACTACTGATATAACTAGCCACAAAAACAAAACAAATCTCCCCCATAAAAATTTATTAAGCCGACAAGCAATAAAAGGAACATATAGATACGGAAGAGAGACAATAATGACTCAGCCAAAAACAGAAGACTATCGCTCTATTTCACATCTCTAAGTTAGTCCCAGTAACTAATGAGTTATAACTCAAATAGTATAAGCGATAGGTAGCAAACTGTTAGGTCGTGGATTCAAATTATTCCACAAAGGCTCTTCTTTTCCAGATTAGTAAAAAAAAGTTGGCCCTCCATATTGCTTTTTCATAGACCATTATGGATTGCCTAAACGATTCTATTCAACTAGCCAATACCACATTACAACTTATTGGGCTAATGGGCTTGACCAATAATAAACCCAACTCAAATACACATCAAAAACCCAAAAATAAAATAAAATTAGAAACTAATCAAGAAATCGAAGAGAACAGCCATGGAAGGTAGCAACAACAATAATACCAACAGCGAAGAATTTGCAGTGGGCTGCTTGCTATGTATCACGACCACATTAGGCGACGAATTCGAAGGTCAAGTCATAACATTTGACCGCCTCTCCAACATCCTCGTACTTCATATCCTTTTATTTTGTCCAAACCAAGTCTTTGCTTCTTATTTAATGTTGCCTTGCTGATTATTATTGTTACTAACCCTAATTATCTGAGTGTTGAACTGTATTACGGTAATGGATTCCTTGACTAGGGTTTGTGTTTTACAAGAGGGATCAAAGCATGGGGCTAAGAGAAATATAAGGTTTTTGAAAGCTAATTATATTAAGGATTTTTCATTTCTTGGTCAAGCTGAAGATCCTCTTGATGTTAGCAAGTGTTATATTGATCTTAATAGTCTTCAAGCTCGCGAGGATTTGGCTTTGAGGTGGTTTTGACTTGGGTTTTTGTATCTTTATTTGTTGTGATTGGTTTTTTGAGGAAATGGATTGAATTTTGCAGGCAAGCGGAGGCGGAGGCTGAGAGATTTGGAATAGGTGTTACTGCTGAGGCACAGCATATCTATGATGCCTTGTCTAAAACGTATGTACTCTTGCCCTATATTGACTGTGTGAGATTTACGTTAAATGTAGTATGTTTGTCGTCGTAAATGGAATCGGGCTTTAGCTTAGCTGATTAGTAGATATATTTATTGCTGATACGATTGATTTTTTATTATCGTTGTTGATGACTGATAGAATGTTGCATAGTTTGGAGTCTGAAGGTGCAATTTAATATATGTTTAAAATTAGGTCAACTAATTTTCTTAAATGCACTTCTGGGGCACTCTGTGTGCGGCTTTCACTTCGAGAATGCTGCCAAGAAAGCTTCAGATGGTTAAGCTGGTAGTATGAATTAGACTTACAACAGTTATAAGTTATGCACATGGTTTCTCAAATGTTTACTTATTTGATAAAGCAGTTTGTGGTCAGAAGTGAAATGATTTGTGAAGTTTGAGCATGTTGAAGATTTTATTTTGAGGTGAAATATGCTGGTCAAGGAGATGCAGTGATAATTTTTAGAATGTTCTTAACTGGGAATGGTCTATGAACTTCTGGCAGTCAATTACTCAACAGGGACTCTATATATTCTGTATGTGGTAAACTTGAATTCCTAGAAGGCTATTCAACGTGTTCTGTAAATTGATTCATTTTAGCATCCGACATCTTTGGATTATTTCTTTATGTTAACACTTTTCCTTCTGCACCATTGCAATGACTAGAATCAGTTAGGTCGGGTTAAGTTTTAAATCGAGGCAGCGAGTCATTTTTCAAGATTTTAAAATGATTAAACATTTAAGAGGTTTAATGGGAGAAGGTTGATGAATCGAATAAGATCAAAATACTGGTATCCTGGAACAGCATTTATATCTTGAGAGTTATAGCTTGTTTTGGACAGCTTAGTTAGTGGAATTTGTGCTGAATAATTTTTTGTGGCTCTGAAGTTTGTGTTGGTGTGATGATGCAATGACTTTGAAGTTTCATGTGAGTAAGGTCTGGTGATCGCTGAATTGTAGGAGTAATAATGTGGAATCCTTTAATAACAGTAATTAGAAAAGAGGAGGAAATGATAGAAGAAGAAAGATAGGTCTCAAACAGGCTTCATCCTATCCGTGCTTTATATGATGAAGGATTCATATAGGACGCTGTTTACTGAGTCTATTAGGGTTTGGAATTAGACTTCACCTCCTAAAGGCTGATCTAGACTCAAATGGAACAAACATAAGACTTTCAGTAGTTGCCAGTTCATATGCGTAGCTGCAACATGAATCTGTCCCTGCTTACAAATTCTCTCTCTTGTCTAATGGCCCCAAAACAAAAAGTCAGTTATCTATGGATTAAAAGGCTTGATGTGCATTTAGTGAAGAAAGTTCCATTGATTGCTGTATTTAGAATATGCGCCATCAACTCATTTTTTCTCAAAGTCTATTAGTTTTCTTATATGGAGGTCTTTTATGATAGTTTCTTTCGTATGTGCTGGCTGAAACTTCTACCTTTAATGGAATTCTGGGGTTCTACTGCTATGAATGTACTCTTAGTATAAAGCAACTCTAGGAGTTAGGGCAGTAAAGAAGTCCTTTGAATCACGAATCAGCATTTGGCGAGTCATTAAGCCAACAGCCCACCATGTCATCTGCTGGTTTTGATTCCAGATATCATATTTTCATGAACTGTGTCTGTGTGCTCTCATAGCTTTTGAATAAGCTGTAGTCTTTTGTAATTTAAATATCAGTTATGAAAATGGTATTTAGCTTTATAGAATTACATCTCTTTAAACCACTAATAAATTGTGAAATTTTGCAATGAATGTTATTGCATGTAACCAGGCTTCCGGTACGCTGGGACAAGACTGTTATAGTAGTTATGAATGAAGTGCGCGTTAACAGTCCCTATCTCGCTGAATGTGTAAGCGGAGGAACTCCTGCTGCGAATGAAAGAGTGAAGAAAGTGGTAATGCATCTAACAAAATGAAACAATTCTTTTCGCCTTTCCAGATATTTGGGAAGTCTTATGTGTATGTGATGCTCCTTTTCAGCTCGAGTTTGAGAGGAAGAGGTTGCATGTTCGTGGTACCGGTCAGTGATGAGCACACATCTTATTACTGTTGGGAATCAAACCCTGGAAGAATGCATGTCGGTTTATAGCTTGCACAAGCTCAGTACAATCTCAACTGAGCAAACCAAATAGCCATGCTTGGAAGATTGCAAGTTGCGCTGGTGAGGTAATATGGTTTTCGCCATAGCCGTATTTTCTAGCTATGCTCATTATGCTGCCTGTGGCATTTTCGATTTTGGCGACTGTTTCAGTGGAGCAGAACTTTATCCAGGTTTTAATAGCTATTGCAAATTAGCAGTTTCTTGTTGAGTTCTCATTTGTTCTAAACTAAGTTATCTCTATTAAAAACAAGTGTCCATCTAAAATTCATCCTTGAAATATTCCCAAATTAGTTTGAGTTTTTCTTATTTCCATGGAGAATATCCTGATGCATATTCACAAAGTTGAATTAGTTGTTCAGATCATATCTGGTTTCTGGTGTAAACCGGATATTTTTTTAATTAAAGTTTAAATCAGATTAGTTGTTCTAGAAAGTGAGCAGGTGAGCACCTATTGTTTAGGAAGATTAGTTGCTATTTAGCTCTTCTTTATGAAGATATACTTTAAGCAAGAAAGTTGCTTTAGAGAAAGAAAAATGGACTTTTAAATAAAAATTATCTAAAGCTTTCTTAAGGCAACTTTTACAGCGAAGAATGTAGGATAGTAGCATGTAGGGCTGCGCATTTGGTTTTTCGGTTCGGTGTGGAAGTGCAAATGTCCAAACTGTTCGGTTATTTTAGAAATTAAAAACCACACCAAAATTTGGGTTACATTTTGGTTTTGTTCGGTTTGTTTAACCGAAATAATAAAAAATATTAATTGTTACTGTTTAGAATTTTAAAGATAAAAATGAAAAATATTAAATTTTAGAAATCAAATCCAAGTCAAATTGTAATGTATTATACATTTTAACATTTATAATAGTATTATTTTCTGAAAACAGTGATATTTTAAAAAGAGAAATACTTTTAAAAAAAGTTCGCTTTTTTTTTTGGATTTTCGGTTTTTTAAAACTGAAACTGCACCAAACTGATTTATAAAAAATCTCTAATTTATAAACCAAACCGACTATTTTTGGTTCGGTTCTGCGCACAGCCCTACGAGCAGGTGCACTGGCTATTCTATGTAGGATTTGATCATATTAGTACCTGAATTTCTTCTTCAATTTCCACATTAATGGTAGCATAACTTTAGTGATTGCTACTTTTGCTGTAATTACGCTTTGTTTATAATGGGAATGGAATATGAAGCAGATGCTCAATTATTCGATCCATCATGCTACAAAATCATCACTATTTGCACACTTTTTTGTACCAAATGCTCTAAATTTCTTGTCAATACTAATCAAGCGATATTCTCCTTATACAAGTTAATTAATGTTTACTTTAACGAGAGGATTTAGTTCAAGTGGTAAGAGTTCGATTCGAGTCACTTATATGAATGAATTATTTTAAAAAACTCAAGTTTAACTTTCAAAAATAAAAATAAAGACTCACGTTTATTTATCAGCTGGTAGAATCACTGGCTGGGCATTTGAAACCAAATTTGAATCCCTCAGGAGTTGAGAGATCACTTGTGTTTGTTACTCCCTCCGTTCTTTTTTAGTTGTCCATTTAGTCAAATGAATTTGTCTATATTTAGTTGTCCATTTAGAATTTCAAGATAACATTAGCTATTATCTTCCAAATTTAACCCTCCCTAATAAATGACTCTATAATTCAATTTACAAAGCATTTATTATATAGTAGGGTTATATTAGTATTTACTCCTATTATTTAAGACAAAAATTCCACTATCTTAATATGTGCAATTTTGGCTAAATGGACAACTAAAAAAAACGGAGGTAGTATTAGAGATCGTTGAAGTAATAAACCAGGTTTAATTAGGATTATAATTCATATATTAAATAGGAAATTTTTTAGTGCTTTTAAATTAAAATTTATGTATTTCTCTTTTCCAATTAAGATCTGAGTTTATGGCTTTATGCTAAAAGATAGCGTCATTAGACATGTCAAAATAGCTTTTAAAATTTCTTTAATTTAAGCTGTCGCCTCTTTTTTCTCCTTCTATTCCTTACTGTTATTAATAGGAAAAAAAATTAAATGTAGCCATAGCCGATCAATTTTATTGATCATTGGTTGACAATTTTTTTCATTAGTCCAATATTTAGCTTCTTTATTCAATAAACACATATTTTAAATATGTATTGTTTTCTTTTGTGGAATTTTATTATTTCTATATGGATGTTATTTTTTTTTTTGAAATCAACACAGAGATTTATATTAGCTCAAAACAATATCAGTTACAAGCATAAGCTTTGTGATATAATTCGATGACCTGACATAGAATAAGACGTTTATGCTAAAAACATAAACACTTTGAGAGCAAATCGCCTTACAAACTTGGAGCTACATAAATCCTTTAATCCATCAAAAATCTGCAACAAATAAGCTTGTTTCATCGCAAGAACTTGTTGAATCTAGCAAGAAAGACTCTTAAACCACCACAATAAACTTGAAATGAACTAAAAAATTAACAACTAAAATAAGATTCGGTACAGGTGAACGACGTAACTATATGATCTTGATAGAATCACAAAACATTGACAAACCGTAAATAAATCACAATTAAAAATCAAGAACGGAGAAATTTACTAAAAAAAGACAAAGAAAAAGAGCATAAAATATAAACAGGTGAGCGAAGGAACAGTAAAGCCCCGGTCTACAAATGAAAATCATTGTTTCCAACCGAGAAAAAAAAAAGCGGTGGAAATCCCTAGCTGTTATAGGGAGAAGAAAGAGCTATATGGATGTTATTTACATCTTAGTATATTTTATTATTTCTTTCATGGATATATGGAGGAGTCAAGATCTGAATTATTATTGATGAAAATCGTGTTTTATGTTTTTTCAATTAGACTCGTTCAAAGGCACAGTATTCGGTTTGCGGTTTAAAATAACCATTAAATAGAGCGGACATATCGCCGAATTACACAATCAAAGAGCACTATCAAACACGATTGAAGAATATTAATAATAAAATTATTATTTGATTTTTATTTTTATTTTGTACTTTGAAATGTGTTTTTTTATGTAAAAGTTGATGAAATTGTACTATTAATGAAATATTTATTGTTATATATAAAAAAGGAATATGATAAAATATATAAAACTCAAATTAAATTTAGGAAGATTATACTTTTATATGATTAGAATTTTGGAGGGTTTATGTCAATTTTGTTGAATCAGAACTGTGTGATGCCAAAACCACAAGCAAAGAATTCACAGACCTGAAAAGTTGAAAGGCAACAGCAAATATCATGTCTTATATACCAACACACTCCAAAACTAGAACAAAAAAAACTGATCTTTCCCACGAAATTCCTCACACCAGAATCAACATTACTCTTTTGTTCTTTTCTAACTTCATTTTCAAGAAACACCTTAAATAAATTACTAACACTATTTTTTATAATTAATAATTAACACTTGATAATTTATTTATTTTTACTTAATCACAATCAAAAAACTTTTTATATTGTCAATTGAAACTATTTCAGTATACTTTATGGCCCTTAAACTTGTGTCACATATTCAACTAAATCACATTTAATTTTTTTTGACCAAACAAATCTCAAAATTTATATATTGGGATTAAGTAAGTCACATTTAACTTTTTCAGTCAATCAGATTACAAACTCTCTTAATTTAAGTTAAATAACCTTAATTTGTATATCTCAAACACGCGATTTATTTGACTCCGAGACAAAAATTTAAGATTTAACGGACTAAAACATTAAATATGACTTAACCATGTGATATACGTTTTTGGATCTAATTGACTCAAAATATTAAAAGTAATTTATTTAATTTTAAAACACAAATTCAAATGCCTAATTGACCCTTTCCTCAATTTCTAATCACCATTAACAAAAAAATCTCTGAAAGTACAAAAATTTCCAAACTTTCTTCACTAAAAATTTTTGCAGTTTTTTCATATCCATTAATGGGTCTGTAATACAAACTGCAAGAAACAGAAAGGTAAGGCTGTTTAAGAGCTTTTTTAACATGCAAATCAACACTAGTTAATTCTTCTCTTAATCAAAACTAAAAATGGTTAAAAAAGGTGACGGTGGAAAAATGAGTAGTAAACTTTTTTTTTTTTTAAACAGTAGCAGTAGTAGCAGAGCCAAGCTTTATCTTTACGTGAATGGAGAAAAGAGAAATTAAAGAGAGACAGTAGACCCACGTTAAACACTAAACATATGCTAAAGTTTTCATAAAACATAATAAAAATTATAAAGCAAAGCAATGCAAGTAATAAAGCTAGATTCTTTTTAGCTAAGTGTTGGTATTAATTTTGAATTCTTTCTTTTGCTTTAATTCATTCACATTCACTTTTTTTCTTTTTCTATTCTGTCTTTAAACCAGCCTTCATTAAGCTACATTGCATTATATTCAGTTGCACTTCACTGTAAAGTGTTTTAATTTCCCTCTGCATGTCAGCTTAGTTTGTTTACTAGGGTTTTAACTGAGGTGGTGGTTTAAGTGGTAAAGTTTTTTTTTTTGTTTGAGTAATCTTTTGGGAATTTTGTTATCTGGGGTTTGATTAAAATTTGATTCTGTTGGGTTTCTTGAATGATTTGGGGTTTGAGTTTTACTGTGGAGATTTGAGTTTTGTAGTGTGAAAATAGTAACTAAAGTTGTTAAAAGGAGTTTCTTGAAGTGAGACAGAGAAGAAAATAGAGGGTGGTGTAGAGAGAGATGGCAGGAGGTGGAGGAGGAGGAGGGCCGGCGCCGCCGCCGAAAATGGAAGAGTTACAGCCACATCCACCCAGGGATCAGCTGCCTAATATTGCTTATTGTATTACTAGTCCTCCTCCTTGGCGTGAGTTTCCTTTTTCATATTCTTTTTTTGTTGTTGTTTCTGTAATAGAAATTCTTTATGGTCAAAGTGTTTTGCTGATGGGACCATTGGATGTAATTGTCTAGTTCTTTTGGAAATATCATAATCAAAGCAATTTTGTTCCAATTTTGCTACTTTTATAACTCCTATATATTTGGACATTAAGTTTTGCTGTAGTTCATGTTCTAGCATGATGAAATTTGGATCCTGCCTTTCGAAATTCGAATGCATACTTTTAATTTTTTTAGAATTATACGCATTTGATAATCAAAACTACACTTGTTTATTGGATCATGAGATGGGGATATTTCTGAATTGCAGCTGAGGCAATTCTACTAGGTTTTCAACACTACTTGGTGATGCTTGGGACAATCGTAATTATACCGACTACTCTAGTTCCTCAGATGGGTGGAGGAAATGTGAGCTTTAATACTCAATCTTTTTTGCTGAAAGATGATCTTAATCTCTTATACGGATTGTTTGCTAATTTGTATGAATTTTGTTTTAGGAAGAAAAAGCAAAGATGATTCAGACTTTACTTTTTGTGGCTGGATTGAATACTTTGTTCCAAACATTGTTCGGTTCTCGTCTACCTGCAGTAATTGGAGCCTCGTATACCTATTTGCCTGCTACCATTTCAATTGTTTTGGCTGGTCGATACAGCGACATTCTAAATCCCCAAGAGGTTGCTTCACTAGAACCTTTGTTATTTGTATAATTTCGTTGCTTCTAAGATCAACTGTTACTTGACATTGAATTCAGATATATCCTCTATGATAATCGTGCAGAAATTTGAGAAGATAATGCGTGGAACCCAAGGTGCTCTTATTGTTGCTTCAACTCTGCAGATCGTTGTTGGTTTCAGTGGCCTGTGGAGGAATGTTGCAAGGTTAATTAATTCTACTCCATTTGATAAATTCCGATAGATGTCGATTATAACATGATCTTTTACTTTTAGGAAATGAATTGTGGTTATGGTTTCTATTAAATTTATATAGGAACAGCTGTGTTCAGTTTTTTGTCCTCTCTTATCTAGTTGTTTGCCATTTTCTTGAATGTGAATTTGTTAACTTATTAAGAGCTTCCCGTGCTGAACGAACAATACTATAATGTCAATTGCTACTCGATTTATCATATAATGTAGTAACTCTAAAGATTATAGCGGTTAGGCATTGAAGTCGTCATAGTGTTATAATCAAGAAGCGGCTTAAACTAATATTGAGCAATTTGTGCTTCCATGTGCTTGCCCAGGTTCTTGAGTCCATTGTCTGCTGTTCCTTTGGTGGCTCTATCTGGTTTTGGCCTCTATGAATTTGGTTTTCCTTTGGTACGTATTTGATATTTCATTCTCAAATTATCTTCTGTTACTTTTTATCAATTGACATTAGCTTTGGGATTTCTAGCTTGCAAAATGTGTGGAGATTGGACTACCGCAGATTGTCTTTCTAGTTATTTTCTCACAGGTATAATGCAGTTCCACATCATTCATTTATAAATTACATACTCTCAATGTTCTTTGGGGCACTGTAGAGAATTTCATTTTAAGTCTAGGCTTGAATGAAAAATTAAGTAATTCTGATGTGTTGTGCAGTATTTACCCCACTTGATAAAAGGGGAGAGGGCTATTTTTGATCGCTTTGCCGTAATATTCTCAGTAGTTATCGTGTGGATTTATGCTCATCTCCTCACTGTCGGTGGAGCATATAAAAATACAGGGCCGAAAACTCAGTTAAGCTGCCGAACAGATCGTTCAGGAATTATTGGTGCTGCTCCATGGTGAGACTCTTATAGTATTTCGTCCTAATTTACAACATAGGGCACTGTAATCTTGACTATGTCTATAATAATATAAATGAGCAGCATTGCTATTTCTGAGAGCGACTACCTGAATGAGTATCATTTCTAGTTATTTAAACGGATATTGCTGGTGGCATTTTTTGTGCGTATATATCTCATTTTATTTATTATTAGTCTTAAGTTCTTAACAAGCATTATTTATTTTTGTCCACTCTTTTTGTGCAGGATAAGAGTTCCGTATCCTTTCCAATGGGGAGCTCCAACATTTGATGCTGGAGAGGCCTTTGCAATGATGGCCACTTCATTTGTTGCTCTTGTAGAGGTTTGCTTACTTGTGCTTATGAATTTCCGGGTGATTTACAAATTAGAAGTGTTTCGTATATTTATAGTAGATATTCACCACTTTAATCCATGCACTCATATCTAACCGTGGATCAGGCTCCACACCTATGAATACGTGTTGCGCTGATGAATTACTTATACTACCCGGTCATGTTCTCATTTGTGAATAGAAGCTATAAGTTCTTCACTTGATGAAACATTTTATGTGAAAAATTAGCATTTTCGATACCAGATTTATCCGGTTATATTATACTTATCTGTTCCCATGATCAACCAATATTTTCTCATTTTGTGCTTGTATAATTTAACAGTCCACAGGTGCTTTCATTGCTGTGTCGAGATATGCTAGCGCCACTCCATTGCCACCTTCTATACTTAGCCGTGGTGTTGGTTGGCAGGTAAAGTTGTGTGATTTACTTATGAGACAGCTAAAGTTATTTTTTACACTGCAATATGATTGATTGTCCAATCTACGTCTTCTATCCTCACTTTAGGGAGTTGGAATTCTTTTCTCGGGGATATTCGGAACTGGAAATGGAGCATCAGTATCTATGTGAGATTTTTGTAATGAAAAAAAGCATCCTCATAACGTTTTTCTACTTAAACCATTCAATCATTTCAATGTTTTCATCGAATTGGCTTGCGCATGTTAATTGCAGTGAAAATGCCGGTTTATTGGCATTGACCCGCGTTGGCAGTCGAAGGGTTGTCCAAATATCATCAGGGTTCATGATTTTCTTTTCCATTCTTGGTGAGTAAACTATCAAGCACAACTCTATCTGCCATTTTCTTGTACTAAAAGTAATTGGTTATAAATGCAGGGAAATTTGGTGCTGTCTTTGCTTCAATTCCGGCGCCAATTATTGCGGCTCTCTATTGTCTTTTCTTTGCATATGTTGGTATGTGCCCTCAGTTTATGCAATTTTCTAATTCTTTGTGCTTATAGACTATAGTGCAGTTTAAGGTATATAATCAATTTCATTCTTTTTCTCCTTACACATGATGCAGGTTCAGGAGGTCTCAGTTTTCTTCAGTTCTGCAACTTAAACAGTTTCAGGACAAAGTTTATACTTGGCTTCTCCTTTTTCATGGGCTTATCAATACCACAATATTTCAACGAATACACCGCCATTAATGGTTACGGCCCAGTCCACACCGGAGCAAGATGGGTAACTAACCGCCAACTTCTCTTTTCTATTTCAACAATCTATGTTTCACGAAAACGAAAATGCTGAAATGGGATTGATAAAACGGAAAACAGTGAAATGGCATATTATTTACAAGAATATGTTATAAATATAAAGTTTTCGAGTTTCCTCAGCATTTTCAGAAATGGAAACAAAATATTGTAATGTGGAACTAATGATTTGGAACGTTTTGGCAGTTCAATGACATGATAAATGTGCCATTTTCGTCGGAAGCATTTGTGGCCGGCTTCTTAGCTTTCTTCTTGGACACGACGTTGCACCATAAAGACAGCGCAATTAGGAGAGATAGAGGTGCGCATTGGTGGGCTAAGTTTCGGTCATTCAAGACCGACACTCGAAGCGAAGAGTTCTACTCTCTGCCCTTCAATCTCAACAAGTTCTTCCCTTCTGTGTGATGTTTAGAACATGTAATCTCATTATTCAGGCTTTTGACAAAAACATCAGATTGAGAATTGAGGCCATAACTTGGATCTTTTCCACTTTTTTTTGTTCTGCTGTTGTCACTTTTTATAAAGCAAGAACATTGGGATGTATTAATATGTACAATACTAATTTACTAGTGTATTTTTCTTCAGTTGGTTGGAAGTTAGCGTTCCTTTATTTTTATAAAGCCTACTAATTATTCCTAAAAGAAAAAATCAAATCTTATTCCAACTTTTAATAATTATAAAAATAATATTAGTCTAATTTATAAAAAATCGTTTTATTTATAATCTTATCGTGGTATTTGAGTGATACTCGTGCATCAAGATTTTTAAAGAGTAATAAATAGAGGAAATTACACCATTTACCAAAAAAAATGAAAATAATTACAAAAGTATATGTTGACTTTTTTCATTTACAAAAATATTAATAATATTTACAAAAGTACAAAAAAATAAAAAATAATATCAAACATACGGTGTATACTGTGGGTATAATGTTAGTATACTAATAAACTAACATTATATCAACATTGTACCAAAATTATACCAACATTATACATACTGAGACTTTATTAATATTAAATAAAAATTTACCAAAATTACATCAAATCGTATACTGAAAATTAAATTAATAATATACCAAAATTATACCATCAGTATACCAAGAGTATACAAATTTTCTTGTTCATTACCAACTATAGTGAAAAATACACATAAAAAAAAATACATGTTATCAACTAGAAAATATATATAAAAATTTATAATCAATATACCAAAAATATACTGAAATTATACCAATAATAAACCAAATATTATTTTTAAATTATCTGATTTATAGTTTTAATATTCCAAAATTATACCATAATTATACCGACATTATACAAATCGTACTTTTGTAATTAATTTTCATTTTTTGATACTTTTGTAATTAATTTTAAATCAGTCGTATTTTTGTAAATAAAAAAAGTTTACAAGGACTTTTGTAAATATTTTTAAAATTTTAGGTATTTTTGTCATCGTCCCAAATAAATATCATTTTTTTGTGTTGTAAATAAAATAAAATACTGTCTTGATTTTTTATAATTAAAATGAAATTTTGTAAACTAAGTCAAATTTAATAAAAAAAAATACAAAAATTATAAAGGTCTGTATTTTTGTTTTGAAGCATCGGGCCTTTTTAGAACTTTGATTTGAAGGAGAAAAAGAAAATATAGGAAAAATATATCAAGTATTTCAAGCATATAAAACCCCCTTTACTTCAACTAATTAATTCAAAAATTAGTAGGCCACAGTAATTTGGTCCACTTCATGACTAAAATTCCAAATTTGTAATGTGCAATTAGGGTAGAGGTCACATGCCCATGTTTGAATTATTCAATGATGACAAACTTCATTAAAACATTCTATATGCTTCGCATTAATTTTTATCAATTTAAGACTTAGATATGTTTATGACAATGTTTCCTGTTTTTTTTTTTTTGCTTTACTATACTATTTCATGTATCAGTATATATATTGCTAATTCGAGCATGATGCAACTCAAATTACGAATTTCGTCGTATTATTTTAACTAAAAAAACTGTAATTTTTATTTTTTAAATTTGTTAGGAAAAACACGAGTAATATCGTACACATTTTTACTCAAACATCTCGTTTTACACCAGAATAGAATATATTCTAATTTATTTATAGTGATTTTTGATACTGATTTATCGAAAGTTCTTATAATTAAAATCAAATTGAAAGATTCATAAATGAACTCGTACATATATGGTTATGGAAAATAATTCATATTTGGAATTACTTAAGACTGAGAGGTCAATAAAGGTGGTTCCCTGCAAAATAAAATTAGGGTATTATAAATATAAAATTGTCCCCAAAAATACAAACAAACCCAATTTTGTGATTTGATTAATCATAAAACTGCAGAGGTGACAAGGTGACAATAATAATCTTTATGTCTATTTCTGATATCATAAAAAATAATGGAAATGTTCCTGCCTAACCAATAATTCAAAATCAAATGTCATTTAGCTTAGCCTTAATCTCACAAAACAATGCATGAATTGAGATGGTTTCAGTCACTCTTAATCCTAAAGTGAGCAAAAAGTTATACTTTTCTTTTCTTGTTATACATGAATTTGTCTATAAAACGTCATTCCAATTATATATGTGTGTCAGCCACATAGTTTAGGCATTTTAAGAAACAAATACAAATTATTTTTCTGAAAAATGTGCATAATAGCATTTAAAAATCTATTACGGACAAATAATCCGTGCTAATCTCGCCAAAATTAGCAACAAATTTTCCGTCGCTAATTCTGTCCGGATATTTTGGCGCCTCGTTTCCCGTCAAAATGACGACGGATCCATCGGTAACTTTTAGCGGGAAGTTTTGCGCCAAAATAACGATGGATCTGTCGATAAAATCCGTTGATAATTTTTGCCGGGAAGTTTTTCCCTAAATTAGCGAGAAATTCCGATCCGTCAGAAAATTAGCTGCGGATTTGTCAGGAAATGACAGATTTAGTGATAAATTCCTAATCCGTCGCTAATTTGCTGATTTCTGAGCGTTCCGCTAAAATCGTAATCAAATCTTCTATAAAAGCCAAAAAAAATTCCATTCCAAAAGATAAAAAGAATAGCACTTAAGGGAAGAAAAAAATTCGTCTGTCTTTGTTGTTTGTTTTCTTTCAAGCAGCAAGACTTAGGATGCTTCATATATTAATTATAACAATTTTGGAATGCCTTACACATGGACAATTGAAAATATACTAATCATAGTAAAATAGCTCATTCAATTAGTTTTGCATTAGTATAATTTTGGTAGTTGGTACAAAATATTAAACTTAACAAACAGATAAAATTAATCAAGAAAACTTAAATTTTTTATATCTAAGGCATCTTAATATTGAGTATTTTTTTATTTAAAAAAAACAATCTATTGTTTAAGGAAAGAGAATATGAACCGTATTAAAGAGATAAATTTTGATTTTTAGTTTTATCGAGGTATAAGTATCTTTTTCATTTGAAAAGTAAAAATGAAAAAGTAAGTGATGTTAAAATTTGAAATTAAATTGAGATAGAAATAGTATATCATACATTTTAGGCCTAATGAACAAAAAAAATTAAATTTTTACTACTTTTTACTAAATCATTTTTTAAAATTTCTGTAGTTTTATCTCGATTTTAAAGGTCTACTACATTTGTATATCAGCAATTAATTATTATGTGATATTAAGTATTAAAATTCTGATTTCTAGAAGTTAATATATGTGAAAATGCATAAAATAAAGTAATTTTTTTTTTTAAAAACACACCTATAAATTTCCTTAATTCATCATTTAGAATATTAAAAATATATATTAATTTTAATAATTATTAAAATGTGCTAAATTTGCGGTTAACCTTTTATATCGGATTAAAATTATTTAGATTGAACCTTTTAGTTATATTTATATGAAGACGTGTATTCTTTTAATCATTGCTACCTACATTTTAACACCTTGAATATGTATGAATTTAGTACTATTATTTTTTGAAAAAAATATTATATATGTTATATACATGTTTCTCGATGGAAATTGAATTTCAGAATAAATTTTAAACTGAGTCGTATAGGATCACTCATCCGAGTGAATTCAAAGATTCAATTAAAGGCGAAAGTTCAAAGATAACGGCATCTGAGTCCTTGAGACTTCGCCATAACTGAAGACTGCTCAAGAGGATTCACCCGAATACCCAGCAAGACCGAATCTCGTAGGATTCGCCAGGATCCAAAATCAAGTACAAAACGCATCGCCGAAGAACTTGATTACACGAAAACAAAAGACCAAATTTCATGGAATCATTTTTTTATTTGAAAATATATTTCTATGTGAAAATATAAATCTATTTAAAAATATATTCCTACACATGACTCTTATTGAATAAGAACTCTTTTTCCTATCCAGACATATACAACTAAATAGAAATCACTTTACTACTCTAATTATTATAAAATATTCATCATGCAATATATAAAGACATGAGCTATGCCTACAACCATAACAAAATTCGATACACAAATACGTTGTTTGAGTCAAAACTGATATTGGAGAGTTAATGGGACAACCACCGTCTGATTGACCATCTATTCTATTTTGCAGGTTTAACCTATGGTTAAGACGACAAACTACATCATTTCTAATTTATTAAAAATTAAAACTATTTAAACTAAACTATTTTAAAAGTTATAACATATGAGTTAAATTGATTGTCTTTAAAAATAATTAATCTTTTTATTGATTTTAGGTTATACAAAAACTGTATGGAATAGTCTAAAGTATCGTTTGAATAAAAAAAATCATAATTAATTAGGTCTAATAGCAAAATAGAACAAAAAAATTACGGATTTGTGCAATTTAATTTTTTTATTTGTATAATAATATCCTAATTTAATATTTTGTTGCAATTTTAACCATCTTTTTTTCAATTAATTTAATTTTTCAATCTTTCATCTAAAGACAATATCTATCGGTTTTATTTGACTTTTCTGATCATTTTTAGTTTCAAATTCATTTCTTCTTTTACTTCAACCATCGAAAAAATTAGAGAATTTAAAACTAGATTTTAATGTTTTTCAATTTTTTTTAATAATAAAGGTTAAATTCTAAAATTCTAAAAAATAAATTTTGGTAATTGCAAAGTTATATTATAAGCTCAATTAAAAATTGAAACAATTAAATTGATTAGAAAAATTTGGTCAGAATTGGAACGAAATAATAAAATTGGAATCTAATATTATAAAATTAAAATATTTAGATAAATCTGCAACAATCCGCAAAAGTTTGATTATTTTACTATTAGACCTTAAATTTTATGAAATCTATGAGTTCAACTAATATCTATTATTTGGCAAGAAAAATATTATGAAAACCATATATTTTGAAAGTTCATCAATTTGTATACTACGTGTTAGGCGAAAACAAATTAGAATTCTTAATCTTTTATAAAATTGAACTTTTTTAAAAATTATATTTTTAAAAATTTATTGATTATGTTAATAAAAAATTAGTAGAATTTTTAAATTAATACTTATTCCGTCCCATTTAAAAAGAGACATGTCTCAGTATTTTACGTCCCATATAAATCATAATTTTTGTGTCATTTTATAAAAAAACTCTCTTATAGTATTTGACTATAATTAATGAATTATAGTTTAAATGGTATGAGCGTTAGTGCAGTAAACAGTTTCTGAATGAGTTTGTGGTCACCTTGAACTTTAATTTAATTTCAGTTGATACATGATTACAAGGCACCACCATATTGTATTCATTGCCTCGAGCTCACAACATAGTTTGACCCAATTATGATTTTTAAAAGTTAACCAAATGAGTGTACGATCTACACAAAGATCATATCTATAATTATTATTTATCCACTTTTCATATTGATAGACAATTTAAAATTTACAAATATTCAAAAAAAATTATTTTATTTGTATAAAACAACTTAATATTATCCCAATTTAATGTATTTATAATTAGTATTTCATGTAGTTTTTTAATTAGTGCTTTTAATCATAACTAACAAAGACTTACTATAACAATTAAGTATAAAAATAATGATAAGAGTTTTAAATAATGTTTATCGATTCAGAATTAGAAATATTATAGTATATGAGAATGATGATTATAAAGGAAAAAAGCACACATAAATTTTTGTTTCTTTGATTTGAAATTACCAAATAGCTTTAGTACCTCTTGATTCTTTTTTCAAGTGGTTCATATAAGTTAAACTTGGTCACTGATTCCTTCTAAAATATCATTAAGCTATAAAGTTAGGTTGCCACTTAGCTGGAGTGCAGTGAAGATTCTGCATTATCTATAATTAAGGACCATTTAAAATGCTCCATTAGGTAGGTTTAAAATACTATAGGTACCAATTCTTTTATCTCAACACTTCCTAGCTTCTTTGGCAAAAAAAAAAAGGTAAAACCCATACTGACACCCCTGTACTATACCGTTTTTATTCAGAAAGCCCCTACCGCAAACTTATTCACGTTCATGTCCCTTTATTTACTTATTTATGATTTTCATACCCTTAATGGGACAGAATTTGGCAAGTGTATGCCACTCTCCCTTTCTGTTAATTAACGGAGCAACTTTTAAAAAGAAAAAGCCATGCTGGCACTTTTTCCTTAATTTTAAAAATGAAAAAAAATCCACGTTGGCACTTATTTTCTCTTCCAAATGAAAATGCATTTCACTTCTTTTTCCTAATCAATCTCTTCTTCGCCGTTCCAACTCCCGTCTCCGACGAGCTCTATGATGTTAACCCAATGTTTCACCGAACCCCAGCCCTTTCCTTCTCTACCGCCAGATCTGTCTAATCTTTCTTCTCCGATACTCTTTTCACTGAGCTTGGATCTGTCTTCTCATAGGCAAATGCCTCAACAACCCACTTCACACCGGAATAATGATCGCCCCGTTCATCCTCTCTGAAAATCCACTTCAAATATGTAATCAATTCCTAATACTCACTCGCCGGCGCTGGCAACAAAGTTCGTTCATGTGATGTAACCCATATTATTTAAAGTGGTTGGTTGCTTTATTGACGTTTTGAGCCGCTGGATTTTCTCTTCGATCAACATGACGATGTTGGTATTGTTGGTTCCAATTCTGGTTTTAAGAATGAGTTGTATCATCACTTTTATGATTTAAATGTTGATTTTTTTTCTTTTTGTTGATTTTCTATGGCTGAATCTGAGATGGGTTTTAAAAGTTTTCTATGTGTATATTTAAGCACTGATCATCGTTTTTTTAAAAATGGGTTTAATTTTTCAGTTAGCACGTGGATCGAAACATGGATGAATTAGTACAAGCAAGTCTCCTTTCTTAGCTCTATTTTTTGCCATAAATTGAGTTATCCAGATTTCAATTTTTTCGCTTCCAAGTCCCATAACTTCTCACTCGCTCAATTTTATCTCTCTAATTGCTTGATTTTGTTTGGGGGTGGCAGTGTTGTCATTGGACGTAATGGTGATGCTATTATTATTTTTATGCCATTGATGAAAGCTTAAGATAAATTAGGAAAAGGAGAAAGATGATTGCTTTGTGTTTGTATTTAAGTGCAACAATTTTTTTGGAATATGAATTACGGTTAATTTGTTGCTTCTGAGTTTTGATTGTTTCCTTTAATTTCTGCATAATTAGAAATTTAGAGTAGAAAGACAGAAAGAAATGAATAAGGAATTGTAATTGTTCTTCAAAATAAAAGATATGAAGAAGAAGGTACACAGTCAGCTTTCCACGCATGCTGCCATGAAGAGTTGAAATTACCATGTCACATTTTTGTCCTTTCATACTCTTACTAACGGAAGGTGAGATACACTTGCCAAATTCCGTCCAATTAAGGGCATGAAAATCGCAAATAGGTAAGTAGAGGGATATGAACATAAACAAGTTTGCGGTAGGGGCTTTCTGAACAAAAATGGTATAGTACAAGGGTGTCAGTATGGGTTTTGCCAAAAAAAAACACACTTCCTAGCTTTAAGCTTCATCAAGAATCCAGGAAAGCAAATTCTAAAAAATGGAAAAACATAAGAGAAAGAAAATTGTTGAGCTTTTCATTACGGGTGAGCACTTGATCGGTTTAGTCAAAACCGAATTAAATAACTCCAAATAAAATTAACTGATCGATCAAAAAGTTGAAATTTAATCGATTGAATAAGAAATTTTAATCTAAACCGAACCACTCAAATAGAAAAAAAAAGAAAAAAATCTGATCCGAACCGACCTATTTAAAACCGACAAAAATAAATAATTCAAATTTTAAACCGAACCGAAAATTGGAGTCAATATTCTTTCTCAAAGCTAACTGAACGAACCTAAATTTATAATCAAACTGAAAAGTATCAATAGGTTAATTTGATTTGACATTTTTCTCTCACCCTATTTCCACTAAAAAAATTTGAAAAAAGAAAAAGAAATTATAGATGAAATAAAATAAATTTAATCAACAAATTTTTCTTGCTACATGTAATTAATTCGGACCGAAAGACCTCTAGTTAAGAGAGTAGGAATCATTGACTCCTTGTCACTCTATTCCAACCCTCTTGATAATTAATAATGAATATTTAATTATGAAGCAGTATTTTTAATTTTTCTATATTCAGATTAACTTGTATTTAATTCGGATAATTTTTTTGAGAAATATAATTTTATTTTTATATTTTAAATGGCTATCTAAATAAATACAATCCAGCCTTACAATTTCACTTACGCCAGAAACAACTTTTTAGGGATCGCTTATAAAGTACATGTAATTAACAGCGACTTTCATTTTAAGAGCATAATATATTTGATAAAAAGAATTAGTGTTATGGATAGATAAATTGATTTTGATTCTGTAATTCAACCATTGAAGGAGATGCAAAATAAAACAAATAGGAAACATTTTACTGTAATTTTATTATTTTGTCAAATTAAAAAACAAAAAAACAAAGGAAACCCTCATAATCTGCCTACACCATACTTCAACCCACCTTCCTTAACTTGGACACTTTAATGTCAAAAAAAAAAAAAAAACTTGGACACTTTAAACTCAGTAGAACTGACCTTGCATCAGAAAAATTCAATATCTACAGTTTTAGATAAACAATTATATCACAAAAATAAATGAACTTAAAATCAGATATCACAAAAAATATTTATCTTTTGAACTATAAATCAAAAAAAAAATCTTGAATTTGTGGTATTGGGTTGCATTAAAAGGGAAGAATGTATAGAAAGTAACATTGAAAATCATATCTTTTACAAAAATAATAATTAAAACAATTAACCCCACAACCAATAGCAAAGATCCAAAGACCAATCAAGGCTCAAATATTTGGCTCTAAAATAAAATTAATTGAGAAAATTAGAATGTTTTATTTTAAAGTAAAGCACAAAGATACCAGACCCAAATTTGGTACCCTACAAAAGGTACAAAATTTAAATGAATCGACATTTTGTTGGGCTTGAATTGGATTCACTAGTAATACAAATTAGACCCCAACCATTTAATATTGATGGAACCATCAAATGCCCTAACAAGTTTAGGACCCTATACACTTATAATTTAGGGTCTGTAGTCCCCTGCAAGGGTCATTTTTTGCAAAGAAATGGCATATTCAACATTTAATATGTAAACCAACATGTCACATGGCTTACATATTCTGACATTGATCTATAGATGTTTACACATTTTTAATCTCTTTTTTTAATCAACATTTGGACTCATAAATCTAATTAAGACTTAATTATAAGTTACACGAGTCAAAGAAAGATCCTCAAGTAGATCAAGTTAATTAATTAGGTTAGATCTTTGCCCATAATCCAATGATACACACGTTGTATGAGTTTAGACTTTGAATTTTTATGTTACATGCCGATTTCCTAAATGCAAACAAATATTAAAAAACAAAAAACTTAACATTTGACAAATTTTGATCTTCTATTGGATTTTAAAATATATCTCTCTAAAATTTAATTGCAGAATAATCATGAACTTTAAATCTCAATAATACTAAAAACAAATAATTTTTTATGAACAAAGGGTCAACGCACCTCCTGAATTTGTGACACGGGGTCATCTAATCCAATTTATACTTTTTTGAGCAATTAACCCCAAAACTCTTCATTTTTGGGTCAAATAACCCCATAATTGTATTTTTTAAACACGTAAAATACAAATCGGAGGTGAGTGATGTAGAAAAGTAATTAAATATTTTTTTAATTGTTGCGATATAATTATCCTAGATCTATTTTTTGAAATAAAAACATAAATTATGGGGTTATTTGACCCAAAAATAAAAAAATTTGGGGTTAGTTGCTCAAAGAAGTATAAATTGGGTTAGATGAACCCGTGTCACAAGTTCAGGGGGCGCGTTGACTTTTTATTCTTTATTTTATAGTTCAGTATATGTACTAACGTGGTTGTCGGAAAAATTAAATATTCTAATACCCACATCAGAATTTTTACATTAGAAATTTGCTTAGCGTTATGAATTATAAAAAAATTATAATTTATACTTTTCATTGCCAAGTATTAAAATTGTCGATGATTAATATTAATTAATTTACGTTCAATCATTTTATTTATAATTTGAATATTTAATATTATGAATGATTTTATTTGTAATTAAATCAAATTTCTATTTCTGTCGCTGAAAATAATGTTTTTGTTAAGATAGGAGCGAAAGTAGAGGGAGCACTCGGGGCGGCCGCCCCTCGCCCCTCCATTGGTACTTTTTTTTATCTCTCTTTTACTTTTTTATTTTAATAATTACTATTATTTAATAATGTTTATATATATATATATATATATATATATATATATATATATATATATATATATATATATATATATATATATATATATATATATATATATATATATATATATATATTTCGTCCTGTTTTGGTATCTCTGAGTAGGATTTGCATCTAAAATGCTGAGACAATTGAAGGCCGGCTGCCACCTTCAATGACAGATCTTTCTATTTTATTTAATTATGCATTTTAGTAGAAGAATATTAATGCATTATGTTTATTTAATTGCATATGGATTGTGATGATTTGTTCCACATCACCTTCCACACTCCAAGAAGGAGCCTTGAGGAGGGAAAAAAAGTCTTTGCTTGCTAACATAATCTAATTAAAGAAGAGCATCTTCTGATGATAATCTTGATTATCTTCTACTAATCTTTATGTCTCTTTGAATCCATCTTGGACTTTGTAGCTTTCCAAAAAGTTGTGCTTAATGCATATGTTTTTTTTTAATTTGATATTAGTACTATAACATAGTGGGTTTGCTTTGTATCGCTAGCCTAATTAATCACTAAACTCGTCGGTTGAACAATATATGTTGATCCAAGAAAAGCAAATTTAAGTGTATAAGTACCTTTAAATTAATATTTTTATTTTGTTTAAATTAATGTTTTAACTTTATAAAAATAAATCAAACGAGTCATTTTAACTATTTTTAATCACTGAACTTCTAACAATGCAACAAATAAATCAAATATGCTTTGTCATTTTGATCCCGTACATAGGTGTTTTTACACAAGCTATTTGCCTTATTTTACTAAAATCATAAAAATAATTTAATAAATATGAGACTTTTTTCTTGTCATGTGGCACGCATCGATGTTAGAAAAAATATAAATAAAAATTATTTATTTGATATATTTTTAAATAGTTGAATTATTAATTTAAAAATAAAAGTTCAAATATTAAAATAGAAAATATAATTCATTTGTAAATATAATATTATTACAATTATTCTTTTCATTGTAATGAAAAGTATAAAAAGCTAATGATGTACTATATCATCAGCTAAAAGAATAAAAAAACTTTCGATCATAATGATATAAAGAGATAGGAATAAAGTTAAATGACGGTAAAAAAGAAGATTAAAAATATTATTTTTTTAAACTTAAATTTAAATATATATTAAATATTAAAAATTATAGATTCTTTTGATTTTTTTTTTAAAAATATTTAATTAGTTTAGTCTTTGTATCTTCTATAAATTTGATTTAAATAATTTTTTATTTTTATTTATTTATTGCAGAAATAACATTACACAACTATTATATTATATAGCTATTTTTAATTTTAACTTCTTTGCCTGCTTTTATCATTTCGATTTCCACCTAAAACTAGAGAATTTTTTGGGTCATTTCTATTAACTTGTTCAAATAAATAAATAATAATTTAAAAAATTCATTACAATTTACTGTCTAAATTAGTTCTCTTTAAAATACAAAACCATAATTACTATGTATCTCTTAAAAATTACAGTTGAATTAATTTATAAACTTTAGAGTGTTTGAAATCACAACATAAATTATGAATATTGATAATAGCATATACGAACTATTAAATTTTAATTTGAAACACTAAATGATTTTTCGGTTAAAAAACTCATTATACATTTGAATATTTATGTAAGATATCTAAAAATTAACCGGTCTTACAAATTGCAACAAATTGATAATTTGTGTTAGATATTGACAAAATTTATAGTTCTTCTGATAATTGTGAAATACTTAGAAAATTAAATTTAAAAAATGTTATTATTAGTTAAAAAAAAAAGCAAGACTTTTATATATTTTTATAAATATTTCGCTATCTATACAAGAATTGGCTTATAGTAGTACGAAATAGATTCATAATGCACATAATACAAACAAAACCCTTCCTTAATTAAGCTTCCGATATAATTAAAGTCAAATACCATTGACTCCGTGTACAACGCCGAACATGTCCGGCCATACTTCCATCACCTGAAGTCTCTCCACGTGGCAACCCCACCACCTGCTTCTCAAAGTCCGTGCCGGTGCAAAAATTATTTTAATCATATATCATTATCATAATCTAAACTTAACTTAATTTACCCATCAACTAAGATTTTAACAATGAATAAAGGATCAGCTTAGTCCTTAAATTTATTACTTATAGCCAGACAATTCACCTTCAATTATTTTAGTCAATTAAAAATATTATTCTTAATTATAAAATCAATTAAGGATAATATTTTTATTTTAGCTCAATTAAAAATAATATTAAATAATTTCGGTCTCTAAACTTGTTCATATTGTCCTCAGTTGATTTATAAAAAAAAAATATTGTTTTTGATTGATCAAAATGTCTAATATTAAATAATTTGACCAGTATTACTAGTTGAGGATAAAATATAATAGGCTTAATCTCACATAAAAAATCTCGAATTTTTAGTTCTTTTTTCAGTTTTTACTCTAATCCACACTTTTAGTTTTCAATTGTATCCAATTTTGTAAATTATTGCACTTATTTTGCATTTAAAAATTCAAAATGAGTGATTATTTTAAATTTTTTCAATGAAAAAAAGGTCAATTTAATAATTATGATTACAATAAGTGATAGATGAGGATTTGAGAACAATTGGCGATTTTAAAAAATTAGGATAAAATTGAAAATGAATAAAAAGCCGAAATTTTTAGTACTTTAGCCAAATGTCAAATTTAGAATTATAGATGTCAATTTCTTAAAATAAAAAGAAAAAAAGACCACGTAAGCAACTATATTTAAAGTTAGTTGAGAAATGAGAGACGGCCATTACCTGAACTAGTTTAAATAGTTTCTTCCTTATCTTCCTTCTTCCTCCTCCTCCTCTTCTTCTTCTCTGGTACAGAATCAGGCCACAAAAATGGGAAATTGTCAAGCAATTGACGCAGCAGCTTTAGTTATACAGCATCCGAACGGTAAAATCGAGAGATTTTACTGGCAAATTTTAGCCAGCGAGGTTATGAGATTAAACCCTGGCCATTACGTCTCTCTGATCATTCCATTGCCGGATTCTGGAGAAGATAATAATAATAGCAGTGAACCAAACAAGAAGACTGTTCAGTTTACTCGAGTCAAGCTTCTTAGACCTACTGATACTCTTAATCTCGGTCACGCTTATCGCCTCGTTACTACTCAAGGTGAGCTAATTATCACTGATTATATTTATTTCTTATTTTGAAATTTGAAATTTTTCTATTGATTTGTGTTTATAGCCGTTGATTTTGTGTGTCCGGTTTTTGTAGAAGTTATGAAGGTTTTACGAGCAAAGAAATATGCGAAAATGAAGAAGCAGCGGGATAAATCTCAGAATCCGGCATCAGAGAAGCAGAGTTCAGATTGTGAGACCGTAAATAGACTGGAGATCGACGAAGATAACACCGAGAAAGATAATCAGGTATATTTTGAGTAATAATCATGAAAATTTTGTTGAAGATGATGAAAAAAATAGTAGAATAAGATCGTGATTAAAATGAAATTTCATGTAAAGGTCGTGATTTTTTTTATGCAATTAATCCTATAAGATTTAAGAGGGAATATTTTGAAGAACTATAGCAACCGTACAAATTTAATTAGTATTCATAAGTACTACTACATTGTTAATCCAGAAAAATTGACATTTGTGGATAATGATCAACAATATTTTCAGGCGACACGACACGAAAGACATCGGCCAAGGCAACCGTCGTCTACACTAAGGTCGAAATCATGGCGCCCTAAATTGCAGAGTATTTCCGAATTTACAAGCTGATGAAGCGTTTTTCCGATATGCATAGTTATTTTCAAATTCCGCCATTTATAGAAGCTGGTCGAATACGGCTTTGCAGCTTCACGACATTGAAGGAATGATCGAGCTATCGGACGTTCAAAATCATTGTCAAAAAAAGTAATCTGTATAGCAACAAAAAGAGAAATGGATCGAAAAAACTTGTTTTACAGTTTTTTTTTCCTTCCATTTCTGCTCTGATATTCATGAAGTTGATGAATTAGTTAGGTTAGAGTTCCAAATTTAACAATCCTGATCAACATAATTTTGAGCCCATAACAAGGATTCTCCGGGTAATTTCTTATCCTTGAGGTTAATCAACATATATCAGTAAATGGCTCCATCAATAATGTCCAGGTCCTCCATACTTGTTGTGCAAGAAATCACTAAATATCTGTTTCCAATACAATATAAATTATATAATATCTAGCTATTTAGCATCAAATTAAGGAACTGGTAAAAGCAATTCAAAACACACAGCTAGCTAGTATATAGATTGCCACAAAAAGTTAAAATCGAATTGATTGAAGTTGTCTCAAGAACATTATTGTCAGGTTAGATATTTCTTTTTAGGTCAATTATTAACTGTTATCAGGTCGAGCAAAGCATGGCTCCCATGCAATAAGGAAAAGAAGGTTGACCATTCTCTACAGTAAGAAATCATAATTGAATGAATAGCTTATAATATTCATCAGCTAGTAAGCTATGAAGCACCGACATGGGTACGAAAACAGATACGGGTACGGACACAGCGGATAACATATTTAAAAATAAAGAAACAGACACGGCGGATATACGGAAAATTAACATTATATTTGCATAAGAAGTTTAATTCATTAACATTAACTGTAGTTATAAGTTTTAAACACTTGAACACTCCCAGCATGTTTCCTCCTATTGACTGTAAAAATTATTGGAACACTTATTTTGCCGCGTCCCCCATTGCATACGGCATCTATAACAAGTGTCGGTGATTCATAGGTAGAAAGAACTATTGAAGCTAGGATCTTGGCTTCAGTAGCTGATTATTATCATCACAGGCTTCCCAGCCAATAAACGTAGCAAGTGATTACGAATTGATACTGATTGGCATTGCCATCTTGTTTCCAAGACTGATTTACAAGCCTGTACGTTGAACCACAAAGGCAAAGCATATGTTTTCCGATAAAGGGAAATTCAGTCCTAGATTTAGCTGCCGATGAATGTTTTATGGAATAGGGCTGTAATCTAGTTGAATCAAGTACAAACCCTGCCAAAATGATTGAGATTCCAGCTTGACTCGACTCAGTTATATGTAACAGATATTTAAAAACTAAATTTGATATAATAATTAAAGTATTATTGTAAATATATGTAATTATAAAGAATAACAAAGTAAATTAATTAAAGCTCAATTAAACTCGTGAGTCTATCGAGCCAAGTATTTTAACAGCTCAAGTGGCTTTAACTCGAGTATTTTTTGAGTCAATCACGAGTAGCTCTTTCTTGGCTGTAATCCCAGACCGTCAACCTCTTCCTTATTAATTTATTTTTCAAATAGTTTTCTGGTCTAAACATGAAGATAAAAAGGTTGCAGGCTGCAACATGAAACTAAATAGTGTTTTTGTTTAACAAGCTTATTATAATATATAACGCCTCACCCAATCATCACAACTAAATTTGCTTGATCGCTCAAACATTTAATCGTTAAATCAGACAAGTGAACGTGATCCTACGGGTGTAATCCAAACACATTTCAAGAATTAGTAAAGCCGAAACCAGGACCACAAGTAACATCAAAATGAGAATAAAATTGACCATAAAACATGATGAAACAACTTGCAGTTAGGCCCATTAACTGCAATTAGCTGTGGGATGTAGGAAATGTTAGCAAACATTCCCAATGCATGAATTACTTTCAATTGTGAGAATGTTCACCTTAAATGTTTGTCTATGGTTCTGTGGACATTTATAGGGTATGCTATTGAATGAAGATGAATTTAAGACTAAACGAATGTCTTTCTGCTTCCATGTTAGAATGTTGGAAATAAATGAGTTGGTTGAAGTTTCAAGTCTGAAACATAAATTACACATACACAGGACATCCAATTTGGGGTGTAAATGGGCTTAGCCGAGCCCGAGTTATGCCAAGCTTGAACTCGAGCTCGAGTGTGTCATACAAGCTAGAGCTCAAACTTGAACGCGCTTAAATTCTCAAGCTCGAATTCAAACTCGAACGACACTCGAGATCGAACTCGGCTCGAGTTCAACAAAGAATAAAAATAACCATTACAAAATTATCATATTTATGCAATTATTTGTTTTTAAACTGTAGAATATGAAATTCAACAAATTCAATTGATATACGAGTGATTATTACACACAACGGTTGTGGCACGTCATTTATACAATAAACCAATGAGATATTTGTGATAATAGACTATTAATGTTTGTTTAATTTTTATCATCAAAATTTTCTACCATTGAAAATGTATCATTACTCATTAGTTTGTTGCACAAATGACGTGTCACAACCATTACCTTAATTAGTTATTTTTGATTCACACCTAAATTTTAAAGATATAAATTATCAATATAGCTTGAAATTTTTATTTTGAGGATGTAAGAAGCTCATCTAGACTTGCGAGTGACAAGAGTCTCTTTATTGATACTCGAGCTCATTCCTCCCCAATTCTTGTGTATTTTAAACCATATCTAAGTCTATAACTATCACATTCTTGATGAAAAAATGTGTCCACCAAATTGTAAGCAAAACAATTTACTTGGTGATGCCAATATAAGTTTCTGATACTCAATTAACTTCAATGAAATTGCATATAGCTTCATTCACTTGCACATTTTCTCAAACACGATACGCAAATTATAACATAAAATGACTACCAAAAACAAAACATTTACCTCAGAGGAAAAATCGACTACTCTAACAAGATCATCGCCTGATGGATCCTTATCTTTAGACAATTTTTTTAAAATTCCAGCCATATGTCTCCTGAAATAACCACAAAACCAATCGCAAAGAGTCATAAACAAAAACTACATAATGGACGACAAGTTACAGACGGAAAACTTACTGATTATGCAAATTCGGGGATTGGAGCGGGATAATCGTAATTCTGAAGAGAAGGGTTTTGCAGAGATTATTGAGAAGGGTTGCGTATAATAAGAGAGGTGGGGACTGATGTTTTGGCGGGAGGGAGAGGAAGAGGGGAACTGCAGAGAAGAAGAACCATTTTGTAAGTTCTCCTCTTTTAAAAAATGGCCAAATATCGTAAAAAGGGCAAACCTTTCACAAAAGTTTCACAACAGTCCTGATCTATCAATTTTGTCGATTTTGGCCAAAAACTGATTATTTGGTTTCACAAAAATCCTAACCTTTTAATTTTGTCGATTTTGGCCAAAAATGGATTATTTGATTTCACAAAAATCCAGACCTTTCAATATACTAGTTTTGCAGTACGTGCTACGCACGTGTCTCGTAACGTGACTCGTCAATTAGTGTATTAATTAAATTCATCATAGTCATATCAATATATTTTGTTTTAACATTAATTAACGTCAATAATATTTATCTATAATTTATTATATTTATTATAATTTTTATAAGTTTTTCAATATATTTTAACAATTCTATAATTGATTTATATACGCAAAATAAATTATTTTCATGTGACTATTAATCTAGTAAACTTATGTGGAATTTTCAAAGTTGAATTTGTTATAGTTAGTGGTTGATTTGTTTTTTTTTTGTTATAGTTAGTGGTTGATTTGTTTTTTTTTGTTATAATTAGTGATTGATTTGTTTTTTTTATATACATAAATTTACTATACAAACCAGCCATGAGCCAACTAATGAAAATTAATATCTTTCAATTATAAATAAATTCGTTTATAATTTTCAATACATGGCAGAAAGAATAAAAACACATCTAATTGTAAAATTACTGTAATTGAGTTAAAATTAGTTTTATTTTTTTAGATGGAATATAGATTTATTAAAATATTTATTGATAATTCATATATAATGTCTAAGTGTATGTGTGGAGTGCACTTTTTTGGTTAAATTGATTTGCTTGCTATTTGTCAAGCAAAAATTTCCAAGGATTAAGTTTTAGTTTAAATGATATCTAACATTTAGAGATTTAGCATGATATCTAACACTATAATGCCGTAAATCAAACTAAAAAATCTTCTGTCTCTAATATCTTTAGACTTTAATGCATTAGGGACTATTTTCAAAATTAATATGGTTCGGATACATTAACTGTATTCTAAATTCATTGTAAATACTAATATTATGAGTAGTTTAACTATAGAAGGAATTTAATATTTGGAGTAATTTAACTATAGAAGGAATTTAATATTTGGAGTAATTTAACTATAGAAGGAATTTAACTTTAGTTAAAATTCTAAATAAGTTAGGAGTAGTTAATATTGATATTTTATTATTATAATTAATCAATTACTATAAAACCTTCATTTAAGTGATAAATCAGTTATAAATTATAAAAGATTATTAGGTAAATGTGTCTGTCCCCCCACCATCGGTGCTTTTATATATAGTATAGATGTGCATGCCACGTAGGTGACACGTAGGCAAAATAGAAATCAAATTGAGAGTTGACCACAATTGAAACCAAATAATATGTTTTTGGCCAAAATCGACAAAATTGAAAGGTCGGGACTTTTGTCAAACTTTTGTGAAAGGTTTGGCCTTTTTTACGACATTTGGCTTTAAAAAAATTGAATAGACTGGCAAATTTGTGAATAATACACCATTTTTTAATTTCTTTTGTAAAAGATACTTCGATTTTAAAACTTTTTTTTTCTTTACCCGTAAGTTTTAATATGTTATTAAATTTTGTTTCTAAAAACTGTTTGAAATCGGCAGCAAAAGTGATTGCAGTTACATTTTAAAAAAATTATGTGAAACCGTTTGATACAATTTGAAATTGAAACTCTTTTACAAAGTGTATTTTCAAGAATGGCTACAAATTATGTTTAAAAATCATTCTTTTTTTTTTCTAAAAAACAAAAACAATATACGTTGAAATGGGATTTAAAGTAAAACACCAAAACACAAAAATAAAAACATAAATTCTTACGCATTGAGATAGACCTTTCCAGTTATAATTTTAAGGTTTAATTTTGTAAATATGTATATCTCCATGTACTTCTTTAAATATCATTATAGAACAGATATGTCTACGGGTTGGGTTCAAGCTGGCCTGTCAAGCTTTACTATTTTTTATAAAAGTTTAAGTCCGGGTCGAATTTGACCCGAGCTTCATATGTACTATCCAACCCAGACTTTTACCCTTTATATTTGCAAGCTTAGAACATGCTGTTTTAGATTTATCTAGAAAATTGTATAAAAATAAAAAATAAAAAATAAAACTCATCTATATATAGAGCATTGTTTTTCGAATTTAAACTGAGAGTTAGAAAAAAAAATTATTGTTTACATCTAGCCTAAGGCAATTTGCGAATCAGACTGTGCATTTTATTGCACAATAGGAGTATTCTTTTTATTTTTTTGAATTTTTTATAAATATAATTGTTTTCGATTTAAATTAATAAAATCGCTTGATTTGATTCTCAAAACAAAAAGTCCAGCCTAAGATGGACGGACCTGGAGCAGTCGGGTACCTATGGCCGAAAAGAGGTCTTTTACAGACTATTACTTTGAGAGAGCGGACTGTGAAGAAACAAATGTTTTTGTAATAGAGACACAAAGCCCAAAGCTAAACACAGGCCTAGCCCATCCTATATATAGCCTGTATAAGACAGATCAAGCCCAAAGAAACTGGTCTTTCCCATTTCTGATGTAGTTAGACCATCTCTAAGGGGAGTCATCAAAATGGGAATTGATGACTCCCCATCTCCAAAGGAGTCACCAAAATGCATTTTAATGACTCCCTCACACTCTCTTTTATCAAAAATGTTGAAGGAATTTTTCCTTCACCATTTCACTTTTTAAATATAACAATATGATTAATTTACATTTTAATACATATAATTTGTTTGTATTTGTATTTAATTAATTACTTACTTTTTAAATAATTTAACGAGACAATGATATAAAAATATTACATGAATAATTTTATAAAACAATAACATAAAAATCTTACATGAATAATTTTACGAGACATAAAAAATATTATATAATTAATTTTACGAGACAATAATATAAAAACATTACATAGATAATTTTACGATATAATAACCTAAAAACGAAACATACTATTTGTCTCATGCACCTATTTACTTACAATATCTTCATTCGATGCTCCACTAGGATTCATTGCTTCGATTTGTCTCATGCACCCATTTAATTTTCGGATTGCCTACTCTATAGTACGAACACGAACACCCACCGATCTAACGTTGCGTTCCTCCCAATTTTCATTTTTATCTTTGTTATACGCTTCCTCAACTCGATTCCAAAATGAAGTTGAACTTTGTTGCGCACCTCTAATAGAATCTCGAGAAATCTCCATATAGACTTCACATAATCGTATATCTTCATGCACACCGTAACCGGACGTTCGAATAGACATTTTTGTAATGAAAGTAAGGCTATTAAAAAATGTGAAGGTGATATTATTGATTGAAAATAAGATAGATTTTTTTTGTGGGTTGGAGACTATAAAATCTTCTTCAATAAATAGAACAAAGTATGGATAAAGTAAAAATTAAAAAAGATAATTGTAAAAATTTATTACCATTGGATGGATATCGTAATAATATCAATCGTTAGATGGGATTTACCCTTATCTTCTTTATGGATAAAGTAAAAATAAAATAAAAATAATTGTAAAGATTTAATACCATTGGATGGATTTCGTAAATAAATTGATCGTTGGATAGATTTCACCCTTATCTTCATATGGATAAAGTAATCATAAAAAAAATTGTACTTTTCATTGAATGGATTTACTTTGTCATTATGAGAATTGATTTATGTTTTCGTTAATTTTAGTTTTTATGTTGTGTTAATTTAAATAAATTAATGTAATGTTTATTTTAGTGTTTTTATTGTGTTAATTTAAATAAATTAATGTAATGTTCATTTTAAATAATTTTAATATAAATTAAATTTTATAAGATATTCATAATTAAAAAAATTAATAGTAATTTATTTTTTTAAATATAAATAATACTATAATTCGGATGAATATGAGCATAAATAAGTTTGTGGATGTAATTGGTAAAAAGTGTATAAAATGTTAAGAATTAAAAATGATTATTTTATTAAAAAGTAAAAAAAATATGTTTTTTGGTGAAGAATTTGGTGATGACCATTGGACTAAATTTGGTGAAAATTCACCAAATTGAAAAATGGTGAGGGAAAAATGGTGACTCCCCTTGGAGATGCCCTTATAAGATCAAATTAATTTAAGCCGTTCATTTTACAATGAACGGTGTATATTATGAATATGACCCCCTCAAATTCGCAATGAATTTAAGGAAATTCCAGTCCCTAAAAGAATGGAGATATTGTGTATTATGATCCTGAAATCAGTGATAAACTTATATTACAAAAACTTAATTTTGTTGTACATCTAATATAACGCCTAATTATTTTTAAAATTTAAATTTTACATATTTTATCGATCATAATTAAATTGTTTGATTTTTATAATTATTATCCAATTTAAAAGTCTTTTTTTATAATTGTAATCAAAATTTTAAATTTCATCTTTTAAATCTAAATCTTTGCGTTTTTTTATCAATTGCCCAAACGTTTATATTAACTCTTTTTAAAAGTTAGACAAAAAAAGTTAAAATTTGGTCGTTATCGATAAAAAAAATTGTTTAAATTTAATAAATAAAATCAATATTTTGGTCACATTGCAAAAAGAACTTTCGAATTAGATATAATTATAAAAATTCAAAAATTTGATCGTTTACATAATAGTTTGGCCTTTATATAATCATATAATCAGTGAAAAATCCAAAATTAAGATAATAATTATGAAACATATTAGATTTTATTTTTGATAATTGAGAAGGAGGACGTTTGTGGGAGGAATCGAACCCACGACCTAACAGTTTGTTGTCAACGCTTATGAGTTTTTGGATAATTAATTCATGGATTATTGTATATTATTTGTATTTTATTTTGGTTACTGTCAAATTGTTTCATTTTAATAATAAACTATAATATAATTTTAACAAAAATGATTTTTAATTACTGAAAAAGCGTTGAATGGATTTTTAATTGATTATACGTGTACATAAAATATAAGGTACATAATTTAACATAAATAATTAAAAAATCAATTGACACATACACATAATTGGCCGGAGCTCACTTGAAACCTTGATAGTTAATATCACTAAAATCGTAGCTCAATAACCAAATTAAAATAAATTAAAGTACGATCACCAATTTGAAATAAGTGTAAAATGCAGTAACTTTTAGAATCAATTATCCATCTATTTCCTTAAGATGCTAATTGAATCAGTTACTAGTTACGACTTCCAAATCATGTCAATAAAGAAATTAAAAAAAGATAACAAAGTTAGCTGCAAAATTCTATAGAGCTTTAAGGACGCAAAGATCTGTCTTTGCACGTGGAATACATTTTTAACCTTTAATAGATCTTATTTCAGAATATATTCCTAAAGTTATATATGTATACTCTATTTGCCTTTAATTAATAAATCTGGTTATATTGATTCAAGTGAATGTTATAAAATAAAAATTTATACAAATATCGTTCGTTGTCTAGAGTTATTATCTCGACTAATGTTATCCAAAAAGTAATTTCTTTAAAAAAGTTATTTCATATTAGGATTTGAACTCGAGAACTATGATTAACGAGAAAAAAGATATTTTCAGTCCATTTCAATCTCCGGCATTAATGTTATAAAAAAATGGATATTAAATGTAATTTTTTCAAAAAAAATACATATTTTTGTATTTTTAGATTTTTCTTTAATTTTCCAATATCTTTTTGCTTAATTGATAAATAGTTTATGATATTGATGTTGTTTTTCATTTTTGAAATCAGATCCAAATATCAAAACGTTGTTTTGTATTATGATATATAAGAAAACAAAAATAGTAAATATAAGTCATTTTATGTACTTAAAAATTGGATTAAAAATTGCAATAATTTGATGAGATTTAATTTAAAAGTGAGAAAGGTGGAGAGGTCATTATCTTCACTAGTTCAAGTTATGAATATGCAGGGAGGAGGAAATTTCTGTATGTTTTTAAATTTGTCTGTTGTCGTCAAGTTGGAAAATAATTTCAATTTTGATGTGGATTACACTATATATACAGATTTTTCTTGCTTTATGTTTTATTTTGTTCTATAATTGCACGTGCATGATCATTAACCCAATTAGTTAATTAATTAGTGGCAAATCACAATCACTTCATAAATAATGTGAAAATTATTAAGCTCCATGACTTTGCTGTGAATCAAAATGCTAGTTCACTCCCTCAAAAAAAAAATGCTAGTTCACTCACAGTTTAATCGGTGGATAAAGTTTAGATAACAAAAATTTAAGCTCATTAATCTCCTTATCAAAGTTTTATAATATTATCAAAAAAAATCTCTAAAAGAAACTAATTTGTCATAAAATAACTTTAAAAACTTTTATATCTTACTTTAATTAAAAACTTTTATATCTCTAAATATATATATATATATATATATATTTGAATATAATGAACTAAACATATATAAAATTAATGAACTAAACATATATATTTTTTCTAAAGAAGAGGAAGAATAATTTTTTTATTTAAGATATTTTTATCAATTTAATCATAGTTTGTGAATTCATAATTTCATTTTCTCTGATAAAATTAATAAGGATTTAGTAAATTGATCTTGTAAAATATATATATATATATGTATATATATGTGTGTGTGTGTGTGTAAAACATAAATTAAACAGTAAATAGACATTTGCATGAGTTGCTTTTTGGATTATTTAACCAATTTATAAAGTGTATGCATCTACATCTTAATTTTCTTATTTGAATGTATTGGGTGGTTGAACATGTAGATATACATATACACTTATAATATATACACACACATATATTTATATATATATATATATATATTATATAAATAGGGAGGTCCATGCACTATGGCAAAGTTGATGCATAAAAAAAACATCGAACGCTCCCTCGAGAGTAGTCAGTCCCATGCTCTACCTTTCACCAATATTCTTTTCTTTTAATTGCATCCAAAGAAGAGCTAGGGTTTTAAATATATGACTTGGAAACCCGATTTACTCTTTTTGCTCAACACATAATTTATAATGCTTTCACATTCTAATTACTTCACTTATTTGATAATAATGACAATATAATGTTTACATAGGAGGCATTTTAGGTCAAACGATATGTTGGTCCAATTTTAAATAAAATATTTTTTAGTATCTTTAAATTTAAAATAACTATGAATTGTATCATATTTTCATATGATTAATTATGTTAGACGAGGATTATATGATTAATTCTCTTTTGATTAAGAATTTAATTGTTTCAAATTTACTTTGAAAGGTTAAATAATTTTTTTTAAAACATTTAAAAGGTTGAAATGAGTCTTTTACTAGAGAATCTCACATCAATTTCTTCATTTTTAAAAACAAAAACCGCTCACATTAGCGAAAGGGCCAAAGTTTCCGACTAGGGGGTGACTCAACCGCCAGGCCATCATTCCGATAAATATTTACTGGAAGAGAGAGACGGCTGCCCACCTTCACCCTCTAGATCCGCCATCGTGTTTGATTCTTTAAAAAATTAAAATAATGAGCTTAAAAAATAAATAATTTCCTTCATATTGATATTTGTTTTCTCAAGAATCACTAAGAAAATAGGGATGTGCTTATCTCTTCCATATGAAATATTCATTCTCCTTTTTATCTTTAGGAGTTAACTTTTCATTCTTTTGAGTATCCAACTGAAATTTAATGGAATATAGTTAATAAAATAAATAGTATATATTAGAAAATAATATTTTTAATAAATGTATTCATTTTTTTATCAATGTTTTTTTTTTTTTAAAAAAAATCTTACCTTTTCATATAATTAATTATATAATTGTATTTTGCTTAAAGATGATTCAGTTAATTTTATATATTAATAAAACAAATTGAATTGATTTTCATTTTAATTCTCACACTAACAAAAAAATAATCATTTTTGTTCTTATTAATTTGCATTATCATTTTTGTTTCGGACATTGAACCATATACATTTCTATATCTAATCAAAAACTAAAGTAAAAAACTATTACAATTTTATGTATTTGTCATTTTGTTTAAATCACACATTAGCTAATAATCAAATCTGTACTTATATATACAGTCTTTAAAATTTAAAGTTAGAGTTTTACCTCCTGCAACAAATCTATCCGCTTCGAAAAAATTTATTTAAATGTTAAAAAATTAAAGTGTTATTTTATAGTTAGAATTCTTCCATTACATCTCATGTACTTATATATATCAAAATTAATACACTATAGCTAATAATACACTCTAACAATACACACATAATTTGTGATAATAACATTTTGTTTGGATGAACATCTGCCTAGGTGTCCAAAATCTGAAGATTAACTATTGAAGAGACAAAATGTAAATTTTTCAGGGTATAATGTGGTAATGCTATCAAGATTTTTTTTTCTTTAATTTTGGGCCTTTTGTAAGCTTTTGATTCCTAAAGTATGTAAATGACACATAAGATGGTGACATTTGAGTAGCCTATGGACTTAAATTGAAAGTAGTGCTGTCTTGCATTCAGCATAAAATCACAAAAACTATATATTATAAAAATTTATTCTTCAATATTGTGAGCATCATTCCATCTTTTGAACCTTTCAAACCCCTTTTACAAAAACCCCACAATTCAGTTTTTTTTTTAGTTTTACAACTAAAAATCATCTTTAAAAGCTGAATTTTTAGGGGTCCTCCATTTTTTGCTATGCCCACCTACCTAATAAAGTTTATCAAATTTCCAAGAAAAATTAACAAAAATCTCCTCTTTTTTATTTACTCTAAAGAAAAATAAAATTCAGTTGGCAAAGAGCATCAAGATTCTGCTCCCTACAATCCCACCTTTAAATTTTGGATAGGGATAAAGAAATTTTGGCTTTTAGGTTATAAAACTTAGGATACCTCACTTTAAAGACTTGTTTGGCATCAAAGAAAAGAAAAGAAAGGAAAAAGAAAAGGAAAAGTATGTGTGCACAACGGGGAATAAGTGTGATTAGATAAGAGAATGTAGAAGAGGTATATATTGGGACCTGCATGCACTTCTCAATATCTTTCTCTTCTGAATAAAGTTTCCTTTAGCAGTTTGGGGACTATTATGGATATTTAGTTAATTCACTGCATAGAAACACTCAATTTAGTGCCTGTATATTTTGTGTCGGTATATTTTGATTCTCTAAGGACATCTCTAAAGAAAATCACCTAATTTCCTTTACCATTTCTCAATTTGGTGAATTTTCACTAAATTCACTTCAATGGGAGTCATCAATTTTTTTACCAAAATATATATATTTTTACTTTTTAATATTTTAATCATTTTAATTTTTTTATATTTTATACACTTCTGACCAATTACACCCACAAATTTATTTATATTCATATTCGTCCAAATTCTATATATAGTATTGTTCATATTTTAAAAAATAAAACGTTATTAACTTTTTAATTATAAAATCTTTTATTATTTAAAAAAATAATTATGTTATATTTTTATTTAATTTTCTCGTAAAATTATTTATATAAGGGTTTTTATGTTATTATTTCGTAAAAATATTCATGTAACATTTCTATACTATTGTCTCGTTAAATTATTTAGTTATTATCTTTATATTGAATTTAATATTTTTTATTATACAAAATAAATAATTTATATAGTTTGATATTATTACGTGTAAAACTAGTCTATAATTATTTGATAATTAAATAATTAATTAAATACAACCAAAAACTATCAATATCAAATTATAAATTAACTTTATTATTATACTCAAAAAGTGAAATGGTGAAGGAAAGAATCTTTCACCATTTCTGATGAGAGAGGGGATGTGGGAGTCATCAATTTCCATTTCAATGATTCCCCGGGAGATGGCCTAATCCCTAATTTTTACTTTTCTATAATCACTCAAAAATATCTTATCTTTCAAATTCTATTTATTTACACCTCAAATTTTCATAGACATTATTTTAACCCAGTTTTAATAAGTACATTTCAATTATAGCCAATTATTTATTTAAAAAAAAATCTATGATACAACCTTCTCTTTTTTAAAGTTAAATATACTTATCAAAATAAAAAATATTTGACCAAAAAAGAAAAAATTGAAAAAGTTTGGTCTTTTTTGTAAAAATTATGTAGTTGGCTATAATTAAAATACATTTATTAAAATTAGACAAGATTTGATGTTTTTTAAAAATTACAATATAAACAAAAAATATCAAAAATATGAGATATATTTTTAAGTGTTTAGGCCTTTTATTTTTATGTGCATGTGAAGTTAAGGGTTGGTACAATTTATTTCTTCAATCTTCAATCTTCACTTTTTTTTTTAAATGGAATGCTTTCATATTGGAAACTCATTTTCAGTGTCGTGAAATTAATTCGTAGTCAAGATGGATGTATAAAAATATGAGAAAGATTTTATTAGAGGGATCCATTAAAGAAAAAGAGAACTAAATAATTAATTTTTGTAATAGAAAAAAAAACTAATTTTACTATTATTTTGGATAAATTTTTCAACTTTAATATCGTATTATTTGATAAATTAGTGAGCTACAAAGTTTAAAGTTTGTTTCTTTACTATAGAATCAAGTCAATTTTTAAAATGATTGATTTTTAGTCATGTAAATAAATTTTCAAACTAATGAAAATTTAGTTATTTTGCTGATCAATACCTTCTAAAAAGTATCAAAATAAAATAAATCAAGTACTTAAGGTCAAAGAATATAAAGAGAATGCTGTAAAAGTACAAGTACTAAATTAGTATTTTTAGCTCTGGTATCCTGTGAACATTTTCCTTGGCATTTTTATTAATCTTCTTTTAATTTAATTTGAGACTAGTTAAACACAGTCTATATTTTTTTATTCGACCATATTATTATACTTTTAAATTTGAACAGCACATTATTATTAAATTATGTCTATGGACCGACACTCTATTATATGTACATGTTTTTTTTTTATTATAGTAAAATTAAAAACATTATTCTAATTTTTTAATTTGAACAATTTTTTTACCATTTTTTTTTTTTTACCAAAGATAGAATTCATTGATGAAGAGTAAATTACATTGGAAAGTCATATAACAAAGTTAATATATGATCTTTCAATTTTGATCTAAAATACTAACAAACAACCCAAGATACAAGCAAAAAATAAATCGAAATTAAACAAATCTAAACATCGATTCCGCATAAAAGGACCGAACAAGAACTTAAGAGTGAAGTTCCGTTGGAGCGGGTCTTCGATTTGTCCTTCCGATCTGACCGGCAAACCGCTTGATCCGTTGAAGCTAAGTATTTCCGATCCTCATCTTCAATGAAGTTCTAAAAAGTTAGAACAATACCCATCCAAAAATTTTAGATCTACAAAAAATTGACTATGAAGCTTGAACAATCACTTGAGATTCTTGATAGATCTAAAAACACACACCATAAAAACATAAAAACATAAACTTTCAAGCAAAAAAACACTAAAATCCATACCGAAAAAGCTATTAAACGGGTAAATTTATTGAAATAAGGCTTAAGTTTATAAAAGATTAAACTTTTATGGGCGGAGAGGAGGCGATTTCCGATTGAGATCGGAAAATCACCTCCTCCCACCCTTTAAGAGATGAAGTAGAGAGGAAGTTGTTTAGAGAGAAGGGAGAGAAATTTTTTTTTAGAGAGAGAGTTAACAATTTTTTTACCATTAACCCTAGCTGTGTAATATGTATATCCACTTTTTCTGATTATATCAAATTAATCAAAAAAAAACCTCAATCCACCTTTTTGCACTGACTGATTTGCATCCCGCGTGGCAACTTATAATCAAAACTGGTCCTACTTAACAAATAAAATGATATTACATCAAATTATAAAGATAATTATCATCTTTGCATATTCTTATTTATCAATCATTATCTTTTAATTTCACAAATCTAAAATTTAGGTCATTGTATCATCATAGTAACACACACAATCTTAAATTAAGGGTGAGGTTTTGGATTTATGTTTGTCATATTCTTTGTCAAGCATGTATAATTTGATTAACCTATGATTTGTTTTTGTTCAATTGCCTCACCACTCGACGGGTTTGGGCTAAATAATGATATAATTAGGGGTACCACCTGTTAATCACCAAACCAGAATCTTATAATTAGGTTGATTATAAACTTTTCAGTGGGGAAGATTAGTTATTTTTAATTGGGTGTGTTGTCCAAAACTTCATGGATCCCACTTGCTTATCTAATGAGAAAATACCACATCCCATTAATAAGTTAATAATCTTTTAATCATACTAAAATTAAAGGATTCAAGAAGATATTAAGTAGCAAGTGGTTTCCGACACAGTTGGGCAAATGGGAGCCACTCACAATATTATAGGAAACGAACTAAAAGGTCTTGTTAATATATACTACTCCCTCCGTCCCGTTTAAGAAGGAACAAATGATTTTTTCACATAGATTAAAAAAATATTAACTATTATAGTATTTTTTTTAAAGTTAATTACATATAAAATCACCACCTTTACACTAAATTACAAAAATAACACGATTTTTAAAATGTGGCAATTTAGGGTACCACTTTTTATTTATTTTTAAAAAAACATGGGTACATTTTTAGTGGCGTTTTTGCTGACGTGACATGACACGTGGCATTCCCGTTGGGTGTCCAAATCAACAAAGTTTTATCTAAAAACGTGCCCATATTATTTTTGAAAAGAAATGACAGGTGATGCTCTGAATTGATACGTTTTGAAAGTCGTGTTATTTTTGAGAATTCGTATAAAGGTGGTGATTTTATACGTAATTAATCTTTTTTTTATTTTATCCCTATTTATGATAGTGTTGTATTTTTTGTATATACTAATAGTCATTAATTATGAAAAGAGAATAAGGGGTAAAAAGGAAAATTTATATAAATTGGCACATAAAACAAGATATGGCCTTTTTAAGTGGAACAAATAAAAATGAGATATGTTCCTTTTTAAATGGGACGGAAGGAGTATATAGAAACGAATTGAATAATTGATTCTCGGGATATCTAAATTATTATTTTATTTCATTTTAGTGATCAAACTTTAGTTTCTTTCATTTTGGTTAATAAGTGATAACTTGTGAATTGAGGGTGCGTCTCCGGTCCGGTGATGTCTTCGAGATTGTACCTGAAAGGCACAACGCAACTGTAAGAAGAGTGCCGGAAGGGGATTCCGGCAGACCTCTCCGACGATCAAGTCAGTAGGAGTTTTAGTGAGAGAAAGAATAAGAAGTGAAAAGGAGTTAAGAGTTGTGAGAGAAGGAGAATTAACCTCTTTACCTACTTTTTTCTTAGTCTTTTATACTATACCTTTGTTTTTCCTTGTCTGGGCCGACAAGTTCTGATTTCATTCTCTTTATCTGTGCAGATATTGTTGGGGATGTCAGAGTACTTTTTGACAGATAACTGTCTTTGTAATCAGTGTGGGTTTACTCGGTTTGGCCGAGATGATCTTTTGAAGAGTCATGTTCGGTTACTCGACATGGTGTTGTGATGGACCTTGCTCAGTTGCCCGAGATGATGTTGTGATGGACCTTGCTCGGTTGCCCGAGATGATGTTGTGATGGATCTTGCTCGGTTTGGCCGAGATAATTCCTTGTTTCTGTTTGTTGGTGTTAGTTTAGGTGACATGTATACTTGGTTATGCTCCTTTTTAAAATTGTTCATCTGTCTTGTTATCAATAAACTTTTATTTTAATTGAGCGTTAAGTTTTTCTTGACCAAAAATACATACATGACAATCAAAGTTTGTTTATTTTTTTCTTGGGACAATCAGTTTTTACGTTTTTTTTTTGTCTGAAATTTGTCATGTGTATACATAATTTTATTTTAATATAAATTTTTTAAACCAAACTATATACATACATGATAAATTTTCAAACAAAAATAAGCAAAACCAATTGCCAATTTGCCACGTATGTATTTAATGCCGGTAAATCTCATTGGAATAAAATAAAGTTTAACAATCAAAATAAAACGAATTAAAATTTAGTCATCAAAATGAAATAAGACGATAGTTTGGGTACCTTGACAATCAATTACCCAAAACAAATTCTACTCCACGAATTAAGATTATTGTAGTTAATATACTTTAAATACTATATCAAACCCTAAAGGCTAAACATGTACGTATCCATAACCAAGTGGTCCTAAATTATTTCCTTTTTCAAAGGTATAAAATGCAAATCTAATGAAAATTCCAAATACAAACTGTCAAAAAATCAATGCACCACCTAAATTAGCTAGCCATCCAAAATTTGTCTACATTTGTTGATACCTTTCTTGATTGTGGTCCATTGGCATAATTTTGATGCGAACTGAGCCAGGTATATAAATGCAATACATATGATGGCTTCATAATAACTATAGTATTGGAGTTTGCGTTATAAAATGATGGGTCATTGGTAATATATATATTTTTCCCATGAAATGCATGGTTATTTACTTTTACATAAAACCATATATAAATACGTTACTGCATGCAAATGAATATTAATATATACCATATGTCGGGAATCTAGGGCAAAATGACAAGTTATTTATAGTTTTTTTCTATTTGTATTATAGCAACTGTAAAATGTAAAGGAGCTTTATAAGTTGTTACCTTTTTCCCACATTATGCACTTAGCCCATCATCAATTATACATTAATTTTTTGAGTATTAACAGTATAATTTTATCCATTTTTCATTTACATTTTAATAAAGTTTATAAAAAGAATTCTGAATATGTGTGTCGACCCTTGCACCAGCTTGCAATGAGTTGATAATCTCACGGCTGATTTTAAAATCTTTTGAGTAGTTGAGCTATCAAGAATGTGAGTGAGGCACCCGCTGTCTGATATCTATAGGATGACAAAATGAAGAAGTAGCCGTGGATTGGTCACGAGATGGCACTAAGAAAATCACAAAGTTTCATTTCACTCCTTCAATTTAGCACATAAAATTAGGTCATTTTCTCCTTTTTTTTAAAAAAATGACCTAACCAAACATACATCCAAATTATTTATTATGAAAAATATTAGGATAAGATGATCCAACCTTATCAAAATTTGAATTTATTTGTCCAAAACCACCAATTTGGACATTTTTTTATCTTTATGTCAAATTAGATGGGTATAATGGATCTTTGTTGCTTAGAAATTCTAGTCAACAAAGATTCATTTTGCCCTTCAAATTTAACATAAAAAGGTCAAGTAAACCAAATTCATAATTTTGGACAAATACACTTTTAAAGTAGATTTTTTAGGTTGTTTTACCCCTTATTGAAGTGGCCAAAACTATTGGAGCGATGCATGAATTTGGCCAGCAAAAGGAGCTAAAATGTTACTTTTGAAAGCATTATTGTTCAAAACTATGAATTTGGTTAAATTCAAGGGCTAAAATGAGTTTTTATTGAAATTAAAGCTAACAAGAATGAGGTCCTTTATTGCTTGAGGGACCAAATTAGTCGCGTCAATATATATATCGTCAGGGCCTTCACTGCACTACTGCAATGGCCAGTTGGCCAAGCTTATTATAAAGTTATTTGAAGCAGTAGTAAAAACAAATCGCAAAGCTACAAAAGTACAGTATTATGATATTATCAATCACATGCCCATTCCTTTCAATTCTCATAAAGAAAAAGAAAAGGAAAAAGATTTGAACAATTATTTATTATTATTATCTTAATCAGAATTATAATCAGATTACAAACACGCATGAAAGAAGGCCCCAAAGACCTTTGTATTCAGGCCATTTTTAATTAAGGCCTTGTCTAAGAGGGTTAATTAATTTCCTCTTGTAACTAAAGAAAGAAAAAAAATTGTAATTAAGAAAAGTTTACACACGTGTGATGACTAGCACAGTCCACGTGGCGAAGTAGTATATGGTTAGGCCAAGGTCAGGAGGCCATTTAAAACTTAGAAAAAGAGGCAATTTTCCCGCCAAAAAAGCACACTAACCCACTCTCAAAATCAAAAATCTATAAACAGATAGAGCCATTGATATTGAAATGAACCAAAAAACTTTATTTGGTTTCCAACTCTCAATGAGCTTATTTTCTACAAAACTCTCTATGATTTTTCTTGGCATGACCCACCATTAATTCCTACACTTTCATTCAATAATAGATGCCATTGAATTTCAATCACTCCCCCAATTTCTTCCAAATTGTATAATTATGTGACTCACACAAAATTATTTTAAGGGTAACACAATCCCCACCCTTGGGAATCTGCAATGCCATTAAATAATTATCAATTGGCAAAGTACCCCACTACTGAAAAATATTAAAAAATCATCAAACTCACCAAAAAAAAAACTCTAATCCACACCATATATATACAAAAATAATCTTATATCCCTCGAGTCAATTTTCACCTCAAAACCCTCCAAGAAAAATATTTTGGGGATTCTAGATAACTTTTGGACCACCATTTAATTTCTTCCCTTATTTTCTTTTTGTGTTTTTATATTCTCCATTTGATTTTTTATAATCCCATCTACCTTACTCGGGGTTTCCTTTGTCATCATCATCAACCCATAAGAAATTATTTAATTTTCTCCTTTTATATGATATTGAGGATGACGACGATGATGACGTAGGCGAAGGTGAAGATGAAAACGAAGATGAATCACCGAACCTCGTTTTGGCTCGAATAACTCTAAGCAGTGGTAAAACTTGCGGGCTTTTCCTTCGGTTATTGTCGACTACGAGATCTTGCATTAGCTGATAGCAGCTGATTATTCTTTCCTAAAAAAATTGGACATAAATGTGGAGTTAGGATACGCCCATATGAAATATATTGTGTCAAATAGTGTATGCATAGCATGTTCTTACTTTACTTAGCCCATCACACCACGTTTCGGCATGTTCAGGACTAATAAGAGACAAGTTTGGTATTTCATTGGCTGCAGAAAGCATAGCAGCGGCACCAATGCTGGACGGCCAATACTCGAGAAAGCTCGTTTCTATATTCATATATACCCGAGATTAAAAACTTTGGTACACATAAATCGACATTATACATGAACTAATCAATCACATTAATTACCTTGCATATTAGATAAGATAATATCCGTAGCTCGTGCGATTAGAAATCCAAGATACGCTCCCGTTGAATCCATCTTGCAAGCAAAAAATGCGAGAAAGCTAAATGGTGTTATAGATCGTAGCCTCCAATCCAACACATTAAGAACAAGAAGTTCCATCCGTCGGATTGTTCTTGGTTCGAACACAAATTTGGCACCTTCTACTTGAAGATCCAATAGAGAAGGAACCAGAGGTTCCTCCATTTTAGCTGCTAATGATAAGCAAGCAACTGATAATAGTTGCATTGGCCATCCATTTGTTTGCTGCAACAGTGAATAAACCCATAAAATAAAATTAAAAATGTGAAACAAATAAAATTAAAAATGTGAAACTAATTGATATCCACTAATTATAGGCAGAAGGTACAAAAAAACCTTTGTAGTTTTCATAAAAGTACAAATCAGCCCTTTTACTTTTTTGAGGTATAATTAAGCCCTTTTTGTTTTCAAAAAGAACAAATAACACCTTTCATCCAGCATCATTAGAAACACTCATTAATGGCTGACATGTCTTTCATAATCATATAGGAAAAAAATTCAAAAATAATTTTAACGTTTAAAATATTTACCGAAAATTTGAGGGGGTAAGTGTCCCAAAAGTAAACTAAAAGGGTTTATTTGTTCGATTTTAAAACAACAAGGGTTTAATTGTTCAATTTTAAAAACACGAGGGCTTAACTGTGCCCCATAAAAGTAAAAGGGCTGATTTGTACTTTTGAAAAAAAGTTGAGGGTTTTTTTGTACCTTCTGCCCTAATTATAATACCAATAATTAAAAGCTAAAGCTATTCCTAGAATGACACGTGACGGAATTATTATAAAGAAAGATATTATGAGAGTACAAAACTTTATAGTAAGAAGCATAATGAATACTCTAATAAAGTTATTTTACACTGCAGTTAAATTAAACAACCAACAAACTACAATAATTGTTCGGTCGAATCACAAAAATACCAACCAGATTGAGTCAGATCTTAACGAATATCTTAAATTTTATGTCTTGAAAATCAAAAACAATGATTCTAATTTGTTGAAAAATAATAATTTTATATGAAGATTATTTATATTAATAATAATATGAAAATATAAATAAAATTAAAATTAGGTATTTTTCATTAATTAGGCACTCGCGTCATTTTCGTGGTTTTGAAAAGTCAAACTGAGTTACTGCATGCAGTCAAAATACTTCTTTTTAATTAATTACCGTGACGATAGTAATTCTATCTTTTAGTATAGATTCGTTTTTTCTTAGAAAATAAAAACAAAATCCTTGGATGAGAAACTTTACCGGCAATGGACGAGAATAAAGGAAGCGATCCAAATAATTAACGGAGAGATACGCCGTCAATGGCTGAAATCTATAGTAAGCTTGCACCTGTTAAGAACAAAACAAAAATACACACAAATAACGTGCACCGTAAGATCCAACGGCTGAGATTTATTTTAGCATCAGTTTTGTTACGAAAATCTTCGATAATGGCAAAATAGTAAATAAGACTAAAATCATAGCAATTACTCTGAGAATCCATGCAACTGAATCTTCTCGAGCCGATGCGTCGAGAGAGCGAGACTGGAATCGCGATAAATAATCAAATCCAGGGACGAAGTTCCGCTCGTCCTCGATAAAACTAGCAATCGATTCTTCGCCAGCACCGGCGGAAGAATCGAGGTCCGATGAGCATTCCGGCGAGTCATCGGATGAGAAGATTTCGGAGGATTCCTCGCTGCAGAGAAGATCGGTGAAGCAATCGGAAAACGGGATTGACATGATCGCCGGCGGTGAGTTCTCATTCCGTTGTCATTTCTCTAGACAGTGAAGCGAGAAGCTAGAAGCTAAAGAGGTAAGGTTTTCTACAAAAATGTGTTTTCTTAGACTATAAATATGAGGTGATGTTATTTTATTTATTTTTTATTTTTAATATTTTTTTAGATTTTTAAGAGGGAAATTTTCGTTTTTTTTTTCTTATAAAAAAATTTAGATTTCATTTTTGGGAGGGGGTGTGTGTGATTTTGCCGGGAAAACGGATTTTGGTTTGAAGACGGGAGTCAATTAGTGAAGTGAAGTGAAGGGGAGCGTATATTTGATAGCTGACTAATTTTAGAATATTTTAATTATTAAAATATTGCATTTCCACTTTACGTAGGGCTGGATCTACTGCTTAGAATTAGATGAGAGCTATTTTAATTGGCAAAAGATATAGACACACTCTTGAACTTTTTATAAATATTATTTATGTCCTTGGACTTTGAATAGTTTCAACCCAGTCCCTAAATTTATAATAGTACAAATGCAAAACTAAACGTAAATAGTCTGTTTGAAGGATTGATTAGCATCAGTTTTTGTAAGTTTGAGTAATGGATTGTGGCGAGTTAGAATTTAAGAATTTAAATGTGATTTTATGAAAATTTAAGAGTAAATCCAATCTTTTACTAATTTTAAGTAAAATTAAAAGTGTGAAATGTTCCTAATTTCAACCAATACTCTAAATAGTTTTAAAATACAATAAGTATTTTATATATGAAAATAAATTTTAATTAATAAAAAATTAAAGTAAAAATCAAAAATGATAAGTAATTAGTATTTCAAATACAATGGATGATTAATTATTTTTAAAAAGTAAATGTATGGTTGCTTGTATTTTTTTTAAAACCAGAATAGACAGTTAGTATGGCAAAATTAATTAAAAATTGGATGCCTATAGAGTATGATTATATATTAAATTCTAAAATAAAATAAATAAAAATTGAGAAAAACATATTTTACCTATTTAATTAAAGAAATCAAACTAACAAAACTATTCCCAAAATTTCAACATAATTCTAAAGAATTATCTATTTTTTAATCAATTAAATTATAAGTGTTTGCACATCAAAGATAACAAATATGCAATTGGAATTAAAAATAAATAAAATATGCATAATAAAAAGGTAAAATGCACAAAAATCAAAAATATAAAGAATATATGATATTTGAAATTTGAAATTTGAAATTTGAAATTCAGTTTAGGTAAGTTGTTCTTTTCATTGTGCATTTCCATATTTTATTTTTTTATTTTTTTAATAATTAAAAAGAGAAAATGCTTGTAAAAAAATTTTAACAACAGCCTAGCAACTTGCTCTTCAGCGCTTACACCATTTGAGTTATAACTCATCGTTATCTTTTAATATTTTAATATGACTTAATAATTCAATAGTTTAATCGAAAATAATAATTCACTAGTTTTTTTAGTTGTTTGTCATTATAAATAATAAGGTAGGTTAAATTAGTCAAATCCATCAAACCAATAATTGAATGTGAGGTCAATTGATATCAGATAATTATTTGTGATAACGTACAGATAATATATGATCATAGGGGCGAAGCAGCCTCGACAAACTGAGAGGACACTAAGTCCATCTAACCGAGTTTTTAGCTATGTCAGATCGGTAACCGAGATACCATTGGACGAGATACAAAACCACGTACCTTACAAAGTTCCTAAATTCCGAGATGCCAATATCGAACTATGAATAAACCGTACCTAGCATCACCACAATGACAACATGACTTGCTCTCCGGAATTCGCACCTAGATCCCGAGATAAAAATACCGAAATATAACGCAGGCCTACTTATTAGGTTAACACCGAGATTCCAAGATACAAAGGCCGAGATATAACACGAGACCTATTTAACAGGAGAAAGAACCACTAGACACGGTCTATATAAGTCACATTATGGAAAAACCCTAAGATACTTCTTTCCACTCACTAAAATATTATTCTTTTTCTTCTTTTTCTTTCTCCGACTACAAAGTTTGACTTGAGCGTTGGAGCGAACGCTCGGAGACCCCCTCTCCGGCGTTCTTTATGACCTCCGTTTATTGGTGTTTGCAGGCTTTAGCAGATCGAATTCTTTTGGTGATTTATCAATTTGTAAGATTAACATGATACAAATAATTTAAAAACGCAGTAAATAATGTTTATCTTCAAAGAAATTTTTATTTTGAAACTTATTTTGTCTATGCATAATAATAATTACATTTCTAAAATTAAAAATATTTTTTGGACATTGAGAAATGCCATATTGTTAATTATATTTACAATTAGTAAAAGGTGCTCATACACCCTTAAGTTTTATGATAGACTATTTATATGTCCATGAACTTTAAGTCTGGACAATTTGTTCCCAAAATTTATAGAAATTGGTAAAAATTAGCCTAACATTTTTTAAACACATGGAATGTATAGTTTGCACTGATTTTTTGAAATTTAAAAATCATGTTGCACCGAACTAAAGTTTACAGGCATATACTTATTATTTCATTAAAAAGTTAAGGGAGAATTTTTTTTTATTCCGTAATATTGATCATCTCGTTTTATTTTTTAGTTCCATCATTGACTAAGAAAATAAATTATTTTAATCTCTAAGATTTTAATAGGATAAAATTATAATTTCAATTTTAAGGTTTAATATTTATAATATAAATTAAAATTAGAAATAATTTACTTATTGCTAGTAGTCTAAAAGAATTGAACCTAATCATATCATTAATTCCATTAGCTGAAGAAAATATAATCTGTCTATATTTATAGATATTCCAAGAAATTATCATCAAGGAAAAAAATTATTTTTCTTAATTATATTACATCAGTCATTTTTTTTAAATATATATTAAATCAGTGTTAAGAATCCGGTTTTACATTGTTGGATGAAAACTGAGAAGTTGTTAGATCTCAGCAACGTGCTTCTCATGGTTCAAACTTCAAAGTTCAATTACTCTTTTTGAGACTTTATCATGGAATAAATTATGTTTGTTCATTTGAATATATTAATTTTTTCTATGTACAATATATTTATTTAGTGATATTCTTTGCCTAATTCCATTTGTCAATAATAACTATACACATTAATACATTCAATATAGTATAATTTTATTTTTATATTTTCTTATCACAATAAATACTTCATACCTTATTAAAAAAATTATTTAAAAATAATAACAAATCTTCAAAATCTAAAAATAAATAAATTAAATATAATAAAAATAAAAATTACCAATTATAAAGAAACATCTAACTTTTTTAATCAATTAAAACAAAACAGAGAAAATTTAACTTATTGATTTATAATTTAATTGTTATAAAACATATATACAAGATATGTCTAAAATTTTGAGTTTTGTTTGATATATTAAGAAAATTATAAATGCTTTCTAACCGTCAATGAATCCAAAAAAAAAAGAGACGATACAAATAAATCTAACAAATTTATCTTTTAGAGAATAAATTTAGCCAACTTAAATTAGTGACTTGATCAGATACCATTTAGAAAATAAAAGGACATCTAATTTTTTTAGAGAATATCAAATATGAATTAAAATAAGTTTATCTATGACTGATTTAAACAGTATTATGTTGGAATTATTTTTTAGTAATCTGTGAGCTCTTTAATTAAATAAAAGAACTAAATTAATAAATGCATGTCTCTACCGGTATTTTTATCCTTTAAATTAAAATTAAAATTAATTATATTTACTAGCATGTTTATATATATTTCTTTAATTTATTTTGTCAATAAAAATATTTATTAAATTATAAATTTATTAGAGTATGGATGGAATTATCTCTTTTTTTGAAATAGGGAGTAGTATATTTTAAGACTAAGCAAAATTTATAAATCAATATATAAAACTTAATGATAAAATTTCAAATTAAATTAAACGGATTACATAAGTACCACGAGGATAACAGTATTATCTATATTCTTTATATTAGTGATATTTTATAAATTGTGTTCAAAATATTAGTATTTTATTTGAAAAATATAATAAATAGTAAAATATTTTCTATTAAAAATTTAATCAAAAAATTAAATTTTAAAATAGGTGGGACGGATTTGAGTGGCTATCATAATTCTGTAGGCTTAATACATAGTTTGACCCCTGAACTTGTACCCTTTTACCCATCTAACCTCTAAACTTAAAGTCTCACCTATCGAACCTCTGAACTTGTTAAATAATCCGATTTGACCCCTGAACTTGATAAATATGTAAATATTGAACCCTTCGTGTCCACCTGTCACTTGAAACATTCTAGAAGAAATTGTGTACGGAGGGGTTTAATGTTTACGAATTTATCAAGTTCGGGGGTCAAATCGGGTTATTTAACAAGTTCAGGGGTTCGATAGGTGAGACGTTAAATTTGGGGGTTAGATGAATAGATGGGTAAAAGGGTATAAGTTGAAGGGTCAAACTATGTATTAAGCCTAATTCTGTATTATGATTCTCTATGCATGCATGTGTTCCATCAGACGATGCAAACTGAATTCTGATGAGTCAATGGAGGGGTTCTGTTTAATTCAGAATTCAGAGGCCACATGATAAATAAATAAATGAATTAATTAGTTTTGGCTTATCTGCTTTCCCCAAATTTAAAATCAGAAGAAACCATGAAAATGAAACAACAAGAAAGTGGGTGTAGCTTTCCCTGCCAAATTTGGTGTTTTGGACATGTCTAAAACTCCAGCTAATTAAAGTAAAATATTGGGGAAATAGTATGGAACAAAAATGTTTGACTATTAAAAACAATTAATAAATATTGATTTTCAAATTATAAAAAACATATTAATAACAATATTATTTTATTTTTTCATGAAGTATAGACTATATAATGTATTTTTTTCTATTTTAAAAGTTTAGCAGTTTAAAATTTATTGTGACAGCTTTATTGAATAATAATTAAGGAATATATTTTGTTGATATGCTCGAAAAATTCTTTTGTAAATCTAGTTCACCACGTAAAATTACGAATTATCCATTAAATACATGACACGTTACATCATTAAATGTCACATCCAGTCATTAAATATAATATCAATTAGTGATATTTTAATTAGTATTAAATGTTTTATATTGATTGGATGTGACATTTAATTATGTCATTTGTCATGCATTCAATGTATGGTTTTATAATTTTATGAGTAATGCTATATAACCCTCCTTTTTAACCCACCTTCTTTAACCTACCTTACGTGTCATTAAAAGAGTGGATGAATTAAAAGTTGGAATTTAAGATATACACTTTTGGAGGTGGATTTGACGAATTAAATGCTGTCACGTAAGAAGGGACAATGAAGGTGGTACAATATGGTGGGTTAAATAGCATTTTCTTAATTTTATATGGCGAACTAATTTCACATAAAAAATTATCTCAGTGATCATTAATTGTTGGTCCTTCTGCATTAAACCATCAATCACTAAGCATCGATTGATGGAATAAGTAAAAATGTGGCATTAGGATGGTAGTTTCAGCCATGGTATTGCCGCAATAAATATCTAGTGGGCTGAAGGGAGCGGTTGTCCACCCTTATTTTCGTCTTACTCTGCCTGTAATATTCACTTATTCGTTAAAAAGATTAATAGTACTATGATGGTATTTAGATATTAAATTTTAAGATAGATATTAATTTTGATTTATTTATTTACCAATTAAATTTATTTTTGTTTTAGAAAATATCAATGATATGATAATCTGAAATTTAAATACATTAATAATGATTGTGTTATTATCTAACTATTTAAATTTGCATATAACTATTCCAACAAATTACTAAATGTTAGTTTAAATTAAAATAGTATTATTTATTATTTTTAAATGTATGATAGTATTAAATTTGATTAGTTAAACTATACATAATGATATCTCTTAGTATGACTTTAAACTTATATCAACATCGACACAAATTTTAAATGACATGGAGTCGTATTGAATTATTGACTTGATCAATTATCTTTAAATATCTCAACTCAAGTTATTATGTAGGTAAATAAATTTGATTTTACTAATAAAATAAAAGTCGAGTTATTAAAAAAAGTTAAAGTTAAATTATTCAAATTAAAAAAATGAAACTTGAATAACCATTATCGTAGAAATCTTGATACCTCGACAAGAACACATAGCCTACATGCCAAAAGATTAAAATTAAAGAAGGCTATGCTAAAATCTAATAACACCAAAATGAGCAAATTATTTTCTAAAACTCGTGGGTATGGCAACACATCAAGCACTTGCATTTGCAACAATAATGAGCAAATTATTTTCTATGTTCTAATTATTACTCATTCACAATGAACAGATTTTCATTGCACAATCACTAAAGTGTAAGATTTTGCAAACTCTCCACCTCACATTTTTAGGTGCAATTAAAGAAAACAGCTTGTAGCATCCATTAGAAAACATCTTATTGATTATGAATTATGACGTATATAATGATGCAAATTTCTTATGAAATTTTACAACAATAATGTCTAAAGTTTTTTTAATATGCTATTTTAATATCTAGACTTTTATTTCCTTTAAATTGGTATCTCATTTTTTGAATAAATATACCCAATAATACTTTTATTCATTTTCCGTACAACTGTACCAAAAAGAATAAAATTAATTATATATTTACTATAATTTAGTAGCAGAGTCGCTCAAAGGCGGGCATATGCGCTTGTCCTATTCGGAATTGATCAAAGACTTCAATTTCTTTAAAAAAGAAATTATGATTCGGAACTCTGTCTATTTAGTATGAAAAAAATCGTCGATTAGAATTTTATTCTTACGGTTCGCCTTCGCCTAAAAATATTTCTTGATTACCCCAAAGATTAAATTTCTTTGTGGTTTTAGAAAAATGACAAATGACAATATCAATTTAAAATTTAACTTTGAATTACGAATTACTTGGTGGTGAAAAAAAAAAAACTAAAAATACTCGTTTGTTGCATTCTTAGATTGAAAAAAAGAAAATGTTAAACTACTAATTTTTAAAAGGCTTAATAAAAAAAACCCACCTTTTAGCTCCTTTTCAATTGCACCCCGACGTTTTAATTTTGTCAGCTACATCCAAATTCGCACCTTTGGGTTTCAATTCCACCTTCAAAATTAAATTGGACTCTTTTTCACTAGGGAAAAAATTATAACCCCTTATAAAGTACTCGTTTGATAAAAATAAATGACTTATTTTTTTTTCCAAATGGAAAAGAAATTAATTTAGTACTTGATGGTGAAATTGAAATTTTAAGGTACGAATTTGGATGCAGCTGAAAAAATTGCAACTTCAGAGTGCATTTGGAAGGGGCTAAATTGTGAGTTTTTTTTTTTTATGATTAAACTTTTATAAAAATAGAAATTCACACACTAAAACAGCACATAAAAATCAGGCCATCAATATTAAAAAAATCAAATTTTTTATTACAAAAGTAGTAATTATTTATTTTATTTTAGATATGTGTAATAAAGTTCAGATTTATTTAGTCAATATTATTAACTCTGTTAAAACCTAATATATTTAAGAAAGTCAGAAATTTGAATACTGTATTGGATGGCAGAAAACTTGGTGATCTCCACATATATACTAGCTAAAGTTAGGCAAATTAAATTAACGAATAGTAAGCATTGTGGAATTGATTTTATATGTAAAAAATTCTAATTAATATTTTTGTTTCTCCTTAAAAAAATGTCCGTTCTTCTCTAATGATCGAGTTTTCAATGATATGAGCTTTATATTATGTCTATTTGCATTTATGTTGATGAAATTAAATAGTGGGTCATCCTCACAATAAGCTAACGTATTCTACTATCCACCTCTCATTAAATTCGAATTAGCACGATAAAAATCAACATAATAAAATACTTTAAAATTAATATGATGTTAAGTACTGGAAAAATTCAACTGATGTATAAAAATATATTCATTCACACACACATAATTAGTGTGGGATTATCCGATTTCAACATTCTTCCTCATATGTAGCATGACCATAAGCTGAACAAACAATCTCCTCTCATGCATTTCGTTAGCTGGGCTAATTTAAATTCAAATTGTTTGAATAGACAAAACTCTAATATAATGTTAGATTTATTTTTAAAACCAAATTGATGTTACTTAGGAATACTCAATCTATATATAAACATATGTCAATTTACACACACAATTAATATAGAATTATCCCATTTCAACGAATGTAATATCATTATATATCGACACTAATTAATCTATGAAATCATTGATTTTTAAATGATCTTACCGTGTGATTGATTTTTCGTATAGTCGAATAATTATTCACTTAAAAATAAAATAAAAAATACAATTAGTTTAATTATTTGTATATAAAATAAGTACATCGTTTGATATAGACAAGATTACCTGCGGCATCCTTTATCAAAGCTCATTGATTTTAATTTTTAATATTATTTGTATGAAAACAATTTGTAATTTGCTATGGTCAAAGATCATATCATATGTCAACAAATTATTAATGCGAGATAATATTCTATTAATTTTAATTTTGATGTATTCTACGTAGGGAATGGAAGGGATAGAGGCAGGGGAGCATGCATAAATAATGTATATGTTTTTTAAGACAAGGTGCGTATTTACTTCCCTTTTTTCCTTTTATGTGGTTTAATAATTTGCTGGATAATAGTAATATTATATATAGTACTATAACCTTTTTCTATTTATCAACAAACATTAATAGCTGATGCTTACCTAATTTTTTTTTGTTGTCCATTCGATTTTCAGAGTTTCTCCCTGATTAATCCGGATTCGACTTGTATCGCGCATCTGACATAATGGATGAGTCTGTTAGCGGAAATTTTCTGCATGCACAAAACTCGAACATGAAATCTTATTTAAACAATATCAAGCCGCTTATCATTTAAACCGACTCTCGTTGGTAACGCTAACCTAACTCGTGTATTATTTATAGGTAATAGAATTCTCTTCACTTATTACATGTGAACTTTTTAATGTATTTATATTATTAGTCATTTAAAGAATTTTTTTTATTGATAATACTTGTTTTTATAACATCACAAGGATATATATTGCTATTTTTTAGATTTATTTTTTTTATCAATGAATAGCTTGATAAAATTAAAAGAAATAATATAACATAATAAATAATTTAATAAAAATATATTATATTTATTAATGTGTAATAATCCGGAATGATTTTTGTTTTCATCAAAACAAATAAAAATATTTTTTTTTACTATAAGAAATATTGTATTTGATAACAAAATTTTTGCAGCTACCTTTTTTTTGCTGCTAAAACATTTTGCAGCAATAATTTTAAAAATTGCTGCCATTAGTTAAGTTATATTAGCATTTTATATTAAATTTTGTTGTCAATTATTTAAGACAATGTTTTATTAGCAGGAACATGCCACAATTTTTTTTTACTATATATTAATAGCAACAATTTTAGCACTATTAGCAGTAAAAATATTTGCTGCTAGTTTTAGTATTTCTTGTAGTGTTTGTTATTCGACATGATCATAGAATCAAATTAGAAGTTGTCATGTCATGTATGCTACAATCTTCAATTACTCATTCTTTTTTTCAAAAAATACCCTAATTACTTTTCCTATCTATTTTAAAATTCAAACATTTATATTTATTTATCAATTACAATTGAATTTTTAAATTTTTATAATTTTTTCCAACTTAAATTTTTTTCATGTAACTGTAATTAAAATTTTGAGTTTTACTTTTTAAATTTAAATCTTTGCGTCGTTTATCAGTTACGATCAAATTTTAAGATATTATCTAACTTCAAAATATAGTTATTGGTCACAATAACGTTTGGATTTAAAAAATAAAGTTTAAGTTTTTAGACATAATTATAAAAAAAACAGATTTAATATAAATATAAATGTTAAAAAAATTAATTGTAATTGATAAAAAAATATAAAAGTTTAAATTTAAGAAATAATTTGGACCAATTGTTTGAATAAAAATGGAAAAATAAAACACAAAGTGGAAACATCATCTTCAGCATTTATTTGTTGCCTTTTTTATATATTTCAACATTGTATTATTTGGCTCTCAAAGATAAAATTTTAAATTTCCTCAAAAAAAAAAGATAAAATTTTAAATTTTATCAAAAGTAGCTTATAAAAGATATATGTATATTTTCTTCTTTTTTTGTTTTTTATGGCCCCCTTGTTCTAATTTTTTTTATTCCTGCACAAATAAAAAAATGATTATTTGGTTTTTATTTTTCATGTTGTTCTCGATTATCATATCAATTATTTCCTTTATAAATTATGATGGTTAGTTGTCATATACTCATATTATATTTTATAGTGTATACTCAATTGCTACGATAGTACGACATGTAGTTTCAGCGGTGAAGCACACAAGTAGTTAGATGAATTTAGGTACAGCCTGAATGGGCCTAGGATTCTGATGTATGTGTGCATAGGACCCAATATCACCTTTTTGCTTTGGTCGGCGAGGTGGGATTAGCACATTCAGTCGGACATTTTTGGATTTTTTATTTTTGTATGCCTGTAAAGCATTAAAATTTTCGGTTTAGTGCCTCTTTAAAATTTAATTTCAAAAGAGTGTCTGAGCCCACGCGTTCCGCATTGTGGGAATGCGGAACACGTGGCGTTCCGCATTGTGGGAATGCGGAACACGTGGCGTTCCGCATTCCTACAATTTAAAACGAATTAATTAGCTGATTAAATCAATAATCAGCTAATTAAGCAACTTTAATATTTGGGCACTTTAATAATTTTAAAAAACGATATAATATTAAGAAACGATTTTAAATTAATATTAACAAACGATATAAATTAACAAATGATATGATTTTAAAAAACGATATAATATTAATTTTATTTAAACAACGATTTTCAAAATAAATAATATATTAAAAATACAGCATCTACTACAAATGACAAAAAAGCAAATCTAGTGTACCAATATTATCTAAATAAAAATTTAATCTAAAAATTATATATTCATTTCGTCTCAATAAAGTTTGATCACTTAAAAAAAGTATATTATTAAAAAAATCGACTTGACATTTATAAATTTAAAAAATTTGTATGGTATTGATAAAAAAAAATTAAAACGCAGTATGATATTTTTAACTCATATTAAACTGAGTTGTTTCAATTTTTTTATTAATATTATCATACTAATTTTTTAAATTATACAAATGTTAAATCGATTTTTTCAATAGTATATTTTTTTTAAGTGATCGAATTTTATTGAGGCGAAATGAATATATAATTTTTAGATGAAATTTGTATGTAAATAATATTGGTACACCAATGATTGGGGAGACAAAAGTACTCCCCAATCATTAGGGAGTAATTAATCAACTGATTAAATAATTAATCAGTTGATTAATGCGTTCCGCATTGTCGGAATGCGGAACGCCACGTGTTCCGCATTCCCACAATGCGGAACGCATGGGCTCAGGCAGTCTTTTGGAATTAAATTCCAAAGAGGCACTAAACCGGAAATTTCAATGTCTTATAGGCACACAAAAATTAAAAACCCGACATTTTTAGCCCTTTTACTTATAAAAATAGAAAAAAAGGTTATTTATGCCTTTAAGGTTTGATTTTAAGATCATATAAGCCCTCAATATTTAAGAAGATTTAAATATATCCCTAACATCTTAAAAAATAAACAGTAAGGCCCCATGATTTGGACAACCATGTTCCTAACGTATCATTTATGCGTTCAAATTGAGGGTCTGATTATCAATATTTTTTTTAACCTTTTTGGACGTTGAGGGCTTACTTAATCCTGAAGTCAAAAAGAGACATAAATAATCCTTTTTCCGATAAAATATAATCCATTCTATTTATATTTCTATCAAGACTTGGAAGGTTTTTGTATCACTCTATTTTTTTTTAAAGAAAATGGATAATTTTTTCTTTTATTAATAGAGTATTTTTAAATAAATAAATTCTTCCATCAATGAAAAACACACATCTTTCCCTTAAAATGTGATACAAAAAAATTGTGACAAAAATATTAGCACGTAGAGAATATGATTTAAAAATATTTTATAAATAAATGAATAATATATATTTATTAAATCAAATTATGTAAAACATAATTATTCTCGTAATTTTTATTTTATTTTTTAAATATTCATTTCCAATCTTCTATCATTGTTAGCATACTTTTTCATTTGTTGAATTTATATGTAAGGTATTCAATTGCGATGATATAGTATTAGTATATAACGATGTAGCACGGTGGCTACACTCCTCGCTGTACATTCTATAAAGTTAGAAGTTCGACCATGCCTACCGTTAGTTGATTTCTTTATTTCATCTAATTCTACCACTAACATATAACACGTATTTTCGATAACAAAAAATTATGGTGGTATATATGCCCTTTTAAAAATTAATAAAATTGAATCAACAAATTTCATATGAATTTAGCAAGAATAATTGTATATATATTTAGATGGAAACTTCGATTAATTAAATTTAATCACTCGATTATGTTAAATAAATTTGTTTATAATTATTTGTCCATTTGAAATTTAAATACGACTTTAGTTATTATTTTTCAAAATCCCTTCCTAATAAATAAAAACTTCCTAATAATAAAAGTATTAATAACTAGTAGGGTTGTATAGTATTTATTCTTATAATTTAAGACAAATATCCACTTTTTTAATATATGTAATTTTAGTTAAATAGACAATTAAAAAAAAGGAGGGAGTATAAACCAAGATGTAGGTAATACCTTATGGTTTTAAAAAATTATAGTGCAAATAATCATGATTTTGGCGATAGTACATCTATAGCTAGGTATATAATGTCACATTGACTTTTTCCTAGAATATAAAATAATTAATACCAAAATAATCCACATCTTATGCTCTTCTTTCTAGTTGGGTAGCTCAATTGATATAATCAAACTAGATTAATAATTAATTTGTATATCTATATACACTTTTGAAAGTGACTAGAGTTTTATGGATTCTACCTAATGCATTTTACATCCCCTTTAAATGCATGATACATTTAATAATATTAGTCCCTTTTGTTAATTAAATTAGTATTTTCTCATTGATAGCAACTTAATTAATATAATCCAATTTCGTACTGTTATTTTTGCTTATAAGAAAATTAAATAATTTAATTAATAACAAACTCCTATAGTTCGTTGTATCATGTCATTGAGTCGTAAGCAATTCTATGATTGGAATGAAAACATTAATAATGTGGGAGGCAAATTTGTTAGGGTTTTGTGAACATATTATGCTCCACCATTACTATATATCTAGATCCAAGGGTTCTGTCTAAAATAAATCCAAATTTATTTTATCTTTTTATAATATAATTCAATTCACATTTAAACTAGCGTATGTCTTCTTCAATCTTTTCATTCTTTTAATTTTAGAGGCTTTCATGTCATCAACTTCATGGACATATGTATGAGTTGATGGCCCAACTCATTGAACTCAATATGTAAAAGGCCTGATCCATAAAAATCCATGTACTTTCAATTAGGTCCATCTTAAAAATTTATTATTAAATAAATCTTTATATTATTTATTTTTTGTTTAATAAATAGTTTTTTGAACAAAAATTATAAGTGTGTAACTCAATCTCTGATAAATATTTATAACTAATAGCTCCTATATTTTAAAATTTATGTTTATCAATTTCTTTTATAAATTTTTTTATTCAATAGATTTTTATAGTTATAAATTTTTGTTTTCTGCTCTCTTTTAAAATTTGATGTGTCACACATTTTACAACTCGTCAAGTTAGTTGGATATTTAAATTTGATCCTACGTGTATTTCACGGTGAGTATAATGCACGTCCATTTAAGGCTTAAAAAATACAAAATAAATTAAATATAAGGACTTTATAAATATAAAATTTTAAAATGACCAAATAAATTAAATATAAGAAGTTCTATACATTTCTGACTTCTGAGAACTCTATCGATTAAGATTAATATTTGTAAAACCAAAATGTAATGCAAAAAACACATTTCTGAAATTTGGAAAAAAAATAAAATACAATGTTTGGCGTCGCCCGGGTTCGAACCGGAGACCTTCAGTGTGTTAGACTGACGTGATAACCAACTACACCACGACACCAAGCATGCACTGATTATCTCAAGGTTTTACTAATATGATTCTATAAGAGGGCAAATTTCACTGACATTCCCCACTTCACAGAGCAACACTGGACTGGAGCAAAAACCAAACAGTTGAAGAGATAGAGCGAGCCATGGTGAGCAACTCAACATCTCTGCTCACAATCTCTACGCACAATTCAATTTCTTCTCCTCTTCTGTTCCCAAATGAACCTCTTCTCAAACACTCCTCACTCCCATCTCTCCGTTTCAAAAACGACACCGGTTTCAATTCTCACCATCTCTTACCCAAACGATGCAATCTTTTCTCTCTTCCCGCCCTCAAAAAATCCCCCACAAAAAATTCCACTGCTACCCTCGTGGAAATGAGCGACTTGGACGACGATTTTGACGATGAACTTGACGCTTTTGATGACGATTTCGTTGACGACGGCGACGGCGATGATGAAGAAGAAGGGGCATTTTTGCCATTAGGTAAAATGCAAAAATGGCTGGAGAATAAACCAAGTGGGTTCGGTGTTGGGAAAGTGTACGATACGCCCATTGAAGATAAACTGCTTGAAGAAATTGAACAGAGTAGAAAAGCTCAAGCTGTTAATTTAGATAACCTTAAGAATAAAGCTGTGCCCAAGAATCAAAATCAAAGCAATAAAGGTTTGTTTTTATTTCTTTGTTTTATGTTTAAAGAGTTTGAGTTCTTTAATTTGGTTTTGTTATTATGAGTTGAGTTGATGTGCAGTGGTTGAAGTGGTTGATTCGAGCGGTGTTCTTGTGCGGGTTTTGAATCTGCCGAAGAAAAAGAATGTTCATAGAGATTTGCAGTTGGCGTTCAAGGATGTTTATGGTGTTGTTAAGATAGTCCCGGCTGTTACTGGGAATAAGAAGACCAAGGACCCGGTTTGCAAGGGTTTTGCTTTTGTTGATTTCAAATCTGAGGAGGATGCTAATAGGTTTGTTTATTTACTTTCGCAGCTTTTAATGTATCAACTGTCTGTTTGGCATTTGCAGCTTATTGTTGTTGCTGTTGTTTTCTTTAAATGCCCATACATATTGTTGCTTTGAAACATGAATAAAATATGGCTGGATGTTGCGTGTTTCGTAAGAACTTAGCATTACAGAAGTATGAACTAAATAAGATCCAAAATATTAGTTCTGTAGGGTTTTATGCATGAATTCAAATACTCCCATCCCGTTTTAGTTCTTTTAGAATAAAGTTCTATCGAGGAATCTCCTTGCTCTGAATCTACTAGTCGAGGATAATTTTTGTTTTAGATACTAGAGGTAGAGTCCTGCGCCCAACCCTATGAATCAAGCTTTCTTTGAATGTTGTGCCATTTGGTGATTTCTCGGTTGAGGACTATCAGGAATTGCAAAACCAAAAAGACCACTTATCTAGATCTTCGTGAACAACTGGCTTCATTTGCAAGCATAAACTTAGATCCTCCTGTAAGTCTTTGGTTAGACTATGCTAGTATTAGTATTTTTCTTAGTAAGCTCGTAAACAAGTGTGTTTATGAGTGTACAGCTGAACTTAAACGAGCCAGGCATAAGCAAGTCCAATGTGATTTGGCTACCTTAAGATATCAGTTTCCAGATTAGGCTTGGGAATCAATCTCTTTCAAATTAAAATGAAGGTGATGGCAGAGATTCATAATAGAATGCAAAACAAGTTTACTGTATGACTTTGAAGAACTGAAGTTCTGTTTTTGCTTCATTGCATATCATAGAATAGCAATAAAAGCTTCCAATTAGATAAGAAAATGCGGCAGAAATCTGTGCCTAAAGATATGATCATGTTATCATATGAATTATGCATGGACAGTATACAATCTAATTTATACGGGAATTATTGCTATATCAAGCATGTGATTCAGGGGTGCATAATGTTGCTGCTATTGTTTCTCTTTGTCTTGTTTGAATAGGTGAACATAATGGAAAATTAAAATTGCTGCCCGCTACTTATGTGAACTGTATTTCTTCCATGACAGGTTTGTGCAACAATTTTCAGGACAAAGTATATTATTCGGCAAAATTCAAAAGCAGATAAAATGTGTAACGGAAAAATCACACTCTTCCAAATCTTCTGATGATAAATCAGCAGGCAGCTTCAGCTCTGGTTCAAAATTGACAGTACTTGCTTCAGAAGAAGACACAAATGCTAATTTTAATATCGATAATTCATCCGTTGAAGAAACTTCATCTGATGTACCTGATACAGATGAAATCAGTACAACAAAATTTGAAGATGTAACTGATAGTGTCGAATCTTTGAGCATATCAGAGGTGGATAATGATGATAGCATGCAACCTGAAAGTGGTTCATTATCCCAGACGAAACAAAATAAACGACAAGCTACTGAGAAAAAGACCACTGTGAAAGATAAAAAAGAAAAGGTTCCGAAGAAGAAAATTCCGGGATCTGCAAAGAGGTGATTTTCGGCATTAACCTGTCTACCAAAGATACGGTTAAGTCTCCTTGTAATTGACCGTATATATAATCGTTTTCAATTCTGATGCAGGTTAATGATGAAGGAGAAAGCTGTGCTGACTGATGTATTCAGTAAATACGGATCACAATCTGTTCCGGCATCAGTCGAAAAGAGCTAATGCATAACATAGATTTGAACTGTTATGAAACATTAGACTAGCTTTTGCATGGAATCCAAAACATGTAACAGAAAATTAGTGTTTAGTAAAACAATAGAACATGATTATGAGCATTTCTTGATAGGGTCTGACTGTTGTAATCTCCATATTTTCAATTACCAAATACTGATTCCTCTATGCTGCTTCCCCTTCAAATTTTACTAGGAAGTCATTTTGTTTTACCAAATAGATACAGCAGTACAGTTGTAATGTTGTCATAGACCATCATTAATTTGAAAATGTTCTAAAATGTACATTCTCTTTAAAACTTTGATTCCTAAATCCTTTAAAGAATAATAAAGAAAAAAAAATTACTTGTGGCTTTAATTAATTAAATATTTAGCATAATAATATAACATTGTAACGTCAATTGGTTCAAAAAAAAATTAATTAAAAAATTATAAATGAAAATTAAATTTAAGATTGTGAATGTTATTTAGTCAAAAATAAATAATTATATTCTCAAAAAAAAAAATTAATTAAAAAATTATAAATATGTGGCCCAAGTCCAATGGTAGCCCATTTGGCATCCAAAACCCTCTGAAAACCCATAAGGTGAGTGGCACAGAAGTTTCCGTTTTACCGGCGGGAAGTGCATAATGAACCGCCGCATCTCGCGTATTTCTTCATACAGTGCCGCTGTTTTAATTTCGAGGAGGAATTATTCATATTCTACTTCTAATCCTTTCTCTTTGTGGAATTACTCAAGAAAGAGCTGTATTGATGATGCTGATGGTTTTAAATTAGTGAATTTGGATTTTGTCAAGTTAAAATTAGCTGATAGTCTTCGTGTTCGTTGTTACTCTGCGACTGCTTTAAATGTTGCTCAAGTTGCTTCTTTGGTAATTTATTTCTTCTTCTCTATTATGTATTTATTGTTTTCATTTCTCTTAATTTTCTTATTTTTATTCTTGTCAATACGAAACAGCCTATAACATCTTATTCTTCTCCTTGTGCATCTATCACTCACTCTCGTTGTGCTTCCCTCTCTGTGTGTCGTATTATTGTCTTGTATTAGGCGTTTAAGCAAGGCAAATTGAACTTCCATGAAACTCTATTATGCTGTTTATGACTTGGGTTTGATAAATATTTTTGAATACTGTAAAAATATGTTTGTAAGGGGTGATTTTAGATGTGTTTTGCTTGGTGTAGAAGTCATTTTTGAAACTTTTTCATCTCTCTTTCTTCATGAGTGATTCACAACCCATAAACAGCCAAGATCAAGAGACGTATTTTAACTGTTAGCCCAATCATTTATTTTTCACTTTTAGAGTTTTTTTTTTGTTAAAATATGTTTGTATACTTTTACATTCTTATATTTATGAGCTACTACTAATAATTAGTATTTGATTAGAAATTTCTGCCAAACTTACTCGGCCGGTGCTTTTTTTACGCCTAAGGAAATATTGAGATGTATCGCCTTACTACTGCCTAGTGCTTTTAACTACATCGCCTGAAAAATTAGGTTGTTAAGAATTAAGATGATCCCTTTTCTTCAAAGTTTAGCTGATAAGGTTTTGAATAGGAAATGGTTGATTTTGTTATGACATTGTAGGGTCAAGGTGATAGCAAAGCGGTGTCTGAAAAATTAGAGGACCGTGTTGGAGGTGTGCAACAAAAGCAGATTGGGGAGAATGTTTCTCGGAAGGATAAGATCGAATTTCTTTTGAAAACGGTATGCTTATGCAAAATTTCAAATATCTGCTATCTGTTGTTGATCTTGCCCCTTAGATTTTGGATTTCATTTTATGATAGGCTTGTAATTCAATTTGCTATGATTATCTAATGTGCACATGTGTGCTGTGTGCATGCACTAACTTCTAGCGAAATAAGATTGAATGCACCTAAGAGTGGTGGGTCATTTTTGAATTTATACATACTAACTGAACATTAAGCTGCTATTATCATACTTCTATTGCACGTTAAAAACAATAAGATTGATATTAGATCTTAGTATCTTTTCTATATGTGCTGCAGTAAGGCTTCCTTAGGCAAACTAATAATTGAAACTTAGTCTTAATCTATACAGCTTTTTGACCTTACCGACAGTAAAGAAGCTGTCTATGGTGCACTTGATGCCTGGGTTGCATGGGAGAGCAACTTTCCTATAGCATCTCTCAAAAGGGTTTTGACCTTACTTGAAGAGGAGCAGCAGTGGCATAGAGTTATCCAGGTGTACTTTTCTCTCTCATTCTCTCCTATGAATGTGTGTGCGTATGCTTTCTAAGACAAACTCCAAAGCAGATTGAAAGACAAAAATGAGTTTGAAGGATTTATGTATTCTTCTCTATCGTATGCTTTATAAAACCTTGATTAAACTCTCTATATTAAAGACTGATAACTGGTTATCGGTGTCATTAATTTTGACATTCATATGAACTTTATATAAATGTTAGAAACTTCTACAAGATAGAAATAGTAAGAAATAGTTTAAGAATCCTGAGATGATTAAAAGAGAATCTATTTTTGTGTACTTGAATGTGCACACAAGATTAATTGAGTATGGTAAAGTTCATATAAAAAGGAAAAACAAAACTGAAAATATATGAACATCATTTCAGAAATGAAAGGCTAAATCCTTTCCTTAATTTGATAGAAAGATTAGGGGTGGTTTAATGGTCCTTAAATCTTGCCTGCAATTCAGTATTAGCAAGTTTGTTGGAGAAAATAGTGAGAATGAGCAAGAACTAGAACAAAAATAAGGATTAAGCAACTTAACTCTTAAGCACATTAGCTTTCAAGTTCCATATCAAACAATACGTACAACATTTAAAGATAAAATACTTTCTGGCTGTTAAGATTTTTGTCAAAAATTGGAAATGTATGCCCAATGAAGTTTTGTTTGCTCCATCATGTCAATACTCAATAGATATTTTCTTGGTTAAGTTTTTGTTAGGGTAATTTTTTCTTCTCTGGAGTGATGTAATGCCCTGATACTACTCTAAAACATTTCACCCTTTGTTACAAGATGGTACTCTTGCCAAATTGTCTTAGTCAATTCCACATTATGTATTTTTGATAAGGATAAAAGCTGCAGCTTGAGTAATGTAATGTCCTAATACTACTCTAAAATATCTCACCTTTAATTATAAGTTGGTTCTCTTGTCAGATTGCTCTCAGTCAATTCCACTTTATTGATAAGTAAAAAGTTGCTACATGAGTTACATCGCGATGTAAATAGAATTTCACATTTTTATTGAAGTTATCTTTGTATTATAATTCTCCAGCATATAAAATAGATAATGTTATGTACTATGCTATTTTACAAGCTTACTTTATAAAAACTTCTCTTATGCTTTTCATAATTTTTCTTTCTGTTAAAATCTTATAGGTAATAAAATGGATGCTTAGCAAGGGGCAAGGAAATACAATGGGAACATATGGGCAATTAATACGAGCTTTAGATATGGATCATAGAGCGAAAGAGGCTCACATGTTTTGGTTGAAGAAAATTGGATCAGATCTTCACTCGGTGCCTTGGCAGTTATGCCATCGCATGATATCCGTATACCATAGAAACAACATGTTAGAGAATCTTATAAAGGTATGGTCACGTCATGCTTTCTAGGAGGACTTTAGGTTGTGCATTTGTCTTTGATTTAATTATATATAGAGAGATTACATGTTTCGTTTCATTTAATGTACACAAATTATGGTCCAATTTACAAGTTCATACTGGACGAGTTTTTAAGAAATATACACCTGGAATAAATTATAGCAACTTGATAGTAGTCTTGGCTAGAATGCAGTGGAATGTGTTAGGATAAAATGACTTGAGTGGACAAATACGTCGAGCAAGTTGGCGCAAGTGTTCTCATCCATTTTTCCTTATTGCATGAGAAAATCCCTTCATGTTGGATTGAATGGAACATAAATTGACAGACATTTCCCAGTGAATATGCTCCTTTATCTTGCATGTGATGGACAATTAAAACCAAAATTAAACTTTTTTATCAACAAATACATGGGACTAATTGATAAAAGATATTATTTTGGTGTCAAGCTCAGAGGACAAATTGATATTTAGGTCGTCAGTTGATCATGGATGAGTGTTATATTCTTAATGTTCATAATGTATCATTTATTTGATTAATCATGAAGTGATATTTTGAATAATTCCATTGCATTGGACTAACTTATGTCAACATTTGCATCTGCTAGCTTTTCAAGGGACTGGAAGCTTTTGGTCGTAAACCTCCAGACAAATTAATTGTTCAAAAAGTTGCAGATGCATATGAGATGTTAGGTATGGTGGAAGATAAAGAACGTCTACTACAAAGGTACAAAACTCTCTTTGAAGATACGGAGAACGGATATCTCAAGAAATCCAGATACTCTTCATCCAAGAAAAAGTCAGGTTAGCCCTTTTCAAGCTTGACTGTGTCATGTTTTTCATTTCTTGACAATATATGATCTCACATTGGTTTAAGTTAGTCTAAAATCAACTTGGTGCATAAAATAGTCTACTTGTTAAGATGGTAAACCTTTGATTTTTTGCAAACTTGGTTGTTCTGTTTCTTTGGTTCGGTTTTGCATTAAATTTAAACTGGAACGTTTTACTCTCAGAATCAAACCAAACTGAAAATTATTTTTTTCTTTTACAATTTCTATTCGAATCAAACCAAATTTTCCGATTCAGATTGGTTCGATTTTTGCACACTCAATTTTTCTCTCTTCGTATACGAATCTCTATATGTTATGGAAAAGATAGAGCTCTATTGACTAGAGTTATTTGGTGCTTAATTCAGGTGGGAAAACGAGGACTTCAAATTCAGATGCCTGTGTTGATACCTGATGGCTTACAATTAAAGTTAATAGCAAGATGTAAATACCTTGTCCCATTTGTACTTTTAAAAAATGGTAATCTCCTTTGAATTTTGAGCTTTTCAAATTAATGCCTCGGAGAAAAATGTATACTTGTGATTGCGGGCGATCTTTAGACGAATTGCCTATTTTGTTGGATCAAATTAAATAATTTTACCAGCTGAGCAAGAACTTGGAGGTTCCAGTCGTTCAGGATCTCATATATTAATTAGGAAAAATTATGACACCAGTGTATGAACTTTTCCAATTATTCTATTTTAGTGTCTAAATGTTTTTATTCTCAGAAGGTGTTTAAACTTTTTAAAAATGTATCAAACCGCTTTTATCATTGTTTTCCGGTTGGACAGTATTGGCTATTCATGCTATTTTACATGCAAGCTTGTTTTTACAATGGTAAAAAAATAACCTTGGATGTGTTTTGCCTTTAAAGAGAATGCTTATTAGTAGATAACAAGAAGCATAGGGAAAAGTTAAAGAGAATCCTAATAGAAATCAATGGTTACCTGAAAAACTATTCAATACAACATATCTCTAACAATAATGAATATTATGGGCACTTGTTTTGAATACATACCAACTGTTTGAATAAAAACCGTGAAACTTGTCAAACAGGAGTAATTCGTTGTATAGGGATGTGACACGTTGATTGTATGAGATAATTATTTTTATTGTCCGAGTCGAGAATGATGTGTCATAAGAATTTCATGGACGCAAGCAAATTCTATTACCGTAAGGCGTTTTTTGTCACGTGAGAATGTAGCCTGCAATCAAATGTTCAAACATTGTCATTTAAGTTCAACTGTGCACTCGTATGAGCTCGCTAATATTAGCATTGTCTAACCAAGGACTTACTGGTGGATCTAGCTTCTATATTTGCAATAGAAGGCAGTTATTCATGAAGAACTAGATAACTGGTCTTTTTGGTTTTCCAATTCTGATTATCAATTTTGAATATGTCAAAACATTGCATGACAAAGTTATAATTGAAAATTCCAACTCCAGCGTGCGTCGGAATCTTTTTTTCTTTCTCTCGTGCTTTGGTTTTCTACTCAAAATCTCATTCCAGCGTGTTTAGAAAAGTTTCAAATGATTTTTGGAAATATAGTTTGCAGCCGTTTTTAAAAAACAGTTTTGAAAAGTATTTCAAACGGTTTCAAACAATTTTAAATGATTTTTAAAAACACAGCATGTAACTGTTTCAAAAAAATAGTTTTTAACGGTTTCAAATGATTTAAAAAATAAAGTTAAATAGAGTATTTTTGTAGATTTTGAGAGTACGAACAAAAATATCAAAACCGGAATATTTTTTACAAATGAAGTACTTTTTAATATATATAAATTTCTCTTTTTCTGGTGTAAATGTTTGAGGAAATTACACCCTATATCTCATTTTTTATAAAAGTACACATTAGTGACTCAAGAAAAAAAATTATGCAAAAACCTCTCAATTGGTTTTTAAACTTTTCATTTATACCTCATTCTATTTTTATTCCTATTATACCCTCTCTCTAATAAATAAAACACATCATTCTCCGTAGAAAAATAAAACGTTAGAAGGAGCAGCAAGACACCGCCGGCGAAAGAAGAAGATGACAGTCGCCATCCATGGCTTCAGCTCCGACGACCGCCGTTTTCTCCGATAACCACCGTTTAGTGCGGATCTGGATGATTTAAAATCGGATTCTGCTTCCGCGTTCATCGATGCCGTTAGTTTTCTGATGTTGATTGTTGCCAACTGTATTTTATCTGATATTGTTGTTACACCTTGATTCAAATCTCTTTCTTTTTAATTTTTTTAGTATCACTGTTTTTGTGTGAGTTGGTTTGTCCCGATAGAAAAAGCAAATAAAGAAGATGATGGTATTGAATTATGTATTTTAAAATTATTTTTAGAAAAGGCAGACTGGAAAAGACGCATAATTCATGTTTGTTGGTGATGGGTGGAAGATGCAACAATCTGGTAGTGATTGCAATGTGTAATATTGATGCATAAATGATCATTGATTTAATGTGCTGGAGATATTGATTGAACAGTGCTAGAAAGAACATGGGTGTAGGCTGTTTTTATTGAACAAATGAATTCACATTATGTTATTAGAAGATGTAGGGTGTGATGGTGATGATCACATGCTGATTTGGTTTTAGTGTTTTTTTTAATGAAATAAATTAAAGAGGATAAAAATAGAAGCTTTTTAGGTAACAAAAAGGATTAATAATCATTTGATAGTTTGAGTAAATTTAATCTGTTATCAACATCATGTGAGTCTTAAATCAACTTTAATTTATCAATATTATAATATTAAGAATGTAAAAAAAAGATTTAAACAAAAAACCTATAACTTAAAGTTGACGATGAGTTAATTTCTGACTACTTAAACACGAAATAAATTAATATATATGTACTTAAAATATAAATTTGACAACAAGTTGATTCATGGTAATAAAAAACAAATAATAGATTGATAAGTGTTTTATGTAACCATGAATTAACTTTAGTTTCGATAAAAAAACAATTTAAACTTTTTCTTATATACATTCATTAGTTTATTATGTGTGTTTGTAATCATGAATCAACTCGTTGTCAACTCTAGATTTTATTGTCTCATAAATTTTGAATAATATTTTTTGAATGGAATAATCAAAGTAAAAAATATATGTTTGCTGATTTATTATATTTTTGTGTAATCATGAATTAACTCATTGTTAACTTTAAAGTTTAAATATACATTTATTATTGCATCGTGTCGTGTATTTTTGTAAATATTAATCCACTCATTGTCAATTCATATTTTAAATATAAAATAATTAGTTTACCATTTGTTTATATAAGCATTATTCGACTCATTATTAATTTTAAATTTAAAAATTTTATTAGCAATAAAATTTTATCAATTTCAGTTTATTTTAGGTTGATTATTAGTTTATATCAAGTTGATTATCAATTTACATTAACCACACTTCAATTTAGTTTTTTGATTTTTATATCTATTAAATTATTTGTTTATATAAACATGAATAGACTCGTTATTAATTTTAAAATTTAAAAGTTTTATTAACAATAAAATCTTATCAATTTCAGTTTACATTATAGGTTAATTATTAGTGTACATCAAGTTGATATACTTCAATTTTATTTTTTGATTTATATATATTAAAATATTTTTTACTATAATATGTCAAATGTATAGTTAAAAATACAAACATAAAAAATATACATTTTAAATTTTAAATTATTTAAAACAAAAATCAATCAAATGTCAACTAAAGATCAACTGAACGTCAGGCGAAAATCAACCGAATATCAACTGAAGGTCAACCAGATGTTATTACCATTGGCCCCATTTTAAGGTTGAAATGTGTCATTTTAACTGTTTTAATAAATTTTATTTAATATTGAAACTCTTTTTTATAATTTGGCCAAATTTTAAAAATCAATCAAATGTCAACTAAACATCAACTAAATGTCAGCCGAATATCAACTAAACATCAACTAAATGTCAACTGAATATCAACCGAAAATCAACCGAATGTCATCTGAAGATCAACTAAATGTCAACCGAACATCTATCAAATGCCAAATGTATATGGTTCTTTATTCATATTAAATATTTATAATATCAAAAATAAATTGATTAAGTGAAAATGAGAAATGAGAGATAAATGACAGACTATTTATGCATAAGTGCACAAGCACACACACATTAAAAAAATAAGCCAGTAATTTTATATTCATTCAAGCACCTGCAAAATTTGGCAACCTAGCCAAAGCTGATTATATTGCTCTGTACGTATGCTTTCATAATTCAACTTGTAATGAGTGGGTTTGTGTGTACATGTATGGATTGACATCTATACCAAATGAAACAATAGAAAAAAGTTATCGCTGTCGCCGATAAACTTCTCTATAAACTTCATCATCCACCAGATTTCAATAGCAGTGAATGTCAGTGTTATCCTCACCATCGCCGATGAATTTCTCTCCAAAATTCCTCTTTCAAGATATTCACCGCGGCGGGCTCCGCCGCCATAATCGGAGATTCATCAAAGTAGATCCTGCCGCGATGCAAAACAGCAGTAACAATGCAAATGTGACCAAAGAAACACGATTACTGCTGCCATATCTCAGCTCTGCTCCAATATTGGTGGCCGGCCGATGGATCTCCTCCCGTCGTTTAAAGAAGCCCAACATTTCAGAGTGGCAGAGAACGACTCTCGACTCCTCCACTTACCTCCGGCTCCGTCGTTACTGTATTCTCTGTCCTCCAACACGCTTATTGCCCGAAAAACATTGACTTTTATTTCATCGCCTTCTCACCGGAGAGTTGAGATTTGCCGTACAATAACCGTAATGTTTTCGGTAATTAACTTGTTCTTCTCTGTTGTGTTGGGTAGAAGAAGAAGGGGGGCATAATTGTCCTATTTTAAAACTGAATTAGCAGATTTTCGATTTTGAGGTATTTATGCAAAGTTTTATTTTTTCTTGAGAGATTTCTGTCTATTTTTATTTTGTGAGGTATAAATGTTAACCTATTGATGTTTTAAGGGATTTGTGTGCTTAACCCTAAATGTTTTGGGCTTTTTATATAAAATACTGACTTTGACAGCCCATTTACTTTTATACAAGACAAGTTAAATCTTTACTTTACCTACCTCATTTTCTTACTTTAATAACCTGTACTTCAAATTTCTCTCTTTTATACGATTTTTCTTATTTCTCTCAATCATTCTTCTTCTCCATGATTTCTTTTGAGCTGTGGAAGACAATTTTCACGATTTCTGCTCCTTCGCTTCCGCTGTTCCACCTCCTCCGTTTTGCCGTTCTGCCTTCGACGTTCTGCCTTCGCCGTTCCGCCTCCTTCGTTCCGCCGTTTTGCCTTCGCCGTTCTGCCTTCGCCGTACCGCCTCCGCCGTTTCGCCTCCATCGTTCCGACTTTGTCTCGCCGTGTTATCTTTCTTTTATCTTTTTAATTTTAGATCTGAAATTTTTTGTTTTTTTTTTATTTTCAGATCTGTAATTTGTTTATCTTTTACTGTTGATTCACCATTATACATGTATAAAGAGTATTTTTAAAGAATTTAATACTTATTTCATGTTATATAGAATAATTTTGTGATTTTATATAATAAAATTCTGTTATTTCTGCATTTTTTTGTGTTTTGTTGTATTTCTGCGTTTTTTTTATTCTGCAGAATGATTTGTTGATGATGATTGATTGCTGAATTATTGTAATGTTACAGTGTTATTGATTTTATGTTGACATTATGTTGATATTATGTTGATATCTACTGATTTTTTTTTTATTTTAACATTGACAAATAAGATAATATTGTCTGTGAAATAAACTTTCGTTAGATGAAATGAAACTGTATCATAACCGTGTTTGTCGAAATTTAGTTAGGTATGAGAGGTGGAACGCAAAACAGTTATACAAGTGATTTTGAAGAAACTGTGCAGCTGCAAAGAGAATTGAGGAAAAAAATATTTTAAAATGGATATCTTTAATTTGTGAACTGTTGTGTTGGTGTATATTTAATATATTTTTATTTTTATATGTAAGAGTAAATTTATTTTTTCATTTGAATTATTGTTGTTGTTTTTTCATATTGTTTTGATTACTTACTATGCTAATATCTTTATCTAATTCATTTATTTTAAACATTTTATACCTTTGTTGTTCTTTAGTAGAATTAACACTACCATATCAACAAATTATCAACATAATGTCAACATGATATCAACAATTAATGCTAATTTAGTCAAGATGTTTGTAAAATGAGAACATCGATTGATTTAAGTAAAAAACAATCAACATATTATCAAAAACATGTCAACAGGTCATCAATACAGCAATTTAAGACTAACTTTACTTTTCTTTTAATGATTGAAAAATCAACATATTATCAACAGTATATCAACAACATGTCAACATAAAAATTGAAAATCAAAAAAAGTAGAAATACTTATCAACATAATGTCAACAATAAATCAACAACGAATTAACAATTAATGCTAATTTAGTCAAGATGTTTGTAAAATGAGAACATTGATTGATTTGAGTCAAAAACAATCAACCTATTATCAAAAACATATCAATAGTACATTAATACATCAATTTAAGACTAACTTTATTTTTCTTTCAATGATTGAAAAATCAACATGTTATCAACAGTATATCAACAACATGTCAACATAAACTTGAAAATCAAAAAAAGTTGAAATACATATCAACATAATGTCAACAATAAATCAACAACGAATCAACATAAGGAATAAAATAAAACATAATTTTTTGAAAAATTGTGACAATCTATAAAATATCAACAAGAAATCAACAACATGTCAACATGATAATGGTAACATATCATTATCTAATATCATTTAAATTTTGTTTTCTTAGTTTATTTCACGCACGAAATTATCTAATTTGCTAATGTTTTTTTTAGAATAAATGTTTTCAATGTTAAAATTAAGGAAATACCAACTGATTATCAACACAAAATCAACATAAAATCAACAACACTGTAATATTATAATATTTCAGCAATCAACCATCATCAATAAATCGAACTGCAGAATAAAAAAACACAGAAATACAACCAAACACAAAAAATGCAGAAATAACAAAAATTTATTCCATATAACCATAAATTTATATTACATAACATGAAATTAGCATTATATTCTTAAAATATAATCTCTATACATGTTTAATGGTGAAATAACAGTAAAAAAATTGTAGATCTGAAAATAAAAAAGAAGAAGAAGAAGAACAATGAATAAATTATAGATCTAAAATCAAATAGATGACGACGATGAGCAGAGGAGATGATGACGTTAACAAAGATGACAACGGAGGCGATGATGAGAACGATGACGGAGGGGCGGAGGAACAGAGGACGGCTCAGCAGAAGACGGCGAACGGTAAAAAGAGAGAGGAAGATGAACTGAGAGGAAGAGAGAATTGAATGATGAGGAGAGAGAAAATAAATGAAATTATGATTTGTATGCTGTTAGGGTTTAATATATAGAGTCCGTATAAAAGTAATAAAATAGGCCGCACATGGTAGTTTAGAAAAGGCAAACTTGGACCCGTATAAAAGATAAGAAATTGGCAAAGTAGGTTGTTTGTGTAAAAAGCCAAATGTTTTCAAACACCTGGTCCAAACCCAATGGAAGCCCATTTCACTTTCAGATCAGCCAAAACCCGCCCAAAACCCATAAGACGAGTCGGCCAAAACCCGGTTGTTTTCCACCGGCGTGAAGTGCAGAATGATTTGCTGCATATCGCGTGTTTCTTCATACGCTGCCGCTCTTTTCATATCACGCACAAATCGTTCCTATTCCACTCTGTGGAACAACACCACAAAAATCGCCGTTAATTTCAAATTATTGAACTCAGATTTTTCCAAGTTAAAATTAGCTGATAATCTTCATTTTCGTTGCTACTCTACTAAAAAAACTACTACGCCTCGTTTAAAAGTTTCTCGTAAGAAAAAATCAGATTCTCCCGCTTCAACTATGGAGCAAGATAAGGAAAACGATGCGTTTTTTGTTGTGAGAAAAGGTGACGTGGTTGGTGTTTATAAGAGCTTCACTGATTGTCAAGCTCAAGCTGGTTCTTCGGTAATTTCTTGAGTCTTGTTCTCTAATTATGTAATTTTTTTGTTTTGATTTCTCTTAATATTCTTGTTTTATGTTTGTTGAAGCTGAAAGAATTGGATTCTAGATAAGTTAGTTCTGAATTTTTGATAAAAATGTGGTTTTAGAGTATGTTTTGAATTTGAATTTGGTTTAGGTGTGTGATCCTCCTGTTAGTATATTCAAAGGTTATTCGTTACCAAAAGACAGTCAGGACTATCTTCTATCGCGCGGACTTCAGAATGCCTTGTATACTATTAGAGCTGAAGATTTGAAAGAGGACCTTTTCGGAACTCTTGCGCCTTGTTCTTTTCAGGTAAGCTAACAGCGTTTTATCGTAAATGTGATTGAAAAGATATTTTAGTTTTGTTAGCGATTACTTTTAATAGTTTGATATGGTTACCGAGGAGGTGTATCTGTAAATTCCGGATTAAATTCTGTTGTAGCTAAGTATATGCAATTGCTCTTGTGTTGGTCCATGGTAATACTGTGAAATTGGAAGTTTAAGCTAATTTGTTCTTGCAGCAACCTGCTTCTTCCGAAGGAGAACCTTTGGCACCGGATGCAACAAAAAAGAGATCACAGGAGTTTCGGGAATTGCAAACTGTGGTAAGTTTGGAGATTTATCTTTCTTTGAATGGTATAATTATTAATTAACAGAAGAACCCGAGAGTTAAAGTGCATAACCTTATGTTATTCTTCTCCATAGGAAACGACCTGTAACATCTTTTTCTTCTCACTGTGTATATGCCAATCTCTTTGTGCTTCCCTGTGTGTGTGGGTGTGGGTGTGTGTGTGTGTGTGTGGGGGGGGGGGGGGGGGTATTATTGTTCTTGTATTTAGGCATTTATGGAAGGCCTATGATGACCGGTTAAAGACTAAAGAGACGTCCAATTTTGTATAAGTTGATAACCGATTCTGATTATACGGTGGAAAGTGAGACCATTAAAGATAAACACAAGAATATGAAGTACGACTGTTAATACTGATTTAAAGTTTTAATATCAATATTTAGCAATTTATTATGTAAATCTTATTGAATTAGTCCCATAACCATAATTAAATAAGAAAATAAAATAACAAAAAATAGTAAAATAATTACCTGGATTATAGAGATTGTAAAAGAAAGTAAAAGAGTTTTTGTTTGTGTTACTGTGTATTGTGGGTAATGTGAATAAGAAGGTTTGTGGGTAATTACTTAGGTTTTTTATATAGGCAACTCTTTAAGTTTTTTATTTATTTAAAGGAAAAAGTTTAAGATTTTTTTTTTAAAGAAACGAGCATCGGATATTTATTATTTACATAAACATCCCAAAAAGGTTTCGTAAGAGTTTCTGAGAGTTACATAAACGGAAAAACGCATCTTTCTCAAGGTTTCCATGCATTATAGAGGAAGGGCAATTAAACTTCCATGAAAGTAGATTATGTTGTTCTTTGTGGCTGAGAATAAATCACATGAGTGGGATTTGATAAATTGCTTTTGCAGGTTAAAATTGCCATGGGTTCTTGTTTATTTTTTTTGTATTCATTATGCTTTACTTTGCTGCATTTTCATTGCATTGCAGGAAATAGATGGATCAACATCTAGCTTAACGGATCCTTTGAGTAAGCGTGCCAAATTGGATAACCAAAGTGAAGCTCAGGTATTATCTTATGATATTCTATGTTTATGTCTAATTGATGCTGGACAAATTAAATTTATTTTTGTTGTATTAGCTTAACATTTTCCGTAAGTTGTAATCAGAGTAATTGAAGAGGCCCCAGTCTTATGTTAGGTGATAAAAGCAATATATAGTAATTCTGATCTTTTATGTGCAGAGCTCATGTATTCTCGAATTTGATGGTGCTTCAAAAGGAAACCCTGGACCAGCTGGGGCAGGAGCTTTGTTGCGGGCTACAGATGGACGTATAGTATGACATTTTACCTCTCTTTTTTATATCCTTATGTTTTTGTATAAAAATTCGGCTTTCTAATACTCTAATTCATGTAGATCTGCAGATTACGAGAAGGATTGGGCCACGTAACAAATAATGTGGCCGAATACAGAGCCGTGATTTTAGGATTGAAATATGCTCTTAAAAAGGGTTATACAAATATTCGTGCCAAAGGTGACTCCAAACTTGTTTGCTCTCAGGTTCGTCTTTAGCATCCGTTACTGTTAGAATTCAAATCAACGTGATTTTTTTAAAGCAAAATTCATGTTCAAACCCCTAATCCAGGATCCATGGTTTAGCTGGCCGGTTCATATTGTATCACTTTCTTTAAGTAATTGCCATATATCTGTCACAGATGCTCCTGGATTTGTCTTGTTATCTCATTTTTTAAAAATTTTGGTGGAAAATATATGTAACAGATTCAGGGATTATGGAAGGTCAAACACAAAGACATGGCTATTCTGTGTGAGCAAGCCAAACAGCTGAAGGATAAGTTTGTTTCTTTTCAGATCAGCCATGTTCTAAGGGTATGTATATTTTTGTTTATTTATTTATATACAGTAAATTTTGGTAACTGGTGTTAACAAAACATGCTTCTATTTACTGATCTAAAACTTCACTGCCGCATTCTTTCTAGGCATATAGTTATGTCACAAGATCTTTAAGGACATCAATTTGTTTTAGTTAACCCTCTCATTATAAGCATTAGTATGTTCTCAGCAGCAGCTTATAGTTGAAAACGGAAACTTCCATCGATTATCTTCTACCTCTAACTAGTACTTCCTGAGCTGGTTCTTTTCTCTTCAAGTTAAATGTGTTTCAATTATTGCGTCAACGGTTATGCTAGCTAGTGCATAATTAAGCTGAATGATCTGGAATTCTGAATGGTTGTTTTAAGATTTTTTTTTTAGTCATTATGCGTACTAATACTATATATAGAAGATCGTAGCTTGCGAACTACGCAAAGTTTGAGTAACCAAGTATTAAGTATCTTCGTATGCAACTTCATTTGGTGTGACCAAGATACAAACCCCTAGATCTATGTATATGGTGTACATCCACTTTGAATGTCAAGGATTTTTCTTATTTTGTCATACTTATGGTTGACCATTTATGAAATTTGATAGAGTAAACATTTTGAGTCTTAAGACTCTTAACAAAACAGCAGTTTTAGGATCTTGTGTTTTTGATGCCGCCTATTGTGTCATTGTGGTATTAAGGTTGAAAGGGGGAGTTGAAGAACTTAAAATGACTATTAAATGCAATTTGCTGCTTCGGATTTTTTTGCTTTACTGGCTATTTCTAGTTTCCTCACCCGATATTGTATGTCACAGGAATATAATTCGGAGGCTGATGCTCAAGCAAACTTGGCCATCAAGCTTGCTGGTAAGCCTACCTGTTTCACCGAATTCTCCATTTGAATGTTTTCTAATATTTAAGCCTTGAATATTGATGGAATCTGTTTCTGATGCAGACGGCCAAGTTCAAGAGGAATGTTTCTAAGCCAGTGAACTGAGGGGCTACAAAATTTGCCTAGGTGACTGAATTATTTAAAGTTGAACTCTGACGCTGGTGTGCCAGTTTGAAGCGTACGTCGATACCTACTTCTGTTCTGCCAAAATCTACCCATACTTGAGATGCTCTCAACCACCTTAAGACGTTCTCGAAAGCAGCTGAAAATTAACAATTTTTTTGATATCTTAATTGTTGAAATACCCAGAAACTCAATAAGCTTTCAGGAACTTCTTTATCTAATTATTCTTCCCCTATTTGGTTATTGACCAGCTTGCTCCGAATTATTTATGTATATAGACTATAGCTTGAAACAAGTGTACTTAGATGGATGTAATGGGTTAATTTAAATAGATTGGATGTAATGGGTTTATTATTTTAATAATGATAAAGAATTTTATGTTCAGACAAAATTATATGTAGTTTGTTGGAGGATTGACCATGTGTTTCAAGTGTTCTATTACTCAAAGTTACTAGAATTTAGTCTAATGCGTTAGTTTATAATCACAAAGTATTTTAGAGATGCTAGAAATTTCTTATTGATTGAAGTCTTCGTCTTTTAAATACTTGGCCACCAAGAAAGGCACTTTGTTCAAGACGACGGCTTGTGGCAAAAATGATGACGGCAAGGCTTCAAAACTCGACCGCCGCTTGTAAACTGAAAACATCTCCATTTTTCTCTTACTCTTCGCTTAACTACCGCTTCTTTTCTTCTTCTTCTTCCTCTCCGTCGCCAACAGGCGTCGCCGTTGATGATGACGATTTGCTGTATTCAGATACCACTCTCCTAAAGCCTCCTCTCACAAATCCCACTCTCCTCCAGCCACGTGTCGTCGTCTACGACGGTGTCTGCCATCTCTGCCATGGAGGTTTTTCTTAGCCCTTCTTTCATTATGTATCTGGGTGTTGTATTTTTTCTTTAAAACTATCTGGGTTTTTAATCATGTTCTTTAATGTTCAAATTTGACTATAGTAAATCAATTTATACAAGTTTTTATAAATTGTGTTCATGGTATAGTTTATTATTTTACTGAAATTTGGTTTGAATTTGTGGTTGAAGGGGTGAAGTGGGTGATCAAAGCAGATAAATATAGGAAGATAAAATTCTGTTGTGTCCAGTCCAAAGCTGCTGAGCCATACTTAAGATTGTGTGGACTTGGCCGACAGCAAGTTCTTCGTAGATTTCTCTTCATTGAAGGCCCTGATTCCTACCATCAAGCATCCACTGGTTTGTTCCTTAACTACACTAATCTCGTATCGGGTGATGAATCTGATGATCTAATTCGGAGCTAATTGACCTAAAATTAAAGAGCAGCGTCCCAAATTGATTATAATGGCTAAGCTTTAGTTAATTGACCCCGTTTTACAAATTCAGGACCATAATGACTCTTAGTTTATTTATGTGTTTAGTTCCCACTTTAATTATATTCCTGTAGGCTTTGTTTTCCGTGTATGTATCTATGTTATGAGTTTGTGTAGAATCTGAGATTTGCTGGTAATCTTAGAACAATAAGCTATTCGTACAACTTAAAGTTAGGCTGCTTCGACATGCAAGTTTTGATGTTGATGTTTATGGACAGATCAGTTCATCAGTTGGTTGCTCTTAACAGTTTCTGTTTTCGTAAAAGACGTCTCTTAGCGTGTAGTGAATTTCACAGATACGCCATTCCAGTTGACATGCCCCAGTGATATTCTAGTTGGGAGAAGCATGTATCGAATGTCTATTTGATTCATGAAACTCGACTAAATTTCCATATAGACTTAAATTGGAATGCTGTTTTCGAGTTGTTCTTCAGCCGATTAAATTTAACTGTGTTGTTACTTGTAGTTAGTTGCCCATATCTTTATTTCTATTCTATTCATATTTTTTTGTGACTCGTGCATATGATAACGTAAGTAATTTCCGTGGAAGCTGATAAAAACTTGTGTAAATACAGTTTCTCTGGTCTCAGTTCCGTACCATTTCGTAAAGTAACATTCTGATGCTTATCTATACTTGTGGTTCCTGCAGCTGCACTGAGAGTACTTTCTTATTTGCCTCTGCCATACTCTGCCTTAGGCGCGCTCTTGATAATTCCGACTCCACTCAGGGATGCAGTCTATGATTATATTGCCAAAAGGCGCTATAATTGGTTTGGAAAAGCTGGTGATTGCTTGGTTTTGAACGAGAAGGAGTTGCTTGAACGATTCATCGACAGAGATGAAATGATGAATAGGAGTTGAATATATTAATACTCTTTTACTTGAAAGAAATTTTGAAAATTATTGGACTGCGCAGTGATATTAAATACTCAATACAATGTAGTAATGTACTCCATCTTCAACTGGCAGCAGTATTTAGGTGCCTTCATTACTTTGTTAAAAGCAAAGTAAATAAATACTTGTCCATTTTATCACCATGAAAATGAATGAATAATGATTGCTTTTATCCAATGGTTAAATCTGATTCAATAGATAAAATATACTGCTATTGAAAAACAACCATAATAATAACCATTATTAAAAAAAAAACTCCAAATTCAAAGTTTATTCAAATGAGGATACATCATTTTCTGCATAAATTTAAGTTATGTTTGAAACAACTTAGACTCCCTCCATCCAGTTTAAGTGATAAGCTTATTTATTTTTTTAGAGAAAAGTGATGAGCTTATTTAACTTGCGCACAAATTTTAAGTTATCTAACTACCTATAAATCAAACTTTTATTTAATAATCATACTTTTATTTAATAATAATACATTCACTATTTATTAATACATGTTTATTACTCCCTCCGTCCCAATAGAGTTGTCCACTTTGAGAAATTTTTTTGTCCCAAAATTCTTGTCCACTTTCAAAAAGTAACTAACTTTTACACTAATTTTCCTATATTATCCCTATTTAAAATACACTAATGAATAGATTGAAGGTGAATCCTATATTTAATAGGGGTATGACAAGAAAAGTAAGAATTTTTTTGTAAACCCCATAAACAATAATTGGTTTTCTTAAACTGTGTGATAAAGGCAAAGTGGACAACTCTATTGGGACGGAGGGAGTAAATAATAATTTAAAATAACTCATAAAATGCTTATTGAACTGCATTTAAAATCTAAATATTATTCTTATCTACAATTATTTTAGATAACTTTTAAAATATAACTAAAAATAAAATAATATATATTTGAAATTTCAAAATGAACACATTTTTATATTGATAGAACAATACGAACATAATTCATTTAAACTAATTAACATCACTGATTCAATTAACAATTTTCCATAGATTTATTAAGTTCCACAATTTCTTAAAATACCAACTTCTAAAAGATTACACTATAATTTTAGGATCACCCTAAAGGGTAACCCTCCAAAAATAGGGATATGCTACTAATTGCAGCGTGCACACGGTATTCTTTAGTAAAAGGCGAAAGAATAGTTCGCTTTGTGCTCACTGCATAGCTGTCTGGTTTGAAAGGATAATTTCGTATATTACTTATAGTTTTTTGGTGCAGTTTGCCTGCGTATCTTAGCGATGTGGGACTAAATATAATTCATGCACCTTAGTTTTATCTCTTTTAGCTTTGATGGTATTTGCTTATATTCTGCCAAACACAACTTCCTTCACCAATTTCATTCTTTGGCCTTCACAATCATCATCATAACTCCAGAATTTAATCAAACACGATTAGCTTTAGCTTTCTAGTATAATGAACTTCATGAAGTGCTGTTTTCAACCATCGTTATTAGCTTTTTTTTGGTTTTCACGTAGAACGCCCAATTAAATTTATCAATAAAAAATCTTACTTTTACGCCTTATGGTATATATTATATGATGTTTTTGGAGCTTTTGGGGGGGTATGATGTTGATTTATTCGGTCGATTCGATTGAAAACCTATTTATATTGAATAAACTGACATTGTTAAAGATTACACTATTTATTTAAAATAAACTATTTCTTTAGGGTGATCCTAAAATATTATTAGTTTATTTTAATTTTATTCAATATCTACAATTGTGGAGCATCGTATGTCTATATTTAAAATAAACTATTAATATTGAATAAAATTATAATTAGAGCTAATTATAAATTATATTCTAATTTTATTCAATTAAAATATTAAATAAACTCAACTATTACTACTAGTTGAACACTGTGCTATAATTAAAACGAAATATTGGTCTATTAATACTGCTATTAATTAATATTTTCGAATTGAATTATTATTTAAAATTTAATGCTATAAAATATTATCTAATTATTTAATAAAAGAAATTAATACTGCTATGTTGATATAATTAATTATCAATAAACTATTTATTTAATATTATGTTTAATTTAATTGTGTATCGAATTGAAACCCCATTTCTAATTACAAGTTATCCTCGAGTGCTGGTACTTTATAGTGATAATTGTTACTGAGAAAATATATTATTCTAATTGACACAAATAGTAAACGAAGTAGCAGATGTGAAAACATTAAACTTAGAATTGTAAGGCTTTACCCCGAAGGGAGCCCTTCCAGAAATTCTCAATGGCCTGAGCAAAACCCAGGCCAAAGAGGGGGTTTGGAAATAGTTTTCAACCAGCAATAGACGCGCCTCGGTTAGTACCTCACTAGCTGCGTCATTGCCCCAAGCGCAAAGATAAATGTTAAAGGCATATTAACAGGTAATTTATAGCTGCCTAGCTCTCACATAAGCCTTGCTTAGTCCCGGTGTGGGATATTAGTAGTGAACTACTGTGCACTATGAAGCAAACTACAAATTGATGGTCATATAGATGATTCTGGATTCTGTCTTTTTTCTTATCCCATTTTCAAAAATCATAATGTGAAAACATTATTGTTTGCAACTTTGTAGATTAAGTATTTGGTCTGTCCTTTCCATTTGTTGAGAAGGGCAGACATTTAAATATTTTAATAGCTTTATGTTGATGAGATGAAATAAATTAAGTACATAAATCGTATGCATCCACGTCTTTTAACCTAAATGGCAAACATTCTAAAAAAAAAAGATTGCGACAATCGAATCTGTCAATTTTATAATTTTTGAGAAATATATATAATCCTCATTATAAGTTTATTTTTGAAAATTATTTTATAGTTAATGATTTGATTTTAATTCTACTAATAATTATTTGGAGTAATTGACTTTTTTTAATTAAGAAAAAATTATGTGGATTTAAAATGAAATTTTGTGTCTAAAAACATCTTTAAATGGAAGTGTGAATAATTATTAGAAATTATAAAATTGACAGATCAGTTTTTTAGTTTTAAATATGTATATATAGAATTAATTTGCCAAGAAATTATTTGTAGAAAAACAAGACATCCTTGTTAATGTACTTAATACTCTTTTTTTGACAGTGTACTTAGTACTTATAACTTATAAGATGACTGACATGTATTTTTTAAGGATTTAAAATTTGGATAATTAATTACCAAAAAAATATTTGGATAATTAAAAATACAAATGTCTTTTATCTCTTAATAAGTATAGTAGTTGGCCAATGAGCTAATCTAAATTTAAGTTTGTCAATCATACTAAGAATAGTTTTTTTCCCTTCAACCATAAACTCATTTTATTTAAGCTCAATTGAAAGTACAGACATAAAATATAGTTCTAATTCTAATTCCATTACATACATACTATAAAACTATTGACTAATCATCATCGCTATTATAGCTCTGGCAAAGGGATAGAAGTCCAGTGCCGGTGTCGTCTGCTCCAGCCTTTCGGTTACTATCAGCAGCCTTGGTTGGTTTCTTGATGACGGCTATTTTGAACAGCGGGTGTAAGCTCCTGGTTTTAGCCACAGCATTCTCCTTGGTTAATGAATCAGTCGGTTTACTGGAAAGTTCATCACAGATCTTTCTCCTCTTCAGATAATTTGTAGATGTTTCATCATCGTCGTCGTCAAAATCTTCATCAGAAATCCTTCTAATGAGCTCGTTTGACCTTTGATCAAATATAGATTTTACAAGTTCTTCATCCTCCACTTCCATATTTTCCTCCGTGTGGTGTAAAGCCTGAAGCATTGCATCAACGCTGACAGTAGCATGTCTACTCTTCATAGACTTGACTTCATCAAGAGCAGCAAGAATAACCATCTCTCTCTTGGAATCCAACGTCCGGTTCTCGAGCGATTTCATAGCATCCCCCATCTCCTCCGCGTCTCTTGTTTTCCTCAGTTCATCAGCTTGCTCATCCTCCGCCCGCCAAGGTTCGAAATTGCGGGTGGCGCCGGCCTCGACAACGTAGTCAGAATTTTGAGGGTCAGTTTTCATGGCGAGTTCAGCAGAGCATCTGGTGCATTTGAAGTAAAATCTGAAGATTTGAATCCCTAAATATGTCTCACCGACGGCATTTTCTTTGCGGGAATTGAATTTGGTTCCTTTGTAGATGTAATTGCCGCACGTATTGCAGCGGATGCTCATGGGAAGCATCATTCGGATCTTAATTTGCTGGTTTTTGGGTCGGCGAATACGTGGGATCTTCGCCGGATCGAAGTCAGGCGGGTAATATTTATTCAACACTTTTCTTTCTCCCATTTGTCTTCTCTGTTGATTCTTCTGCTAGATTAGGTTACAACAGACGACGCCGATGCAGCAGGGTTAATATTACGAACTTCAATATCCAAGTATAAAGAATAAAATGACGAGAGAAATTTCTGCTATGTGATCACCGAGCGGCTTTGTTATTTGAATTGAGCCTTTCGTCTCTTATATAGTTGTTATTTCTCTTGCTCAGCTTCTCTTTAGCAATGTGGGAAAATCACTTTTATTTTATACTCCTATTTCATTTAGGAAGTCGTGTTTTTATTTTGTACTCCTATTCTATTTAGGAAGTCTCATATTCTATTTTGAGATATTCATTTAGGAAGTCTTGTGAAGTGGAATTTTACTTTAAACTACTATTTTTATCCTTCTTTAAATCACTTAAAATTACTAATATGAAAATTTTCACTATCATTAATAATGATAAAACAAGAAAAAACACAATAATTAATGATTTTTTAATATGTGTGTAAAATAAAATACGACTTTTTAAACGAAAAAAAAAAGAGTATGTCTCAAGTCCAATAGCCATGGTCCATGAATTTCCATCACTACTACATTTCCAAGTATATACCAAAAAGATCTCATTGCAAGCAAGTCTATTGTACAACGAGTGAAGATGGGTACTGCATGGTTTGACATTTTAGGTTTTGATATCTTCAATAAAATCTAGTTAAAATTTAATAAATTTCATATTTTAAGCACTTCGAGACCTATTTTCTGATCGACCAAACACTCTGACACCATTGAATTTATTTATTGTGTTTGGAATTTAACGGTTGAAATTTTAAAACACTTCAAAATGAATATGTCGACAGCCGTTGCATTTATCTAACGGCTCGGTCAACTACTGAACCAAACAAACCCTTACTTCATTGAATGGAGGGAAGATTAGATAATCTTAGTAAATTTTATTGTCAAAATTGAACAGCTTGAATCTAGTTGCTTCTGAAGTCTTATCAAAGCCCTGCGACATAAACTGGCAAATTACAATCTCATTGCATACTACAGGTGCACAATCCCATCAAAAACACTAGAAATCATCCTAAATTTACTGCTATTTCCTCATTGGAACAAACAAGACGCAGCTTCCGCAGCACATGGGCAAAGAGAATCAAAACTTCTCCAGAGCTTTTTCAATTGGCGTTTTAATCATCTAATATATAGAATTGAAGATCTAAGAGTTGTTTTGTCAATTCTTATCACCTCCATTCCACTCTTTCCAATCTATGTCAACATGATCTTGGGCCCATTTTACAGCAATACGTGCGGCTTGTGGTCCTCCAGGCAAGCCTCTTTCATTTATGGTGTCAGCCATGTCGATGAAAGGTTCGACCAAGAGTGTTCCCGGACCGCCATACTCGGTGTGCAAGAATGTGCTGAATATCTACAAGAAATTTAAGCAAAACAGCTTAGTGTCTGTATATGAGATCTACCTCTATAGAAACTGCTCATGAAAAAAGAACACCTCAAAAGTAATCCATTAAGTCCCCATTTGTCAAGGCCATTTTAGAGATTATCCTTAGCAAATAATTCAAAAGTTTTTTTAAAAAGTTGCTTTTTTGAAGACGCTCTATTTTATAGCTTTTCAATAAGCAATATGTTCTTTAGTTGTTTTGAGTTATGGGCATAGCTATAAAAAAAAGCCTATTATAAACAACCACCAAGTCAATTAGCTACATGATCTCAGAAATTACTGAATGCAAAATTTAAACAGGTTTTCCCAATTTTAACTAGCAATCAAGACTTAGACATTCACAAGATATCTTCCAGCTTCTCTACATAATATCCTATCAGATTCCGGTAAACATCCTTGATTGGATTTGTTCACAAGCTACAGCAACCTTTCATTTTCTCAATATATTTATTTCCCCTCTTAACCATTTTATTAAAAAATTTCATGATGGGTAAGAATTAGATCATACTACTCAGGAACTTGATATCAACAATCAGAACTCGTGAATGCAAAATCAGGTTTTAAAAGTTATATAGCACACCAGTAAAAATAACACCACTCCATCTTGCTTCCAATAATCAAGTTTTTATAGTACCATCTTATGAAACATGCTGGATAAATGTACAGGACAAAGAAAAAGCTACATGTGAAGAAGATTCTTGAGAGCATCCCAGCACATAAGCCAGCCGAGGCAGGTGTTTTTGAAACAAGCATTGTGCGTTTGGTTCAAATGAATTTCATAAGACTATGGAATTTATTTAATTTTTTCTAGAATTGTATGTGTTTATGCCAATGAATTACTAAATAAAATTCATCTGCAAATGAAAAGAACTGTGCAATAGAATTGAACCAAACAAAGGGTACTCTAGAGAATAATTGAGCCAAATTTCTAAAATTGAACCAAATAAAGGATAAACACTACTGATAAAACTAAGTGAAAATTGAAAATAAAAACAAATATTGACAGAAATTGACAAAAGAAATGGAAAATTAATCACCTCAGTGCAAATTCCGACAACTTCATCAGTTGAATCTCCACAGAATTCTTTCTTGATAAGCCTCTGATGAACATGGGTCTTAAATTTCTGAGTCTCCTGAGCCAAAAACACAAAAATAATAAACTTCAAAACATTAACCAATAAAATAGAGAAAGAAAATGAAAAGCAAAAGAATGCAAAACTTACAGAAACAGCAAATTCAGGAATTGGGTCGGGAAATTTGTACTCAGCTGCTTTACAAATATGAGTTTGTCCCTTCATTTTCTCGGTCAGTGAAGGGTTTAAGTAACAGTGTGTAAGCTGGGCAGCAGTTAAGTGGGCGGTGGTGGGTAACAAGAAACCCAAAGAAGATGAGAGCAATGGGCAGCGAGAGGTTGAAGAAGAGAGCAGAGTGCAGGAATCAAACGGTAAGGAAGCAAGAGCTTGGGCACAAGAAGCCATTTCTCTTTGTATTTTTTTTTCTACTTCCTTATCTGTTTGGGTTGGGGGTTTTCTGGCTAATAATCACCCACGGCCCCTGACTTTAGGGGTACCTTACGACAAACCCCCTGATAAAAAAAACGATCAGTAAACCCCCTAATCTTTGTGGCGGCGCTCGCTAAACCCCCTAAACCCCAAATATGACGAAAATACCCCTGACGCCGTCTTTTTTAGTCAACTGTCATTTTTTTGAAAAAAAATAAAATAAATCTGACGGCGCCACGTCAGCTGCCATGTCAGCAAAATACCATAAAAATTTTAAACACCCAAAATATCCCTAATTTAATTTAGAAAAAGACAAAAATAAAATAAATCAACCCAATTTAAACCATTTAATTAACTGACCCAACCACCGCCACCCAACCAACCCGCCACCCGACCACCGCCGGAAAATTTTCCGGTCATCTTCTCCGAGATGACCGGAAAATTTTCCGGTCATGCTTTGTTCAAGAACAGATCCGCGCAGGGATCTGTTCAAACAGATCCACGCCATGGATCTGTTCTTGGAACAGATCCATGGTGGATCTGTTCCGAGAACAGATCTGAGCATGACCGGAAAATTTTCCGGTCATCTCGGAGAAGATGACCGGAAAATTTTCCGGAAGTGGTCGGGCGGCGGGTTGATCGGGTGGTAGTGGTTGGGTCGTTTGTGTTTGGGTTGATTGAATTGTTTGGGTTAGATAGAGTTGGGTTGAATTATTTTATTTATTTTTTAATTAAATATGGGGGTATTTTAGGTGTTTTAATTTTTTATGAATTTTTGATGACGTGTCAGCTGACGTGGCGCTGCCAGATTTTTTTTTTCTTTTTTTCTGAAAGTCAGTTGACCAAAAAAAACGGCGCTATGGGTATTTTCGTCCAAAAGGGGTTTAGCGAGCGCCGCCACAAAGATTAGGGGGTTTACTGATCGTTTTTTTTTATCAGGGGGTTTGTCGTAAGGTACCCCTAAAATCAGGGGCCGTGGGTGATTATTAGCCGGGTTTTCTGGGTTTTAGAAGTTAATACAGAACCGACTTCTCTTTTTGTTTTCTTATTAGATTATATTTATTTTCCATCTAAAATATAATAAAGAAATTTGATACTAATGGAATCAACAACAAAAAATAATCTCTCTTTTTTGAATCTTTATAAAAAAAATTGGGAGTTAAATTATATTAAGATAAAATTGAATTGGTGTAAATCAAATGCCAAAAAATAACAAATTAAAAACAAATATTCAAATATTACATGAGGTTATTTTACAGCGCAAGAACATAGCTCGAGCGCCATCTACACCTATAGTAAAATTCAACTTATTTCATTTCAGAATATACTTGAATCAAACATCAAAAACCTTAAGTATTCAATAAACTTGAACAATTGATGAACAGTCTTGTTCAGTCAAAAATTTGCATAAATAAATGGGTTTTTAATATATGTGTGCCTCTAAGAATTTAAATTTTTTAAATTTGTGCCTCTAAAAAATTTAATTTCAATTTTATACTTGGACCCATAAAATTGAGATGCGTTCCGCAATACCCAAATGCGGAACGCAGGCATTCCCCATTTGAGTAATGCGGAACACCTTAATTATACCTTTAAGGCATAATGGCATAATTAAGGCATTCCCTGCCATATGATGACAGGGAATCTTACCCAATGAATGAACAACCGATCATTGGGTAAGATTAAAAAAAATTAAAATTAAAAAAAAATAATTAATTATTGTAATATTTAATTTAAAAAATATATTAATACAAATTAATTTTTATCAATTTATTTTAATATTTTTTGCTTTTATTAATTTTAAATAAAATGAAATAATTAATTTTTAGTTCCGGTTATGGAGAGTATGCGGAAAATTGAGATTATTATTCATATATTATTTTTAATTCTTATTAATTTTCAAATTTATCGATTTTGAGAAAATTGAGATTAATTTTTAATTCCGCATGCGGAAAATTGAGATTATTTCATTTAATATGAGGTATGTTTTATAATAGTTTTTAGTATGGTAATTTATAAAAATAATTACTCCCTTTGTTTTTTTAGTTGTCCATTAGCCAAAATCATACATACCAAGATAGTGCTTTTTTATCTTAATTTATAAGGAGAAAGCACAAAATTGGAGGAGCGAAATGAATATTTGTTGCCCATTTTTACCTCTTATAAGTATTATTTCTCTTATCTAAAAACATTGATGAATGCTTGTCAAGCGGATGTTCACTTGATCGATAGTTTGCTTGTGCAATTCCAAGTTGGATGTCTTCTCTTATATTCCAACTACTAATCTGGACAAATTACAAACATGAAACTACAAAAGGAGACTCTTAAGAGCTTAACTGTACATTGATTCACAACACGTGTACACTAATATGCATAACTTAGAGCTACAGCAGAAGTCAGTTCGGGAGGTTCAAAAGCTCGGAACAGTAATGGCATCGCAAAATAAAAACCTGCAAAAACTGAGCTCAGTTTCCATTCAACCCGCTCCACAGCAGTCAGTGGCTCCTTCAAGTGTTCATACTTCATATGTACTGTGTACATGGTGCTAACACAGAATATATCCATATCAGAGATTCCTTTCGTGAGGTTCGAGCCACGGGAACCCCAGAAAATCAAAAACCGCTTTTTCAGTGTCCAACCTCAGGCTTGCAGTAGCCCTTGCACCCTGCAACAAGATTGATCTTTCTGGGAAATTACTCTTTCAGACACAGAAAATGGTGAGAAGTCAGATTCATTACCCGTTTGCCACTTGAAGCATGAGTGGCAGGAAATAATCCAGTATCATCAAGCCGAAATCCTTTGGATTCTGCCAACAGTCTCAACCTGCATTTCTACTGTCAAGTTGTTGATACATCTCTATGAAAACTCATTGAGAAACATTAATCAAGAAGCACCGAATATCCGGTGAAAATTGATACGTTGTTTGAAAATCCGGTAAAAATTGATGATGTGTAAGCTGGAGTTAGCCATGTCATTCACACATGACCAATTTGAAAATCCGGCTTCCGCGTCATAATTCTTCACCAGATTTTCACATGGTGTACAAGAAATGGAAGTTGGTGCATATATTTATCAATCTTTATAAAACGTGATTAAATTATAAAAACGTGTATAGTTCGTAAATTTAAATGACAATAACCCTTTTTTTTTCTCCTGCCTTTCCCTCCCTTTAGTCTTTGAAACTTTTGGTTAACATACCTTCTGTTTAAAACATCATTCCCAGTCCAGGCTATCAAACCAAATGCATGTATATCCCTTGGATATACCTAAAAAGTAGAATACATGAAAATAAAAACCATGATAATCATTTCCCCGTTTACAGCTCTTAGCCTAACAATGAGAAAATACATCAGAATAAAATAGCAAAATGATCAAGTTAAACAAAACAACCATGAGTCTAATTAAAAGAAAAAACGAGGAATAATAGCAGACGGGAAACTTTTAAAAAATTAACTAATGAACACGATCCATAATATCAGTAATTTGTGGTTGGGATGGTGAAATGAGATTTTTGAGTTTGAGGGATATGAACATTGTCGTAAGATTTTCAGCATCCATTCTCCAACAAGGGTTATTGACTCCAAAAATTAATTTCAAATGTTGTGGGAATATCAATTCATTAAATGATAAAGGGTAGTTACAGAAAAGAAATTTCTGTGACGACAAGAAGTAATTATCAAGTTTACCTTGAAATCAATGCGGTGGCGTAGTTCTCGTCCAGGATATGTACAAAGACCAAAATATGTATCGACGCCTGAGTCAGTGCCCTGTGCATAATACAAAATTGCACATGTGAAAAAGACAAAGCAAAAATGTAAATTTGAACAGAATCTACATGCAACAACTGATGCGAGAATCGGGCTAGAAACATGGATGAGTATAAAGCTCAAAAAGAGTATTATTGCAATTAGATTCAGAATGTTACATCCAACTGATTGTTAAGAAACTGAATCAGAGATAAAAATGGGAGCGTGAAATGTGCATTATATCTGCACGTTTCAAAACAACAGCTAATTATTACTGGAGTCATCTATCAATAACTTCCCGTTGTTGACTTGTTGCTTCTGCTATGCAAATAGAGTACATTGACTTCTTATCATGTAGCTTGATGTGGATCATCAAGACTGCACTAGAGGTCTTGGAGAAATAGCTATGAACTAATAGCAGGTTTGGAATGTCAAAATTCGTTGACAGATAAGTAGAGCAATAGAAAAGCTACCTCCTCGCTGTGAGTGCTGAATACCAGATCCTCTCTTAAGAATTTCATATCCTTCAAATGCTTCACAAATTTTGATAGAAAACCTTTATGGCTGGAACTATGGATCAAACTTATTAGTTTTTTGAATATCGATTAAGTTCTTCAAATTAAATACGATCCACATACATATTCCAAATCAAAGAACCTTACATATAGGATCAAACACTATAAAGTGCTCAAAATACAATAAAGTTCCTTGAGTAAAAATATGATCAGACATTATAAACAACTTGAAGTATTGCTAACGTCCCTAACAGTACGTTTTCCTAAACTAAAAGGACCAATACATATATGTTAAAAGTTTATTGGCCAAGTAAATTACATCTGCGTTGATTGCTATGCTCCAGAATCATTTTTGCATTCTCATACTTGTATAACAAAATAACAACCCATTAAAACCACTGACATTTTTTCATACTGTCATGCAAATTTAAGAGATACTGACTAGTCTAGAGACTTACACAGAGACGCACATGAATGAGTGAGGAGAAAGACGGATTGTTACCTTGTTCCATCAGGGTGTGTAATCACCATATCCATATCACCACAAGAGGATTTTCCACGTCTATAAGATCCTCCACAAATGATATTTACCTTAAAGATAGATACAGAAATATTCAAATAAAAGCCGTTACACCTATTTGAATGTCAAAGTTGTGAATATGAGGGGTTAGTCCTATAGGAATGCATGTCAAAGGAAAAACACTATGCGTCTGAATAAATAGCAACAAATCTGATCTGTTAATAATATTGCAAGCTGTATTAATAAAAACCTCAAGTACTTCCTGATTATCAATTTTTTTCTATAAAATATTTATGTTCATGTAAGTAGTGAAACAATTACGCTTGCATGCTTCCTCTGCTTGACCCTTATGTCTTCTCATTTTCATTTATAAAAACAGTTTTAGACAAAAATTACAGTGTCTTACACCAGGCAATATTTCTAACCCAGCTTTCTGAAGAATTTGTTCCATTTCTTGAACCTGCACATAAGAAAATAATGATAAATTTTCTGGGACAAGGCAACTCAGGCAATATTTGCAATTGACAACCTGTAAAATCCAGAGGAAATGCACAATAGCTTAACCTCATTGCGTGGGATCCTTGTCTTGATATCATCAAAATATTTCAATCCTATTTTCTGTGCATGTGTTAATGAAATCTCATTCTTAAGATCATCCAATGTTCGGTACCCTTTATCATACAATTTGAGGGCCGTAGCTGGACCTATACCCCAAACTTCCCCAAACAGGCTAATTGTCCGTACCTGCAAATTGTTGAGTAAACCTTGTGCGTAAGAACCTAGCTATTGCCATATCATTTGTCAAAAATAAGCAAAAAAACTAACTGTGATTAGCTGGTCAATGCTTATGACGTCGTTTTCTCAATTAAAGACTACCAAATTGTCAAAGAAGAAATTTTAGAAAATCTACAGAAGCTGATTTCGGTTTAAGCAGAAAGTCCTCATGTCATAGGAAAGAAAAAATCACATAGAATTATCAAGACAGCTTTCAATATCATACAGTGCTGATCCATGTGTGTGTCTAATTATGCCAAGGTGGGAAAAAATAATTACTTTAATATTTATAACAATTCTCCAGTGACGATAAACGATTAATGCACTCAGAAAAGACAAAATTCTGCATGTGTCGTGTTCACACGAGGGCATAATTAAATTAGAATCTTTTCACACGTGAACACTAGCATATGTGTCAATTTCTTTATATTTGCTTATGTACTCAAATATTTCATTCTGAATCTTATTAAATGTAAACAAGAAGTACAACAGTCTGAAGACTCTGAACAACCATCTGTACATGAGTATCCATAAAATCAGTCATATGGTGCACACGGGTGCTAATGCAGATGTATTTGTTCTCAATTGAAAATATTATCTATAGACATATATTAGCCATATAAAGCGTGCTATGAATTTATTATCTCTTTATAAACCTTAAAGTTACCTTTTCGTCATTTTCATAATGCTCCAACTTTGATAATTTACCAGTACTCACAATCTCCTGTATCTGCAAGCTCATTTCAAAGCAAGCTAATCTTTCCAGCAAAAAAGAAAAGGGAAAAGTATGCGTTGACAAGCAAGTGTGTGATTTTGTAAGACGGGTCAAAAAAATCATATGGCTTTCATCGGTTAGAAAGTTCTGCTTTTAGCAATTTAACTTTGCAGAATCAATTATGGAGCTAAAAGTAGGAAGCCATTCTTTAATGAGCAAAGCGTGAAGCACGGCTGGAAGAAAAATGAAATCAAACAACTGCACTATCCAGCAGATAGTTCTCACAGAAAGGCAAAATAACAGAAAAGGGCCACGAAACCAGATGGATAGAGAAGTGTAACAATTGATAAATCAGAAACTTCATGCTAGAGAAGCCCACTCACATGATCCTGCAGAGACTTCCCAATCCCAGGCAGATCCTTGACCTGGTCTGAACTCTCAATTTTGAATGGCAACTTCTCAATAACTGGAATAGCCTTGTAATAGCTAAATGACCTGCGATCATCACCCAGTGCTTCACATTGAAGCAATCACAATACATCAGACCATTGAAAACACAGCATATTAAAGCCACATAAGTATAGGAAACCATAAGTCTCACCCCTATATATGTTGATTAGTTTTCCAAATATTTCAGTAATATTCCTGTTAAGATCAGGGGGACAGTACGCCAAGGATGACTGCAGATTGATACACATGAACCTGATTAGCGCATAATTGAACTCTCTAGCATTTCATTTCTTAAAATACATAAAGCTTACGCTTTATAATTGACCTCAAAGGTTACAGAAACCTTACATCTTGGCTTGGACTAGTTACAGCCTTCGGACTAAGATTCGCAGGGCTCAAAGTAAGCGCCGAGTTATCAGAAGAACCACCAGGACTTTCCGGCGTCTTAATTATCGAGTTCTTCTCTTCATCCAGTTTCGAATTTTTGACATTTTCAATCGAAGATGACCTGAACTTTTTGCTACGAGACGACAGTTCGTCACTGCTAGAAGCTTGTTCATTGGACAATTCACTGGCTATAGACTTATTTTGATTACCTTTTCCTTCAAAATCAATTTGTACCCTGTACGTCTCTTCAGATACTTTTTCTCCTAATCTCAAGCTATCCTCTATCCACAGATAATCAAGCACTTTCTATAATAACAATTCAAATTGGCAAAAACTATTCAATTTCAATCAAATAATATGTGCAGAACAGTACTATGAATTAGTGAAAATCGAATTAAAATTTCAAAATTAGAAGCTGAAAAATTACTCACTCCCTTGAACCGCTGTAACCGCTCTCTGTCTACTTGCTGGAGGAGAGCCTGTGAGTTCACGGCAAAGACGTGAGTTACCTTCTTTGATAACCGAGTCTCAATCGTAGCCCCCATTTGTACCAGTTTTTGCTTCCATATCTGTTTAAATGAGATTAACATTGTGAAATTGAAGTTCTAATTATATTTAGCAGAAGCTGAATGGTAAGTAAAACATAGCAAATTAACGGTGAGAAACCTGTAATCGACGTGGTTGAACTCCGTCTTCAACCAACAGCACGGCCATTCCAGAGAATATTCCGTTGGGATCAGGTGACGGAGTTTTGTTCTTCGCTGCTGCCTTTGGCGCCATTTGAGTTGTTTCAACTTTCAGTATTTGCTCTACAGGACTCCGTTTGTACTTATACGAGAGGCCCGGTTTAACGGCGGTTAAGTAGAGTAGTGATCTAGCTTTCTGCCAAGTGACACTAAACTAATATGGAAAATTTATGAGGTGTTGAACATTTATAAAGTTTGGATGATTTAAGAAATTTATAATGAACAAAGGATCACTTTACCCCCTGAACTTGGCACAAAGTATCAAAAACGTCCAAATTAGCAAAACGGGATCACTTTTACCCTAAACTTGTAAAAAATGGTACAAAACCCCCCCTCCCCACTCTCACCAAAGAGAGTGAGATACACTCTCCGGTTTTGATGGTGGTTTCGGTTTTCTAAGGTGGTTTTTGATAAAAAAAAGTTTAAAATGGTCCTTATTGTTTTTAAACATTTTAAATTAATACCTAATAATTAAAAAAAATAAAAATTAATCCCTTTAATTTAAAACTTTATATCACAAATTAACCCACAAATTTCATTAAATACAACAAATTAACCCTCAAATTAATTTTTTTAACAAAAATAAATTAATTTTTTTTTAATTTTTTTTTAAAAAAAACAGACCCGGGGTCTGTTCTTCTTCCTCAAGAACAGACCTCATGGATCTGTTCTTGAGGAAGAACAGATCCAGGTCTGTTCTTGGAAGAACAGACCCTGGGTCTGTTCTTCGAAGAACAGACCGCGTCTGTTCTTAAGAGCAGACACGGCGGTCTGTTCTTCAAAGAACAGACTCCGGCGGTCTGTTCTTCAAAGAACAGACAGCAGCAGCTCTTCTTCTCCGGCGAGGAGCTCTTTCTCGCCGGAAATTTAAAAAAAATTTGATTTTTTTTTCTGAAAAAAAGTTCAAAAAGGCCCCTGGATTAATTAGGAGTTAATTATGATTAATTGGTATTTTGGAATCTCACTCTCCAATTTAGTGCCACATCAGCATTGGGGGGGTTTTTGAACCGGTTTTGCCAAGTTCGGGGTAAAAGTGATCCGGTTTTGCTAATTTGGACGTTTTTGATACTTTGCGCCAAGTTCGGGGGGTAAAATGATCCTTCGTTCAATTTATAATCTATATTTATTTTCTTAATTTTATAACGTGTCTATTGAATATATTTTGTTGTACATATTTTTAATTTGACGTATATAATGACGTGGCACGTATTTATTGATATGATTTTATTGAGGTGAAAATTATTTTTGACAACCACGTCAATACATTATGAACTCGCGTATCAAATTTGAAAAAAAATGCAACATTCTTACTATCGACACATTTCAAAATTTGTTATCAAATTGAAAAAATAAGTATATTATGAATTTATTTAACATTGTCTCTTTATAAATTTGTATTTTAACGTTGTAAATATTTTCTTTTTTTTTTGTTTAATTGTTTAAAAATTTACGAATTTTATCATATCTTGCAATTTTAAAATGATTTTACAATTCTAACACGAATTTTTAATTTAGACAATATCAGACATTCATTTTTGAGCTTTTACAATTCAAAACAAAAATTGCTCTAAATGCTGAAACAATGTTTATTTCAGTGTCCATATAGAATTGTTCGGCATTTTAAATTGCAGAAAAATTATAGTTCATGTATTAAATTATCATAATTAAAATTTTGTTTTCTTTAAGTACATATTAAAATTGTAAAACACCTTGATTTTTTTAGAAAAATTAAGTCTTAAATTGACATTCGAATTTTATTAAAATTAAGTCTTAAATTAACATTTGAATTTTATTATTTCAATCAAGAAAGTTACAAAAAATACCTTTCCTTAATTTCAGTTATGACACTATTAGAACACTAAAAATTCAATAAAAGGAAGTGACCAATTTCATTTCTATGCAACTCCCTCCGTAATAATATTAAGACTTTTAATTATAGGATCACCCTAGCGGGTAACCCTCCAAAAATAGGGATATGCTACTAATAGCAGCGTGCACACGGTATTCTTTAGTAAAAGGCGAAAGAATAGTTCGCTTTGTGCTCACTGCATAGCTGTCTGAGTTAAAATAAAAATTTAGTTCATAATATAAATTTCTTTGATAGGGTTTGCATGAATCTTCTTAGCGATGTGGGAGTAAGTATAATGCATGCGCCTTAATTTTCTCTCTTTTAGCTTTGATGGTGGTTGCTATTTTGCCAACACAACAATTTCCTCCACCTGCAAAAGTGCAAAATCACCAATTTCTTTCTTCGGCCTTCATAATCATCATCATAATAACTCTAGAAGACTAGAATTAATCAACACTATTAGCTTTAGCTTTTCTAGTATTATGAACTTCATAAATTGGTGTTTGAAACTTCCGTGATTGGGTTCCCTTTTTGTATTTGTTTGAATCATAACATCTCAATAAAATATATTGGCAGAAGGTACAAAAAAACCCCTGAGGTTTCTCAAAAAGGACAAGACAGCCCTTTATGTTTTTTTGGGTACAATTCAGCCCCTCAGGTTTTTTTATTGAACAAAAAACCCCTTCCGTCCAATTTCCTCCGTTTAAATGCTGACATGGCCGTTAATCTGATAACCTAAACATCTAACGGTAACTTTCTGATGACATGGCAAATCATTTAATTCCCTGTCAGCTTTCTCCCTTATTTTAAAATCCATAATATCAGCATTTGATCCCATAACGTTTCTATCCACCAAAAAAACCTAACTCAGTAAACAATCAATTTCTTGCAGACCTTTAACTATTATTTTACCCTAAAAGTGACAGTGAAGAATCAATAGAAGTGGGGTCTTGTGCATTGTCCTTTCTCTCAGGAATCTGTTGGGAGGAATATTGTTGGTCATCGTGACCCTACTTGAAAGGTAAGTTCTTTTTGATTGTTTTCTTTGAATAATGCTTAAAGTAATGGGTTGGTAGTGTTAATTAATTATTTTGAGAAAAGCACAAATTTGTACTGTTCTTGATAAACAATTGTGAAAAATTAATGTTGGGCTTTTAGGGTTTCTGAAAAACTGATTTAGGGTTCGTGTAAAACTGATTTGGGGTTTTAGGGTTTCTGACCATTTCATTTAGGGCTTCAATGATTTCTATTAAACTGCATTTGGTTTTTTAGGGTTTTTGATAAACTGAACTTAGGGCTTTTAGGTTTAGGGTTCATGTGAAATTGATTTATGGCTTCTGTCAATTTTTAGACAAATGTGTAAACATGACTGTTTTGTTATTTCAGGATGGTGAAAACTATTGATGTGTGCTTTCATTTTGGTGGTACATGGAGTAACACCCCTCATTTTAGCTATGTGGATGATGAGACTGAAGTCTTCCCTGGTTTTGATGCAGACATGCTGTCAATTACTCACATTAGGAAGATGTATAATAAGTTCCTGGGATTTCCTAATGTGAGTAAAAAAATTTTCTGCCTTAATAAAAAGCCCCTAACAACCCACATGTACCTGGCCCAGACAGATGAAGATATTCGAAGGATATTGAGAAGGAAAGATGATCACATGAGGCTGGATATATACTCAGATCATGATGTGGACAACCCAGTGTTTTTTGAAGACATTCCTCTACTACCTTGGCATAATTCTCAAAAAGATGGTGATATAGATGGGGGCCCAACAGTTGAACCAGTTGTGGATGTAGATGGGGGCCCAACAGTTGAACCAGTTGTGGATGTAGATGGGGGGCCAAATGTTCAACCATTTGTGGATGTAGATGGGGGCCCAACTGTTGAACCAGTTGTTGAGGTAGTTGGGGGCCCAATGTCTCAGCAGATTGGTGGAGATGTTAGCCCAATGGTTGAGCCTGTGGTGGACAGTGAGGGTGAGGCAGAGTGTGAGGAAATTGCTGAGAGTGATGATATTGGTGATGGTGAGAGTGATGTTGAGGGTGAGAAAGAGGGTGATGGTGAGAGTGTGGGTGATAGTGAGAGTGAGTCTGAGTCTGAGACTGACTCTGAATCTGACTCTGAGACTGATTCTCAGTCTGGTAATGATGAAGAAGAGGGTGATGGTGAAGAAGAGGGTGATGCTGAGGTAGATGGTGATGCTGAAGAAGATGATGGTGATGAGATAGGGGCTACTGGATCAGAATCTGATAGTGAGGAGCATAAGTCAGATGGGTCAACTTATTTTTCAAGTGATATGATTTGGGGTCATATGAGTTATGTGGCAGTGGTAGTGAGGAGGATACTGCCAAAAGAAGGAAAAGTGCTAAAAGAGAGTTCAAGCAAAAATCAACTACTGATCTTGTTGTTGGTATGACCTTTGCAAATGCAGTAGAGGTTAGGAAAGCAATAGCAGAATTATCAGTTGCAAATGGGAAGCCAGTGAAATTCCTGAAGAATGAACCTGATAGAGTTAGAGTTACTTGTCAAGAACAAAACTGCCCATTTCTATTTTATGCTGCTAGACCTTCAAAGGAAGAAAGGATGATGATCAGGACCTTAAATTTGAATCACAGATGTGGGAGTAGAAAATTTGAAAATAGAAGTGCTAGCAGTAGATTTATTGCTGGTCAGTTCAAAAGAAGACTTAAACAGAATCCTTCCTTGAAGAGTAAAGAGATGAGGCAGCAGTTGAAAGAAGAGTTCAAGGTGAATGTGTCAGTTTCCATTTGTAAGAGAGCTAAGAGGAAAGTATTGTCAGAGCTGAATTCCAATTACAAAACTGAGTTTGCAAGGCTTGATGCATATGCAGCAGAACTTAGGAGATCAAACCCAGGCAGCAAGGTGCTAGTTGAAATATGTCCAATCAGGTCCCGTGAAGGCAAAAGAGTGTTTAGGAGGTTATTCATATGTTTTGAAGGTTGTAAAAGAGGGTGGTTGAATGGCTGCAGACCCATCATAGGCATGGATGGGTGCTTTTTGAAGGGAGTGACACAGGGGCAATTATTGTGTGCTGTTGGCAAGGATGGGAATAACCATATGTTCCCAATTGCTTGGGCCATTGTTGATGTGGAGGACAAAGACAACTGGAGATGGTTTTTGGACTGCCTTATTGACTCTCTGGATTTGAAGAATGGGTTTGGACTAACAATAATTTCTGATATGCAAAAGGTAAGTGTTTTGCATTTTTCCTTTCTCTATTGTGGTTTATGTTTACTGGTACAAAAATCAGGGGTTTTTTTAAACCTCAATCAAAACTGTAGGGGTTTTTTTAAACCTCAATCAAAATTGTAGGGGTTTTTTTAAACCTCAATCAAAACTGTAGGGGTTTTTTTAAACCCGAATAAATGACTTCATTTGCTTTTCATGACAGGGGTTGATACCAGCTGCACAGGAGGCACTCCCAGAGGCTGAACACAGATATTGTGCAAGACATGTGTATGCAAATTGGAGTAAAGATTGGAGAGGGGGTGAATTGAAGCTCAAGTTTTGGACATGTGCTTGGAGCACATATGAGGAGGAATTGAGTGAGAATTTGATTAAGATGGCTACTGATCATGGGGAAAAGGCAGCTGCTGACTTGCTAAAATACACTCCTCATAAATGGTGCAAGGCTTACATTAGTGCAAGATGTAAATGTGATATGGTGGACAACAATGTGTCAGAGACATTCAATTCTTGGGTGAATGAATTCAGGGACAGACCACCAATCACACTTTTGGAAGAGATTAGAAAGAAGGTCATGACAAGGATAGCAAACTACAAGAATTTCACTTCCACATGGCAAGGTGACTTCTCACCTGATTGTTTGGCTACATTTGAGTCCAATTTTTTGCAGAGCACTGAATGTCAGATATTGGACAATGGTGATGATGGTTATGAGGTCAGCCATGGTGATGATCAACACACTGTAGTTTTCAACAAGAAGTCTTGTACCTGCAGGTTATGGGATATAAGTGGGATTCCTTGTGCACATGCAATTGCAGCCCTATACCATGCCAAGAAGAACCCCTTAGACTATATATGCAACTGCTTCAACAAGATAATGTTCCAAAATGCATATCATTTTTCCCTACAACCTGTTAGGGGGATCAAATTTTGGCGTTGTGACAAATATGAGGCTATTGAGCCTCCCCCCTTCAAGCAACCACCTGGCAGGCCAAAAAAGAATAGGGTTAAAGCTAAAAATGAGTCAAAGAAGCAGTCAGTCAGGGAGAAGCAGTCAGTCAGGGAGGGCCAGTCCAGTGAAATGCAGAAATTGGCAAGACAGATTGGTCATGTCAAATGCAGTTTGTGCAAAGGGTTAGGCCACAACAAGAAAACCTGCAAAAACAAAAATACTGGCCCTTCAACTGTTGGTCAGGGAGGAGGCAATGAGTGTTCACAAGCAGAAACTGCTCAAACTGGCCATGGAAGAACTTCACAACCTGGCCATGTCAGTCAGGGAGGGACAGCCCAGGGAGCAACTGGCCATGGCAGACATGGAGGAACACCAAGAGCAGCAACTCAAGAATCACAGGTATATATTCTTATTTCTGTCTCAAAGAATAGAGGGTTTTGGATAAACTCTTATCTAAACTTCAGGGTTTTTTTTAAACCTGAATTCAAACTTAAAGGGCTTTTTTAAACCAGCTTAAAACTGCAGGGGTTTTTTTAAACATGCTTATGACTGAAGTAATATGCTTCTTTAGTGTTTCCCAAGCACTTTCACAGGAAATGCAAGGCAAAAATTAAAAGTTCGCAAAGCAAATGCCAGGAATTTTGCCAAGAACATGGACAAGGAGAGAACCAATAGTGGTGTTGGTGTCACTTATGATCAACCAACTGGCAGGACAACATTCCTTGTAAGTATTATCTGAATATTAATGTGGATTGTGTATGTGCTTTATGTGTATTGTGTATGTACCAATAGTGGTGTTTTGTCTTTTATTTTGTAGGGATCAGTGACTGCTTCTCATGTAGTTGATCCTGGAAATGTAGCAGCTGCCCAGCAACACACTGATGCTTGGTCATTCAGGTATTCTTTGAGACAGAGATCACCACTCTTAGCTCCTTCACAGAGGCCTAGTGCAGAAGCTATGAGGAAGATCAACTTCACTGCAGATGGTCAAGGACCTGTTAATTTGCCATACACAGCATCTTCTGGTATCACATACAAGGGAAATCCAGCTATTACTTTAACCCAGTTACAACGGCAAACACGTAAGAGGAAGACCCCTACAAATACTGGAGAAAACACTCAGCAGTTTGCACAGTCTCAACCTGTTTTGACTAGAGAGAAGGGGAAAGCCAAAGTTCAACCTGAAAAAACTGCATAAGGACTACACTATAAACTACTTTTTGTTAAGAGCTGATGTGCTCAATTACATTGATCTCATAGTATGTAATATTTTTGTGTATGGATCCATATGTGGTCATTAGGCACACTTTTTTTGTAAAGGGCTATTGAGCTCCTTTAGATAGCATTATAGCTTATGTGGTCATTAGGCACACTTTTTTTTTGTAAAGGGCTATTGAGCTCCTTTAGCTACTCTTGATGTTCATGTTAGTAATGATAGTGGCTGTTTTGGTACATTATTGATGTTCTCTATTTAGGTTCATTCACAATTTATGTTCATTCACAGTTTATAAAGCTAATGTAGGCAACAACATCAAACATTATTGACAACATAAAATTCACTTTTATTACATCAAACTAAGGCAATTGAAATCACAAAGCCAATTACAATCCATGATAGCATTAAACCTAACTTGTACATTTGTTTCTTCCTATTACTGATTTTCAGTTCTTCTTCTACAATCTTCTTCTCATACATTGGTCTCCTTAAACCATCATTTGTGCCAAATTCCATATCCATAAGCAACCTTCTGTTTTCCCTTTTCAGCATTACTCTTTCATTATGCAATTCATTTAGTAACAACTTCAACCTTTGCCCTATCTCTGGATCAATCCACCTAAAGAAACCACAACCTCCTCCAACCTGCAAATTGTACAAAACACATCACAGTAAAAAAATGAAGACAAAACCTGCTATATAACCGCAACAAAATTAAAGCTATAATCAGTCAAAGTTCCAACCAAGATATGAAGAAATTACATGGTAATTAGGGCAACCAAAAAACCTTCTTCCTGGATTCGTCTCTTTCCATGAGGTGTATACTTTTGCTATCATGCAGCAATTACAAACAGGAGCATGGAGTCTAGTGTCACGGTTGCCTGAGAGATCTTCTCGTCTGCTATAAACTGATGATGACGAATTAGATGCTTCCATTTATGAAAAAAGTAGAAGAAGATGACAGAGAAGAGGGGAATTGGGGATTTTTATGTTTGGAAATTAGGGATTTTATGTTTGGAAATAGAATTAGGGATTTTAAAATGAGGGAGGAAGGATTTTCATTTATTACTCCAACGATAATGCTGACAGGGAATTAAATGATTTGCCATGTCATCAGAAAGTTACCGTTAGATGTTTAGGTTATCAGATTAACGGCCATGTCAGCATTTAAACGGAGGAAATTGGACGGAAGGGGTTTTTTGTTCAATAAAAAAACCTGAGGGGCTGAATTGTACCCAAAAAAACATAAAGGGCTGTCTTGTCCTTTTTGAGAAACCTCAGGGGTTTTTTTGTACCTTCTGCCAAATATATTAAGACAATGTTTTTTTTTATTCAGACAATGATTAATTGATCGGATTTTTGGAGAAAATAATTTTGGAGACCCTTTCTTTGTTTTCAATTAGAATATTTAATTAAATTTATAGTAGTGGCGGATTAAAAAAAAGTTCAATTTAATTTTCAGGCCTTACTTGGTTGGAGGTAAGTTAACTGGGAAAGTATAACTTTTCGAAAAGTGATAAAAAAATTGGTTGGTTCATTTTATGTGTCATATTTTCCGGAAAGTTGATAGTCAAACTTCCCCTTAACTAGGGAAGTAACTTCCTTAGCAAAAGTTAAATAAGTTGTACTTCTCTAGGTAAATATATGTAAAATAACATCCTTATATTTAATTATTTTTATTATTTGTTAAGAGTTTTATTGTCTTTACCGTTTAATATATAAAAATAAAATCAACTTCTCTAAAAAGTTGAAAAACAAACCAAGTAAAGTATTTCTTATTTTCCTAATAATTAAGTTTATGAATAATTAATTTTCTGAAAAGTTATTTTATGGAAAGTGTATAGTTGCGAACCAAGCGTGGCGCCAGTTCACTGTAAATCTTTATCTTATGTATTGAAATTTTATGGGATATACTTTGGGATATAACTTTGATTTCATTCATTCATATTTTCCACTTGAGATAAAACTAAAATTGAATAGTTTGAGTTGTTAGAATATAAAACTCAACTTAATGAACTAATTTTTTTTAGTTATGTTTGATAATTTGATTTTAAATATTTTAAATAAATGAATAATATAATAATTAAATAAATAATTAAAAACACAAATTACTTACAACCCATGGTGACTCTCATAGTTATTTAATTTGTTTATTGTCCCCATTTAATTTATTATAAATTTAATGATAAAATTGATAAAGTAGAATAAACATAAAATAATTATTTGTTCGTTACATTTTTTTTTGTCAAAGTTTTGTTCGTTGCATTTAAAAGAAGACATTTCATTTTACATGCTTCGTTTAAGAAGTGTAAATCATATTTTTAATATCATTTTGTATGAATTTTCCATTCGTATCCATTTTTTCTTTGTAAAATTAATAATTATATTTATAAAAAAATTAATAACTATAACTCTAAACATAATTTATAAAATAATCATTAGTAGGAGTAAATAAAAAAATTATAGTATTAATTATTATTTTCTTCACAACATTCAACAAACATGCATTCCTTCTTAAATGGTATAAAAGTAGTACTCCGAAAAGCGAAGAGCTATCTGAAAAACTTTTAGAAGTCAATGTCCTAATTAGCCATTTATTATTTTATTCCAAATATAAAATTTTGACATATTATCTACTAATTTTTGAGCACATTATATACAAACATTTAAAATTGACAAAACTTTTCAATCACATAATATATATATCTATATTTATATCTATTTTTGAAAAAATTCCAATTATACTACTGCGATTATAACTTTATGATTTATATTATTATTTTTATATATATAAATCAAAATTTAAGTATTTTAAAAGTATACTACGGTTCAATTGATAAGTTCAGTTTCTCCTTATTTTGTATGATAATATTAAATAAATTAATAATAATAAATAAAATTATAACTGGAGCTAATTGTAAACTATATTAAAATATTATTCAATTATCAAAACTAACACCAACAAATAAACTATTCCTACCAGTTCAATATAATAATTTATAAAAAAGAATGTGTAATTCTCATGCTATGATTATTTAATGTTTTCTAAATTTAATTATCAATTAAAAATTACACTAATAATTAATATTTTAATTGCCTATTAAAACAAACTATCAATACTACTACTACTACATTGATATAATAATTAATTAACATTATTATTTGATATGTCATTCATTATGTGTTGATTGATCATCTCACTATTTTTGACATTTCAAATTATATGCCGCCTATTTTTTATAAACAATTTGAAAAATTATTTATTTTTAATAAATATGTACACTTATTTCGAAATAAATTGATTATTTCATATTCCAGCACAAATTAATTATTAACATATTTATCCAAAGTTGAAAATATTTTACGCCTACTTGCTAGAAAGAACGTTTCTACATGGAGTGTTATCCAATACAATTGTTGCGGTGTATTATCTTTACAAAAAGTCAATGACAGTTTGCGATAAAAAACCTTGTATTTTTTTTGGTCAAATATCGTAAAAAGGTCAAACCTTTTCACAAAAGTCATGATCTTTCAATTTTTCCGGTTTTGGCCAAAAACTGATTATTTGGTTTCATAAAAGTCCTGACTTTTCAATTTTGTCGATTTTGGCCAAAAATGAATTATTTGATTTCACAAAAGTCCTGACATTTTAATATATGTGCATGCCACGTAGACGTCATATAGGCAAATTGAAATCAAATTAAGAATTGGTCACAATAAAATTAAAAGGTCAGAACTTTTGTGAAAATGCCATCTTTTTTATGTACATGTTTTGGTTACGATAGCCCCATTTTCACTTGCTTCTATATCTTTTTAATAAATTACGAAAGACAACGTTTATTTCCCGCGTGTGCTAGTTTCTGATTTTAGAATGAGTAACACCAAAGACATAAATAATTAATAACCTTCTATTGGAATCTAATACAAATGAAATTTGAAAAATGTTTAAAATAGAATTGTAGGGCTTTACCCCGAAGGGAGCCCTTCCAGAAATTCTCAATGGCCTGAGCAAAACCCAGGCCAAAGAGGGGGTTTGGAAATAGTTTTCAACCAGCAATAGACGCGCCTCGGTTAGTACCTCACTAGCTGCGTCATTGCCCCAAGCGCAAAGATAATAGACAAATTGTAATCACTCGTGCTTTATTGCTTGCTGGGCTCGCACATGTCTTACTTTCTCTCGATGTGGGATATTGTTATCAAGTAAACTACCTTTATATTCTTGGTTCTTCTAAATACAAAATAGTTATCACTTTTAAATGAATCTAGCTGACAGAAAATTAACAAAGTAGTAATTGTTGGCAGTATCATGTAATATATCCTAATTAATTTGGTTTTATTAGTGAGTAAATAATGTAATTGTCTGGTTCACTCTCTTATAGTTTTCAATTAAATTTTCTTCAAACTAATAAACATGTAATTGCAAGTAAAACTCAACACATATTGGTTGATGTTACAAATTATGTATTTCTGAATATAATTTCAAGTGGCATCGTATTCTTTCCGAATTAATTAAAATAATAAAATTGGCTGAAAAAATATACATCAAACAAATAAAATTAATAGTTCATTATATTTAAGTAAATCTTAATATAATCTTAATATTTTTTTATTGTAACATATATTTCAATATGTATCATGTTGATAATACTATAATTTTTTTTTATTTTAAATGTAATCATTATTATTACATCCTAAAGATAAAAACTTTCTTGAATAAAAATATAAAGTTCAAAGTTCACAAACTACAAATAAACAAAAAGGTAAAAGGTATCAATACATTTTATAGTTTTTCAAAATTCCATTTGTATGTTCATTAGAAAACATCTTCGACGTCGTTTCAACAAAGGATCAAAGAGAGAGAGGTTTAGGCTAAACCCCAGAGCTGAACTTCAATTATCAACAACAAATAAGAAATGCTGCTTTATCGCTCTGCTCCAATGCTCAATTTCTACAAATTATCCCCTAAACTCATAACATTCTCACAATTCAAGCACTCATATTCACATCTCTCTAATTCTTCATTCTCTTCTCCACTCAAAATCCGCTTATTATATCTCAATCAATCATTTCAGGAACCTTATCGTCATTTCTCCACTTCCGCCGCCGCTATTCCCGCCGTTAATACCAGTAACGACACCTTCTTCGCCAACGACGACGTTTCCTGGTCTTCTCTTGGTCTGTCCGAACGTCTCTGTCAAGCTATCTCCAATTCCGGTCTCGAGCGACCGTCTTTAGTTCAGGTAAATGTAGTGAACTACAACAACATTTATTTATTGACTGTTTTGATTTATTTTAAGTGAAGTAAGGTGAAATGAAATTTTTGTGACGGTGTTGAATTTTGTTTAGGCTGCAGCTATACCAGCGTTACTGTCGGGGAAAGATGTGGTGGTTGCGGCGGAGACTGGTAGTGGAAAAACACATGCGTACCTAGTTCCTTTAATAGAGAAGTTGTGTAGTCCTCTGCCGCTAGACGATGAAGACGGCGCTTCGAATGACGAATTGAGGCTTTCTCTAGTTCTTTGTCCTAATGTATTGTTGTGTGAGCAGGTTGTTCGTATGGCTAATGGCCTTTGTGATGACAATGGGGAACCACTTCTTAATGTTAGTTCGCTTGGCGGTCGACAGGTAACTGAGCTCGATAATTATTGTTAGTATTTCCGTTTTTAAGGGTTTTTAGTAGGAGTTTTGATAAAAAAGCATTTTATGCAGGGATGGCCAGTTAAGCGACCGGATATTATCGTGTCAACACCAGCTGCTCTTCTCAATAATATTGATACGAGAAAAGAACGGAGGTTGAATATTATGCGTGCAGTGAAATATGTGGTATGTTATCCCTTTGTGAACTGTGTTGTTTTTAGTGTCAGCTAAATGGTTTGTGTTAATGACAGTCATCAGTTGAGATAACCATATGTTCATGCTGATTTGTTATCTGCAATCTCTGGTAGGTATTTGATGAAGCAGATATGCTTCTATGTGGAAGCTTCCAGAATCAGGTTATCCGTCTTATAAACATGCTCCGTTTTGATGAAAAGCATCCGTCTCAAGGAAATGATTTGACACCTAAGGACGTTGTGGAATTAGGTTCTGATTCTCCTCCAGCGGAGTCTGCCATAGAAGAAGAAGATGAAGAAGAAGAAGAGGAAATCCAAAATGAATCCATCTTAGAAGAGGAAGAAGATGTTGAAGGCGGTTTTGAAGTTGGGGACTTAAAAGAGGAAGGTAAAGCTGGGTCTACCAACAGAAAAGATTGGAGGAGAGTACGGAAAATTTATGCCCGCAGTAAGCAGTACATCTTTGTTGCAGCCACTCTTCCTGTAAATGGGAAAAGAACTGCTGGAGCAACATTGAAACGGATGTTTCCAGATGCCAGTTGGATTAGTGGAAACTACCTTCACTGTCACAACCCTAGGTAATACATTCTATTGTGTCTTCTATGTTTCTAGATGCCAATTGGATTAGTAGAAACGACCTTCACTATCATAACCGTAGGTACTACATTCTGTCACTAGTTACAGCTAATTTTTTCTGTTTACTAGCTACTTACTGTTATACTGTTGGTTCTGGGTGAGTTACCTTGAAAGTGTTTATAGTTCTAGTCACACCTATTATTCTAACATGCAGGGATACGAGGGTTTAATTCTATAATAGCAATGAATGTTACATTAAGGATTTGCCCATATAATTATCTTGCAGTGATATGCTTGCGTGCATTTTATGGACATAATTTAGGATACTTGAAGTAGCACACTAAGCATTTCTCCATCCCGGATAAAGCTGTTTATGCATGTTCTATGGCTCTATGCTCATCACTTTGCTATATCAGCTGCCATGACAATTGATTTTTCAATCTGTCTTTGATATTGAATAAACAATTATCCTCATGCTTAACAAGTTATGTACTTCGTTTATGAAAATAATGATTTCTATCAACTTGTAGCATGGACTGGAGAAATTCCCCTACATTCACACCTCCACCAACCCATCACCCCACTCCCAATAATCTTATCATCTTATGTCTATGGTTGGCCAATGCTATGCAATAACATGATAGCCCTTAAAGTACCATAATCCTTGTGTGACTTGGGATTTTCATAATGAATTTTGTCATCTGGAAGCCTGATACCTGATTTTACCATCTTTTGCATTTTTCTGTTTCAAATTTTCATAGTTTGACTAAATTTTTTTAGGCGATGAAGAAATAATTAGTATTTGCAGTGTTAACCACTACATGATTTTGCTGAATGTTTCAAATATTTTTATGATCCATCTACTTGGCTATTTCAAGTTCAAGTTTTATATGGGCAAATGTTCCTGTTATATATGATGCATCGATTGTATCAATCTACTATGTTTTGGCTTGATCCATGGTACAACAAATTGATTTGGTAGCTATTTATTGCTTCATTTTTCTTCCAGATTGCAACATAAGTGGGTTGAAGTTACAGTTGATACCCAGGTGGATGCGCTTATAGGTGCTGTGAACCACGAATCTGAATCTGGAATTGAAATAAGTAGAACTATGGTTTTTGCAAACACTGTTGAAGCTGTTGAAGCAGTAGTTAAAATATTGGAGGGAGCTGGGATTGAATGCTATCGCTATCACAAAGACACTTCTTTGGAAGAACGTGCACAAACGTTAGTTGATTTCAGAGAGAAAGGTGGAATTTTTGTGTGCACTGATGCCGCTTCACGGGGAATTGATGTACCAAATGTGTGGCATGTTATCCAGGTTCTTGTTGTGATCTTTACTTGCTCCTTAATTTATTAGTTGTCATTTTGGCCTCTGGAAACACTCAGTATACCCGTATACCATTAAAACTATCATCATCAGTGAGAAAATCACTATGAACTTAAATGACTAGATCAGACAATGTTAAAGTATATTAATCTCCGTAATGGATTTAAATGTATTTCTGGATGGATTGATCTAGTTAGCATGGTTAACAGATTAACCGTAATGTAAAAATTGCAAACATATAGCAAAGATATTTCTAGAGTTTAGAATCTTAAGAGAATAAAATATTTTCAAAATTTGAGAATCAAAGAAAGAGGCAATTGGGAGAATTTGGAATTTAGGATCTTATATCATGAGAAAAGATGGCAAGTAGTTTGTCAAAATTTCATTATTTAAAGATCTCAAAATTAGATAAATGCATTAGCTTCCAATGAGCTCTGATTGGAACTCGGGTAAACACGCTGAAGAGTCGATGTTTATCATATCATGATTCTGATAAGACAAGTGAAAGATGCATTAGTTTGAAATCAAGGTGTGCCATAAAATAAAACTGACAATTTGTCTCTTATAGATCTATTGCCACTCGCTAGTTGAAGCAAAACTTAATTGCATTTCATCACTGTAATGTTTGTTAGCGAGGCTTTAAGACTCTAGTTTTGAGTCGGTGACCTCTTTCCTCAAGCCACTAGATGATCTCTTCCTTCTTACATTGCCCGACTTTAATACATCCACACAACTAACATGTATTTTGAGGGTTGATTTTCTGCATATTTTCTAAAGAACTTCCATTAATGGACCTTATTGATGAAGCTGTTGGTATTTTCCAGGCAGATTTTGCCACATCTGTTGTAGATTTCTTGCATAGAGTTGGTCGTACAGCTCGAGCTGGTCAATATGGACTTATCACTAGCTTGTACACTGAAGCCAGTAGGGACCTTGTTGATGCAATTCGTCAAGCAAAGAAACTTGATCAACCTGTGGTAATTTCCAAAATTTGCAGTTCTGATCTGGAAGTTATTTAGCAATTGACTTTTTTTTGTTCCTTGAGCATGGTTAAAAGAAATAATTTCTCTTTGGTAGGACAATAATTTGCTATTTCTAAAGATTCAATATCTTCCAACTAATGCAATATCGGAATCCAAATTATTTTGTCCATTTACTTCATTTTGTTTGCTGCTTTGCAAGTTCCTGAACAATGGCTAAAATGTTTTTTTATGGCTACAGGAGTCTGCTTTTAGCAGAAAAAGGAGCTTCAGAAATAAACTTAAGAAGAGAGGTAGAGTATATTAATTTTTTTATCTTTTTCCTTTTTACTTTGAGTGGACAAGTGGAAGAAAATCACATGAATTGTTAATTCTCATTAATCTTTTTCATAAATCATTAGTAAATTCAACAAAATTCCATGTAAACTTTATTAGTATTCTGATTTTGATTAAATTGTGGTTTGATTTGCTGTCTCAACAGGCCTAAGCAAATTGAGAGATTCATCAAGTGACGAAATGGTGAGAATCTAGATAACTTGACATGTAAAGGAGCTTATACGTTCACCGGTGTGCTCAGTATTTACTTCTAATTTTCATTATGTACCTTATAGTAACTTGTTAAATTACATTGACAATGGAACTTTCTTGTCACAAGTCTGAACATGTCCCAGTCCTTTTTGTGCTAACACAATCCTCTTACCAGTCTACTGTCTGCATTATTATTAGGGTTAACTACTATTTATCTCATGAGTTTAGATCCGAACTATCGTTTTCTCCATGAATTTTAAAAAATTACTATTTCCCCCCACATTTTAGTTTCTTTAACTAAACCCTCCCTCTATAAGGGGGGTTTTAGTTAGATAAAACATAAAAGTCGGGGGAAATAGTTATTTTTCAAAATTGATGGTGGAAACAGTAATTCCGACTTAAACTTATGGGGTAGTAGTAATTAACCCATATTATCAGTCTCTTTGTTTAGGTGCTAAAATAATGCCTCTAATTTTAGCACTCAGTCATATTAGGACCCAGCTGGATTTTTGTGTAGTTTTTAATTTCTATAGAAGAAAAACTCTTCAGCTTTTGCAGTGAAAGTAAGACAAAGATTATCTAAGATTAGTTCAAAATAATCTTGTAATCAAGTTTGAATTGGGAACCCAGAAAAATTAGGCTTAATTACTTAAAAACCACCCACCTTGAACTTTTTTTCTTCGTTTATACCCTTACCTAGGAAAAAATTCATTTATACCCTGACGTATGTGTTTATGTTTCACCTCTACCCGAGACACTAAATTAACCACTTTTCATTTAAAAAAAAGTTTAAAATAATCCTTCATTTAGAGAAAAATTTATTTTTAATTAAATTTTAATTAGCTTAGGTTAAAATTATTTTAAACTTTTTTCTTAATGAAAAGAGGTTAATTTAGTGTTTCGGGGTAGAGGTGAAACATAAATACAAACGTCAGGGTATAAATGCATTTTTTACTAGGTCAGGGTATAAACGAAAAAAAAATTTAAGGTGAGTGGTTTTTAAGTAATTAAGCCGAAAAATTACTGTATATTACAAGATGTTACTTAACGATTTAGCAAGTGAAAGCAAGCTAAGCAGCATGGAAACTGCATTTTTCAAAAATAGAGGACACATGTAGTAAATAATAAAAATACAGAGATAATTTATAAATATTAAATATTTTTAATTTTTTTATATGTTATATCTTTTCTAATGTTAATGGAATTAATTCAGACTGAAAAATATCTAATTTAGTCTCTGAATATTTTAATTTTTAAATAATTGTATTTTTTATTCTTTGCTTTTGTCAATTAAATTTATTTATTTGTTTTAATGTATAAAGTATAATTATTTTTAATAACTATCAATTTATATATTATTTATTTATATTTTAGCTTAGTGAATCATAAATATTTTTTATTTTAGAATAAAAAATATTCTAAAGTAAAACGACAACATTGTTAGAAGCAGCGATAGCGGAGGAACAACATCGGAGAAGGTGCAATGTCAGATGGCAAATTCATCACCACAGTTTCCCAAAAAAAAAAATCCAGTGGATATTCTATTTTTTATACTTATTTAAAATGATATATTTATCTCAAATTAAGTATATGAAATAATAATAGTCCAAATTGACAAAATAACAAAAACAATAAAATAGATTTATGACAAAACATTATATGTTATTCTCATATCTAAGCCAATTTAGATATTAGAACTTGTAAAACTCTAAGCATACAAATCAAAATCTGCGCATAAATCTGCTAAAGTCGTAAGCTCAAATATGATATATCGGAAAAAAATACTCCACTTTCCGGTGATAAAAAACTAAATATTTAAATGAAATTGTATTATTGGGGAGAGATAAAAAAAATTGAAGATATAAATTCATGATTTGAAATGTTTAAATCCAGCGGTAAATTTTGAATCACCGAATTTAAATAATAGAGTTGTACAGGCCAGTACTTCGAATCCCATAAGCACAAATCAACTAGTCCATTTCATTATAGAAAATAAAATGATGAATCTCCGGCTATCATCAGTTCTGTTCCGGCAGCTATTTTCCGTTTATGTACTGATAATAGCAATGTCAAGTACTTTAAGTTATTCCGAGTGTGAATTCGAGGCAATATTTAACTTCGGCGACTCAAATTCCGACACTGGAGGTTTCTGGGCAGCATTTCCAGCTCAGTCAGGTCCTTTTGGCGCAACCTACTTCAAGAAACCAGCCGGTAGAGCTTCCGACGGCAGGTTAACCGTCGATTTCCTAGGTATCATTTTCTCACCGCCAACAACTAATTAACTGAGTCCGTTTATTTAACTATGAAGTTGAAGGTTTGTGATGATAAAATAAGCAATAATGGTAAGATTTATTGTCTAATTGTCAGCTCAAGGTCTTGGATTTCCATATCTGAGTCCTTATTTGCAATCAATTGGATCAAATTTCAAACATGGGGCCAATTTTGCAACATTGGCATCGACAGTTTTGTTGCCAAACACGTCACTATTTGTTACTGGTATTAGCCCCTTTTCTCTTGCAATTCAGCTCAATCAAATGAAAGAATTCAAAGTTAAAGTCCATGAGTTTCACTCCATCAATCAAAGAGGTACATTAAAAGGTTCATTTCGCTCCCTGAATTTGGCATAATAGATCAAAACAATTCCAAATTTGGCATTTTAGCTTGTTTTACACCCTCAGGTGAGTTGTCAGGAGCTTAGGTGGCAAAATATTATTGGACAGTTTAGGGTTGAAGGGGTAAAACGAACCAGAATGTCAAGTTCATGGTGTTTTATTCTCAAAGCCATGTAATTGATCTTTTGTACAAAGTTCAAGGGTAAAATGAACTTTTGTTGGTTAACACTATCTGTTAATTTTACTATTATGTATCTGAAAATAAATTTACTGTTGGTTAATTCCTGTTATAGGAGCAAGTATGCTTCCATCACCTGATGTTTTTGGGACATCTATTTATACGTTATACATTGGTCAGAATGATTTCACTTCAAATTTAGCAGCTATTGGTATAAGTGGAGTTAAGCAGTATCTTCCTCAAGTAGTTTCACAAATTGCTTGGAGTATTAAAGTTGGTATTTTCACAAAGCAATTAATTAGTATCCGTATATTGCACGAAAACTTCTCGGAGCATTTCATTATTGTCTTCGGAAACCCTTTTAAAACTCTGAAACTTATTATTTATAACCTATTCTTATATATAAATAAACCGTTATGCCATTTTTCATTATTTGGTGCTGCTTAAATTTTGAAGGAGCTACATGCATTAGGAGGTCGAACGATCTTAGTGTTGAATCTTGCACCAGTGGGATGTTATCCTGCATTGTTGGCAGGCCATCTTCACAATAGCTCAGACATCGATACATTTGGCTGCTTGATCTCGTACAACAACGCGGTGGCAGACTACAATACCATGCTGAAACAGGCACTAATCGAAACTCGAAACACACTTCTGAATGCCTCTGTTGTATATATAGACATGTATTCTCTTTTGTTAGAGCTTTTTCAGCATCCAGCTTCTCACGGTATGCATCGATGGCTATGCAGTTTAAAGTTTGATGCATTTTTTCTTGATTTCTTGATTTTGATTGGTTTCTCTTTGTTTGTGAGTAGGGTTTAAGTATGGTACTAAAGCATGTTGTGGATATGGAGGAGGTGCTTATAATTTTGATTCTCAAGTTTATTGTGGGAATACCAAAGTTATCAATGGAAGCAAAATAACAGCTTCAGCATGTGAGGACCCTTATAACTATGTAAGCTGGGATGGAATTCATGCCACTGAAGCAGCTAATAAGATTGCTGCAATGGCTATCCTCAATGGCTCTTATTCTGATCCTCCTTTCTCCTTTCACCATTGTCGCGTTCATCCTATCGATTGATGAGGTTCGTTTTAAGCTCATAAAGGTAAAGAACAAAGTGTCCTCATGGCCTCTGAACTTGTACGTCGGTATCTATTGATTTACATTTAGCCATTTTAATCAATTGGGAACAATACTCCCTAATTTTATGTCAATAAACCTCAAACTTGTACCAGCACATCCCGTGAATCCGTTCATTTTGTACAATTTGGGTGTTAATTGATTTAAACTTAGAGAAAATTATGCCCAACTGGGTTCAATTTTAGTTAATTGACCCCGACCGACGCACAAGTTTAGGGTCCGCAATGACCTTTGCTCAAAAGGTAAAAGCTTTTCAATCAGGATTGTCAGAATTAGTATACAAATGCAAAAGCCAATGAAGTATATTAAATCTAATATCTATATTGTACGGAAATATAAATACTAAAATGAATAAAGACGAAATCGGATATTTTACAAGAATAAATTCTAAATTTAAATTTCAAAAGTTCAAAAGCGTTTTTGGAAATGAAACAGCAAAATTGTAGGATTTGAGAACTTTCTGTATGACATAGTTGTATATATCTTTGGGATTATAATAACAATTCTATGACAACAATGTGAAATAACAAAAACAATATGAGAAATGAAGTAAGAAACTGAATTGAAACTCAAGGAATGTCCCCATTTTCAAGGGCAGGCTGAGTTCTTACCATAGAAGCAGAAGGCATTTTACTTTTTCCAATCCATTTCACATCAAAAGCCACACCTTTTTCAGATTCACCCTCCATTTTTTCAATCATTTTACTTCTAACCAGTTTATAACTACTAACCAAAATCAACCCCACTAAAATTACTCCAAAAACTAAAACTCCAAATCCAATTACCCACCAAACCCATCTCTTCAACTTATTTTCTGAAGACTGTACAACAATACAAAAATGGCCACCACTTTGTGTATGACAAATATTACCCTCACTCAAATTCCTAAATTGTAACAAACCACCTTCACCAAATTTAACACATTTCAAATCTGAATTGCCTTGATTTAAACCAATCTTTGAAAATTTGATAGAAATAGGATCACCCATAATCCTTATTTGCATCATTTTATGGCCTAATTGGGTTAAATTTGAAGCATCATAAGCTAGAAATCCAATAACAGGAGAAACCAAAGAATAACCAGGGACTTTATAGTAATATTTAGACATATTCCCCAGATTCTGATAAACAATAGCTAATCTTTTCACAAATGGAAATGGAATAATTCCTGATGGAATATTTATGGAGCTGACATTACCGCCGCGTTCCCATAAACTACCACTTCTTATTCTGAGAACTGACGCTTGTATTCCTGATAGATTTCCAGGGAGAGAAATATTTAGTAGTTTATTACCTGAATTGTGTTGCAATGCTTTCGTAGCGTAATTACAAATCGTTGCGTCTAACATTTCAGGATCATCTCCATGAACTTTTGAGAGCAACAGCAAGAAACTGATAATGTTGATAATGTGAAAGATGATTTTACAGTGCCCCATCAAGATTATCAACAATTTACATGTTTAGTAACACGAGATTATCTTCGATCAATCCGTTAAAAACAATGCTAACGTATGATTAGAATTTTTGTTTTTCGGGTTGAGATGATCAAGAATGAATTGGTTGAAATTTCCTAAGAAAAAGAGAGAACTAGGCTGTGATAAACGAAAGTGAGAGAAAATGAAGCAACAGAGTACTTAGTTAGAAACTGGCACCCAAAAATAAGGGGTCCAATTATGAGTTGTTTCAATTTCAAGGCCTTTTTTTCCTAATTAAATTGATTAAATTTTCGTAAATTTATTAAGTATGAGGCACTAGAAAGAGACTTAGCATTATAAACATTTCAAAACTGCCAATAATGTATAAGAAAGTAGGGCCACAGGAAGCTTTACAGCTTCAAGAACACATAATTAAAAATGTGTCGATTATTAAGTGAAGTAGGAATTGGAAAGTTCCCCTACTCCATTCATTTTGATATCTGCTCCTATTATTAAATTGTATTTGTAATTAAAATAATGAATTACGTATCGAATTTTTATTACTTAAATATAAAATACTTAAATTAGATATCATTTTTTTTTAAAGAAATGCAAAGAAGCATTTTATGTTGGTCCTATTATTCTTTTAGCCTTCAATTCAAAAAAAAAAATATGACTATATCATGGAGGCTTCGGTTAGTATTAGCCGCCTATTGCATTTTGACAGTGACGCGAGAAATATATAGAACAAATAGCACCTGAGGCTAGAGAACTAATTGGGCCAGTCCACTACTCTCAAATCGGGAGAGCCCAGCCCACTCATGCTCCAGGGCTTCTTGACACAACTTAAGACCGATAAAAATATAATTATTTATAAAAACATAAAATCATTTAATAATTTTTACATAAATTTAATATAATTATTTTTATTTATAATAAATCTTATAAAATTTATTTTAATGTAGCCATCTTTTTGATTTTTTTTTCAAATTTAATTAAAATATAAAATTGCAATTGAAAGAAAATTTTAAAATTTTTCATCGTAATAAATATAAGAATAAAAAAGTAAAAAGTAAAAATAAATGTATGGAGTATGGATTATTAAAATAGAAAAGATAATTACTTACTTTTGAAGAAAAACAAACTCTAGGTTAGTTGTTAGCAGAAAGCGAGAATTAATATGTATTTATAACTAGATAAACCATGGCCAGAAAAGAATTGAGAGTTTGAACTCCCGACCTTATGTATATTAAATGTCTGGCCATTAGGCCAAGCCTTCAAATGCTTCTTTTTATCAAATTACTTAAACACCTAATGTCATTTTCTATTATAATTAAAAAATAAACAAAGTGAATAATATAAATCTTACATTTTGAAATTAATTCAAAAATACATAGTATATACGAGCATAAGATGGAAATTCTGGTGAGATATGAGGGAAAGAAAGCACGCCTCAAACGTGGATTGCAGATAGGGAATCAGCCAATGAAATTAATCTAAACATCCACGTGGCATCAGCTAAATGAGAGTCAGAAATTCAGCACAAAAATATCCATCACTTGGATTAATTGAATATCTTTTCAGAATTAAAAAAAAAAGTGTAAAACAAATACGTATTACCCAGAAGATCAAAAGGACAGAGAGGATAGGAGTAGAGTTGAGCCACACATCCAATGGCAGCAACTTCCTCTTCTATGGCGGCGGCTTTCATGATTCCGACCGCCACCACTACCTCCCGGTGCTACTCTGCTTTGCCATACCTACCACCTCGCGTCTCATCCACCTCATTCCGGACTTCCATCAAACAACTCTCAGGTATCATATTTCTAATTTCTTCTCACTGCTCTCGCCACTCTACATTAATGTCTACTGAATACAATAAACTGTGAATATCCGGCATATATTTGAATTTTGTACTCAGCAGTGGAAAGTAAAAGAATCGACTGATTATTAGCTGATAAATAAATGTGAATAACCAATGAGCTATAGTTCGAGTGCTATGCTAGGCAGCATGCATTCAATTTCTCACACAAGCGTTCTCCTTTTCCAATTAAAAAATAAAACAAAATAAATGTGAATAGCAATTTATCAAAATTGGAGGCTTGATTGACTTTCTGTTGTCTAATTTGGACATTGAAATGTTAAATGTTTTTCTATAATGTTTGTTTGAAAAGTGAAAATTAAGAATTATTAAGTGTAAGAGAGATTGTTGTGTTTTTGAAACAGCAAGCCGCAGGTTATCTTCGCTTCAGATTAGAGCCGCATCAGAAGATTCTGCTCCAGCTGATGCTACTGAGATTTTCACTGACTTGAAGGGAAAGGTAAAAGCTCTTGGTTTACAATCGCAGATAACACAAACTTATTGACTATTGTTTATTATTATTATTATTAGTGGGATGCTCTTGAAAACAAATCCACCGTGCTTCTCTATGGAGGTGGGGGAATTGTTGCTGTCTGGCTATCTTCCATTGTTGTTGGAGCTATCAACTCTGTACCTTTGGTGAGTTCTTTTTTCATTATGTTGCTCCGAAACGAAAATGCTGATTCGGAAATGAAATAGTATCAAAATGCAGGTCTCGGAAAGTTTATGTTGTGAAATCTACGATGACTGAAACAATAACAATTTGCGAAAAAACAAAAGGATTTTGTAGAGTATACTTTGAAGTTTGAACAAGAATAATGAACAAAATAGAAACACAAGAACATAAGAATTTAACTAGGTTCGGCAATTGCCTACGTCTTTAAAGCAGCTGGTTTTTACTTTTTTATTACTTGTCTGACTTCAGGGGTCTTAATTTCTCTTTTGCCAGCTTCCCAAGATCATGGAGTTGGTTGGACTTGGATACACAGGATGGTTTGTCTACAGATACCTTCTCTTCAAGGTAATGCCTGCGTGATTTTCCTGCTCTAATTCGGCTTCTTGTGGTAAATTCAGTAAAGATGAGGGACTGCAATTTAATATATTGCTAACATAAAATGTTTAATTCCTCAGTCAAGCAGAAAGGAATTAGCCACAGACATTGAAGCACTGAAGAAGAAGATTGCTGGAACTGAATAAACCCACAAGTTTGAGCTGCAAAAGTTTTCTCCTTTTCTGAATCTTTAATTTCAGTACTACTTTGCATTCATGCTGTTATATATAATTGTATCTTGTGTTTTAGATTAGGATCTTGTATTTCAATTGTATTTTCCCAGTTCATTGTTATAATAAGAACCAGCAAATTTGTATCTCAAAATGGATAATTACAATCTTGATTATATGTGACTCTCTCTATACACTATGCATTTTATCAATTTTGTAATTTATCCATGTTCGGTTTCTTATTATATATGTTCTGCTACACATACCAATCCGATCACAACATTATTTTAGCAAATTCTTATTATAATTCACAAATCATGCTGTTGCTCAAAACAAATCATGCTTCAAAAAACAAAATGATTTAAGAACCAACTGGAGTTATCATTTGACTAACAGAAAAAAAACAGTTTCAAATTGATTTCCAATTAATATTTTAAAATTAAGAGGTAAACTTTTTAGTTTACTCCTATTTCATTTGGTAGGTAGGAATGTTTGATAACAACAAGAAAAGAAAAAACTTGTTTTGTTATATAATTATGCATGCAAAATAAAATGCTAGAGTAGTTATAAAACCTACCGTTACGAAAGAAATGGTGTAAAAACCTCTTATGCGTATGCTTGCAAATGATCAGTCAGTTTGATTTGGTTTTACAATTTGATTTGATTTGATTTAGGTTAATTTAATTCGGTTTGGTTTTATAGTCCGGTTTGATTTCCTCGCCATCCTAGCCGCAACCTCGAAATAACAATAAACATTTTCCTAGTAATACACCTATGCTATATGGTTTCTTTGTTATTTATATGTAGTTTATATTACTTTATCAATTTACCATGATCGGGAAGGCATAAAATCCAACTAGTTGCACAAGAAGATAATTAAATTGGCACAACAGCAATCAGCTAAATATGGTACTAGAAATAGCATTTTCATCATTATCTGATCACAACAGGATCTCACATTTCCACCACCGACCGCATTTACATTGCCTACACATTGCCAAGACAAAAGCAATGTTCTTAATTTGTTTCACCCTTCAACCAAAACTAACTTACCGCATGCTGTCTACTTATTACATACATTTCATTAGTTAAAGTTGACAAGAAAAACAAAGGAGGTTAGAACTTTCTAGAGCCGGCAGCTTCCAATCAGTGTCTGATTGTAAGCTCGGCTCTCAGATGTAAGACACCGTTTATGAAATAAAGACTATCGTCGGCCATGAAGGATGTCCATGGAATCGCAAATAAGTTTCTGTAACCAACTGCTTTGCCGCCAGTGAATGTGTAGTTCCCTTTGTATTTGCTAACAAATTCCTCGGTTGGCTTTGCTCTGGCGGCAAATTCATAATCTACAGCAAAACTCACATTCCCCTTCTCTTGCATTCCCAAAAACAAACCGAAACAATGGAATGAACTTTGTTGGTCCATGTTGCAATGTGCAGACAAGAAAAATCCTTGTCCGCCTAGGTGGAATGCCTGAGAATACACCCGTCCTGATGGGAACAAATTCGAGCACTCTTCTCGCTTCAGATCTAGGTATACCACACATTGTTGTCTCGGTAGTTCAAATTCCACCACCTTAACTGGGCGATACTTGTATGCACGCTCAACAAACCGACGATTCAAAGACGCGGACTCTTCTGCTGCCAAAGATCGTTGGCGGTGTGGGGCCTCTGCCTTGAAAAAGAGAGCCTCAAGCACAGCCTTGGATGCGACGTCATGATCAAAGTCATTGCATGTTAAAACCTTCTTAAGCTTTCGGCAAGTCATGAACGGGAAGCGAATATAACGTGCTAAACGTGCACCCAAGACTTCACGACGCTCCTCCAGTTTTGGATACTGAGTCCTAGACCACTTCAAAACAAAATCATACACCGCATCTTCTGAAGCAACCTGGAGGTCATCACTAGATAAAATCGCCTCAACTCCAGCCAAAGGCAATGACATCACCTCTTCTTGGAATCTGGTCAGTTTTATATAATTAGAGAAGGACAAGACTTGGTAGAAAAATCAGAAAAAAATAAGATATAACACATCTATCTTAGGAATTCAAACCAAAGAGAATTAAGCAGACAGCGGAAAAAAAAAAGGAAGCTTACTTGGTCATGTCCCTATATCGAGATGCAAGGTATTGTTTTGCTGCATCAGTCAAAGGTTGGACTGCTTCAGCCATTAAAACACTAGAGGGAAGCTCTAGATACAGCAAAGCAGACTCTGGTGTCATGGGCATGTTACGCAGCTGCCGGCTGCAATATCTCATGCATGAAGCAACCTCGAATTTATCAGCAGACATCAGAACATCAAGCACGCCAGGAGCTGTATTGGTAGATAAGGTATTACTGTACATAAAATTCAGCAGCTCCATCAGGGCACTTTCCTCTGCTCACAAAAATGGAGAATAGATTAAGAATTTATCAACACTGCCTGATAACCAGCACAGGGACACAATTAAAATACAAGGATGTTGATTTTTGCATATACCAGATGCATTGATCCGTAGTGTTACGTGACGCTGTTCCGACTCCCTCATTCCATTTGAGAAGAGCTGCCCGAATAAAAAAAAATATAAATATACAAATAATTAAGGAAAAAAACAATTCACCGACATATTCACGAAGACTACTCACCTTGTAAAAAAATGGGCTTTTCGCAGCTAAAATAGGAGAACTGATGTGCAATGTTTTAACTCTTTCAACTGTAGAACAATCCATGCTCCATGTTGACTCAGTACCGTCCGTAGCTTCATCACCTGCAAGAGAACCAAGCAAGCTTAATCAAGCCAAACCATTATGGGAGAAAACAGAGCAACATATTATGACAACAGGCTTCGCAAACTTTATGCCGATAACACGAATAGTTCGTAATCCATAGCCAGGTTATTAAATTAAGCCCCACCCTTCATATAAATAATCTCCCAGCTCATGTTTGGACTATCATTTCCGCATTAAAGCTTACGAAAACACATGTGCCACACAACACCGAAGATAATGTGCATAATAAATTCAACACAAAAACAAAATTAGAGTTCTATGCCGTAAATTTACCCGAAGCCGGCTCTTCAATCATCGCAACTGCATCCTCGTCTTGGTTTTCACAGCCCAAACAATCATCCATATCAGGCTGATTTAAGATCTGTTCTTCAGCTCCCGCAGACACCTCCGTAGCTGAAAAAACATTAAAAACATTAAAACAATCACCAAACCCTAAAAATTCATCCATTTCATTTCTTATAAACAGCCACAGCAGCCAAAAAAATATAATTAGCCATCATTATTTTTTTCAACGCAAACCCTAAAAACAATTAGCAATTAACAAACCGTTCTCTTTCTTAATATCCTCTCTCCTCCGCTTCCGATGCCGAGCCCAATCGGCGAGACTAGTACACCCCTCACCGTCGCACTTATTTTCAGGCATGTCCCCCATAATTTCGATCCGGAGAAGTCTATCGGAGAAATTACTATCATTAAACGCGAATCCGAAATCCCCGTCCGAAGACGAAGCTCCACGGGAATAAACGGAGTCCATCTCCGTTCTCGGGTCGAACAGATCGGAATTTGAACCTCTCATTAAACCTCTCTCCGTCGTATAAATAATAAATTTGGGAAAAACTTGAAACCCTAGCGATTTCTGGTTTTAATTTAATTTTGAAGGTAGCCTCGGGAGAAGAGAGAGAGAGAGGGTGAGAAGGCTACAATGTGTAACGGAAATTAATTCATTATTTAAGCAATTTTTTTTGGATCATAACAGTTTGCTGCCATTTTGAGGTATGTTAGCTCTGTCATTTTAATTTTTTCAAATTTACTTACCGTTTTTTTAATTGTTTTTTTGAAAATTTGATTTTCTTGATTTTTTTAATTTAGATAATGATGCTAAATTTTGACCGGCTCAACGGTGAATGTACTGTATGATTATAAAATAAGCTCTAGAAAACAGGTGAATACAACAATAAGGGGAAGAGCCAACAAAAATATTTTAAAATATTTACATTTAGGATATTTTTGACCAACTACCAACATATTTATAGTTTTCCTCATTTAAACTAAAAGTTTGTTTATTAAATCATTTTATTAAGATGGGAAGAGAGTTTATGATCAAAATATAATATTTTTATCATATCATTTTAAGTAGAAAGGCTAGACAATTTCTAGTATTAATGTATTGATGAATATGATATAGAAAAACATGTAATTAGTGGTGAAGCTCGGATGCTAACTAAAAGAGCAAAATTTAAAATTTAAAATATAATTTATACAAACAAATTCAATGAAGTTTACATTAATAAAATTATATATTGAGTTTTATAAGAATATAACTCAAATTTTAAATATACTAGATGGGTGAATATTTGTAAAATTAGGTCGACGATTTTACATGTATTGAAAATATTGTAAAATATCCTCCTCATCAATCATAAATTGTATACTAATTAAATATACATCAGAAGCTACTAAATTACTATAAATAAGTTAACACGTATATTATTGTCAAAAAAAAGTTAGCACGTATGATTTAATTTAATGATTATATAATTTTGTAAATTAAATTTATTTATATAATAAAATGTAAAATTAACAAATTATTAAAAATAGGGATTTTAAAATTATTGAAATAGACATAATAAATAAAATATAATTTTATTGAATAAAAGGAGAAAATAATTTTAATATTTTTAAGGCTTTTGAATGCTAAAATCAGAAGAAATGAAAACATAAAAACAGTCCGTCAATATTTTCTTTAACATTTTTTATTAAGTGTTTTTCCAATTAGTTGCAATATTAAAAAGAAAATCTAATCATTTTAAAAAGTCAAACTATTACAAGTTGTTTCAATTCTAACTAATTAAATTTTATCTATTTTATTTTTTGTTTTAAAATTCAATAATGGCTATTAATATCGTTTTAATAAAGAGCACGTGATTTTAATCCATCTCAAAACTAAATCAAATTCAAACTTTTTGTTTATTTTATTCCATTACTTTTTTAAAGTAATTTTAGTTCTTTACGTATATGCTCTCTATTTAATTAGAAAAAAATCCGATAATTTTATTTAATTTAAAAAATAACTATTTCTTCGGCCGTGGGAGGAAGGCGGCTTTCTCCTGCGCCCTCTCCTTTAGTCCATGCAGGTAATTAGCAATGTATTTATTCTGAAAAATGATATGGTTGCAAAAGTAATATTTTTGTACATTTTATTATTACTTTGGTTAGAAAAATGAAGCTACAATATTTTGACATGTTGGTTAGTAGAACATAGCTGGGTCATCAAAATTGCACTGCGAAATAAAATAAGTTTTGAGTGTAACACTGCCATTTAAAGAAGGGCTTTTTACTCAAATAACCAACATTCATGTTTGATTTACTCTTATACCAACACATGTTTGACATTTAAAAACTACCATGCAAGGGAGAAATTATTACTTTTATACCATCCATATAAATAGAACCCTAATAACACAAACCCTCATAATTACAATTATTTTCTCTCTCCTCAAATTTCTCTCTTCTTTCTCTTTCAATTCAATTTTCACACAAATCTCAAATTTGTTCTTCGTATCGTTCCGTCTCCGCCGTTCCGTTTTCGCCGCTCCACCTCCATCGTCCCGCCTCTGCCATTCCGCCTTCGTCTCGCTGTCATCTTTCTTTTTCTTTTATTGTTTTGATTTCAGCTCAGAAATGTACTGTTCTTCTTCTTTTTTAATTTTCAAATCTGTAATTTGATTATTTTTTATAATTGTTTTCACCATTAAATATGTATAAAGATTATCTTTAAAGAATCTAATACTCATTTCATGTAGTGTACAATAATTTTGTGATTTTATGGAGTAAAATTCTGTTATTTCTGCATTTTTTAGTGTTTCTGCGTTTTTTTATTCTGCAGAACGATTTGTTGATGAGGATTGATTGCTGAATTTTTGTAATGTTACAGTGTTGTTGATTTTATGTTGACTTTATGTTGATATCAACTGATTTTTTTTATTTTTACATTGACAAATAAGATAATATTGTCTGTGAAATAAACTAAAAAAATTAAATTAAATTAAATTGAGACTAGATAATGATATGTTAGCATCGGGGAAGAAGACATATAATAATGTTGAATCATTGTAATGTTACAGTGTTGATATGGTGTTGATTTTCGGTTGATTTTTTGTTGATTTTAGCATCGGTGAAGAAGACAATAATTATGTTAAATTATTGTAATATTATAATGTTGATCTTATGTTGATATAGTGTTGACATGGTGTTGATTTTGGTATTGGTGAAAAATATAAATAATGATTTTGAATTATTGTAATATTACAAATTTGAATTTATGTTGAATTTATGTTGATGTTATGTTGATTTTATGTTGGTTTTTTAGATAGAAAAATGATGCATTAATCTTTGGTTAATTTAATGTTGATTTAATGTTGATATATATAAAAAAATTAAATATACGATAAACAATTTTTTTTTTGATTTCATGTTGATATTTGGTTGATTTTATGTTGATATATGTATTATAAAAAATTATTATTTAACATTCTTGTTCATGTATTGTTGATATAATGTTGACATTATGTTGATTTTTTATTTTATTTTACATATAATGTAGTTTTTATTGCTAATGATAAAAATCAATTAAAAATCAACAAAAAAATCAACAGGTAACATTATTATGATTTTTTTTCTTCTATAAATATAACAACAATTAAGAAAAATAACACCAAAAGGACAATTAACTAATAAAGAGAGTCCAGTTAGAGCATCTCCAATGGGATGCTACTTTTTCTGCTAAATTTAGCATGAAAAAGTGGTAAAATATTATAGATAGCATAGCATTTCAAATTTTACTCCAATGCAAAAAGTTAAAAAAAATATTAAAATTATTTATTAAGATAATTATCTCATAATTTTATTAATTGCTAATTATTTAATAATTTTTTTAATTAAATATTTTAAACTAAAATTTATGTAATATTTTTTTTAATTTAATAATGAGCTTTTCAGAAGATATAATTAAAAGAATCGATGAATTATATAAAAATAAATTATTTAATTTTTTTATTATATAGATATATGGTCTACTATTAAAAAATCAAATCGATGTTGTAAAATTAAATAGAAGCACAAAATTTAAAATGAAAAAAGTTAAAAAAATAAAAAAAGTAGGTTAAAATAATAAATACAAAAAATAACTGTGGTAAAATTGTAATTAATAGTGAATTGCTATTGGTTGTTGAATTTTAGCATATGCTATAATCTGTGCTAAATTTAGCACATGATATAGCATATGCTAAATTTAGCACAAACTATAGCACTGCATTGGAGATGCATTTTAAAATTAAATGTTAAATTATGGCATTAACACTTCATTTTAGCATTGCATTGGAGATGCTCTTAAACGCCAATTCCCCTAGCCATAATAGCCTAAATGTCCAGATTTAACACTTTCAACAATTCATTTAGGCCAACAGTTAGCAACATCTTCATTTCTGCACTAAGGGCACAGACTGCTAAAGAATCAACCACTTGGTTTGCATTCATAGAAATATAGAACCATTACACTTCCTGAAATTGCAATGCCATAAAGCTAATTTCCTTGATGATGTCATATACAAATAATTACGGATTACTTAAAAATAATACCTTAAGAATATAGTATATTTAGCACATGATTTTCATTATCCAATTACAAGCTTGGTGACAACAATTTATGATGAAACTTACAAATTAAGAGCCACAAACAAACAGCTCAAATTCTAAGAACATAAAACAAATAAACAATTTCATAAGTTGAGCAGTGTGCAACAAAGGATTTGGACTTATGAAAGCAGCGACATGAGTTCTTTCAGCACCGGAATACTCAGCAAGATGACCATGGGCATCGGCTCGACGACCACGAACAACATCAGGCTGGACATAAATTACAGCAGGAATATTAAAAATATCCTTCAAATTTTCAAAAATGATGAAAACAAGAATTCAAAGGTCCACGATCCCCTTCATTGATCTCATAAACACACACTTTTTGAAATTTAGCTACTGCAATAATTTAAGAATCAAACAAATCAATTAAAAAACCTAACTAAAAACAAAGAAAGATAATCAAAGAGACATGGCAACTAAATGAACTTTACAATAAGCCAGATCAGAAGCTACTATCGTCATCATCATTCAACCACCGCCTTCATCGTCGTTCCGACACCGCCATTTTTTCGCCTCATCATTTTGCCGCCGCCGCCGCCGTTACTTCTTCCACATGGTTCTGTCACCGTCGTCACCATTCCGCTGCTTCAGCGATTCTTTTGATCCAGATCTGCTATGTGAAACCAATATGTTGATCGATTTGATGAGAACGTGAAGAACAGAAAAGAAACTGCCAAAGAAGAAACAAAATAGGCAAAATGGTGGGAAAGAAAAGAATTTAGAAAATAAGTCTAAAAAAGAAAAATAAATATGTAGTGTATGTAAAGATTAAGAAGGCACTGTATAAAAGTAAATGTTGCAAAAATAATCGTAAAACGTATAAAAAGCCCTTTAAAGAATGTGGGAACTGTGTTGTGCCCATAATACAAGCGTTCGAATATATCAAGTCAAATCAGAAAAATAAAAATAAAAGAAAATTCATTTTATCCCTTAAATTTAGTATAAAAAAAATCAAACAAGAATATTTAATTTCAAATGAAAAAAATTACATTTTAGAATTGGTGTTTTGTTTGGTTTCACATTCACATAAGATGAGATAGAATTAGTAGAGTGTAGTATATAAATTGAAGCAGAGATAAAATTATTGGAGCGTGATGTAGAAATTGGTGCTAAAAACTAAAAAGGTAAAATGAACCAAACTCTTAATTTTAATAATATTCTTTAAAATTACAAATTTGGTGTTCTTTGATTTTTTGTGTCAAATTTAAAATGTAAAATTAACATGTGTTGATAAAAAGTATCACAGATCCATTCAAGGATGGGCTCTTAATGGGTTAGAGTTTATTTTGTCAAATGAATTGGAGACTTAAGAGCACCGGGCACATAGGTCTATATTCCATAGCAAAGGAATCAAACTTATAGGCCCGCAAAGCTGTGAACGTAGCTGCAATGTGATATATTCATCATTCATGGCTTCCTGTTGAATTTTTATTTTTTAATATCATCTTGCCCCTCAATTAGAAACAAAATTTCAATTGAGGATAAGTTTATGATTTTAGACAAAAACACATATAAGTTGGTTAATTTAGCTCTTTTTTTCTTTTCTAAAATGGCAAAATACGATTGGAGGAAATAGGATTGAGGTAACAATAAATTATTGATCCATTTGAAATTAAAATGATCAAACCAGTCAAAATATACATTTATGGGATCCAAACATTCCGTTGTCGTTGTTGCGTTCTTTATATCTGGTTTCTTAATTAATGCAAAATCTATTATTAATGGTGAAAACACAACTACATTTTGGAAAAAAAAAAACAACTACCAATATGGCTATAGTTTAAACTTTGAACTATGACTCAATTTATGTACGAATAGGGATGATAGAACAGGGCTTAATGGCTAAAAAAACCAAATTTTTACGACTAGTTACAATTTAAATAAAACTTATTAATTTTTATAATAATAGGTAAATTGTATTTTTTTTATTAGCCAAATTTGGATTTTCTTTTTGTTATAAGTTTGGTCACCAATTTGCTTATTATTGCAACAACAAAAATATAATTTAACTATTATTACAAAAATTTAAAAATTAAGTTTAAATTGCTAAAAATCGTAAAGATTTGACTTTTTTCTACCATTATGCTATAGATAATGTATGTTTTGGAGTCAACAATTCTTTGTGTATTATTTCCAATCTATTTCGTCTTATAAAAACCATGTCATTAATAAAAGTCATGTCATTCATGACAATAATAAAAAAAATAGCCACGTAAGATTGCAGTAATAGAGTCCGAGACAGTGTCAAATTAGGGTGCCGACTAGTTCAAAATTTTAAACGTTGGGGCACAATTGAATCTTTCTGGACATTAAGGCCCACTTGATCCTTATCCCAAACCATGTGGGTATGGGGTGACCTTTTTCACTTAAGAGAAAGTCATATCATTAAACATATCCATGTATGATTAAAGTAACGAAGTTATAGACAGTGTCAAGCTGGAGGACCTCTTTGTTTAAAATTTCAAACGTTGAGGACTCACTTTATATTAACCCCAAACCATATGGGTGTGTATGACCCTTTTTCCTAAAATAAATATTCAATACTGTGTAGGAAAAGTTATTTAATATTGAATTAATCATAAATTTATAATTTTAAAACATAAAGCATCATGAGCTGCAAATTCCTATGTGTTATATAAGATTAGTTAAAACAATAATAAGTTCTTAACAAATCGAATGATTTTCTAATAATAGCCTAATTCATATGATAAGAAAGAATCATATTAAATTTTAAGAAAAGGAGAGCGAATGCGTAGTTTTTTTTATTTCAACGCTTATCTAATTAACTACAACATTCGAAAAAGGTAAGTGCAAAAGGACTTATTAATATTGAGAGTTGACTCGCCTTGTTAATTAACAGTAAAATTATATTATATCCTAAAATGTCGGAGCTTTCCAATGTTTCTTAATTGAACACATTTTTAGAGCTTTCCGAACTGTAAACTCCACAACGCACACTTTACACCTTTAATTATTTTAAAGTATGATACTGGATTGGTCCTTTTATGAATTAGCACAAAAATTGGAAAGAATAAAGGATAGAACTGTCACGATATTTAGAAAGATCGTAAAGCATCCCGAGTTTTGAATTCCTATGGTTATAATGTCGCGTCAAGAACGTTACGCCTTATATATATAAAAGGAGTTAAAATAATGAGTTCTTAACAAATCGGATGATCCCTAATAATAACCTAATCTATAAATACAGTCATATGATAAGAAACTATCACATTAACTTTTAAGAAAAGGAGAGCGAATGCGTAGTTTTTTATTTCAATACTTAGCTAATTAATTACAACATTCGGATAAGGTAAGTGCAAAATGTCTTATTAATGTTGGGAGTTACCTTGTCCGACAATTTAACTGACAATAAAATTAAATTATATCCTAAAGTATCGGAGTTTTCCAATATTTTTTATTTGAACACACTTTTAGAGCTATCCGAACTGTAAACTCCACAACACACACTTTACATCTTTAATTATTTTTAAATAAGATAGTGGATTGGTCCTTTTCTGAATCAGCACGAAAATTAGAAGAAAAAAAAGATAGAATTGTCACGATAGATTTGGAAAGATAAAATCAGTTACATATGATAGAAAGTGGATACATGATTTTTCTTTCAATAACCGGCTAATTGTCTAAAACATTCAGAATGGATCAGTGCAAATTTTTTTATTAATGTTGGGAGTTGACTCGCCTTGACCTACAATATAACGACAAATAATTATATTCTATCTTAAAATGTCAGAGTTTTTCCTATATTTCTTAATTGAATTTGTCTTTAGAACTTTCCGAGCTGTAAACTCCACAACATATATTGTTCCGCTTTAATTGTTTGAAAGTAAGATATTGCGTTGATCCTTTCCTGAATAAGAACGGAATTGAAAGAAAAAAATAAGTATCGAATAGTAATATTTATTTATAATTATATTTACTTAAAAGTGGTAGTAATTGGTTTTTCAAATGACTATCCTAATTGAAATTTATTATGTGGTGGAGAAAAAAAACACAGGAAATAATATCTTGAATTTGAGTAAAAGAAAATTCCAGAAATAACCTTAGAAAACATCTAAAAACATAGTGTTTGACCGTTAGGGATAACAATAACGTCTACCACATATTCCATTTATAAACCCATCTACCATTCTTCCTCTTTAATTTTCTTCAATTATAGCTCACTCTTTTCCATAAACCAACCTTTCTTCTTCTCTCTTTTTTACCACAATCAATAAAAAATAAAAAATCTCCATTTTTGCAAATCTCGTTAGAATACAAAAAATCCAAATTCACTGCTTTTCATTTATTATCTTTTCTTTTTTATTCACCTACTAGGGTTCATTTTTCTTATATAAATACCCCCTCTATAACATTTCATTTTCATTATTCTCTTATACTAAAAAATGAGAGTTAGGTTAAAAAGGAGCTCCTTTCGGTTCAAAAAGAGGATAGAGAATGAGGGTATTGCGAGTCTGCTAGTTCATGAATACCTATGAGTTCATCAGCCAGATATATGGACTCAAGGGTTTGCATGACTTGGGAGACTCGCTTGCCTTCCCCTTTCCTTTCTTGGATTGAAGGGAGCTCCTATGTAGCACCGACACGGATACAGAAAAACGGATTATTCAGATCCGTAAACAACAACGCTTTTTTAAGGTTCTTATCGAAAAATATGTTTCATGTCCGAAACGTCAAACTTTCACTTGAACAAAGTGTTTGCCTACTTCTCCCTCCACTTTTTAATTTCAGCTTTATTTTTGTTCAGAAATTTTAGTTTATTTTAAGATATATTAACATGTGTGGCATGCATTTTCTCAGGGCTTGAAGACGAATGCAATTGCAGAATGGAATAAATGAAGAGTTGTTAGTTTAATTTTCTGAAACAAAAACAGAATGTTAATGAAGTTCTTAGTTAGTTCTCAAAATTTTCTTGTGGTATATGTATTATTGAAGTGCAAATTTGATGAGATGATAATTCTGTGGTCTTCTTAAATATTTTGTTTTTAATTTGATTTGTTTGTTTTCTTGAGTTGATTGTTGTTGTGGCCTATGTGAGGTCTCAATCTGTGAATCTTTAATTTCACGAGCAAAAAAAGGAAAAATTATATTAATGGTAATTTCCGTCAAAAGGTAATAAATTACTGTCTGCTCTAAAATATGTACATGATGGAATTCTTTTCTAACATCTGAAAAAAAACTTTTAATAACTCAACTTTATGAGTAAAATTGATTTTTTAAGGCTACAATCAAAATAATGAATTGGGTACAAAAATGATTTTTTTTTTCTAAATTGAGTTTTCATGAATTATATTTGCATAAAATTTATTATTTTCAAATTATATATAATGATTTGGCCCAATGTATTAAAAATACACTACTTTTGTATTTTTTTTAACAAACGCTAATCTTCATTGATAGAATTGTTAGAATTATAAAAATATGTGACTGCTCAACATGCCGAGTGAGCCAATTAAAAAAAACGATGATACTGCAAAAACAGTCATCCACAAGGACTTAATGATGATACTTTTGCATATTATTTCGATTATATAATATAGTTCCTTTTTTAGGTTTTTAATTCTATTCATTTCTATAATAAATTGGACTAGTAAAAATTTCTAATTTATCCTTTATATTTGATATATATTCTAAATAGGCTTTTAATGTTATAAATGACATTAAAAAAAATCTTCTTTCCACACAAATTAAAAAACTAAAATAATTCATAGTAATAAATTTTGTTTATTTAATATAAATTAACTATGAATTTAAATTTAGAAAAGATAAGCCTGCCGATTCTTCTTAGTTCTTAGAGACTAAATTTAGATAAATAAATTTAAAAATATATTGAAAAATTGACAGTCTATGCTAATACAAAAAAATAAAATATCTACAAAAATATCATCTCATTTTTCTCTTTATAAATAACACTAATTTAATTTTTTAATTTATAAAAATATTATCTTTTTCTACTCTTTATTTTCTTCATCTTCAACATCTAAAATCTTATTTTTTTATAACACGCATCATTTACATCAATATTCACCTTACAAAGTCACTACCAGGCTCATCATGATCCACTGTTCTTCTCCTCTTTGCTCTCGCACACCGTGGCTGTCCTCTCCTCCTTTGTTTAAATAATAAATCGGGTTTGAAATATCATATTTGAATATGTTTTTATTATAAAAAAATTGTATACAATCTGCATTATATACGGATTAGATAGAATATTTGAAAAAGTTGTATGAGCCTCTCTGTCCAAAATATTTGTAAGGCCAAGTACTTTTTAGCAAAGCATATTCCTATAAATTTAACTTGTATATGAGCCCTTGAATCATCATGAAAAATATGTTTTGTGCTCAACAAAGACTAAAGAGAAATCATTATTATAAACTTAGCGAAAATTATGAATCATCAAAAATAAAGGTAATTTTTAATCAATAAAAGGGTTAAACTATAGAGTACAAAAAGTTTCAAAGATATGGTAAATTCGGAAACATATGAAGGCTCTAACGCTTAGATAATGAGACAATTTTTCTGTCCATAGATTGCGTAGAAAGACGAGCCAGCCGACTCTCAATTCCTTTTATTCTATCCGGTTTTCAGGACTTCGCTTTGATTAATCGGATTCGACCCACATCGCTCGCCTAACATAGTAAATAAGTCTATCAATAGGGATTTTCTACATTTACAAGACTCGAATCTGAAACTTTATTTAAGTGATATCAATCCGCTTACTACTTGAACTAATTCTTATTAATTCAATATTTATTTTTTAATTAATAAACTCTCAATGTTAAATTACCAAATAGCATTACACCGACCAATTTCAACATTTAAGTTATTTGGCCAATTGGATCGGCTAAAAAAAAAAAAGCTTCTTCTCCCCTTATTATTAAGAGTTTTTTAGACAAATACACCTAAATTGGCTAAATAATCTCACGGCTACCACAACAATTTAATGCTAACCATAATACCGTTTGTCATAAGTTTTTTATAATAAATAAGCTTCCTGATTTGCCAAATTACGACTCTCTTAAATAGGAGCTGTTCTCTTCCAAAATTGAATCAATCTCCATGTCGCAAGATTCTCTCAAGATCAAACTTACAGTTTCCATTCATAATCAGTAATTCAGAGACGATTCCAACAAAATCAAACGCAGTACCCGATTCAAGATAAAAATCGAGGAATCACAGCTGATATGAGTTTACTAAGTGATTCAGGTTAGTCTCTGATCAATCGCGACTCGAATTCAACAAATTCTTTTTCAATTTTGAAATTGATCAATCGCGACTCAAATTCAACTCATTCTTTATCAATTTTGAAATTGATAAATCGCGACTCAAATTCAACTGTTATATCTGATATATCGCATAAATAGGTTTCTGTTTTCAAATTTAAATTGAATGATTTTATAACTGAATACATTGATTTTTTTTTTGCAGTTCTTAATTGATAATTCATTCAATTTTGTGATAGTTAGTGATTTTTGAATTTACTAAAGCTGTTATTGTAGTTTTAATGATTATTGATGTGTTATAGTTTGCTAAATGGTTAATAAGGTTCTACTAATAGTTTGAATGAACATTCATTCAATTATGTGATACTTAGTGTATTTTTAGTTTGATAAAGCTGTTATTGTAGTTTTAATGTTTAATGATGTGTTATAGTTTGCTAAATGGTTAATAAGGTTCTACTAATTGTTTGAATGAATATTCATTCAATTTTGTGATAGTTAGTGTATTTTTAGTTTGATAAAGGAGTTATTGTAGTTTTAATGTTTAATGATGTGTTATAGTTTACTAAATAGTAAATAAGGCTCTACTAATAGATTGAATGAATATACATTCAAATTTGTGATAGTTAGTGTACTTTTAGTTTTATAAAGTTGTTATAGTAGTTTTAATGGTTATTCTGTTTATAGTTTACTAATGGTTTAATATGTGTTACTAATGTTAAATCATTAAAATGCAGCAAAAGGAACACTGAAGGCTCTTGTGCACTATGATGGAGTATGGGATGAGCATTTTAATTACTCCAACTACAAGATGAAAGGAATACTGATAAGGGAAAACACAACCTTTGAAGAAATTAAGGAATTGATAGCAGGTAAACTAGAGGTAAACAGTTGGGAAACCAAAATGGAAATCAGATTTCAGTTAGAAAGCAACTACCAAACTTTACAAATTGAAGATAATGTCAGCCTGCAATTCTACATTGAAATGAAAAAAGATGAACCGCGAGTAACCAGTTTTCCATTATGTGTTACAACAAACAAATTTGAAGGTCAGCCACAAATACAAAATATCAACAGTGAAGCTTCTATTGGAATTATTGAAGAACAATTTGTGGATACAACGTCTAGTAGTGGCACTGCAATTGATATTATAAAATATGCAGAAATATTATACAACCAGACAAGAAAAGAAGATGAGGAAGCTGAAAGTAAACCACAAGAAATCAACATCGTCACTGATCCAAAAATAACAGAAATCTATGTTGGACAGATCTTCAAAGACAAAAAAACTATGAAGACAAGTTTCTGTTTCTACACGATTGCTAACCAATTTCAGTATAAAGTTAGTAAGTCTTGCAAAAGAGAATATATAGTCATTTGCATTGATGAAGATTGCAGGTGGACAGTGAGAGCTTCAAGAGATGGAAAGACAAATATGTTTGTGATTAGAAGAATGATAAACATCCACACATGCCCACCAAATATAAGAATGGATGACAAAAGGCAAGCAACAGCTTCAATAATAGGGGAACATATAAAAATGAAGTTCTTGGATATAAAAACAATCTATACTCCAGCTGATATTATTGCAGATATTCAGAGAGATTTTGGGATTGTTTTGAGTTACAATAGGGCATGGAGGTCAAAAGTAAAGGCACTAAACCAAATTAGAGGTAGTCCGCGCGACTCGTATTCAATTTTGCCTGGATATTTGCACATGCTTCTACAAACTAATCCAGGATCAGTTGTAGATCTTCATACAACTGATGAAAACAAATTTGAATATATGTTTATGGCTCTAGATGCTTCTATTAAAGGTTGGAGATACTGTAGACCAATAATTGTAGTAGATGGAACATTTTTGAAGTCGAACTACGGTGGAACATTAATAACAGCAAGTACACAAGACGGAAATGGTAAGATTTTCCCCCTTGCTTTTGCAGTTGTTGATTCCGAAAATGATGATTCCTGGGAATATTTTTTTTTAAAATTGAAAGAAGCATTTGGTGGAAGAAATGGGCTGTGTATTGTTTCAGATAGGCATTTGAGTATATTGAATGGGGTCAAAAAGGTTTTTCCTGAAGCAAGTCATGCAATATGTATGTACCATTTGCTAAGTAACATCAAATCAAAGTTCAAACACGATCCGGATACATTGAGAGACTGTTTCTATGGAGCTGCAAGATCATACACAACTAAGGGATTTGACTACTACATGAAAGAGCTTGATGCCATTAATGCCGGAATTCGAAAGTACCTAACAGATATTGGGATCGAGAAGTGGGCAAGAGCACATTGTAAAGCTAATAGGTATGACTAAAAAAAATTATATTAGTTAACTGATAATTCTTTATAAGTTTGATATGACTATTCTTTATATAGTTAACTGACAGTTTCCTTTATATTTACTGTAAGTTTGTTATATAAATTACAACAAGTTTGATCATAATTTATAAAATATTAGGTACTCGACAATGACATCGAATATCGCCGAGTCTTTGAATGCAGCAATCAAAGCAGCTAGGGAATTACCAATAACAACGCTCCTTGAAAGTTTGAGGCGTTTGATGCAAGAATGGAGTTATGCTAACAGAAATATTGCAATTTGTACATTTACTAAGCTGACAAACAAAGCAGAACATGAACTCAGAAATCACTATGCATCATCTTTAAGAATGAAGGTAAATTTTCAATTACAGTACATTTTAATTTCAACTATGCTATATTAGCTAACTGTTTTCTAAGAGTTGCCTAATGGTAAGTTAACTGTCAAATATATGTTTTTCACAACAGGCTTCAACATCTGTTAGAGGTTTGCACAGTGTGGAAGATGGTGATAAAACCTTTATAGTAAAACTTAATGAAAGAACATGCACATGCTGCAGATTTCAATTGGATGAAATGCCATGTCCACATGCTATTGCTATATTAAGCAAACTACACCAAGAACCATATCAATACTGCTCAGACTTTTTCACTAAAGAAAATATGCTTGCCACATATGAAGGAGTTGTCTATCCAATGCCTAGCCAAAATAATTGGGATTTACCTGCCAATGTTGAAAGTATGGAAGTTCTTCCGCCAATAGGAGCAATTCCAGCAGGAAGACCAAAGAAAAGAAGAATCACGGCACCAAATGAAATAAAGAAGACAAATCAGTGTGGAAGATGCAAACAAAGAGGACATAATAAGAAGACATGTAAAAATATACCAAAATAATAAAATTTAGTTTTCAAATACATTTCCTAAATACATTGATTAAATGATTTGTAATTCATTGAATTTTGGCTCAATTAAAGGATTTCCTTCTTTTTTTTATTTGTTTCTTATAATTTTAACCATTTACCAATTATTTACTACTGTGTTACCAGAGATATATCAAAAAATTATATGTCACTACATATTAAGACAGTGATAAATAATAAATTACTTACATATTAAGACAGTGATAAATAATAACTTACTAAACTATTACTACATGTTTTATAAATTACTAGAGGTTTACTAATATGTTGCTTAACATATATTTATAAAGTTACTATAGGTTTCCTAATAGGTTACTAATAAGTTACGTAGCATCTATTTATAAAGTTTTATTAAAAAGTTTTATTTATAATTTATTTTCTTTACTTAAATATTAATAATATTTATAATCTCATTTAAATCTATCAACTTTTTTAATATATTTAATTTGATATTTAAAATGATATAATCTTAAAAATTTCTTTATAGACTAGTAACTATAAAGCACTACCTTACTATTAATTTACCAAAACAATATCAAAAGTATACTACAACATACAACTGATAAAGGAAATTTAGTTAATATCTATAAAATTATAAAAAATATTATAAGTTTACTAACCAGTTACCAAAACATTACTAACAGTATAAGTCAATTACCATTTACTAAAACTAAAACAGTAGCCATTACAAACAAAGTCATTCAAACAAAGTCATAATAGGAAAAAAAACAATATTGTTCAGATCTTGTTCAGACAAAACACTAAAAAACTTAAAAGTACTAAGCTAAAATGATAAGCTTCAGATCTTGTTCTTCCCTTTCCTCTTTGGATTTGGGACCTCCTCTTCAACCTCTTCATCGCTAACAATATTTCTCTCTATCTTCATATTGCCATAGCGGTACAGAAGAAATGCAACACGCTCACGATAATTCTCAATATTAAATTCAGAAGGTATTTCTTTACGCAGACACAAAAACTCCGCAAAAGCAAGCAAAAACGCACCACAATCGCTGAATAAAAAACATAAAAATGAATTATTCAACAAAACTGCATAATTTTACAAATAGTAAATTTGAAAACATACCAATCCTTTTGATTTGGAAGATCATCCACAGTTTCAATACGGAAAGCATCAGTTGAATTCTTATTCAAATAAGGCTGAGAAGTCAGATCAATGTCACTGCGCAACTCATAAAAATTCATCTGAGATAAAAAAAGTGGAATTAGAACAGAATATTTTGTAGTTGCTTCAACTGCAGACTTCTTCGCCACATTTGAACTCATAGAGTTATACACATACATGCATCTTTCTTTGAAGACCAAACGCCCCAAAATCCAGTGCTTCTGCTTCTTCATGTTCATTGGAAACAACACCTCATCTACATTCTCCCAATGTGTATTGCAAAGCATCTTGTATCCACAAATATACTTTGCAATAAGACTACGATCAGTAACTGAAGTAGATTCAGGCTTCTTCCTCTTCAAGTATGCCACATAGTATGAAGTCATTCTATCATCGAAGAGGCAGTCAGTTGTCGTAATTCGCACACCACCAACAGGTCTATACTTGGCTCTTTTACGAATGTAGTACATAACAATGTTGATATGCTGTAAAGAAAAGTAGAATTATAAATAACTATAACAGTTAGTAAACATTTAGTAGATAAGTAGAACATAACATCAAATGGTAAAAATAGAAATACTTACACGACACTGTAACAATTCACCCGAGTAATTAAGCGAATGAAACCAATTTTTGTTATCCACCTGATCCACGCCATAATTGAACGGAGTTTCGATAATGTCGAAACCTGCTTCATAAGCATTTCGACTACAAAAAAGAACAAATAGGAGGTAAAAAAACATTCAAGCAATCCTTCTAGCAAAAAATGGTAAATATAACATATCACAATTATAGTCTTACTTAAACTTTTCGTCAACCCAGTTATTAAACTCCATCTGTCCCGCATAACCTGTATCTCTACAAATATCATCATCAAGAGGAAACAATCCCTTCTTAAGAACCACATCCGGCTTAGCCTTAACAAATGCTAGAGGCACCACATCAGCAACTTTGAATTTAGAGGCAATCTTTTCAATTTGCTGTAATTGAGAAGAAAAAGAAAAATGCAATGAATAAATGATGGTTACTATTATTAAAATAAATATGATAATAATTAGTAAACCATTAGCAAACAATTAGAGAAAATATGAAAAGTAAAACTGTTCGAAAACACTTAGAAAAATAACTGTTAACTACATAGTAAACAACTAGTAAACTCTTAGAAAATAAAAAGTAAAACAAAAACATGAAAAATTCTATAGAAGTACTATAAAGGTAATTTTTATTTATATTTATATTTACAAAATAAATATGGTAATGATTAGTAAACCATTAGCAAACAAATTAGAGAAAAAAATGAAAAGTAAACTGTTAAAAAACAATTAGAAAAATAGTAAACCACTAGTAAACACTTAGAAAATAAAAAGTAAAACAACAACATAAAAAAATCTATAGAAGTACTACCTCAGATGGACTGCCTCGATACACAGCAATTTCTTTCAAAGCTGCCTTCTTTATCTATATAAAAAGCATAAAAAAATGTATTGGTAAAGTACTAATATGCAAATAATAAAAAAACAAAAATTTTAAAAAAGTAAGATAAAAAATATACCTCAGATTCTTGTTTTTCAACAGAACCAGCAGCTTCCTTTTTCAACAAAGCATCAGTAGCTTCCTTTTCAATCTTATTGACCATATCAGTCAGTAAGGACTCATCATATCCGACATCCTCATCAACGCCATGGCCCAACATCTTATCAGCAGCTTCTTTCTCAGCAAGCTCTACAGCTTTTGTAAGGGCATTAAGTTCGCTAGAATTGAATGTAGAGCAGGTTTCTGCCCCAACGGTACTTTGACTACTTAATTCATCGAACTTAAAACTGGGACCGCTATCAAAACAGAAACCCTGAAGAAAAAAAATTAATAACAATATAGAAAACGCAGCAGACAATTTACATTAAAAACTTAAAAAGTAAAAGTACCCTTCCACTATATTTCACAGCTGTGTCAACCACTTTAGAAACTATATGACCCTCATCATATTTCTTCTCGCCCCTATCAACATCATCCTGCTGCTCATGTCCACTATCATCAGCGACATTTCCATGACTTGAACCATCGTTCTTCTCATTATCCTCGTCTTCATCCGGTTTCTTACCATCTTCTTTAGTCTTACCGTCATCATTCTCATTATCATCGTCATTACCGTCACTATCTTTATCGTCATCTTCAGAATCTTCATTTTTATTGTTGTCGTCAGCAACATCTTTCTTTGCATCTTTCCCACAAGCCTGATTAAAAATACAAAATTAGTTAACCATTAGAAAACTACAAGTAAATTATTGGTAAACTAAAACATAAAATAATAAATTCAAAAACTAGTAAAGCATTAGCAAACAGCTGGTAAACTACAAGTAAATTGCTAATAGTGTAAAAACCTCAGCAGGAGGAACAGCAGCTTTTTTTTCAGATTCCATTTTAAGAACAGCAGCTTCCTCAAGGGCACTAAGATCGATGGAATCAAACGTCGAAGAAGTCGCTACACCTATAGTGCTTTGAGTGTTGACTTCTTCAACATTGGAAGTTGAACCATCTTGCAGTGAAAATGCCTTAAAAAAATAAACTTTATTAGTAAAAATATAGATATTAGAACTTTTACTTAAAAATATAAATATAAATAAAAATTACCTTGATATTATCTTTTGTAACATTGTCACCCTCATCATCATTTTTTTCACCACTACCAACAGCATCATCATCTTCCAACTTATATTCATAATTGAACCTCTCACTCATAACAGAATCAGAAGCAAAATTACCAGCACCATCGTCCTCTTCATCATCGTCACTTTCTTCTTTCTTATTATCTTCGTCTTTGTTATTATCCTCCTCTTTTTCGCTGTCATCATTACGATGAAAATCATTCACACCATTATCATTATCTTCAACCTGAAAAACAGTTCAATAAAAAACAAGTAAATACACAATTAAACTAAATGAACAAGAATGGTTTACTAACTGTATACAACATAGTAACTAAGTAATTACCTGAATAGGTTGTCCACCAACACCATTTTTTATCAAATCTTTCAGTTCACCAAACTGAGTATTAATACCAGAGAACTGACTCTCTACAAATATCTTGAAATTCTGAAACTCATGGTAAAACTTAGATTGATCCCAAAACAATTTATGAATTTTAGTTTTCATTGAAATTCCTTCACTTGCTTCTGGCTCATTCTCAACTTTACGCTTTCCTTTGACAAACAAACCTTCTAAATCCAGCGATGACCTCTCCTCGCCAGTGGGATGTAAATTGCTTAATTTCAACTAAATATAAATGATAAAACTGAGTCAGTTTACTTAATGGTTACTAAAAGTGAACCACCAGTGTACCATAACTATATTGCACAAATAGATATTTAATTAATAACTAGACTAATGTATTAAAATACCTGGTCAGCAGTTTGATCAAATAGGTTTCGCAAGAAATACGAGCGTTCTTGGACCTCTAACACCTCCCAACGCAGTATACGAGGAATTTCATTTCCTGAACTAATTGCAACTGCGCTTTCAATTGTAGGACAACACTCAAAAAACCAAGTTTGGAAAGCCAAAGGGAATCCATCATATCGAGAGGAATTAGGATGACCAGTTTTTGAACTTTTTCTCTTTAAAAAATCACAATTTTTCCAAGTACTAAGTTTACTTTTCAAATACTCCACTGTAAAATGAAACAAATCCTTCCCCCAAGGAAAATTTTCAAACTCCCCACTACAAACAAGATCAAAATGCTTATCACGAACATTTGACTCATCTTTGTTGTTATATAGAAAAATCTCAATAAAATACAAAACAGCCATCTGAAAAGCCTCTTCCTCGTTATTCCAACGCTTAGAAACAAAGCTATCCTCCAAAAACTTTTTTGAAACTTTCCTTACATTTCCAAAACAGTTTTTTCTAAAGTCAGAAGACACAGTATTCTGAGACTTAAAATCAACACTGCCATTAACTTTCAAACCGGTTATTAAAGCAAATTCGTCGATTGAAAACTTAAGAAACTTTCCTGACACCTTAATCCACAACTCATATTTAACAGGCTGTTTAACTTCTCTAAGCAGTAAACAGTGAATCAACTGCCCTTGAAGTTTATACTCTTTCATGCGTAAAAAATATCCAAAAACAGATTTTGAAAACCTTTCTAAAGTTTCAGGTTGTAAAAGATTTTTGATATTTGAAATGACAGAAACACCAGCATTGTGAATAATCTTGTGCGGAAAATGCTCATGAGGCCTAATGAAATAGTCCCAATCCTGAAAAGTAAAATTAAAACTGATAAACATATGAATAGTAAAATATATAATATAGCAAAAAGAAAAAACATCATTAGAAAACATATAGAAAACCATATAGATATTACAATAATATAAAGTAAAAAGCTAGATTCCCATTAACAACCATTAGGTAAACTATGATTAAAACTAAATTTGAACGGAAACATTTGTAATAAAAAAATGAATGAAAAACAAGCTCTTAACTAACACATAGTAACACAAAAACAAATCTATATACAAATATATGTATATTATAATAAAATAAGAAAACAAAACTAAAAACAGATAACCATTAGAAACTAGTAAGATAATTATAATATAAATTAACAATACTAAATAAACGAGTAAATTAACCACATAAGCATTCATAAACTGATTAAAAATTCCAAATCACACAATATTCACATTATTAACTAATAAATAACAAATAAAATGCAATTAATAAAAAAATGTAACAAACAAAATAATTAAAATACCTTAACATTTTTAATAGCTTTAGAACTTTCACCAACAGAAAAGTTTGATTTCATTTTTTTCTTAACTTGCATCGGAACTTCCTGGAAATCGTCGTCATCGTCATCATGATCATCTGAAACTCTCATTTCAGTAGTTGCAGTCTCCACAAAATCAATCTTCCGTTTCATCGCTGGATTCTTTCGTTTAGGGATTTTAGCGGGAGATTTAGGATTTTTTTTCGAAACTGAGCGAGTAGTAACCATTTTGTAAAGAGTATGAAATTAAAAAACTGAATGCAAAGAACACTAAGTAATCGTGGATGAGCAGTTAAGAAAACACAAAATCAGTAAGGAAATGGAGCGGTTAAAAGAGAAAAAGAAGGAAATTTAAACATGCAATGACAGACAAAACACCTAGATTATAGCGAAAGATTAATAGCTGTGAGATAATTGAAATGAGATTAACGGTAAAATAAGAAACGAAAAGTACTAATCTGCAATACAAAAACAATAAGGTCGTAAAAAAGATGGAGGCTGGGCCGCGCGGTGCTGATGAGAATATTTAGGCCTTTTAACGTGCTGGCCTAATTTCCACTATTATTAACCGATCAACTTCTCCAAATACTACGCGATAGTTTTTCATCATAAGACTTTTTATATATAGATTTATCCATTGTTAAGAAGGTTATTCAATCTGTTCATAATTCAATTGACTGCTTCTATAGATTTGGAGGATTTCATTGGTTAAGAATTATAACACATAACCTAGGGAGTATTTTATATTTAATTCGTACTAACATAGCATGGATAAACAGTACATTGGTCATTGTAATCGGAGCTCAGAGATATTTAATTTTTTGTGGTGGATTGCGTCTCACTTACGTCTATATGTTCATCAGAAATGATATAAAAAGAACTTTAACTCCGTTAGAAATTTTGTTTTTATAAAGTAAAAAGTACAGATAAATCCACGTGGTCAAAGATGACATTTAACTTTTCATAGTATAAAACGAGTACAACTTTCAATATAAAATAATTATTCTAATTGAATATAATTATTTTGATTATTATACGATTATTGTAAATTAATGCTTATTATTCTTTTCAGTTTGATAAATTAATAACTAATTTTTAGAAATACTTAGTTTCTTATGTCATATTTAATAATTAAAAAGTTTGATTATTTTCATACATTTTATGCCAATTTTTATTATTTTTATGTGTTTGAATTATTTTTATTTATTTCATTGATAAAAGTATATATGGTTACTTAGTATAACTTTTTTTAAACAAAAAAAAAATTAGAATTACTTAGCATAATTTTTTATTAATTTTACTTAAACAAATAAATTGTAATTGCTCAATAAAATTTATTATTTAATTATACTTTTTTTTGAGAATATTTAATTATACTTAGTAAAAAGTAATTATAATTACTCAATAAAAATTATTGTTTAATTACATTAATTACATAAAATATAGTGTAATTAAAATTATTTGAATTTATTATAATTACTCAATATGATTTTTATTTAACTACACTATGTATTAAATTTATTATAAGTTTTTTGGTGTAATTAAACAAAAGTCACATCGAGATAAATATTTTTAATGTAGTATAATTATATATAATTATATTAAATAATTATAATAAACTTTATACTTAGTGTAATTACACAAAAAAATTATGCTAATAATTATAATAAATAAACAGAATTTTTAATGGAGATAATGATAAAAAATTATTGTACGCAACCGTTGCGCCATGTCATTTGTGCAACAAATCAATGGTGCGTTAGGCATGTGAAAAATTTAACAATAAAAAAATTAAATAATAATTAAAAAATTTCTTATCGCAAATACTCATTGGCTTGTTGTAAATATGACATGACACAACCAATACATGGGATAAAGACTAGGTCATTTTTGTATCATTTTTTACCATAGAAATTTAAGTGAAACACAATTCACTATAAAAATCTAAATATTTATGAACGCCGACCCTAGAAGTTAATATGTACTTTTGACCTATAAAATACAAAATACCAATTGAAATATAAATATCAGAAAAGGTAGTGCTATTTGGCCCTAGTTTTTTCGAACACAAAATTAAAAAATATGTGGATAATGTTTTTATAAAAATGATCTTTTTTTTGTAATTAAACCAATTCAAAAGGATAGGTAAGCATAAGAAAAATAGACAATAATTTTCACTGCATCAAAAGAAATAGATTATGTAACAGGCAATGGCAGACCCAATTTTTTTTATAAAATGGACAAATTGTATTGAAATTTCATAAAATAAATAAAATTGATAAAATATAAATTTTTAAGGTGGATAAAATATATATTTTAAGACGACAATATCACATTTTTCAATTTAATATTAACATTTTTAAAGAAACTCAAAATTATAAGGTGGATAATTGCCCACCATACGCTCTTTTTAGTCCTGATAACATGTGGGCATATGCATGTTCAGTCCGTAAGCAGAATTAGAACCAACCCGATCCAAACTGGTCAAATTTAAAATTGGGTCGAAATTGGCCCTGAATTGGAGAAAGGTTAGTTTCAGATCAATTCAGCTGTGTTTTTTAATACCGTAATTGCCAATTTCGATTTTGAATCAGCGATTCTGTTTCCAAACTAAAATATATAATTTTAAATAACCTACTATATATATATAATTACTGACATATCCTACCATATAGCTAAGATTGATTATTTATTTTAATATAGTATACCATATATATACAAGTAATTGCCAATATTTTTTTTTCCTTTTATATATTGAGAGTGTTTGTCTCACACAACCGTAGTCGTTGCGTCACGTCATTTTCACAATAAGCCAATTAGTATTTGCGATTGGATTTTTTTATTTTTTTTATTATTTAATTGTTCACATGGCTAACGCGCTATTGGTTGTTGCACAAATGGTCGTAGCAGTTGTGTTGTACTCCCTCCGTCCCAATAAAATTCCACTTTGCCTTTATCACACAGTTTAAGAAAAGCAATTATTGTTTGTGGGTTTTGTGAAATTTTCTTACTTTTCTTGTCATATCCCTATTTAATATAAGGTTCACTTGCAATTTACTCATTAGTGGATTTTAAACAGGGATAATATAGAAAAAGTAAGTGTAAAAGTTAATTACTTTTTGAAAGTGGACAAGAATTTTGGGACAAAAAAATTTCTCAAAGCGGACAACTCTATTGGGACGGAGGGAGTATAATTTTTCATATATTAGTCGTATATTATGCATAGTTAACCTTTTATGGAGAATCATTTGCTTTTCTTTTTTAAATCGAATTGAGCGGTATTAATGAATCAAATCGAAAACAATTATTGTTGAAATAATTATGATTAAAACAAACCAAAAAGTTTAAGTATTTTTAAGACTGATTAAATTTTTTCAATATATTTTTTTATTTATTATTTGGATATAATTGTCATAATTCGCAAATTTGATTAATTAGATTGTAAAAAATATTTTTATCAACGTGATCATAGTTATATGAGAAAATAAAATCATTTTATCTATCTTAAATTTGAACAATTACGAAATTAACATAAGACAATAATAAAAAAAAAATTAAATTATCTTCCGTTAAAAATTTTGAGTACCGCATTTTGATGTTTTTTATAGAAAGCTTTTGAAACTCCAATTTTTTTAATTTTTATTAATTTTTTATTGTAAGATAATTTTTTTTCATTATTATTTATTTAGCATTCTCATAATTCATATAGTACTAAAAAAAGGTTAGGTTTTTAAATTAATTTAAATAATATAACTCTTTTATAAAGAAGATATGTAGGATCAAGAGTCACGCTATTCCATTCCATAAGAGGCCATCTACATTCTACCATTCTCGTTAATTAATTATTAATTAAGTCTAAAATCATTTTGGATCCCTAAATTATACGATTTAGTTTATCAGATCTCTCATCTTCTATTTGTCTGTTTCATATCCTTAAATTTTTACTTTTTAATTTATTTTCTCATTTGGTTCATTAAATTCTTAAACTTTCAATTTTTGGTTCATTGAATTTTTAAATGATTAAGTGGATCTCTACTTAAGAACCCAATGAATTTAAAAATAAAAATTTAAGGACATGAGAAAGTCAAATAGAAAATGAACGACAAATGAAAATCATATTGTTTAGAGATCCCAAAATAAATTTAACTGTTAATTAATCATTTTGCTATCCAAGAGATTAGGATTTATTTTAACAGTGTAATCGTATATTTCACGCAACCGATTGTACAATAAATTAATATATTAGATGTATATATTCTAATAATTTTAATAACTGTATACGAATTATATTATTTTTAAAAGGCTTAATCACTCAAAAGCCCCCCATCTTTAAACTTTTTTCTTGCACCCCGACGTAGGAAAATCCTCTCAGAACCCCCCACATTTAGATTCTTTTTCAATTGTACCCCAAAGTATTAAATTGACCTATTTTCACATGAAAAATTTAAAATAATCGTTCATTTTTAATCTATATTCTAATTATACACTAATATTATTAATAATGTAAAAAATCGTTTTTCCTAAAATTATATCCAATAACTTTTTAAAATTAAAACTATAAAAAATTTCAATTTAGGGTACAATTGAAAAAAAATCTAAAGGTGGGAGAATTATAAGAGGATTTTCTACATCAAGGTGCAATTGGAATGAAATTTAAAGATGGGAGGGTTTTGAGAGAGTTTTTCAATGTCAGAGTGCAATTGAAAAAAAGTTTAAAAGTATAGGGTTTTTAAGTGATTAGGTCTTTTTAAAATCTACATACGTTTGGTTTATTGTATAGATGATGCCTCACAATATATACATAAAATAATTATATTAAGAACTGACAAATTTATGGCCCTCAAAGACTCAATTTAGTAAAAGAGAAAAAAATCTTCTTTACTAAATTAAATATAATATGATGTAGTATAAAGTAGAAAATTATAAACACATTAAAGTCAATTACATCACATCACAGCACCATAAAAAGAAATTGAGTTTTCAAAAACTCCCACTAATTCTTAAAAGAATGTTCAAATACATATAATTTATAATTGCCATTACAATCACATTTTGTTTTAAAAATATCCTGCGTAATGGTAAAGTTAAGAGAAATAAATATACAAATCGACATTTTTAATGATAAAAATCTTGAAGACCTCCACAGAAGTTGTTGCCACGGTATTTGCAGTCTGAAATGGAAAAATAATCAAATTAATCAATTGAATTAAGTACATTAATATCAATGTTCGAGGACAATAAAATAAATAAATAAATAAATAAAATGGTATATTTAATATATAATTAAAAAGAATAGGTTAAAGAAAAGAGAAACAGAGCTCCCTTCACTCCAATAGAAAAAAGAAGAAGGTAACCAGGTCTCCTAGGTCATGCAAACCCTTAGCCTGCGCACACATTTTGCTTATGAAACGACTTATCCTGCGCACCCAGGGGTATGCATGAACTAGCAGCCATGGCTTACCATCACACTCCATTTACGACTGGAGTGAGGAGAGCTCTATATTAACCCTGACTCTTAACCCAACTAAACTATATATTATAATAATAATAATGCAGAAATTAATTAAACCAGAGAAATATATATATATATAGATTAGAAGAAGAACCCAAATTAATTTGCGAGATTAATGAAGAAGATTGGGCGGTTTATATAGGGTGAATTTGGAATAGGGGTCAAGGTTTATGTGCAACTATTCAATTAAAAATATTGTGCAGTCCAAATTTGTTTGAAGGGCACTGAGATTTGAGTGGTAAACGGTATATTCTTTGCATAAACATTTTAGGTAATTGGTGAGACTGGTTTGGTATATGATTATATTTATGGCAATTGAATTGCTTCTCATCTTCACACACCGCGCCTATTATTGGCGGCATAATTTTGGGGTCCATTCATTTGGTTAATTATGTACTTAATTAATTTGAAAAAAGTATAATTAGTGACTTATTTTTTCTTCATCTTATGCTAAAAGAAGCTATGCTTGTCTCCCTCGTTTCATTGGTACTTTTATCTTTTATTTTTCTTAATTATTTGGAGAGAGGAGCGATCATAGAAAAATTTAATTTCAAAACTTTAATGTTTTGTTCAACATAAATACCCATTTGAGTTTATAGTTCATTGATTCCTTTACCCTAATTTTGATATAATAAAAAGAAATGAAGTTATACACACGTATATAATGAGTGGAATTGATGTCCTATTTATAATATTTTTTTGTCAAATGTCCTATTTATAATTAGGGCGATGTATTTTTCCATGGAAATATTAAGGACTGTTATCATGGGTTGTTTGCCATGTGTATAAAACATCTAAAATATACATAAAATTCTCATATATAATTTTTATATATACCTTTCAAAAGAAAACATGGTTTTCCTTCATAAAGAAAGAAAACATAGCTTAGTTTCCATATTGGACACCAACGGCCCACTACATCTATCCATATTGCTCTAATTAAAATAATTATATTTAATCATTTTAAAATTTAATATTTTATGATAAAATCATTTAAAAAGTTATTTTTAGTATACTTCTAATAGATACATTTCTATTATAGTCAATTATTTAAAAAAAAACTATTAAAGTTTTTGACTTGTGATAAAAACTTTTAATTTCTCAATCATATGTTAATTTTTTTAGTTATAAAAAAATTACTAGCTTTTTTTGTGAATATATCTAATTAGTTGAATGCATTTATAATTTAAATTAAAATAAATGTTTTAAAAATATTAGATCATAAATAAAAAATAAAATTTTTTTTTAAATGATTACACCATATATCAACTCTTCAATGATAATACCATTACGTATTTACACATGCCTAGGTGTATAACCAAGAGTGAAACCTCTAAATCTTTGTCAATCTTAAAGATAATCATATTAAAAATTTTTTAGACAAAGTTCTAGAGAGAGAAAGTTAGAGAGAGAAAGGTCTTCTTGTCTTCTTCTTAGATCGGTTAATAGCAGGAAATCAGAAAGCCTCTGTTTGAGTACCTAGATGCAGATCGAGAAAGAACAATCAATCCACTCTTAGAGGGACCCAATGAGAGTTAGCCGTCCTACATTTATTACCCTTAGCCTGAAAGATCCCCCTAAACCTAATTAAAGTAAACCCTAAGCCTAATTTTCTTCCTAAGATCTGGTTTGTCTGTTCAAGTGGATCGCCAGCAATCTGTTCACGCCTGGCCTTTCGTCTGAGAATTTCTCCGTTTTCCAAGATAATTTATTAGCGCTCCCCCAATTAAACACCTCTAGCTAAAATCATTATCTATAATCGCTATCCAAGCCCTCCCTTATCATTGCGTTTTTCTGGGAAAGGAGAGCAAGTTTGGCTTGCAGAGCTGGATTTCCCCATTATCGAGTCCCCGTTTATTGTGCAGCAGTATCTATCCAGAAGATGAAAAGATTGAGTTGGAAGCCATATAAATTCAAATCCCCGAAAGGACAATCCCACACTTATATTTTCCAGAATACCTCTCATCAGAAACTAAAGGTCCTAATCATCTTCCTACTACTAATGGCAGATCCAAAGAACAACCTGAACCAGACTCAAAGAAGAAAGAAACCTACTATCAAAAGATGCCCTCTGCTCAATACCATCAGAGAAGAAACAACAATTGAGCCAACGGTCGATCAAAACTTTGTCTGTACTAACCCATTTGGTCCCCTCATTATCAGAGAGCCGGAGGAGGGGTTGACTCCATCTGCAGGAGGCAGACCCCAAGGGGGCAAAGGCAAGCAGAAGCTATTCCCAGACACCAATGATGAAGTTCCATCGAATGTCAACCAAGCTGCAGAAGCCCACACAAGGGAAATATGGAGAAATGGCACCCACACTACTGGCTTTACTCAAACACAAGGAGGCGCTTCATCCTCCTACCAGAACCAGCAGAGTGTGATTCGAGCCCAGGCAAGCCCAGTCTCAGAGATGATCAATCGGACTGTCCAACTTAACATCAATGAACCCAGCCTCACCCTGCAGGACAAAAAAGAGGACCCAGGTGCTACCAAGAAGTGGATGCTGGCGGGGAAGGTCATATCCAAAAAAGTATTCAGCCTGACCAGCATTTGGTCTAGCATCACCGACAACTGGAGACTCAAAGGTCAATTTGATCTGGCTAGAACTGATATCAACACTTTCTCAATGTGTGTTGAAAATCAAGAGGACTACGACAAGATCTTGGAGGGGAGACCGTGGCTTATACACAGCCAACTAATTAACATGCAAGAATGGCCAGGTGATGTCCCTTTCTCAAGTGTGGACTTCACATCAGCACCTTTCTGGGTCCAAGTCAAAGGGCTGTCTCAATACCAGGTCAACCCAGAGAATGCCATGCTCATAGCCAGCCTTTTCAATAGATTCCTGGAACTGGATACAGACCCATATGCCCCTCTTTGGAGACAACAATTCCTGAGGATCAGAGTGGATGTCCAGGTCTATGAGCCCTTCCTACCAGGCTTCTACAATTCAACAAAGGAAGGTCAACAAGTCTGGATCAAATTCAGGTATGAAAACTTACCGGATATATGTTTCTTCTGTGGATTGATTGGACATAACAGGAATTTCTGTGACAAGAAGAAGGCAGAAGAAGAGAACGGCAGGACCTTTCTGGGCAAGTACAAATATGGGTTGTTTATGAGGAGCTCCCCACTTCAACGAACTCGTGACATGCCTCTGGTTAAAGCCCAAAAATTGGCAGCCCAGGAAGAGGCAAGGGAGCTACAGAGAACAGGAACCCAACGCCAAATTCCAGATATGAATGTCCACTTCTCGGACATAAACACCCAGCTGAATAACAACACATTCCCAAACTACGACTTTGCTGACTCACTCATCAACACGGACTACACCCCTCATCTGACGGATTACACCTACCATCAAGAGCAGCTAGTCACCGACTTTTTCCAAACCAGTTTTGCTGAGCTAAGCAATACCGCTATCCACAGTAATGAGGCTCCCACACTTCACCAACCCCCAGCTTGGCCAAGACTGGTCCCAGCTATGCCAAAACCAGCGAATCGCAACAGCAAGACTTCTCTGGCGAGCAGATTCCCTGTGGGCATCCTGAATCAGCTGAGCCCCCATCTTCAGACAAAATATGCAGGTCTGGCCAGAAGCACTCACAGATCGTTGGAAAGTCAAGTGGAGATCCTAGTGGACTTCTACTATGGGAATGCAAATGCTAGCGGAGGGCTGGATCAAATTGTGACAGACAAAGATATGGAAGAAATAAGAGGCTTACTGGCTGAGATCAACCCCGAAGAATTTGGCCTTCCAACTACGGTGAATGACTTCCAGTCTGAGAAAGAGATAGCCTGCACTAATCAGATAGCAAAAACAGTGAAAGCCCGTAAATGGAAAAAGCTCCACAAGTTATCTCCACCTTTGAAGCCGCAGATGTGCAAAGAGGAAGCCATAACCCCAAAGGTGAAAGCAAAGAGGAAGCTAGCAATTACTGCCTTTGAGCTTCCCATTGGCAACAGCAACACAGTCCAAGAGGGTCGGGTAACGGGGCAAACAAGAAGATTTGAAGGAATGTTCACTGGGACTAGCTCCAATCCAGTGGAACAAAACAAAAACCCTGAAAAAACAGTAGCGGAGGCAAAACTTGTGAAAGGTGCAGAGGCCCCCCTGGAAAGGCCTCAAAGTGAGAAATGAAGATAGTTAGCTGGAACTGTCAAGGGTTGGGGAACCCCTTGACAGCACACAGCTTAAAAAATCTATGTAGTAGCTTAGCCCCTGATATAGTCTTCATTATGGAGACAAAAAATAATCATATGAAAATAAAAAAAACCATTACCTATTGTGGCTATGTAAACCTGTTTTGTGTGGATCCAATTGGCATTGCTGGAGGCCTTTGTATCTGTTGGAAAGAAGATGTTGTCCTTTCCATTCAACAGTATAGCAACTTCCATATCCTCTGCTCAGTGAACCTGACTAATGGGCCAGACTTTGACATCATTTTCTGCCATTTCAATTCAAGCATCAACATAAGAAAGAGTCAATTTGCACAAATCAGAGACCTAAAGAACATGCTGCAGGAGTCCTATATGTGTGTGGGGGATTTCAATGATCACATCCTTCCTAGTGAGAAAGAAGGTGGTAACCCTTATAACCCAAACCTCCATTCTGAGTTCTCCCAGTTCATTCAAGATATGCATCTCATTGACTTGGGATTTGTTGGTCCCATGCACACCTGGTGTAATAGGAGAAACTACCCCCAGACCATAAGCATTAGATTGGATAGAGGGTATGCAAATCAGACCTGTATGAACAGCTTCCCTTTGGCAGTTAATGAACATCTCGAAATAACAGGTTCAGACCATAGACCTATCATGATCAACTCTTGCCCAGCTAAGATCAGAAAGAATAGAAAATTCTTTTTTGACAAGAGATGGGGAAAATATCAGGCTGTAAAGGACATCATTGCAGAGGTATGGTGCTCAAGAGTGAGTGGAAGTCATATGTTTCAGATTTACAGCAAACTTAAGACTATAAGACAAAGGCTGTTTGATTGGCAGAGCAAGATGGTCCCAAACTCTAAGAAGAAAATTATGAGAATCCAAAGCCGCATTGAACTGGTAAAGAGAAGACCGGATTCAGACATCAATTGGAACCAAATCAGAGAACTTGAGAAGGATCTAATCTCAGCCACAACAGAAGAAGAGTTGTACTGGGCCCAAAAATCGAGACAAAATTGGCTTAAATGGGGAGATCAAAACACAAAATTTTTTCACTCCAAAACTAAGCACAGACATAAAAGGAATTCCATCCGCGGTATCTGGTCCAACTCCAAGCAATGGGAAACGAATCAGGACCGTATCTCGGCTACAATCTGTGGTTACTTTAAAGAGCTGTACAAATCAACCCATCCAAGGAATATCCAGGAGGTCCTGGTTGGTTTTAGGCCTAAGGTTACTGCAGAAATGAATGCATCACTCACCAAACCGATCAGTTCAGATGAGGTAAGAGGAGCCGTCTACTCCATGAATCCCTCAAAAGCCCCCGGCTCCGATGGTTTCACAGCATTCTTTTTTCAAAAATATTGGACAACCTTGGGAGCAGAGGTGACACACTCCATCCAAGAGTTCTTTAGAGGTGGAAAGATGTTGAAAAGTAGTAACCACACTCTCATTGCCCTAATCCCAAAAATAGCCAGCGCTCAGGAAGTAAAAGACTTTAGACCTATTAGTCTTTGCACTGTCTATTATAAAATCATCTCTAAACTCATCACTCGAAGACTTCAAAAAATCCTTCCCCTGATAATGGGACAATCCCAAAATGCATTCATTAAAGGGAGATCGATAGCGGATAACATCCTTATAGCTCATGAAGTCAGTCACTACCTCAAACGCAGAGCATCAGGCAACAAGAAATTCCTGGCACTCAAGCTGGATATCAGCAAAGCGTATGACAGGGTGGAATGGGGTTATCTGCACACTATTCTACAGGCATGGGGTTTTCATGACATATTCATCTCTTGGATAATGGAGTGTGTTACGTCGGTGACTTATTCAGTTCTCATAAATGGTCAAGTCTGTGATTTTTTCGCACCAGAAAGAGGTCTGAGACAGGGTGATCCCCTTTCACCTCTTTTGTTTGTATTATGTGCTGAAGGATTGGCTCACAATATTCAGAAGGCCGTAGACAATAAAACCATATCAGGGATCAAAATCTCCAGACACGGCCCAGTCATAAGCCACCTTTTCTTCGCAGATGACTCCATCGTATTCACAGAGGCTGCCCAGGAGTCCATTAGGGAGTTAAGAAGGATCCTAGACTCATATGGCGAAAAAAGTGGGCAGCTAATAAACTATGAAAAATCTGCAGTCTTGTTCAGCAGAAATTCTGACCAAGAGCTCAGACAGAGGATATCCACAATGCTCAGGGTCCAAATCATAGGTTCAGAGAGCACCTATCTTGGATTACCCCCTTTCCTCCTGCGATCCAAACAGGAGTCCTTTGGCAGCATTATAAAGAAAATCCAACAGGCTTTAGCTTCTTGGAAGGGTAAATGCTTGTCGTTAGCTGGCAAAGAAGTGATGTTAAAAGCAGTGGTGTCGGCCATTCCTATTTTCTGCATGATGTGCTTTAAACTCCCCCAAATCCTTTGCAAGCGCATCAATAGCCTTATGGCTCACTTCTGGTGGGGAAAAGAAGATCCAAAAAAAGGGATCAGTTGGCTAGCCTGGAACAAGCTGACGAGAAGCAAATGGGATGGGGGATTAGGATTCAGAGATTTCACCCATTTCAACCAAGCTCTCCTAGCGAAACAATGCTGGCGAATCATCAATAATCCAGAATCCCTTCTATTCCAAGTTCTTAAAGGCAGATATTTCCATAATAAATCCATATGGGAAGCAAGCCGTACTGCTTCAGCATCTTGGGGTTGGCAAAGTCTGAGTTATGGGCTTCTTCTCCTGCACAAGGGCTGCAGATGGCAAATCCATTCAGGTCAGAACATAAGGACCCTTTTGGACCCTTGGCTTCCCACTTCACACCCGTTCACCCCTCGTCTCAAGGAGGGCATTTCCCCAGATCAAGTGCCTGTTCATGTTCAGGAACTCATCAGCAGCCAAACTAGAAGCTGGCACGAAAACCTACTCAATTCCTTATTCATCCCAACTGATGCTCAAGCGATCAAATCAATTCCCATCTCTATCTTCTCGAGGCCTGACAGACTGATTTGGCATCACACTGTCTCAGGAGAGTACACTGCTAAGTCTGGGTATTTCTTAGCCCATGTCCAAGAGGCTGATAGTCATACTCAGCACCGTGCCATCCTCTCCCGGGTGCAATGGAAATCTCTATGGGAGTTGAAAATCCCAAATAAGATCAAGATTTTCATCTGGAGAGCTGTTCTAGAGGGCCTGCCAACAGCTGTGAACCTAAACAAAAGAATTCAAGGGGACATAGTCTGTGCTCATTGTGGTAAACAAGAAACCAGTGTCCACCTCCTTTTCCTCTGTGACTTTGCGAGGAAAGTCTGGCTTATTTCGCCTCTGTCTCTTCGGCCTAACATGGACGAAGACACCCCGTTTCATCAAGTATGGACCACTCTCTCAAATGATCTTGCTTCAATGGATAGTTCAGGGGATGCTAGATCACTCTTCTGCCATACTCTTTGGGCAATCTGGAAAGCCAGAAATGCATATATCTTCAATGATTCGATCTGGTCTATAGAAGAAACAGTAAACTTCAGTATCAAGAGTAGAGAGGATTTTGTGGTGGCTCAAGACAGTATTTCAACAACCATTCAGCCTGCCTCATCCTCCTTTCAAGATTCAGAATTCAGTCAAATCGATCAAGATCCTTATCCGGAGAGTGTAATCACAGTGAAATATGATGCAGGTACAAACAAGAGCAGACAATTTGGCTCTGTGGCAGGAATCGCGTTCAACTCTCAAGGTGCCATTCTGGCAAGATTTTCTGCTATATTCAGATCTATTTGGGATCCAGGGATTCTTGAATTCCTAGCCCTCCGAGAGGTGATGAGCTGGTCAGTAAGGATGCAGTGGAAGAAAGTTCTTTTTCTCGGTGATGCCAAGCTAGTATCCCAAGCTGTTAACTCGGGCTTATGCCCTTTAGCAGTTAACTGGGGTACTTGTCAAGACATTTGGCAATTAAAACCGTGTTTCGACTTTTGTAAGTTCAGTTATATTAACAGATCTGAGAATAAGGAAGCCCATAATTTGGCCCAATTGGCCAAGGCCAGGTTCTTGTACTTAGTTGGGGCTCCTTAGGTCCACGATTTGTATTTGTAATAGTGTTTCTGCTCTATCTATATATATCTACTCTATCTGAGTAAAAAAAAAAAAAAAAAAGATAATCAACAATTGTTGTCAAATCAAAAAAAGAAAAAACAATTGATGTCGACATGAGATGTTAACTAAGCTTACAATAAATTGATTTTAAAACATGTTGATGCACTCTTAAATCACTTAAAATTTTAAATTAAAGTAGTGGTGTCTCTGTCGGTCACTAATCGATCTAACAAAAATATTTTTAGGTACGTAATTAAACACTTAAATGAAAGATGATTTGGTTATGGTGGGTTGTTGACGTGTTGTTTTTTCTTTATAAATTCGATGCTTCTTCTTTCAAGCATTATATTTAAACAACCAACTCCATCTCTGCTTCAGGTTTCTTTTGATTTAACTTTAGGTAATGCACAGAAAGTACAACATATTGCATCATTTGGTTATAGTATTAATTTTGCTTATTAGTGGTCAAAAGTAACCAGCCAATTTTTCTTGTATAAAATCAAAAATTAAATAAAAATGTATTAGCAAGTATGATGATTATTGATTATTATGACACAAGCCTATGTTATTCTTTTTAGTTTATAAAACTATTTTAATGAAAAGTATCAATTTCTACCTAATTATTAAAGGAATAACTAAGAAAAATTTGTATTTAGATTTTATTGGAGAAAAATGCTTGAAGATAGACTTGACGGGCACACAAAATTATATCTATTGGCTCCATTATAAGAAAAAAATATATTCTCAAAATACTAATGCCAACCGGTGAGTTCGTAAGGCGTTTTTTAGAGGTCATGAGTTTAAATTATACTCATATATATAGCTGTTTGAAAATTAGAGTTAGAATTTATCTTACGTAAAACAATTACACGATTCGAACAGGATCAATCTGAATGTAAAAAAATTTAAATGAATTGTTTTATAATTTGAAACCGTTCAGAACATTCTATATATAACATGTACCAAAAAAAGGAAAAAGAAGTACATTGATGAGCTATTATGGTCCTTCGCATTTCTTGTATGACATGAATGTATATTTGCATTCTTTTCTTTCACAAAATGCATTTTTTTGTGTCCAATGAACAACCAAAGCACAGCATTTTCAGTTGGAATTATTGAAAAATTAAAATTATACTATGTAATAATAAATTGATATATATGGATGATTATAATGGATTCCACATATAGTTCACATTACTAAATAATTAAAATCAATTTATGTTATATATTATAATCAAAAGTATCAATTATTTTTAACTCTACTTTAATTATAAATCAGTTCTCTAATTTTATCAGTTAGTCTGATCAAACTGTATAAATTCAAAGGGTTGATCTATAGTAAGTTTAATTTTAGGATTAATTGATCAATAGTTATGTTGAAAAGGCAAATAGTTTGTAGGTTGGATGATTTTTCTGAACAATACAAATGGAAATGGCTGATTGTTTTTCGGAAATTGGATGCCTTCCTCTCATTCCTGATAAAGGAGCTGTCGTTTTCCTTGTTTGAAACTTCATTGACATGCCGTTTTCCCAATTCAATTTTATTACCATTACTTCTGTTGTCTGATTGTCTCTTTCACTTGCATTACTTCAATTTCTTCCCTCACAAACTACCTGTCGTCACCGACAATAACAGAAATGTCCCGATTGAAGAGAAATTCTTAGATAAACCAAGTCTACCGAATTTCCATAGACTAGCCAATCACATTATAACACCTTATTTTAAGTACACTGCATTATTTAAGCTGTCGTCTCAGAGAAAAACATGATTAGAAAGTGTTTTAGATTGGCCTAATTTCATTAAAACAAACAAAAGCTATTACATTTCTGGAAATAGTTTTCATTTGCATCTACAAAATTAGTTCCATAATTTACAACTGCAATACTAACATTTCACTTACCTACGCTAATCTTAAACACTGCAGAACAAAATGTAATAGCAAGAAAGCTTAATGCTATTTCAGACATATCTAACTAACATAATTACATGTCTCAAAACACAGCTTTAGCGATTCTGGATCGAGATTTCTGACCTTCTAATCTTGCTTCAAGTAGCTTTTCCTTTAAAGTTTCAGATTTATCAAATTCCGGAGATGCCAACTTCGACATCCACTTCTGCACGGGACTTGCAAGAACTGGCTCAACGCAAGTATCTTCCTTGATTTCACTTTCAGGATGAATTCTGTCACCTTCGGATGACGTTGACTGATTTCTATTTAAGCTAAATCGTGCTTGCAATGCCGCTATGTTATTTTTTCTTAACCCGCCCTTTCGCTTCATAGGTTTTGAATTCATTTTCTCCTCAAGATAGCATTCTGATGGCATAATACCTGCTCGTGTAGAATTGCATGTACTCTGTCTTTTACCTGCACTCTTCATTTGTTCAAAACGCGAACCACTATCCCCTCCATCTCGAGGTGCACTTAAGGTCTCGTTTAAAAGAAACGATTCTCTCCTTGACCGATTGTTTATCGCCTCATTGCCAAACCTATCATCTTTCTCTAATCCATTGTGGTGTCTAGCTTCAAGAAAGGTTTCTATATCCAGACTTAACTTGTCTACAATTGTATTATTTTCAGTGGAATCGTTGTTAGCATCTGCTAGTCTCATTTGCATCCTCTCATCGAGCCATGCTTCTGAAATATGGAGAACCAAGCTATCAGGTTTTCCGCAACCAATATGATGCATCTCAGGTTTGTGCATTAGGGATCGCACTTCTTGTTCGTAATCCCTTATTCCCTCGGCAAACTCATCGCACAAATTTTCTAGCAAAATCCTTGCTTTCCTCTCTCTTTCTAGTTCTTTCAAGGCATTGGAGAAACCATTTTTAACTTCAGAAAGCTCTCGAGCTAGCTTGCGGTCCTGGCTTTCTACGTACTTCCTTAACTTCCTCTCAGAATCTAGCTCTTTTTGTGCTGACTGAATGACATCTTTGATTCGATCTTGCATTTTATTTTTCCTTACGACTTTATCTTCCGCAACTTCCTTCATTATGTCATTCATTTCCTGCCTGTTGCTTTCTCTCTCTTTCAGCAATTCCTTTATCTGCAATTGAGAATGTTGTAGTTCCAGTTTTAATGATTTTGACGATGACATATTGCACGATTGTTTTTCTTCTAGACTCCAAATTCGATTCAGTATCTTGAGTAATTCCTCTGATGTCTTGAGGCTATAACTCGAACCCACCATCTTGCCCTTTAAGTCCAAAGACCTATTAGGAGCTGTTCGAGGGTTATAAGGAACAACCTGCGAAGAAGAACGGCTTCTCAGTAACAGGGGAAAACAGCCGTGTAACTGAAATATTGTACGCGAAACATACGGGAAACAGAAATGCGAAACTACTTCATTACCTCCATAGAGCTATCACAGCTGGCAGAAGATAGAGGCTTTAGGGCATGACCCTTTCTATCAACGGATGACCGATGTTGATTCGTTTGTTGTGCAACACGTCTTTTAGATGGAATTTCCCTTGCTTGCTGGAATTATCAGAATAAAATTCTTACCATATGATAAAAACTATCAAAAGTTAAATATGTTATTTAATGTTTCACAATCTATTGTAACAGAGTTTTGCAAACAGAAAACCTACATGACAACTATGATTTAAGCAATTGCAACGAATTTAGGTAATTAGTGAAAGATTGAAGTCTACCAAACAGCAATATACATAATGAGAAAGCAATAATTAGAGTATTATCCCTAATTGACATAAAAACAGAGAGTAATGTCTCTAATTGACCCTACGCACAAGCATTTTGGAGACATTTTTATATAAAAACACTCAACTATGTAAGCAGTCAAATCACTAGGCTACTATTTAAAGAAAACAACCAAAATATCATCACTGAAGTAAAATCAAACAAAATGTGCATAAAAAAACCTTAAAATGCCAAAAGAGAAAGCAAAATTAGCAGACCTGATGAGGTGGGGAATTAGGAGGGTCAACCAGATGGGTAGGCTCAATGTTCTTCTTTTTGGGACCGAGATTATGGGGGGTTTTAGAAAGTGGAAATTGAAGGTGGGGCTGAATCTCCCAAAGATTGGCGCAAAGTTTTCTAGCGGAGACATTAGAGTTGGTATTCAGAAATTCTTGAATAGGGTTGTTGTTGTTTGCCTCCAGTGAAGAGAGCTCGAGCCGCCAAGTAGGCGACGGTGTAGATGGGCCGCCTGTTTTGCCTACCAGTATCAGCCCTCCGTTAAATTTTAAGTTTGTCTTACTCTTCTTCTTCGGCTCCGTTTCTTCATTCTTTTTGCCGTTTCTTTGTCTCTCCGCCATAACTTTCACCAGACCTTACTCTGTTCTTCCCATTTGTCTTCAAATTTGAAACTCCGGCTTCTTCTTCTTCTTTCAGCTTTCAATTTCTTTTCACTTATTTTGTCTGCGACTGTTAGTTTCCTCTTTCTCACTCTGTTTCTTGGCCGACTGAAACTTTTACATACGTGGCTTTCCTTCTATTTCTAATTTGTTACTATTTCTTTTTTATAATTTTTTAATAAACATTTTCTTTTTTCAATTTTTTGATACATGTTACTCCTTTATTTTAATTTGTCCGACCAACGGGGTGCTATTGAAAGCCAAAAATACGAAATAGGGTGCTATTGAAGAAATTACAAGGTGAGGGTGCAATTGAAAAAAAATTGAAAGGTCGGTAGTTTTTCAGACCTTAAGCCAATTTTAAAAAATATCAATCATTATTCTATCTGTTTATTTTATTTGTCTATCTAATTGAAATTATACCTACCAAAAAAATATTATTATTCGCTTTAAATTATAAATATATATACTTATATAACCCTTTAAATAATAAATATTTAAATGAAATTACAGTCATCTACTTAAGAAGGAGTGTGTTATCTAAAATAATTAAATGATTTTGAAATTTTAAAAAATCAAATAATTATAATTATATATATGGCAAAACTCAGTAAATAGCTTCTAAAATATATTATGACAATAACCTTTTAATATATATTATATAATTTGAATATAAAAATAAAAAGTTGAAAATAATAGACGGATTTCCCAAATATATGGCCATTACAAATATGCTTAACTATGATTAATTTACAGATGAAATGATTGCTAATATATTTTCTTTTTTTTTTGTCTGAATTGCTAATATATATTCATTCGTAATGAGCTTCTAAAATTAATAGTGCTAAACCATAGTAATACCAGGTATAATAATTAAGTTATACAATGATGAGCAAGTATCTATCTGGGGCCAAGATTAGATATTAACAATAAGTTATTGACCATGCGGTATTTTTGTGTTGATCACTGACCCAAACAGACATGTAGCCCTATAATAATCAAACTCAAATCCGAAACTCACTTCAATTTTTTCCAGTAAAGCCTGTCAGAAACAACCAGATTTTCTCGTGCTGTTGTTTCTTTTAAAACCATAATTTTATGCCATTATTTTATACTAATACTGGTCATCTTGTACAAATAGCAAGCAACTCGAATTAATTAGTCACTAATGCCTTTAATTTGAATCAATTATCACATCTTAAAAATGTGTATTATGTCTTGACAGTGAAAAAAGGACCGCAAGACTCCAAAAATGGACCACTTAATATATGTTTCGTGTGGTCCAAAAGGCCTGCAAATACAAATATAAACTCATAAATACTCACAATATCCCAAATATATTTGATCCAAAACAAAAAGAGTTTTTGAAAAGTTATACTATATTGCATGAGTATGAGTAAACTATATTATAATTATTTTCCATACAGGATATGGTAGTTTGTAGAAAGAAACTGCAAATATGAAATAATCAAGACATACTTTTTTTTTATTGTTTCCATTTCATGAAACATGCATAATAATACAATATTACAAAGAATTCATTCAACAAAGACGTGCCTGTCATTTTCATGATTCACATCCCATGTTTGAATGGTTACAAATTTTATATTACTAATCGGCGAAATAAAAACAATGATTTCCAAGTTCTCGATCATAAACATTTGCGGCCTTGATCTGAATTCCTGATGCAAAGAATCAATCAATAAATAAATATTTAAGGTGTCGAGAAATGCATAGATATTTCGTGCAATGTGAATTACCAATTGGCAGTTGCGAAATCCACAGAATCTTCTATGAGAAATATTTGTTCAAGGAAATCTTGGAAGCGACTGGAATAATCGGGCGGCTTTATAGCAGAGATTGATTTCGAATCAAATTGGATTGATTTGTAAAGATGCTCAATACGCTTGTACACATTGAACTTGTTATAGAAGTCCACAACTTGAAAATATAACATTACGCTGAAGCTTTCCGGTGACTCTCCTCCTGTCGTATTTGTTCGTACTGCGCGTGCAGCCATTCCTCTACAGCTTCTCCTCATTTCAGGGCTGCAATTGTAATAAGCATGTCGTAAGTTACCGTTCAAATTGTGATATTTCAAGTTAAAAGATCCGGTTTACCTATTAGGCTCCGTGCAGGCATCAGCGAAACTCAATTGCGAATCCTCAAATTCATCTGAAGAGCAGCTAGAGATAGTGTCGCTATCAGATGAAGGTGCGGGAGAAGAAGATGCAGAGATCGAGTTCTTGCTGTATATACTTGGGCTATCCACTGAACCTTCAGAAGTATCAAGAAAACATAAGAAAATAAAGAATTAAGCCTGCAGTGTTTAAATTAGAGTTAAACTTTAACATGTTCTGTAGTTACAACCTAAACTTTAAATCTTATCAATATCAAACATAAAAAATTATCAAGAAAAATATATAGTCTCAGCATTCACATTGATAGTTCGTGTTTGACAGTGTCGAATTTTGCAGTTCGTATTGTAATTACAAAACACGACAAAGTTCTTGAGTATAAGGTCTTACCAGTATATGAAGTTTGCATAGCTAAACCGATTAAAAGACTGTATTCAATTATACCAGCCGCCTCTAGAAATTCACAATCAATCTTGATTTGCCTGTTGGAGAAACGATACGAAAATTTAAGATCAGTAAGAATGTTAATTAATTAGTAGGAAAAACAATCTTGATTTCGCCTGTTACGAAATTAACTTACGCTAAGAGTCTTTCTCTAACCAATGGATTCAGGTAAAAGCAAAAATCAAAATCTGAATCCTTATGAATGATGTACTCATCAACTCTATATTTCTGAACCTTTCGTCCTTTCGACGAGCCTTTGAGACTATAAACTCCGAAAATGTTCCTATCCAGTGGAATAGGATTTGCAAAAATAGTGAAGTAAACCTGTTGATACAGAAACAATGATTAACTCCGCCATTAAAACGATATAGAAATGAAAACAACATCAGAATCTAGTTTACCTTAAGACCTCCGAGTTGTCTAACAGAATGAAGTCCGTACAATCTGAGCAATAGTGAAGAATTATTCCTCTTCACATGTCCACAGTAATTCTGAAGAGTTTCCAGGATTACCTATGCAATGAATCAGGGCTTGTCAGAATGGCTTAAAAATCTAAATTAAAATTACAGAAAACCCTAATTTTGAAGTGGTCTCCGTTTCACCTTCATTTCAGATTTTCTCAGGATTTTGATCACGAACCGTCCGTCGGTGGATAGAACAATCAGACGACCTGGTTTTCCTGGCGAAGAAACCTCCTTCAGGATGTCCTTCGAACACAGCAACATAGCGTATTCACCGGAATTAATCATCCTCTCGTGCTCTTGAATGTTTCTGTTATACAATCAAAATTACAATTATTACATTAAGAATGCAAAAAACAAAACAATGTCCGATTGATATTCAGAAAATTTATAAAATTGGAAATAGAAAAAAAACCTGAAAATATCAGGACAATAATCCTTCCATTCTAGCTCGGTAATTCTGCCATGATAATTAGATTCGTCGAGATGGTATTGCACCCTTTTGCATCGGACATCTTTTGTTGCATCCGACGAATTTTTATGATCTTTTGTCTCCGCCATTAAATTTTTTTATTTTCAAAAACAAGCGAAAATTTCTGATTGTAGAGGATGTTAAAAAAAACCCCAATTAAGAAAATTGGGGTTTTTTTTATCCTAAATCAGAGAAGCCAAGGGTAGATTTTGTTCTTCAAGAATTGAGTAACATTAAGATATGTTGTGAAAATATTAAAATGTGCGACGAGTTTATATACGTTTGGTGCAGCGGTTTTTTGTTTTTATGATTCTTGAAAAGTTAGGTTATTACCAGTGACACTGTTATTTCAGTTATGTTTTTCGGGTCGTGAATCGAAAAAAAAGGGGGAATTTGGCGCCTGACTTAGTCATGAGTCAATTAATAATTCGTTTATCTTAGCTTGGTTTAACCAATTTAATTCAACAATAAACTAAAAGGACTTGTTCAAAACAGACGAGTTTTTCATTAATTTGTTTAATTTTTTGGTCCGAAATGCAAATTTTCAGCTTAACAATATTATTGTTAATTTGCTGGTCAAGGTCGTCAAGACATAAAAAGTCTTATTCCTTCCGAATTGTATGTTCTTTTGATAAACAAATTGCAGAATTTTGATTCAAAATCAGGCAACAATTACATGTTCAACTATAAACAAGGATGGGTTTGGTGGTCGCATTATTATTTTTTAATATCTTAACAAAAAAAATTCAAATGTTAACATTTCGCGAGTTACTTAGTATCGATTCGAAAAGGAAATTGAGATTAATTTAAAAAGTTTAAATCGAACTCGAGTTTGAGCTATTCGAATTTTACTTTGAGCTAAACTCGAATATAAATTAGAGAGGCCTGCGAGTGTAAACGAGTCTCCTACACGCATAAAATAATTATTTTATATTTTTACTATATTGATTTTTACATGTTCAAATTTAAAGATAAATCACCTTAATTAGTTAAATTCTATACTAAAAATGATACTGCAAATATAATAACTTTTTAATAATTTTTTTTATAATTTAAGGATGGTGCCCGATACCAAATTTAAATTTTTGATTCCTTTCGAATTTATATTACACACTCGAATTCAAGCTCGATCTTTGATATATTTTGGACAGGACTCGTTTACAATCCTGTCATTCTTAAGAGCACATCTCTGCATAATTTACAAATAAATAAAAGCCCATAAACTCTCCTAGACCTTTAAGTCATTTCCAATGGGGGACGACAAATTTCATTTTAATGTTAGCTACAAACTGTAGCTAACATTAAAATGAAATTTGTCAACTTGCCTTTAAATTTAATATTTATATTTTAAATCTGAGTTTCAGTGAAAATTCATGTGGGCACGTACCCAACTTTTTTTCATCCACATCAATATTTAATTAGAGTAATTGTTTAAGTCTGGCACCACATGTAAAAAACACAAATTTAATACAAATACATCATGCACTATAGCAACTTCATTTAATTTTTGTTTATTTTAAGATTGATTTAAATTTTTCAGTAATTTATCTTTTAATCCATAATAAATATTCTTTCTTTTTTCATATTTAATTTTAACTAATAACTGATTACTATTTAAAAAAAATTATTATACAAAACTAAATATATATTAATAAAAGTTTTTTGATTGTATTTTACTTTCTAAGAATGTAGAAATTTATAATTAATTACATTTTCTTCTAAGAATATATATGACACTGTAAATTTAATTGAAGAATTGTATTGGTGTAATTATAAAATTGAGAAATAATGTTATATTCATAAAATAAATAAAAAGATTATAAACAGAATATTTTCCTTGATTTCATAAATTATAATATTATATTTAGAACAAATTTGATAAATTTATAATGTTTTGGTAACAATTAATTGCAAAATGGTGTTTACATATATGGGCCTATATATCAGAGGGCCCAAGAGAAATATGATCGAGCCAGAAAGCCCAGATGGAGCCAGTATTTATGGTAAGTATCTCAATTGTATATAGAATGAAAATTATTGGACTTTGCTTTCGAGTTGTACTTTTAAGTGCATGGAACAGTCATATTTTACTCCTATTGAACAAAAAGTTAAAATGTAAAAGTTGTGGTACATAGCATTGCTTTTCAGTTTTCATAGTATTACACAGATTCTTCGCATCACATATGAAAGCAACTTTGCTAGTTGCTTCAGGCTACTTCACCCAACAAAACAAAAAAATTATAGCTCTTTTCGCGGTGCAAAGATAATTATCGAGTAATTATTCGCAAGAAATATGCCACATTATTTTACGATACACTTCTTAACGTTTATATATTTTACTTAATCTATTTAAAACAATCAACATGTCTAAAAGCAATTTACATATTTATAAGAGGGCAATCAAAAAAAAAACATATTTATAAGAGAAGTTTTTATATATACAGGTTCATAAACTTTTTGATGTACCCGACCAATTAAATGTTGGAAAATGAAAAACAAAGGAAAAAATGTAAGAATTTGACATGGCATATTAGTTGCATTGGATAATTTCTCATATCATCAACTCATAAGAGAAAAAAAACACCAAAATATGACAAAAATTAAGTGGTATGAGAACCCATTTCAGACTGTGAAGCTGCAAAAGGCAGTTTAACAGAGGACAGATCATCACAATTTTTTTGTCATCATGAAAAATTTGTAGTGGATGCAAAAAATAATATTCTCATCTTCATGAATGAGCAGCTCTATCTGCTGTTACATTTTCTATGAACTTTTCCAGAACAAATTTCGTAATGATTAAAAATCAGAGCTAAAACAAACAAAATTTAAAATATAGGCATCTCACAGAAAGTTGCCAACACAGCCACTTTCATATAAATTAGTAACATTTATGGCTCAATCTCAAGCCTGGGTTCGAAGCAAAAACCAGTAAAGAGCTGAAGTGGGAACCTCTTTGTCACCGGGCATTTCTGTGACCACTTCCATTGTTTCAGATTCATGTCAAAAACAAGAAGAGCTGGAGCTCCATAACTCTGGATGTATATAAGCTCATCCGTGCCGCTGCTACCGAATACGTCGTCCAACTCCCCAAATCCTTGGAAATACTTGTGCGGCATACGGCCCATCTCTTGCCATTCTCTACCGTTCAGGATCCATATACCGATACCCTTAATTATGTCAGGACGATCAGGTTTACCAATTCCGCCCACCATTACCAGCTTATCCTTCAAATTCATCAAACGGCCACAAGTAAGCGGACACGGTACTGGGATGAAACTCATTATTAACAGACCGTGAGAAGATCGACTGGAGAGATTGTACGTGATTAAACCGTGACGATTCTCTGGCATACCGCCTCCGGTTGAGTAGATTAAAACATACAAAACCCCACCGCAGATCACACTCTCGTGGCCGCTTCTCCACCCTGTCATAACCTCACTCCAGGAAGTCAGCCACATCCGCGTATCAGAATCGTAAGTATAAATAGTGAGATCCCACTGAAAAAAGTTTCCCGGGACTTCTTTAGACTTCACAATCGATATTGTATACCCGTGTGCAATTCTGTCAACTGAAATTGCAAGTGCACTGTAATCAGCAATTTTTAAACCCAACGGCTCCTCGAGCTTCTTGCAGAATTTGGTGATAGGGTTGCAGACATATAACTTGCTTCTCCTGTCGTTGTCCATGAAGCAAACCAAACCACAAGATGAAGCAATAGACAAATTGGATGTTTCGATCCAGGGGAGATCGATGCCATACCATTTCCGAAGAATTGGATCATAGGCATAGCCAACAGGTTCATCCGAGCTTGTAAACATAAAGTACCACGGCTTTTGTGACAGAACACGCGAGAAGTTCCATAAAAACCTCCTCGAACTAACGATCTCACGCCATCTTTTACACACAGAACCTGCTCTGAAGATGCTAGCGATGGGAAGATACGCCAGAATCCGTTCCAACAAATCATCAGGTAAAATTAAGTCCAGAGAAATTGCATTATTTTCTTTATTGCATTCATCACTAAGCTCTGAGAACGAATCAAAATCCTCAACATCTCTCGCCACATCATCATAGCAATCATTGATCCACGACGTCTCTCCCTCCATGATGAACAGGCAACGAACTGCAAAACGGAACAAAATCAAAACAATTTACACAAAACTCCTCATCATGAACAAAAGAAGTTCAAGCAAAATTCAAAATTTATGACTACTAAAGAGTTAAACAGTGTTGTATTGGCAACAAGGATTAAAGGACAGGAGAGGCAAAAGGAATCTTGCATTACTACACAGCCGTCAGATCACTTCCAAGGGAGAAACAGAGCCGTGCAACAATGACATTGCATTAATAACCGAACCTAAAAAGCAAACAAAGCTAAGTATAGGAACCGTAGTCATAATCAGACCATCTTCCATATCTCTGATTAAGGTCTCATTTTCTTTAAAATTCCAGATTGTAGATACCCAAAGTAAATGAATATATCAGAATCTGACACCACCCTAACTAGCTATTACCATTGCTCTTTATTATCCATAACAAAATCAAATCTCATCTCATAAATGCTAAAAACCACTAAACAAACAAAATAAAAGATTTCAAGAACGGATTAATATTAAACACGAAAGAACAACTCTTTATCATATCTCTAGCACAGTGAATAAGAAACTAAAACAACTTTTAATGCATACCCAGAAGCAAAAACTACTCAATAATCAATACAAGAAACCAAAAAATTAAACAGGGGCAAAAAAAACCTGAAATTCAAAACTTATCATTTCCCATATCACACATTAATCACTAAGTTATAACTACAGACAAGAATTATAAAGCAAAAACGATAGTATTTTGAACAACAATTCTTACAAGAACAAGTTTTTTAACTGATCCAACACAATTAATCTTAATTTAAACATCAGACCCTAAATAATAGAAAAATGTTAGGTAGAGGTAAAAGAAATCAGGGCAAGCTTAGTTTTCAGTCAAAATCAAAGCCCCACTTTGTAAAAAAAACATTCCCATCAATAACTAAACCAAACATTACAAAAAACAGACAGATCACAGAAAAACACCCACTACAGAAATAACAGCTCAAAAAACATAAAGCAAATAAATTTAGATAAAAAATGAAAAACCCACCTGCTTTTTGAGCTGGGTTTTGTTCAGATTCAAAGAAAAAAACAAGAGAAATGCAAAAGGGGAGATAACGATGACATGAGTCGCTGGAGATTTGGGTGGTGAGCGATGCTAAAGCAGCCCATTTGAGAGAATTAAAGAGAGAGAAATGGGTTTGGTTTAGTTTGGGTTTGGGTTTGGTTCGAAGATATAGTAAAAACGACAGGCAGGGAATTATGAGAGAAGGCGGTTTTTCTATAAGGGAAGGAAAGTGTGTTGTTTTTCTTGCTTTTTAGTGGAACGCGTGTCGGCGCGTGTCTGCGTTAAAAACATGAAGATGGTGAAGATGAAGGGACATGAGGTGTTAATCAAGCAACAGCTATTGCCTTAATAAGCTCAATTTTAAAGAAAAAAACGTTAAAACGCATTTTGGGTGTTTTTTTAAAGAGTGTTTATTGTATGTTACCGTTCCGCCACGTTCTTTTTATAATAAACCGTAAACATTTGAAATATGAAATTTTTTAATTTATTTTTATAGGAAAAAATAAAAAAAATAATTAAAATATTTTCTATTGCAAATGTTCATTGGTTTGTTATGAATATGATATGGCACAACCCATATGGCATACACATTTTTTTTATCATTTAATTTTTCACAGAGCTAAAATACTAGTATTATTTTGTTGTATAGATAATATGGTGTAATAATTGTATTGTATAATTTTTTATATTTTAATTATTTATTGAAGAGAAATTTTTAATGAAAAAAAAAAGTAACAGTTTTCTTGATCATTCACAAAATTTCAATGTACTCAGTTTTTGTCGATGAAAAAAATCAAACCGACCGATGTTCAGCCTAATTTAAGCTATAGTTTATCGGTATATTTTGTGTATTTTGTCCATTATCAAAAGGGAGAAAAGAATAATGCTGTCTTACTCATTATACCCTCACATTTTCTTTTTCTTTTTAACTTTCAGAAATTGATAAATTAACTCAAATTTTTCGTGTAAAATAAAAACGTTATGTCAGCATTACTGTTCTTCTTCCATCTCTTTGATTGCAATTTGTTTGTGAATTGTGTTTCCCATTTCTTGGGTTTTGGTATATACTTTACCCAGTCATGAGCTGGTTAGTAGATACCAATTTTGCACATGGGGTTAACTTTTTTTTCCTCTTTTTGCCCACATTGGCTTTCTAACAGGAGTGTTTATCCCATGCAACCGTTGCGCCACGTCATTTTTACATCAAGCCAATGAGCATTTGCGATAGGGAATCTTTTAATTATTACTTATTTTTTTTATCATTCAATTTTCCACATGGCTAACGCACAATTGGTTTGTTGCACGAATGACATGGCGCAACGGTTGCGTGCAATAATTTTTCTTCTAACAGTAGCCAAAGAAAGTGAATCCTTTGGCCCTGATGCTTCCTTTTCACCCTTCTTCTTTGGATTGAGATTCCCGGAATCATGTTCACGATTTATACTATTTATTTAATATAGATTAATTTAATTAAAATTATACTTTTTTTATCTATACTGTTCATTTTACAATAAACAATATAAATTGTAAATATGACCCCTCAAGTTCAAATAAATTTAAAGAAATTCTAATCTTTCTTCTTTACATCTTTTGCCTAATGAATCAACTCTTTTCCCTATTTTAAGTCAAAAAAAAGTATCAAAAAGTATGAAATTAGCCCTCCTAATCTTTCTAATTACCTATTTTATACCAAGAATTAAGTTTTTTTTAGAGGATGAGTGAGATTTTCATTTTGGTATTTTTATGTTTTTGAGCTACTTTTATAAGTGTGAATTAAAGTTTAAATCAAGACTCGTTATTCATTGTAAAACACTAAATTAGTATTTAAAGCAATTCGATGAATATCATCATAATTTATGGGTCTAAGTATACTTGATCAATTGGTTAGGTATCTGTCTGATCTGTCTATATCTAGTTTACTTACATCGAATTAGACACTTAATATCTATTATGTCCGGTCTGAGACTAAATTCATATTAAGCTTGTTCGTTTATATACCAAAGTTTTATATAATAGCAACAAAACAATCTCCTTCGAATCCGTATAAATTCATTTTATAGATCAAATTTGGATGACAACCGTTAGGTCTGAATTAAACTCATGCCGAACTTGAACTTGTGTATACAATTTAGATCCGATTTGACTCGACCCGGACAGTCCAGCTCCGATCCATGATGAGGCTAGTCACAAGTATCTATTTCATTGGCATCACCATTGAGAAAAGGTCACATACTAAGCTGATGTGAATGAAAAACATTTTAATTGGTCTGGGCAGGCGATGCTAACACAATCAACATTTGGCTTTTACCCTTTAATTAGATTATAAAAGCAATACTCCACAAGATAAAACAAGAGAAAGAATTGGAAGAACATATACTATAGGATATGCTATTGAGTCCAAACATAAAAGGAATTCTTATAATTGTATTCTAAAGCATAATACAAACAAAAAAGAAGGATTACTAATTTTAATTAATTATTTCTAATTTCCTCATTCCTTTGCTCATATAATGCAAGCAAATGAGTCGACATAAGATTCAGAGCATGTGGGTATATGCATTGACTTTATAAATATTTTAGAACAGTTTTATAGTACTAAAAATAATTAGGGTTAGTGGTAAGACCATGCACAATAGCAAGTAATTTTGTGCAACATTAAGTCATGTGTCACTTACAATAGTTTATTTCCTATATATTAGTAATATATTTGCATTGAGTTTTAAAAATCCCCAATCTTTGTCTTAAGAAAAAGCCCATGAAACATGAAATCATGGGTGAGAAATTGATAGAGATTGGAGCCTGAGGTGGTGGCCATGGCACTGCTGCTAACCCAACTTTTGAAAGGGATGTTTGGCACTTGGGTGATTGGTAATTTATCCTTTTCAAGCCCTTTTTGTTAATTTTAGGAATTAAATTACAGTTATTCTTTGCTAAATCCACCTTTATTTTAATCTTAAATGTTCTTAGATACAAATAGAAAATTTTGCACTTTCCCTTTATGATATATGTTATGACAACTATTGTTATTTTTGTGTATGATGATTGATTATTGAATGGAATTTGTTAAGAATATTCCACATATTGTTAAAAAATTAAGATAATGATATGTATAATGTTTTTTATATATATAAAGCTACCGTCCAATGACCGGAATCACTGCACCGATTACTTCGTATCGGTCAGATAAGATCCGTAAAGAAAACAAAAATATCACATAAGGTTTTTAAAGTTGCTCTATACCCATATTCAATTCAAACCTAAAAACTCTAATAAAAGGAAAATGAACAATTACCACTACACTTCAATTCCGCTGTTTAAAAAAAATTAATTAATATCAAAGCTGGTCTATCTATTAATTTTTTGATTTATGAATTCTTAAATTATAATTTTAAAGAAAGTTTTAGTTTCAAATGAAAATTGAATGTACATTTACGATTAGATTCGAGAAAAGTATTACGGTTACGGAAGATATTGTTAAAATAAAGACATTAATATTTATAATTTTATCCTTTTCTTGTTTTCGACTGAATCAGCGAACATTAGGCTGTTGAATGCACAAATTCACAATGCCACGTTTATTAAATGGCATGAAAAATTGTGACATAATTATGAAGCGATGAAATTTGCTAGGAATGATCATGAGTTGGTCGACGCCAAAGATGCCAACATTTTAAGTTTAGTGTGGGATTGTGAAATGGCTATGGCCAGTGTGCACCTAGAACAAGATAAGCTAGTGGAGGCTGCAATCAAACAGAAAGAGACGAGACATTGTTGAAAATCTTGCAATGAATCATTGCAGATGGGCGACCACAATGAGTGATGTTTTTTTGCACCCATTAATATGTCAACACAAATTATACATAACCCAAAAAAATCTGTGTGATGGAAACCTACAAATAAGTTAAATTAACTTATTAGTATATTTTTGTAATATTTAGGTTTAATCGTTGAAACACCTCTTCGTTTCGATTTTTTCGTTTATGACTTATATTTTTAATATCTTTAATTTTATTCCATTTTTTAAATTTTAGTTTCAATTGTTGTCATTAGTTTAAATTCGAGAGTGAAAAAAAAATTCAAAAATACTATTCATATTTCTTCATGTTTGAAATTTGTGATGGTACAAACGCAAATTGTAACAATATGAAGGGCATATTTCAACTTTATTCACTCAAAATTATAAAATGGCTATAATTGATATTTAAAATTGTAAAGTAAGTTAGAGCCGAGGACTTTATAAGTTTAATTTGTAAACAAAAGTGTGAGAAATATATGTCGTCATTGTTACTAAATGTGCCATATTGATAAAAAAAAATTCAAGAAATATTGATAATTTGATATCTACAATTTATGTGTTTGTGTAGGAAGAAGAAATTAGATTTTGAAAAGGAAGGAATTTTAAGAAATGTGAGATAAAGTATACAAAAAATTGTTTAATATTCGAACATTCTTATTAATTACGTGCATATTAAAATGTGAGTAGCAATTGGTAGTTGAAATTTGTGGGGTCTATGAAGTGCATCACATACATAAATAATTTGATTATAGGTCATCATGAATAGAGTGGTTTCTTTGGGCATAGTTCATTGTTATGGAGTCTTTCATTACATTACAAGGAAAAATGGAAGACAGGTCATGGCCTTTAACAAAGAATGAATTTAGTGGAAACAACATAGAAGATGAATCATAATATCAAAGGGTTTTTTTTCTTGGATTTTCAAAAATAGATAAAGTTAACCAAGGATGAATATGCTACAAATATAAAAATTATATTAAAAGTTTTAGCATATGATTTTTTAAACTTAAATTCAAAAATTGAATATTTTTGTGCATAAAAAATTAATTGGAAAAAGATAAATCAAGTCGTGGATTTCGCGAAATGTTATAAAAGACCACAATAATAAACAAAGTTCGGTTAAAGTGAAAAATTTGATTAGTAATATCAGTCGATAAGCTATTGTAGAGCTCAAAATTTGATGGTTTTTGTTTTTTTCTTAATAAAAGTGGTAGATGTCTAAATCTAAAGGCCTAATCATCCAAAAATACCTCACATTTTTTTGTTTTTGTTTAAAAATATCATTCATTTTTAATAAGTTTTAAATATTTTAAAATGCTCTTAAAGTTGAACTGTGTGTCAAATATAAATACTATATTAGAACATTTTTAAAGTGAAAAGAATTTAATTTGAAAAAATTCATACAATTGAAATTAAAAAATTAAAAAATAGAGTAAAATTATAATTTTAAAAATTTGAGACAAGCTAAAAAAAGTTATTGAGATATTAAGCAAATTTTAGACCTATAGATACATGGAATTCATGTTGTCCGTATAGGTTTAAAATGGTGAAATGATTTGGACATAATTAGATGTAATTTAGTAGGTTTCGTTGAAACCCCACCAAATCAGGTAAAGAAGATCGCCCACTACTCAAGTTGAAGCCAAGTAATTTTACTATTTAAAGAAAACTAGATGGCTCAAGTACAACTACTACTCTCCCCGCCAAAAACATCCCTGTTATGGAATAAGTTTACATTTTAGTCCCAAATCAAATTGATAATTTAAGAAAATTGAGGGGAAGAAAACAAGTAAACAAACAAGAATAGCCAATTAGGTCGATGTCACATCCAAAAACGTAAAATGATTGTTAAAATAAGAGGTAAAAAGGAGAAGAATAAATGAAGGGAGGGTGAAATTGAAGAAATTTATAAAATTGGGCAGCAGATAGCGTACGGGACGGAGCAGGTTAAAACATCGAAACGGCGTAAAATCCGGAGCAGAAGAAAGAGAGCCATGGGAAACAAATTAAAAAAAATTAAAGATTTGGTTTGATTTGGCAATAATTAAATAGAAACTTATCAATCAATCAAGTCCTTTTCGAGGTCTTACGGAGCTGCAGATCTACAACTGTGGCCTGGTTTGCTAGCTGAGCTTCCCCACACCTCAATATTTACTTGCCATGGCCTGCTTCACTTCATATTTGTAAATGTAATTACCACGCCACCTGCTCTGCTCCTGCTATGACTTTCATTGATACTAGTAGTATGGCCAAGCTTTGCTTTGGCTTTCTAATTTTATTATCATAATAAATAATTAATATTATATAGATATTTTATTTAAGTAAAGTATGTTTAATAATAATTTTATCTTTTTAATAATTACATATCATTAATTTTTGAAATTATATCACTTTTTAAAACTATAATTATATCTTAATAGGAATTGTATTAAGAAAAATAATATCAATATAAATTTATTTTATCAAAGTAAAAAATAATAATATAAATTAAGAACACTAACACATATTATAAAATTACTTTAAAATTATCATATTTTAAATTATTGATTCAAATTAAATATTAAAAATTCAAAATAATTTTCTTATGAAGACAATAATAGATAAAATTTAAATAATTATAGTTTGAAAACATTAATTAGTAAATTATTAAAATATAAAATTAAATATATATTTTAGGCACAAAAGAATATTAATCTTTTATAATAAGTCCTTTATATTGCCATGCGGCAAAAAACAATTATTGTATTCAATTTTTTTTTATCTAATATGAGACAAAAATGTTAGAAGAAGAAAAGAGCATTTGCATTTAAATTGTAGTAAAACAATAATTTTACTATTTATATATTTAAATTAATAATTATATTTTATAGAATGATATGATACTGGTTATTTTGGGTATAATTTTTTTTTTTGTATATTTAATATGTATTTAGATTAGTTTTATTTTATTCTAACAATCATATGACTATTTAAAAACTTGAAAGAAAGAAACTCAAAAAAATAAAATGGATTCTAATTAATTGAAAAATCATTTTTTTCTTCATATAGAAAAAGAGAAGATTTTTTTTTATAAACACTTAAAATTAATTAATTTTATATGTTCATTTCATCTATTATTATAATCACTACTCATGTCATCACTTTTTAGATAACTAATTGTCATTATTTGTAAATAATAATTTTTTTTAGTTATTTTAAATTTATATTATTTTATTATATTCATCAAGATTATATTCGTGGATGAAGATAGAAGATTCAAGTTATAAGCCCACTTATCCTTTTGACTAAATTTTTATATATCTGAATATTCAATTTATTTTAATTTATTATATATTTAAATTAAAAATGCACATATAGTGTGCGCGCTCTTGTAAAAAAAATAACTTCATAAAATTTAAAATAAAATATAAATAATTTCATTATTTTATTTTCTATATATCCATTATGGTATTTTTCTTATCCCAATTAACAAAATAAAACAATTGTAACTGTATACTATTTTATTAAATACATTTATTTTAGTATTAAATTAATAAAATTTCATCATTTAAATAATTAATTAATTTTACACAAATAATTAAATTGTTAAAAGATAAAACCTAAGGGTTGAAGTGTAACATTTATAGTTAGAAGGAGGAGAAATACTATTTTTCCACCTTATTTTAACTTATTAGGCATTAGTATAATGTAATTATGTAAACCTATAAAACGTTAGCTCTGTATATCACTACAATGTCGTTCTACCATTTTAAAAGTCCACTGTGTGAATTTTGCTTCATTTCTTTCTGTCGTTTATAATTGATGTCGTTTTCTTTCAATTTTAATGTATAGTATAATAGTTCGATGCAACCGGCGGCATATCATTTACTAGCTAGACCACCGGAAAAAAGATACAGCAAGGCCCAGTCTAGTCGACTTGAGGCCCAGCCTAAATGTAATCCTTTTGTTGGGCTATAAGTCTATGATCCATTGCACCAAGTAATGGACAAGCACAACACAAACGCATAATATTCAAACCAAAATCACATCCCAATTACTACTGAATGAGTTCCGCCCGAATTTGTTCGCGTCTGGCCCATAAATATGTCGACGAAGACCGAGTCATCGGAACAAATACCTTCCTCACGAGGTTCGGTTGAATCAAATCTGAATATTTTTTTTGAAAAAATCATAAAACTATTTTTTTTAAAAAAAAACTTCAGTTTTAAAAAATGTACTTTAAATTCAAAAATTTCATTTTTGTATAGAAAATAAAAATTTTACTTTTAAATTTTGTTTGAATAGTATATATTGAAGATGCATATCACATGCTTTAAAAATCCATAGATGATATTTCTTTAAGACATATCCCATAAGAAGCGTATAAAGTGACTTTTTAAAGTATAGAGTGTAAATATAAAGCATATATATATATATATTAAAATATTAAATAAAGTAAAAAATTGCCTAAATTTGAAAAAATAAATTCTCAGTCATCATTTGAAAGAGAATGATTCGCATTCTCGGTACGAATAATTTGTATAATGCAATTTTTGTTTGAGAATGTATATTTTTGATTTTTTGACCGATTTTAGGTCAGTCTTCTTATGATTTTTCTTTATTTTATTTGCATTAAAATCCACAAGTATCTAAGTTCAAGTTTGTATTATATTTACATACGAACTTAGCCTTTTATAATTTGTTTAATTTTAATATTAGTCTAAAATAATTCAATCTGAACCCGCATAAATTTCATTTGTAAACTGTACTTGAGTAGGTATACATCAGATTCATATTGAATTCGAGCAAAATTTAAACTTACATTTCCAGTGGCAATTACACTCATCAATCAGAGTCAGCTTGCCTACCACATCTACCTATCCTTTAAATCAAAAATGGTACCAACTGACTCCTGAAACAACTAAACATTACCTTTCTATTTTCTTTTACTTCCCACAATTCAAACACTATCAGCTTTCTAACGGCAGAAAAAAATTCAAATTGTGCACAATGAATGTTGTACATAAACACAAGAAGAGAGACTAAGATGATCTCCACCGTTGATCTTTGATGCAATCTTGATCTAACGGACTATACTCACTAAACATGCAACAATCAAAATCTTGGCCGTTGATCAATTTTCCTTCCCGGACCCACTCATACCTGAAAGATTCTGTGCAGACATACACATGGTAAGCTTCTTCTGTTTCAGCAACCCACAAAAGAATCCTCCACCGTCCGATGATGATCTGAAGTGATTTCCCGCCAAATTCCTAACCGTATTCCAATCTTTCAACGCCGTAGATGAAGCAGAAGAAGAAGAAGTGGTAGAATCGGCACCATCAGATGAAAAATCCCCAGAATCACAGCAAGAATTCTCGCCGCCACCAACCTCATCCATCGACACCGATTTCTTTAAATCGCGCGGAGGCAACTGCCGTCTCCGGCGACCAATACTCTCTCCCATAAGATCCCGAAACCCAATCGCCGAGGCAGTATTAAACGTGGCATAATCAGAACCGTCGCTCACCGTAGCACCGATGTTGAGAACGCCGTGGAATCTTCCAGAAGGACGGCGAATCTGAAGAGCAATACACGACGGAGTTCTGGTTTGGTTAACAGGGGAATAAAGTGGGATGTTGCTGATAAGAAAACGAACGGTCCCGATTAAAGTATCACGGAAGCAACCAACGGCGCTGATCTCGAAGGTGACACCGGAAGTTTCGCTGGAGAGAAACTCGGGAGTGACTTTAAAGAGGAATTTATCGTTCCAAGTAGGATTTTCGCCGCCGACACGGTCAATGCGGGTTCGGAGTTTGATGGCGGAATCGACCCAAACGACGGCGTACGTTTGCATCTGCCGGAGATTATTTGACAATGGCTTTAAATCTTGGGCTGAAATCAAGTTGATTTCTAGAATTTTGGGTGTTTCCATGGTGGGATTTGTGTTTCTTGATTAGGGTTTTTAATAAGAATTTAGGGTTTTTAGGGTATGATCAAGATTCAAGAAACACTTAGAACAACCAAGAAAACAGTAAGACTATGAAGCATGATCACCGCCAACTGGCATTGACACAGAGTCAGAGTGACGGAGAGAAATGTTGTCAATGACAAAAATAACCTCAAACGGATCTATTTTCTGTTTAGACTGAGCTGCTTAACTTCGTGATTTTATCCTAGTAACACTATTACGTGGCACTTGGTGATACGTGCATCTTCCTTTCAGGTTTTTTTGCTAAACAATCAAAAATTTCTTAATTAATTTATTTAATTTTATAGATTAACAATTATTCATTTCTCTGCTAAATAAAAATTAATTTACCCCTTAACTTATAAGCCATGGTTAATTACCACATATTTTAATCTTATAATTAATTTAGTCATAAATTTGTTTTTTTTAATCAATTTTGTCCCATTTTGACATAATAATTATTATCGGAGAGAGCAACATATGCGGAATCAACTGGAAAAATAGTGTAAATTAATTAAAAAAACGTTTGAGACTAAATTGATTATAAAATTAAAATACAAGATAATTAACCATCTGTTATAAGTTGAGGGACAAATTATAATACATCATCTGTTTCTGAAGAGATTAATGGAATGAATTAGTAAAGATGAGAATATGAACTTAGTATACACTATGAGACATTCTGCAATATTAGCATTGCGTAAGTTTACATACAAATCCCTCGTACTTAACACGACTTCAACAAAAGATGACAACTTTGAGGGAAGAAATCAACAATAAAAGAATTATCAAATTAATTCCTACTTTCAGTGGCTACTAATCTCAAAAAAATATGAACTTCAATCTACAATAGCTTTGAATTAATAATTGTTGAGTTTGAATTTTCCGAGTTTTCGGGAGACGGTTTCACGTATTTCCCGATTACCTTCTGCCGTTGTTTACCCTTCATCCTCTTTAGTTTATCTTTACTTTGTTGCCGCCTCTTCTCTTTCTGCTGATTCCGGAGAATCCTTTCTTTCTCGAAAATGCCTTGCCAGATAACCTCTCCGGTTGATGGCCATAACCACCTTTTCTTGGGATTGTCAGAATCTGCCTCTTCCGCCAAGTCCTCATCCATGCTTTTTAGGGTAGCGTATGAGAACCATTTGATCCGCATCTTTCCCCTCCGACTCTTCATCTTGTGCTGTTCCTGCATTATTCCAGTCTCGGAGTCCACGTACACCATATGCCTTGCACTATGATATGCCCAAACATTGACGAGCAGCTCGAGAACTTGTGAGTAGCAATGCTTGTCCTGCAAACAAAATTTATTTTTCAAACCCCGACAGGCGAGTTCAAAGAGACAACAGAAGATTATTCCTCAAAAGAACATAAACCTACAGAAACAAAGCTACCTTCAATAAACTCAGATAACAATGCCCGCTCTGGTGGTGCACATCATACATTTGCTGATCCAATGCATCTACAAACATTCTGCATTGACATTTATTCAAGCTTAACATTTCGTTTTAGTTTACGACAAGCATAAAGAATGGACAAGGTTCAACTTTCGGGTTACAAAGGCGAAAAACAGCTTAACATACCTTGAAAACATTACAAACTCTTGAAATGACCTGGTTGGCAGAGCCCAACTCTGCATGACAGACCACGTGTCACCGTCATTAGGCATCGGTGGTAAAGCATCCAGATCTTGCTTGATGCCATACATCATCTTAAAGGCCTCGGAGAATGCCCACCTTTAATCAGTCGTCGAAAGGACAAAATCAAACCAAAGTTTAAATGAGAACGGAGATAGAAGATAATTTGGGACATAAATATGGATAAAAAAATTGAAGTAAATGCAATAGATGCAAACTTACTTGCAATTGCCAGCATTAATAGCATCACAAAATGACCAAAAATCATTTTGCACCTGGTTTCTAGGATCTGTATCCATGCGAACCCAAAAGTAGAGTGTATCCCCGTGCCTCCGTGTTTCGATTGCATCTAATAACGCCTTTTCAGCAGTCCGAGATAAAGATGTCTGCATATTCCCCCCAGAATTATAATTAGAAGTGTAAATGGCAAGAAACAAGAAGTTTGGAATTCTTATACTTAATAGTCACTTTGGATCACTAAACTTTAGGTACATAACAAAACCGCATTTTAAGCATTTTAAAGTTTTTACAAACATCTTGGTTTATTTCAGTAATTTTTTTGTTTTTCCTTTTATCTATAAATTCTTTTACTCCTTAGACAAAGGAATAGCTAGTCATGGTCCAGGGTCAGCCAGACATTTTATCATACTAACACATGCAAGATTGTTCTGACAAGATCAATATAATATTTAAAGGGCCCAAAATGTTTAAGTTCCAAAAAATTAGGATTTTCTAAGTCAGACAAATACAGATGATTTCCACCTTTTTTTTTCTGTAAAGAAACTACATATGATTAAGCAATAAAAAATAATATATGTACAAAAGAAACAGGAACTAAAGATATACCTTCCTCGCAGTTGCCCTCCAAGATTGAAACCCTATCCAAGGATTTTTGTGAATAGGGTCAATCTTATATGCAATTGCAAAAAATGCTCCATATTCACCGAGAACATCTCGATAGTATGGATTGCTAAGAAGTGGTAGACGAGAGGATGCATCAACATCATCCATCCTGGGTCTTCTACCTTTTGTAGACTGCCACAATAGCAAGTACATCAAAATCAGATAGCAAAAGCTTCATGCTCTTGCAGGAGTTGTTAATATTTTTAATTAAAATTGGATCGTCACAAAAGCTCAAAAAATAAGGTACAGTAGTCTTTGATTAGAAGAATGATATAAAATGATAAACAAGTTTCAACCAACGAATATCATCTTGCAGACATGATGTATGACTCTTAAACAAAATACTCAATAACCTTAATAAAAAATCTACATAGCATCTTAATAGAACTAATTCGGACTAGGTAAAAGAATGAAGAACAGATAGGCAAACTCACCAGTCCTATTCCACGATAAAGTGAACTACTGTGAAGAAAAGACCAGGTTGCTTCCCCAAGGTATGGTTCGTATATGCACAATGGTTGACCTGTTCTCTCGAGCTCCCTTTCATCCCTTTCATGTAACTCATTTCTAGATCGGTCGACCCTTTTGGCACTTCGATATACTTCCTCCCATGTACCATGAGGTTGAACTGTTCGATCTTTTAGCTGCATGATATCGAAAGAATATCAAATTTCCTTACTCAAAAAGGGGTGTAATGTACTAAAGAGAACAAGAAGGACAGTTCAGCATAGCATTTGTTCGAGGATCATTAATTTCCAAGATTCTTACCTCTTGTTCCTCTCTTCTCTTTCTCGCGTAAAGTATCTGATTGTTTTTCTCTTCTTCCCAAATGTCATATGAGAATGATTCATCGTTGGAACCTACAGAATTATAGATTTCTCTTTGGGCATGGTTCCACTGCTCCTCAACCTTAGTCAAGAATCTAGAACTTCTCAAAGTGCTATCTTCATAGGTCGAATTCGAAAACGCCTCAAATAGATCCCAGCGCCATTCTTCTATTAACTTCGAAGGAATCTGCACAATAGCCTTCGGAATTGCAACTTCTGAAGAGAGCTTAATTATGTTTTCGAGCAGATAAGCATAACCTTCAACAGTTTCTGCAACCATCATATTTTTAGCAGTGAATTTTCCCACTGAAGCAATGTTGCGAGCTAAAGGAGATAGTTTTCCGTTAGAAATCACTTGGGACATAATCTGCGTCAGAACCCGGATGTTCTCCTTAGGAAAAAGATAGCCGTTCACTCTGTCATCAACCTAATTGTCATTGCTAATACAGTCAGTAAAATGTTTAAAAGACAAAAGAAGAATGAAAAAAAAATGTGTTGGACAAAGAGAAAAGAAACACTAGCAATTAGAAGCATACATATTTCCTGATCATAAACAGATCTGGCGCTATGATGGGTTTCCCGATGCACATGGCTTTCATCAAAATTTCTGGAAATGATTGCTCCTCATGGAAGGATCCGTATATAACAATATCAGCTGCGTCTAGAAAACTACCTGCATTTCCATCAACAGCTATGTGCTTAACAGAACTTCTTGGATAATGTAGGTTAATAGCAATTGCCTGAGGATAAAATAAGATGAAGGAATTAGCTTGAATTTTTTACAACAGGGAGCCAAGATCAGCAGGTATAGTATAATGCATACCTCAACAGCCACACTGTAATTACTTGTTGAATTCCAGCTAAAAACAATGATTTTGATATGAGAATTTGATTTATCATCGTATGAGGGATCTAGGAGAAGTGGTGATAATGCCTGCAAAATGAGTGCATGCTCCAGCCACAGACCTCTATACAGAAACTGACTTCCTACAATTGCAATAACCATATCATCAGGCCCATAACCCATCTTCAGACGCATGCTTTCTTTGTATAATGCTGCCATAGAATCTGCTTCCCATGCGTTGCCAGGTGAACCAGGCACAACATAATAATTCCCAGAATCAAATGCTGAGTACATCATCTGTATTTTAAAAATCAAATCACTGGAGATAAATAAGGACTTTAGCACCAGTGCTAAAAGCACGAGATTTGCATAAGGACAGTTATAAAAAAAAGATTTTTGTTTGAAACTCACAAAATATAATTTAGAATTTTTAAGATAAAAATAAGCTTATCAGACGTAATCAGAGTGCTGTAACTTAAAAACAGTCTCTCGTTGAAAAAAGGAAAAGAATAAGAATATCTATAGCAACTATTGCTTAAAAATAAACCTTTGTTCATGAGAGAAAATACTTTATGATAAGTAATTACCGGTAGGGCATGGTTTGGGAAGACAACTACGGTAGCACGGTTGAAAACTCTTTTCCAGTCATTCAAAAGCTCAGTTTGCCCATCTGAAGAGTATTGCCGTGAACGAACAGCAAGCGTATTTTCATGGATGGTCCATATAAGAGGAATGGACTTGAAAGGTTCCTGCATAAAACTGTAAAAAATGAAATCAATCGAGATCAGAATTATCACAGAGATCCTGCATAAAAATGTTAATTGGCTTGGACAAGTCAGGCTTCTAGCAGATAAACTCCATCATGGCAGGCTGACTTCTGATGAATGTTCAAACTAAATGGAAGTGAAGAATTCATCACAGAGATCAGAATCATCCAGGCATACAGCAATGGCAGTAATGCGTAGTATTGACATCAAGCAGATTTGAACAAGAATTAAACAAAAAGAAAAAACATCTTACCATGAAAATATAACCTTGGCCTCAAGTGAGTGCACAAGTATGCCGTCAAAACTGCAAAAGCAAAGCACCGAAATTAGATATAGTAACAAAGTCAGTGATTCCATGAGACAAACAATTCCAATAATTTGATCATCACACAGGCAAAAAAAATCAAAGCATTTAAATAATTTAACAGAAAACCGGCCTTGATACAGTTCAGCTTTCTGAATCATTCAAAAGCATATAAATGAGTTGTTTTGATTAACCATCCCTAATAAACATGGTACAACCAATGGCTTGTCTCCTAGAACAGTAATAAATATTACAAAGCTTAAGTTTAGAACTTCAGAAGAAGTACGAACTAAAATGTAGTTCTAGGATTGTCTAAGCAACTTGAGAGAAATCCATACAAGACAATAAGTGAGTCGTTTGTGATAGACGATCATCAACAATGATTGTGCGTCACATGCAATAGTGTCACACTGACCAAACAAAGAAATTAGTGTAAAATTAGATGTTCTCGAACAGTTTCTTCTTTAACTTCATTTCAATATTAATTACAGTAGAAATGTTCTTAGTATGTAACAAAATTGTTTGCCTGACTTCATACATTAGCCAATCAACAGAAATCTCCATCATGTGATTTTTCTGGAAAATTGTGACTGGAACTCCTATGCTTTTCCATATGTCATGCACGGGACCATCCTTGACTGAAAAAACCTGCAAACAAATGGCAGTCAGTTTGATTTATAGCCAACTGAAGAAACCTCATGTCCATCGATCATGGTGTTGAAAACTTAAATTAAGCTCAAGTATTACCCAACTAAAAAGACTAACCAATGTAATCCTCTCTCGTGAAAAAAAGTCAATAACTAGATAAAGAAATAAAACATCCATTTCGCTAAGAATTCAAAGCACTATGTCAATCAAACTCAACCTCCATTAGAGCATAACTACCAAGTTCATATTAGTAACTCCTTCTTGCCAAAAACAACTCCACATAATTTATAAAAATAAGCCAATAAACAACATAATCTTTATATACCTATGTGGGTTCCGGGATTGGCCTTAGCTCAAATACACACACTTAAATCACAAGTGAGAGAGGATTGGTTTTGTGGGGTTAAAGTTAAAGCACAAAACATTCTAAAATTTCAATGAAGCAATGTCATTTCCCTCTTCATCTAAAGTCTAAGTGCCTAATATTAACTATCCAATGTAGCAAATAGAGAGGTCAATAAGAAACCTGAATTGCATAACCAATCTCTTGCAATGCAGTTGCAACAGTCACCATCGTCAGTTGCTGCGGATCAGCAAACAGATCCGCAAAGACCTACAAGCGAACACCAACATAACATGAATCAATTGAAACGAAAATTCGATGAATTCAAAACAAAACATTACACATCAAATTCAACAATGACAACAAACAAAAACAAACACTAACCAATGCAAGCTGGGGTTTCCTATATCCAAAACGAACTCGAGTTCTATTAAATCCAGACAAAGATAAATTCACCTCTCTATTTTCCTTAAATTTCTCTAAAACCTTAACAGGCTCAAACACTATATCTTCACCAAAATCCAAAGTACCCATTAGTTTCAAATACAACAAATCCCCAGAAACAGCCTCATTTCTCCTCAAAGAAACCTCTGATTTATCAACAACATAACCAGGTAAAAACATCTGAAAAAGAACAACAAAGAACAAAAAAACAGCAACAGTACAAATCCATTGGAGATAATCCAGCTTCTTAAACAGCAAGAACCGTGAGAATCTCGATCTGGGTCTTTGTAATAAAAACGGGTATCTATTACCAGCTGAAGAGGAGCGTAGAAGACTCTCTCTTTTCAATGGAACCCCGTTTTCTAAAGAACCCATCTGTTTTTTTCTATCAGTTATTACAGTGCGCCCATGAAATTAGCTCCAAAATAAAGTACAGTGGCAATTGAAGATGATGCTTGTGAGTACAGTAATAGATGGAGAAAGATTATTGATTGAAAGTGATGAAGCTAAAGTGGATTAAAGAGTGAGTGGACTGTTCAAAACATGCGGATGTTAATTGACTAGTTAAATAGGAAATTTGTTGACTATTTTATTTCCTGTAATGTAAAATGATGATTTTTTTTAGTAAGAACCTACTAAAAAATAAGGATCTCCTGTAATGAATTCTCTAATGTTTGTTTTTTTTAATTAGCAAACAAAATATTTTTCCTTTATTAAAAATATGTATTTTCCTTTATAATTTTGTTAATAAAAAATATTTTTATTAAAGTAATTTGTATTTTTTCAAAAAAATATACATTTTTAAATTATTTTTCCCGTTTTCATAAATTAATTTTTTATATAGTTTAAGTTTGTATACTTACTATAATTTTAACTAATTTTAGTTTATGTAATATATTATATATATTTTATAAATAATTAACTATAATTTTTTGGAATTAAGAATTATTTATACTTTAATAAGAGATAAAATTATTAAAAATAATTCTTTAAAATTATACAAATAATTATTTTTTTATCCATTTAAGAATAAAAAGATAACTACTCTTTTTAAAATGAAAAGAGTATATTTGTTTTCTACTACTCCCTTTATCCCATTTTAAAAGTTTCATTTGACTTTATCCCTATTATTTAGTGATAGTAGAATTTTCCATAGATCTCTTTTAAGATAACTAAAAGAATGATAAAATATGATATTTAATGGAAAAATATTTAAAAATAATAATAAATTTTTTTAAATATGACATGTTAAAATAGAATATGAGACATTTTAAACGGGATAGAGAGACTAGTAAATTAATTAGGAGGGATGAAGGATTGAATATTAAGGCATGCTATTTAAAGAAAAAACAATTAAGATTTGTCACTTTCTTTATTATGAAGATCTTAATAAAAGAAGCAACTTCTAGCTATCAATGGAATTCTATTTACCAAGAAGCTAAAATGCGTTAATTTAGGGGGAAAAATCACTCGTTAATATTTGTCCATTAAACAAAAAAATCTGTTTTGATATTAAAAGAATAGTTTTAAAAAGTACGGAAACTTTGATGAAGTTGCGTGTCCCGTTTCGGAAACTGGAAACTCATAAGAAAATGTTTCGGGCCGTTTCCGTAAATAAAAAAAATATATGGTTATAAAAAAAACCTAAAAAAATTTCAACAAATAATTTTTCTTGAATCAATTATTCACGATTGTTATTGTTTATTTTATCTACAACAAAATTTATCTTCCTACTTTTGTTGGGTTGAATTATGTTTGATTTATTTTATTAATTGGCATAAATATATAAATAAAATTTAATAAATGTAACATTTTATAATTTCTAATATTATGAATATATTCCTATATGTTTATTATTTACACGTTTTCCTCACGTTCTGTGTCGTTCATTTTAAAAATTTGTCGTTTTCCCGTGTCCGTTTCGTGTCGTTTCCGTTTCCGTGCTACCTAGGTTTGAAGTACTTATCGTAAGAGATTAATTATTTTTGGGTATAAAAATACTGTACAATGTTATCGAATAATATGGATAATGTCAGCACAAGTATATGTAGTTTTCTTTCACTGTTTTAAAAATATTTTTGAATTGTACACTACTGCCGACACTTCCTCTTCATTTAAATTCATTAAAAAAACTATAGCAATTGACAAGAAATAGTATTTCTTAATTATTTTCTTCAAATAGGTAAACCTATTACTACATCTCAATGCCTAAATCTATTTGAATCAGAAATTAAATTTACTATGAAAATCATTTCTTATTCTAGTTATTGGATGGCGTGTTAATTTAAGTTATCTCTTAGTTAATTAAAATGAGCAATTACTTGTAAATTACGCATTTGAATGTCATAACACTAATTTATACTCTGCAAATGGCTAAAAAGATGAGATCATTTGGATTGTGATTGGAATTGGATTCAAATAAGCTAAATTCATCGGAAAGTCCATGTACTTTAATCTTTTTTTTTTTTATCTTTTATCAAACTTTTTATTTTTAAAGAGTTCTTTCTCTTAATTTTGTGTATTTGTAGTTCTTTGCACGGAATGACAGAAGACGTTTAGCGCGAAAGAAAAGGACCGTGGTTATAAAAGACTTTTTATAACTGAAAAATTTAATAAGAACGGGTAGAATAAAGCCGATAGTATATGAACTTTAGAATAGATTAAACCTAAAAATTAAAGAATGTTTTGCCTCCATCAACTGGCGTGGCAGCATTAGACGCAATATATTTTAAATAATATCCACCAGATCTCAAAAAAATGCTTCGTTGCTCGTTTAGTACATCAAATTGTATTTCTGCAAAAAAAGTTAAGCAACTACTTCTCATTCCCATTAATTTCATCTCTAGAACAGGGAATAATAGCTCATTTTAACAACAATAATAACACTCCTGCAGCTCCCTTATGTAATGAATTTACTAATGAAGGAAAAAAGATCAGGACCGTTAGACTCGGATGCTCCCTATGCTTCAAAATGATCGAGGGACTATAAGTTGGTGGGTGAAAATAACCCAATTTGCAACTTGGTTTCTCCAGAAGAGAACTGTGACCGGTCCTTCTAAGGTCTTCAACTCAAAATTTTCCAAGTGGCGACTCTTGAGCATAATCATCTACCAACCAGAGGCCATAATCATGAAAGCGCTTTATCTTCTTGTCAAAACCCGTAATGTAGTTGTTGTGAATGATAACATGTTTTCCTTTGGTTTCCTGCACCCATGTCGCGTTCTTAAAATATAATCCTCCCGTGGGGAATGCTGCTTGTGGCAGCAGGTAGAGGTCCACCTGCATATCATACCGTGAACTTAACAAGAGTCAGAAGATCGGAATTTACTGTGCATTGGAACAAATTTAAACAATGGCGTAGACTAAGTCAACAGCTAAAGTCTTCAAGAATATCGATCAGGATTATAAGGTAATTCTAGACGTTTGAATGACCAATTCCAGTATTGCGGTCTCTAATAAAGTAAAAAGACAATAATGAGACAGGAAACAGAACAAACCTGTCCAGCAGTTTTCATTAATGCCCAGTTAAAACCAGGCTGATCATTTGTTTTCTTTGCTTTAGACCATGTCTGAGCTTGAAGTTCCTCAATCCACTTCTTCATGACTAGTTTTGCTCCATCAGTAGGGCGCAGGAAAATCATACAGCTACAGATATAAGTTCGCCCCTTTTTCCCAGGAGGCGGCAAATCATGGGAATGATCTAGAGGCTTCACCTGGACATCCAAAAGACGCATTGAGAATTTTATGATAAAGATAGCAAATTTCCCTATGTACAACAGTACGAGCAAAGAAGATTAATGTAGAAAATCACGAACGTGCACCATTTGATCAATGAACAAGGTTGTAGAAAAGGCTAAATAATTACAAAATTCTAAAAAATGCATTTTAAGACCGCATACCATCAAAGTTGGTGTAAGTTAAGCTTATGTCAACACCAATGCAGTGCAGTGCTCCCCTAGCCAAACTTCACTACCTAAATATGATGGTCTATTCCAATTTCAAATGCTAACCATAGCTCATTTTAAAGCAGCTATTATGTTGAGAATATACAAAACATGAGTATAAGGTCGGATGCCATGTAGGGAGAAAATTGGTTTCCTTTCACAATTTCAACTTTCAACAACTTTACATCCAACCTCTTCACTGTCAAAAAAACACTAGTCTCCACACATCAGACACGTACAAAATGGTATGCAAAGCCATGGAAAATTGATATTGTGAATTTCAAACATTTGATGGCCAAACAGAACACAAGTTCAGTTCTAGTCGCTAATAGCACCGCCGCAGATACTTTACAACAAGTAAATGCACTTAAACGAGTAGTATAGAATACACTTACAGCCGCCATGTCATCAGTGAAGTACACATCATGCTTTCCCTGAAAATATGGGAAAGGATCTCCTAACCAAACCATATCGACATCATTGTACATGACATTATACCCAAGCTCCAAAAGATCCAGCAAGTGCCGAGGTCTCCTTGATGTGAAATTAAAAAACCCCTACGCAAAGTACCAAAAAATCCAAAATCTCAGCATTTCCAAAGCTTCCAAAAATGCAAGAATTTCAATCCAATCAAATTCTATCACTCATTTTTTCTTTTGCAAAGGTTACACTTGCAAGAATTCAATTCAATCAACTTAAAAATTCAAGTTAATGTCCATGATATTTCAAGAACTCAATACACATGATTAATTAACCAATCAGTAACTAATCAATTATAAACCTAACTATTACACTAACATTATCATTTCAATTAGCTGCATCAGAACCCTAATTACAAAAATTCCGGCAAACATATACCTGAGAACCAAATTTATGAGCGGTTTGCGACTCCGGAGCCGGAGGAACCAGCACAGCATGCCCCGGCCACCGCTCATTTACCTTATACAGCGTCGCATAATCTTCAGCAATAACCAGCACTTGATCTTGATGCTTTTGCCTCGTAATACTAATCAACCAGTTACTAAGAAACGGTAAATAAGGCTCACTAACAGCACAAACAATCACAGTCCCGTTCTTGGCAACAAACGACGCCGCTTGATGCAACGTGTACTGACGCCATTTAGTAACGGAAGAAGATTGTTTCATAGAAGAGAATATTCCGTGAGGTAACTCCGTCCATGGCATGAAGACGCCGAGAATTAACAGAAGAGATAACAGAATTACAATACCGGTACGGCTGAAGATTGAAATTTGTTTCTGAGAATCGGATGGATTATCTTGATTTGATAATGGGTGAGGATCTGAGAGCGAATTGTGGAGTGGTCTTTGGTGTAGAAATGATGTCATTTCTACAATTTTCTTGGATTTTCTCAGATATGCATTTAAAAAGTGTTTGGATCGAGAGAATTTATGGTTGCATAAGTTTAACGATTGAGAACAGATCTGTGATTTTTGAGAATGGTTTTCAGTGTTGAGTGTGAGTAACAGAACAACTGAATGATGAGTTTATACTCGGGCGCAATTATAAATATTAAATATTACACCTTTTTTAATTGTCCATTTTTAACAGCATATTAAAACAAAATTAAAATTTTATTCAAATGACAAATCAATCTTGCATAGATATATTAAAAATTTAATATATTAACAAATATGTTTTATACTCCACTAATTAAACTAAAGTGCAGTATTAGATGCGCAAGTAACAGGACAGTCAGAATCCTAATTTGATTATGATTAGGCTTCCGAATTTGATTATGATTAGACTTCCTATTTTGATTATGACTATTTTAGACTGTATATATATACATCTGTAAACAACAAATCAAAAACACAGAATTGTTATTATTCAATTGTACAATTGCTTTCATCTTCTCTAATTATTTACATGGTATCGGAGCCTATCTGATCCTTTATCTAAACACAAACCATAAAATTCTAAAACCATACTATGTCGAAAGAAGCTGAGGATGCCGCCGCCGTCCCACACGCTGCCGCCGCCGCTGTACCGAACTTCAAATCTCCATATTATCTTCACCCTTCGGATTACCCGGGACTTAAAATTTGTCCGGTGACTCTAAAAGGCGAAAACTACGAAGAATGGTCTTCTTCCATGATAAATTCTTTGGCAGCTAAACGCAAACTCGGTTTCAATGATGGCCGAATTACGATACCATCTGCCAATATTGATTTGATTGAAGATTGGCAGATGGTAAACTCTATGCTTATAGGTTGGATCGTCCAATCCATTGATCCTTCCCTTAGGTCTTCCATCACCTATTTTCCCACTGTCAAAGAATTATGGGATGATCTGAAGCAGCGTTTTTCAGTTGGGAATGGCCCCGAAAGCTTCAACTACGATGCGATATCATCTCTTGCAGACAGAATGGGAAATCGGTATCAGATTATTATACGACTCTCAAAAAATTAAGGGAGGAATTGGCGACATACGTTCCACCCAATACATGTTCATGTGGTGGTTGTAAGTGTGAGATTACTGCAACCATAAACAAAGAACGTGATGAAGAAAAAATTCACCAATTTTTAATTGGCCTTGACGACTCTGCGTTTGGTTCTCTTCGCTCCACCATATTGGCTCAAGAACCATTGTTACCTATTGCTCGCATTTATTCTCTTATTGTTCAGCAGGAGCGATTAACAACTGTAGTTACAAATCGTGAGTCACCTACGGACGCAACTGCATTTGTTGCTCGCAAATTCACATCTCCTTCCAAAGACACTGTCTTAATCGACAAAAAGAATCTGACTTGTACTCACTACAATGGAAAGGGTCATGACGTTTCCATTTGTTTCAAACTTCACGGTTTCCCTGATTGGTGGAAAGAGCGCGCTGCTGCCAGACGTGGATCCTCATCAACACCTGAACACACATCTTCTAATCCTAGTATGACTCGCAATTCCGGTACTGCCAATGCTGTGCAGCCTGCTGTTTCATCCTCCGCTCCTGCTCAGTCCCTCACTACTCAGGATCGTCAAGCTTTTGGTCCAGCACTTACTAATGACCAATGGACTGCGGTTCTTAATCTTTACAACTCTATGAATGTTACGTCCGACAAGTCAGGTAAACTTTTTTGGATATTAGATACAGGCGCATCTTTCCACATGACAGGCGATAGATCTCTTCTTCGGGATATCATCTCGGTTCCTCCTATTGCTATCATTTTACCGGATGGTCGCGTTTCATCGGCTGTTCATACCGGCAGTTTGACGTTTGATTCAATTCAGCTTCACAACGTCTTATACATACCAAATTTAGATTGTCATTTATTGTCTTTATATCAGCTTGTTCATGATCTACGCCTGCTTGTTCTAATGACTGATCGTGTGGTTGTTTTACAGGAAATCAGTACGAGGATTATGATTGGCGTGGGTAAGCCGCGAAACGGGGTCTATTGGCTGCAGACGTTCTCATCGGATAGTCGTGCTTCTTCTGCTCAGTCTTCAACATCATCTGCTAGTCTTTGGCACAACCGTCTCGGTCATCCTTCTGCATCAACTTTGTCTTCTATTATTACTTTGGCTTTAGATAGTTCTAGTTTATCTACAATAAATCCTTGTGATGTATGTTACAAGTCTAAGCAAACTCGTTTGTCTTTTCCTGCAAGCTATAATAAAGCAGATTGTTTAGTTGATCTTATACGCTGCGATGTATGGGGACCATATAGTACACCTTCTTCTAGTGGTGCCTCTTATTTTCTTACTATTTTAGATGATTACTCTGGGGCTGTCTGGGTACATCTGTTCGTTTCCAAGACTGAGGTTTCAACTTTACTGCGTAATTTATTTGCCATGGTTAGCACACAGTTTCGTAAACAGATTCGACGAGTGCGTGCCGACAATGGCACTGAGTTCCTCCCACTTCGACCTTTCTTTGCCTCCAATGGTGTTGTAATTGAAACATCATGTGTGTCTACACCGCAACAAAACGGACGTGTCGAACGAAAGCATCGCCATCTTCTTAATGTGGCTCGTGCCTTGCGCTTTACAGCTCATCTTCCGCTGGATTTTTGGGGTGAGTGCGTCTCTACAGCTGTGTTCCTTATCAATCGCACTCCCTCTTCTGCTATTGAGGGCCGAACGCCATATGAATTACTTTATGGTCGTGCTCCCTCCTATGATTCTCTACGTGTCTTCGGGTCTCTTTGCTTTGCTGCGCAAGTTCCAAAACATGGTGACAAGTTTAGCAGTCGAAGTCGGAAGTGTATATTTGTCGGCTATCCACAGGGTAAGAAAGGGTGGTTATTATATGATCTAGAGACCCGGGTTATATTTGCAAGCCGGGATGTAGTATTCTACGAATCACATTTTCCTTTCTCTCTTGGAAATACCTCGGCGTCAGGTCAACTACAGGACCGATCTCCGGCTGTCTTTGATGACACTTCACCGTCAGATGAACAACCCGACAGGGGGAGTTCAGAAACCGCTGCTATACCTCCAACGGAGGTGATCCTACCACCCATTACTCCGCAAGTTTCTCCACAAACAGAAATCGCGCCAACTTCTATTTCGCGCAGCGATCGTATTCGCCGGCCACCATCTCATCTAAACGACTATGTTTGTCGTACTACTCGCCATATAGACTCTGTCGGCACTTCATCAATACCCATGTCCTCTTCACATACCTCGGGTACTTGGTTTCCTATCGAAAATTTTGTTTCTTGTGCTAAATTTTCTGCTTCCCATAGTAGTTTTCTTGCAGCGGTTACCGCTGGCGATGAACCGACTCATTTCAGTCAGGCCATTAATCATCAACATTGGCGGGATGCAAAGAGTGCAGAACTCAATGCTCTTTCCGCTAATCACACATGGACACTTACTCCTTTACCACCCGGGAAACATCCAATTGGATCCAAATGGGTCTATCGTATTAAGTACAACTCAAATGGGACTATTGAACGATATAAGGCGCGACTTGTTGTGCTTGGTAATCGCCAAGTTGAGGGCGTTGATTTTAATGAGACGTTTGCCCCTGTTGCACGCATGGCCTCAGTGCGTGTGTTTCTATCCGTCGCATCCGTTCGGCAATGGGAGCTTCATCAAATGGAGGTCCATAACGCTTTCCTTCATGGAGACTTAGATGAGGAGGTGTATATGAATCCACCTCTGGGTCTTCTCGGTGTCCCTCCTGGTCATGTTTGTCGTCTTCGCAAGTCTCTCTATGAACTACGGCAAGCTCCGCGTAATTGGTTTGCAAAATTGGCATCCGCTTTGCGTCATTATGGCTTCAAACAGAGCTATGCAGATTACTCATTGTTCTCTTATTTTCGACATCAGACATGTATTCATGTTCTAGTCTATGTTGATGATCTCATCATTGCCGGTAATGACTCTGCTACTATAGCTCGTTTTAAGATTTACTTAAGTTCTTGTTTCCATATGAAGGATTTGGGGGCTTTGAAGTACTTTTTGGGTATTGAGATAGCTCGAAGCGACAAGGGTCTTTTTCTTTCTCAGCGAAAGTATGCGTTGGATATTCTTTCCGAGTCCGGTCTTTTGGGAGCTAAGCCGGCCGCTTTTCCCATGGATCAAAATCATCATCTTGCGTCCTCTACTGCTGAATTGCTCAATATCGGCGTCTTATTGGCCGGTTCATATATCTTACTATTACTCGACCCGAGATCTCCTACTCTGTGCATATGCTAGCACAATTTATGCAAACACCTACTCGTGATCATTGGCAAGCTGCTCTTCGTCTATTACACTATATAAAGGGGAGTCCGAGCAAGGGCCTACTCCTTTCTGCTTCAAGCTCTTTACAGTTGCGTGCTTTTTGTGATTCCGACTGGGCTGCCTGTCCTACTACTCGACAGTCTATCACTGGTTTCTTCATTCAGTTGGGTGTATCACCTATTTCTTGGAAGACTAAAAAGCAGGTAACTATTTCTCGGTCGTCTGCTGAGGCTGAGTATCGTTCTATGACCTCTACATGTTGTGAGCTCATCTGGCTAAAGTCTTTGCTTCTTATTTTAAAAAATTTATTATTAAAACTTATAATGAACAAGAATTTTGGTATAAAAAAAAACTTTTTGAAAAAGAACAACTATAAAAAAACATAAAAGATTATTTAATAATATAATAATAATATGCTACATAAAAGAAAAATCACTTAAAGATAATTGTTAATTATATTTAATTGAGGAATAAGAAAAGTTAGTTGTTGAAACTAGGGGTGAGCACGGTTCGAAAATATCCGGGGATCGGAAAATTTCTGGAACCAAACCAAAAACTGGAGATATCAAAAATGGAATTTCCGGATCCGTACTAATAATCGGTTCGATTCGGGAATTTATTTTTTAATACGGTTCGGTACGGAAATTCGATTCTAACGGTTCGGTGCGGTTCGGTATGAATATCACCAGAATCACTGATATTACTTTATTTATATTATGGTCTCTACATATATTATTTTGACTCTTTAAATTATTAGTATTATTTTTTTATTTTATTTACATTATCATCATCTTGAAAGTTTAATAAAATGTTAACTTCCCACAAAATAAATTTGATAAGATCTCTAACAAGTTCTCCCAATGAAAAAATTTGACAACAAATAAAAAAAAAGTTAGAATACCAAAATTTGCAAATGCTATTCAATGCTCATCTAAATAATTGAATAAACATGAAGAGGTTTATATGTACAAGCAACCTACTCGCTTGAATTATCTAATTCTCCATTTCCAAGTAATTTTATGTAAAATTTGATCATATTAACTCCTTTTGCATTATTAATCACATATTAAAAGATGAGTTGACAATTAATTAAACCAAAAGACTGTGAATGAATGTAGGTTTAAAAAAATTGCATCGAAGATCTTATTTAAAGGAGAACACATTGAAAGAAGCTGAAATCTTGAAATAGTAAAAGACGGTAACCCGACAATCACCCTCTTATTGAAATAGATAAATAAAATGTATTTGATATGATTTAAATTTATATAATTTAAATTATATGTATCTATAGACTAATATTTTTAGTATATATTATTTAATATTATAAAATAATTTTAAACTTTAGTAATTTAGATGTATTATGAATATAATAATTAAATTAAAAATAGAATATTATATATATATATATGTATTATTTCGGTTCTTCGACTTGATACAGTTCGGTGCGGTTCTCGTTACGATTATCTATCTAGGATCCAGATCGTACCAATAAAATTTTCAGTATGGTTCGGTTCCGAGAAAGTCAATGGTCAACGGATATTTTGCAGTCCTAGATATTTTCAATTCGGTTTTCGGTTCGGTTTTTTAGATATTGAGGATCCGCGCACACCCCTAGGTTGAAACGGTAGAAAATTGAGGAAGATGAAAAATCGGCAGTTAGAATTCAAAATTAGTTGAAAAAAATGAGAAGTTTAGCAAAACTAATTAGTTAAGAGAAATTATAGGATTGAGTTGGCTTCTTTACAATAATAAAAAAATGTTATAAATATAATAAATATAATAATTTTATAATTATAAACTTATTTAATTTCATAACAATTATTTGCTAAAGGAAAATCACTAATTGAAAAAAAAATAACTTCCAATTATATTTAATTGGAAATAAGAAAAATAGTTGCTGAAACTCTAGATAAAAGAGGAAGATTACAAGTTTAATGAAAATGTTCTTAATAAATAAATGTGTTGTTTGCACGTCTTGTTTACTTTTTGCGTCTCTCTACAAATTTTTGCATTGATCTTGCTAATCAAAATGCTTCACAAACCTTCTAAAAAAATAAATTTTATACAAGTTTAAATAAATACCTTCATTCGATTATTGAGATTAAAATGAAGTTGGGAAGAAATCATTCAAAAAGATACAAAACAAGTAAAGAGAAAAAAACGGCTTTTAAAAAAATATAGAAAAGATGAGATAGTTTATGGAAGAAAAGACTGTTTTTAACATAACGAACAAAAAGAGAATTGCTATTACAAATTAAAAGAAGTCATAATGCTTATAATGTCATACATTTAGGAATTTTTTAGATATTCCAATACGTCTTACATTTAGAAATAGAAGGAGTATAAAATGTATAAATATGAATAAATACGTCAAATTATTCATAACGTCATACATTTAGGAGTGCTTATAATGTCATACATTTAGGAATGCTTATAACGTCATACATTTAATAAGTTTTCTTTAAAATAAAATTATTTAAATGATTAAATTTATTTTTACAGTGAATCAAATGTTGTAAAATCAACAACTCTTAAAATTCATTGACATTTTGATTTCAAATTTTAAAAATAAAATTCATATCAAATTAAAAATAGAAAAAATTCTTATCCTAATTAGGTTCTTTTATAGGGAAATTTTAATCTAGATCTGGTCCATGAATTATCAACTACTTTAAAACAATAACAATATAGTTTGACTATCATATACTATATTAGCTAAAACTTTTTTTTCCCCAAGCCAGAATTCATTTTAAATAAATGAAGGTACAAATAATGAAAATCATATCACAAAGTGCAAAATATGATCTTTCAAAATTAAAATACTAAATACTAAACAACGATTCAAGATAAGTAAAAAAATTAATCGAAAGTAAGAAAAATATTATAACATGGATTCCGAAAAATCAACTCAACGATGAACTATGTTTCCATTGGACGGGATATATAGATAGTTCTTTTTACCATTTGACAACTAATCCGCTCTATTCGATGGAGACTAGTATTTCCAATTTTCATCTTTAATAACATTTTAGAAATGCAGATCTACAAACCTCTTAGCCTTATTAGCCAAAACCAATATTATAAGTCTTGTCAATACCCTCTTTTTCAGAGGAAAAGATAATTTTATTTCGTATTGAAAGAGGAAAACTGCACCATGGAGTTAGGAGGTAAGTTATTCATTACATTGGTGAAGGAATACGTACACGGAGTTATTGGTATTCCTCTTAGAGGAGAATAATTATAAAACACAAGTGTTGTACCATGTCATTCGTATAACAAACCAATAAAATGCGCCATATGTGAATATTTAATGATAAAAAATAAATGAAAATATTTTATTGCAAATGCTTACTAACTTGTTATAAAAATAACGTGGCACACTGTTATATTGGATAAACACTCCTTAATGATTTTATGGTCTCCTTGCAACAAACTCTCTAAGTTTTAGAATCAGTCACTAAATATCCTAAGTTATGAGTGACTGGGCTTGTAAAACCCTTCCGTCCATTTTTCATTAACATTGTCAGTCAAATTTGACGTGGCATTTCAAAAAAAGTAAAAAAAAAAATTATAGACACAATCAATTTAATATCACTCATCATCAAAAAATCCAAAAATCCAAAAAATATTGAAATTTAACTAAACAATTAATTAAAAATCTGATAGGCCAGCATCCACCTCCGCCTCGCACCCTCCAACTACCACCGTCCACATCCTTGTCGTTCGTCCTCTTAGGGAAGAATAGATCTCTGTTCATCCTCTTGAGGATGAACAGATGCAGAGCAAATCAAGATTTGTTATGCTCGTCCATAAGAGGACGATCATATCTTGTGGGGGTGGAGGCGAAAGTTGGTGGCGGCGGCAAGTAGCGGCCGGCGGCGGCGTCAAGTGGTTGGGTAATTAGAATATTAGAATTTTTAATTTTTGAATTTAGGTTTTTAAGGGTGTTTTGGAGTTTTTGATTTTTTGATGATGTGTCAGGTAATGTCGAGTGGATTACCTTTTACTTTTGAAATTCCACATCAGCCTTTTTTTACGGTTTTAGTGAAAAATGGACGAAAGGAATTTAGAGGCCAGTCACACATAATTTAAGGTTTAACAATCATTTTTAAAACTTAGAGAGTTTGTTGTAAGGGGACCCTAAAGTCAGAGGTTGTAGGTGATTATAAGCTAATAAACTAAGACTTCAACATACTTTTTATAATTTAAATTTAGAGTAGAGAGTGAATTTAACTCTCTATTCTACATATATATATAGACAACCAAATTCACTCGCTTTCATATCTAATCAACAAAATTTTAAATTTAGAATAATTTTAATTACTCTTTCTTTAAAAAAAAAAATCATCCTCTTTAAACATCACAAAACAATAAAAAAAAGTAAATTATAAATTAATTAATTAATAGATTAATATTATTTAATATTTATCAAAATAAAATGAAATAAAAAGTTGTAGATTGAAGAAATTACTGGAACAAAATTTAAAATTATACCTCTTATATTTAAAATACTCTTTATTTTATCAAAAATACTTTTTATTATAAAAAGTCGAGTTGAAAAAGCTCTTAAGAGCATCTCCAAGGGTACTCTTTATTTTAAAGAGCATCTTTATCAATATAAAGAGCATCTTTAATTTAAAGAGTATAAAAATTAAATTGACTCCAATAGACTCTTTAAATACGAATTCTTTATTTTGATATTTTCCATTAATTTTGAATAATATTTATTTATTTATTTTTCTCAAATTTAATTTTTCACTTTTTTTTTTCTCTACGTATCTTAAATAAACTGAAAAGATTGCTATTAATAAAAAACAAAATAAATATGAGATTAGTTCACCCATGACAATCAGAGCAGTCATTTTTTCTGCAAAAGTATATGCAATCTTTTCTGTAATTTTTGATCTCTTTTATTTTTACACTATTATGCTTCACTGATTTGATTCAGATGACAAACTGAAGATTAAAAATTGCAGGCAATAGCTTGCAAGCTGCGGGTTAATGAGAATTTCATATCCTGATTATATATACATGTTCATTCCGGTCCTAACATAAACCCTTTCATATTCAGCAAAATAAAAAAATGCCCAACAATAATGACAAACAGTAGCAAAAAGCCGAAAAAATTATAATGAGCAAGACATTGATAATATCATCATTTATTGAATTTTGGATTGGAAGTTGAAGGTTATAGAACATTCAGTATTAAAAAATTTCTTCATCACTGCACTAGAAATTATAGTTTTTTTTATCTCAAATAATTACATCGTTGTTGTTGTTCCTTTCCTACAAATATATGAAATGTGGAAAATTGCACTTAAATGACGGTTGTTGGAAAAAAAAGAGGTAGTAAATAAAGATATTATTAATTATATATAGAATAGAGAGTGAAGATTGACTCTCCACATGTGGAGAGCCAAATCAACTCTCTATTTTAAATTTGAATGATAGAGAGTTTGTTGGAGTTGGATTTTATAGAGAGACTCTTCAAATTAAAGATTTTAATTCTTTTAGAGAGTACTTTGGAGATGCTCTAACAAAATAAAAATGCATGTTATGAGAATCTTCCTTCAAAAATAAGCAGTCTGCTATAAGCAAACCGGCAACTGTGCTGTCAGTATTGTGAATATAAGTAGGGGTGTGCAAAACCGAACCGAAACCGAAAAACCGAACCGAACCGACAAATTCGGTTCGGTTCGGTTTGAGATTTCAAAGAAATTTCGGTTGGTCGGTTCGGTTCGGTTTTGAGTTAAAAAATATTTCAGACAGATTTCTATGTAAACCGAACCGAAATAACCGAACCGAACCGAAATAACCGACCGAACCGACTGGTTCGGTTCGGTTCGGTTTGAATTTTTTCTTTTCCTAAAATTTCGGTTCGGTTCGGTTTTTAAAAAAGACCAAAATTCGGTTCGGTTCGGTTCGGTTTGAACCGAATGCACACCCCTAAATATAAGACTATAAAAATGCGATATTTTTATTTAGGCTTAAGGTCTGAAAAACTACCGACCTTTCAATTTTTTTTCAATAGCACCCTCACCTTGTAATATTTTCAATAGCACCCTATTTTGTATTTTTGGCTTTCAATAGCACTCTAAATTAAAAAAGTTAGATGATTTGATTATTATAAGGATGAAAATTTTCAAAAAAATTAAATTTAAAGGTGAAATCATACTTTTTTCTACTTGGACACTTTTAAACAAGTCCTTTAATTTTAAAAAATTCAAATAAGTCTTTGAAAAATGAGTTTAATTTGATGATTTAGGGTGCTATTGAAAGTCAAAAATACAAAATAGGGTAAAATTGATTGTTTTACAAGGTCGGGGTGCTATTGAAAGTCAAAAATACGAAATAGGGTGTTATTGAAGAAATTACAAGGTGAGGGTGCAATTGAAAAAAAAATGAAAGGTCGGTAGTTTTTCAGACCTTAAGCCTTTTATTTAATGTGTTGCATATAGAATAGAAGATAGCTAGCAGTAGGGGGGTGATTGACTAACGTGTTCAAGTTGAGGTGCTAAATTTATTTTTGATCAACCATCAACATTATAAGTATTTAGTACCATCAACAACGGCTCACCTATATCATAACTTTTTCCAAATGAAGTTCATCTTTCATTATCATTACTGTAAACATAACAAAGACAGACAATCATGATTATTTTTCATTACTGGATATCTATGCACAACATGCTCATTATTAGAACCAAGTGTAAGGATTAGAATGGATTAAAATATATTTTCAGCCCTAGGAAATTAGTGATCAAGAAACAGGTCATTATCGACAAGAATAGAAGACATTTACTGCCGAGTGATGTAGTCTGCAGAATCGCCGTAAACAGCTCAATGTTACGAGACCCGGAGAGTTCATGAGACGGAGCCAGCATTCAGCTTTGACGTTTTTTGTTTGACAAAGAAAGCTGATAACATACTTTTACTGCGAGCAGGAGCACGTACTATATCACGCCTTGGATTGTCGAATGATCTGAATGCTGCCATAGGCTTTGTACCTTCCAATGCTTCCTACAAGAATAAAAAAAACTGTTTCATAACAAAGAAGAATGGGATTCAGAATTTATGTACCAACCTTAAATAAAAGTAACAAATCAGCAAAAATGAGCAACCCGTAATTAACAAATTTCATGGTTTTATGTATCTGTACTTATCTACTTTTGTTTTATTATCATTAACAAATGTATTTAGAAGAATGTCATGCATGTTTTGTGTTCTTGGTGATTTTGACATTACCCTGCGTGTGACACCAAATGTTTGCATGAGTCCACCGGGTGCAGGACCTCCACTTGATAACTGAGAAAGAGAAGCCGATGATCTTGTTCGCGTGCTGTCTTCTTTGTCTGCCAGCAATCCAGTGAGTAAGATGTTATTATTGCAAACGCTTAACTAATCCTGATTAACTGCTTAAAATATTGCAGCTACAAAGTATTGTTCGTTTGTATACGTACCCACTAGTTGAAAGACCACAGAAGGTTTTCCAGAGCTTTTTGGGTCTTCAGCACTGCACAAAGTACAATGAGGGTCAATGAAACTACTTTCACATAAAAAGCCATATTATGCTATAGATTCACATCTCAAAAAGCCATATTATGCTACGTTTTCATGGGATAACCTTGTCAAGGCATTTGAAGTTCCTTTCAATGTAGATTTTGTCTCAGATGCTAAATGCCAAGAGAGAGTTTTTGATGCTGGGGAACCTTCAAAAAAGAATATGATTAGTAATCTGATACTCCCTCATCAATAATTTTACAAATTCAAATGTAAAAACGATTGACAAAAACCGTAAAACAAAAGTTTACAGGTGAGAACCCCTATACCTGAAGGTTGGAGACGAGACCTCGCTTGAAATGGATTTTGCCTTGCATCTGTTTGTACTTGTGGGCTAAAATGCACCTTCTTGTTAACAGAATCTAGCAGACAGGGGAGAAAGGAAACAGTGAAGTGAGAACATAATTTGTCTCCACTCTCCCCATATCAATCAGTTACTCTACAAGAAGTTAAAAGTAACGAGTCTTACTTGGTAAAATATAATGTTTGTGATGTCTCGGGATTAATGCCAACAACTGCTGCTGTCTGAGACCCTCCTTATGCATATATGTTTGGCAGGTAAGAAGTTTCTGATAAAACACGCTAAACCAGTTAAATTCCATCCATTTCAGTCTCCAGATACATATTTTTTCACAGAGAAGAAATTACCTGATTCATACAGGAAACCTTTAGTTCCATAGTCGAGGCATCTAATGTTTGTTTTTCAATAAGGTCAGTTAACTTGTAAGCCACAGTACCAAGGTGATCGACAGCATTAACAAGAGCTCGCACAGCATAGTCTTTCAAGTTGTCTAGCACCCTAATCCACAAAAGCAAGTGCAGTTTAGAGCATGTAGTCAAAATGAAACTATATATGTTACACAAAGGCGCCAGTCTGTCAAAGTGTAGGCATAATTCCCTATGTAGCGTATAAATTTCGGATACAAGAATAAACATATACTCATACTATTGGCTTTAAAAATCTCAGATCCTAACAACCAAATTTTCATTGAGTTAAGTTACGGATGCTTAACTTTGTAAGACATAATTAAAAACAGAGAGATTACATCTGTTTCTGCTCGCTATGAAGATAAGACTTTTCACAATATTCTGCAGCAGAGTAAAGCTGAGGCCTCAGATTTTTCAGCTCCTGAAAATGTACAATTACAACAACGTCACAAGTTAAATTACAACTTAGTAATTACACTTAACACTGATTCAATCATTTAATTTCAATAACAACAACGTCACAAGTTAAAATTACAACTTACACTTCACACTTTACACTGATTCGATCATTTAATTAATTAATTTCAATTAAATTCAACAGATAACGAATAAAAAAAATTAAACTAGCTCAGTCACCAGATCTAGTCGTTAATTATACAGAAATTAATCACTACCTGCAACGCTCTGACGAAGCTTTTACTCCGCTCCATAGAAACCTCATCGAACGTCATAGCCGGATTCTCCGGTCTGATTTGCCGCTCCATTTCCATTCTCTCTCAAACTATCTTTTACTTATTCCAAATTTTTCAATATTTTTTTCAAGCTCAAACAATTATGAAATGAATTGAAGTCATTATGAATTGAATTAATGATCACGGACTAAGATTATAAATTAAATGCAAAAAAGATGCCATAATTACATAAAATAAATGGTTAGATTTGGGGGTAGGTTATGGTGGGAGAGCTATAACTATAAACTTATTATCAAAAAAAAAAGTAAGTGAAAAATAGAGAGAGTGAGTGAAGTAGAAGCGATTCTATTCTAACTTTGTAATTTTGGAGTTAAAAACAAGCTAAAATGACAGTGATGATGGAGATTGTTATTTGCATTTATTTTAGGAGTGTTTAATGTGGTTTTGGGTAGTTGACAGACTTTACTCTGAAGAATTGTTTTTTTTTTTAATAGTTCATGGAAGTTAATTTAATTTTTTTTAAGGAAAATTAAAATTAACGGCTAATTGTTTGTAGTTTTCTGGAAAATAAAATGTGAAGATGACGAATTTGCCCTCAATGTTAAAGGCGCCGATATGCGATATTCATCAACGTGTGGTCTTTTTCTGGCATCGTTCTGTCTGGCAGAATAATTAAGTACCTGGTTTGGATGGTCAATTTATGTTCGTATTATCCACGTCAGCACTGCGCTAACTTCTCCAAGTTCCAACTTCTGCTAGCTAGGACAGACGGATGGATCTGCAAAAACAGTGTTAATTTTATTTAAACAAAAAAATTCTTTGATATTTCTTACACAGCAAATAAACATGTAAAAGTCCTTATGGAATAAATTGTTGTCACGGTCAAATTTTGGGAAGTAAAAGATAAATTGGTTCATACTATGTGTATAAACGAGTTGGACTACTTCTAAATTACTCAAAATAATAAAAAAAAAGAGGATTAGAGACGAACTCGAGTTTGAACTATCAAGTTACATCTTGAGCCGAAATTGAATATCAATTGAAGAAACTCGTATGACTCGTAAGTCTAAACGAGTCACTTACATATAGGGGTGAGCAAGAACCGAACCAAACCGAAAAACCGAACCGAACCGAATTTCGTTGTTTGGTTCGGTTTTTAGGTGAAAACGGTTTGGTTCGGTTTATACTTTAGGTAAAGTTTGGTGTTCGGTGTTCGGCTTGGTTTGGGTGTTTTGAAAATCGAACCGACCGAAAAACCGAATTAACCGAACTTTAATATAAAAAATATATATTTTTTAAAAATAATATACATATATACTTATATTTATATGTTTTTTGTCTTTCTATCTTAATTATTGTTGATATATGAGTTAATAATTGTTATTTAAACATATATGCAAGTTTATTATACTCTAATTATTTAATATTTCAATTAATTTTAATATAAAAATTTTAAAGAAATAAAAAATAAAGAAATTCGGTTTTAACCGAACCGAACCGTACCGAACCAAAATTTCTCGGTTTGGTTCGGTTTGATTTTTTCACCTCCAAACTAAAAATTCGGTTCGGTTTGGGAATTTTCCAAACCGAAAACCGAAAAAACCGAAAAAATTCCAACCGAATCGAACCGAACCGACCGATACTCACCCCTACTTACATATATAAACTATATGTATTTCTTTTTAGGCTTAATTGCTTAAATTTACTTTATCTTTTCAATTGTTTTTTGTCTACGGTTTCAGCTCTCAAAATCTTCAATTATAGCTCATTTTTCAATTTTTACTTTCAATTGTAGTCATTTGTACAATGAAATGAGGAAGAGTTCATATATATCGTTTATATTACTTCATGTTGTTTCAATTTGTATTTTTATCATAATATATTTTAAAAACGAAGCAATATGAGAGGTTTATTTGAACCTTTTCTCACTCCAATTTAAACAAATGGTTACAATTAAAAGTGAAAATTGAAAAATAGGCTAAAGTTGAAGATTTTGAAAAGTGGAGTCGTAAAGGCAAAAAATAAAAAAAATGAGATATTTTTTACTGATTTAGCCTTTTTTTATTATAGTAGTTTTTATATTCTATATTTAAGTGTATACTTTTAAATTAGTTGATTTAATAAAAAAAATCAATACATTAGTATAAAAAAATTTGTTTTATTTTTAAATTCGAGTCAAACTCTAGCTCGAGTTTGAAAATTCAAGCTTATTCGAACCATTATAACACACTTAAACTTGAGCTCACCAAAACTCAGTCTCAGCTGATTTACACACCTAACACAGACCCAACAACATCATTCACAATGCATATTCAGTACTTACTTGTTTAAGTAATTAAGTAATTACCTGTTTCGATTGGCCTGTATTAATTGGTTAGCCGGGTAAATCACTAATCAATGGTAGCTCCTTCATACATTTCGTCCTCACAATGTTATAAATTTCAGAGATCAACATCAAAATAGTTGATATTATGTCTATCAGAATAAATAGCTAGAGCAACCCAAAATAGGAACTTTTCTTATTAATTTCAATTTTCAAGTGGCCCTGCTTTAAAGAGAGAAAAGTTTTTGCCAGCAATGGTGACATAAGAAAATCCAAAACTCCAACTCAGAGGTAGTGCTCTGTTTGGAATCAAATATAAGATACGACATGCAACATAAAATTGCCTAAAATAAAAACAAATAAATATAGATTCTGTGTTGCTTTCATACACTAACAACATTAGGATGTTAGATCAAAATGCATACAACAAATTTAACCAACCATGGTCCATGATGCAACGTTCGTTTAATGCTCACTAGTATATACAAAATTTATACATATCTACTGCAGTATATCCTGTATAGTCCACCTGAATAATAAAAGTTGCGTTGGTTTTATACAGTAAAGATGGCAAATCAGCTCAAACTCGGGTTGATCTTAAAAATCATATTTTACCCCATCACTTATCAAATTCGGTTTGTACTTTACCTCTCTATTTTCTCTTTGAAGACTGTGGATGAAATTTCAAAACATGTTGGTTTCGGGGTTGAGGAGTAACCGATAGATTGGATTAATTCCTCCACAGCCAATACTTGAAACTTTGGAGGTGAATTAAGTGCAACATTATCAACTCGGTGCTGATAGATCTTTCCATGCCTATCAAGTTTGTACTCGGATGTCCCATCAAATCGACCGCGACTCTCCCATGGGACTCGGGGGATGCCTTGCACAGTCCATCGAACCATTATGACATTCTCCACAGGTTGCCATACACTGATAATCTCTACCCACAAAGCCTTGAAAAATATTCTTCCATAGAAACGCAGTGCCTGGAAGATTGATTTATAGTTCTCAATTCCAATAAAAGTGTTGAGAGGGTCTTTAAATACAATGTCATCCCTGCAAATTGTACGACATTAGAACAGAATACATTTAACCAGGACATCTTTATAACTCAAAGGGCATGATTGTCAAGTAGTCATTTGCAGAACTCAAATGTTTCATTCCTGCTGTGCGACATTACAATATGCATATGCAAGTTATGGGGGCTAGCTTTGTGGAGGAGTAAGTAAAAGATCTCTAATCACATTCATAAACCATTGTTCTTATAAAATGGACAACCACTTTTACAAGACAAAGATACTGTTAGATCTTTACAGATTCTCCCTGAAACATCTGCAACTCCAATCATTTGCTACAATAATGAGAATCCTAAAATGAACCTGATTGTAGCTCAACTAACATACTTGTGAACTTTGAAGGGGGCACAGTCCCCATTATCATCCTAAGCTAGAAAGTATAAAACATGATAACATCAATAAACGTAAGACAAAATTATGCCTTTCCAACAACTCTTTGGTTAGCGCAGTATACATTTATAGTTTTACGAGACCTCAATAAATTTAGTTTCTCAACATTTAAAATCTGCAAAACGATGACTGTCGCAGAAGTTATACCAATCAATGAAAACATAAGCTAATTAGGGTCGATACAACAAAGCCTACTGTCTGATCTTATCTAGCTACCTTCCTTGATAAAACGATAGGAAAAAAGGACATCGTTTATGAGGAAATGAATGAACAGCAAGTCCCATAATGCTCAAGTTATACTGGCACTATTGATATAATTTACAACTACACAATAAAAGGACAGCAAAAGGATCATATTCAAATTGAACTACTAGACTTTCAATTACAAAAACTCTTAAACACACCTAATAATCAGCAATATACATAAATATTTTCTTTTCCTATTAACAATTTATCATAAACAGAACAAGCTAAAATGCAATTAATGGAATTATGAAAAACCAAAACAATAAAACGCAAACCTGTAGATATCAAAACTGGGCTCTTTATAAAAAATATCAGGAAACTCCTCTCTCACAGTCCTAATAGCATATCCCATATTCACATAATAATCCTGCTTCTCTGCTTCTTCTTTGCTTTCTTGCTCTACCGCAGCCGAAAAATGTCCGTACAATTGATTCACCTGCGAAACCCTAACCACAGAGCTTCTAAAATCAGCTCTGGCTCTAACCCTAAACCCAATTCTCTCGTCATTTCTCAACACCGTCAGGCTCTTGATGACTTTCGGGTTCAAATTGGGACGGTTAAAGGGAATTTTAACCGTGGATATTTCCGGTGAACTGATGAAAAGTGCCATCGGACAGTAATTTTTTCTGAATCAATTTGGATTAGATGAAATAAAGAGATGAGATTGCCATTTTTTTCCGAGAAAATGGTGAAGAGAAAATCTGTTTGGATAATAAGAATTATCGGTAGGGTTTTATTATGTAAAGCAGAGAAGCAAAATATCTGATTGGTTCGTGTCACATTTTCACTGGTCCCAGAATGGCAAAAGTGCACTTGGATTTTGGAATATCCGAGTCCGAAACTGTTACGTGGCGCTATAATTTGCGATAATTATAAAATTGGAAGAATTTTTTGTGATAATTATGAAATGAAAGATTTTTTGGTGATAATTATAATTGTGTCATTTGTTTAAATTGCATCATATTAATAACATTTTACAATATAATTCAGAAAACTAGAAATTAATACTATCATGTTAAATAAATTTATGATATTTATGACAAAATGAAATAAGAAAAATCAAATTGTACTCTTTCAATCATAACTTTAACAATGAACATGAGAAGATTCTAATTATTTTATACATTATGAATAATGGAATATTTGTAAAAAGAATATATATAATAGCTTGAAACTAAAGGGAAAGGAACCACAAATCTTAATAGAATTGTTACAATTATTTTATGGAATTAGTTGCTCTAAAAATAGACTCATAAGTTATTTTTTAAAAATAAATGACAAATAATATTAATATTCTAGTGTGTAAGCATTTTTTATAGACTAAAAAATTGACTTATACATTTGAAACATTTCAACAACGTAAAAATCAATGATGAAATGAACTTCAATTTTTCATGAACGGAAAAAAAAATTGGTTATTTTTACTGATGTAAACTAAACATCTATTCTAAAAGTTTCAATTGCCTGTAAACATTATCGACTTATTAAATTTTAAATAATCAAAAAGTAATGAAAAGAAAATATTAACTTAAATTTTATTTTATATAATTTTCAACATTAGATCATATAATATATTGGATGAATTTATACATAAAAACTACTATTAAAATTTATGATTTCAATACTAAAGGGGCATATGTGGGTAGTTCTGGGTTATGGGCCAAGATTAAATAAGGCACCTATTGATATGTTAGCCCATTCAAGTGTGGTGTTAAACCCGATAAAGTGGGCTTAGGCGCATTTAGCAACTTCCTAACCTATTTTGGCATTTATAGACTGAGGAAATAGAATTTTCCCAAAAGTAGTTAAGAAAAATTATTTGATTCATTTTTTTTATTAAGTTGAGACTTTTCTTTAATTAAAAAACTCCATTACAAAATTCAGCTAAGTTATAATTTTTTAGTTAAAAATAATAGTGTTTTATAATTTAAATATTTTGATTACTTTATAGGTAGCACGTACACTTCATTCAATCAACATGTCCTATTTCGAAAACATTTTGGACACTTGACATTTTGGACACGGAACTTCAGTTTTTACATAAAAAAAACCTTAAAATAATACAGTTTTTCCGTGTCTGTGTCCAAGTATGTCGTATTTCTATGTCTGTGTGCTACCTATTTTGATATGAATAATACTATTTAAAAAATTTAACAAATCAAAAGTAAAAAATTAATTTTTAGAAATACATAAACTAACCAAGTGAAATTAATTATTATCTCTCAAAGTAATTTTTTGAATAATAACTTATGTTGAGATATATTATGAAAAAAAACTTAATTATATTTTATTTTATCATTGAAATTATAATTTCTTTAACATTTATAAGAGAATTTAATTTTATGATTTTAATAATATTATGCCAAGCACACGTACCATTTGAACTACGCAGCTCATTGGCAGCAAACCTTCAATGTATATTTCACTTGCATAAGAAAATTGAACTTTTTAAAAAAAATATGACTATATTTTAATTTTATTAATATTTATTTTAGATGAAATCTCAGTTATATGATTTTAAATTTGGTCCAGCATTATAGTATAAAAAATAGCAATCTTAAAAGATGTCATTGAATATAACTAAATGAAATAGATTACAAAATTGTAATATTGGAATATGATTTTTCCAATTCCAATTTGACGTTTTATCGACAATACTAATTTATACTTAAAACTAAATTTACAATCTATGAAGTCAAAATTTTCATTCCTCCCCCTACAGAAACAAAATTTTGGAGTTTTTCGCATATAAGGACTCAATCAACCAACTCTCCATCTTCATTAATTAATACAAATTAAGAAAATAATTGTTTTGTTTCTAATCAATATAAATTGGCGTCTCAACATAACTAATGAATAAAAAAAACATAGATTATTGTTTGAATTTCTTTTTTAAGAGAGAACAAAGATGCAAAAATACCCTTAGTATTTATCCGAGGAGCAAATATGCCTTTATATATTTTGTTAGCTCAAAAAAGACTCCCAATAATGAAAATGGTGCTTTTAAGCACTCTAATTAATGGGACAGCTAAATCAATGCCAACATGGCTACAGTGGAACCGAAAGTACCAATCTTTTTTTTTTTAATAGCAAAACTCATATTTGGATTCCTTTACAATCATAATTTTTTTAACTTAGTCTCTTCCACTATAAATTTTTTATAAATAAATTTTTTATATTTTTAATTCTGGAAATACTAAATTATTCATTCATAAAAAAATTATCAAGTTATTTAAAAAAAACCAATTAAAGAACTTATTTCTAGTAAAAATAAAATATAGGGACCCGGTTTTTTTTTAAAAAAATTAACATAAATAATAATAAACAACTAGATAACGTCATCTGGAATACATGTATTTCATTTCATGATGGAATAATCTAATGTCTATAAAATTTAAAGTATAGAAATTTAATCTTGACAAACAAAAAGTTTGAAAAAAGTAGTAATATAAGGTTTTTTTTTTTTTTTTTGAACGAAGTAGTAATATAAGGTTTTAAAAAAGTGTTTTAACATAAAAAAAAAAATTAAATTCACATATCACATCATCTTGTTCTTCATTTTCCTTTATTTGTTTTCTTTCATTTTTTCTATTTTTTTCAATCCATATAGAAATATTTAAATTTTACTTATAATTACCATGATCCATTCGTTCGTTTCTCCATCAAAATGAATTAACATTTATTAAATTGAAAAAAATATAATTTAAAATTGCAAAGCTTAATATAGAAGACTTAGAAAATAATTATATCATAATGTTATTTTTTAAATCTTCTATATTAAGCTAAATATACGGTCCATATGTGATATGTATAGTTTACAACTAATGTCTGGCCACGATGAGGAGTGGTGGAGCTGTTGTCATCTCAATTTCTATGGTTGTGGAAAATCCTTGACTTTAAATTTGACCCTCTGGATATTCCAATTAAATTCTGGTTAACGTGGCTTAATAAGTATTATGCACATAGTAAGTCATGAGATTTTTAAATTGTTGGATGTTCGTAATAATGCTATTTTTGTTTAGTTGCTTGCATAATTAATAATCGGTTTCGTTTACTATATTAGTTTTGGTTCGAAATGGAAAGTTAACTATTTTTTAATATTTTTATTGCCGATTAAGTAGACAAATATGCTAACTTAAAAATTGAGCGAAAGGAATGGCCATGGCCCATGTAACAAGCAGACAATTTATTAACCATATTTAACAAAAGACTCGTCATATTTCTCTAAGCCTGATTTTCAAACAAGCCAAAAAGAGAAATTAAAAGGAGAAAAAGACACATAAAAGAAGGAAAGAATGACAAAATATCTATGTAGTCCCTATTAAATAATTAATTTATCCAAATTGATTGAACTTAAATCACAGATAAATATATGTTTATTTTTTAATAAAATTGTTTTTTCATTATTTAGAGAGAGTGTTTGGTGCTTGTTTGAGGATTTAATCACACGATCTTATAGGTTATTGATGCCAGCATACAAACCAGTTAAATAATAATTCACATGCTACCCAGTTTTTAATCCAAATTTTTGCGTTTTTATCAATTACGACTAAATTTTTTAATTTTTATAATTATATCCAATTTGAAAGCTTTAAAAAAATAGTTTTACAATCCAAACCTTTCAATTTTTATCAATTGTGACCAAAATTTTATATCAAGAAATTAGACAATTTTTTAGAATTTGATAGTAATTGATAGAAGATGCAAATGTTTGGATTTAAAATGAATATAATTCAAAGTTTTGATTACAATTGCAAAAAAAAAAATCGAATTGTATATAATTGTAAAAATTAAAAATTTTGGTCATAGTTAGTAAAAAAAGTGTAAAAATTTGAATTTAAATAATAATTAGACCATAATTCATTGCTTAAGAATAAACTTTTAGATTTTTAATTTATTGTAATTTTTCCTACTCTCTAGCAAACGGTGCTATAAAAAGAAATTTTGGTTTTTTAGCCTTTTTACCGTTTTTGTGCTAAGCGCTTCTTCTAGGTGGAAACATTATTTTTAGTTTGAAAATTCATTGTTTTTTCATTTTTATGTTTATGTTAGGAGAGACTTTTAGATAAACTCAGTCTAACACGTTATCCGTGAACTAGTCTACCACGTTATGACACGTCATTAAAATAGTGGCACTATCGTAACTTTGTTTATTACTTAATTACACTTTTAAATAGTAATATTACGATATTGCCATTATTTTAATGACGTGTAATAATATGATTAGTTTAGTCCACGGATGACATGATGGACTGAGCCTATCTAAAAATTTCTCTTATGTTAGTTTTAATATTTTGAATAATTTTTTTATATTAGGGAGTTAAGTTTTGATTATGGTGTTTGAGTTTTGATGGTGGTGTGTGTTCTCTTGTTTGTATATAATAATTCTTTTTAGTTTAATCAAAATATTTTATTTTGGACAATCATTCGTACCGATTTTTAATGGATCCAGTTGTATAGATAATTTTTAATACATTTTAAATTTGTTGTGATGGTTCAAATTTATTTATTATAGATTTTTGTTGTAATAACAACTTTTATAATGATTTAGATTAGAGTTAAGGGTTCTTGATGTATCAACAAACTTATGTAGTTTCAGTCTAAAAGTATGTTTTAATATTTTTAAAATTTGTAAATCGATCAGCAATTAGAAATTATATCTAGTCACCAATTTTTTTTAAGTGTGCAATATTAACTGATGATATAAAATCTTCATATTAATTAAAAAGAGTTATTTTAATTTTGTATATTTGTTTTTGTTAATTTGTGAATTTTAATGAATAGCTTGTGGTTGATGGGTCTTTCTTGATTTATAATTTGAGATATGTGAAATAAGGTTTATGGTGAGAAGATGATGAGGTGGAAAGTTGTGCTGTTTTTCAATTTTATCGTATATAAAGCCGTTCTCTACATTTGACAGATCAGCCGCACTAATATTTGAATAAGTTAACGGTCGTCGAAGAACAGTTAAATAAAGCGCCTTGCACCTTTAGAAAAAAGAATGATAAATATATCCAAAAGAAAAAAAAAACAAATGTATTTAAACTATAAAAAGTTTATTTTACTATTAAACTTGAAATAAAGTAATCAAATGTAAACACCGATAAATTATAGTTTAAATGATATAATTTTAAATAATATTTTATTAAAATCGTGAGTTTAGTTTTTTTCTCACACACTTTCCTTTTTCAATAATCAATAAAAATAAATTATAATTTTAAATAACAACACTCATATTTTTTTTGAATTCATCAAATCTCATTAAATTGAATATGAAACAGTTACATTTATAAACATTTATAAGTAATTCAGGATAATTCAAAAACTAAACCCGATGACCTGACATGAAACAGACAACATGATGTCCGATTCGCAGATCTTACTTATAAAAACAAAAATAAATTATTAACTGCTTCGCTAATTAAGTGCAGTTTTCAATCAATTTTCGATCAAACTTCACCCATCACCCGCAAACTTACATCATCCGATTCAATCACCACGTGATAACTCCATAAAAAAGAGATAACAAACTTTTTGCAGAGTAAGGGCAACAAACTTTTCACAAAGAAATGACAAAATAAAACATTTAGAAAAAATAACAACAATAGAAAAAATAAACCTAATATAACTCATAAACGATTCCATTTTATTGTTGATGGTCTTCAATATATCTTCCCTTCTTGATAATTGAATTACGCTTCGTTGATAAATATTAATCCATCAAGAAAAAATGAAAAAAAATTGGCTATATATTATATCTATGAAATTAAAATAACGTATATAAAGAGATGACAATCGTCAACAGGAAAATTAAACCATTGACGGCTACCGGAAAGAAATAAGAAAAAAAACTCTAGAAGGCTAGGATTTGCTTAGAGAGAAAGGATTTTTTTTTTATTTTCCCATTTAACTTAATATGCGATATATAAAAACATCATTTAATTGATAAATTTAACTCGCCTTAATTTTTTCAGCTTTAAAATAATTATTCTTTTGTCATTCTGATTTCAGAAGGTATAAATTATTTAAATTACTTTCTAACACACAGTTGAGGAGATAAAACAAATGCAAAATAACTACTAATTTATATATATTCTTATTTTAGAAGTATAAATCTATCCTTAACTGAGTTTTTTTATATCGAATTAAGGATGCTAAGTGAACTTTTGTTGTATTTTTTTTGTTTCTTTTTGTTGTCTATTTAGTCAAAATTGTGTATATTAAAATAGTGTTTTTTGTTGTCTTATAAAAAGAAATACTACTAATATAGTAATACTATATAACCCAACTCTTTTAACCCATCTTATTGTACCGGCTGACGTAGCAATTAAATAGTGGATGTATTAAATTTTATCTTTTGCAATATAAATTTTTTGATGGAAATAGAACGAACGAAACCTCGCCACATAAGGAGAATTATAAAAGGTGGGTTAAATAGATGGGTTATAAAGCACTTTTCTTGCTAATATAGCCATATTAGCTGATAAATACTTTTAAAATTGTAACATGGAGTTGGATAAATTTGAAAGATAAAAATTACAATAATCTTAAAAATCTAAATGGACAAATATATATATCTAAAGAGTGTTTATTTCATATAATGGATGTGCCATATTATTTTTACAATAAGCCAATAAATATTTATAATAGAGAATTTTTATTTATTGTTTATTTTTATCACTAAACATTCACGTATGGTAAACACCTCATTCATTTATTGCGCAAATAACATAGCACAACCGTTTCATTGGATAATTATTTTGTGTCGAATGGACAATTAAAAAAGAGGAAGGGATATAAAATATTATGTAGAGGAAAATAAATATTTTATCAAAAGAAAACATGAAAGGTGGGTAGGGAAAGGAATACAAATAAGTAGGGGTGGGCAAAAAAACCGGTCAAACCGCAAAACCGAACCGAAACCGTAAAACCGAACCGAAAAATATGATTAACCGGTCCAAGAGTTTAGGTTTAGGTTTTAATTTTTGATTTTTATGGTTAATGGTTTAGGTTTAGGTTTTGGAATTTTAAAAACCGCGGTTAATCGGTTAACCGGTTTATAAATAGTACTATATTTTTATAGATTATATATATATATACATACATATGTTTTTAATTATTCAAATAAAATATATTTTACATCTACACATATAAAAATTCTAAACAAAAAAAATATTTTATTTATCAATATATTTTTATTTTAGGATTATATATATATATATATATAAAGAACTTTATTTTTCTTAATAAAATATTTATATACCTAACTGAAATAGAAATAAATAAAATTTATATTTTAATAATTAAATAGAATAAAAATTAAAGTTTAATTATTAGATTATATTTAAAATTTTATCTATAAATTTTATCTTTTTTATATCTAATTTTTTTAATGGTTTCATGGTTAAAAACCGCAAAACCGAAAAACCGAACTATTTTAAATGGTTAACCGATTTAATGATTAACCGTTTAAAATTTTAGATTTAGGTTTTTAATTTTAAAAATCGAACTACTATGGACCGGTTTACATATTACCCTCGTGGACCGGTTAACCGGTCCATGCCCACCCCTACAAATAAGTGACACATGGTTTATAGTTGGCTTTGGCATAAATGCAAAGCAAAAAAGACGCGAAAATAACAAGGTCTTATACTCAGTTTTTTCTTTATCAATAATCTACACTCACTTTAAATGGATTTCTAATCTAGTACTAACACTATAATTAACTCCCGCTAATCCCGCTAACCATACTCGGATAAAAAAAAAGTATAGTAGTATACTATATATAGTTATTAAAAATTTAAACTGATTTTAATAAAAGGCTTAATTTCTTAAAAAAATCTCATCTTGCATTTTTTTTCGTTTATACCCTGAATTTGTAAAAACACCATTTGTACCCAATTTTGAGTTTTTATGTTTCATCTCTACCCAAAAGCATTAAATTGTACTCTTTTCGTTTGAAAAAGAGTTTAAAACAATCCTTCATTTTTAACTTATATACTAATTAGATATTAATGTTATTAATAGTACAAAAATATCATCTTCTTCAAAAAAATTAAAAATAATTGTAATTTTTTTAATTTTTTAAAAAATATTTCCGATTTTTTTTTATTTTTTTTTATTTTTTTTAAATATTTCCTACAAAAACAAATAAAAAAAATAATATTTTTTTTTAATTTTTTTATTATTTATAAAATTTATAAAATTAATTAATTATTTAGATGTATTTGATTATTTTTTAAGTTTAAAAATTTATTTGTATTTTTTAAAATAAAAAAAAGTATGTTTTAAACTCTTTTCCAAATGAAAAAAAGTACAATTTAATACTTTTGGGTATGGATGAAACATAAAAACCTAAAATTGGGTACAAATGGTGTTTTTACAAGATCAGGGTATAAACGAAGAAAAAGTAAAAGGTGGGTTTTTTTTAAGTAATTAAGCCTTAATAAAATAAGTCAAACTATAGGTCTATTATTTTTCTAAAAAAATTATAATTATAATTAATATACTTATATATATAATAATTAAACATTTAAGTAATTAACAATGGATATTACTAAATACCGCCCCTAGATTACTAGGTATAGTCCCCCTTTCTACTTCTTTATCCTTTTAATTAAAATATAAAAAAATTTAACTGGACATTTTTGGCAAACATCTTCCCGAGAAAGAAGACGTTTTCGATAAACATCTCCCTCGAGGGGGATACATTTTCATGAAAAGTCTCCCCTTCTGGAAAGATGTAATCTAAAAACGTATTCATGAGATTTTTCGGGAAAAATATATTTTTCTTTTTTTATATTAAATGAAAAACATATCGTGCTATCTCGTCCTCTTTTCTGATTAGATTCCGATATTTTCATCCGAGATTTTTATTACTTGTTCTTCGTGTTTGAATGTGAGTTGACATGATTTAAATGTGAGTTTTAAAATTAGGAAAAGTTAAAAAGGTATTCGGGTAAAAAAGGGCGTGGTACCTAGTAATCTAGGGGCGATATTTAGTAATCCACTAAATAATTGTATATAATATAAAATAAATAAAAATAGTGTCTACCACTTTAAAACGGAATGAATAACTATCAAAATTTTAAAATTTGTATTAACTTTTAGAATAATTACTATTGTATTTATAAGTTTTAGATCTTAACTGCTATAATGTTTTTATCACGGTTCGATTTTTCTGACCGAGAACGGCAAAAGGGAATGAAAGTGTAGTCCCATAATCCGTAACAAACCTTAAACTTTACCATCGCATACCTTCTTATCTTGACAATTACACATATTATTTGAAACACGTGACCCCTTGTTAAAAATATCGGAGTTTTAAAAGCGCATAATATTTTTATTTACAGATAATATCAATTTAGGCTATTGTGGATGTTTATAATTTTAAACTTTACATTCTCTATTCAAAACATGACTTTCAAGGAAGTAAAACATTCAGAAATTTCTGTCAAACAAATTATATTTTTCTTGAAAAATTGAAGAACATCGAAATTAGTTAAAACTGAGTGAATTTATATTATTACATTTAAATATTACATAAAGTTGTATACGTTTTAAAAAAACACTTCATATAATTTTAAAAAGCTATTGAAGACATTTCATGCATGAAATCACTATTAACATGACTTGGCTATGTTTCTTAATCAGTAACCATAAATCCTCAATCTCACTCGCTTGGGCATTGTAGCACATCCAACTGATGACTAACTGCATGATTATCGATACCACAACGAACCGATGAAATCTAATCGCATGCAGTCTAATTGCATGGACATCAATAGCACAACCAACTAATGTAGTCTAACCACATGGACATTCTTAGTGTAGTCAAAAAAATGTAATCTAATCATATGGGCATCGATAGCACATCCAATTGATGCAATTTAATCTAATCGCATGGGCATCGATAACACAGTCAGTCGATATAATCTATTCGCATGACATCGATAGCACAACAAATCAATGTTATTTAATTGTATTTTTTAAACTGTGTGAAAAGAAAAAAATGGTTATTGTTTTGATATGGAAGATTTTTTTATTTATAAAACTAAGCTTAATCACCAAAAAACCCTCGACCTTTTAATCCCTTTTCAATTGCACCCTGACGTTGAAATTTTGTCCAATTTACCCAAATTTGCACCTTTGATTTTCAATTCCAACCTGAAAAACAAAATTGACCTTTTTTCTCAAAGGTTAAAACTTCCATTAATGATAATGAAAATTATAAATATGAACGGTTTTTCAACAAATTGAAAGAACTATTCTAAAAAAATGACGGGAGCTGTTAATACAGTCATCGAATATGATTTTTTCAACCATCAAAAGGTTACCCCATGATTCAAATATTGAAAATACGATATTAAAACCGTTTGAATCTTGAATCTTTAAATTTTTGAATTCTCATCTTAAATATAGATCCTAGTACGACCCGCTTTATCCATTGAATCCTAACTTTCCGATCTTCATCTTCAATAGATCTCATAAAAATAGATCAAACACATCTCAAAAAAACTTCATTCAAACACAAACGAAAAGTCTAGAATAAAAGATTTATTTAATAAAAAGAAAAAATAATTGAGATAAGTAATAACTTGGAGGGAGAAAATATGATTTTCCAATCAAGATCGGAAAGCATCTTCCCCCATCCTTTAAAAAATCAAAGATGGGAGGAAGATTTATAGAGAGAAGGGGGAGGTTTTTTCTAGAGAGAAAAAATAATCTTTTAAATCAATGGTTTTAGTAAACTCTCACATAATCTCATCCTAGGCAACTACCAAACAGTAGAAAATGAAGGGGAGCAAAGAAAAAATTAACCTTTTTTCACTTGAAAAAAATGCCAATTTAATCCTCCACTTTTAATATAATTTTTACAAAAATACTTAGTATCATAAAAACAAACAAAAAACCCTCTTATCTAAAAGTTCAAAAATTTAATAATTTTTTTTAAAATATTAATAAATTTATTTCTTCATGGCAGGACTCCACGGCCGAAGAAGTCCGGCCATGAAGATATATGTTCTTCTCCATATGGAGAAGAACATACTTGTTCTTGTTCTTCTTCATTGTAAAAGAATGCACTCTTCTCTAGTGGAGAAAAAAAAGGTCGGACTACTTCGGCCATGGGGTAAGTGGCCGGAATAGAGGGAGAAAGAGGGCGGGATGGCATGTATAGAAATTACAAATTTTTATAATTTTTTAATAGAAATGACGGTTTAGATTTATTTAATTTTTTAATAAAATTTAAACTAATTATATATCTATCAGATATATTTAAAAATTATAATTTAAACTTAATTAGATTAATTTTGTGGAAGAAGAAGGTTTTTTGTTCTTTTTTAATAATATTAAATATTTTTTTAAAAACCATGTTAAAAGTTGAGGATCAAATTACAATTTTTAAGTAAAAAAAGGTTAATTTAGTTTTTTAGGATGAAATTGAAAAATAAAAGTGCGAATTTAAATGAATTAGATAAAATGGTGCAACTGAAAAGAGGATAAAATGTCTAGCGTCTTTTTTTTATTGAACCAGCAAAAAAATAAAGGCCGAATGTCGTAAAAAAGCCAAACCTTTCACAAAAGTCACGACTTTTCAATTTTGTCGATTTTGGCCAAAAACTGATTATTTGGTTTCACAAAGTCCTGATCTTTCAATTTTGTCGATTTTGGCAAAAATAGATTATTTGGTTTCACAAAATTACTGACCTTTCAATATATGTGAATGTCACGTGAACGCCACATAGGCAAATTGAAATTAAATTGAGAGTTGGCCACAATTGAAATCAAATTGAGAGTTGGCCACAATTGAAATCAAATAATCTGTTTTTGGCTAAAATCGATAAAATTAAAAGATCAGAACGTTTGTGAAACTTTTATAAAAGGTTTAGCCTTTTTACGACATTTGGCCAAAAAATAAAATGATAACTTAATGGTATAGGCTTAGGAACTACATAAAACAGCAAACAAGATATTTATTTTACGTGTGGACTAAGTCTTATAAACGTAGCAACACCCACTCGTTCCTTCAGAAGGACCATATTGTTGATATATACTCTGTTGCCGACTTTTGGCATATACTCAAACCCAACTTTACTTTTATTATTGAAGAATTTAAGTGCTAGTATTATTTTTAGTTTTTGCTTCATCAGGTAGTTGATATTTTAATTAGTTAGTTTGATGATGCAATTATTTTTTATAGTACTAATTTTTAAAAGCCTATAAAATTTTGTGAATATTACAACTATTTGTAGCTAAAAATCTAGAGATATTATTTGAATTTAATGTTTCTATAATAAGAAGAGCCTTTATTCTACTCCCTCCATCCCACTTAAGAAGGGACATATCCCATTTTTATTTGTCCCACTTAAGAAGGCCATATCGTGTTTTTTGTGCCAATTTATATGAATTTTCCTTTTTTACCCCCTTTTCTCTTTCCATAATTAATGACTATTAGTCTATACATAAAATACAATACTATCATAAATAGGGATAAAATAAGAAAATACCATAATAATTAATACTTTCTTAATATATGTGAAAAAGTCATTTGTCCCTTCTTAAATGGGACGGAGGGAGTATAAATTTAAAATAATAATGAGCCTACTGGCAGACCTGCAGTGGCTTTCATAATTCAGTTTTTCTTAGCCATAATTAATTGTTTTCCAAAATTGTCAACATGGTTGATTTAAGTATGTTCCCTTGCCTTTTTGTAATACATTGGATTCTGTCCTATGAAATTTTTACATGTCAGCTCCTCCATTTCTCTTACTTCAAATTTTAATTATTTTCTCTTTAATTTTGTTATATTCTCCTTTTTCTGCTTATGCTTTATTTTGCTTATCATATGCACTTTTTCTGACATTTTCAAATATTTTAGTCAGTTTTTATTATTTTATTCATTTAAAAAATAAAATAAAATAACTGTAGATATTTTATTTATCTTTTAAACTATATCTCTAAAATTTAAATAATGAATGTATATTCCGTAGTTAAATTTTGATTATATTAATATAAATAATTACAGCTATATGTAATATTCACATAAGTAAAATGGTTTGGACCATATTCCAATTGAAAATGTCCTTTCACTTTTTTTATCTTTATTTTAAAATGTACCCCCTTTATTTTTATTTAGTTGTTTATTTAGCGGACATTGTATACATAGTAATATAATGGATATTTTATCTTAAACAATAAAAATAAATACAAATATAACCCTATAAGTTAATAAATGCATTGTAAATTAATTTATAAGTCATTTATTAATAAGGGATACATTTGAAAGATAATATTTAAAGTCATATTGAAATTTTAAATGGAGAACTAATTAATAGAGAAAAATATATTTTGTTAGATGGACAACTAAAAAAAACGAAAATAGTATAGCATAACATTTTTTATTTTTGCACTTTCCTTTTTTTGTTGTTATTTTGTAATTTATTTGTTGAATTTTAAATCATGAATGATTGTAAAAGTACACTGATTTATTAATTTAAAATTAAAAAGTATATATAAAAAGTTATATATATATAGGTATTATACTTATTTGTTTCTTACTAGTGTTTTTAAAAGTTTAATGATAAAAACTATAAATTTATTTGTAAAAAGTAAGGATCATAGACGTAGAATAATTATACAACGCAACGGTTGCCATATCATTCGTGCAACAAACCAATGAGGCGTTAGCCATGTACAAATATTTAATGATAAAAAATAAAAAATAAATAAAGATTCCCTATCGTAAATGATTATTACCTTGTTGTAAAAATGACGTGGCACATCCGTTGTGTTGGATAAACACTCCATAGACTTAATACTTTTTTTTGGACACCCACGCTATAAATAAAATGTATTATTTGTTTGAAATCAAAATAGTATTAAAAAACTCTTATATTTAGTTTCAGAAAACATTTTACTGGGTTATATTTAAGATAAATTGGACTGAACTTAATAATCGGTGTCAACATATTATAGCAAAAATTAAAGATATGTAAATCTGAAATATGATCATGTTATTGTTAAATACAAACGTGATATAATTAGTAATCGAGTTTGACATATAAAACGTAAACACGATATATTTATTACAAAGTGCAGGATCAACATGTTTAGACATATTTTTAAAAGTTATTTAATATAGTAATATAAATAAACTCATCAATAAATATTAAAATAAATAAATATAATAGCTATTTGTTATTCCAAAAAAAATTATGAATCTAGTTGTCAAATAAAAAAAAAACAAATTCATAGTAAAAATCATATACTAATATTTAATGAAAAATATTTAATTATGTTACACGATTAGAAATTTATATGCTGTTTAGATATAAAATCAATTATATTATAAATAAAGTAATCCACTTACAACGAAAAATTATTTTCATAAAATATAAATTCATGTATTATGTTATGTAAATATATTAGTATATTTTAAATTATAGAGTCATTTAAGTTGTATGCCATATTAATAAATAATAAAATAAACTTTAAAAAATAAACTCACGTATTCAATTGGAAGGTCTATTTTTCCAATTTCAAATTAAAAAAGGAAACTCTATTTTAGTTGAAATTACAAAATTATTCTCCAAAACTTAGTGGTATGGGTTTAGCCAATTTACTCTTTCGAGAAATTGTCTGGCATTTACCTACCACCACCGCATGAACCTCTCCACGCTGGTTTCATTACCGTCATCCAACCACGATTTTCACAAAAATATCTCCACACACCGTCAATCCAAAAAATAAATAAACAATTATTTTGACATAAAGAAGAAATATTCTTTCTAAAAATAACAATTTTGTTGTTTCCATCTCATCCATTCATTGGAATTTAATCCAACGGTAATCTCCTATTTAGCCACATAATCCCCAGCATTAAGTTAAAAAAGGATAAATTAGTCTTTAATTAAAATATAGAAAGGCGGAGGAAACTACTGTAACCGTAACGATCGCAAATTGCATATAAAATTTAAATCCCTTTTAAAACAGAACAGAAACTCTTTTAAGAATACCATAAAAAGCTTAACATTGAGAAAAAATATATTAAAACACAGAGAGACGGACCAAATCAAATCGGAAAATCTCCCGTTAATGGGGTGTTTTTGTTTGATAAAATCACCACGTATTTTATAAATTTTACGGAGATTTTTTGATTTGTTAAAAGGTCTCGTTATCGTCAATATCGGAGTTTATTTTCTTGTTTGTTTCTTGTTTTAATGGCGGTAGCAGTGGAGAAGAAATACATTTCAAGCGAGGAGCTAAAAAAGCACGACAAACCGGGAGATTTATGGATCTCGATACAAGGCAAAGTTTATAATGTAACAGATTGGATGAAGGAGCATCCCGGCGGCGACATTCCGCTGCTAAATCTGGCCGGACAAGATGTGACCGACGCATTCATTGCTTATCATCCGGGGACAGCGTGGAAGTATCTGGATAATCTTTTTACAGGGTACTATCTCGAGGATTTTAAGGTATCCGAGGTGTCAAAGGATTTTCGGAAGCTGTACTCAGAGTTTGCGAAACTAGGGTTGTTTGAGAAGAAGGGACACGTGGCGTTTTATTGTTTGGCGTCTGTGGTTTTGTTGTTGTGTATGACGGTTTACGGTGTGGTGTGGTGCGAGAGTTTCTGGGCTCATATGGGTGCGGCGGTTGCATTAGGTTTGCTTTGGATTCAGAGTGCTTATGTGGGTCATGATTCGGGTCATTATCAGGTTATGAAGAGTCGTCGTTTTAATAAACTTGCTCAGCTTTTAACTGGTAATTGTTTAACAGGGATTAGTATAGCTTGGTGGAAATGGACTCATAATGCTCATCATCTTGCTTGTAATAGTCTAGATTTTGATCCGGATCTGCAACATATACCGGTTTTCGCGGTATCTACGCGTTTGTTCGATTCGATTAGATCTACTTTCTATGGAAGACAGCTTGATTTTGATCCGTTTGCGAGGTTTCTTGTTAGTTACCAGCATTGGACTTTTTATCCTGTGATGTGTGTTGCGAGGGTTAATTTGTATGTACAGACGTTTTTGTTGTTGTTCTCGAAGAGGAAAATCCCCGATAGAGCTCTTAACATCGCGGGGATTCTCGTGTTCTGGACTTGGTTTCCGCTTCTCGTGGCGTGTTTGCCTAGTTGGCCGGAGAGGGTGGCCTTTGTGATGACTTCCTTTTGTGTTACTGCTCTACAACATGTGCAATTTTGTTTGAATCATTTCTCAGGTGACGTTTATGTAGGAGCTCCGAAGGGGAACGATTGGTTTGAGAAACAGACGAGCGGAACTGTGGATATTTCATGCTCATCTTGGATGGATTGGGCTTTTGGCGGTTTACAGTTCCAGCTCGAGCATCATCTGTTTCCGAGGATGCCGAGATCTCAATTGAGAGGGGTTTCGCCTTTCGTAAGGGAGTTATGCAAGAAGCATAATTTGCCTTACAAGAGTTTGTCCTTCTGGGACGCTAATGTGACGACGATTCGGACTCTCAGGACTGCTGCTCTGCAGGCCAGAGACTTGGCCAACCCTGTTCCGAAGAACTTGCTATGGGAGGCTGTTAACACTCATGGATGAGCTAGGTTCTGTATCATTTATTCATACAGTCATAATACTTTTCTAAGATGCATATGTATTTTTCCCCCTTTTGTTTGATTTTTGATCTATTGCTTTTTGTTTGTTAAGCTTTGTTAAACAGATTGATTTTGATTATTTAATTATGAACTGTTTTGGTTTTATCTTGTGCAATATGACTCTTATTATCATCGTAGATAACCTTGTTTTTGTCCAGATGCTGGCTTTAATGTTGATCTTTTTCTTGTCCTTATCCTTATTGTTATTCATGACAATTGATTTTGGATTCTGTTTAATTGTTTTCTCTATTACAAATTGGGAAAGTTTGGACACGTAAGTTGTTGATAATCTTGTTATAGTAGCAACAGTAAACATATTATGCTAAATGAAAACCATGATAGTTTATAGACATGAAGATTCTTCCAAGTAGAGGAATGAATTTTAGGGGTTACAATGGATAAAGTAGATAGAAAGTAAATTCTAAGATCGAAATTTACTCTGGTAGTCGGTACATATATCTAGAACACTGTAGCTTAGACATGGCTTTTGATGGCTTTACTATAACCTGTTTGATCATCATAATACTTAGACCACAGCATAACGCAATTGCTGGAAGAACTGCGGAAGTCAGATCGGATACAGGGACGAATCCGCTGCCAGCTGCAGCAGGAGCAGCTGGTAATCCTAGGAAAATTTTCCCAGCTGGAATACTCGATATCCACTGCTTCCATGCATTTTCGAGATTGCCAATGCTCCCCGAAGAGTATTGACAGGGAGGGTTATTGTAGAATTGCACCCAAACATAGTCGAAAAGACCTGTCTTGAGAGCTTTTCCTATCCAAGCATCAGGAAATGGGCACTGTGGAGCTGCAGTTAAGTATACCTTTTTACCTTTCTTACTGTATGCAGACAAGAATCTCGCTAAATCATCATAGTGCTGGTCCGACCCTCCTTCGATATCGAAATCAATCCCGTCGAGAACAGCTGGACCAAACGGGCGAGATGAGGATTTTCCGCCCAAGAAATTATTCCATAGGTAAGTTGCAACTTGCCTTGCATCTTGGGTTGAAGTAAGAATATAGCTGCCAGCTCCTCCACCAATCGATAGAATCACTTTAATGCCTTTAGCTTGACATGATTTTATGTCGGAGCTTAGGCCAGTGCAATCGGCTGGATCGCAATGGCCGGCGAGGTTGATTACGGGAGTCTGACCGTTTCCGAAAACCGGTAGGAAAGCTATGTTTACAAAGTCGTAATCTCCTGTAGCACAAGTCTCTGCTAAGGTTCCTTCATTTCCGTTTTGACCCCAATAGATTGATATCCCACCAGCTTCAGAACCCACTATTGCTGTCAGAAATACTGATAAAAAGAATGCCAATGAGATTGCTGAATTTGAAGCCATTGGATTTCTAAATTTAGATCTTGTGGTGTTGTGCTTTAACAGTTTGCAAATCCTGGTTTTTATAGAGGAAAATCAAAGCATTTTGATGGGCACATTTTGTTCTTTAGGGGAAGACTGCGTGGCTTTACAGTTACATTATTGCAAAATGTTCATGGTAATAGCTTAATTGAAGATAAAACATGCCATTTTGAGACGTAGTTTAATGTTAATTTGTCTATTTTTATTTGATTGTTTGTATAAGGTGGTAATCAGATATGAGTCATTAGTAGAAATGTTCCGTTGGCATATTTGAAAAAGTGTACAAAAGCTACGAGACATGTCAAGTTTCAAAATGTGTTTTTTAGCATCTTAACACGTCGTGTATGCTAAATTAACATGTTGTAATGAATAAATTAGAGTGGGAGACAAAATTACTGTGAATGGAATTCACCAATAAAATAGAGTAGACAAACTTGTTGTCATAATAATGACTCCCCTCTCAAAGTCATTATTATTTGCACTGTTCATAATTAGGGTATTAATCACATTTACGACCCCGGACTCAAGATCTAGCTAACTTTAGGTGGCTTTAAATGGCATTTAAGTCAGCAACTAATGTCTAAACGTCAAATAAATTGATGTCATGTCAGTGTTGGCTTTGGTTTAATTCCTTGTTATGCTTTTATATCTCGCATCATTTATGTTTTTTTGATTTTTTTTACTATAATAGAAAAGGAAAATGAACCTAAAATTCTTTGACTCAATTAGATATTTTTGGCCACTATACTATGTAATGTTGGACGACTATTCGGGTTTCTTAAGGTCAACATACTTACTCTACAAAAGATATTTCATCATTACCTATAATACCAAAAAAATTCAAAGTGTAAGCTTATGTATATGCTTTATTTTTATATTCAACCGTCCAAAATCAACAGATACTATTTGAACTATTTTTATTTTAAATTTTATTTAAATAATTAAATGAGTATATATTTAATAATAATAATAACAATAATAATAATAATAACAGTGTATTGAAAAATTATTTCAAAGTTTAAAATTCTTACTTAAACATTATAGGTAAAAGGTACAAAAAACCCTTATAGTTTTCATAAAAGTATAAATGAGCCTTTTTATTTTTTTTGGGTTATAATTAAGTTCTTTTTGTTTTCAAATAGAACAAATAATCCCTTCATTCAGCATCATTATAAACACTCCTTAATGGCTGACATGTCTCTCATAATCATATAGGAAAAGAGTTCAAAAATAATTTTAATTTTTAAAATATTTACCAAAAATTTGAGGGGGTAAGTGTCCCAAAAATAAACTAAAAGGGTTTATTTGTTTGATTTTAAAACAACAAAAATTTAATTATTCAATTATAAAAACACGAGGGCTTAATTGGGCCTAAAAAAGTAAAAGGGCTGATCTGTATTTTTAGAAAAATGTTGAGGGTTTTTTGTACCTTATGCCAACATTATATATTTAAGATTAGTTGGGCTGTTTTCAGACTGTTCGAAACTACAAAAAAGGCCGAATGTGCAATTTCTTGGGAAAAGTTGAAAAATACTTGATTTTGTTAAAATAATCTCAAAAACACTTATGTTCGTTTTTATTTGCGGACAATACTTATAAAAGAAAATAAATTGCACCTAGCACTTGATTTAATAAAAACATTAAACCTAACACTTAAAATCTTATTTCTCTAAACCCTAAACCCTAAATTATACTAAACCCTAAACCCTAAATCATGCTAAAACCTAAACTCTAAACCCTAAACTCTAAACTCTAAACCCTAAAACATGCTAAACCTAAACCCTAAATTCTAAACCTTAAACCCTAAACCCTAAATCATGCTAAACCCTAAACCCTAAATCATGCTAAACCCTATATCCTAAATCTTAAACCCTAAACCCTAAATCATGCTAAACCCTAATCCTAAAATCATATCCTAAACCCCTAAAATCCTAAAATCTAAATTCTAAATCTTAAAAAATGGAGTTAAATGTTGGATGAATAAAAAAATGAAGTTAAATGTTGGACGAAATAAAAAGGTTGGGTTAAATGTTGGATGAAATAAAAAGGTGAAATCAAGTGCTGGATGAAATAAAAAGATGGAATCAAGTGTTAGATGAAATAAAAAGGTGGGATCAAGTGTTGACAGAAAAAAAAAAGATGTTCAAGTATTTTTGGAATTATTTTTGATAATCAAGTGTTGAGTCTAATTTCCTCCAATTTCTTTGATAGGCCTAGCCCGGCAGAGTCAATTTCTCATGATGAGGTCAATGCGATTACCAACGACGTCGTTTAAAGTGTTCAACTAATTTTGCTTGTTGTTTAATGTCTCCGGTATTTTTCACTGATAGGATTCTGCTTGCATTGCATCAGGAGGTTTTATGATTCTTCCGATTCCTGACGATGTCTACTTAGTTACGTTGCAAAATTTGGAAATTAATTAACTGTCAAATTAATTTTCATTTCTTTTTAAAATGGAGCTCAAGTTCTACTACGTCAATGCTGGTAAGGTTTCACCGTCTAATGTTTTTCGGTTCATAACATTTGAATTGTGAATTTCTGGCTTTTCCTTAGGATGTTATGAATTTTCTTCTGCTAGATTTTTTTTGTATTGATGTTTGCAAAAGTTAATGAATAATTCTATGTTTTATGTAGTGTTGAGAAGATTTTTGTTGTACAGGTTTTTGTGTTATGGAGACTCAAATTAGATCAGCTGCAATTGCTAAAACCTACCGGCGTTTTGAACTGTACAGGTATCTGTTTATGAATGACAAAATTACATTTGCAGACTAGCATTGTTTTTTCTCAATTCAAATGGTTAAATACTATGGCTTGAATTGTGAATGATTTGTAAATACTATGGATTGAATTGTGAATAATTTGTAGCTTATATAGTGCCTTCAAATTTCCAGTTCTTTTAACATTTGTTTTCTATAGAGGTATCTTTCATTCTTTATCCAAAGGAAATTTTCTTCTTGGAGTTTAGAAACTTCTGACAGATCAATGTGCAGAATCAAGCTTGATCTGCACAAATGTGTTGTTATTAGTGAAGATAACAAGTAGGTGTAGGCCCTGTAAAGTGTAATCTGATTCAAATGTGGTGTCCTGTTCAGTGTCAAAAACTTTTTTTGTAGCGTCTAGCTATGAGAAGCTTTTGATATTCAGAATTATTCTTTTAAAAAGTGAATTGGGTGACTTGCGAAATTTCGGCAAATCTATCGGAAAAAATGACTCAGAACAAAATTGCACAGCTCATTTTTCCATTTTTATGTATAGGTTTTAATATCAGAATTTAGATGCAGCTCCTGTGTTGCTACCTGCATTGATTCCAATTGCTTCTCGACATTTTTATTTCCATTTTCTTATTTCATCAGAATTTTACTTCTGGATAGAGATTATGTATATCTATCTGTTGCATAAGTTTGATTATTAAATACAGAACAGGTTAGGGATTGATATTATATTTAGGCTCCAATTGATTCATAGAGAAAATAATGGTTTCATTGACTAATAATCCTAAGTGCTCTAAACACCAAAAAGAAACAAACTGAAAGATTTTATGCACAAAACAAAACCTTAGTGGCAAGTGGCTGCGCTTAATTATCCACACTTTTGTTGGTATGTGTAGTAATACTAAATAAATGGAATTCGTAGTCAAATAAGGGTATGATAACTTGGAGTTTTGGAGATATTTTAAGGTTTCTAACAGCCCTGTCCTTAGAGGGAGTTCTAGGATAATTGAAACATAAATAGGTAATACACTTCTTGATCACCATTCCTAAAATCATATTCTTTATGATGTTGTAACATAATTCTTATAGTGAGTTATGTTGTCTAGACAAACTTTCGTTGTTTTCATATGCAAGCTTTAGTTGTAAATTTCCAATATTGCTAATATTTTCATCACATGCTTGTTCATTTTTCGTTGCTATACATAAAAAACTTCATCTATTGGAGGATGGAATAGGGAAGAATTTATAAGATATAGTGTAGCAAAAGTAAACTTTATGAAGTTTCAATAACCAACGGTTGTAAAGTTCTCTCGTCAATGAGGATATTTAAGTAAACTGGGACTCGTAAAGTATATATGGAAACCAATACAAACAAAATTCTAGAAATGTCTTTCCGGTCGCTTATTTATCTTGTTCCATTTGTCGCCTGATTGATCCTGATAGAATAGACCTTCTATATTCCTGTGGTCACCATGATATTGTGGACCAGTTTAAGACACAAATCATATAAATCCTTCCTGTCCAAAAATATATAGGGTTTTAGTTCTCCATAATCCTCTCATTGATAAACAACAACCCATGGAATTCTCTAACAAACAGTCGATAGAACTCTCACAACCTCTGGCCATTGAGAGTTTTTCGCTTAGCTGGTTAACAAACATGAATTCTCCCTTAGATGTCCTCGAGGATCCTCTCAGAGCATCTATCGATAGATCTCTGAAAGAAGTGCATAACTTCAATTTTGATGTTCCTGATTCTAAATACTTAGAACCTTTTGTTCATGCTGATCAGCTGTTTTCTGATGGATACATCAATACTGTCTTTATCGACCACACGAAGATAGAGGCGACTGAACCTCTCGGTTTAATCCCTACAGCTTGTTCTTCATTTTCTTCTAGAACTGTTGTTTCATCCGTTCATATTGAGCGTCATATTTTAAAACGATGGATAAATTCATCAGACAGAATCTTGCAGAAGTGTTTCGGATATATCAGACCTCTTTGCCGAAAAATTACTGGCACTAGAAAAAGTACAAATGCTGAAGATAGAAGACCAAGGCGAGTTAAGATCTGGAGAAAATTGCCATGTACTGGCGCAAGAAGAAGTACGAGAGTCGATGATATTGATAGAAGAGCAAGAAAAAGTTGGAGCAATTTGCCGCAAGCATCTCCATACATAGCCTATTCAACAAACAACTGGTGTGATATTGAGAGCCCAATTGATGAGGCAGTTCTTCATTGCAAAAGATCAACAGGTACATTCACTGCGATTTTTTGCTCAGAAATATGCATATTGAGGTCGAGGTTGAAATTGAATTGAATTATAGGTGTGCTGATACTTCTTACGTTATTTTATTTTCAGATAAATGAATTTCTTTTTCTCTTACGATACTGAAGTTGGAGACAAGTTGTGGCAAGAGAATCAACACTGGCTTGTACATGTTCATTTGTCTGGTGAGTAAGCCGAAGTTTCTTTGTTGCCCAACTGCGGAAAGTTTACCATTTAAATCATATAGGGCAATTATTGTTCTAAATATATATTTGGTTATATATATTTATTATTTTTCAATATTGTAAACTAAAAAGTAAATAAATTCCTGTTTGTCTTCTTCATTTGGTATGTATGGTTTAAGAAATTTATGAAAATTTCATACCTTTCCACCTGAGCATTATAGCTAACGTGACCTCTTTATAGTTACACATTTGAATATTTGTGGATTGATGTAACATTTTTTTATGTAGCCATTTCAAAATTTTGATTCCATGCTCTTTTTCGTTCGTATCTGGTAAGCATCCTTTCCATCTTTTTGTTTGTTTCTGCTGAGCATCTTTCTGTGTTTTGTTCGTTTCTGCTAAGCATCAGATGCTGGATTTTGTATCAGAGTGTGCATTTCACTCCTCCAACTTTGTACAAAAAATCAAAAGAGTTAAATTTGGTGTTTTTGAACAAACAGTCATAATTTGTCAATTTTGAGTCAATTTACATTTCTGATCATTAATACTGGCGTCAAATTAGAGTGTAAACTGGCCCAAATTTGACAATTTGTAGGTTTTTTTTGTCCAAAATGACACGAATTTTAACTATTTTTTTTATCTTATATGTTCAGTTGGAGGGGTGAATTGAACGTAGTAAACACTAAAATTGATAACAATGTAGTATTGATCATTAACCTAATAATGCAATATCTTTCTTTTTATAAACCTTGGGGAGGGAAATGCTTGTGGTAGGAATTGAACACACAACCTTAGCAGAATACTACTTAGCACTTTATACCATTTGAGTTATATCTTATTGGTATGAATGCGATATCTTAGAATAAAACTTAAGACGATCTTATTCTTGTATTGTGGAGCAAATGTTGGATAGATAGAGAGACATAAATGTATGCATTATTGAGGTGATTCTGCAATGAAAGACAAGTTAGGGACAGAGACAAAAATTGTCATGAAGAGAAGTCTTAATATGATACTATCATCTTTGGTTCCATTACAACACAAGGGACCCTAACAAAACTTCATCCTCACTGTCTTCGCTAACAGACCATCTCTTATTGTCATTACATTGGTTAAGTTAACCTCTGCTTATTGGCCTTGATGATGACTTATTTTCATGTCTAATCATGAAGGGTTTGTAGAAAAACAAGCAAACCATACATGTACAGTGGGGACCAAAACTTGTATTTGGAGACATGTTGGCCCTCTATTATTGCTAATCCTCTTTTTTGTATGTCCATAACTTAATCTATAAGACTTTATGCACCTATATTGCATTACTTCATATTAACCAGTCTTATTACAAAACTTAACGTACAATACTTTTGGACTCCTGTTTATAAAATTAAAAAATGAAATTTAATAAATGTTATAAAACTCTATCAAACTAACAAATTTTGATTCGTTGAGAAATTCAACATGCAAGATCAAATCAGTACAAAATATTGAACCAGCCAAGAAAATCACACCTCATTTCATCAAGAAAATTGAATTTTAACAAACATGTTATTTAAGAAAACAACAAAATATAAATCAATTTGGCAGATAGACAATGATTTTCCGGCCAAAAGTCGGAGATCATTCTCCCACCTATGGAAATCTCTTAAATTAAATTGGTCTAATTATTTAAAAAAATCCCACCTTATAATCTTTTTTCATTTATACTCCGACCTAGAAAAAATTTCATTTGCGCCCTTTTTTTGATTTTTCGTTTTTAACTGTACCCCAAAATTTAATTAATTAAAAAATGCAAATATTAAAAACAATAAAATAGAATGGTTATATTATATTTTTTTCTATTTGTAAAAATAAAAATAAGTCCTTTAACTTTAAAACTGTTCAAATAAATTCTAAAAATTTAATCGTTTTAATTTTTTTATTTAAAAAACTTCCGACCTAACATTGCATTTCTTCGATTGACAAATCCGCTACCAAAACTCGATAATCTTTTTACAAAAAATAAATACATTTTTTTAATTTTTTTTTTGGGAGGAGCTCCTCCATGAAGGAGGAGCAGCAGATCATTGCTCCTCCTCCATGAAGGAGGAGCAGGTCTGCTGCTCCTCCTCCATGGAGGCAGTGACAGATTCACGTTGGTTCCAACAGGTTCACTGGGCCCCCCTGAATAGCAAAACAAAACTTTTTTTAGATATGGATATTTCTATTATTATATATGGTTTACATGTCAATCTAATTGACATTTATGAAACAAAATATTAATCTAAAACATTAATTAAGAGAATAGTATATATGTATTGACATTTGTTAATTAGATTAATTAATCTAATTTATAAATAGTTCTAATTTTATATTTGTCAAAAACAATTGGTTTAAAGAAACTGATTAACATATGGTATAAAAACACACTTTATTTATAAATTTTCATATTTATCAAACATGAACGGAATATTGTTTTAGTTTAGTGTTTCTAAAACTATATATTTAATAAAATACTAATTTTAAAGTATCAATAGATTAAACAAACCATACATTTCTATAGTTTCTGATAATAAATTTTGTAAAGTATATATAAAACATTAAATAAATAAATTACAACATGAAATTAAAGTAACTATAATTTAAAGAACCGTTTAAATTGAAATTAAAAATAAATCATAAATTTATATAAGGAAATGGTGAATTTTTAGTAATTTTAGACGGTGAAACGAATTTGAAATATTTAGATAACATAAAATTAATTCTCTCTTACTAAAATAAATATGTAGAGATAAATAAATTTTATAACTTTATCAAAAATAAATTGGGACATTTGATTTAAATGTTTTTCCTGTAATTTTATAACAAATAGATATAGTTGTATTTAAAATATTTAATACAACTATAGTTATATTAAATAAGTTTTAAGTACAGTTGGACAAAATAAAAGATATTTGAACACTAAATCTAATGAAATGAAGACATATGCATGACATTTTTTGACTCCAAAGAGTTATGTTTGAGTTTGATAAAAATATATTATTGTCTTGTAAGATTTATCAATTTGGACCCCCTCTGAACAAAAAGTCTGTATCCGTCACTGCATGGAGGAGATCTGCTCCTCCTTCATGGAGGAGGAGCAGCGAGTTCTTCCTTCAACGGAAAGTCGGAAATTATTATTTTTAATTAAAAATTATATATTTTTACGGTTTTATATTCAAAAAATTATAAGTTTAATTTTATAAAGAAGAATTTATTTTTGTACTAATAATAATATTAAAGTCTAATTAGAATATAGGTTAAAAAATAAAAGATTATTTTAAACTTTTTTCTAAATGAAAAAAGTTCAATTTAATGCTTTGGGTACAGTTTGAAAATGAAAAATTAAAAAAACAGTACAAATAAACTTTTTTCTAAATTAGAGCATAAACGGAAAAATATTATAATGTAGGGTTTTTTTAGTAATTAGGCCAATTAAATTTGTGGTAAGAAAAATATATAATTGACAAAATAAAATAAAATAATAGTTTGGGTTACTAGATATCGGGCTTAATAGGAATCAAATAGACACAAACTCATGCTTGAAGTTGAGTATCGTTATGTTTAGGAAAAAAAATTTGTTTATATCCCTAATGTTTATCCAAGACCATGATCAGTCTTTATGTTTAATTTTGGCTGAAATACTCTCATGATATTTTAAAATTGGCCAATTTATGCCCTTATTTTTGACGGGATTAAATAATTCAAATTTTCCATCATCTCTTTACTACGGGGATGATGACATGGTTGTATACCTAAACATAAGTTTGTTTATACCTTTAATGTTCACCCCAAAACCTGGATTGCCCCTTAAATTAAACACCAATTTTAATTATTTTTTCAATAAAAATTGAAGGAATTTTTTTAAAAAATTTGACACACCTAACTCTGGCGAGTTCATCGAAATAAAATTTGAGAGATTTTTTTTTTATATTTTATACACCTCAAAAGAGCCACTGTCCGCGGGCAAACAACGAGTCGATGCTCCTCGACTTCATCCTCAGAGAGGATGATCTCGCCGGAATTCATCCTCTTTGAGAATGAACGGTGGTTTGGTGTTTAGCAGAAGTAGGTGTCCGAAGTACGAAAGAAAAGGCGGCAGTGGACGATTCTGAGAATGATGGCGGCGGACTAAAAATAATTTTTTGATTAATTATAATTTTAATCAGATTATAATTATAGATCAGAGTAGAATAATTATGATTAATTAAGTTAATTAGAGATTAATTAAAATTACGTATTTTGTATCAATTTTTGTTTTGATAAATCCACCGAAGTTACGGAGTGTAAATTTTTTTCTAAAAAAATCCTTCAATTTTTATTGAAAAAATAATTTAAATTAATGTTTAATTTAAGGGCATATACAGACCTTAGGATAAACATTAGGGGTATAAAACAAACTTGTAATTAGGTGTACAACCATGTCATCGTCGCTATGTAGAAAAGAGATGATAGAAAATTTGAATTATTTAATTCCGTAAAAAAATAAGAGTATAAATAGGCCAGTTTTGAAACGCCAAAGATGTATTTCAACAAAATCAAATATAGGGCAACTCCTAGTCTTAAAGGTGCAGTCAACGAAATTACAACGTTATGCTGCTATTGTAAAAAAAAAGTGGATATTCAGTCTATTAGACTATGTTTGAGGGATTAAGTCAAATTTATTTTAACTTGAAGAGGTCATCATGTTCACGATTGTAAAATAGAGGTGTAAATCAATTTAATTAAAATTATATTTTTTTAATTTACATTATTTATTTTAAAATGAACAATGTAGATCTAGTGAACATGACCCTTTAAATGAAAAAATGAAATTAAAGAAATCTCAATCTAGTAATTAAGCCTTTTGTATAATTTCAAGTGCTATGTCATTTGTTTTAATTTTCAAATAAGGAGTAAACTTAAAATTATATGAGTACTATATGATGAGTTTAAGATTTTTTTTTTTAATATAATTGCATCCATTTTTGGCCTAATGTTTTCTTTTCTGCCAATTGAATACAAATGAATACATGCAATTTATCAACATTGGTTCTTCTTCTCTGATGTATTTGTTTTGTAATTTGAAAATTGGTGCGTTTTTTTGTGCTGTTTTTATTTTAAGTTATGCAACCGATTGTCCAATCTTAAACTTAGATTTTTTTTTTTGCAGTTTTTGCAAGTTCAAGTCCAAATCCTAGCATTTCAATTAACTGTTTTTTCCGTTTCTCTATTATTTTCCAATATCACCAATAAAATATTACTTGACAAAAAAAAAATAACTACGGTGAAATTCATAAATTTATAATTACGTTTCTGAAACTAGTTTCAATTTTTCTAATTAAACAACGAAATAGTTTTAAAATGAAATAACGAATATAGCCAAGGGTTCAAGATGCCACAAAAATTAAAAATTCAGGGCATCCTACGATTCGGCGAATTAATTTGCGAAGGTAATTAATTAGTGTTAGAGAGGCCTCATTTTAGAGTTCTTACCCCTCTGCTGGGACCTTCGCTTCATTAAAAATAAACTAAAAAATTTTGTTTCGTTTAAAAAAATGTACAAAAACAGATCTACGATCCAAAATCATTTCACAAAAATCAATGGTTCATTAAGATCCGTCGTCAATATCAATTTCCGAAGGTAAACTTGGATAAGAGTGCATCATTTTAAAATCGCACTCCCTCCATAGGTGCCTTCGATTCCTATTAAAATATTTCTAAAAATTAAATGAAAAATTTACAAAGATAAAAATTAGAAGAACGATGCTCAGTGAATACGAACCGAAAATCAAGAGACTCATCTTGCATAATAGCGATTAAACCATTACACAATCACGATTTCATTTACATGAAATCTTCATTGCATCCAGTCTTGTAAATTTACAAACAATTTTTAATTTGAAAGATAAAGTAGAATAATAGCAGGAGGCTAAACAATATTGAAACCCTAGTCTTTGATTGAAGATACCAAAATATGAGTCTCTTTATATAGAACGCGCAGCTTATTTTATGCAGTTAGGCGACTTGTCGTTTCTGTATAAAATAGTTTTGGAGTGCCACAGTCCTCTTTTTTGTGGGCTTGATGTAAAGTTATTTATGGACCTCAGAATTAAGAAGTTACCTTAGGCCCAAGATGCGAAATATTCTCACGCATTAATTTAAAATTGGCAAAAAAATACCAAAAAAACTCTCTGTTTTGCTTAAAAGTACAGATCAGTCTTTAAATATTTTCAAACACATTTAAACTTTTGAAGAAATTTTTAGATAGACTGAGTCTACCATGTCATCTGTGTTCAAAATACAACACCTTATTAAATTGATGACAATATTGTAATATCACATTTTAAATTTGAATACATTTATTATAATAATTACGACATTGCCATCGATGCAATGAGATGTTGTATTGTGAGTGCTTAATCTACAAATAATGTGGTAGACTCGGTCTATCTAAAAATTTCTTTAAACTCTTGTGGTTTTTAATTAAACAAATAAACCCCTCCGTCCATCAAAATTAGAAGCCAACATCAATTGCTGACGTGTTACTCATAAATTTTTATAAAAACAGTTTAAAATTAATCTTAATGTTTAAAATTCCTAACAAATTTTATATTTATTAATTTTTTAGTATTACTTTATCACCCTCTTCTTCCAAATTAACTCTAATTATTTATTATTTTTATTAAAATTGTTTAAAATATAATTAAACCAATCAACCGATTGAATGATAGAATTAATGTGTAATTAATTAAATTTTTTTTATTTATAAATATGTTTTAAAAGCTTTTATAATTTTTTTATATTTTATATTTTATAAAAACTATCTTAAATGTTTTGAATAAGTTTTTGATATTGAAAATGAAAGACACAACTTCATTAAAATATTTTTTGTTAAGGATAACTTTATTGAAATATCCGTATTTTTTAAGTTTAAATAGTGATATTAAATTAGGCTAAGATTATCCATAAAAAAAAGGCTAAGATTAATGTTTTTTTTTTTTGATCATCATGTTTTTTAAAATTTGACTTCTAGATGAATGGGGGTAAAAAGAAAGAAGGAGCCAAGAAATAACCAGGACCAAATAAAACTAGCGGTTGCATCAGCCAAAATTGAAGTGTAAGTAACGGGCCAAAACTATAAGACCCTTCAACTGACCCGCTCACGCAACGTACTCTGTCTTCTCTCCGTAATCAATTTTATCCTTTTTCACGAACAATTAACATCTTATTTTGATCTCCTTATTTCAGATCTACCTACTTAACAAATCCAAAAATCTTTTAATAATTAAATATTCTCAAAACACTCTTAATTCAATCCTCTCCAGAATCAGTATTTGATTCATAAGATTAATCGACTGGTCTCAATTTTTTTGAATTATGTGGAGCTCCATTGAGGCTTTGAAACAAAACCTAAATAAGATTGCACTGGATGTGCATGAAGACGGTGACGATGAGATCTACGCCTCCACTAACGGCGGAGGAGATTACTCTGATCGGAGAAACTCTCATAGCTACGCGCATTCTAAATCGGCTTCCCGCTCTCCAAGTGCTAATGGAATCGACTCACCTATTAATTCTGAGGTATTATGCTCTGTTATATATTATTGTCGATTAATATTTAGGTAATTGAGTTTTAACTGACAGTTTTATTGCAATTTGAGTCAGTATTTTAGAATGAATATAATTATGTACTTCTAAGCTAAGCTAGGAAGCCAGTGATTTACAGTTTAGGATTCTTCAGTTAATTCAAATGTTTCACAATCTTAATTTGTGTCTTACTAGAGACTTTAGAAGTTGTAGTTAATTGATAGTATTGAAATCTGTAATTTTCAGATTATTATGCAAAAACTAAATGTTGTTTGTAAGTTCATTCACTTATTAATTTTTATTTGATGAATGTGTAACCGACTTGATTCTGCTGTGCCATTGGTTGCATTTCTAATTTCGTTAACTACGTGGTTAATTTTGTATTTTAAAATCTGATATGGTTTGCGCATACTCGTAGAGTGAGAAGTATAAAGCGGAAATTAGGAGGCTTCAAGAATCTGAATCAGAGATTAAAGCATTATCAGTTAATTATGCGGCCTTGTTAAAAGAAAAAGAGGTATGGCATCTTCTTATTGCCGGATATCTATTTTCTAGTCGTACTGCTAGTATTTTATTTCCAAAGACTGAAATGGAAGTAGTTACTTAACTTGTAGAACTTCTAAGGTAGACCTTGGATAATCCAGCTAGTGATGTTATAAACGAGAGACTTAAGCTCTGAAACTATGTTTTTGGGCATTGCATCAGTTAAATTTATGAATTTTAGGATTTATGAAACTCTGTCGTAGTAGCTTTTCAGGAATATGGTTTTTGTCACACAAATTTTCATAGCTGTTAAGTAGATTTATTGTTCACAATTAATTATACTGTTCATATGTAGGATCAAATTGCTACACTGAATCAAGAAAATGGCTCGTTGAAGCAGAATTTAGATGCAACAAAGGAGGCTTTGAATGTATCCAGAAGTGAGATTTTAAAGTCATCAACAAATGGCATCCATATGCTTAAGGCATTTCCTGAAACTTTATCTAAAATTAATTGCCAGTCCTGACCCATTTGTTTGTTGTTGGATGTTTTATATGATTTGCACAATACTCTTGGTATTCTCGATTTATATCTTATGATTGTTTAAGATCAATTTTTTTAATAAGCTTGTTGTTAGGAGTGTAGATGTTTTCAAAATGTCTCTAATATATCTTATATGGTGTATTTCTGTTGTATGATGTAATAGCCTGGTAAACCCATCTATTTATTATGGGTGTATGTTGCAACATTGTTGTCTACCAGCATAAATGCGCTCCTCAATTCGGTGATCTTTCATTAGGCAGCTTTGTGTTTATGCTCATTTAACATTTTGAAATCTAAACCATTGGACTCAGTGCTTAAAAGATATTCATACTTATAGTACTACTAACCAGTCTAGTTTCATAAATGACATATAGCAATATTCTTATGCTGGCGAGTCAGATTAATATGTAAACCATGTTTTTATTTTCAGTAAGACCATCTGCAAAACTGGATGCTGCACTAGCAAAAGGTGACATATATTAATGCAAGTTTAATACGAAGACATAAAAGGCATACATGCAGCTTAAGCTTGCATCTTTGTGATGAACTGGTGATAGTATGGCCATTTGACTATGGAACTTTGGCATATTTACCTGTATTATGCATCTGTTATGAATTTTTTTCGTTGATTAGCAGTAGATTAGTGGATAATGTACACATGCTAACCATGATAGACTTTATTCTAGTATCCATTTTTTAAGTCCTGAACTAGCTTTTTTGTTCTCTTGTTTTGCTCTGTTTGCTGCATGTAAGCTGGAAATATTGTATTCACTTCTTGTTCTCCCTGTAACATAATTTAGGAGATTTGTTACTGTAATTTGCAGGGAACTGGTGATCAGTCACCCAACCGACAGCATAAATCTGCAGCTCAAGCAAAAAGCCGGAGTGTTGGAAACCACATACAGAATGGTCTTTTCTCAAAGCATGATGGAGTAGGCAATGGGATTATGCATGTTGATCAAGCTGATACCATTCATAGGGGGAAAGAAAAGGTAATGGCCTGTTGCATCCTGGGCTCTTTATGCTGATGAATTGTGATGTGATAATTTTCAAGACATTTTTCTGCTGGATTCTTCAGAGAGATAGACGGTTATATTTATTTATTTTAATGTAAATTTCTTGTTTTTTACACAATGAATGAACTTGACAACAGATATGTGAATGCCTTCTAGGAGCTTGCAGATTTGCTTGAGGAGAAAAATAGATCAGTAGCAGAAATGCAAGCTACTCATGAGTCACAAATGAAACAGCTTCGGTTGGAACTTGAGAAGGAGCGTGATAAAGCAGCAAATGTACATATTAAGTTACAAGGTATGATTTGTAACTCTGAATATCTAGTTCCTTTTGTTCGTGATAAATCGACTTTATTCTGATGAAATACTGCCAAATTTTTATTCATTTATGAATGCCAGAAGAACATAAGTCTAATGAATATCTTCAAAGGGAGCTGAGGATGCTAAAGATGGGTGAATCCAATGTGAGTGCGACTGGACTTGATACCGAACCTTTCTTTGAAGATTCTGTGCAGCTTGTATAAAATTTCATTATTCACCATTCTACCATTTTTGAAGGATGGGCTTGTGATATCACCATTATTTTTGAGCTACTCTTAGTTTATATGTGTATTTGATGCATCTGTGAGGATAGCATGTAGAATTTAGTGCTGTTACTTTACCTGGTTTCGGTATTATCATATTTCTTGCTTTGAGGGCAGCATAAAAATCCTCTGGTTAGGACATATTATTGTTCTACTGACATGTCCATTTATCGAAACCTCTTGATTGATTTTCGATTTCAAAGATTTACCAAGTTGCCTATCTATGCTTTTGATTGAATGTCCACCTTCATTAATTACTTCTTGATTGATTTCAAGTTTCTCATTTTAGAGTTCCTTTGTACTACAGAGTAATGTGTATGTGCTTTAACTATCTGAAATGTTTAATTTTGAGACTATAATTTTATTTGCTTCAATTTTTCTCTATCCTTTGGTTGTGATGCTTTTTTCTTATAGCTTTCTTTCATATTTTGAGGCACTGACCTAGTTGGTTCATCATCTCTATTGTCAGACATCCACGGAGATGAGTAAACTGCGCAGCGAGTTGAATGATAAAATTTCAGAGATAAGACGACTGCAGATGGAGTTAAGTAAAAGGGAAGATGAAGACGCTGATGATTCTGTGAAGGGTTTAAAAAAGATAATTGCAACATTGGAGAAGGAGAACACTAGCCTCAAGGTTTATATGCTTGACTATTTTAATTATATTCCCATGCAAGCTATTTTCCATGTCTAGTAAGTAACAATTTAATGTCCACTTTCTTGTATTGATTGGGCACTTCAAATGCTGTCATTTGTAGATAACAAAGAATGAACTTGAGGCTGCTTTGGAAACGAATAGAGATGCTTCACCTGACAAAATTTCCCCGGGCATGGTAATCTCATTCTCTATCTTCGCATGCACATGCCATTAATTATTGAGTATTGGCAGTTTTAAATGACTATAGTAGTGCACATTATTTGCTTCCTTGATTATGTGAATGACTAATTTATTTTTCCAATGCTGCCCAGAGGGTAGACTCATCTGGAAGTTTTCCTGGAAAGGAAGAAATGGAGTCAAGGTTGCAAAAATTGGAGAAAGAATTGAAGGAAGCATGCCGTGAGAAGGATAAAGCATTGCAACAATTATCTCGTCTTAAGCAGCATTTATTGGAAAAGGTCACATTTCTTTTGAGATCTCAAGCGTTGTCTTTGCTTTTAGTTTATAGTTAAGAGCAGAGTTTAAAAACCGGACCGACCAACCGGATCGGTTAAACCGGGAACCGACCAGTGGTTCGGTCCAAAAACTGTAAAAAACCGGATTGAACCGGAAGAACCGTACTGGAGCGGATCAAACCGGGAAAACCGTAATTAAACCGGTCGTTGAACCGGCAACGAGAATTAGCGACGGAAAAATCCATCGCTAAATACTTAAAATCCGTCGCTAATTCCATTTTTTTTCAATTTTTAAAAAGTTTCATTGAACCGGTTAAATCGGGAACTGGTCGCCTTGCTGGTTTGCCACAGGTTCGGTTTCTAAAACACTGGTTAAAGTCAGTCAACTGAGGTTTGCATGTTCTTTGAGACTCACCTCTAACACTATAAATGAATTTCATCTATATTTCACAATTGATTGATGTTTATTCTATTTGTTTTCTTCTGAATATTTAAATATTAGTTCCTTAGTATTCTGAATGGTCCACAGCATTTGTAGTTCTACTGTTTTTCTTAAAGACTTCATAGCAGGCAGGGGTTGTTGGTTAAGAAATTGAACAAGGATTACAACTCGTGTGATTTTTTTTGTATCATTATAGGCACCCTGTTCTGCATGTTCTTTGTGAAAGTAAATTTTCTTCAAAATTTTCTGTTAGTACTAGTCAGTTGTTTCATATATCATTTTTTTCCTCATTACACGCGTGCTCAGTAAATACACTTTTAAATTGCTATTACAAGTAATTTTAAAGATGATATTATCTTTGTATTTGTATGTATTCTCACACCCATTGCATTATAAGATATTGTAAGGTATCAGATTGCCTGCAGTCAATCCTCGCGTTAAAGATAGTCTTTACTGTAATATTGTCCAGGAATCTGAAGAATCAGAGAAAATGTACGAGGACAGTAAAATAATTGAAGAACTTCGCGAGAGAAATGAGTATCAAAAGGCTCAAATTTCACAGCTAGAGAAAGCTTTGAAGCAGGCCATTGCAAACCAGGAGGAAGTCAGGATAAGTAATGACAATGAAATCCAGAAGTTCAAGGAAACAATTAAAGATTTGAATAAGAAACTTGCAAGCTGTATGAGCACAATTGACTCCAAAAATGTCGAGCTTCTAAATCTTCAAACCGCACTTGGTCAGTACTTTGCTGAAATTGAAGCTAAGGTAAATTGCTTTTGGTGATGTAGACTTTGTTCGGATTGTCTTGAAATCTCCAAGTTCTTAATTTTATAGTTTCTTCTTCCTCGTTTAGGAACAACTGGAGCGGAATTTGGCTTTGGCAAGAGAAGGAACAGCTAAGCTTTCTGAGCTTTTGAAAGTATGACCTTCTCTCTTTTCAACTGTTGGTAGTGATTTGGCTATGCAAATTCAAATTTCATTCTTGTATAAAATGCTATTTATTTTCTTTGTCAGCTGTTTTTATTTATTTATTTATCTTTACCTTGAACTTTTTTCTTTTTTCCAAATTGTGGTTTAATGACGGATTTAGATATGACAATTGTTGGGGGTTTCTCATCTTTTTGATATTTCCAATCATATTCTATTTTCCAAATCTCAAGTGAATTTTCATTTTTCCTGATGTTGTTTCCTTTAAGTGTAGGTAAGTTGCCAAGTTGCAACTAGAACAAAAGCTAGTGCCTGTAAAATTTATAACCCTTACCATGTTACACTTTATGAGTAGGATTTAGAAATCTCGTGTTGGATTTCACGTCTAACTAGTGTGGGGTTGATGAGTTTCCTGTATCTTGTTTACAAATCTACGACGTCATAGTTTCTTAAATGCTTGTTTTACTTCTTGTTCCAACTTCAGTTTTTCTGATGAGTAAATTGATTTTCTTTGAAATAAAGCTATTTTTATTTTTGGCCTAGAAATATGTCTTTTTTTTTTGGAAAGAGCATGTTACTCCATTTTTTGGAGATTTATAGGTCTTTGGTTTATCAGGGTGCGGAACAGGGAACAGAAGCATTAAGGAGAGAAAATGAAGAGATCTTATCCAAGCTTTCACATGCTGAAAGGACGCTAGCAGAAGGGAAAAACAGAGTAAACAAGCTTGAAGAAGATAATGCAAAATTGCGCCGTGCTCTTGAACAGAGTATGACCAGGCTTAATAGAATGTCTGTGGATTCCGATTTTCTAGTTGACAGGTTAGCCTGTTTGGTTCTATGAGTACATTTTCTGCTCTTTCAAAAATTGTTAGCTGTCGCACATATGTACTTATTTGTGATGCTGTATAGTTGCTGGAGTAATCATTTAGGTTGCGCCCTGTTCCATTAATAAGATTGGTGTTGCATCTTGTAAAAGATGATTGACTTTTTGTTGACAGGCGAATAGTGATCAAATTACTTGTGACCTACTTCCAGAGGAACCATAGCAAAGAGGTGTGCTTCTTTTACCATACAATCAATCAGTACTGACAAGAACTCTTTTTCAGTAGTTAATGGTACACTGTTCACGGTCAAACCTTATCCCCAAAGTCGGATAATCTAGAGAGAAGGCTTTTGTTTCGGAATCCCTTTAGTAGTAGCTCCACCTCTTGCAGACTTGCTCTATTACAAATTTTATTAAAAATTGGACAATAGAGGTGTGTGGTATTTGAGCATAACCGAATTAACCAAACGAACCAAACTGAAATTTTAATTTGGTTTGGTTTTCGGTTTATTCAGTTTGGTTATGGTTAACAATTTGGAAATTTTTGTTTAACTCAGTTCTGTTATCGGTATGAATATTTAAATTAATCAAACCGAATGAATTAACCGAATTATATATATATATGCCTAATTGTTATTTTATAATTTTATAGAAAATTTAAGATATTTTTGTACTTTTTATAGGACTTGTATATCAATTTACCCTCTAAATTTGTATATAATTAAAAATTAACACCAATTTCAGTTATTCGGTTAACGGAAAGAACGGACCGAACTAAACAATTTTTTCAGTTCGGTTACAATTCGGTTTTATGTAATCTTGTTATGGTCAAGGTAATCAATTTTTTGAGAAATTCGGTCAATGTTAATTTGGTTCGGTTCGGTGACCAAACCAACCAATGCGCACCCCTACTGGACAAGCCCTTTGATGGGTAGTGACTTCTCTTGTGTGGTTACAGGTTCTGGATCTCATGGTTCGGATGCTTGGATTCACTGATGAAGACAAACAAAGGATAGGTGCCTCTCAACAAGGTGGCAGAGGGGTTGTTCGGGGAGTTTTTGGGTTGCCTGGCCGCATAGTTGGTGGAATCTTAGGAGGAAATTCTGATGCTCAAGCAAATGCAGCATCCGAAAACCAGGTTTTTTTTATTTTTCTTCCTCATGGCTAACTTGTAATAGATTAACCACAAAATAAATGATTGGATTAGGACGCAGGCATGTAGTTAGCTGTATGTGTGTTCAACAATATTATCGGTTTTTTTTGGGTAATAGACGAGGACAATTTGATTCTTAAATTTTCTTTATCTTCAGTCTTTCGCAGATCTGTGGGTGGATTATCTTCTCAAGGAAACTGAAGAAAGGGAGAGGAGGGAATCTACAGAAGATAGAGGTGAAGATTCTCAAAGAAGTCCTATTTCGGGTGGTGTTCCACCATCAGGTACTCCCTCCGGAATCTCAAGATCAAATTTTTCTCCAAACCAGAACTATAGTCCCCTTCCTGTTCAGGGAAATTTACGTCCATCTGAACATTCTGAGTCTGAGTTCTCAACTGTTCCTTTAACATCCTCGGAAAGCTCTTCTCGTATTTCAAGATTACTGAAACATTAAAAGAATATGCTGCGTAAAATGTAGATGTAATTATTCAAAGTAACAGGTTTTCTTTTTGATGTTGTAGATTGCAGTCTTATTCAATTCTTTCAATTTCAAATTCAATTGGGTAGAAATATATTCTCCTTTTTCCTTATAGGCCAAATTATATTCAGAAAAGGGCTCAATATGTCACGGTTATCTGTAGGACTGTTTGATCCGGTTTTAAGATATGTAACTGTGTTTGATTATTGATTTAGCTATTATTGTCGTTAGTCTGATCAAAAGAGTTACTTCAAAATCAAATTTTGTTTCAACAGCTCTATCAATTAAGCTAAACACATTTATTATGTCAAACACTTCTTCAGTGGGCACGAGGGTAACAAATTAATGCATGTGCCGAGGATCACAAGGCCTAATCATTATTCAAATTCAAATTTTTGCGTTTTTTTATCAATTATAATTAATTTTTTTAATTTTTACAGTTATGTCCAAATTGAAAGCTTTTTTTACAATTATGGAATTTAATTTTTTAAATTCAAACTTTTGCATTTTCATAAATTACGATCAAGCGTTCATATTAACCCTTTTGAATTCTTCCATCACAGATCACAAAAATAGAGCATGTAACTGAAACTATTATGACCAAAATTTAAATTTCATTTTTAAAATTTTAAACCTTTGCATTTTTTAAAAATTATGATCAAACGTTCATATTAACCATTTTGAATTCTTACATTACGGATCAAAAAAATAGAGCTTGTTGCTTGATTTGTCGTTAATGCAACTGTAATAATGTGATAATTTTTTATTCATCTTTCACTTTAACTTTATTAAAATTTAGTTCTTAAATTTTCATTTTTGTTGACGTCTAAATCCATCAATAAAATTGAAAATATAAAAACTTATATTAGCAAATAAAAGGTTGATGGATCCAATGTCAAAAACAGGTGAAGTGCAGGGATCCAAAAAGTTATAATGCATTTAAAATTACTTCTGTTTCACAAAAATGTGCTTAAAAGTTAAAAGTTAGGCGTCTTTGGGACTACACCATATGATATTTGATGTATATTGCACAAATGCAAAACCCTCCTCTTTATTATCTACTCTGCTGCAATTTCAAATAGTGGTCTAGACAGAAAAATCGATAAACCACATATACAACAAAGCAAAAGTTCACCAACACAAAAATAATGTCAAAATTCCTGTTATGCCGGTGCTACAACCTCCAGATAGATAATAAAGTTTTCAAAACAAAGCTACAATTTTAAGTAACCCCATAAAAACCTAAAGTAAATCAAACTGCAATCCTAACTCTTGGAAAACAGTAGATGGGGTGAAAAATGAAGAGCTCTAGCAAAATATTGAGCTATCACAAACAATCGCATGATAACCAAAATGTCTTCATGGCAATAGAATTACCAATCTACCTAAAGCTTCTTAGCTTTCAATGCAGCGACCGGAATCTTACTCAAAACCTTAGCATCGAACACGGCATATTGCTTTTTAATCTCAATCAACGCTTTTTCTGCAAATGGATCAACCTTGTCCTCGTACTTCTCGTACAGAACCGGAACAGTGTACAATAAAACAAAGCCTGTTTAATGTCAAAGTTACAAAAAACAATCAGAAATTGCATATATCTAGAGTGATAAATAGGTAATTTATGTAAAATGAGTTATCATGTTCGTACATATATAAAACAAGGTCAAGAAGTTGCACCAACTCCCAACAATTGATAGTACCCACAATCCAGCAACAACCTGAAATTGGAAACAAATATTCAACCAATTATAGAAATCACAATCCGATATACAAATAATATCCTAATTGCATGATTATATAAAACTCGAATATCCTAATAGGCTAATAGTGCAGATTTTAAAGAAATGAAAAACCACTAAAGCTACCAAATTTCCTTGCTTCCACAATCTAAGAGTGTGTACAAATTTCATACCCATAATATCATATTTGTGAAATTATAACAGGAGATGAACTTTAACTGATCTACTTAAACCAAGGGGATAATTATGGAACCTACAGTTAAAAATTTCTTCAAATCTTTTCCAGATGCAATAGAACGTAAGACCGCAAATCCCCTGTTGATCTCAATTGTGAGTGCAGAAGCAATCTGGAGGAGTGGTTCTTCAGGAATATGAGCTACCGGGATACGGGGTGAAGTCCTGAAAACATAAATATTAACAAATAAAAGGTAGCATTAGCCCTGTAGTGGCCGTACATCATATACAAAAACAAATGAAAGGAAAATTGCAGAGAAGAAGGTTACTTATTGATAAATGTATGAACATTGGACCACAAAAACAAGACTGCAAGTGAGAGAATCAGAACATGGCACACTAGAGCAAGGAGGTGATACTGAATCAACTCGAAAAGGATCCAAATTGCAGTAGCGACTAAAAGCACACTAGCTGAGATCTTCTTGTTTCTCCATAAGATCACATCAGCCGCTGCATCAACCAATTATAACCAAATTAGCCTCTTTTCAAATATTATTTCACCAAAACACCTAGAATAATATACAATTTCATTATTATTATTATTAATTGCTTAATTAGTAAAATTCAAGTTCTCTAAAAGATGTAATTCACAAAGGGCGGACCTAAGAAGACCTAATGGTGGGCAGCTACTCGCCCTATAGTTTATAGCATTGCCAACCTTAAAATCTATATTTTGTCAATTTTGCCCATATCACAAACTTTTAGTACAATCTTACCCACGTTCTACATTTCTAGGGCCACTGGTTATTTATCAGCAAAGCAGAGCGAATAATTTAGCTTTGATTTCTCAATACTATTGCTCAAGAGCAACAAATATTAATCTCAAATATATAGAAGAACACAATTTAATCTAATTCTCCATTATAAATCAATAAAAAGCAGAACATACTTAAATAAATGAATAAATAGCAAATCAAGTTATAGCAAAGAAATAAATTAACCGTACGTTTTCCTCCGCCAAAAATGTGGTGAACCGGTTTCTCCCTGCCAAACAACCGGAAAATCTTAGCCTTCATCGACGACGGAGATGACGGTTTCTTCTCAGAATCCGAATCCGAATCCGACGATGAGGAATCGTGAGCGTGAATCTTTTCACTTATCTTCTCCATAACAGATTCAATCGGATTTTCAGAATTCTCCGTCATGCTGATCGAGATCCGATAAATCCAATCCAAAAACCCTTTCCGGTGGCCGGTAAATATTCAGTGACTAGAGATGGAAATGAACGAGAGGTTTTAGGTTATAAGTTGCGAGAGCGTGGTGTTTGGCTATATAAACAGTAATGCAGACCGAGCCGTGGGTTCGGGTTTTACGAACCGAGCTGGTTGGTTCAATTTAAATTTTGAAATAGACGGCGTTAGATTTGAAAAGATCGAGGAGTGATGCCGTTTTAGAGATTCTGGCAGTGGCCATTTGTCTTCTTAGTACAAAGCAACGTGAAGAGCATTAAAATGAAATGGACGGTGGATTTTTCATATCTTTGAAAAAGGACCGACCTGGCAAAACAGATTTCGACACGTGTCAATAATGTGCGGTTGGATGAAAAATAATGGGTGGAAGATCTTTTATTGATAGCACTTTGTTGGCAAAAGGTACAATCGCTCCATATACCTTATTTAGTTTTAAATTAATTTTATATATTTAATATTTCTAAATTTAAAAACAAGTAATATTTTTAATAGCATAATAAAAAGTACATACTAAAATATATTTTAAAATAATCATATTATTACAATCTTGGTGACACTGAAAATGCTAATACTAATAGTCAAATAATAAATATAATGATTACAAATATTTTTTTACTCAAGTTATTATGGACGAGTATACATAATTATTTATATTATTGAAAAGTAATATAACTACAAGAATTTAGTTTTAATTAAAGTTTCAAATAATTATTAAGTATTTAATTAATAATATGATGAGTAAAGTTATATTTAAAATTTTACTCAATTCAAGTTATATATAATTATTAATAACCACTTAGATAAACAAATTACAAAAATATACAAATTATAATTATAGACAAATACATATTGATGTAAAATGATTTATTAATAAAGAATCAAATAAGCAATACTTATTTTGTACTCGTTTGAGAACATATCGTGTTCGTTTGAGGAGATGAATCCAGCCGGAATTGTCTCAGTCGAACGTAGAGGAATGATCTGCTCGTCTTTAGACAAAACCAGACGTAGGTTTGTCTAAGAAGGGCGGAAACAGCAAGGTTTAGAGGTTAAGGTTTTAGGGATATTTTAAATTTTTATAGTATTTTAATAATATATTAAATGATGTGGAGTGTATTTTAATTTTTTTAAGTGCCACGTCAGTGAATGTTAACGTGATAACCAAAAAAAATTAGACAATTTTTTTTCACTCTGTATCCAAATTAAAACTCAAGAAATTTATAAACCGAAATTAATACTTAAAAACGGCCATGATAAAAGGCCTAAAATTCAGAGTTTGGTCCGTGAATTTAAGCCCAATCAAACTCAAAAATATGATAGGCCTTATAAACAAGCCGGTCCGATTGAAAAGGAAAAGATGAACAAATAAGGTACGGCTAACCATATCATGAGCCAAACAAGGCATATGAATGAGCTAGTAAGTTCCCATATTGGCAGCAGCAGCACAGACAGAACTCACTTTCAACCTTCAATTGGGCCCATACCCATTACATGATTTTGACACTATAAAAAGAGAAGATTAGGATAATACTCTATTTTTAAAAATAATTTGATTTTTTACCTCAATAAGAAAAAGATAGAGAAAATACCTCATCATTTTAATGTTTTTATTTTTTTACTCTAAAGCATGTTTATATTATAATTATACCTACTTTTCTTTAATTTTTTACTCTAATTATATTTTCTTACTTTTATCATGTAACAGCTGTCAGTTTTGTATGACTCTCTCTTTTTTTTTCTCTCTCCTCTCTCCTCTCTCCTCGTTCTCTTCTTCTTCTTCTTCTTCTTCTTCTTCTTCTTCTTCTTCTTCTTCTTCTTCTTCTTCTTCTTCTTCTTCTTCTTTTCTATTTCTCTTTTTCTTCGTCAGTTTTTTTTTCTTCTTTTCTTCTCCATTTTCTTTCTTTCTTCTCGTTCCTTCATCGCTCCGCCGTTATTTTTCCATCGCGCCACCGTCACTGCATTGTTCTTTCATATTTTATATTACCAAACTTTTCTTTAATTCATGTGATTCTTGCGATTTTTATAACATTGAGATCTAAATAAATTACTCTTGATTTTTTTTTTCAATTTTAGATCTAAAAATCTGCATGAAAAACGATGTTATGATGAAAAAAATGATTTTCTGCACAAAAAACGATTTTCTGCAAAAAAACAGCATCTGATTATCATATGATTATCATAACACTGCAGAAAAAATAATTTTTTATATAAAAAAAAAACAGTCTCTGATTATCATATGAGTATCACTGTATTATCGTGTTGTTATCATAACACTGTATAAAGAAAGATTTTCTACAAAAAAAATTGATTATCATGTTGTTACCACTGTATTATCATCTCGTTATCATAATATAATCATATGATACCGAGATGATAATGTATTATTGTACCTAAATGATAATGTTATGATTAATGATAAAATTATGATAACAGTATGATAGTATGATACCTATATGAAAAAAATTACACAAAAATTATGATAACGAGATGATAATGTGAAAAAAATATTATGATAATGAAGTATAATAAGGTCATATTATCATACCATATCTTCACCTTATCATCTTATTATCATAATTTTTTTGTAATTGTTTTTTTCATACATGTATCATATTATCATACTATTATCTTCACATTATCATCTCGTTATCATAATTTGTTTGTAATTATTTTTTTCATGCAGCTATCATATTATCTTTACATTATCATCTCATTATCATAATTTTTCTATAATTGTTTTACATATAGGTATCATATTATCATACTATTATCATAATTTTATTATTTTATTATCATCTGATTATCATACTGGTGTCATGAATCTTTTTGTAATTCTAATTTCACGTACGTTATCATCCAGTTATCATAAACTTATCATAATTCATTATCATCTAATTATCATACTCCAGTGTTATGATAACGACATGATAATCAGACACTATTTTACCATACATTATCATAGATATTATCATATATTTACCATAAATATTATCATCTCGTTATCATATGATAAAACATTATCATATGACACTATTTTTGTAAAAAAAAAAATTCATGTAAGTATCATATTATCATACTGTTATAAGCTTATCATTATATTATCATAAAAACATTATCATACTATTATCATTATCGTACATTTGCATTATCATAACCTTATCATAATCATATAATTAATATTATGATAACGACATGATAATAACATGATAATCAGACGCTGTTTTTTAATAAAAAATTGATTTTTTCTGCAGTATTATGATACTTGCATGATAATGCAGTGATGATACTCATATGATAATCAGAAGCAGTTTTTTTTCCAGAAAATCATTTTTGTGTATAAAAACGTTTTAATGCAGATTTTTAAATCTAAAATTGAAAAAATTCAAGAGTAATTTATTTAGATCTGAAAGTTAAACAAATCGTATTAATCACCACGAGTCGAGAAAAAAACGCTAAAATTGAATATGAAAAACGGCTGAGAAACGGCGGAATGATGGTGGAGCGACAGCGGAGTGATGCATTAACGATGAAGAAGAATAGAATAAAAATGAAGAAGGAAAAAAGAAGAAGAAGAAAATAAAGAAAAAGAATGGCGGAAAAAAAAAACAGAGAAGAAGAAGAATAGGAATGGAGAACAAAAAAAAAAGGAGAGAGAAAAAAAAAAATAAGTGACAGTTGTCATTTAAGAGTAGAAAAAATATGGTTAGAGTAAAATAATAATTAAAGGTAGGTATAATTATAATATAAATAGGTGTTAGAGTAAAAAAATAAAAACATTAAAATGGTGAGGTATTTTCTCTATCTTTTTCTTGTTGAGGTAAAAAATCATATTATTTTCAAAAAGAGAGTATTTTTCCTAATTTTCTCCTATAAAAAAGCCATTATGACACAGACACTGTTGACTGTTGTATTAATTTATTCTTATCTACTTCAACTTCATTACTCAATCACCATACACATTCTTTTCAACCTTCTTCTTCAATTACAATTCCAACACTACTGGTACTAGTGGTTATCATGTCGCACTCAATTTTTAGTACAGGTGGTCCCTTGAATAATGTAGAACTAACACATTTCATACTTTGGAGTCATAATCAAAGAGAAAAAACAGTTACTAATTTGCTAAAAAAAAGTATATTTATATCAACTATTTCATTGAATTTAGATTTATATCTAACACCCCATTTATTGAACTATAAAAAAAATAACTAACGAAATGGTCTGTGAGGCTTTTCTAGGACAGCGGAGAAGAAAATTTCGCGATCGTCGTCTTTATCCAGCTTAGGAACAACAATCCATTTATGTTTTCTATACCTAAGCAACTTGAAGGATTCCAAATAATCATTCAAATCATCTTTCAAACAAAAGAAGCTGTCGATCCACAGCAGGCCGCCCGGCCTCAAAACTCTATCCCAGTCGTATAATATGAAGTCTAGTAGCACAAAATCAATCCAACCGTCGAGAAATCGTGTTGTGTGTATCAAGTCTAGCGTATTGTCGAAGAATGGAAGCCGTTGGTTTATAGTTAAGTAAAGTGGTACAAGCCCCCGAAGAGCAATCATTTCACTAAAAGGTGCTCCGAGATTTATAGTTGCTGAGATTATTGTTATATTGAACTCTCTCATTCGAGCTGCAAACGTACCTGTTCCGACACTGAAGTCCAATCCAATTCTGATTCCTCCGCGCTTTATGTTGAGCACTTCAGGCATCAGAAAATCCGCTTCAATACTTGTCCGGGGATCAATATCTACGTGTTTGATCCATCTTGGCATTTCATGATCGGTGAGATTGAAGCAATCTGCACACTTGAAGAACCCCTTGCGAGTGGCGTTGTTGGCAAGACATGTGAAGTTTTTGCATCTGTAATGGCTCCACCGAACATTCCGATCATCAGGAAGCTTCCACATTGACTCGTTTATAGGGAACGGCTTGCTGTATAGTTGCGGAGCTCTAGAGAAGCATCTTCTTCTCGGTAAGGGATCACAGCCATGAACCATCAGCCTTTGAGCTAGTTTCCAGTCGTCGTTGCAGATTTCACCGACGTCGTAGTCCATATACTCTTCAAGCTCTTTCTTCATGGCAAAACAAGCATGGCCAATGCTTGTGAATGTCCCATTAGCTCCCATGAAATTCTGTTTCCCTAATCTGTTAGGTTTAATCCTCACATACTTCCGAATCTCTTCGATTAGGAAAAAGTCAGCAGGTTCATCTGATCGTTGTTTTCGCCTTAATAGAGGATGAACAGCTTTGATCTCACTGTCTTGCACATCAACTCCTTTATCAGAGGGCGATTTTTCTGGTAATGACTCAAGAAGACTCACAATATCCGAAAGAAAATTAGTATATCTCGACAAATGTGTTGCCACAGACGAATCCACTCTTAAATCTTTTATCTCATTAATTTCATCCCGGACTTTACGAACAATACTTTCAACAGTAACTAGTACGTCATCACTTCTAACAGTCGTCTGATGCTCAAAATTGAAATGATTGAATAAGGTATCGGAAATGAAAACAGATCTAACTGAGTAGAATTTCGACAAAGTAGCAATGCAAATCAAGAGAGCTAAGATACCCAGTATTAAAATCGGTTTACGAAGAACACCGCACCATCTTCCTAACTTCATAGAACTATTCGATTTTCGCATCCCTTTTTACTGTGGAAGAAGAACTCAAACTAACCGAAGTGTCTAAAGAGCCAAAATAACTTGCATCATAGCAAACTCTCATATAATAAGATAATACAATCAAATACAACCAACAACAAAATCATAAAACGCGAACTTAACAAGATGATATATCGTACGAGAAAACAAAGAAAAGGCTGTAATAAAATACCTCCGAAACTCCGAAGCTGAAAGATATTGGCAGGTAGAGGCAGGGGAGAACTATAGGCTGCTTCTCAGCTTGACAAAAGATCATATTATTATTATAATTGGCATAGAAATACATTGAGATCAGAGCCAGAAGTTGGAATTTTATAGTTATTTTATCAGAGTAAGTAACTTCTACGTCAGTCAGAAGCCTTAGAACTTGGGGCAGTCAACGTTTCCATCATTCTATATTGCTATTTAAACCTAAACAAATAATTTATTTACTCACCCAGTCATCATCTCGTTCTGCTAAACACTCCAGTTTTCCTGCACTAAAATAATACATAACACAGCTCTTCTTACAAAATTAAAAATAGGATAAGTCCATAAGCAGACATGTGCCATTGTTCAGAAACTTGAGTTTGTCAAAATTACTTGAACATAAAAACACTTAAAGGCAGGCAGAAATGCAGGTTAAGGAAAAGAACCAGTTAAAAAGGAATGGTTTGAACATAAAAACACTAAAATACTAACATTGTTTTTTTTATCATCAGCGCGGGGAATGAACCTACGACCTTAAAAGTCTAGCAGAATGATGCCCAGCACTTATAACATATGTTTCTAATAATAGAGCATTTTATGTTTTTGATTAGTTAGAGACAACATGAAATGATTGAAATAAGCAATTATTTAAAAAGGAAAAATAACTAAACAAAGAACAACAAAAGGTTATTCATATGATGAAAAAAAGTTGATGAAAATGTTCAATTGTAGTTCAACAGTAACACCAAGTTCTTGAATTAGAAAGACAAACTAACATTATATTTTGAGTTTTTTTTTTCAATTGCTCTTTACCAAATCAAAATAACTAAAAAAAAAAAGCTTAATCAAGAACCCAAAAAGAAAAAAAAATATACAATCCCAAATAAAACTAAAAATCAATCACCACTACTACTACCACTACTCCCAACTCCACAAACAATCAATAACAAAATCAAATCAAAATCACCTCCTCCTCCTCCGATCCGCCGCGTGCTGCGACAGCGGCACAACCTCCGATAACGGCGTAGAAAGCGGAGTAGGCAGCGGCGAGTTTCTACAAACGGGGCAAGACCCATTAAGCTTCAACCAAGCGTCAAGACAATACAAGTGAAAAAAATGCCGGCACTCAGGCATCATCCTTAACATCTCCAAATCTTTATACTCGCACAGACAGATCGAACAAGTATTATTACCGCCGCTATTATAATTCCCGTCTTTATTAAACTGAAACTTCGGGTACGAATTTATGACAGCCTGGTCAAGACCAATAGCAGCGGAGGAATCCTGGTCGCGCTCGAGTTCGTCGTCGTCTTCCGCGACGAAGATAATACGGGGCAGCATTATACCGTCGGTGGAAATCGGGTTAGCGGCGGAATTATTGTCATTGTCGGAGTAGGGAGAGCGGCGGTTACGAGAGGCGCGGCAGCAGATGTAGGAGGCGAGGAGGATGGTGGAGAGGAGGACGAGGAAGCCTAGGGCTATGGCGATGGAGTAGCCGAGGCCGAGGTTGGTTAGGTAGCCGGGAGGAGTGGGGGAGGCGGTGGTGGTGGGGAGGGTGGGGATGGCGGCGACGGTGGTGGTGGACATTTGAGGTGAAATTGGGATCCATTTGAGGAAGAGAAAGGGATTAGGGGAGATTTTTGTGAGGGGAAGTGGGTGGATTTTCCAGCTGCTGCATTTAATACTGTAGGTTTGGAAACTGAGCACTGCATTTATTACTCATAATAATACAATATTTTACGTATTTATAGAATATGAAATTGGGATTCTGGGCTTTTGTGTTGGAAATTATGATACGGGCCGTAAAAATGATGATGATGATGAGTTGTTGTTAAGGTTGTACTTAAGTTGTGTTTTTGTTGGTACTGAATGTGAACGGTGGTGGTGGTGGTGGTGGTGGTGGTGGAGGTCAATTCTATGGAGTGATGATTGAAGAGCTGAGAGGGTGGCGTAGTAGTGAGCGTTGAATGCGCGCATAGGATGACTTCATGTCTAGTGCACAGACAGACAGATTGGATGGATCTGGTGGTCAAACTCATTAGATTTTTATTTTTTATTAGGCTTAATTTCTTAAAAACTCCATCTTGCATTTTTTGTTCGTTTATACTCTGACCTTGTAAAAACACCATTTGTACCCAATTTTGAGTTTTTATGTTTCATCTCTACCCAAAAGCATTAAATTGTACTCTTTTCATTTGAAAAAAAGTTTAAAACAATCCTTCATTTTTAACTTATATACTAATTAGATATTAAAGTTATTAATAGTACAAAAATACCATCTTCTTCAAAAAATTAAAAATAATAATAATTTTTTATTATTTTTTTTTAAAATAATTCCGAATTTTTGTTTATTTTTTTAATTTTTTTTAAAAAATATTTCTAACAAAAAAATTAAAAAAAATAAAATAAAATTTAATTTTTTTATTATTTTATATAATTAAAAAAATTAATTAATTATTTGGATATATTTGATCGTTTTTTAAGTTTAAGGATTTATTTGTATTTTTAAAAATAAAAAAAAGTATGTTTTAACTCTTTTCTAAATGAAAAGAGTACAATTTAATGATTTTGGGTAGGGATGAAACATAAAAACCCAAAATTGGGTACAAATGGTGTTTTTACAAGGTCAGGGTATAAACGAAAAAAAAGTGCAAGGTGAGGGTTTTTTAAAAAATTAAGCCTTTTTATTATAGTTTTGTTTTCTTTTTTAAAGCAAAAGAATCTTTCCATATTTCACTATATTTGTAGTATTTTAGATTTTTGAATGATGTTTAACATGTTTTTAGCCTAAATTAAATCTGTTAGAAATTTTGTTTCCAAAGAAGTGGAATTGTCACTTTTTTTTTATTTGAAGTTTGTTTGACTTCAATATTAAAAATATTAAATTTGTACAGGTAAATGTAATTTAAAATATAATTATTTTTATTATTTGAATAATAAAATTCTATTGGCGGTTTTATTTCAATCATTGAATAAAAAAATAAATTTATAGAAAAAGATGAACTCAGTCTATTATTTATACCATTTGATTATAATTTATTGGTAACTTTTGAAAAAGAAAAGATTATAATTTATTGGTAATGTAATTTTTATTTAAATTAATAATAATTTATTTGTTTTTGATTATTGATTGCAAAAATCATATTTAAGTCAAGCTTTTATAGGGACTAGTTTCGCATTACGTGCTATACACGTGGCTCGTAACGTAACTCGTCAATGAACATATTAGTAAATTTAGTATAATTATATCAATTTTTTATTTATAATTAATATTAAATTAGTTAAGAATTTTTGTAAAAGTAAATATAATATATTCGGTTATTAAATTTTTTTTCATACTAAATTTATTCTTCTTTTAGTTTTATAATAACCATAATTAAATAATTAATTTAATTTTATTAATTTCTATCTTTAAAAATAATAAGATTTAAATTTAAATAATAATATATTGATCAAATATAGAATTTTAATTTTGTAGTTCAATCAAACTAAAAGATAGGTATTCCTACTAATTTGGAGGCAATTTAGTTATTTTTTACATACTAAAATCTAAATTGGAGATAATTTATCTACCTATTCTAATTAGAACTTTAATTATAATAATCAATAGTGATTAATTAAATAACTAATTAGTTAATGACTATAAAACCTTTATTTAGTAGTAAACTGAAAAAGACTATTCAGTAAATTTGTCTGTCCCCCCCATCCGTGCTAACAGTTTGGATTGCTTATTTGTAGGAATTAGAGAATTATCCTTCAGCCCAATTGGCTGTTTTTTTTTTTGAACGTAAACACTTCATTGTGAAGAAGCTGGAATATCAGCCATTATAGAGTTTAATAATTCTGGCGGGACAGACCCCAACCAGATATAATTTGTGTCATCACTTCTCAAAGCCATTCTAGCTAGGTAGTGTGCCGGCTTATTTGCCATTCTACTAGTAACAAACTTCACACCTTCACAGTTATTTGTAGGAACTAGTGTCGCTTTACGTGTTTCACACGTGACTCGTATTGTGACTCGTCAAATAGTTATAATTATATTTATTATAGATTATAGACTATAGATTATCGATAGTTATATTTATATTTATATTTAATTAATAATTATTTTTATAATTAAATATTCTATTTAAGTATCAAAATTAAATAATATTAATATAGTATTGTATATATCAATTAATACAGTATAAAATTAATTAGAATCATTGTTGAATTAATTGATTGATCATCTGATTTCTTAAGTGCATAAATGCAAATACCTAAGCTTCAGGTCCTATATTTTATAGTAAGAAAACGACATGCCCTTAGGTATACCCACGAAGACAATCACCTAAGTTTTCTATATTAATTGCATGACAAACAAACTCCAAAAACTCTACATAATCATTCATACATAAGATAATTTTCATCTAATTAGGACTCTATTCTAATAATACGAAATCAGTCACCTATTAAATAGAAAACAGTCACCTATTAAATAGAACTGTAAATTACTATAAAACCATATTTTAAATGATTGTTTAGTTATAAATTAAAAAGGATTATTAGGTAAATGTGCCTGTCCCCCATCCGTGCTTTTATATATAGTATAGATTAGAGAATTATCCTTCAGCCCAATTGGCTGTTTTTGTAGATGACAAAGCCCACACTATCAATGCAACAAGTGAAGCCCTTATACGTTTCACGCCAACGTTTGGCACGATTTTTCTAAATTTACTAGTATAGTATAATATTTTTATTTTTGCTGAATGTATTAATATTCTAAAAAAATTGATTCAGTTTTTTGAGAAAAAAAATTGAAAATCATAATCATCTATAGCAATAAATATACCAAAATAAAGACCAAATAATATGTTGACATGATATGTTTTTATAAGGCTAAAATGATTTTTAAATTCAAACTTTTAATTTTTTTATCAATTAAATAAATTGATAAAATTCGATTATAATTGATAAAATTTAGTCGTAAAAATTAATTGATAAACGTTGATAATAATTGTTTTAAAATTTTGCTAAATTTTAAATTTTAAATCAATCTCTCAAAAAACAAGTTTCATTAAGTGTTTAAACTTATTCAAAACGTGGTGTCTGAATATAAATCTAGATTCAAAAACTGATTTATTTAAGCACATTCAGTTTACACGGCATTTTTTTAGCATAAAATAACATTTTTTTCAATGCCAAATCTTTCTTACATTTTTCTTATATCAAAATTATACAACTGTTCCGTTATGTTATTCGTGCATTAAACAGTAATGCATTAGTAATATGAAATTATTTAATGATAAAATAAATGATAATAATTAAAAGATTTTCTATGACAAATGTTTATTATCTTGTTATAAATATGAAATATAGCACAACGGTTATATGAGATAAACTCTCTTCCTGTACGTAAGTAGCAATTTTCCCTTCAACTTATAAGCAATTAACAACTAGTATATAAATTAATTTTATGAAAAAATTAGTCTTAAATTTAGAAGTTCTTTCAATTTATAAGCTAATTGTCTCTTCAATTAGAAATTTATTCCATGAAATTTATTCCGTGAATTTGTAAACCAATTTACATAAATTTGATTAATTGACCATAACTAGTTACATTTAAATTGATTTGTTCGTAAAATTAATTTATATGTTAGTTGTGTATTGCTTATAAATCGAGGAGTAAATTGCTATTTAAAATCTCTTCTCTGTATGCATAGTTTACTTTATGCTCGAGCATTTGCCCTCTTTTTCTTTCAAGTGTGTTGTCGAAGAAAATTTTCCATGACTGTGACTGGAGTTTGATATTTCATTTTCATTTACTATGATATGATATATTTTTGTGGTTCTGGCACTGCACATTAATTTCTGATATTGACAAATTAAGTGCAAAAGTTCAACATATGAATAAATCCACTAGGCAGTTGAATTATGGTTCTGATGATGTTCATATTCAAAATTTCCTCTATTTCAATATAAATACTTGCACCTCTCACTCTTTTTCAAACATTTCTAGCACATTTATTTCGTATTTTTCTTGATTTTTAATAAAAAAAATTATAATATCTTCCTTCTTGAAGTTTATTTTATTATTTTCTATGAAAATTTAGAAAAGTTTTGTTGTAATATTTGAACAAAACAGTTATACATTTTAATTTTTTCAAATTCATTTAATAATTTGGAAATAATAAATAATATTATATGTATGTTTGCATAAATATCTTCTTGTATGTTAGATCAACGTAAATGTATGTTTACAATATTAAAATGCAATAATTTCTTCTAAAGCAATTTTATACAATCAAAGGTTCATCTTTTCATTTATTTTATCTAATAATTTATATTTAATGGACTGAAACTTAGTCAATAGCTCAAATTCTTACCTCGAATACCACTTCGGTAGTCCTCCTATATGAATGTTGCCGGCCGCAAATTAAATACTCATGAAAAGTGAAATAATATCTTTTCCCAGTTTTTATTTCTTTCCCACACAACTTTGGTACTCTTCCATCTGAATTAATTTTTTTATTTTATAACTTGATTGGGATGTTTAATAAATCTACACAATTCATTACAAAATGAATGATGTAAATTAAAACTTCATTTAAATTAGAACAGAACACTAATATAAAAGCAGTATATTTTCGACGGGTTAAAAATTTGTTTCAAGTTTATACTTTAACGACATATTTTACCGACGAATATGAACTTGAGTGACTTCCGACGGATTTCACCAAAAGGGGATAGATAAAGTGTCGCACAATTATTGGCGCTAATATTTACAAACTGATTTAGAAAAACTGTTGCTCGAATATTGTAAAGCTTCGGTCGAGGAAAAGATGGTAATATTATTTGAATTAATTACTGCAATAAAAAGGTGAAAATCTCGAATGCAAACTAATTAATTCAAATACAATATAGAAATCATATAACCAAAAGTAAAAAAAACAAATAAAACAGAATAAATATAACTAACAACCATATAATTCTACATATACATGAATATAAAAAAATTTACTCTGCCTAGAGGTCCACGTCATTCTTGCACTTCTGGGAATGAATTGCTTGGCTTGTAATATTAACCGTCATACTACAATTCATTTTTACCGTCACGTGCTTCTTCACAAACCAAATTTTCACCCTCCCCGGTAGTTTTGTGAATGCATCTATCGTTAACAGTCCAGAGCCCGCATCACTAGCCAAATTCGGGTTCGAAATCAATTTATCTGTGACCAAATCTACCGTAGCATTCATCCGCATGGTCCGTCGCGCCTTCGAATGCCCCGGGGGCCCTCGTGCCTCTCCGACAATGATCCCACGGTAGTATAGAGTCGATGTGGTATTATCGTACTTGAACGACGCTACGTTCGGATTTTTCACGGAGACATCAGCAATTAAGGATATGTTTGTGCCTGGTTTAGGGATTGTGTTGTTAACTAGCTCCATATGCGTGATGATCACGTTATTCAATCTGATGGTTGGATCTTTAACTTTGAAAACAGTGAAAATTAATGTCACAATCGCTATAGCTTGGATTAATAATGTAACTGTGATGCACCCACAACACTTGATACATCTTCTACGACGAATTTTCTTCAAATGGATCGCAGCTTCTTCGTCGTCGCTACTTGTCCGGTCCGCCGACGGAGCTAGTGGCCGTGCCTGATCTTGCTCCGCCATGATTTTGATAGAAAATTTGGTGTTGGATATAATGAATAAGGTACGGTGGTGATGGTATGCTTGAAACTGCTTTTATAATGCAATTGTAGTGTAAGCAAAAATTTGTCAAACATGTTGGCATCATTTGATTTTGATGTTTAATAATTTTTCTAGTTTTATTTGATTTTTTATATATATTATGTCTCCTAACAAAAGATTCAGGCGTTGAATGTTGACTTACATAGATCATTTAAATCAAAATTTTGTTATAATTAAAATATTTTTCATTTGATAATTTATCACATCCTATAGGGTTTACATTTTCAACTAATGTAACGTTTGAATAAACAGGTGAATTTCCTCTATTGGTTTAAGATATTTATTTTGTTTTGGTCACTAGGCACTAATCTTATATTAGTAAACTCAGTACACAAAGCTAAGTCAATTAAAATTAGGCATAATCATTAAAAAAAAAAATTAATCTTTACATATTCTGTAAGTTATAATCAAACCTTTTAAAATTATCAAATTTAGCCAATTTTGTTATATTTTTTTCCAGCCATTTTTTGAATCGAATTAAATTTATTGCTTCCATGTCATCCATGTCACCTCCAATTCAATAAATTAGTTGACATGGCAACATCTCAAATCACTAACCCAATCTAAACAAACTAACGAGAAATTCTTAGGTAGACTCTGTCCACCACGTCATCCGTGGACTAAATCAATCATATCATAACACATCATTAAAATGAGGTTATTCTTATAATATCATTATTCAAAAGTGTATGCAAATAACAAATAAAATTACAAGAATACCCTCATTTTAATGAGGTGTTATGGTATGATTGGCTTAGTCCACGGATGACGTGATAGACCGAGTCTACACAAGTATTTCTCCAAACTAAATAGTAAAAAAGAAAATCCAACTAAATCAAATAATGAGATACGCCCTCGTTTAATCGTTAAATAATGAGATAGGCCCTCGTTTCTCATAATCCTTGCGTCAATTTATCGTAATTTAAGATGAAAATCTCTCTAAAATAAATACCTCAATTTATTTTTTAGCAAAGTTTTTTTTTTGATGAATAAATACTTCAATTTATTTTTTCGCAAAGTTATGAAATAATTGGTTAAAGTCATCGAAGAGTTCTTTGACTTAATTATTAGTAATTGAATGATTGTTCACCATCTAACAAAAAAATTCCGCGCCATTTATAAATTGAAGTTGATTTCTTTTGCCGGCATCTTGTGTTCACAAAAAAATGTGATGCGGAATATAAGGCTAATAATCACCCATAGTTTCTGAATTTAGAGGATAAGTGCACAAAACCTCCTGATGTTTATAAACGGGCACAAAATCCCCTGATCTTTTTGGCGGCGCTCACAAAACTCCCATAAACTCCAAATATGACAAAAATACCTCTGACGCCGTTTTTTTCAGTTAACTGTCATTGTTAAAAAAAAAAATATGACACTATCACAACTTCTGCCACGTCAGCAAAATACCTTAAAAATTTCAAACACCCAAAATATCCCTAATTTAATTTAGAAAAGACAAAAAAATAAAATCAACTCAATCTAATCTAAACCAATAGATTAACACAACAACCGACCGAACCACTATCCCCACTCGACCACCGCCGGAAAATTTTCCGGTTCGATGACCGGAAAATTTTTCGGTCATCATTAACTTGGGGAAAATGATCAAAAAAAATTCGGCGGGGTCGGGTGGCGGTGGTGGTCAGGTGGGCGGTGGACATGTTGGCCGAATAGTTTATGTTAGATTGAGTTGGGATATTTTGGGTGTTTTAACTTTTTTTGACTTTTTGATGATGTGTCAGATGATGTGGCGCCGTCAGTTTTTTTAAAAAAAAAATGGCAGTTGACCAGAAAAGACGGCATCAGAAGTATTTTCGTCCTCAGGGGGTTTTGTGAGTGCCGCCACAAAATTATAGGGTTTAGTGTCCGTTTTTAAATTTCAGGGAGTTTTATACACGTAACTCTAAAGTTTAAAGGCCATGAGTGATTATTAGCCGGAATTTAATCTTCGGCAGACCTGAAAAATGTTCGTGTTTCAAATATACTATATATAATGTTCGTTTTTTAAATATAACAAAAAATAATAATTTCATCATAAATCATTCAGTTTCATATATATTTAGAAAAAAAGAGCTAGCTATACATCATTAATTTAGAACTAAGTACTTTTGAATTGAAACAAATAATTGGGGTTGGCAGGCAGTAGTTGTAACAAATAATGATATCTTTAAAATAATGAGTTTTTTTTAATTAACTAGCTAGAAATTAAGATATAAGTTTGTAATCAAAGAAAAGATACAGAGCTTCAACGAAAATGTTTTACCTTGCCAAAAATCAATTTTTTTAATTTTAAAAAATTTATAATATTTTAAAAAATCATAAATGTATACCAATTTGGCCAATTTGTTGAAAATCTATTCGGTTTTATAAAATTAACTTAATTATGTTTATATAGCATTGTCAAGTGGCATAAAATATAAAATGATAATTTATCATAGTCATGTAGCATCTTAATTGCGAATTCTTCTTCTTCCAAACTTATAGAAATTGCACATTCAATTATCATATAGTCACAATTAAATCGATTCTTAAAAAAATGATAAATTTTTTCAGCTAATTGGCTTAATTGAAGTACATTGATAACTTTTAAATTTTTTAGATGGTTTAAATGAAGTCGCAGGTTCAAACTTTAATTGCTCATGTATGCAACCGTTTAAAATTTGGACCAAAGTTTGTCTTCATAAGAAATTCACACGGTTCAAATGTGGATTAATCTAAATATGGAAAGTTTAAAGATGGTGTCTTATATTTGGAATCAGTTAAAAAATCTCATGTACATGTATCAAAAAATAAAAATAGATAGATATTCAAAAGTTGAAGAGATTTGGTTTTGACACTATTAGAGTATCTCCGATAATAAAAAAACATCTTAAAATTAAAAATAGAAATAATATTTTCAATTTTAGTTCGATAATATTAACTTTTTATTTCATTTAACTTTCGTAAATATTAATAATATTGACCTATTTCATTTCATTTTTATGTTATTTATTTATTTACTACTTTTTATATTAAAAAAATAATAAAACATTATTTTAAAACAAAAAGTAACTAATTTATTTAAAAACTGACATTTTATCAATAAAAATAAAATAGAGAATGAAATTAACTCTCCACACATAGACAATCAAATTTATTATCTACTTTAAATTCAAATTTTTAGATTAAAAAGTTTGATAATAAATTAAAAGTTCAATTGACTCTTATGAAGTAGGACGCATATATCTGAAACGTGTTTGATCCGATGTGAATTATTTACGTGAATTTACTTAATTGATCCAAGTAGAGAAGAATTTTTTTATAACTTTAATTTAATTCAAAGTAAAATTTAATTGTCCTATCTTACAAAATTAATGTACCACACTATTTTAAAAGAAAATTATATGTAACAAAATAATTGAAATCATGAAGATAAAAAATTGTTTTACCAATAAAAAATGGCAACATATATTTGAGTTCCTATATTTTTTGTCATTTATTGATTATTCTCTATATTTTGTTTTTGGTAAGTAATATTTTAAATCTTTTGGTAAGGAAAAGAATAGTAGGCGCCGGGACTTTTGGTAATAAGATATTAGCTTGGACTTTGTCAATACGTACCTTTCTATGATGTTAAAGACATAGTTAAGAAGGTGATCAATAATGTTTAAATATAAACTAAAAATTAGAAAAAAGAATTAAGAATCAAAGCATGAGTAAAATTACAGAACATATGATCAAAAACAATAAAAAATTACAGAACATATAATTTACTGCAATAAAAAAAGTAAAAACATCAAATGCCAACCAATTAAAATCAAATATGACCAAAAGTAAAAAAAAAAAACTGCTTGAACTAATGCCAAACAACTCCTAGAGGTCAACCTTACTCTTGCACTTCTGTGCCGAAATTACCTGGCTTGTAATATTAACCGTCACAGTGCAATTCATTTTTACTGTCACATGCTTCTTTACAAACCAAACTTTCACCTTCCCCGGTAATATTGTGTAGGAACCTATCGTTAACAATCCAGTACCCACATCAGTAGCCAAATTAGGGTTCGAAATCAACTTATCAGCGACCAAATCTACCGTAGAATTCATCCGCATGGTCCGTCGTGCCTTCGAATACCCCGGTGGCCCTCGAGCCTCTCCGACTTGGACCCCACGGTAGTAGAGAACCGACGTGGTATTTTCGTACTTGTATGACACCGCGTTCGGATTTTTTATCGATACGTCTGCAATTACGGATATGTTTGTTCCTGGTTTCGGAATCATTGTGTTGTTGATTACCTCCATATGAGTGATGATCACTTTATTCAATGTAATGAACGGATCTTTGGTCCGGAAAACAGTGAAAATTAATATAATAATCACTATGGCAGGGATTAATAATGCAATTGTGATGCATCCACAACACTTGATACATCTTTTACGACGAATTTGCTTCGAATAGGTGGCAGCTTCTTTGTCGTTGCTACTTGTCCGGTCAACTAACGGAGAGTGTGGCTGTTCCTGATCTTGCCCCGCCATGGTTTCGCCGGAAAATAGGTGTTGGAGATGGAAATGAATATAAGGGTATGGTGGTGATGGTGAACTTCAAACTACTTTTTATAATGCAATTGTAATGTTCGCAAAAAAAATTGTTTTACATGTTAGCATTATTTTTAATGATCATAAGTAACTTCCAACTCAATCAATGGAATTATGAAAATAAAATAAAAACTAGTGCTTTGCACTTTCAATATTTAAAAAATTATAATTAAAGGAGATCTTAAGGAATATATCTTCGATTATAAAGAAAACATGTAATCAAAATAAATAAATAAGCAAAAGTTAGTAATAATTATGTATAACCTTTGTTTAAAGACATGATGATGCATTAACATATATAACATATGTTTGTTTGATTTATTTAATCGTTAAATAATAAGATTTGCGATCCTCGTTTCTCATGATTCCTACATCAGTGTATAGTAATTTAAGATGAAATATATCTGAAATATATATTTCAATATAATTAAATGCAAATCTTTAGAATAATTGGTTAAAGTCAATGAGACTTGAGAGAGTTTTTATTACTTTATAGAAAAACTGAAGTTTATTTCTTTTGCTGGCATCTCTGCATTTACAGAAAATGTTGGTCCAAAAATATACTATATACTATTAGGGCAACTGAGGTAAGGTATATCATAAATTTAATATTAATTCATAAATCGTTGTATGGAATATTTTTGAAGATTGTAAACTTGTTTTATCATTTCTTGAAATATCTGTTTTTTTTTTGGATAAATTGAAATATCTGTTATTTTTGTCAAGAGATCTGCGAATATTGATTGCTCGGTTATCAGCTCGAGAGACACTCTATGTATGATATCGATTATCGAGAGCCAAACATTTTGATTTATATTTTAAGCTCTTTCCTCATAGTTACCCCAAAAAACTTCTTCCAAAAACTGATAAAATAAAATAAAATACATCTAACTTTTCATAATTTAAATATTAAAATAATATGTTAAATTGAACTAAAAAACTCGGTTGATTAACAATAAAAAAAGACGGAAGGACTAAATTGTTAAAAAGAAAATAAAGGATCAGATCGTTTGATTTTTAAATAAGAAAAATAAAAGTGTAAATTATAACATATGTGGGGTTCAGAGTAATTTGCTCAAAAATTAATCAAAACTACAGTTGATTTTTTCATTTGGACTAAAACGGATGAAATTAATTTTTTTGATTAGATTTGCAAAAAATAAAAATAGAAAGGTTTGGATTTTCCAAGCATTAGGCTTTTCATATGTTATACAACATTAATTTAAACTAAGTCCTCTAAAATTTAAATGATTGGGGTTGGCGTGTAGTAGCTGTTCTTTATTAAAAAAAGTGTTTTAAATTAACTAGAGGTTAAATTATAGAGCTTCAATGAAAATGATGCTCTATTTCTTTTTTCTCTCTAACAATAAATGTTTTTGGATTACAGCCCAATTTCTTCTGAACTTAAGCAACACAGAAGTTGGGGTTAATTTTAATTTACCGTCTAGCTAACTCTCATCTTTCTCATTATAATCTAAAACATTTCAGTTATATAACTATGTTGTTCTAATTTTTTATTGAAATATTGGCAAAACAAATTTCAACGTTTCACTTTTGTGGCGATTTAATTTCAACGTTTAAAACGTCACAAAATAAATCTCAATTTTTTTTATTTTTGCAATTTATAGCCCCGACTGTTTTCCGGCAACGTTGTACATACGTGGCATCCATATTAAATACATGTATTGGCATATTAAATCCCAACGTTTCAAAATATTTTTAAATAAAATCCTAATTTTTTGTGTTTTTGAATTTTGTAGTCTAAAAAAAGAGACAAAATTGCCGGAAAACTGATTGGGACTACAATTTGCAAAAATAGAAAAGGTTATGATTTGTTTTATAATGTTTTAAACGTTTGGATTAAATCACTACAAAAGTGAAACGTTGAAATTTCTTTTGTCAATATCCCTTTTTTATTTTATATTTAATGACGTGGTGACTAACTGTTACCTATTTTATATGATGATTCATAAATTCACCCGTCATATACTTTTTTGACAAAAATAACTGTAATAATATCAGAGAAATACGAATATTCAATAGAAATTGAGAGAAGCTTGTTATAAACTAAACTTTAAAGACTATAATGAGGGAGAGAGAGGAAAGTTAAAGGGTTGACATTGAACATTACCCCAAAAACTTTTTTTGATGAATAAATTATCCCAAAAATTGGTAACATATAAAACTAGCAATTTCAATATTTGAGTTCCTAGATTTATTTGGGAGGTAAATACTCGATAACATTGAACTATATCAACACTTTGATATTTATAGATATTAAAGTTTTCGGTAGAGACAAATTTATAACGCGCCAACGACTGTGGTAGTAAAATGTAAGCTTGGACTTCGTCAATTACATACTTTTGCAGCAGTATGTTAAAAAGACATATTTGAAGTCATGAATAACATGTATAAAATTAAAATAGAAAAAGGAATTAAGTATCCAAGCATGGAAAGCAATATGGAATAAAAAAACTAGGAGAAAATTTTTTTTTCCCCAAAAAAATTAGATAGATAGATCAGAATAGTAAAGTACAAAGGCAGATTACAACGTTTGCAGAAATGAAGACTTAACACTAAGTCATGTGCCAAACCATTAGATCTACGACTCACGTATGACCATGGTTCATGAACCGACAATTTCTATCCGGATTGTTGGTTCACGGTTCGATTTGAATATTACATGATCAAGAGTTGGTATTATTAGGATTCAGTGGCAGCCAGATGAGCAAATGATGAGCCAATGGTGTGCATCATTCTCTTCACAAGTACTTACTATGTGCACCAAATGACCAAGTATTGATAATCCTGAGCTAATATTCAAAATTAAAAAAAAACAAATAAAAATGGAGATGCGGGGTATCGATCCCCGTACCTCTCGCATGCTAAGCGAGCGCTCTACCATCTGAGCTACATCCCCATATGTCCACTATTATAATTCAGTGTTAGTAAACTCCAATTTTACCTACAAATAAATAAGTTTACAAACTTGTTCTATTGATTTTGTCAAACGAATTTGTTGAATGGAATACTTAAATATTCAAGTTTAATATGATGTTGATAATTGGCCTGAGTAGCCCAAATTTGCTTTTAAAGTCGTCTCAATTAAACATCGAATCAATCATGAAAATTTGTCCAAAAAATTTCAAATGCAATAGGCTACTAGCTATTTTTCTGGATCTGTCATTGTTTATTAGACAATTATGTCACTGTATTTGATTCTTGTGCTATCATTATTTATTTGTCAACGGAACTCATCTCACTCAAAAATATGATCAATTCAACAAATTTGCGAATTTCATTAAAAATTGATTAATTAATTTTTAGTATAATCATCATATATTTATAGTAATATATTTATTTGTATGTTAACGTTTAATTATTAAATTTCTATATTAATAATATAATTAAACCGAATTTGATTTTTAATTATTCTATCAAATTCTTTTTTTTTTAAATAAGATGAAGACCAACCAAAGAGGAATTAAGAAAGGAATTCCAACTACAATAGAATCCCTAAATTAAAACCTCAAAAGATACAAGTTTGTAAATTAAGTCAACCGATTTTTTGAGTCAAACTCGAGTTTATCTGTAATTTTTGACTCAACCGGGATTAAAGTTTGAGTACAAGAATTAGAACAAACTGATCACATACTTTTAATTTTACAATTTAAATATGAACTTGTAATTTGAATCACCAATTTATTTAACCAGTGTTGAACTCTACCCTACATGTTGCACTTGAATCAATGGATAAGCAGTGTTATTCATTCTTGGAACCATCCAACATGGTAAAATTAAATTGAAGAGCACCTATGTAAAGAAATTCTTATGTATATTCGGTCTATCACGTCATCTATGAACTAAGCCAATCATATTATAACACCTCATAGATTTAGATGTAGTAAACTGATTCCCTTCCATCGCTCTTGAATAGGTTCGTTAATTTCAAAAATTTCAGTTAATTTAGCTGTTGCGCTTGCAAACAAGTGCCAACTGTAGGCTTACTCGATGCTGATGTTTTGGGGTTTATCCCAAATTTGTCCCATATTTGAAACATATTTACCCATTTGTGCCCCGGAAATTTGTAATTCCGGATTTGTGCCTTTTTTATGGGCCGTCCGCAGAAAAGATATGCGGACGGCCCATTTTTGCATGCCGTCCGCATATCTTTTCTGCGGACGGTGCTTTTGCTCCACGTCTGCTCCTACGTGGAGCAGACGTGGATTATTTTGGGGTGGTCCGCATTTATTTTATGCGGACCATCCCAAAATATATGATTGGGAGATTAATATTCTCCCAATCATTAGGGAGAAATTCTCCCAATCATTTACACAATGATTGGGAGAATTTCTTAAAGTTTTAAAATTAAATTTTCAAAATTTTCCAATTAATTTAATATAATTTTTTTAATTTTAATTAAAATATAACTTATTAATATGAAAGTTATAAATAATAAATAATAATAAAATATCTATTATTAATATAATATTTTTAAATTTTAAAATCGAAAAAAAATTTAAATTAAAACATAAATGATGTGAAATAAAATTAAAGCATACATTATTCTCCGTTAAAGATACAAATAAGTCTATTCATTAAAAAACATCAATCATATCTACGATTTACAGGTAGGTTTTCACGTAAACCTAGAACTTGACGTCTATTTCTTCGGCCTGTGCTCTGTGTCTGAAAACGCCTCCCCGCGCCACCACCGTCCTCCTCCTCCTGGTCGTCCTCATCGTCGTCGTCACTATCGTCCTCTGCAGATCCCTCGACGGTACCAGTAAAATCCGGGGTGGACTGGACGAAACCCTGCTGCGGAAACTCTGTATGTTGGATGTCATCTAGGGAGAATCCGCCCGCTGACCAGTCAGTAAAGGTGGGAGTCATCCGATGTGGGCTCTGGAAAAGATCCAAAGAAGAGAACCCCGGTGTTGCCTGATCAGTCTGCTGGAATGGAAAATGAGAATACTCTACAGGTGGAAGCGAAGAACACATCCCAGGCTGTGAAGCTGATGACGGCTGCTGATACTGCGAAGAGGACTCGTACAAATGCGAAGCTGATGCTGGCTGCTCAAAAGGTGTAGATGCCTGGTATAACTGAGGTGCTGAACCAGAATGGCCATACTGTGTAGATGCGTGCTGAAAAGGGGATGCTGATGAATGCTGAAACTGTGAAGACGGTCCTCCTTGATCATAATGCGAGGATGCCTGAGTGAAGCTGGGTGGTGGTGGCATGAAGTGGTAGTAATCTGGTCCTCTGAAGGGGTGAAAAAACACTGGCTCGGGCATAGGGTCATCTGCAAGGGGCCGTGGCGCTGGTGGAGGCGGCTGCCGTGGTCGACGACGAGATCGGATTGTCTGTGGATCTATCGTTGGCTGAGGAACGGCCGGTAGCCGAAACGGCTCAATGGAAGGATGTGTCGGTGGGATTGTGACGTCACGCCGCTCCTCCTGTGATGCCAACTGCGAACTCCGTGTGATGGACCGAAACCGTGAAGAAATGTCAGCCTCCATATGCATAGTCTCCATCGCATCAGCCTGAAAAAACATACATGGAAAAGTGAGATATATCGTAAAAAACCAGAAATCGATAAACCATAAACAAATATATAAACTATATATCATAATTAAGTACTTGTGCTATCTCTCTTGCACCCTGAGGTGTGATCCATCTTTGCGTGACACGCCGAAACCACTCCATATACTCGGAATGGTATGGAGGGGGTCCTTGAAAAGGGGGTCCGTCGACGACATGATCCAACCTGTGATCCCAAAGATCAATGTAGAAAGCATGTGTCTGCCGCCAATTGTCACTGCCTCTCATCGTATAACTATGAAGGACATGGTCTTGTCTAGGCTGAAGTGGAATAGGTTGTTGTAGACCAAACTGCTGCAGAACTCTATCAGGGTGGTGCCACTCCACGATATGATAATAAATGAGCGGAACAACAGACCGCCAAATACGTCGGCCCTCCAAACAGTACGCGGGGAGGAGACTCAATATCTCATCCGTGTAGGGCTCCCAAATGATCTGCACGAATAAAATGTTAAACGTTATAGTAATAGTAATAATTAATACATGAAATTATTACAAATTCTTACATCTTCATAGCGGCTGCGGTCAAAGCGCATGCGAATGTCATCTAGAGAGTGTCTCGGGACCCGCCTCACGTCTCGCCGACCCCCCCACCTGTGCATTGGTTATTTTAACATATTAAATTATAGACAAACAAATACAAATTTATAGACAAACAATTAACAAATGAGAAATACCTGTCTCCCAATGGGAGATGATGCGAAATATCGGGAACAGTAAGTCTTCCTGTGACAACTCTAAGCCTATCTAAGGCCCACAACTGGAGGATCCAAGTGGCACCTGCTATACTCTTGCGCTTCTGACTACGCAAAGAACACGTGCATAACTCATGGTAAAGAAAGGCAAGTGTGGCTGAACCCCAACTATACCCGGCAACGTCCTCGAGATCCTCTAGAAGCGGCAGGATCCTCAAAGGGGTCTTTCCCGTGGAAGTATCACTAAAGCATAATCCTGTGATGGCCAGCAACAAGTAACCTCGTGTAAACTGATGTACAACCTCCTCAGTGGCATTAGGGGGAAGATTTTCGAACCCACCAAATAATTCAGATAGCCACTGAGAGGATATGTATGTAGAGTCCTTCCTCCTAGTTTCATCATCGAGCTGAAATCCCAAAAGTCTGTAAAATAGTGTACCCCAGTCACCAACAGGACCACCGGTCACCACCCGGCCCTCAATAGGCAAACCACTCTGGATTGCTACGTCCTGTAGCGTAATCGTACACTCTCCACCCGGCATATGGAAAGTGTGGGTCTCTGGTCTCCACCTCTCGACAAGAGCGGTCATCAGCTGTAAGTCGACGCTGTATCGGCGCATCCGAAGAACTCCTGCGAGTCCTGTACTGTCACGACCCGATTCTCGGCATCGAGACCGGCGCTAGGGAATGGGAGTGGTTGCTCCGAAACCCGTAGCAAGCCTTAAAAATACATTAAAAATCACTTAAAATTTTTCGCGGAATTCAAATCATTTTCGAACATTTTAAAATCGCAGTTTAAAACGTTCTCATCAAAATTACCATTTAAAAACATGCACATAATTTTCTCTTTAATTATTGCATTTTAGTTTCAAAACCATTTCTCTATGGTTTACCATGCATCTCACGTGCATACCATCTTCTATGGTAATTACTGCATTTCACTATGCAGGCCATTTCTCTAATGGACTTAACTGCATTTCACTATGCAGATGCGTTCGCCGCATTTTATTCAAGTGCAGTCGCTCGGACTTTCGCACAGCATTCACATATTACATATTATCAGAGTTTAGCGTTATAATAAAATAAAGCATAAATAAGTCCAACGACCACTAAGGTATCACCGTTCATTATTCTAGCTACTGCAACTCTAGACACACAAAGGAAAGTCATTCTCACTTATTCAATCCAGGGATTTCCGGAACAAGAAATTGGAAATCCGCACCTCAAACTACTCGCCTGTAAAAATATTAAATTCAACGGGGTCAGTTATAAAAACTGGTGAATGCGTACAACATGTACTAATAAACATTAATATGAAAGCAATGCATTCCAGATTACCGATTCATATGAAACCCTAAACCATGATTCATGTTCCTATATGCTTTCAACACAGGAAACATAAATAATCCACATTTTTCCATTCCATCCGGGTGAACCTTTTATTTTTCTTTGGCCGTATTTATTTTCTCTTTTTGTACTATTAGCCAGTCAAATTCCGATTAGTTTACTTTTACGTATTTGAAAGTCCCAGACTCTTCTTACAATACAACGGATTTCGGCAGTACATAAATACCGTCGCCAATTTCACTTTTTTTAATAAAAGGTTTCAACCTCTCAGATCTCGGTAGTTTGCTGACTACCTTTGGTCGTCTATATTCCGTTGCCTCTGAAGATCTGCCATATGTCTAGGCCGTCGCCTGACTACTAGACCGTCGTCTAGTTTTCCACATACCCATATTCACATGCAAATAAATTCTAAATGCAATACTGGTGATCACACAGCACTATTGCCGCCCAATAGTAAGCACGTTTCAATGAATCTAAATCGGTTTCAACACTATGAATAGTTCATGCGATTTAAATTCAAAATAAAATAAAGCATTTGCAAATCATGTAAAGCAGTTCGCAATATTTTTAATACTAATATTTAGCAGTATAAGTTGTAAACACACTCACAGTACTCGCTTATTCCAAATATATAAAAATACCACCCGTCGAATATTCAAAACCTTTGCTCGCCGGTTTCCGCGACAAAACTCGCTGGATCTAATTTAGAGATTAAAACATTAATAAATGTAATAACTCTAAATTCTAGGATAAACTCTAGACCGACTCAACCATATAACCACATAATCACAAACCAAATTTGATTCCGACTATCTCTTTCCGCGTCATCGTATTTCTATACGATACACCACGTAGTTTATTTATTTCAATAAATAAACATAGAATTATAATTCCATATAATTCTATCACACATTCAATTCACATAATTTTCTAAAATACACTTTTAGAAAATATCAACAAACATATCACAATTCAAAAATATCCAAAAATATTTTTCCGTAAAATATTTTTGACCCGGGGCTCGGCCCCCCCTTATTTTCTGCCAAAAACATTTCGGCACTAACTGCTGCCAAATGAGTTTAGGACTGAGCCAACATGCTCTATCCCCTCTACTCAAACTCCGGTCACCGTATTCCGGTGGTTTTGGCCGGAAAACTCAAGAACGCTAAAAACGCTTAAAAATTCATTTTAAGCCATTTTTATACCGAAATTCACCAAAATTATTTTCAAATACATTTTTAATTTTTATCTTGTAGAAACAGCAGCCCACAATTTTTTTAAAATAATATTTTCCATTATTTTAACCATTAAAACCGAAATAACAATTAATAATCAAAACCGATTATTAATCCTTCAAAACACTACACAAAAATCATTTAAACTCCACAAATAATTATCAAACACATTTCATAAATTTTTCATAAATATTTTCTGCCCAGAAATTAAAATGACAGTTTTACCCTTTTTCCATAAATTTTGGCCGAATAGAGTTATTAAAAATTAAACCCGATTATTAAACCGCTAAAAATTAACCATCAACCATTTAATTAACATCAACCACAAATATAACCCATCCATGAACCAATTCATTTCCAGAAATTAAAAATCATTTTATTTACCCTTTTTAAGCTATTTTTAAGCTTTAAAACTATTAAAAATCGAAACCCAACTAATTAAATTAACACCCGAATAAATTAACATTTTTAATCCACAAAAATTTAACTTTAAAGCATATATAAATCTCAACATATAGATCAGCCCAGAAATTTAAATAAATAATTTAATTTTCACGGAAAAATTATTTTAAAACCGAAACCCACATAAATAACAACCAAAACTAGTTAATTAACCTTCAAACATCAAATTTACACCATCCTAAGCATGTTTCTAGACCTCAACCAACATCAGCAAATAAAAACTAAGATTTGAGCTTGAAATTATACCTCAAACGAACATGCAAATATAGATTAATGATCTACGCAATATTTCCGACGATTTTCGTGAAGAAAATTTTGAGAGAAAATGGAAGTATAATTTTTTGTGTTTTGATCTTAATGGTTCGGCACCCACACAATGGAGAAGATGATTGAAGAAGCTTGGGCACCAAGACTTGTCTTAGAAAATATCTAGATATTTAGTCTAATGTGCATTTATTTACAAGTTTGCCATTATGGCATTCTTGTAAATAATTCGAACTCTAGGGGCAAAATAAACTCAACTTTACCAAATATTCAAAAACATTAAATCATATCATATGGGCTGTTTTTAAAATATTTTTGGGCTTTTAAAAATATTTAAAATAATTATTTTTACGGTTTTTAGTGAAAAATCACAAAATTCACTTTTAACACGTAAAATTGCCAAAAATCACATTTAAGGCAAACACATAGCAAATCACATTTTTACCCTTATAAATTCATCACGTGAATTTATTCACTATTTCCGAGGTCCTAATCAATTAAAATTGGACTCTAGCGAAAATAAACACTAAAATTTCTACGGGGTATTACATTCACCCCTCCTTATAAGAAATTCGTCCTCGAATTTCAAAACAAACTATTACCTTGAGCAAACAAGTGGGGATATCGTTTCCGCATATCCGCCTCTGTTTCCCACGTACATTCCTCAATTGTACGGCTCCTCCAGAGCACTTTTACCATAGGTATCTCCTTACTACGGAGTTTCCTAATCTGGGTATCCACAATTTCTACAGGTTCCTCCTCATAAGATAGTTCCTCGTCTATCTCAACCTCCTGAGGTTGAATAAGTCTATGAGGGTCAGGTATATACTTCCTAAGCATCGACACGTGAAACACTGGATGTACTAGCGACATCTCAGACGGTAATGCTAACTTATAAGCTACCGCTCCTATTCGCTCAACTACCTCGTAAGGCCCTGCATATCTCGGCGCTAGCTTTCCTTTCTTTCCAAATCGGATTACACCTTTCATAGGTGATATTTTAAGAAACACAAAATCTCCGACTTGAAATTCTATATCCTTTCTCCTCACATCAGCATAGCTCTTTTGCCGACTAAATGCAGTTTCTAAACGTTGCTTAATCAACGGCACTTTCTCAGACGTAATCTGAACTATTTCAGCTCCTGTCAACTTCCTTTCTCCAACTTCTTCCCAACAAATTGGAGATCTACACTTACGTCCATACAACGCCTCATACGGTGCCATCTCAATACTGGAATGATAACTATTGTTATATGAGAATTCTACTAACGGTAGATACTCATCCCAATGGCCTCCGAAATCTAAAACACACATTCTTAACATATCCTCCAAAGTCTGGATGGTCCTTTCAGACTGTCCATCTGTTTGGGGATGAAACGCCGTACTAAAATCTAAACGCGTTCCTAAAGCCTCTTGCAGACTTTGCCAAAATCGGGATGTAAAAACTGATCCTCGATCTGACACAATTGACACAGGAACTCCATGTAAACTGACCACTTTGTCAATATAAATCTGTGCCAACTTCGCTGCTGTATAGGTAACCTTGATCGGAATGAAATGAGCCGACTTTGTCATTCGATCAACGATAACCCATATCGAATCAAAACCATGTTGCGACTTAGGCAATCCAACGACAAAATCCATGGTTATTCTTTCCCATTTCCATTCTGGTATTGGCAATTGTTGCAAAAATCCAAATGGTCTCTGATGTTCCAACTTCACTTGTTGGCATATCGGACACTTAGCAACAAACTCTGCTATATCTCTTTTCATACCATTCCACCAATACATCTCCTTAACATCGTGATACATCTTGGTAGAACCAGGATGAACACTATACTTAGATCCATGTGCCTCCATCATAATTCTCTGTTTCAACTCCTCTACATTTGGTACGCACACCCTTGTACCAAATTTCAGAATACCATCTTTCAAATTATACTCAGAGTTCATTCCCTTTTGAACTTCTGCAATAACATGCTTTAGTTGAGGATCCGTTGTCTGAAGTTCCTTAATCTGATCATTCAATGTAGGTTTAATCGTCATTTGAGCTAACAAACTCCCCAAATACGAAACCTCTAATTGAACTCCTTGATCAAACAACGAATGCACTTCTCTAATCATTGGTCTCTTCTCAACTAAAGTAACATGAGCTAAACTTCCTGCTGATTTTCTGCTCAACGCATCAGCTACTACGTTAGCTTTGCCAGGATGATACTGTATCGTACAGTCATAATCCTTTAGCAACTCCATCCACCTCCTCTGTCTGAGATTCAACTCTCTCTGATCAAATATGTATTTCAGACTCTTGTGATCAGTGAATATTTCGCATTTTGCTCCATATAAGTAATGTCTCCAAATCTTTAATGCGAAAATCACTGCTGCTAATTCTAGATCATGGGTTGGATAATTAACTTCATGCTTTTTCAACTGGCGAGAAGCATAAGCTATAACTCTACCATGTTGCATCAGTACACATCCTAACCCGATCCTAGAAGCATCACAATAGACTGTAAGTCCATCACTACCAGAAGGTAATGCCAGAACTGGAGCTGTTGTCAAACACTCCTTCAGCTTCTGGAAACTCACTTCACATTGATCATTCCAAATGAACTTCGCGTTCTTCTGAGTCAGCTTAGTTAATGGTGCAGACAACTTAGAAAAGTCTTGCACAAACCGTCTATAATAACCAGCTAAACCCAAGAAACTACGAATTTCTGTCACTGAACTTGGCCTTTTCCAATCCATCACAGCTTCAATCTTTTTAGGATCCACCTTAATCCCACTTTGAGATACTACATGTCCCAAAAATGCTACCTCTTCTAACCAAAACTCACACTTCGAGAATTTGGCATAAAGCTGATGATCTCTCAAAGTTTGTAACACAATCCTTAAGTGTTGCGCATGCTCCTCCTCTGTGCGCGAATAAATCAAGATATCATCTATGAACACTATCACGAATTGATCTAGAAACGGTTTAAAAATCCGATTCATCAAATCCATGAAAGCCGCTGGTGCATTTGTCAATCCAAATGACATCACCAAAAATTCATAATGACCGTATCTTGTTCTGAATGCAGTCTTTGGAATATCATCATTTCTAATCTTCAACTGATGATAACCAGACCTCAGATCAATCTTCGAAAAATACCTCGCTCCTTGCAATTGATCGAATAAATCGTCAATTCTGGGTAAAGGATACTTATTCTTGATTGTGACCTTATTGAGTTGTCTGTAATCTATACAGAGTCTCATAGATCCATCCTTCTTCTTAACAAACAACACAGGTGCTCCCCAAGGTGAGACACTTGGTCGTATAAATCCACGATCAATCAATTCTTCTAATTGATCCTTCAACTCCTTTAGTTCTGCTGGTGCCATACGATACGGAGGTATCGATATTGGACTTGTACCAGGAACTAGATCAATACAGAATTCAATCTCTCGATCTGGTGGTAATCCAGGTAACTCTTCTGGAAACACATCAGAATACTCCGAAACTACTGGTACATCATTCACACTTCCAACTTCCTTCTGAACATCCCGTACCAGAGCTAAAAATCCTTGACATCCTTTACTTAACATCTTTCTCGCTTTCAAAGCCGAGACTAAACTCTTTGGGGTTTCCAACTTCTCTCCCCGTATAGAGATAAGTTCAGTTCCAGGTACATGGAACGTCACTATCTTCTCTCTACAATCCACATTAGCATAATGTCGCGACAACCAATCCATTCCTAGGATGACGTCGAATTCTAAGACATTAAGCAATAACAAATCCGCAAGCAATTCTCGCTCTCCAATTAACACAGGACACGACGGATACACTACGGTAACGTCTATGCTTTCGCCTACAGGTGTAGCTACTAACAGTGGGTTTTGCAGAATCACAGGTTGAATTCCTAATTTTAATGCAAAACTCGACGATACAAATGAATGCGTAGCACCGGGATCAAATAAAATTGATGCATCATGCGAAGATATTGAAAATATACCTTGCACTACCGCATTCGATGCATTCGCCTCTTGAGGATTGATCGCAAAAACTCTAGCCTGTCCTCCGCTAGCAGTTGCTCCAGATCCTCGTCCGCCTGTGGTCCTTCCTCCACCACGATTACCAAAACCATATCCTCTTCCACGTTGTCCATTAAACACATTCTGGTTCTGTGCCTGCCCAGACACTGCAGGATATACAGGTCTAGGTTGTTGAAACACTGGTTGAACAACACTAGCACTTGAACCTTGTGGTCCAGACATAGGACATTCTCTTGAGAAATGACCTTGCTGCCCACACGTGTAACAACCTCTCGTCATAAAGCATACCCCAAAATGCTTCTTCCCACAAGTATTACATAGTGGTACTGTTCCTCCTGAACTTCGTCCACTAGAACTTGATCCAGACATACTGAACCTCCTATCTTTCTTTCCTTTCTTAAATCCTTTACGATATGGTCCAGTGAACCTGTTCGTATTTGAACTAGCAGTTCCTTCTCTTACGAGCTCACCAGTAACATTGATCTTTCCAAATTGGATCAAAGTACTTTCCATCTGACGTGCACTATCGATGATTTGCACCAAATCCTTACTAACATCAGATAGCAATCCAATATATTCGGGTCCTAGCCCCTTAATAAACCTTGAATTCACCCTATCTCTATCCAACATCAGATCAGGTGTGAATCGACTCAACCTTGTGAACTCCGTCACATACTCCTGCACCGTCTTTCCTATCTTATTCAGATTCAACAACTTCTCTCGATGATTCTCCGTTACTGATAACGGCAGAAAGAATTCCTTAAATCGAGTGACAAATTCATTCCAAGTCATCTCTCCCATACTTGGTTGAATATGCCTTTGAAACCAATCCTTCGCAGATCCTTTTACTGACATCTCCACCATCAGTATAGACTGTCTTTCACTAGCATTAAGACGTCTAGCATTCATCTCTACTTCATCCAAGAAATCTAATGCATCGTTTGATCCATCAAACTTCATGGGCTTGAGCCTCATGTAAGCCATAACGAGATCACGATCAACATTAGCACCAACTCTCTGCTGTTGGTAATCCAACTGCTCTCTGTGCATATTCTGCACTTCCACTTGATTCGTTTGCATGGCTGCTATGCCAGCTAAAAATTGTTCGAAATCAAAGCCCGGAATATTAAAATTAGGCCCACGGCCTCTACCACGACCTCGACCACGTCCACGTCCACGACCACGACCTTCGCCTGCTGCGGGTATCGCATCGTTATGAACGGACTCCTCATCATGAACATTCTCCTCTTGAATGTTTTCCTCATGCTGATCAGCCATTCTGATCAAAGCATGTCGTCTATTAAAAATCTATCTAAGCGTTCTAATCGTATACTATCAGGCTCTACTTACTCCTAACAAGCATACAGACTCGATCCTAGAGCACAGCTGGGAATATTTAAAACAAATGATGACTTAACAAATGACATGACAGAAACTTATATGTTGCAGTAGACTCTATATATATTAATTTCCTAGGTTCACATTCCAAACGGTATATTACAATGATACCACCTTTATCACTTTTATCGTCTTTATCACTCCTTACTCAAATGAGTAATGGTTTAAGATAATAAACCATCACTTTGATATCAAACTCGACAATGGCCCGTTTTTCGACCATTGCTCTGATACCACCTTTGTCACGACCCGATTCTCGGCATCGAGACCGGCGCTAGGGAATGGGAGTGGTTGCTCCGAAACCCGTAGCAAGCCTTAAAAATACATTAAAAATCACTTAAAATTTTTCGCGGAATTCAAATCATTTTCGAACATTTTAAAATCGCAGTTTAAAACGTTCTCATCAAAATTACCATTTAAAAACATGCACATAATTTTCTCTTTAATTATTGCATTTTAGTTTCAAAACCATTTCTCTATGGTTTACCATGCATCTCACGTGCATACCATCTTCTATGGTAATTACTGCATTTCACTATGCAGGCCATTTCTCTAATGGACTTAACTGCATTTCACTATGCAGATGCGTTCGCCGCATTTTATTCAAGTGCAGTCGCTCGGACTTTCACACAGCATTCACATATTACATATTATCAGAGTTTAGCGTTATAATAAAATAAAGCATAAATAAGTCCAACGACCACTAAGGTATCACCGTTCATTATTCTAGCTACTGCAACTCTAGACACACAAAGGAAAGTCATTCTCACTTATTCAATCCAGGGATTTCCGGAACAAGAAATTGGAAATCCGCACCTCAAACTACTCGCCTGTAAAAATATTAAATTCAACGGGGTCAGTTATAAAAACTGGTGAATGCGTACAACATGTACTAATAAACATTAATATGAAAGCAATGCATTCCAGATTACCGATTCATATGAAACCCTAAACCATGATTCATGTTCCTATATGCTTTCAACACAGGAAACATAAATAATCCACATTTTTCCATTCCATCCGGGTGAACCTTTTATTTTTCTTTGGCCGTATTTATTTTCTCTTTTTGTACTATTAGCCAGTCAAATTCCGATTAGTTTACTTTTACGTATTTGAAAGTCCCAGACTCTTCTTACAATACAACGGATTTCGGCAGTACATAAATACCGTCGCCAATTTCACTTTTTTTAATAAAAGGTTTCAACCTCTCAGATCTCGGTAGTTTGCTGACTACCTTTGGTCGTCTATATTCCGTTGCCTCTGAAGATCTGCCATATGTCTAGGCCGTCGCCTGACTACTAGACCGTCGTCTAGTTTTCCACATACCCATATTCACATGCAAATAAATTCTAAATGCAATACTGGTGATCACACAGCACTATTGCCGCCCAATAGTAAGCACGTTTCAATGAATCTAAATCGGTTTCAACACTATGAATAGTTCATGCGATTTAAATTCAAAATAAAATAAAGCATTTGCAAATCATGTAAAGCAGTTCGCAATATTTTTAATACTAATATTTAGCAGTATAAGTTGTAAACACACTCACAGTACTCGCTTATTCCAAATATATAAAAATACCACCCGTCGAATATTCAAAACCTTTGCTCGCCGGTTTCCGCGACAAAACTCGCTGGATCTAATTTAGAGATTAAAACATTAATAAATGTAATAACTCTAAATTCTAGGATAAACTCTAGACCGACTCAACCATATAACCACATAATCACAAACCAAATTTGATTCCGACTATCTCTTTCCGCGTCATCGTATTTCTATACGATACACCACGTAGTTTATTTATTTCAATAAATAAACATAGAATTATAATTCCATATAATTCTATCACACATTCAATTCACATAATTTTCTAAAATACACTTTTAGAAAATATCAACAAACATATCACAATTCAAAAATATCCAAAAATATTTTTCCGTAAAATATTTTTGACCCGGGGCTCGGCCCCCCCTTATTTTCTGCCAAAAACATTTCGGCACTAACTGCTGCCAAATGAGTTTAGGACTGAGCCAACATGCTCTATCCCCTCTACTCAAACTCCGGTCACCGTATTCCGGTGGTTTTGGCCGGAAAACTCAAGAACGCTAAAAACGCTTAAAAATTCATTTTAAGCCATTTTTATACCGAAATTCACCAAAATTATTTTCAAATACATTTTTAATTTTTATCTTGTAGAAACAGCAGCCCACAATTTTTTTAAAATAATATTTTCCATTATTTTAACCATTAAAACCGAAATAACAATTAATAATCAAAACCGATTATTAATCCTTCAAAACACTACACAAAAATCATTTAAACTCCACAAATAATTATCAAACACATTTCATAAATTTTTCATAAATATTTTCTGCCCAGAAATTAAAATGACAGTTTTACCCTTTTTCCATAAATTTTGGCCGAATAGAGTTATTAAAAATTAAACCCGATTATTAAACCGCTAAAAATTAACCATCAACCATTTAATTAACATCAACCACAAATATAACCCATCCATGAACCAATTCATTTCCAGAAATTAAAAATCATTTTATTTACCCTTTTTAAGCTATTTTTAAGCTTTAAAACTATTAAAAATCGAAACCCAACTAATTAAATTAACACCCGAATAAATTAACATTTTTAATCCACAAAAATTTAACTTTAAAGCATATATAAATCTCAACATATAGATCAGCCCAGAAATTTAAATAAATAATTTAATTTTCACGGAAAAATTATTTTAAAACCGAAACCCACATAAATAACAACCAAAACTAGTTAATTAACCTTCAAACATCAAATTTACACCATCCTAAGCATGTTTCTAGACCTCAACCAACATCAGCAAATAAAAACTAAGATTTGAGCTTGAAATTATACCTCAAACGAACATGCAAATATAGATTAATGATCTACGCAATATTTCCGACGATTTTCGTGAAGAAAATTTTGAGAGAAAATGGAAGTATAATTTTTTGTGTTTTGATCTTAATGGTTCGGCACCCACACAATGGAGAAGATGATTGAAGAAGCTTGGGCACCAAGACTTGTCTTAGAAAATATCTAGATATTTAGTCTAATGTGCATTTATTTACAAGTTTGCCATTATGGCATTCTTGTAAATAATTCGAACTCTAGGGGCAAAATAAACTCAACTTTACCAAATATTCAAAAACATTAAATCATATCATATGGGCTGTTTTTAAAATATTTTTGGGCTTTTAAAAATATTTAAAATAATTATTTTTACGGTTTTTAGTGAAAAATCACAAAATTCACTTTTAACACGTAAAATTGCCAAAAATCACATTTAAGGCAAACACATAGCAAATCACATTTTTACCCTTATAAATTCATCACGTGAATTTATTCACTATTTCCGAGGTCCTAATCAATTAAAATTGGACTCTAGCGAAAATAAACACTAAAATTTCTACGGGGTATTACATGTACGGTCAATAAGGAACTGCATGGGACCAGGCAACTGATCGAATGGTCTCCACCATGTATACTTTTTCAGCTAAATTGTAGACAGTGGCAATATGAGTTTGAGACTTTGTTCCCCTATACTGTAGGGTGTCACCACATACTGCAGTTATATGGTACCCATTCGCGATGGCTTTTTGGTAGGTCTCACAATGCTTAAAGAAAGTGTCATTCAGCTTCAAAAAAATTGCCTCTAACATAGCCGTGACGGGAAGCCCTCGGAGGTTCTTAAACATCGCATTTACCGACTCGGCATAGTTCGTTGTCATCGCTCCATGCCGCAACCCCTTTTTATCGCCGCTCATGGACCATGCTTTTTTAGAAAGTCCGTCCAAATAGTTATACGCTGCAGTTGATTCCCTTTCTATACGTGTCATAATCTTATCGAACTTCTTCCTCTGGTACGTCCGCCCTAAACCATTTATTTTAATATATTAAACACTGAAAGTAAGTCTATTTTTGTGTCGCTAACAAATTATGAATAATCAAATAACTTACCAGCCCTTTCAGCTAACACTTTCAAATATTGACTGCCAATAGCTGTATGAAAATTGCTAATCAAATGTCGGATGCAATATTTGTGAGTGTAGTCAGAATCAGCCCATTCTGGTCTTCGCATTGTAGACATAATGCCAGGATGGCGGTCAGATATTATACACATCCTCCGCTCACGTAACACATGCGTCCGGACATTCGTCAAGAAGTACGACCAGCTTTCAGCGCTTTCTTTTTCCACTAGCGCGAACGCTACAGGCATTATGAAATTGTTTCCATCTATCACTTGCGCTGTTAACAGAACCATTTTATTTTTTCCATATAAAAATGTCCCATCAATAAAGAGAACGGGTTTGCAATAGCGGAGGCCCTCGACCATGGGCTCGTAAGTCCAAAACATCCGCTTGAACATTCTGACTGTAGGATCAACTTCACCGTCTCGCACGACAGGGTCACCTGAAAATAACCCACTCTTTTAAAGTTAGTAATTGTGATCTTATATGCTTAAAACAAAATTAAACGATCAAAATTGACTATTTGTACCTTCAGCATGCCAATATGTTCCTGGATTAGTGATGGACACGTTTTCCATGAAATAACAAATTTTTTTGAAAGAGTCGTCCCATTCTCCAAATATTTTTGCAATGGCCTTTTCCTTTGCGTACCAAGTTTTCTTATATCGAGGCCGTACTCCTAACCTTTCAAAAATCCCCGCTTGAAGCGTTTTCACCCTTATACTTCGCTGCGCTACCAATTGTAACCGAATATGCTCAGCAATCATTGCAGATCTGTAATTTCGGTGGTCTTGCGAGGCAAATTGGGGATTACATGTGTGAGGACCGTTATATTTTGTTAACGTCCAATCGCCGGCTCCTCTTTTCTTTAAGCATGTCGCCCGCAACCGCCAGTTGCAGATATCGCTATTTTTACACACCAACACTATCGTTTTGAGAGTTGTTCGACAACTCTTGTATTCCCTATTCGCCAGCATGTGATACCTAGTTGCGCAATTCTGAACTGCCAATCTTGAATTAAAAAGCATCCCCTTCGCAAACTCTTTCCCTTCTTCCCAAATCAAACATGGTCCAGAAAACAGATTCATATTCACCCGCATTTCATTGACGTTGACGTGGGTGTAGTCGTAGGGAAATTGGGAATGATATTCAGTACCTTCACCATCGTTGCAAACTGCATCAGCCGTACCCTCAACCCCCTCAGCTTCCTCTATATTCTCACCTCCACTATCATCGTCATCCTCGTCGTCCCCAGGGCCAGCCTGATAGAAGTTGCGTTCATCATCGTCAATGTCATCACTGTCATCACAAGGATCGGACTCCACTAAGTTCAGACCACTAATTGCTGCAGTAATTTCTACTGGCGTGTTGTATTCTACGTACAACTCTATTTCCCGCATGTTCGGGGTCCTCGCAGCATTACGAAGCATGTTGTACACATTCTCATCGGTTGTCATAGGATAGGCATAATAACTGACAATGTGATTTGCATCATACTGAGGTACGCGTAAGTAAATCTTCGTAATCACAGTATCATCACCTAAACCAATTGTCCTTCTAACTATGTTCTCTAACTCTAAAAAGCTCATTCGCAAACTCAGTTCAGCTATTCTTCTACAACCTAAATGATAATCTACTCCACCCGGAGTGTTCATTATTGTGCCACCCCAATAAATTAATAACGACGGCATTATCACGGTCGTCATCACTACATTTTAAAAAATAAATTAATTCACAATTTTTAACATTTAAATTATAACATTTAATTCATCTAAAAAAAATTATAATATTTAATTATAACATTTTAATATTTCAATTGTCATGCAAATTTTTTTTGTATTGTAATAATTCTAATTATCATATTTGACATTTAATTTTTTTGATTTTTTTTATAAATTAAATTCTAAATTTTAACGATATTAAATTAATGTTTAACAAATAAATAATATTTTAAATCCTAAAATTTAAACTCTATTAAATAATATTAACTTTATTTATAATAAATAAATTATAAAATTAACTTACCTCTTGTAGTCCACGCTGGCTGTATATAATATAAAATAATACTCCAATATGCAGTCGTTGAAAATCTGATAACGTCGTAATATATTGAAATTGTAGAAGAAAATAAAAAAAATTATATTTTTTCAGAATAGGGGGAGAGGGGGGATGAGAGGTTGAGCCTCTTTTTTTTCCAACTATTCGGCTGTTGGAAAAAATGAGGCTCAGCCCTCATATATATAGTGTTACCGTCCGCATAAATGTTATGCGGACGGTAACACAGACCGAGGCAGGTCAACAATTGACCTGCCTCGGTCAGGGAATTTATTCCCTGTCTCGATGCAGGGAATAAATTCCCTGAAAATGACAGTGTCGTCCGCGGAAGTATTCCGCGGACGGCACTGTCATCGCCACTTTTGCTCCACGTAGGAGCAGACGTGGAGCAAAAGCACCGTCCGCAGAAAAGATATGCGGACGGCATGCAAAAATGGGCCGTCCGCATATCTTTTCTGCGGACGGCCCATAAAAAAGGCACAAATCCGGAATTATAAATTTCCGGGGCACAAATGGGTAAATATGTTTCAAATATGGGACAAATTTGGGATAAACCCGATGTTTTGGTATGGTCTCATTCATTTTTTTATTTAATATGTAAACTGTATACTATAATATAACCATTTTACCTATTTGATTATGAGTCACTGAATGCTGACTAGCATTTTGTCTGAGCATAAGCTTGTGTTTCATCTGGTTAATGATTTTGTTTTTTTTTATAATTGGAAAATGTGGAGCGCTTGTGGGAGGATTTGAATCCACGATCCATCAGTTTGCTGCTTGACGCTTATACCATTTGAGCTATAACTTATTGGTAATGTGCTTAATGATTAATCTGTCTAAATGTGTTATTATAATATGAATATCATAACAAAAATCATAACCACCAGGCTGTCAACTTTAAGCACTCTTTGATTTTTCAATTAAGAAAACACTAATGTTACTCATATTCAGCGACGGATTCATGTAAGGTCAAAGGGGTGCATTGGCCCCCCCTGAAGTCAACATAATACTTAAAGACCACTTTAAGATTATGAATGTATAGGTATTGCAGCATTATATATATGTCCATTAACAACCTAACTTGCGCATACCATCCCATGGCAGATTTATTAATATTTTAAAATTATTAATAAAGTCATTGGTTTTTATCAAATGATATCTAAATTTCATTTTAATATATTAATAATCAGACATTCATATAATAATTAATTTTTTTAATCTTGTTAATTTTATTTGTCTTGTTATACTCCGTAAAACATTTTAGTTATATTTTGTTTGTATAATCTTTTAGATATGGAATGATTTATAAATAAATAACAAGTGTTAGAAAGACATCAATATTATTAAAATAACTTATTGCTCAAATATCATAAGGAGAAGATAACATTGGTATTTAGAAAATATATCTAACTGAGACCTAATATAATAAATTTCTCTAAATAGTAGAAATTGAAGGACGGAAAATGGTAACAACAGTAGAATATATTATTATTATTTATTAATTAGTTAATCAAGTATTCATTAATTTATAAATTGTTATAGTTGTTAAACAAACTTTTTATACGATGAAACTCATTAAATATTTATTGCGCAATTGAATGAGAGATATATAATTAAATGAATATATGACCAATTATATTAAAAATGTGTTTATAAAAATTAACAACGAAGCTACTACACAACGATTTCATGACATTAAAGATTAAACGAGAATATTATTATTTATTTACATTTATTTATTTATTTTATAATAAAAGGCAACTAGTTTTTATATGTTTTGTTTCGAAGCATATTGTATATTTATTTATTTTTAAATTTGGACTCCCCTAAACGAAATGTCTGCGTCCGTCACTGCTCATAGTCACTCCTGTTTGCGTATAAAAACACGGGTGAATATATTTTATGACAATTTCAAAATAATTGTATTGTATTTAATACATCAATTTCCAGAAATATGATTCCCGGAATCCCCATTTGAAATTTGCAGCTTCTGACAACTGGACCAGCAATACAAAAACCCTCCCACGTTTATAACGTTAGGATATTAATTTAATGATACAAAAATACCTTCTTCTTCAACTCTCTGTGTTATTTTATTTGCCAGTCTCATCATCTTCACTCAATGCATACTCTCACCATTGGCTGCTGCGGTATCCAGCAGCCTCCGTCTCAAACAGCAGTATTAACCACTGCTGCTCTACCTCTCTTGCCGTGCCAAATACGGCATCTCCCAAGGCTGGAAAATGAGGAGCATTGGTGTTAAAAATATGGATGTTGCTACATTAGGTGATCTTTGTGTTGATGTTGTTCTTAATGTTCCCGAATTACCCCCTCGCCCTCCTTTTGCTCGCCAGGCTTACGTGGAACGCCTAGCGTCTACTCCTCCTGATAAGGTTTTTTCATCACTTCAATTGTTTCGGATTCTGTTTACGGTTTTGTAAGCATTTGAGTTATTACATTGGATTCATTGGTCCCGGAAACATTTTATAAGATGCCTAAGATTGTATTGAAAGTTTGTAAGATGGCAAAATTAATAAAATATAAATTTTAAAATGGACAATGCTATAAAGAAAAAGTATACTACTATTAAATTTTCAATTAATAATTTTCAAAAATTCAAAATAATAAAGTAGGAAACTATCTGATTACATTGTTGCTAATTTTTATATCAATTACATTGTGTTCGATGGAATATTGATCCAGCAATTTGATTTGTGCTTTAATAATAATGTGAAATTTAATCTCTTCAATTATCTTCTAAATTTACAGAGTTGATTCGAACCTGTTTTTATGCTGAATGTGTTGCTGTTTTTGTAACTTGCTTTCATTTTTCTCATGCAATTTGGTTTCGTGTTATATACTTATATTACATAGAGATACTGGGAAGCTGGTGGTAACTGCAATATGGCCATAGCAGCTGCAAGATTAGGACTTCGTTGTGCCGCAATTGGTCATGTGGGTGACGAAATTTATGGAGAGTTCCTCCTTGACGTGCTTCGTGATGAGGGGATTAAAATGGTTAGAATGATGAGTGAAGATACTGATGGTACTGACAGTTCTAGTTCCTCTTACGAGACACTTCTATGCTGGGCTCTTGTAGACCCTCTGCAAAGGCATGGCTTTTGTAGGTATAATACTTCCTCCATTGAATTTCCTATGTGGTCATCCTTATGTACTATTCATTATTATGTATCAGAGGGATTGTGATTATTTTCTTATGCTTTCCAGTCGAGTTGATTATGCTAAGGAGCCTGCTTTCGGCTGGTTGAGCAAATTATCAGGAGAATTAAAGATGGCTATTAAGCAAGCAAAAGTCCTGTTCTGCGATGGTTATGTCTTTGATGAACTCTCTCCTGCTTTGATTATCTCAGCTGTAGATTATGCTGTTGAAGTCGGAACATCTGTGTTCTTCGATCCTGGGCCGCGTGGAGAGCGTCTTTGTTCTGGAACACCAGAAGAGCAAGAAGCACTTCACCATCTCTTGAAGATAAGCAGTGTTCTTCTTTTAACATCTGATGAGGTATTTTCTTAGTACATTTAACATTATCCTCAACTTACTTCAAAACGACCGTATCTTAACATTGGCTCACTATTACTTAGAAGTTAGAACATAATTTTCTGATTGAGCTAATTTTTCGAGTGCTTCCACATGTAAATTTTGCATTTCGTACGCAGTTATTTGCTTACATAACATTGTTCGTCTGTATTAACGATCTCCCAGGCCGAGACACTTACTGGCATAGGAGACCCAATATTGGCAGGGCAGGAGTTGCTTAGGAATGGATTACATACCAAATGGGTGATTGTGAAGATGGGTTCCAAGGGTTGACTTCTGGTCACTATATCAAGTTTATCTTGTGCACCTGCATTCAAGGTATTAATGCTCACATAAATGTTCTTGCAAGCTTTTTTATGCAAGAATTTTCCAACTAAATCTTTTCTCTTAAATGGTTGATATTCTGAAATGTGATCAGGTGAAGGTCATTGACACAGTGGGGTGTGGAGACAGTTTTGCAGCTGCTATCGCCTTTGGTTTCATACATAATTTGCCTTTGGTAAATACGTTAGCGGTTGCAAATGCAGTGGGTGCCGCTTCTGCCATGGGCTGCGGTGCAGGTCGAAATGTTGCAACCTTGGAGAAAGTAATAGAACTTGTGAGGGGATCAGACATTATCGAGGATAATGAATTTTGGGATGCACTATTAGTAAAAGAATTGAATGACCAGGAAATCACGTTTCTTTCTAGAATGGTCAATAATGGGAGCAACAGTCGGTTAAATCGCGTTGCATTACAAAAGGTAATTTCCGAGTTGTTGCCCAAACTTGAGTCTGCACAGCTGAAGGGCGAAGTAGTCGCTTGACATCGGCAAAAACATGTATTTTCTCAGTGAATCTGATTTTTGAAGGAGCTAGTCCATTTCCTATATTTTGCTCCGAATCTTAGTAGATCGGATCTATTGCCTCGCTTCAGGAGCTGAAACTATCACTGGTAGATCATAGATGGTTGCACCATTATTCTTTATGTTAGGCTTTTTAGTTAATAAGTTGATGTCTTAATATAAAGATTCAGAATAGGTTCTCTGATGAAAAAGCTCTTTTTTTTTTCATACCCATGTATTATTCTTCTCAAGTGGACGATTTAAATAGCTTGAGATTAAATTGAACTCTATATTTTTGATTTATTTAGCTCTATGAAATTAAATTTTTCTATTTTAATACCAAGTTTTTTTGATTGTTAAGGTCTGATTTCATTTATCAGACTCCGCCACTGACTTGGACAGTTGACTGAAACTCAGGTATGAAATTTACATGGAAGTTTCAGTACAAGAATGATAGCAAACTGAAGTCCAAGTTGTTTAGCAGCAACAACAAAACATATTCACTGCATCCACTGACCCCTGCACTTACAGTAATTTAGGCTCACCAACTACAGTATTAAATTAAATTAAATTATAGAACATCTAATGTTACACATGCCTTTATAATAATTCTTTTAAGTAAATTTTATTCAAAAACATGCCTTTATAAGGTGAATTTTATTCAAAACTGAAAATGTAATGTTACACATCACCGCTAGTTTGTAAGAACTTGATTTAGTTAGAAAAAGTCCTTGAGGCTGGGAAGCTTGACTTCCCCTTTGCTGGAAAGAGGAATGGTGAATTCACCGATGACAGGAAGATCGATAGTTAGACGCAACTCCAACTCGTAATCGATGTCCCAGTCTCTAGTTATGTCCTTCGCCAAGCTCACCAGTATACTATGTGCCACCCCAACCGGCACAGTCAGAAACGTCGTGTCGTTTGCCTTCAGTGATCCCGGATCTGCCATTTTCCCTGTTGCTATCTCTCTGTTTCACATCACATAAATCCCATCAACAAACTTACACAAAAGTTACTTACTACTTATGTTTGATTCGATTTTATTCTGAAGTTCATTTCATTTGATATAATCATTGATCATAAATTTAAAGAATTTGTAGATAAACCAGATACAACTATAGAAGATTGCATGAAAAGTTTGTAAGATGAACAAAATTGACAAAATATAAATTTTAAGGTGGGTAGTGCTATAAATTTTAAGATGGAAAAACTATAATAAGGTGGTCAATTGCCAGCATAACCTAAGAAGTACAAAAACTTTAAGAAAGTTGCGTGTCCGGTTTCCGAAACATTTCGGCAACCGGAAAGAATCTTGATCAATCTAATCAAAATCTAGATTTCAAATATATACTTAAATAAAGAGCAGCTGATCCACTCAATTACACTTACTCAATTTACTAGATATAATCTGATTTAATCAATAATCATAACAAACCCTAACAATATATATTTAGAAGTAAATAGACCAAATAGAATTACCTGCCATCGCTCTTGAGAGTGTAGGAAATCTCGCAAATAGGCAAGGGATGACCATAAGGATTGGTAACGGTGATCTTAGCGTCATAGTCTACGCGATCACGGTGGATGCCACCCAGATCCACATCGGTGACACAAGCCTCCGGTTTCTTTATGTTGGCTACTTTCTCCGCCACAAAATTCTTGGCTTTGTCAAGCAAATCCATTTCAATTGCAAAACAAGAGAATTACAGACAGATGCTTATATTCAGGGCAGTGTGAGAATTCCCAATGATGTGAGATTTTTCGTGTATATCCCGTGTCAGAAGATCCGTGTCCTTTTTTGGTTTATACTATGGAATAATTTTCTCTTTTGCTTTTCTTTATCAATCTTAAAAGGAAAAACGGTCAATTATGCCCTTAATATTTGTCTATATGATCAAGTAAATCACTAACTTCTGAAAAAGTTCAAACATGCCCCTAATATTTTAAAAAATGAACAACCTTTATCTCGATTTTGATACATAAATGAGACGTTGGAACCTGATTGTCAAAATTAGGGGATTTGATTATTTATTTTTTAAAACATTAGGGGCATATTTAAATCTTTTTGGACGTTTAGAGCTTACTTGATCCTTGAGTTAAGTTTTAGGAGAATAAATAATCATTTTACCTTGTAAAAATAATTGTATAAACCATTTCTTTTTACTTGATTCTTTACATACCTATATTGCTAGTTATATAAATTTTATAATTTTGTAGTTCACCGGTACATGTTATTTAACCGTATTATTAATCATCCATTTAAAGTAAAATTAATTAATTTTTAAATATATCTATTCGCGAGAAAATAATCAACACCCAAAATTTTAAATTTACACGAGTCATGTTTGGTTCTGATATTTCCATCTCAGCTTATTGGTCTAACCTTTTGGGCCGTTGTTAACAACACTGTTTCACAAATTAGCTTAGAATTGATAAACATAATTAGCATACAAAAAGAAATAAATTTCATTAATAAAAGAGTGCATATATATCATTAGTATATAATGACATTTAATTATTGAAATACAAGAGATGATTTTCATTTTTCAGCTAGAGAAGATCTTTGAAAGTGGGAAGCTTGATCTGGCCTTTCCGGTTGAGAGGAATGGTGAAACCACCGACGAGAGGGAGATCAATAGTTAAGCCCAATTCCAAGTCATAGTCTATGTCCCAGTCCTTACCAACGTCCTTCACCAAGCTCACTATCACATCATGCGGCACCGCAAATGGTATTGTCAGAATTGTTGTGTCGTTTGCTTTTAGTGATCCTGGATCTTCCAACTTCCCCGATATGATCACCCTGTCGCACAAAATATGTAAAATTACGATCTCTGTTTCATTTTTTTAAATACTATAGCCATCCAATTTATTTACGTAATTAAAAATCTTCAACCTTTATTTCTAGAGGTGGGGCGGTCGCTCTTTTCCGTTTTCAAAATGTTAGAGATGGATAAGTACCGGATAATTATTTTAATGAAGATTGATTTTTTTTATAAAAAAAATTAACCAAACAACATGCCATTTGATCCTAAAAACTAAATGACAATCAAAGAACATGTCATTTGGTCTAAAATAATATACCTTTTAATTTAAAATAAATAAATAAAATTCAATATATTGGTCGGTCTAAAAAATGGCCAAACAATGTATCATTTAATTAAAAAAATTCCATTTGAATATTTGGTTCCGCTAATGTTTATATCATATGTAAGATATGACATAAATAGCGTATATTTTAATTTTAATTTTTAATATAATAAATCTTTTTTTAAGTGGAATCAAAATTAAATTTAATTTTAATTTTTTATTTAATTTTTTAGATTGTTTGAATCATAGATATTGAATTTGTCGCTTTCTGAATTTTAGCCATCTCTATTTGCTTATAATACACGTGTTATGTTACTTTTATAAAAGATAAATGATAAAAAAAATTATAACACATCTGGTCCCGTTCAAATATTGGATGCTAAAAATTTAGTAAGAATGCTTCATAAATCTGTATTATCCACTATCTAATTTAAAATATTTTATAATTTTTAATTTATTAAAAAAATATGTTTTTATTTTTTTACTCTCAATTATTAATGTTCCGACTTTTTTGATAGAATCTATAAAAATAAATAAAAGTACATGAGTTGATATAAACTAAGTTTGAGTGGTACACTTAACCTACTTTAACAAGAAAAAATAGTAACATGATCCTAATGCAGAAACAATGAAACTACTAACAAATAACAAATGGAGAAAGAATAGATTCTCACTCTTTAAACTTGTAATTTGGATCAAAGAATTTACTTTCAATTATTATAATCAATTAAATTTCTAAACTCTCCAAAATTAGATCAAATAACTTTTTATTTGTATACAACTAGAGTACACTACACAATATATATATGTCAAAAAGAGTTAGCTGATTTAATTTTAACATGTGATTATCGAATTACATAAGCATAGTTAGAGATCGAGTCAGGCGTTAATCTTTTACTATGTCATGAAGTTGTATAAAAGATTTATTTTTATCATGTGATTATCAGTAGACCACGACCATATGCAAGCTAACATAGTAAATATTTTACATTTATATATATAAACAATTTAATTTATTTGACTTATATAACTACATCAGCTTCAAACAGATAAATAAGTTGAAATTACCTGCCATCACTTTTGAGAGAAAACGGAACATCAACAATGGGTAACGGATGGAAGTATGGATTAAAAACAGAGACCGTAATCTTATATTGTACACGATCACGGTGCACGCTCACAAGATCCAGATCCGTCACCTTTGCTTCCGGCTTCTTCACGAACTTCCCCAATATCATACCCATTTTACTTGCACACACACAGAAAATAATTAAAGAGAGAAGTATATAAGAAAAATAGCTGCTAATGGACTGATTTTATAGCAAAGTTAGCTTATAAAGTTGGAAGGTTCGTATTAATTATATAATTCAACTTGTTTCTAGATCTGTGCCATTTTTATATATAATTATATTATTTTTATTTAACTTGTTGAGCTTCAAGTTTAATACAAGACATGTGATTACTTTCTTATTATATGGTTTTTTCATTTTTAAATTGTCTTGCCAGATCATTGATCCCATCTAAATGGACGTGATTATTTATTGATTTAGTACTAAACAAACATGTGATTGAATTTGTACACCCGTTTTAGTACTAATCTCCAGTCTCCAGGTCAAATTGTGGCAGCTTATAAACTTTATATAAGTTATAAAATTTGTTATAAAAAGAGAACTTTAATTTGATCGGAGATTATAATTTTAATTGCACAAATTGAGATGTATTCTTGTTTTATTTTAACTTTCAAATGTTTTTAATTTATGACTAAATGCAGTCAATGATGAAAGTGTTGCTTCTATAGCCCAAATCTCAAATGACAAGGACACCAAATAAGCTTGTAAAAATGATAAAAGTTTTCGTTTCCCTTTTTTATTTGTCTACTCCAAATTAAATTAAAATTAAATATTAATCAATAATATAGATATCATTCTGCTTTTTAATTAAAAATGAGAAGGGTGGGTATTAGTAAGACTTACTTTCTATAATCCATAATATTATCCTTTAAATAAAATTAATTTTTTATATTTGTTTTTTTTAAATATCAAAATACTTTTTAAAAAATGAATCTTTATCAACAAATAATTTAATGAGACACAATAAATGATCAAACATAAAAATAATAATAAAATATGAATAATTTGATAAAAATATATAAATCGAGATATATTATATCCTCTGTCCCGTTTAAAAGATTTCATATTCTATTTTTGGATGTCCTTTTTTAAAAGTCTCATCTTTATTTAATCATTTCAAATAAAATTTATAAAAAATTCCACTATTAATAGGAAAAAAATATGAAAAAACATGAAAAGACAGAGATAATAAATATTTTTTTAATTTGTGTGTAAAAGCAAATGAGACTTTTAAAATGAGACATAGAGTATTATTTTAATGTATGTGTAGTAGCTTTAGCGAAAAATATCATATACCGAAAAACATAATATCCATACTAAATAGATGTAACCAGAGGCGAAATCAAAACTCTAATTCAAAATGATCAATTTTGTTGGGTTCGTCTATTTAAAAAAATTAAACAATAGTTAATATGGTGTAGTGTTGGTTACAAGTACCGTAGGGGCAATTTGGAACTTGCCACAGAATCTATAATCTTTTTTTTTAAGTTCCGGCGAAAAGGGTCGACCGACCCTCCTCGATTCCCCTTGGATCTGTCCCTGGATGTAACCTTTTATGGTGATTGTGTGAATGCATAATTTAATTTGAATTCACTTCCAACCACTAAACTTTTTTTTACATAATTAATTCAATCTTACAAATAATGTTGTATTATATTTTAATTTAATTTGGAGTTAGATAATTTAAAGTTAAATGAAAAACAAATAATCTGAATCTCACTCGAATCATATGTCGTAGTAATTTGAAAGTAAATGAATCTCATATGATGAACTTTTATTTTATTTTTGTATCCTTTTTTGTAATGGAAAATTCAATTTACAAAGAAGAATTTTGTATAAAAAAACTCAAGTTGTCATTAAGTTGTTAAGGGCTCAACCTATTCTAAAAATTTTGAATTTTTTCTCTATTTTATTTTTATGCATTTTTTTATTTAGCCCTTATACTTTTAAAAATAGTTTTATAAAATCTTTCTTTTTTTACTTAGTTTTTATATATTCAAAAATAATTTTACCTGGTTACGCGTGTATACCACATTTCCACACTTTTATTAATAAAAGGATTTTATTAAATTATTTTCGAAAATAGAAATACCAACTAAAAATAACTCTTAATGATAAAATAAAAAATACAATAACCATATGATAAATTTCTCTATTTAAAGTAGTAGTTATAATCATTTACAGTGTAATGTAAATATACACTTATTTAAAAGCCTGATAATGTTAAAAAGTCACTTTTTCAATTTTTTTTATAAATTTGTTCAAAAAATTTAAAGTTTGCAAAACTATCTAATCTAATAACTTTTTTATAATACTATCAAAAAAATTCAGTCAGTTTAGCTGTATCAATCATCCACCCAATTACAACTATTTTTATATTTTATGTATATTTTGAATTTTTTTTATTTTTTACTCATACCACTAATAAAAATAGAATACTTAATTGAATTTTGATGTTGTTATTGATTCTTTGTAGAATAGGATTTAAAAAAAATGAGAATAAGAATTTAATTTTGCAATTAACTTTAAAAGTTTCATATGAATTTATGAAAACAAAAATTATCTTTTAGGTATCATTAAACTGTGAAATGATTATATTGTTCATCTGTCATTATTATACTTTTATTACTTATACACTATCATAAAAATTGGAACCTCCAAAAGTAAAGTGTATATTGATTCTAGAGTGAAGGTTTGACACGAATTGCCGAGAAATTATTACATAAATTTAATCTATCACTTCATTTATGAACTGATCCAATCACATTATAACATATTATTAAAATAATATTATTATTTTTAAAAAGTGTAAAAAAATAAAAAATAAAATTACAATTAAAATAAAGCTTAATCACCAAAAAATGTCAAACTTATACGTTTTGTGTCAATTATAGCCAAACCTTTAAAAATCACCAGATTTAAGCAAATCTTATATGTTCTGTTTCCTTTTTAGCCATTTTTGAATCGAACCGGTTTTTCTGACATCGTGTCGTCCACGTCACCGCCAACTAAGCAATTGGCTAGCATGGCAGCTGAAATATTTAAATAAGGTTTGGCTATAACTGACACAAAAAAACAGGTTTGATATTTTTTGTGTGAATAAATCTAATTTTAAATTCAAGCTAATTTTTAAATTTAACAATTAGTAAATTAATTATATCATTTATAAAATTTATTTATATTTAAAAATAATTAATATTTCCTATTTAATACTAATTAAAATTATTTTTAATTTTTTATTAAATCTAATTAAATCTAATAAATTTATATTATAATATATTTTAATGAATATGTAATTAAAAAAATGAATTAATGTATTACTTAGGAATTAATGTTGAATTAAATTTGGTGAAAGGGTTTAATGTTCATGATGATTTTGAACTTGATTTATTATTTTTAATGTTGTTGAGATCTTGTTATGACTGGGTTTAGGTAATAAATAAAATAGTTATGTGTAAATTAAGGTAAGTTTTGGCTATGCCGAGTAAAATGACATATGCGTTTATGCTTATAAACATCATGATATATATTAATTACACCACAATGAGCTTCACTTTTTTTTAAAAAATGAGAAAATAATTACACTCGTCCTTTAAATAAGCAGTCTATTCAGTGATTATTTTTATGTTTATGTGTGTAAAGTTGAATTATGAACACTGTCGTATGTTTGTTGTGTACTCAGATTGTTCGTCGGAAGACGAACAATTGGTCTCAAACGACGACGATGTCAAAAAACCGACGACTGGAATTTAAAAAAAATAAATTTTAAGATGAATATGACATTTTTTGTTTTTAATAGAATTTAAATTAATTATATATCCATCAAATATGTAAAAAAAAATTATTAGAATTATTTAAATTTAGTTAAAAAATAAATTAATTTTAATTAGCGTTAAATAAAAATATTATTTTTTTAAATATATATGAATTTTATTATAATATAATTAATCATTTAATTATTTAATTTTATAATTAATTTTATTCACCAAAAAATACCAAATCTATGCATTTTGTGTCAGTTATAGCCAAACCTTATTTAAATATTTCAAATGTTATGCCAGCTAATTGCTTAGTTGGCGGTGACGTGGACGACACGGTGTCAGAAAAACCGGTTCGATTTAAAAATGGCTGAAAAGGAAACAGAACGTATAAGATTTGGCTAAATTTAGTAATTTTTAAGGTTTGACTATAATTGACACAAGATGTATAGGTTTGGAATTGGGATTCCTTCAAGTTTATTTTCAACTTGAGGGGGTCATGTTCAGATCTACACCGTTCATTATAAAATGAACGGCGTAGATTAATTTAATTAAAATTGTATCTTTTTGATCTACACCGTTTATTTTATAATGAACGGTGTAGATCTGAACATGACCCCCTTAAATTGAAAATGAACTTGAGGGAATCCCAATCCATAGGTTTGACATTTTTTTTGGATGGTTAAACTTTAAAATAACGTGTTATAACATAATTGTTCAGTTCATAATAATAGACTAAGACTATATAATAATTTTTCCTATTTGCTTATGAATCACGCCAAACCTCGAGTAAATGGGTCCTTGCCAGCTTATATTTACATGATTAATGGTGGATCTTTCCTTTCAAATCATTGCACAAAAAAAAAGTTGAAAGAAAAATAAATAAAGTGTAAATCAAACTTTTATATTATTGAATAAATATGAAAATAAAGTGGTAAAATATATTAAATAAAAAATTGCAAAATCAAAAAATCAAAAGTTTTGATATTTTATTATTCTTTCAAATTAATTTAAGAGGAAAAAAAAATCTATATTTTCTCTCACGAACTGAATAAGTTTAACGACCAATCAAAGCCCATTTATAAATTTAGCTTGATTAACTAAAAAAACTATAGAAAAATACGCTCTCTCTTTTTACATTGTATATAACTCCAATATATATAATTCATTTCAATTACGGGAAAACAAACTTATAAACACATGTAAATATGGTATCCTCATTCCTCTTTCAGTGGCAGGCAAGGCAAAAGAATATCACCACTCATGTTCTCTTTCGTGAAGGTGATGGAGATCGACGTTGAACTTGTCCTCCATCTGGTTGGTTGAAATGCAATGTAGATGGGTCTGTTTTTGCATCGCAAAATTGTCTTGGCTTTGGATGGATCGTTAGAGATCAATCATGTACTATGATAACTGCAAAGTGTGGAAAAATTCGAGGTCCTATGGATGCAAGCATTTCTGAAGCTTTAAGCCTTAAGAAAACTTTAAGCTGACTTAAGCATCATTGTTTGCATAATGTAATTATCGAGTTAGATGCACTTCAAGTTGTCGAATCAATGCGCTCAAATTCATCCGATCACAACTATTTCGGAGTTGTAATTCTTGATTGCAAGACACTTGTTTCTAGTCTTTCATCTATTTATATACGCTTTGTTTTTCGATCAGCGAATTATGCAGCTCATAGCCTAGTTAGAGCTTCCATTTCTACGTCTGATTATAGCTTCTGGGATTCTATCCCTCCTTCTCTTTTGTATCCTATTTTGAGCTCTGATGCTCTTTATTAATGTAGTTTCATACTGATTTCAAAAAAAAAACAAGTAAAGATAAACACACCAAAACAAGAAAGAATTATTTTCTTTCTCGTTACTTCACCATTTCTTTTCTTTAATTAATTTTGTAAATTACCAACCATGACTACCATTTTCAAACTTTTATATTTGAACTCTTTTACTATTTTCATCGCCTTTAAATCTAGACCTCTATTTTTTTTATTTTGTAAATTTTCAAACAAAAATCGATGTTCTCTTTCTTTTATAAGTCGTCCTTTCGAAATATTCATTTTTTTTAGGGGATGTATATTGTATGTATTTTTTTCAGTCTCTATTTTATCTTTCTTTTTAATTTAGTAATAATAATATATGTTATTTTGATATTTTATATATGGTTTTAAGATCAGAGTTCAATTAACATTTGACATAGGACTTAAGTAGCAATTTGCCCCTTCAACTTGTAAGCAATGGACAATTAACACATAAATTAACTTTGTTGCCAAATCAATACACGAATATACTGATTATGGGCAATTAGCCCATTTTGGAAAATTAATTTACAAGTTAAGGGGGCAAATTGCCAATTTAGAATACAATTAACTTATAAATTAAATGAGCAAATTGCCAAAATGAGGTAAATTGCCCATAATCACCAAGTTCGTGTACTAATTTATCCACAAAGTTAATTTATGTGTTAATTGCCCATTGCTTACAAGTTGAGGGGGCATATTGCCACTTAAGTCTTTGACATAGGTATATACATCTCTCTCTTTTAAAACAGGATCATTTTTATATTTTTTTTATTTTAGCTCTCAGCAGATTTTATGAAGATGTTGGCGTGCATCATGCATGGTTGTCTATGGTGATTGGTTAAAAAGGAAAGTTGTGATTTTAGGTTAAAACTAGTCACTACAAAAAGTCATAGGATAGCAGCGAACACAAAAAAAAAATCAAGGTAAATTAACTAATTTTAAAAAATACAAGCTATGTATCATAAATGTTGCAACATACAATGAATCTAAAGTGCATCAGAATTGTATAAATTTTAATCGATATTTTTAACAGCTTAAAAAAGAATTATATATGATTTGTCACAATACTTTTATATTTGTAGTTTAATATTTTTTGATGTTAATTTTATGCATTTGATTATTAATTGTATCATAATATGTATAATTTATGTATATCTAAAGCATATCATGTATCACTAGTGTTTTAAAGATATGTTATCTATGTATATCATATTCATCCTATTAATCACGTCAGCTTGTTATTGTTTACTGCTATTTTTTATCTATTTTTTTGGTAGTTGATAGTTTAAATAATGTTTTTAGCAAAAAATTAAGAATATTGTTTTATTTCAGAAGAAATATGTAACATATTTAAAAAATATATTGAAAATATTTTAAAAATGCATCTAAGATATGCAGAAGATGTATCTGAGATATTTGTAGACATATTTACACAGTTTTAAAGATATAATTTCTTATATAAAATACTGAAAATTATAAATATTTTTTTATATATATTTTCATATTAGTGTAAAATTCATTCAAGTTGTTTATTTTTTTAATGATAATAAATATAATGAAAAGGTGATATTGTTATTGGTTCAATTTTTTTATGTATATACCATGTATATGCAGGTTTTTGTTTTAATAAATGTTGAGTTAAATAGAAAATAATTATATTATTTTTTTTTGTCTAAAATCACTCTGAAGCATGTTGTGATAATATAAGGCCTATTGGCTCATGATTTTTAATTGGATAGTTAAAAAGAAAAAATTATGTGAAGAATACGTTTCTGTCCAAAAAAGATTTCCGGTATATATATTGTATTTTAATTTAGAGTGAATGATAATATGGCATGAGGCTACTGGTATGTGATTTTTACTGTGGACTGCTAAATACCGCCCCAATTTAACTACATACTGCCTCTATTATTACCTTTCTATCCTTTACCTAAAAAACTCACATTCAAACTCTTTCAACTCATATTCAAACCCAAAGAACGACGATCATTATATCGAGCTCAAATGTCGGATTCTAACCGGGAAAGTGGACGACAACAACCGGTAAGTAATTGTTTTTAGTTTTTACAAATTTTTACAAGTTTTTTTCGGTTTTTTTGAATTTTTTTTTGCTGCAGACGCAATCCTGACGCCTCCGGAATGCGTCTGCAGCTGCTCCGGACGTACGCCGGAGTCGTGCCGCAGGAATCTGCACTTCTCCGCCGGACGTGCAGTGTCCATCCGGACGTGTCCGGCTGGACACTGCACGTCCGCCGGAGACGTGCGGATTCCTGCCGCACGTCTCCGGCGGACGTCCGGAACGTCCAAGCACGTCCCCTTTTCATTTTTTTTTAATTTGTTTTTAAAAAATTATTAAATATTTTTAAAATGAATTAATTATAAAATAATTAGTTGGTAAATTATTTAATTAATAAATTAAATCATTTGTTTATAAATTAGATATTTAGTCATTTAAATAGTTTAACGGTAAATTAGTTAGTTAATAAATTATATAAATAATTTATCGGTAAATTAATTAACATTTGTATTTTAAGGTTAGTTTAGTCGGTAAATTAATTAGTTGCATTTAATTTTAGTTACTTAATTCAAATATTGTTATTTAACTAATATTATTTTAAATTGGTATATGCAGAGACAGCCTGGTAGAAGAAATCGTCCAATAATACGCATGGATATTGAGGGGTCTGGAGCTCGACATATCCGGATCCGTAATGTGGCGCCTCACAACAACGAGAGAGAAATCGGACGAGGACTACTGATTCAGATGATGGTTGGCCCGATATCATTATGATCCGCAGAGTTTAGAGGAGCCAGCACCCCCCCTCCCCTCCCGACGGAGGACCGATTCATCGCAAACATTTTAACTTTTAATAACAAAAAAGTATTAATAATATTACAATCACTCCTGATAGTAATAAATCGCAAACATTTTAACTTTTAATAACAAAAGGATATTTACGATCAGTGAAAAAAGAGTTTTGTGTGTCACCTGAATCAATCACTCCTCTCAGCTCACATGCACATGGAATCTTATGTGTCGACCTCAGCACACAGCCACACTGTACATGAACATCGGTACTCAAATCTATCGTACGCTCCAGTTTCTTATCGATTAAATCTAGACAATAATGTGAGACTTTGCACGACAGATAGTTGAATGGGAAACCCTGACGCCGGGAGACTACATTCCGCCTTGACTGCTCGAGTGTGAACTTGCCGATATACATAACATTTACATTAATAATACTACAATTTTTAAGTATCACTAGTAGTAGTATCAAGTGTAACAGTAACATACCGAATCTCACTGAGCTGTGACTGTATAACCATATCCACCTTCGTCCACACTGTATCCAGTGAACCGGTACTAGAGTTAAGCCACTACTTTAACTGAGCATGTGCACTCTCCACTCTACATGTAGTGGTGTTTCCAAAATGCATCACATTATTCGTCCATGCGCAACAGAACTTTTCTTTGTGTGCCAACCATTTCCCCTCAACATACTGTGCCACAGCTGGGAACGCCCTAGTTCGATTTCTCATGAGAATCACAACCGCCTCATACTCTGTCTCTGTGGGAGCTTTAATAATGTTTTTCCACCTTCCGTTCTTGAATGCCTCTGCATAGCCTCTGTCTAACCCACATAGTCTGTAAACTTTGTCTTACACATCCTTGTTGATGTGCCACGTGCAAAGTAGATGAGAAGTACGTGCGAATACCTCTCTCACTGTTCTAACCAGCCCTAACTCCCGATCAGTAACAATAGCTGTCAGGTGGACATCATCGTCAATCAAGAGCCTCAGTCTCTCTAATACCCATCTATAACTCTCCTCACTCTCATCCTTTATAATTGCATACGCAATAATAAAGTTCTTGTTGCACGGAGTCAGCCCGATAATCTCAAAGAAAAACATCTTGTATTTGTTGGTCTTGTAGGTGGAATCCATACGGATGATCCAGCGGTAGTCTCGGAGTAACCTCACAGAATCTGGATGCGCTAGAAAAATGTGAGTCAACGCACTAGTTTTCGAATCGGCAAGCGTCCAATGCACATAACGGCCCTCCACAGCCATATGATAAAACTGGCCCACCACGTCCCTACCCTCAAAACTTGACCTCCTCAGGGTATCTCTGTAGTTGTAAATTTGTCCTCTGGTAGGGTTGTCAGATGGATTTTTTCTCCTGCAGGGCCGCCCAAATAGCAGACGGCTTAACTTGTGCCGTGCTCATATCCCGCATAATCTGTTTGGACGCGAAACTCACTCCACTCATCTGACGATGTCCCTCGGGATATATAACCAAGTCATGGTCATGCATACTCGTACTCCATTTTGCAACGACTTTCCATGCATCTCCCTTCAACAGCACCACAATCGCGAAAGGGCATCTACACGCCTTCGTCTTCGTATTCTTTCGTCCAGAGGATTTTGAATCTGTGAACGTTCCTCTATATCGCTCACCCCGAGAACATTTCAAAAGTTTTCGCGTCCCCCCATTTTTATGGGAAGAAATAACCAGTTCGAACCCAATATGAATGACAACTCGTTTCGCCCACTGAATTGCTTCAACGTCGCTTTTAAACTTTATTTCGGGATTAAACTGTGCACTGTAATCGACACTGTCATCACCAAAAACTTCAAATTGAACATGTAAAGTAAACATAAAAAATATTAGGTGTATATATTAATAATTAATTTATAAAATATTTTTTAAAAGAAAAATACGTTTTAGCAGGTTCTGCAGGTGGAAACGTCCTTCCTGGACGTTTCAACATTGTGGAAACGTCCACGGGGGACGTTTCCACCATTTGGGGACGTCCTGTACTATTTGGGACGTCCCTTTACCTTCCGGACGTGCTTTTGAAAAGTCTGAAAGGTGAACAGTGCAAAAAAAAATTATAGGAACAAAAAAAACGTAAAAAAAGACGTTAAAAACTTAAAAAATATCTCGGGAGAAGCTGGAAAATTTGTTTCAGGTACTTGATATTCAATTCCCGATGAATTTGAAGCCTTATCGGTCATTGCGTTGTTTGAGATTCGAATAGGTTGAGAGAATGTGTTTTTTTTTTCAGTTTTTATTAAAAGGTCAAAATTGTAATAATTAATGCGGTAATCAGTAAAATTAGAACGGTATTTAACAACACCCTTTTTAATTGAAGGAAGAAACAAGTCTATTAGCTATTTTTATTACTCCCTCCGTCCCACAAAGATAGCGAAATAGAGTTTGTACAAAAATTAAGAAATAATAGTTAAAGTAGTTATATTTTGTTAGCTTTTAATAATAATTTTAATTTAATTATTTTAATATTTTAAATAATATTATCATAGAAAAGATAATTATTATGTTGGAATTGAAATTAAATTTTTTAAAAACATAAGTTTGTTATTCATTTTTTTATTGTATAAAGTGATAATTAGTAATGATTTATGGAATATAATAAAAATGGTTAAAACTAATGAATGTTAATACTGGTATTTTAAATTGATTATTCAAATTAATATACTCCCTCTGTCTTAAAATAATAATTCACTTTCCTCTTTTTTTTTTTCTAAATAGTTGTACACATTCCTTGTCAATCACAATTTGAAGTGTTTTTTTATTTTATTTTTATTTAATGTTTATCATTTATTGCCATTAGTTTAAAAGATAAATTAGACATGACATTTAATAAGGGCATGATAAAAAAAATGAAGATTAAATTGTGAAAAATTAGAGTATTAATTGTGTTTCTTAAACTGTGCGAAAAAGAGAAAATGAACTATTGTTTTGGAACGGAGAAAATAATAAATTTGCCTATATTTTAAAATGTCCAAAATAATTATTTTGCCTATTTTTGTGGAACGGAAAAAATATTTAAAAATATTTTATTATCACACGTCTTTTATTTAGTGGGCTGTATACAATAGAAATATTTGTATTTTTTAATTGCAATGTATGAATTTGAGTTTGTATGTATTTGTATAAACTAGTAAGGGTAAATTATAAAAAAAAACTCCTATACTTTAGTGAAATACACTAAGTCACTTTCTAATTTTTATAAATCCACTATGATACTCCTCATATTTAGATATATTGTACTATTACACCCATATGATAATTTTTCCATTAGTCAACTCGGTCTAACGGCTAGATTTGACCCTTAAATTTATTTTCTTTCCAATTTCATCCAAAAAAATTTAATTGTATTTTTAAATTTTTTAATTAATTATTTATTTTTCTAAAATAATAATAAATTAAAAAATATTAAAAAATATTTTCTAAAATTTCAATTAAAAATATTTTTATATATTTGATAAAGAAAAGTCTAAAACATTATGTAATATTTCAACAAGTAAATTATTAACTAACTACATTTTTTGTAAGCATCATTAATTAATTATGTTAATATATGGAAATCATTAAAATGTGATGAATTATGAGTCTAAAATTTATCTAATATATTCATATTCAATAGGAATTATAATCAATCACATTTTAATAATTTACTCTTTGAAATGTTTTTTTATATAATTTTTCATAGAATTTATAAATAACTTTTATTAAATTGTTACATCGTATTTTAATTACTTTTATTAAATTTATGATTATTTTAGAAAAATAAATAATTAATTTTAATTTTTTTGATAATTTTCGGATGAAACTAGACAAAAAAATAAGTCTAAGGGTCAAATCTAAACCTTTGACCGAGTTGATTAACGGGAAAGTTAACAGATGAGTGTAATAGTATAATATATCTAAAGATGAGGGGTGCTATAATAGATTTACAAAAATCAGGGGGTAAGTTAGTGTATTTTATTAAAACACAGGGGTGGTTTAGTAATTTACCCATATATTAATTATCGGATAAAAGTTGATATTGCCCAAAACCAAGTAGTGTTGCTAGTTCAGTACTTACTGGGCTGTTTGTATTGTACTTGGGCCGATTTATTTGAATACGTCATCCTACTAAATTTTGTAGTTGCAAAATTTAGCCATGCAGTATTTGCAGTCAGAGATTTAAATTAGTGACGTTTGCTTTACTTTGAGAAAATTAGAGTGCGAGTAGGCTGGCATAAACTTTCCAAAATCATTTCTACTGAGATAGTAGTTGAAACTTGAAAGGGAAAAGATGCAAAAATGACCCTAATGTTTTGTCAGTGTCTCACATATGCCACTAATGTATTTTTCATCTCAAAAATGACCTCAACGTTTCCAAAAGGGAGCACTTTAACCATTCTGTCAACATAAATTTATAACAGTGTTAACTCAATATAATGTGGCAACAAAACATATAAATTAATTAATTTTAATATATATAAATGCCATATGGCCAATAATAAACAATTAAAAGTAAAAAATTAAATCCACCTCATCATCATCATCATCTTCTTCTTTTTCTTTTCTTCTTCTCTTTATCAACACCAAACTCAAACAAATATCAAATCTTCACTCCTCTCATCATTCTCTTTTCCATTGTTTCTAACAATTCTCTGTTTGTTTCATTTTCTTTTTCACCATTTTTATTCATAATTCCAAACATAAGAAAAAGCTCATAGTTGTTATTTATATTGGATACGATTTTTTTCTGCTACTAAAGACCCAGAGGCATAATTTACATGTTTGTTTACAAAGTGTAGAAATCCAATAATTATAGTGTTATATTATGTTCTGTTTAGTTAGTTTTTTTGTTTTGAGAGGCCATGGTTGCTTAAATGCAGCAAAGATGTTAGAAATATATTTTTTTCTTTTTTAAATCATGTCATTTTGACTATAGTAACTGAATCAAGGCTAAACCCACAGAACCCTATCTCTCTGAACACCAAAAACGGTACCATACAATACTCATTTTGAGAAATTCCAGAAATGGTAGCAAAGAGATCAAGTTTCGGTCATGCATTTCGTCGAACACCTTCATAGCATATTGTAAAAGGTCGAGTTTCATGTACATGTCGGTCAGTGCAGTGGCTGTGTATATATTTAAGTAAAAGCCAGATTTAATGAGATGGGTTTGAATAATTTGGGCTTAGAGATGGGAGTTAAGTTTGTCACATGCTTTAAAAAGATGAGGAAAAGTGAATAAGTGTGGATGTATAGAAGCAAAGTGGAGTTTTGCATGTAAAGAAATGGCTTCTCTGCATAATCCAGCAGGCTGCTACCAAAATTATGCGTTAATGGTGCTTTCCCTATGAAATCATTCATTAATTAACAAATAATTTAGCTTTCGTGGAAATTTATTACCAAAATAATATTTATTCATGTTCAGTTGGTTTATGATTTTTGTAAATTGATGTTAGTTGAACAGTGTATATTTGTTTAAGTTTGGTATAAAGAGATAAATGAACAAGAAGAAGAAGAAGAAGAAGAAGATGATGATGAGATAGATTTAATTTTTTACTTTTAATTGTTTATTGTTGGCCACGTGGCATTTATTTGTATTAAAAATTAAATTATTTATATGTTTTGTTGCCACATCAGATTGAGTTAACACTGTTATAAATTTATATTAACGGAATGGTTGAAGTGTTCTCTTTTGGAAACGTTAAGGTCATTTTTGAGACGAAAAAAACATTAGTGGCATATGGGAGACACGGGTAAAACATCAGGGTCATTTTTGCACCTTTTCCCAACTTGAAATAGAACCTGAAAACGGGTTCACCAAAATGGCAAAATCAACTTATTTTATATTAAAATAAAATATTTTATATTTATAACTACTCAAAATTAATAAAAGAATTTTGAAAATTTATTTTGATATTGAAAAGACCACTTTTAGATGTTGTTGCAGAAGAAATGCATTAGCGACCTAACAAATCTTGCTAGTTGAGTTCTTACTGGGCTTAAACCTATTTGAATACGTCATCATAGTTGCTAAATTTAGCCATGCAGTAATTGCAGTCAGCATTGAAATTAGTGCTCATTCACTTCACTTTGACAAAATTACGGTGCAACTGAGGCTAATCTATCTGACAGAATATTTCCAAAATCATTTCTACTGCAAAAAGCTGAATTAGAGCCTGTCAACCGTCACAACTTAATTACCCTCCAAAAAACGAAATCAAACTTTACCAATTTTACCCCACACATTTTATTATTTGCCATGTCCCAGTTTTACTCTTCTGGTAATTTAAAGACTGATCGTGTAATAAGCCAAAACAAACTCCAAACCAAACCATAACTACTCTGTCTGTACTTCGTTAGAAAACTTTAGTTTCTTTCGTGTGACCAACCGGATAAAATAAAAAGTCTTGTTTTATTTCTTGCAAAAATATATTTAAAAAGAACAATAAAAAATTTCCAGAGAAAAAAAAAGTTAAAAAAATGGAAGGAAGAACAACAAGTGGAATCGAAGCTTCAGTTTTGTTAGCGGAAGTGATTGATTTACTTGCAACAGAAATACGAAGTTCTGATCAGCAACCCGCAAACCCTACTTTCTTGACATCTCTGTGTCGTTGTCTAGCCAGGTCTGTTTATTTTTCTTTAGTTTTTAAGTTTAACATTTCAAATTTTGGCTTTATAATTGAATTTAAGTCTATGCATGTTCTGAAAATTACTTGAACAAAGTGATTTAAATGTGTTTTTTCTTTGACAAGTACAGAGTTATTGATTATGCAGTTGCATGCGACGAGGTACCGTCAAGAGTTCAACAACTGCCGCTGTTGCTCAAACAGGTTCCCGTTTTTTTTAATAGTTCGTTGTCTGAATTTATGATCAATGAATTTTAAAAATTACGTTAAAATTGATGTAGGTTTGTCAATATAGTAATGATGATATTGATGCCTCCGTTCAAGCTGCTGTCATGGTGCTTATGATTTCTGTCAAGGTATGTTTTTTTTTTGAGCTAATTATTTTATAGCTTGCAATGGAATGGAAAATTAAGTGTTAGATATTTATGTGTGTCAATTGTGGAATTTATGATCATTTTAGTTCGGCCGACAAATTTAAGATCGCCTCTTAGGTGTATTTATATGGATTATTTGGTTGTAATATAATTTGACATGCTTCTGAAGAACTTTCTATCTGACAGACTTAAATCGATAAACATGAGGGTCTTTTTAGTAGGCTAATTGATTTATGGTAAAGTTAGACAATAAATCTAAGTTGCTCAAAGAACCGGAATGATTTAATTTTGAAATTCATCCATTCTGATTGTTCATTTTGGCCGTCTTTTTCACTTCCAAATGCTGAAAATGCATTCATCAGAACGCTTGCAAGAATGGATGGTTTCCAGTTGAGGATACGGTTAACCTTCTTATATTGGCCGAGCAGGTCTGTACGTTAAGATTTATTCATTTATTTCCAAAAATTTTCTTGTATAGGAGCCTAGGAGGGATAAGCAATTTAACATATTTCTTCCTTTCTGACATTATTTGTGCTTAGGCTGCAAATCTTTTCAGCAATGTCGACGATGTGAATGCTGTACCAACCGATGAGTTTCCTGTTATAACAAAAATCGTAAATAGGTATGAAATTCTCTTAGAATATCTTCATGTTGCTGTATAAAATAGAAATGTAAGTATTTAAATCTTCACTTGTTTCATTGATGGAAGCTTATCGGTTACTCTGTGTTGCATATGTTTACAGGTTCTATCCAAAAATAAAATTGGGCAACATGCTTGCGTTTCTTAAAGTCAAGGTAGCTTATTTGAATAAGTAGTCGCATAAAAATTGAGCCAGTGTGCATGTTTTTGAATACTTATCTTGTTCATTTTTCCGTCTCTTGGTAGCCTGGATTTAGAGCTTTTACGGCCGACTTCAACATCTCAAATAAGACAACTCCTGTGCAAGAAGAAATTGTAAGTGTGTTATCGATATGTAGATTAACTTTGTGTGACAATGTTCTGTTTCATGTGAGCATATGAAATGAGACATAACTAAATTAATGAATTTTGTTCGTATTTGTTTCAATCAGGGTCTTTTTGTTGCTAAACTAAATGATGTAAACACATCCTCTTGTATTGTGACTCCACCTCAAGCAAAGTATGCTTCCCTTTTCAATCTCGTACCATGCATATTAAACTTAAGCTCATTTATTTCCTTCTGATTAAATATTATCTCACTTCCTCTGCAGTTTTTTGTTAAATGGGAAGGGAGTAGAGGGCAGGACTAATTGTTCCATGGTTTGATCAACTTACTTTGGGGGTTAAAAGTATTTTTGTGAATTATTTCCGGAAATATAACTTCATTATTGCTCATTGATTGCCTTCCTAAATCAGGACTGCGAACCACAACTTCCAACAAATGTTACCGCAATGCTTGAGCAGGGAATGAATCTTTTACAAGCTGTTGGTCAGTTTGATGGTATGTCTAATTTGTAGAATTCCATTCATAAGCCTGCACTTCATTTCGTAATTCTGATCAAACAATTCTACAGACGACTACATCGTTGCTATAGCCTACATGCATGAGCTGTCAGCTTTTGATTCTATAATGATACCAGATTATATAAAGCCGGTTACTTCATCTGATTCCTGTAAGATAAATGAACTGAACTACAATGATTTGGATAATATCCTTGGACATTAGATGCAATACTAACCCAATTCATTGCGTGTATTCAATTTTTTAGGTTCTGATGTTATTCTTGAGCCAACACAGGTTTCTCTAAACTGCCCTATAAGGTAGAAAAACTTCTTTTCAGGTCCACCTTCTTTCAATCTTTAATAAAATTAACATTGTCCCTTAAATTGGTGTACGTCGATGTCATGATGATTGATGTATCTTTTTACTTCCCTTATCTAACAGCAAGACGCGTATAAGAACTCCTGTCAAAGGACATTGCTGTAATCATTATCAGGTCAGAGTTTGAATCATGATTGCAAATAAGTGCCTTTGATATCCTTATGTGTAATCCTCTTTTCAAAATTTGTCTGACTCGTATTGGTGGCAGTGTTTTGATTTCGAGAGTTTCATGATGTCAAACTCAAAGCGGCCTTCATGGCGTTGCCCTGTTTGTAACCAGTCTGTCTGCTACCCTGACATACGCATTGATCAGGACACAGCCAAGGCAAGTAAATTTTATGTTGTTACTATCAATCACCAAATGTCGAACTAAACAAAAATGTTTTTTAACTTCCAGATCTTGAAAGAAGTGGGAGATAATGCTCTTTATGTGGTAATCTCGGCAAATGGCTCTTGGAAGGTTATCTTAGAGAGTAATGACGATGCAGATCCACCATATAAGAGAATGAAGGGTTGTCAAAGAGAGAGGCCTGAACAGCATGACTCTGGTGGAAAAATGTCTCGCCCTGCCAATGTCATTGATCTTACAGCAGAAGAGGCTGATTCTGCTCAAGGTATAAGTATCTCGGACAGTGAAGCCAGGAGACACCAAGATAATCCTCGCAATTCTCTTCTCGCTGAAAATCTTGCACCATCCGATGCAGATATTATAGGTGATGATAATAATAAGAAGTTCCTCCGGAATGTTGCTGTCCAAACAGAAGAAGATATGCATTTTACTGCAGGTTGTACTTTGGCAACCCCTGATACAAGTATGGCTGACTGTACCTCTGCTGCTAATACTGAACACGAGGAAAACACAAGTAGAGTTTCAAGCACAACTGGGTCCCAGTATCCAATACTAGAAATATCAAGTGGTGTAAATTTTTTGGTGTCAAATGGAGACTTTTCCCACAGCTTGCCTTTTGCGGCACTTGATGGTAGAATTGCTGGCAATGCTAGCACAGAAAATAGTCAACAGCTTGGTAGAGTGTCTATGAATGTTTTACCAGTTGCAGATATAGCATCACCCTCCGCACAAAATCATTTATCGACACAAGTAAGCAATAATAAGAATGTACTCCAGAATGTCGCTGTCCAAACAGGAAAAAATACGTCTTCTACTGCATCTGGTTGTACTTCTGCAGTCCCTGCTACAAGTATGGCTGACTGTACCGCTACTGCAAATACTGAACACGGGGGAAATGAGGGTAGAGTTTCAAGCACAACTCAGTCCCAAAATCCAATGCTATCTGAAATTTCAAGCGGTTTAAATTTGAGGGTGCCAAATCGAGACTCTTCCCACAGCATGCCTTTTGCGTCACCTGATGGTAGAATTGCTGGCAATGCGAGTACAGAAAGTAGTCAACAGCTTGGTAGAGTGTCTATGAATGTTATGCCAGTCGCAGATACGGCATCGCCTTCCACACAAAATCGTTTATTGACACAAGTAAGCAATTATTTTATTTTCTCTCTTAATGGGATTCACATCTCAAGTAGTTTATATTATATTTTTGTTCAGCAGCTTTTACATGCACGGGTAGCATTGCTATGCTTAGATTATTCGTTCTTTGTTTAAACTTCTATGCTTCTATTACTTGATTTACTTTTGGATAATTTTCATGTTCTGTTGTGTCATTCTGTGAATTTCATTCTTTAGCCAAACAGTAGATAATTCAGTTTTATTTTCTTTTCTTATGGGACAGAGTTTTTGTTTTATTTTTTTTCTTCTGTTTTAATTATGTTTTGACAGGACCAAGGAGGTCAACAGATTCATACTCCTGTGGTGCCCTTGAGGCGCCCTCGATCTAAAAACATGTTCAACACCCCATGGAGTGCCACTTTTTCTGGCATGTTGGCTGCCCAAGCTGCAATTCAGTCTCAGAACACGTTCCAGGCTCCTCAGAACTCCAACCGTTCTGGAATGAGGACTAACCAAGCTGCAATAACGCCTCAAGACTTGGTCCAACCACAACAATACTCCAGCCTTTTCAGAATGAGGACTGCTCAAGCTGCATTCCCATCTCAAAACTTGATCGAAGAACCCAATCTTTCTGGCATGAAGGTGACTCAAGCTCCAGCACCATCTCAAGACTTGATCCAAGCTCAACAACACCAGTTTGCTAGCATGAGAACTTCACAAGCTGCTCCCCAACCTCAAAACATGACCGAAGCTCCAGTGTACCCCAGCAACACTAGAGCGGCACCACATATTCAACACACGGTAAATCCATCTACTGACGCACAAGTGATTCATCAGCTCCAGCTAAGTGGCAGTGCCAATCAAGTCTCAGGTGCTGCAACTGACGATCAACTTCCACAAAAGACAACGCCACAGTCAACACCCCATGTACCAAAAACGGCATTGTTTGCACCAGTTTATCTTGGACCATCTGGAACAAGTTCCCCATTGACTCAAGGCATTGTTACTCAGCCTCACATGACAACCGGCAAGCGGAGGGATGCAGTTGGGATTCCCCAGCCAACAGACTCGGTGGTTGAAACTTCTGGTAAATCGGCATCCACCGATAAATGGCGGCCCACTGGAAAAATGAGGGGAAGTCTAACAGGACAGGCTTATGCTGCATATAAGCAATTTGTGACTCGACCTATTCAACCTTCTCAGGCAGCTACAAATCCATCCAAGCACCCGACAATTCCTCAGTGAGGTGGGGTAAGTTGTATAGTACACTTTTGCATAAAGCTCCTTAATGCAATGGAAACGACTTTTTTGAAAGGAAAAAAAAACAAAAGCTTTTGAGCAACTTGTATATAGTTCTGCAAGAAATTAAATTTCTTCGTGGTGCAAATGTCAAAATTTTCAGCTGGTATGGTATGTTGTGGGATTTTATTGATTTCATCACAGTAAAAGCAGGCATATGAACAGAATAAGTGAAACGTATAGATCAAGTCATCGTGTCAGAATAGTATAAACAAGGTAGTATAAGAAGTTTGTCGCCTTTTAATGGCATTTACATCTATTTTTACATATAGATTTACATATTGAATTTTGACAAATGCGTAGAATTGAATAGAGTATTAACAACATATAATATGACCTGATTTGTTGTTGAAACATAATATTAGATGATTATATATTTATGGACTTATATATTTGTTAGAACCTTACAAGAAACTGCATTTGCTTGAGTAGAGGAGTTAGGGTTTCCATGAGCTTCTCACAGGGATGGTTATGAATGCCATCGTAAGTGGTGACTACAATGCTTGTGTCCTTCGATAGCCTCTGCACTTGCTTCTTCACGTTGCATGTGTGGTATGTGCACCTATAGTAACTCCTGCATATTTTTTTTTTACTATATCAGATTGGAAAAAAAATATATATCTAGCTAATACCAGAGTGTAAAATCTTAAATAAAAGTAAAGTTTGTTGCTAATAAACGAATCGCCAAAGCTTTTAGGCGACTAGAATATTGCCGTGTTTTTTCCTCGAACGTTTAGTTTGATATAAAAAAAAGTTTAATATTTTTTTAGTACTTTACCATCCAATTTCAATGCAATACATCGTTTCAGTTATTATAAAAACTGCCAAAAAAACATCATTTAGTGAAGTGAAATGTAATTTGATGCTGTAAAACGTCCAAAGAATAAAAAGTTGAGTATTCATCAAAAAAAAAAGTTGAGTTTTTTATGTCCAATTTTAAACATTATGTTTAAATCTCAACAAATGCAAAAGATTGAGATCTATTATGCAAAATAGCTCTCATTTTAAAAGTAAATTGTTACTTTGTCTTATTGAAATGTGAAAACATAACCTAATAATCTAAAAGAGTTAGTTCAAAATATGACGAAGAAAAAAGACTGTAACCCTATCCTTAACCAGTCTGCATGGTTTCTTGTATAGTAGCAGCAGTTGATTGTTTACCACCATAATTATCCGCTAAAGATCATTTTAAAATTAACTTATTAAGTAGCAACATAATGATATATATCTCTGATTTTTTTGGAGGTTAAAAAGAAAAACATGTCAAACAAATTTCAACTCCAGAGACACGATTTCAAAAGTTTAAATAGTTGGAGAATATGTGTTTGATTAGTTCACCTAAATTTAATACACCTTAACCTTGACTAACATTACCATAAAATTGATCACCATGTACATGTGTAAATATATATAGGTTAAAAAGTTGAGTTTCACCTAAAATTTGCCAAATATTTTAAATTGGTATCAAAATTCCAATTTATATCATCTTAGTATTTCCTTTTCAACTTTTGTTTTAAGAAAGTGTCTCAACATATTACATACGATCAAATTAAGTTGACGTGGTAGAACAGTTGAAGTAAAAACTTAATATATGGTATCAAAAGATAAGAGTTGAAGTTTCATCATCAATTTAAAACAAATTATACAGTTTAAATACCACTTAGACATTTAATCCTATATATGAAGATGTAATTTTCTTTTTATCATAAGAGATGGAATTAATGTGTCATGCATGCAAGCGTACTCAAGATGATCCATTGTTACTATGGCTATCATCAAATGGAATTATATATATATAGTGATGGAAATGATCAGCATATAAATAAGCAAGATAATAATGAACCTGGGAAAAGAGGTGTTCTTGACAGCTTTCTGGCCATATTTTCTCCAACGATAGCCATCGTCAAGAATATCATCAGCACTTCTTGTTTGAAAAGCGAACCTCGGCCTGCTGCTACGTTTCATCATTCTGCTACTCTTTCTAGGCTTATCATTCCCCTTTTCTTTCTCTTGATCGGCTCCTTTTCCATCAGAACCACTTCCCATCATCATCGGCCTATTATTCTGATCGCCCACTTGACCCGAAAGAAGAGAAATCCAGTCAATATCATCGACTGGTAACTGAGGATGCAGTGGAAGAAATGAAGGTGCAGGTGTCAATAGCTCGTAGGATGAGTTTTGGGGTTGCAGTTGATGGGTTTGTTCGTCCATTTCAGAGAGAATAATACGACAGGATTTAACTGGAGATGTTTGAAATATATACTCCAGATAGAATAGAAATGTAAATGTGTTGGATCAAAGGGTAAAGCCAACTACATTTCACCTACTTCTGTTCAACTGCCCTTAAGTAAAAAGGAAACGTACCCAATATTTCCATCGTTATCACCGATGCATTTCCGTCACCTTTATCAAATTTATTATCCGTATATATAATTATGAATGGCTGCTTAGTTTAATAACAACAACGTGTGTATATGATACTGTTTACCAACTAAATTGTAATACAAGCCTCTGGGATTCACCAGCTTCATCTTCACAATTCCCATGTTTTAGCTAAATCTTTTACGTAATGTTTTATGAAACAGAAAATTACAAGTGTTTTGCTCAAGTTTTCTTTTATAAAGAAGATTAATATATGTAATATGCTTTTGATTTCATATTTGGTGCAGCTGAACCGACCTTTTCCCATGAGAAGATACAGATTTTTAAATTATGTCTATAAATAATTAAGGATTGCTATGCTCTCAAATTCTAATAACAATGAATAACGTTTAATTTTTAATTATGTGTATGAGAGATCGTGTTTATTTAATTTACACCCTTCATAAAATTATATGTACATGAAAATGAGCGACGTTTATTTCAATTTAATTTATACACTTTTGAGTTACCTATTCATTTTTATGAGTAAAATTCACAGTAAGAATGTGACCGTGTTAGATGGCTTAAGAGGGCCTCCTCCTGATCCACAAGTCCAGCCTCGTTTTCGTGCAAATGAGACTCAGGACCAGCCCCTGAGCCCTGACTCTATTTCAAAACTATTATTAGTCAGAATGGAGAAGGGTTTCTAAATTAGAACTTAAATTACATTGTATCTTTCTAAATAATGCAACTTATATAAAAAAAAATGCATCTTGAATCTATTCATAAAGACCCTTCTGATTCATAATCTTACCTAGAGAAGTAAATTCATACAATTTCTCCTCTCATGTGCGATCAGATTGTGGCACACAACAAACTTACAAGCACTATAACATAGTTTATATAATCAACCCCGCCTTTCATTTCAGAACCAAACCATGCCTTATTGACCAAATCTTAAATCAGAAAATGACATTACTGGAATATCCAGATTTTTAGATTAATTATACAGTTAATCATGCATTCCGTATCCATGAAAATACCAAAATCGGAACTATTTAACCTACGGTTTCTATAAAGACCTGGGAAGTCTCCTAGGAATTGTAGACATTTCTCCATTGCAGGATTTGTCTTTTTCTCTGAACTTTCAAAATTCACTGTGCTGATTGAGTGGCAAGTAATGAATGGAAAATACATTCATTATAAGCTGCACAAATGGTTCCAAGAAAGACTTTGCATTTTAGGCATCAAAATTGAACTTCTGTATCAGCTGATGATCATCTTCTTGAGAAATTCGGCTTGCTCGGGAAAATACTCCAGTAACTCATCCTTGGTCACCCAAACAAAATCCTCACACTTTCCTATTTTAAGCTTGTTTGTTGCAATCACTTGTGACTTAAAGAAGAATTGCTGCACAATAAAAGGGAGGAAAAGAAATCCGATTGAAAAACAAATAACATAATTTCATGACATTAGCACACATATGGCGTTCAATATATACTATCTCACTGTCACCAATCAGAAATAAAGCAACCCACTGAAGCACATAATCAAGTTTTGGCAAAAAAAAATTGGAACTTAAAATGGAGATGACATACATTATCAAAATAAAACTACTTATTTCTCTGTACCCCACATTTTCTGTTTTATGTTTACCAACCAGGAGATTACATGGGCAAATGTCGAGTTTACCTTATAACCAGCATCTGATACATTATCTGCTGGCTGTATGGCCATATGACCCATAGGAGCATTTCCAACAAAATATGTGTGGGAAAGGTCACCTAAGACGGACTGCAAAGCAGACTCTGCACACTGCAAAATTTTGGAGTTCAAATGAGAAGAGATAAGGCAGAAGGAGAGAAAAGATCAAACAGCAATATTGACCTTGCGCATTGTTTCCTCTGCCTCATAAACCTTCTCCGGAAAATGCCAGACAGGCTTGTTACTAGGAGATCCATATGCATTTCCATATAAAAGAAGGTAAAGTCTTCTGTCAAGTGCCCTTTGTAGAGACCTGAATAGACAAATGTAAATTTCGTAAAATTCTAAAACAGTTGAAATTTCTCAAAAAAAAAAAAATCAGCTCCAAATTTAAATCCTAGAAGCATGATGTCAAAATGGATTAAACCGAATGTAAAACTCATTCCGTACAATACAAGAGAGGCATTTTGGTATGCAGTAGAAAGATCAACCAGAAGAATACAGATTAGTAAAAAAAAATTCTATGAACTTTTCAGGTTCCAAAGCAAAACAAACTATTTTAAACTAGAAATCCAATGTTGACATAATGTCAATCTAAGGTCAACAGATCCTGTACTGCAAATACTCAAAAGCAGCAAAATTGAACAGAAAAACAAGCTCCATACCACTCCAAAAGCATACAATTTCTGGATAAGTTCTCCTTTGCTGTTCATATATCAATAGTGTATCATGTAATTAAATTAAGATACAATTGCATGCTATATATCATCGGAGAAAATCCAAATACTAGAAAACATATTTAGCATAAAACTAAAGTGCACAAAACAAGTGTTACAATTAGACTCATCGAGAGAATCTTCTCTATGTTCAAACAACACATGAAAGCTCTCAACCACCATTAGGGCCTGCATCGGATCTAATTCCTAGTTAATATCCAGACATGTGAATGAAATCATGATTGCCAATACTTCTAACAAACATACTATAAGTCATTTGCTACTACAATATTATTACCAGAACTGAATTATAAATTGTCAATATAGCCCATCTAACTGTCCTAAGTAGTAATGCAAATATAAACAATGATTAGTGGAAAGAAAAAAAACAATATCCTCTTCTTCGTAACTTACTTTCTATCATTAGTTTTGTCAGCTTCAGTGATGCGTGGAGCCGGTTGATAGTCAATTTGGTAATCACCCTTTCCCCTGGTGGCAAGAGAATAAAATGAAAACATTTAGATAATAGCTGAAACTTGCAACCATAAATGTAAACGCAATCGACTTTCACAATCATAAATAGTTACATTCATGCATGAGTTAGCGACTCTGCAATAGAGTAGATACAACAAAAACACTTATATAAAAGTACCTAATTATCAACGACAAATGCGCATATCTAATAAGCTTAAATAAAAAATTAAAACGCTATGTAACACCATAAATGCAAATTAAAAATTCAGTTCGCAACTGAACGCAGAATGCACAAATCTTCTACTTCACATCAGGAAAGTGCATCCACAACAAAATTTTGTAACTAATTAGCAATAATCTAAACAATACGTGGATTCAAAGAAGTCAGGTTTCACAGGCTTGAATTGAACTACAATAACAATAGAACCCACCTTGCATTAGCCTTATCTAAAAACTCATCTGGATATCTCCGTCGATATTGCTGTTGCCAACGAAACCTACGCACACCAATCACAAGTAATTCAAATCACAATATTCTCAAAATTAACTCGACAAGAATAAATAATTAACAAAAATAGCACAGGCCCTGCATAATCTCCCATCAAGCATTCAAAACTGTGTGTAATGAGAAATGTGTTCTTTTAATTAAATAAAAACTGTTTCAATTAAAAGGCAGAAATAAAACTCACGAGAACTCTTGAAATGCGTAGACGATGGGATCGATTTGAGGGATAACAACAGGTAACCTCTCGAACAGCACGGAAGCTACGAGTTTCTCTGATTTTGTGCAAAACCCCCGCGTTGGAGTTTCTGCTAGAGAACGAACCAACCCTGTTAACGATCGTCGCATATTTGGATCCGAAGATAACAGACTGTGGGTATTGATGATGGAGATGTTCGGAAAATCCCCGCTTAAACCCTAAACATAGAAATTCTTCTGCAAGTGCTAAGAGGAGAGTGATGAAGATAGTGAGCATCTGAATTGTCTAAAATGCCACTCTGTTTCAGACTTTCAGTTTAGTTGAAACGGTGCCGCATATGTTACGGAAGATAATGGCCCATTAGAAATTTAGTTCACTTGTTACATGCAGCTGAGAGCTCAATTATCACTTCTGTTTGTAAATGTAATTTGCAGCAATTTAGAATTAGTAAAATATAAATAAATTATATCTCTAGTAACTTTTTAAAAAAAAATTATTAACATTTTTTACTTTTTTAAAATATCTCAAAAGTTATTTACTATGTCTAATTATTATTTTTAATCTGCTCCAATTTCACTCTTTATTAATTCAACATTAAATCATAAATTTAATTAATTTTAAAATATAATTACTGAATTGATATATTTGTAGATTATATTTTTAATGCAAGACAAAGAATATATAGAACAAATTTATTATACTAATATAATTTGTGAAGAAAAATATGCATACAAAATAGAATGAGAAGATTATTAAATAATGATTATAAATTTGGAAGAGGTGCAACTGTAATCAAAACAAAGGCTTCTTCCCATTTAACATTCCTAATAAATGATCCAAAACACGTCCTCCTGCATCCCGCAGACCAGAATGCGTGTATTCGTTAGTTATCCATAATCTAATCCCCGCAATCTCAGGAGCTGTCTCCATTGCCACCTTGAAATTCAGATACATGTCTTCGTAATACAGAGCCGCCGCAACGGGTACCTGCTACCATTTAGTACATCACCAAAACCAATAGAAATGTGTCAATTTGTTGTTTAAAAATGAAACTCAACAGATAGTCAGCAATGTGTTTCTTAATCTCAAATCCTTCCATATTCCGTTCAGTCGAAAAGAAGGTGAGCGTAAAGTCCACCTTCTTTTCGAATAAAAGCCGGAGAAACATAAGGAATAAAGTCGACCTTGTTATTGTTTAGCTTGGTGATGTCATAGAGGGGAGGCCAGTCTTTCTTCTCAGACAATAAGTGAGCAGCATCTTTGAACGGCCTCAATGCATGAATTTCATCGAACATCCATGGAAACACCATCTGCAGAAGCAAACAAACCACATACCATTACTAACTCATTCTAACACAATCGTGCAGTGTAGAAGAAACATAATCATTTAGCTAAAAGTAACTTTGACATTTCAATTCAGAAAAAAAATCTCTTTTATTTATAGCATCCCAATAGTATCTGCCGGTTTATAGTTAACAGAATCCAGTAAGTGGATATAGAAACTTTATTTGTTGTATATTTGTAATAGCAGCATTAAAACGTATACAGACCTCTCCAGTGAAAAATACTGGCCGACCTTCTTTGGCAGCCTTTATTGCATTAAATTGACCATTGTCTTCGGCCATAATTCTGTGAGCAGCCCACTTTGATGAAGCACCCTTAACATAAAATGTGGAGAATAAAGATAAAAAGACTAAGAAAGTTGAAGAAATTCTCATAGTCAAACAATTCTGGCAATGGTGAATTATACCTGACAGTATATGGACTCATGTAGGAGAGCATACAGGGGGTTTGAATCAAAATCCAACCAATTTTCAAACTGCACATGTGAAATGGCTTAAGATTGACATTGAAAGAGCCTACGATCAGTAATCACGTACATGCATAACATTCTTACAGCTTTTAAAAAATAGTGGCTAATTTTCATTTGTGATCCAGGAACTATGATTGGATCCCACACCCTCTCAAACCTACACAAGTTGTAGAAAGATTTAAAAAAATTAAGGAATGAATAAATAAGAAATAAGAACAGAGAAATACAAAGTTGGGGACGGAAAGTGTATGCTGACTCTTACATGTAATGAAGACGTTCAAAACCTGCACTGAATCCTAAACCAGAAAGACCAAGAGCTTGTAGTCCTCTTGGTGTTAAGATTCCTCCAGATGGAAGAGGCACCTATACAGAGAGGAAAAGCGATGGGAGATAAATATCAATTACAAGTAAGAATATTCACGGATATAGTTCAAAAACTGTATGGGGAAGAACCGAACCCCGCCTCTTTCAGATTCTGCCAAATGGTTCACAACTTCTCGAACAACTTCAACATCTTGAGGGAATCTCTTGTAGTACTTTTCATTTTGGCAAATAACCTGTTCACGGCATGCTCTATAAACTGTATCTGCAGTGCACCCATTTTTTATTGGAGGAATTCCTCCAGTTATAAGGACTTGTTTTAGTCCATGTGCCGCAAAACTCAAATAGGTTACAGCACAAAATCCACCATAACTCTGAAAAGTTAAAGAGCGCAAGGAAATCAAAATTTAAATGCAAACCAATTTCAACATTAAACTGGAAAATGACTGAATATTGAAAAGAACATAACCAATGACCAATCGACTTAATGACCAAATAAATCCAAATGTTAAGCGAGAATCTCGGTATCAATTATAGCCAATTTTGATATATTTTGTTTCAATCGTAGCCGACTGTAACAAAATAAAACCAAACGTTTGAATGGAATTAGCTACATTTGAAACAAAATAGATTAAAATCGACTATAGTTGATACAAATGAAATGTTTCAATATAATTGATATTCTCGCTAAAGTTTGGATTTGATCGGTCATTAGGCCTAAACCAATTTGATTGCACCAAGCACAACATAAATATATATTAACAAATATCCAAGAATAGCATACACATTAAGTAATAAAATTAAGACAGGTTAGTAGAAATGAGTACCTGACCCAAGATTGTCCAAGGTTCAGCATTAGGAACAAGACGAACTCGGATAAACTCAGCATCATTCACTATATTGTCAGCACGAAAAAACTTCAAGTATTCAGCCATCTTCTCTGCAGAATCCAGTTGTGACAATGATGATGGTGTCAAAGGAGTCGATAAACCTGTTCCTCGCTGCAAGAAAATACATTAGCAAAACTAAATTCATCAAGATTACACTTAACAAAGAGAGCTGCGTCTAAAAACCTTGCCTGGTCCATCAAAATTACACGGAATTCTTCACAAGCTTTGTTTATCCATCCACTGCCTTCAGTTGGCCGTGGACACTCGAAGCCAGGTCCACCCTGTAGAAATAATAAGTAAGGCAGTAGCTGTTCTTCTTTCCCAACTGCAACATAACACACAATTTGAATCAGCAAAAGTTTTCTTTCGAAACTCTTTGCTGCGAACTGAAAGTTTATCTCACACAACCGTTGCGCCGTATCATATTTACAAAATGCCAGCATTTGCATAGGAAATCGATTAATTACTACTTATTTTTTTATCATTCAATATTCGCATGACTAACACATTATTAGAGTGTTCCACGAATAACATGGCGCAACGTTTTTTGTTTTATAATTTTTCGCAAGCAATTCAGATAGAACAATATAATATCACCACAATTCAAACAGAAAATCAAAATTTCAAAAAAATAAAATAAAAAAACTTCAAATTGCTGGGCTTAACCAGATAGTTGAATTACGGACACGTGTAATCAAATTAGTAAACGACATCAAAGAAAGTCGCATTATGCAATCGATTGTGAATTTTTTTGTTTAAATTATTAAATTGAATCAGAACTAGTAGTAATAGTAGTACCGGCGACGACTTCGCGAATAAAAATTGAGATCTTAGGAGAGGCATTCTGGTTATTGCGGTAATCAAGAGGAACTGTAAACCGATGGTCGCGAAGCCGGAGGTCTGGCACGGAGTACCAAGTTCCGGCAACGTGCTCCGGCGTGGAAGTCGTTTCATTTGCTTCGCACATTGCACGGTGTCTGTGGAGTGAGCTCAGGCGAGAGTGGAAGAAGAGAAGCTTTGAAACTGAGAGGGGCGAAGTCGTACGGAGCGGAGGAGATGAAAGTGAAGTCGATGAGGTCAAAAAGAGGAGTGGCGATATAAACGAGCGTGGTGCGTTAACTGCTAGCATTTCGGGGACAGTGTGTGAGAGTTCAAGTGATGTGGTGCCCCGATGGAAATGTTATGACACCTGCCACGTCAATATTCTGCCAGGTGTAAATAACACATCATCATCCGGCTATTAACACATCATCAATAAAGATCATCTAGATTCTAGACCAAGGCAAAGCCTTCTAACCTATTCTTTCTTGACAGGTTGGAACAAGACCACGGCAAAACCACATTATTTATAGACTAAATCTATTAAATTATGACACTATCATTAAAATAAGGGTTAAATGCAAATTCATACACCAACTTTAACCTAATTTGCAATTACAACATAAACTTTTAAACTTGACAATGTCGGTAACCAACTTTCATTTCTTGGTAAATTGGTACAGCGACCAATCATAAAACGACAAATGGCGGTTTATTACAATGTCCACGTTAGTGTTTTTTGGGTTTGGTGTATCGATTTGCCAAAAGTGTAAAGTTGGTTACTGACATTGCCAAGTTTCAAAGTTTATGTTGTAATTGTAAATTAAGTCAAAGTTGGTGTATGAATTTGCATTTAACCCTTAAAATAATGATACTATCATATTATTAGTATTCAAAAATGTAAAAAAATAATAACTAAAATTATAATAATATCACTATTTTAATGATATAATATGATAGGTTAGTTCACGAATGATGTGTTACACTGAATTTATCTAAAAAATTATCCAATTAAAAATTAAATTTAAATTAAAAATCAAAAATAAAAAATAAAAAAAAATCGTATTTATTTTATTATTTTGAAAGGTATGTATGTGCACATAAGGACTTCGCCTAATGGCCAGGTCCTTAATGTTGCACGAGGTCGGGGGTTCGCCCCCAATACTCTCAGGCCGTGGTTTGCCTGTTTAAAAAATGAAAAATGGTTCTAATTAATTCCCGCTGACCCCTGCTAACAACTAACATAGAGTAGTTCTATCTTTGCTTAAAAAAAAAGTATGTATGTAAAAGAATAGAACAATTATAATGTAAATATGTGTATTATTAAGAAAATTGAATAATTGGAAAAAGAATAGGATTGATTCTAAAAAAAAAAGAATAGGATTTTATTTTAAAAATAAAAAAGAATAACTCTAATTAACAACTATGGTAGATGGAATATTATCTATATATCTATAGTATATCTATAGTACAAAATTGAACCAAAAATATGTACATGCCTTTAATACCCCTACACTTTATGCTGTTGAGAAATAATTAATTGACTTACACCTTATGTTCTCCATGGATAGGGGTGTAAACGAACCGAGCCGTTCACGAGCAGCTCAGTGTTTGACTCGATAAGAGCTCGATTCATGTATGTTCGTATTCTAAACGAACCGAGTTCGAGCTTGATTTTATGTTCGTCAATATAAACGAGTCGAACATGAACATAGTGGTGTTCGGCTCGTTGACGTTCACGAACAGCTCGAATAAGATTTCGTGAACAAGCTCGATTAATAGTTCGTGAACGAGCTCGTCACGAACAACCTCGTTTAGAAACTCGATTAGGTGTTCGCGAACTAATTCATATTTAAATTAATTTATATAATTATATTTCTAATTTATTCAGCTCATATTCGTGAACGAGCTCGATTAATTTGTTTTTAATTTATTCAGCTCGTATTCATGTTTGTCTGTATAACACCTCGTGTTCGTTCGTTTATCCGCTAAACGAGCGGGCTCGCGAACGAGTTCGTTTAGTACTTATCGAGCTCGTTGTTCGTGAGCTCGTTCGCGAACTTGTTCGTTTAGCAGCTAAACGAACGAACACGAACTGAACACGAACCGAACATGAACACTATAAAATCTAAACAAACCGAACATGAACACTCCCGTTCAAAGCTCGACTGAACATGAACCGAACATGAACACCTTGTTCGCTAAACGAGCCGAACATGAACACTACAAAACTCGGCTCAAACTCGGTTCATTTACACCCCTATCCATGGAAAGTTAAAGTTTTTGTTAATCACACGTATCATTTCTTTACTAACCCTGTTTGTCTTTTATGCTCAACTAAAATTCGATTGCCCTTTTTGTAAAAGAACAATCAGTAAACAAATTTATTAAGCTCTTTTATATCTATCAGAAGTTAAAGTGTTTCTTTTAACTTAATTTAAAATTTACTAAGTAAAAAAACCTTAAAAATTTATACATTAAATATTTTTTTTTTGTTCTTTCAACTTATTTATTTATATGTTAACATAATTTTTTTCAACTTATTTATTTTAGATAATACCGATTATGCATTTTAAAAAATATATAATGAACACCCTAATTATATACTACTTTTTAAAATATGCATGTTAAATACTACAATACATTACATCAAAGAAAAATCATTATAATTTGATTTGTAGGATAAAACTGAATTAAAAATAAATATTTCTGTTGCTATTATTATTGTGAATTAAAATTTATTTAATTTAATCATAGAATGTCTGAATATAGCATATAGTGATATTTGTGCACCTTATAAATTTAGATTTCGAATAATATCATTAAAATGAATGTAACAATAAAATGTTTTTCATTTAAATTTTGAATTTTGTCAACCTTTATCAAATTATAGTATCTTTCTGAAATTCTATATCTACATAAAAATCATAATTTTTTTTCTATCTTATATATTTGAATCTACCACCAAATTTAACTATAATTGTTTTTAATATGAAAACATATATATAATAAAAAAAGAACTTAAATAAATTACGAACAAATTTTACTTATCTGGCATAAAACATAATGTTTAGAAAAAATCATATTGAACATTCTTTGCAGATTGTTGAATAAATTTTAAAGTTAAATATATGATTATGATTTGTAATGATACATTCAAGTGCTTCTTAACTTTCATTAATGAAAATAAACTTATTAAATATTTGAGAAAATAATAAGAAAAGTCATAAATTACAATTGCTTTTCAACAATTGCCATCTTAACTAGAGTTATTTCTTTGTTATCATTATTGTTTCAATTAATAGCACAAAATCCATTTAATTTTCATTTACTGCCATCTTTCTCAAGCTTACATGTGTCCAAATCTCCACCCTTATTAACTAATTTGCTCATATTTGCTCCCGCGCGTGACATGATTTTCATCCCAACACTTCAAGCTGCTCTTCTAAGTTCTAACCTTCAAGTTGAACATCCACGTGCAATTTTCCCAACTTTTTTTAGCCATCCATTTCACAGCTTGGCATTTTTCAGTTGACCAACCAACCATGCCTCACATTCTCTACTTCAAAATATATGATTGAATTTCTCTTCAAGAAAATCATATATAAACTTAATGACTAATAAATTCAAGTTAATCCATTTTAATCTTTATGAGTTTTGTTCATTTATTTTTTAAATTTTTAATTGGTTTTATCTAATTTATTAATTTTATATTTTTTTATCTATCCGATTCTCGAATTTTTATTTTGTCTACATGGTCACTTAATTTTACATTTTTTATCTAATTTTTTAATTTTATATTTTTCTATTTATCTAGTACCTTAATTTTCCATTTATTATTGAATATAAGTTTTTTAAACTATTCAAAAAAATATGTATAAAAGTACTGTCAAAAAATTAAAAATCATTCAAGATATTAGAAAAAATATTTACAAAAATGGTGGAGATATATATGATACAGCTCTGATACATATTTGATACATTTGCGAAACCTACATTTCTGATACATATTTGATACATCTTCGATACTTCTCAGTACATATTTAATGCATCTTTGATACATATTTGATATATATTCGATCATTCCAAATATTTTTTCTTGTTTTTATATATTTTTTCGTTTTGTTACGTATATATGTGTATATATATATATATTTGATACATTTCCGATACATATTTGATTCATTTTTGATACATATTTGATTCATTTTTTATACATATTTGATTTATTTTTGATACATATTTGATTCATTTTATATCAGGTATATCAGATAATTATTATTATTTAAAAAAATAGTTAAAAGACGCGTAGGTGGATTAATTTATCTTTTTCAAAATCTTTTGATCGAGAAAGTGAATTATATAGTAAATTGGAGTTTAATTAACCAAATTAATTAAACTTTTTAATTTTTATCGATTTAATTGAATGAACCGACTAATTTGATAGGTTCATTTATATATTTATACATTTTCCGATACATATTTTATACATGATAGATACATTTTTTTAAATGTACTTTATAGATACATCATGATATATATTTATACATGATTGATACAAAATAATATATAAGTATACATGGCTTAAAAATTAAGTAATTTATAAAAATTGTATTATTTGTATATTTTTTAAAATTTAATAACTTTAAGTTTTTAAAATTAAAAATAATATTATTTTTAAAATTTATGTTATATAAATGAATTATTTAGGCATATGATGTGTGTTTATGAAAAAAGGGGACCACGTGGCAAGAGATGGAAAGAGAAAGAGAGAAAGAGAAACACATGAGAGAGAAAAGGATAAAAAAGAGAGAAAAATAAGGGGAGGACCACGTGATAAGAAAGAGAGAAAGAGGACACATGGGAGAGAAAACGTGACCACGTGTCTTCTTCTTATTGGAATGGCATGAATGTGAAGTTTTGATATTTTGTGATATGAATGTAAAATAAATGAGTTAAATGGCAATCAGTGTAATTGGAGTCCAATTTTTGGCATTTTTGTTGTTTTCTCTAAATATTTGCCAAAAAATTCTTATATAATATAATAAAAATTAAATTTTTTTTTTATTTTTTTTCCGAAGCGACGCGGGGGTTTCGTACTAGTTATAGTTAATCTTATATTATAAATAATATATATAATTAAAGAAATTAATCAAATAAAATTATTCATAAAAAATAATTTATGTTCATTAATGACAGTATATGATTTATTTATTTTAATTTAAAGAATTTAATAATTTAAAATTTAATTTTTTTAATAAATAATCCTACAAAAATCTAGATTATTTATTTGTTAAAATAGTTTCAGAAATGATTATATCAAAGAAAATCCACTAGAGTCAACTATTTTACAAAATCCCCCGTTAAAAAAACAAACCCACTAATTATCTTCTTTTCCAACATGTTTTTTTTCTCATTATCAAGATTTAACATGATATATGACGCAATAAAATTCAAAAAACCTAATAAAAAAATAAAAAATATCAATAATAGACTAGTGAAAAAATACAATTTCTCTTCTTTCTTGTAACGACGGATGGCGCAGCAAGTTAGGACGGTTACAGTCGGAAGATCGGATCCCAAAAAACTTCCTCCCGTCAGGTGGGCCGCCGCCGCAAGTCGCTTCACCTTGGATCCGCTCTTGTTAGTCAACTTTAGAGCATTATTACTTTCCTCATTTTAAGAATAATATATTTAGCATGCATAAGAAGTTATTCTATCTTTTTAAGGTTATATTTGGCGATCGTTCTTCATAATTTTTCATACTTACTAGCCTTTATTTTTTTTCACTTATTTAACTTTGTTATGAGACGAGACGCTGTAGTTATGAATTTGAATATCAGAGGAAAGGAAGTTATGGGGTTTATTCAACAAAATTTCTAAAATTAGCATGGGAAAATGGCGAGATTAAAAAAGATAAATTTTGCAGCTTATTAGAGGTTTCTTACGATACCATTGCATATTATCAGTTGTTGGTATCAGATGATCTAGTCGAGCATGCTTTCAAGATAATTTTCATTAATAAATGCTCAATCGTACTTGAGGAAATGATATCTAATTTATGTATATGGTATATGAGCATCTATAATTCACATGACAACTGAGTGAATGGAATGACAATTATGGATGGTTAAGGAAAGCTATATAATATGACTGGTACGTATTAATCTGTTAATGAACCGAATTTTTTTTCAAGTTGTAGTATTTGATTTATTTTTAAGCTAATGATTGTTTTTTTTGTCATACGAAGAAGGAAACGGAAATTATGTTAATGATTTGAAAAGTTTGTTCAATATCATAATGTTTATGTTGATAAAAATAATTTGAGTTCAACAGCAAGGCTGCAAAATGAAAAATCAAGTCTAAACATGCTTACACAAGTTCAGACCTATATTTTCAATACGATTCTGAAGAACTTTCAGATTATCTTGGATGTTTATGTGATTCGATCGAATTGTATATATTTTGGTTTTCTATTAATTGTTTTTAATGTTTATTATTTTAACTATTTTTTATAATAATTAGAATATTAATGTTTTTATACCCCATATTTCTGGGATCATAAAATAGAATATTTCTTGGAGAGTATGTATGATTTACTATGAATGAACAAGGACAAGTAATTCAAATATATTTTAAATTAGTTTTTAAGTCATCTTGAGATGCAAATTCACTAGTTCTACTTGAAGGGAAATTCAAAATAATACAACAATTATAAAAAAATGAAGGTGAGTGGATTCAATTCGTTTCTGGAGGAATTGTAGACAACACTTGAATACCAATTTGACTGAAACTGTAAGTAGTTCAACATTATTTTTAAATGTTATTTATTATGTTTTCTTCTTATTGTTTATTAGAATAAAGGTACGAAAACACTCTTCAAATTATACAAAAAAATCGCATAAGCTGACTAGTTTTTTTTAGGCCACGTAATCCGTAACATTTTTAAACGTTAGAAAAAATCAATATAAAGTTTTAAAAAATTTATCAAGGCTCTTTTAGACCTCACATTTGTAGATATTTTCTTCTTTCTCGCAACGACGCACGACGTATTAAGCTAGGGCGGTTACAGTCGGAAGATCTGATCCTCTATATAAACTTCCTCAAGTCATGCGAGACGGCCGCCGCAGCTCGCCCCACATTTGGATCCACCCCTGTTAAGAAATGATAATTTATTATCTATATTTACATAATCTATGGACGGCCACATTCAGAAAAATAGATCGTCATCAAAGCTTTGGGTACGATATAATTTATATTTTATTTTATATATTTTAATTTTTATCATTAGTTTTTTTTCTTTCGGTTTTAATGTAGAATTTGAATTTGACTTTCTTATGCACATGGAAAATACAAAATCATTCTCAATATTGAAAAAGCGCATGAAATAAATAAAAATACTCTTAATACGAAAGATTATGCAATATTAAAATGTGGTATTCAAATTTAGCACCATTATTTTTCCCTCGGTTGGATGCAAATAAAGATCTCTACGATATATTTTTCTCCCCTACTTTGGCTAATCCCTTATTTTGAATCTCCTCAAAAAATTTAGATTGCACCACAATCAGTTCCATTTTGTTTGAACTCTTCTCACTATACCCAAATTTAACACCTTCCTCACATTCTCTTTCCGATTCATATCTATTTTTATTTTGTCAGTTAACATTCAACCTTGCACTAGTCGCTTTATTAAGCTCCATAATGAATTCTCGAAGCATCTCCTCAACCTCGCCATGCTGCAATTCATTTTCTAAAACTTCATCTATCAATTTCAACTTCAGATCAAACACCTTATTATTCTCCAGCTTGACTGTCTTCTTAGGTTTCATCCCCATTTTTTAGAATTGGCGTAAGTTAGAAAGAGACTCTTAACGTGTGCTGGGAGAAACACACAAAAACGTTGTTTTTGTTTTATTTGATTGAATGTTTATTTCTAAATATATTTGGAGGAAGTTGGAAGTTTTATGAATGAACTGTAGCAATAGGTTTTCGTGAAGATGAAATTTAAGTGAACTATAAAACATATTCAACAAAAATGTTATATATTTACTTATGAACAAAGGATCAATTCACCCTCTCAACTTGACACGAAATATCAAAAGAGGCATTTTGAACGGTTTTGGGTCAAAAAATTCCGCAAAGAGAGTAGGAATATCACCCCACTAAACTTTGTAAAACCAAATCATTTCACCCCTTATTTTTCATCGGAAACTGCTTTATTCCACCGCCGACCACTGCATTCACCGGAAACCACCTCGAATTTTTTTTCACCATTTTTTTTTAAAATCGCCGGAACAGACCCATCTGGGTCTGCTCCTCCACGATGAACAACAGACCCATCTGAGTTTCCTCCTTCACGTATAGTAGCAGACCCATATGGATCTGCTCCTTCACGATGGAGGAGCAGACCCTTCACCGGAGAAAACCCATCTGGGTCTGCACCTCCATTTGGGTCTGCTCCTCCATCGTGGAGGAGCAGTGCTCCTCGTTGATCTTCGTTGAGGAGTGCCGGAGAAGCTGAGGAGGAGCAGTTATTTCTCCTTAAAAATTAAAAAAAAATCAAATATTTGGTATTAATTTGTAATTTTTAAAAATGATAGAGATTATTTCAAATTTTTAATCAGAAGAGTGTGTTTCAAATAGAGAGTGGAAAAATAATAGGAACTTATTTAATGCACTTTGACATAATTACGGGTTTTTTTGACCCAAAAACGTCTAAAATTACTATTTTGATATTTCGTGCCAAGTTAATAGGGATGAATTGACCCTTTGTTTAATACTTATTCTATAAGTTGTGAGTTGATATTTAGTCATTATACTCTTGATGTACAATTATTCATATTTTTGCTAATTGGCAAAAGAATGCCAAATGTGTATTATTTTGATCATTTTAGGAAAAACATCATTTTGCACTGTGATTCTTTTGTTCTATGATACTTTAATTCTCAGTTTCTAAAAAATTATTATTTGAAAATGTTAAATTCTTGCTAAACAAACATTTCGCTTAGTTATCTAATTATTGAATCTTATAATATATTTATTTTAACATTAGTTAATATAGATGTTTTAATTAAATTTTGAAAAAATGACATCAGTTTCAGACAGAGGCAGAAAAATTTGCAAAACTCCATATAAACATCTTAAAATAATTTTTTTAAAAAACCTTGTAGTAAAGGCATAAAATAAACGATTAATATATAATAAACAAAGAAATAAATAAAGAGCCAAATAATAAAAAGAAATAAATTGAAGATTTTGTCTCTCGGTTTTAACACAGTACCAACTTTTACATATAAGCCTAAAAAAAATTAACCACTTGGTATCACTTGCCACCACTTTTAAAGTAGACTATTTCGTGTACTAATAATCTCGTGTTGAATAGCATTTTTCATGAAATAAAGAATTGTAAAATAAGTAACAAATAATAAAAAAGAAAAAATTAAAGTTTTGCTTATTGATTTTAACACGGTATTAACTTTTACATGTAAACTAAAGAATTTTAATTAGTATTAGTTACCACCGCTAAAAAAGAACTGTAGTGTATCAATTAATGAGGTAATGTTAAATAAATTTGTAAAATTAAAAGTCGTAGAATAAATAACAAATAATGAAAAGGAAAAAAAATGAAGATTTTGCTTTTTTCTCTTTCTATAAATGGGAGTATATCAAATTCATTTAAACTTGAGGTGTCAAGTTCAATGAACTTATACCACTTATTATTAAATGGATGATGTAGATAAAAAAGTATAATTTTATGTAAATTACTCTGCACCGTTCATTTTTATAATGAATGGTAAGTTTTTGATCGAACTAATCCATTGACACAAATAGTTCATGGGAGAAAATTGAGTTATTTGAGTTTCGGAGGATTTATAGGGCATGAGAAAGAGAGACTTTCAAACCCGATACATCCACTGCAAGTTCACACACGATCCAAAAAAAAGTTTAATAGATTTTTTTTGAAATATTTGAAATTGCAGACATTTCTTACACATCATAACACAAGACCACATCTCGAAGGATAGCCATGGAGTTTTTTTGAACAAAACTGAAAAATCCGATCTAATTTATCGTAATCGATTAGTTAACATGTTGGTTAACTGTATTCTAAAACACGGAAAAAATCACTGGCTTATCAAATTATCTATCGAGCCATGAAAAAGATTCAACAAACGAGAAAAACATCAATAAAAATTTAGTAACAAAACAAGTAATTAATCAAAATAATAAACTCATTGTCACGAATTGTCCTATTATTGCCCGACGCGCTGCTTCAATGGCTCGATATGAAAGACGACCTCTGACTACATGACGCTTACCTAGCCAACATTTCGATCCGGCTCTATCCAAATTTTTTTGGTTCACCTGATTTCTCAATCACATTTTCAGGCACACCAAAGAGCCACCGGACCCATGAAAGTCTATTTTTTTACTAAAATTGTGAACTTGACCTCCTCAAGTTCAAATGAACTTGAAAAATGCTAATTTCCCTTTCTATATTAGCTTTTATAATAATTCATTGTTGAATACTTCTCTTTATATATGCTCATGGGCCGGGTTCGGCCAGAATCCGTTAGTCTTATTAAGTTTTTATGTAAACTTGAACTCGTTTGAAGTCCGATTTGGGTGTCATATTTCCTACCTAATTCCGACCCTTACACTTTATATATATGCGAGTTTGAGCCGAGCTTTTTCAAATTTATATGAAGAATTATATACAAATGAAAGATCGAGCCACCATAAAACAGCGAACTTTTTCTGATTTGGCTTCGGGCCGGGTTTGGGACAAAAAGTTATTGTCTAAGCCCAGCAGGTCTGAGCGGACATCCAAACTCGTGAATAAATCTACTCCTCTTTCATCCACACTAGTGCTTATTATTTTGGAATATATCAATGTTTGATATTCAACTATCAAATAAATTTGAACTAATTATTTTGAATTAGTGGATTGATTTGTATTGGTTGAATTCAGTATGTTATAGTTGATATCGTAGCCGACTCATATGCTTTATAGTGTGTCGACCTGAAAGAAAAACAGCGCTGGTAAATCACAACACTTGAGTGTAGTATGAGACATGACTTGAGGCGTGCTGGGACGAGAAAACGACAAATTTAAAGAAGAGTGGATATGATATCCTATATAGAAAGTATGAAGATGTCTTATTAGAATTCAATTATCAAATAAATTTGAGTTAATTACTTTTGAAACAAAGGATCAATTCACCCCCTCAACTCGACAGAAAGTATTAATTTTGGGGGTCAAACTAGGGGAATAACCTAATCGAACTAACTCGCGAGCTACTCAGAATTGACTCAAAAATACTTAAAATTGACTCGACTCATATCGAGTCGAGTTTGAGTTCGAGCTACTCGAGTTAATTATCGAGTCGAGTTCGAGCTCCAAAATACTTAACTCGATGAGCCCGCGAACTTAATCGAGCTTCCATTAATTTACCTTTTTACCTTTTATATTTATATATATTTATAATAATTTTTTTATTTTAATATTAAAATATAATATTTTAATATTTAGATAGATAATCGAGTCGAGCTCAAATCTCAATTATTCTATTGATTTTGAGCTCGAGCTATAAAATGAAACTCGATCGAGTTCGAGCCGAGCTCAAATTTGCGAGTGTTTCAACTCGACTCGGTTACACCCTTAGGTCAAACTAAACCGCAACTATGTCAAAATGCATGAAATCAGCCCCTCCCTCATCTCGCTCACTCTCAACCCGCGTTTGAAACACACTCTCCATAAAATAATTGGTAAATAATTTAAAATAATTATTCATATTTTTTCTATTTTTTAAATTAGTACTTGAAGATTTTTTTTTTTATAAATTTAGGACTACTCTATTCATCAAAAACCGTCGTCCACTTCGACATTCACCGTCGAAATTCTTTTTTTCCCACAAATTCATTTTTGAAACCGAGCAGACCCATCTGGGTTTGCTCGATAAAGGAGCATATCCAATTTTTCAATGGAAAAAAAGATCTGTTAGAAAATATAATTATGATAAAAAATAATTTCGGCGGCAGTTTCCGGTGGGTGCGGCGAGGGAATGAAACGGTTTCCGATGGGAATAAAAGGGTGAATTGATCCGGTTTTACATAGTTTAGAGGGGCGATATCCCCACCCCACTCTTTTTGAGTGTTTTTGATACGAAAATACAAATTACGAGTTAATTTGATCCAAAAACTTTCAAAATGACTCTTTTAATATTTCGTGTCTAAGTCAAGGGGCTGAATTGATTTTTTGTTCATTATTTTTGACCAGTAAATTACAACAGAAATGTAATCTGGATATTAGCATCATGACAAAATGCAGTGCAACCTATACATAATCTCATCCCACACTTCAAAGTTCAAATATATAAATTTTATTTTTTATTAAAATTTTCTAAAGACTGTCTCCGACATCAAGCAAGCTCTCTGTTCACTCTCCAAAAATAAAAAATGTCGCTGTTCACCAAGCTTTCCAAACGCACCCACACGATCACCCTCAATTCTCTCGTCCACCGCCTCCGCTGCATGAGCAACATACCGGAAAACACTGTCTACGGCGGCCCTAAGCCGCAGAATCCAAACCAACGAGTAACTCTAAACACCTTGAAGCAAAAACATAAAAAAGGTGAGCCAATCACTGTTGTCACCGCTTATGACTATCCCTCCGCCGTCCACCTCGATACCGCCGGAATTGACATTTGTTTGGTCGGGGATTCAGCTGCTATGGTGGTTCACGGTCACGACACCACTCTGCCTATCTCTCTCGATGAAATGCTCGTCCACTGCCGCGCCGTGGCTCGCGGCGCTAAGAGACCGCTTCTCGTCGGTGACTTACCTTTTGGTACATACGAATCGAGCGCCATGCAGGTATGTTAATATTGAATTATGGAAAATTTGGGGGGAAATGATGACATGAATAATAATATTGAATTGCCCGTCTCAGTCGTCTGGGCGCCATAGTCAATGGTTCAAACCTCGGCTATCCTCTTTCCAATAAATGGAGTAGTTGAGACTGAGGTGCTGGCTATTATAGCCTGAATTTAACAGACATGTGGGCTTGCGGGCGGTCCATATTCCGGGGTTTGACAGTGATCTTGAGCTTCGATTCAGGGGAGTGAGTACTCGTTATAAAAAAAATACTATTAAATTTGGTTGGTGATGTGACGCGGGGGTTTAAATTATGAAGTGCAGGCAGTTGATACGGCGATCAGGGTTTTGAAAGAAGGAGGAATGGATGCAATTAAGTTGGAAGGAGGTTCGAGTTCGAGAATTAGTGCTGCTAAATCTATTGTTGAAGGTGGAATTGCAGTTATGGGTCATGTTGGACTTACTCCTCAAGCTATTAGTGTTCTTGGTGGATTTAGACCTCAAGGCAAGGATATTTCTAGTGCTATTAAGGTCTGTGGTTTTTGACGGAATGTGTTGTTATTAATTTATTTATATATCAAAGTTTGTGTTTGTTTGTAGAATTAGATTTGTGTTCTTGTACTGTAGGTTGTGGAGACTGCATTGCAATTGCAGGAAGCAGGGTGTTTTTCTGTTGTTTTGGAGTGTGTACCTCCTGCTGTAGCCGCTGCAGCGACTGCTGCTCTTCGGATTCCTACTATTGGCATTGGAGCCGGACCTTTTTGCAGTGGCCAGGTTTTTTTTAAATTAGATAATTGTTTTTCTATGTTAATTGCCCATATAGAAGTATGCCTAAATATATGTTGTTGTTGCCATTTTGGGTTCAAACGCTGAAATGTATGAAAAAAAAATTCTGCAAATAATATACAGAACTTAGTAGGAACAGGTTGTGTTTAGTGGTTAATGGAATATATGAGAAAGCTTCTTAAGCATTAGAGCAGCACCTTTCCATAGGTGCCATATCCATAAGAGCAGGGCCTTTCCATAGAGCAATCAGAATTTGTGGAATAAACGGATCTTTCAAGATGAGTCGGTTGATATTCACTCTTTGGTCTTCTCGAGCATTTGTAATGCAGTGCAGTACTATAGAGTTCAAAATAGGGATTTTTCCTATACAGGAAATGATGTGTTTCGTTCGATAGATTTTTTCTGTAATAACTCTTAGCTTTGTAAGCTTTTTTTAGCCCTTTTGCCTTCCACTCTTTTGTGGAAGTGCTAATCTACTAATCATTTATCCCAAAAAAAATCAGAAACTATTACATTAGCGGTGAACTTGGTGACATATTTCAATGGGCTTATGCACTTTGAAATAGCAGATGCAGCTAATCAGCTGACCAATTTCACGGGTGCTAGCTATATCCTCACCATTCTCGTCCCGTGGCTTTGTTGCTGCCACTTTTATTGGCAGATGGAAATTTGTTATAGTTTCAGGATTTCTTGAGCTTTTGGGACTAGTACTGCTGTTCAAGCACACTACCCAAACCTCAAACCTCCTCTTTGTAATGTCTTTGATCCCACGTCTAGTTGGAGGTACCAATGCCTTGATGCTATTCATAGGTCTATTTTGTTGCTCTCAGCAGTTGAGGGATCCAAGCTGCACATGTCAAGCTTCTTCAACTATCTATTGCTACTAGTGTGTGTTGGTGGTGCTATTAGCTTAACACTTTTAGTTTGGATGCAAGATAAGAAAGAATGTTATTGAGGATTTTTTATCAGTTCTCTCGCAATGATTTTGGATCTGGTCATATTTTTTGCTGGATTACCCATCGTATTCAACCTGTACAAGGATCAAGTATTATTGTTGAAATTGTATAGCTTTACATTGCAGCAGAAACTTCAAATTCCTGAAGATCAGAAGTTCAGAACTGTGTGAAAATATCAAAGACAAGGATGCTGCTATAGAAGCGGAATTTCACTTCCACTTTTCAGATTCCTAGACAAAGCAGCAACAATTACAGTGGCTAGAGACCATTACATGATCGATGCAATCCCAGTATTGCATGGCACTGCCAATTAGTGTCTTCCGAGCCTTTGGCTATCAATACTTCAGATTTGGAAGTGCAGAATAATGTTGCACTTCTTGAAATTTTTTTCTATTCACAGGCACCAAAATTGATTAAATCCATTTATACTTGCTTTCTTTGGAGTTCAGTGGCACTTGGGTATTGATTCATCACTATTTTTGTTAATATATTAAATAGTGCAACCAAAGATGATCTCAAGAAGTGGAGGATGGTTGACAGGAGATAATATTAAAATGAATGAACCATTTGAATCTTTTATATTGTTTATTCAGCTGTTTTGCTTATATTGACTTGGGAAATTTCGTTTTGTAACAATCTTTTTACTTATGCAGGTGTTGGTTTATCATGATCTCTTGGGCATGATGCAACATCCACATCACGCCAAGGTCGATTCCTTCATTGTTTTCCGGTATTATTGATTTGTTCCGACCTGATTATTTTTCCTAAGACAAAGATTGTTTTATCTTCCACAGGTTACTCCAAAGTTCTGTAAGCAGTTTGCGCAAGTGGGGGATGTAATAAACAAAGCTCTGCTCGAGTACAAGGAAGAAGTAACAAATGGTTCATTTCCAGGAGCTGCACACAGTCCATATAAGATAAATGCAGCTGATATGAATGGTTTCTTGACCGGACTACAAAAGTTAGGTTTGGACGAGGCAGCAACATCAGCAGCTGCAGCTGTTGCCAAAATGGCAACTGCTGAATTGATTGAATAATCGAGTTCAGCAAATGACCGAGGATGAACTAATCGAGCGAATCTCATGTTCTTCTAGGCAGTTTTGTTTCAGTTTTAATCAGTAAGAAGAGAATAACTAAATTTGTCATATTTTGAGAAGATATGCCGGAAATTATGTTGCAAGTGGTCTTAGAATTTCATTCTGTAATGCAATAAAAGCTGTTTAGGAACTTAGATTACATAAACCTGTGAGTAGCTATGTTTAACCAATAATCAGATAGCAAATTCAAGTTTTATGGTACTGTTTTTCTTGCATGATGCAACTTAAAGAGAACTGCAGCACATAAGTATTGAGTTAATTTTTTTTTTTAAAAATTAACACTTTTATATAAGTATTTTAATATTAACTAATATATTTATGTATATTTTTTTCTTAGAGGTAAAATTTAATCATGTCAGTTGTTAGTATTAGTTGTTGAGGTCCGAAACTCTATGATCGACTAAAAGTATATAAAAAAAAAACCTTTAAATTTATTCATATTGAGCACATATGTTTTTTTAATTATTTTAACCTTTTAAGCTCTCAATATTTTTAAATAGTTTACAAAATCATTTAAATTTCTAAAAAAAAGCATTTAAACCCTCTTTATTTACTTTATTGTCACACACCTTCTCGTTTTTTTAGTTATTTGTGTGATTATGTGGGTTTTTTTAAACCATTTAAAAATCATTAAAGGTTTAAATGTCCATAAATAAACTAGAAGAGTTTATAAGCTCTTTTTGAATAACTTGAAGGGTTTATTTAACCTTTCATACTATACGATTGAAGCCTCCAAAATACTTACATCTCCCTTACAATTTGAATAGAAAACCTGCGCATCTCAAAAATTTCCCGCTCGCCTTCATCACTTTCACTTGTATAAAAAATGAGCATCACTCGATCAACACCCAAAAACCTGAACCTCATTAAATCCTCCCTTCACCTCCGTTACATATCCACCGAATGCACCCTACAAACCCCGCCGCAACAACAAACCAACGACTCAATAATAAACCAAGCCGTCCAGCTTCTTCAAATCCCACACAATGAATGGAACCTCACCCACCTCAACCAACTCATATTCTCCGACTCCTCTCCTTCTCCTCGTCTCCTCTTCCAAATCACCCGCCGCTTACCCTCCTCCTCACAAGCCCTCGAATTCCTCCGTTATCTCCAACACAATTCCCCACCGTCATTATCAAATACCCAGCATTTTTCCTCCGCTTTTCAGGCCATCTTCGAGCTCGCTAGTCGCGAACGAGATGGCCCGGGAAAGAATCTTCACGACCTTTATAAGTTGTCAAAGGAGTGGAATATTCCACTTACGATCAATTCTGCCACGCTTCTACTTCGCTGCTTTGGAAGAGCTGGGTTGGTGGAAGAATCGGTTGTTCTGTTTGATGAACTTGGGCATAAGAATACCCATGTTTGTAATGTTATGATTGGTGGGCTGTTGAAAGGTGGCCGGTTTGATTATGCAGTTAAGGTGCTCGACGAAATGCTTCAACCAGAGGCGGAGTCGGATTCTCGCCCTGATGATGTTACTGGTGATATTGTGTTTTCTTGGTTGATTAGAAATGAGAATTTAGGGAGGGTTGTGAGTGCGGAAGAGAGTGTGGAAGTGGTGTTGAAATTGGGTGGATTCGGTACTTTTCCGAATGCGTTTTGGCTTACTCAGATGATTGGAAAACTATGTCGAAATGGGAAGACGAATGTAGCTTATGATCTTTTGATTGAATTGATGACGCTAGGGGCGGCTGTAGAAGCGATTCCTTGTAATGCACTATTGACAGGATTGGGTAGATGTAGTGATTTTGATAAAATGAATAAGGTTATGGCAAAAATGAAGGAAATGGAAATTAAACCAAATGTTGTTACTTTTGGAATTCTTATTAATCACCTTTGCAAGTTTAGGAGAGTTGATGAGGCTTTAGATGTGTTTCGGAGTATGAGTGAAGGTAAAGAGAGTGATGGGTTTTTAATTGAACCGGATGCAGTTATATTCAACACTCTGATTGATGGACATTGTAAAGTGGGGAGGCAAGAAGAAGGTTTGGATTTGATGCAAAAGATGAAATTGCAAGGGTGTGCTCCTACTACTGTTACCTATAATTGCTTGATTGACGGATATTGTAAAGCTGGCGAGATAGAGAGAGGATTGGAGTTGTTTGATGAGATGCATAGAGAAGGAGTTGTCCCTAATGCAATCACCGTTAATACTTTGGTTGATGGTATGTGCAAACACGGGAGAACAAACAGTGCGGTTCAATTTTTGGAGGAGATGCAAAGTAAAGGCTTGAAAGGCAACGCTTTTGCTTTTTCATCGCTGATTAATGCTTTTTGTAATGTGAACAATATCGGGAAGGCAATGCAAATATTTGATCAAATGTTGATTGATGGATATACTCCAGATGCAATGGTTTACTATAACTTGATTTATGGCTTAACCCAGGCTAGACGGATGGACGACGCCGTTTCTATCCTATCAAAGATGAAAGAAGCAGGGTTCTGTCCTGATGTTGTGTGCTATAATGGTTTGATTGCTGGATTTTGCAACAAGAACGATTTGGACAAAGCACATGAGATGCTCAATGATATGGAGGAAGCTGGAGTGAAACCTGACAGCATCACATACAACTCTTTAATTTCTTACTTTGGCAAGATTGGAGATTTCAAAGTTGCTCATAAGATGATGAGAAAGATGACGCAGGAAGGTCTACAACCTACGGTTGCTACATACGGATCTCTTATACATTCATATTGCTTAAGTGGGAATATCGATAAAGCAATGAAAATATTTGAAGACATGAACGAGGATGCTTCAAGGATAGCACCCAATACCGTGATATACAATATCCTGATAGACTCCTTGTGTAAGAATAATAATGTAGAGTATGCTCTTTCGTTGATGGATGATATGAGAGTTAAGTGGGTGAAACCCAACACACTAACATATAATGCCATTTTCAAAGGCCTTAGGGAGAGAAAATGGCTGAAGCGGGCCTTTGAACTGATGGATAGGATGACAGCGGAGTGTTGTGATCCCGATTACATTACCATGGAGATACTGACAGAATGGCTGTCTGATGCTGGTGAAACAGAGAAGCTACGGAGCTTTGCTCGAGGATATGAGTTTTCAGCTTCTACAGCAGAGACTGGCTTCAGCAAGGGAGATCATGAAATTTGAAATTATTATCGCAGAATCATAAATTGGTTCATTGTGATTGGTTTTTGCAGATGTTAACTATGAGACATGGGCTGAGTTTGCATCCAATGTGCTTACCAGGAGTTCTACAGCCTATGCAACTGTCCCTGGCAGGAATAAGCTTCAACGAACAAGGTGGATTGCTATATACTAATGCAGGAGCAGGCTCATTATGAACCCTTCAATCTATGGACTTCTTCAAAGGTAAAATTTGGTACAATTTGAATAAATTCACTCGTGTTTTATCAGGATTAATATATGTTCTGGGAAAACCCTGTTAATTATGTTCTTAGATGTTCCTATAGTGTCGATGGACGCTGTTTTTACTATTTGAGATGTGTATATTCAGAAAGAAGAAAATGAAAAAGAAGGGCTGCAATTTGAGATGCTCTCTAATAACCTTTTTCATTTATCTTTAATTTCCAATCGAACCGAATAAACATAATTGTAAAGCTAGATTTGTATACTGAAAAGTCTCCAGGAAGCCATTGTTGTTCTTCTTCATTTGGTACGAGTTTGTCAGCGTCGGTTTCCTTAACCTTAACCTTAAGTGCTTATTCGGATTGCACCTTAGATCATTAATAATGCATCAAAAGCTTTAGAGCTGTTCTCTACGGTGTTGTCCAATGCTATATCTTGCATTACTGTATATCGCCATTCGTAATTGCAGGGTTAAAATTTATATGCTTCAAGCAGTGAGAATTAAATCGCTCAATATAGTCTCTGTAAAACTACTTTTCTATCAGAATAGTCTTTTTTTTTTCATTTTGCTAAATGGTTAAGGTTACTAGGGCTGCAAAAGAACCGATCCGCTTGTTCTGCAGGAGCTCATTCGTTAGCCTAAGTAAACGAGCTCGACTTCTAATTTATATTCATTTATTTAAACAAACCGAGTCTGAAGTTTACAGTGTTCGGCATGTTTACGTTGACGAGTGACTCATACATGAGCTCGTGAGCTGGCTCGTATATTAGTCAAAACAAGAACATGAACATCTTACACCCCTACTAATGTATACTCAACAATCTATTACCTACACCCTATCTATACCATAGATAATTCCTTCTACTCTATGAAGAGGTAAGGTAGCATAGAATAGGCCCATTTATACCTTATGGAGTACCACCAGTTTTTTATTCAGATTCCTGTCTACTTCCCATGCTACATGTCTCTCACTTGCATCACCATTAATTTCATCTCAACCATAATTATTCCTTGTAATTAGTCAACAATTAAACAAAGATTTAATTTAACATTAATATCAGTACAATTTTAAGAAATGGAATTTCCTTTTTCTAACTCTACAACCCATCTCACATATTGATGCCTTTAAAGATTCTACTTCCAAAATAATACAAGTGAGTGTATACATAAAAATAAAAAAACTATAATCAAAAAAACAAATTAAAACAAAAAAATAATTTTTCTATTTTAAAGACTACTAGCTGCAGTGGCAGCATTGTTAGCTATCCAAGGCAGACCAAAATTCACACCGAAATGATCACCGAACCGGTCACCGGCGTCGGGATAAGCAAGCTCATCCAAACCGGAAAAGAAATCATCTCCGACGGCCATGTCGGAGAACCCACCAAACTCATCGTCGTCGTCATCTTCCATTGTATCTTTTTCTTCTCTGCTTTGATCAGTATTTGTGCTCTGTGGTAAAAGCTCATCGTCTAAAGAGATGGCCGGAGAGGAGCACGTGGGCTTCGCCGGAGATGGCTGGTTAGAGTCACTGGCGGTTGCAGTTTGTGAGGCGGTGGTTTTTTGCCTGGTGCTTCCGGCGAGAGAGTTTCTGTGGGTGGGTGCTGGGTGGTTGTGCTCCCCTGTGTACGTTACTATGAACATTCCCGGGTCGGATCTGTTTCGCTCCACTTGTTTCCGGGCCAAACAACCCTTTGAACTACTACATCTGTAATATCCCCTGTTTATTCATATAAACAAAAAAACAAATTTAAGAAAACAGAACTAAATCGATTAATTACGTAACAACGAGCTACAATGGTATAGGCGTTAAACAATAATCTGTTAGTTAGATAGTGAGTTCGATCAAAGAAAAATATTATACCTTGGATATGGAGAGCCTTTAATGGGTTTTTGCCCGTATTTTCTCCAAGCCCATACATCAGAAGAAAGAGCCTCTGCCGGAACCTGACATATTTTCTTTAACTGATTCTTCCTGTAATAACATCAACAGATAAACTGTTAGTAAAAAAGAAATGAACTTTTTTTTCTTTTTCAAAGTTAAAAAGATAAATAAATGATAAATTTACCTTCTTTTAGATCGAGGAGCATGAGAATTTGCACTAGAATTCACAGAATTAGCAGTAAGAGTCTGTTTATTCTGTTGTAGCTGTTTAATCTGCGTAAATTCTTTAGAAACAATAGGAGAAATCGGTGCACTTTGTGGAGAGTACAGAGAGGAAGAAGACGAAGCAGTAGAAGTGGTAATAATATTACTGATCTGATGATGAGATTTCGGATAAAACGGTTTAAAAAGCTCGTGTAATTCTCCGACAACGTTAACATTTCTTGTTTCAAAAGGATCCGAAGTACTAAAAAGAGACCCAGAAGCTGCAGATTCACTCCCCAAACAAGAAAAGCTATAAAACCCTCCTTTCTTCGGGAAACCAGAAGCCGCCACGGCGGCGCTGGTGGTGGTTGAGGAGGAGGAAGCAGCGGTGGTGCAACTTCTGACCACAGCCTGAAGATCCCAGTCATCATCCATGGTTTCAGACCAAGAAAACAATGTCTGTCTGTGTGTGAATCTGTACCTTTCGAATTCTGTAACTAATGTTTTAGAGAGAAGACAAAAGAAGGCGCTGACTTTTGTAGAGAGAGAAGTAAAAAGATAGAGAGAGAGAGAGAGAGGGGGGATGGTAATGAGTAAGGCAAACAATAATATATAGGGGAAATTAAAATGTTAGAGAGAGAAAGAGTGGGGTTTTAGAGAGAGAAGTGAAGAAAGTTGGCATTTGGGTATCTCAATGCTGCTTTGTCTTGTTTGTGTAATTTCATTATTTTAGTCAGAAATTTTGAAAACGAAGGCTGTTTTTGAGTTTGGGGTTTTTGGTAATTTACCGGGCTGACTTTAAGAAATGTCAAAGGGGTTTTGGAGAATTGAAAAGTCCACACGCTTGATGGGGAAAATCGAATTACCGACAAAAAAGGGTTGTTAAAGTAAAAGCGGTGGCCAGTTATTAATTTTCGGCTGGGCGCTCCTATCAAAATATTGGATGCAACTCTTTCTAAAATACTTTATTTTCCATTTCTTTCATTCTTTTTAGGCTTAATTGCATAAAAAATCACCAACTTTCACGTGTTTTTGGTATTTAACATAATCTTTTTTTCTTGGCATAAAAAATCACCAACTTTCATTTTTTAGCATATTTGTCCACGGGATGTGAAACGTCGCCGTTTTGAATGTAGAACGGCGCCGTTTTGCGCTAAAACGGCGTCGTTTTAAACTTAATTTTTCAAAGAAAACGGTTATGTGGACAAATATGCCAAAAAATGAAAGTTGATGATTTTTTATGCCAAGAAAAAAAGATTATGTTAAATACCAAAAACACGCGAAAGTTGGTGATTTTTAGTGCAATTAAGCCTTCTTTTTATCACTTTGTTTCTTTCTAATACTCCCTCCGTCCCGTTTAAAAAATCCCATATTCTATTTTGCGATGTCCCATTTAAAAAGTCTCATTACTATTTTTAAAATACTTTTCCATTGAATACCCTATTTCACCCTTATTTTAGTTATCTTAAAAGAGTTCTATGGAAAATTCCACTATCATTAATAGGGGCAAAACATGAAAAAACATGAAAAGACAAGAATAATTAATGTTTTCTTAATCTGTGTGTAAAGTCAAATGGGACTTCTAAAGTGGGACGGAGTGAGTATAATTTATGTTCAAAAACAAAAATAAAATTCCTTTAAGATAGGCCTAAAATCGGCCCTGCCTATTCTTTTAACTCTTTTCTATTCTATTTCGACGTTGAAAAATCATTAATTTTATCCTATTTAATATATTATACTTTTAATTATATTATAAAATATTAAATTTATCTTTTTTTCATTTAAAAAATTTAAAAATATTTTCCACATTTAGAATATATTCCAAATAAAATTAAATGTTACTATAAACAAACCCCACAGATTTAAATAATAATATTTAGAAGAAAAAATTAATTTAATATTATTTGACACCACTGCTTTTTTATAAGCGTTCCCGTCACTAAATCGCCTCTGACTACGATCCTCTGACTTCGGAAAAACGCCTGCCTACGACCAACAACCAGTTCATCTTTTCCATAGAAAGGATGAAATCCATTTGTCTTTCCTATGAGAAAGACGAAATCCGTTCATCTTTCTCATATAAGACGACCCATATATGGATTCGTCTTCCCTTGAAAGATATAACATGGAAAAAACGAATCGGTTTTAAATGGGAGGTGTGCGGCTCTAGGGTCACAGGCAGACGGTTGCGGGGTGGTCGGAGGCGTATTAATGTTGGGATGAGTTTTATCAGCTTTTATATTTTTAATAAAATTAATAAATTATTAATTTTATATACATTTATTTAGATTTAGTTAAATTAATTAAAAATTCACATTTATTGTAATTTAATTATAATTTTTAATTAGTTTTTAAAGATGAAATATTTATTTGTATCTTTTTGAATGGAAAGCAATATAATTTTATCTTAGGTTTAGTTATTTGAATAATTTCATCTTCAAAGTAAAAAAATAGGTATCAATTAAAAATTAAAGATACAATTGAAAGTAAAATATGCCAAATATAATAAAATTGGTGATTTTTCAATATCGGAGTAGAACCAAAAAGAAGCTAAAAGGTGATTTTTTTTAAAGCATTATGCCTTTAAAATATTAAAAAAGAACACATAACTTCTTTTAAAATTATTTTGAGCATTTAATCTCTCAATATTTTGAACACTGAAAACAACTCTTTAATTGTTTTAAAAAGAATACTTAAATTATTTCAGTGTATATTTTTTTTTGGTTTAACCTTCCACATGTTTAGTGTTTTTTGTGATTTTTTTTTTACATCAAAATTTATTTACGCTATTTAAAAAAGTCAAGAATCCAAAGTGGCTAAAAAATTGAAAAATAAATGTGTTTTTTAATAACTTAAAAGATATTGTGTACATTCTGCCGAGAAAGATAACTACAATTTTACACACAAACATAGTGATTGTCTCTCTCTCAACAAATATTTTTCTCTTCCTTCTCTCTTCTTCAAGAACCACAACCTTCATTTCTTCCATGAGAGGTGATTTTTAGCCTTTTTTAGGCTAAAAATCACCTCCCCACCCTCATAAACTCATATATTTAACTTATATTTAATATTATCTTAGTTTATCTCAAGTTTTATTGATCTTTTTGGTCTATTTTTAAAATTTATTTTCTGATTTTGTGTGATTCGGTTAGATCTACTCTTCGACGACTTTTCGGCATCTTTGTTTTCTGCTTCAGCATTTCTGGATCGTTGGAAGCTAAAAATTATAGATCTAAATGGTTGCAACTTATTATTGAATTTATATTGTTATAGATCTATGAATTTTATGTTGTAATTTTTTAGATTTGTAATTTTTATTTTATTATTAGTGTATTTGGGTGACCCTTGATGGTTATTGTAGCCCTATTCGATGACTGTATTTTTACAGCTCTCATCATCTTCTCTAGAATAGTTTACTCAGTGTGTTGAGAAACCGTTTATGTAATTTTTATTATTATTAATGAAAATTTTAGCCTTTTAAAAAAAATACAATTTTATGAAAAATTAGTTCAACTGATTGATGCCATTATTATTGATGGATTAGTAAATTAAATGAAAGTCTGGTTCAAAATTAAAAATGTACTTGAAAATGAGAATGAGATTAAAAAATCATAAATGAAAATAGTTATTTCTATATATATTATTTGGTTCAATAAATATATATATAAAAATAAATGGAAATATGCAAAAACCAAAGTGAATTAAATATCATGTGATATTATAAAAAATAATTGAGTTTGATTTTGACCATATAATTTTTTTTATATATATAATTTGGGAAGGGGAGCGCTTGTGGGAGGAATCGAATCCACGACTTGTTACTTAATGCTTGTACCATTTGAGTTATATTTTATTGGTATAATTTTTTTAATTAATTCTAATATAAAACAAACTGATATTCTAATATAGAAAAAAATAGTTAAATTCTGTAGTGAGGATTTTTCATAGTCATTAGCTGTAGAATAATCGTCGTATATTAAGTCTGTACGGGCAAAGTATTCCACAAATTTATGGGTGCTTCTTGTCTGGAATAAGCTCAAACCTCATTCTTACTAACCTACCAAAACATAATATTTAACCCTATTAAGCAAAAATTAAAATATTAAAATCATGTGTAGGAAATAAACAATTAATCTTTTATAATAATAATCAAGATGAATATTAATGTCAACATAATTTTTTCCCAATAGAGCAATAGCGTTCCAGTATATTTTCAACCTTGGCAACTCAATGGACACCAACTAGCGACAATCCATGAAGAATATGTAAAAACAGGAACAAAATTGTTTAGCTCAATATTTTAATTATTTTATTCACCGGACTATTATTTTTTAAAATAAATAAATTTTTTAATATATAAATATCGATTTAGATTATATATAAACAATCTATTTACAGATATTATTAGTAGATGTTATATTTTTATCTATATAGCACATAAATAATGGTTATCATTATGTATCAGATGATTTCTTAAACAAAATAATTTTCAAAAATATTAATTTACATATTATAAAAACATTTAGACACTATTATTATGATCTTTTTAAAATACAATTCACATAAAAATATCCACCATGGGAACTGGGAAAAGACATTATTCACAACTTATGCATCAAATTTATTACTTATTTTAGACTTATTTATTTTCAACATAAAAATAAAATATATAAAATATATAAACTATTTAATTTTAAAATGTAAAATATTGATTTTACTGAATAGTATTACTTTCTCTATCCCATAATTATTGGAAAAAATTGCCAATTTTTACTTATACATGGACTATTTACTAAGAATATCTTTAATGTCACATATGTATCTTTATCATATTTCAAAATTAATCCTTAAATTTATCCATTTAATATATTTTAATTGGTTATAATTAATTTTTATTAGAACTATAAATATTAGTTTATAATTGTTAATAACTAAATAAATAGATACTAATATTTTTGTCAAAAATTTAAATAAATATAGTTAAGAAATACTCTCTCTGTCCACAAAAGATAGACTTATTTAATTTACACACATATTAAAAAATTTAATTTAATTAGTTAGAATAATACTAACTCTATAATACCCTTATCAAATAGGCAATGCGTTTTTTTTTCAATGTAATTTTTATTGATTAATAATTCAAAATCACTCATAAAATATATACTTCTTTTGTTTCAATAGAGTTGTCAATTTTACCTTTAACACACAGTTTAAAAAAAAAACAATTATTGTTTATGGGTTCTGTAAAACTTCCTTACTTTTCTTATCATTCAGTATTTAATATGGATCCACTTGCAATTTACTTTCAATTTACTCATTAGTGAATTGTAAATAGAGATGATATAGAAAAATTGAGTATAAAAGTTACTCCCTCCGTTCTTTTTTAATTGTCCATTTAGCAAAACATATTTGTCTCTAATTAGTTGTCCATTTAGAATTTCAATATGTTTTTAGCTATTATCTTCCAAATTTACCCATACCTAATAAATGACTATATGGTTTAATTTTAAAAGCCTTTATTAACTAATAGGGCTATATTAGTATTCCTCTTTATAAGTTAAGGCAAAAGAAGCACTATCTTGGTATGTGCAATATTGACTAAATGGACAACTAAAAAAGAACGGAGGTAGTAGTTATTTTTTTGAAAGTGGACAAGAGTTTTAGGACAAAAAAATTTATCAAAGTGGACAACTCTATTTGGACGGAGGAAGTATAAAATTACTTTTAATATTGAAACAATAAAAAAACATTAATTATTGTTATTATCAAAGCCATTATCACTGTAATTTAGTTGACTAAAACTAATTGGGAAAAGGGTCATTCATGCCCCTAAGGTTTGGGGTTTGGATCAAGTAAGCCCTCAACGACCAGAAAGGTTCACTCATGTCCCCAACGTTTGTAAGAATGAACAGTCAGATCCCTCGGTTTAACGCCGTTTCACTGCTCCTAAGACTCCGTTAGTGTGATCCTACGTGACAGAGATAAAAGAATCGTTTATGCCCCTAAGGTTTGGGTCTGGGATCAAATGAGCCCTCAACATTTGAAAAAGATTCACTTATGCCCCTAACGTTTGAAAAGGTTCACTTATGCCCCCAACGTTTGAAAAATGAACAGTTATGCCCTCAGTTTAACACTGTCTCTTTGCTTCTCAGACTCCGTTAGCGTGATCCTACTGACTAATTTTTACCGTCAAATTTTTCTCTACGGCGATGGTCTATTTCTTAACAACAATAGTCTGTCATTGCAAAGTCATTTAATTACAAGGTCGCGCTAAATCGACAGTCCTTATCCAACAATGGAATAAAAAATTCTCTTCATTAATCAGTATTTTATTGGATGAAACTAGACGAAAACGCAAAATAAAAAGAAATACAATCTCTATCCTTTTAGTTAATTTTTTTTATATAATTGTCGGTTTCTAATTTTTGGAGGAACATAAATGTCGAATCGAAACACATAAAGAAGATGAATAAACTGATTTTTTTATAATATACGTTTAATCGTCTCCAATGATAGCGGACAATTATTACCGATTAATTGTTCGACACTGGTCGTCTATGGTTGGATTAATGGAAAACACTAAAAATTAGCCACATAGGATCGCACTAATGGAGTTTGGTAAACAATGATATAGTGTTAAACTGGGGCCTAATTGTCATTTTTTCAAACGTTGGGGGCATAATTGAACCGTTTCAAACATTAGAGGCATAAGTGAACCTTTTTCAAATGTTGAGGGCTCATTTGATTCCGGACCCAAACCTTGGAGGCATAAATGATCCTTTTATATCTGACACGTAGGATCACACTAATAGAGTCTTAGGAGCAGTGAAACAGTGTTAAACTGAGGGGGTCTGATTGTTCATTTTTACAAACATTGGGGGTATGGGTGAACCTTTCCGAACGTTGAGGACTTAGTTGATCAAAACCCCAAATTTTAGGGGCATGAATGACCCTTTTTCCAAACAAATTCAATTAAGAGTGTTTTAGATATTTATCTAGTTAACTACTTTCTAAAAATAGAAATAAGCTATAATTTATAGAAATAAACCTATCTTTTGTGGACGGAAGAAGTATTTAAATATAAAACTTTTTTATTATAAAACAATTTAAAATAGAAATATTTGCTATACTTTTTTATAATTAAAAAGAAAAAACGTTTGTGGAAGAAATTAAATCTAGTATATTGTTATCTAGTATTTATATTATTTGAGTTATAATTTATTGATAAATATTTGTTTGTTTCTTTTGAAATCAATAAATATTCGTTTTCATTTTCGTATTTTTTTTTCTGAAACTACAGAGATAAATTTAGAAGCACAAAATAGCAGCAGAATATGAGACTGCAATACACTGAGTTAGTGTTTCTCACACGTGCCATACCAAAAGCACTCCCAATTTCACTGCATCCACTCACATATTCTTCTCTCGAGGTGCACCTTAACTGGAACCAGTAAAAAAAACCCAATAACTCGTACACGTGTCAGCTCAGACCAGCGAGTAGTTTCCAAATACTTACTCGAACGAGTCACGCTGACTTTTAGTTAGCAACAAACGGACGAGATCTAACGTTAAAAAGTGGGAGTGGAGTTCCAACAATTGAATTATGTGTGTCTTCTAGAAATTGGTGTAAGAATCTTAGCGCGTGAAGGTGCACGGGAGATAAGGTGATGTGGCATTTCACAGCTGGCAGCTGGCAGATTTCACTGGGCCCATCAGCAAAGTGGCAAAAGAATAGGGAATGCCTCGTGATTTCTATACTTTTACAACAAATACTTTAAAGTCCTCGTATTTGTCATAATTTCACTTTAATCCTTTTTATTTAATAATAAAACAGTTTAATTCTTTATTTTTAATTTTGTCAACAGTTTAAATTCCTTTGTCTATTTTTACTATTAGTCAAACAAGTCAAAAGATTGAATGATAAATTAATTTTAAATTTGAAAATAAAATCGTAGGCAAAAATAAAAGTGGAGGACCAAATTATTTTTTAAAAATTAATTGATTTTTTATTTAATTCTTTAACTCGGTTGACTAAAACCAAAAATAAACATAAAAATTAAATCGTTAACGGAAATAAAAATGAAAGACCAAACTGTTTGATTTTTAAATAAGAGGGATCGAATTATAAATTATAAATATGTGAAAATTTGAGAATAATTTGGTGTACTTTTTACTGCGAATCCTATGATAAGGGGATCTAACGGTAGAGAATAACTTCGAAAACACTCCAACAGCATAAATATTTTGTTGGCTCTTTTTTAACGGTTCTGATGCGCTTAGACAGGAATATAATTGTATATTGAATAAAGGATCATTTCACCCCCTCAACTTGGCACGAAATATCAAAAAAGTCATTTTCGGAATTTTTGGATTAAACTAACCCGTAACTATGCCAAACCGGATCAAACACACCCTCCCCCACTCTCACCTCTGCGTTTGAAACACACTTTCCATTAGAAAATGGAAAAAAGCTAAAAATGATCCTTAACATTAATCAAATTCGTTTATTTAATACTTAACAATTTTTAATTATCTATTTAATTCATATAATATAAAAACTTCATATATCATTTAAAATTTTATATAAAAATATAGGAAACTTATTGCACTTTTTACATTTTTAACGAAACCAAATTTTTATATGACCTAACCTTGATCATCTTCTCAAATTCACTCCGCCGCCACCTCCATCACAAATAGCCACCGCTGCCGACCTTCTTAAGAACCTTACTCAGGCGATTGTGACTATACGATTGCATCTCGTTGGACGAAGCAAAACTACTCCTTTGGCTTCCTGAGAATCTCGTTCTCGCTAGCCGTAATTCGTCTGCTATCGCCTCCGCCATTTTCGATTGTTCGTCATCCTTGTCGAGCAGCAACCGTCGTTTTCTTCTAGCAACCAGCGTCGCCATCACCTGCAACTGCTCATCGACTTTTAAAGATCGTTGCTTTATCGCCATTTATCGTCGCTTGTTTTTCTTCTTTGAATTGGTTTGATTTACTGGGAATTGGTTTGTTGTTTTTTTTGTTTCAATTTTATTGATTTGTTGAAATGAAACAATAATTTTGCTCTTCTTTTATTGATCCTTTTGCTATGAATCATAGAGGCAGGCGGTAGTTTAGTTTGGAAAATGAGAGCAGTGGTGGCGGCAATGGTGGGTAGTTCTAGTTGTTAATTAGGTTAGGTTGATCCAGTTTGGCTGCTCGGCGAGGGATGGAAGGAACTGCGGCGGCGGCGGAGGCGGAACTTGAGTCTAGGTTTAATTAGTTTTTTTTTTAGTTGATTATTGTTGATTAGGTGTTAAATTAGAATAATTAAGTTTAATTAGTGTTAATTATAATTTTAATTGTGTTTAATTAGAATTAAATCGTAATTAATTAGAATTAATTTTTGGGTTTAGCAATCTCACTCTCTTTTTGGGGTTTTTTTGTGTCAGAAGGCCTGATTTGAGCGAAAAACGCAAGTTGCGGGTTTGTTTGACCCAAAAACGTTCAAAATGACTCTTTTGATATTTCGTGCCAAGTTGAGGGGGTGAATTGATCCTTTGTTCATTGTATATTATTAGCACGTAAGTGTGTAAGGGAAACGGAAAATGAAAGACGTGGGTGGCACGAGGGCATTGAATTGTAAGCGTGTGGGGTCATATTTACTCATGTGTATATAATACTATGACTAAGTGGGTTTGAATTTAAATAATAGTAACTAGAATAGATCTCAAAAAAATAATTTATTTGGCTGACCCTTCTTAAAATATGTAAAAGGAATCATTTAATTTTTTTCATACAAATTATAGATAGTAGTTAAGGTTTTGTCCTATTAGTTTTTGTAAAAGAATAATTAGGATTATTTTCTTATTAGATCCTAATTTTATTCGTCACACATCATATCTTTTTAATTTTTAACAGTGTGTAATCTATAATTATTTTTATAAAATATGAAATTATAAAATGTGTATTGAAACGGCGAAAAAAAATGAATGTCAAAAAAAATTAAAATAAAATATGTGATGCAATATTTTAAATGCTGTTATTAAATCACTACAAATTGGAAATATTAAAATTTAAATGTCAATAAGTCAAATATTATCCCAATTAATTATAAATATGTGAAATTTCTTTGATTTGAATTTTTAATGGCCTAATGAACCCAAAAAATTATATCTTTTTAATTTTTATAAATTTAGCTAAATTTCAAAAAAATAGTTCAATTCCAAACCTTCGCATCTATATTCGTTAATTCGCCACAATCGATTTAATAGCGTGTATTTATTTCATGTGGCCTCCAGATTGTAAAAAATATAGGTTCATGTAAAATTTATTGACTTTTTTTTGTTCTTTTGCAATTCTAACTAAAGTTTTAAATTTTTATAATTATAGTTCACTTCGAACAATTAGCTTTAATCTATCTGAATGTCTGAAATTGGACTAATATTGTGAAGTTTTAAAGTTTTGATGAGAATTATATAAAGTCAAAAATATCTAAACTTTTTGGCCTATTATAGACTATTTTATTAGTTTAATAAAAAAAATATAGTACATACATTTATATTACTTAAATTTATTTGGATGTAATAAATTCTGTTTAAAAATCAATAATATCGTGCAGTGAGTCAAATATGTACAAATTTAATCAATAAACCCATAATAGATTCAATTTTAAAATCAAGTAACATTAAATGTGAAGTTGGCTTACAAAATTATACTAACATGTTGTCAATCTTCAAGTAATGTCAGAAAATATTAAAAAAAAGACATGAAATAATGAGTGATTAATAAGTTAATAACAAAACAATAGTACTAGTAGTAATGTGTGGATGGTGAAAATGAAGCAAATATTATAGAAAGACAATGGACGCAGCCAAAAACAATGGAAAAAGAGGCAAAAAGACAATGCATGTGACTGTCCTTTTTAATTAACTTATTACTCATATTATATTAAGATATGCACTCAAATCTTATCCATCACTTATGATGACTTTATGAGGTAATTCGATACATATGGTTTCTTTCATATTGTTTTATTTAATAAGCACCCAAATTTTGCTCTTACTATGGTATACAAATTCTCTCTTAAATTTGTTAGAAATTCATAAATTATTAAGAAAAATTTAATTAAATTTATATACTAAACAAATATAATAAATCTTTAGGATTTGTTTAAAGTATAATTCAAATTACGATCAGCGGCAGACTCAGAAGAGGAAGATGGCGGCCGCCTCCCGCAATAGAATCCATATTGGATAGTTCAATGATTGGATTATCATTTGATGAGCAATTTTACCTCTCTTTTATCAACGGGAAGATTTTAAGTGATTGATCATCTATAATGTTTGACTTAATGAACGACATATTATCCGGCCTAACTAAATTTCGCCCCGACTATAATTTATGGTTCGTCTATGTTCACAATGAGTGTTGTTGGGAGTTGAGTGAGTTGACGACTACAAATACCTTTTCATCTTAATTGTGCTTGTCCCTACGTACTTGTAGTTGTAGTTAATGATAATGATAATCCATTTCAATATAAATGTTCTACTACCATCAATCAACAAAAGTCAATCTTGATTCAAAAATGGAACCATAACGGATCTTTGTTGTTTTAAGAGCAAGATAAACTAATTAAACAATCCCAATAGAGGCAGGATAGGTAGTGATGAGGATAATGCACAATCAAGAATGAGAGGAAATTTATCTAAATTGGCCATTTTTATTTTCATTAAATAAGCACCGAATTTTTGTTCTTACTATGCAATACAAATATTCTCTCTTAAATTTGTTAGGAATGCAGAAATTTTTGAAAAAAAAGAAACTAAATTTATTTCATGACGGAATGTAGTATATCTTCAACATATATTCGAAATAGAATTTAGTTTCCAATCAGAGCGGGTTCCGGGTGTAAGTGTAGGCGGTTGCCATCTATGCCGGTCAGAGACTCCACAAAAAATAGCTTATTAATTGGACTACGCCTATGAGGCAGCTCTGAATTAGAGCAATCGTCAATTGATGAAAAGACCAATTACGTGTTTCTGCATTTGTCGGGCAAAAACTACAATTTCATTTTTTAATTATTATTAATTTTTTTTAAAGGCTAAAGCTTCCATTGAAAATAATAAAAATTATAAATATGAACAGTTTGTCAACAAATTGAAAGAACTATTATAAGATAATGATAAGAGCTGTTAATACAGCTATCGAATAGGGCATTTTCAACCATCAAAAGATTACCCAAATGCATATATGATTCAGATATTGAAAATACGATTTTAAAACCGTTTTGAATCTTGAATCTTCAAACTCTTCAAGTCGTGTCTTTAATATAGATTCTAGTACAATCCACTTGATCCTTTGAATTCTAACCTTCCGATTTTCATCTTCAATAAACCTTACAAAAATAGATCAAGCACATCTCAAAATGACTTCATTGAAACACAAAAAAAATTATAAATAGAGAGATTTATTTAGTAAAAAAAATATAATAGAGATAAGTAATAGTTTAAGCGAAGAGAATATGGTTTTCCGATTAGATCGAAAATCATCTTCTCTCACCCTTTAAAAAATCAAGATGAGAGGAAGGTTTTTATTGAAAAGGAGGAGGGTTTTCTAGAGAGAGAATGAAATCCCTCAATTATTGAAATTTTTCATCTTAATGAACTTGTGCCTACTTGGAGTTGTAGTTAATGATAATCCCTTTCAACATAACTGTTCTACAGTAATGCCATCAATCCACAAAAAGTCAATCTTGATTCAAGAATGGAACCATAGAATTGGAACTTAACGGTCTTTGTTGTTTTTAACAGCAAGATTAACTATTTAAACAATCCAATCAGGATAATGCACAATCAAGAAGAGAGAAAAAAATATATCCAAATTGGTCCACCACCACTACCAAAACCACAAACGTACACCTTTTTTTTGAAAATAACTTAAAATCATTTTTTTATTATATTATTTCATTTTTATTTTGTAACTTTTCTGACTCAAGGTATTGATTAAGAGTTGTGAAGCACACTCTATTGTAGACTTAGGTGGGGAATGGATCTGGTTTGGTTGCCATATTTGCATCTCTTCTATCTTTAATTGTAGTGAACAAGGGGTCATTTCTATCCTTAAACTTGTGTATCACAGTTAATTAACTCACTGTAAGAAATTTAAATTAATTAAGGACAATACTTTCTAATTTTAGATCAATTAACACTCAAATTATACAAAGTGAGGGTGTTCGTAGGTCATGATGATCCAATTTGGAGATTAATTGAACTAAAATTAAAGAGTATTATCACTGGTGTGAGTTAATTGACCCTTGTGCACAAATATAGAGACTACAATTATCCTTGTCCAAATTGTATTTATAGACTTTAGATTTCAATTGGTCAAACATTTGCACTCAAAAAATGTCTCTTTTGAATTCTAATTCCATCTAGTTAGGATTTGGCATTTGTATTGAACTAGAAATTTCAATTACAAACTTTTCAGAATAGATTGGAGGGGTATGGATGTATGGATGGTAACATGTTACCCACAATAACACAAAATAGTGGAAAATTGTGGGGTCATAAATATCTAAGAATTTTGTGGATTATCTAGATTTAGAGGACCAAAGGGGAATTATCAAATCATGGGTTTGGCACAAGGACATGTCATTGATAGATAGATAAATAGATAGATGCCTTTGCTATCAAAGAAGATAACCACCCATAAGTAACCCAACTTCCCACTCAAAATTTCTTCATCTTCTCTCATTCCATAGCTAGTAGTGCTACACTAGTAAGAATAGGGGAAGCCCACCAAAATTAGAGGCAATGCCAAGTGTCTATCCTTAATCACCATAATTATCTTTTTTTATTCTCATATTTGTGTGATTCATGAACTTAGGTTTCATTTCACCCTTCCAACTTAGTTGGACACAATAGATGGAAAAAGTAGTTTTAAATTTTAAACAAAAACACCCACAACTTATTAATTTAGAACAATTTACACATTCAAGAACAAAATTGACTCAAAATTAACAAAGTTTTAACGCTTTTGATCCTTTTTGTCAAATTGGTTTGGCAAAATAAACCTTTATTGAAGGTAAAAGCAATGCTAGCATTTTGAGCCTTCATTTGTGCTAGCTCCATCATTAGAGGATATTGCGGCCTTTTGGTAATGTAAAGAGTCCTTAGATTAGATCGATAAGACGTAAACTTTTGCATGGAAACAACTTGCATAATGGAACCACTTCGCCTATAACTTGAATGACTTCTAGACTGCCACTTGGATGATTCTCCATGCTAATGTACTAAGACACAAAGGTGGCCCATAATTTTTTTTTTATAAGAAGGGCAAAAACATGAAATAGTAATACATGTAATTATCAAATGAGTTGAGTAGATATATTCTAGATTAACAAACTATACTTGGGAAGTGATGTTTGTCAATTTTTGATGGTTGAACCCTATGGAGAAATATAGTCGACTATTTTTAAATAATAAAATAAGCTAAACTCATCTAAAAGTCCTTATATTATTCTTTTATTATATTTGGACCTTATTAAAAAAATTTGGTTTTCAAGAATCCTTTTAATGTTAATTTAGTATACCCATGGTCACTTTTTGGACGGCATACGACGCCTATCACGACGACATTTCATGTAAAGAAAAACCATGAGTATACAAAATTATTTGTAAAGGGACTCTTTAAATTGAAAAACTTGGCAAAGATCAAATAAAATAAAAGCTCATAGTGCAAAGACTTTCAGATGAGTTGAGCCAACAAAATGTGAACATACGTTATATCATCAATATTCAAGAATACATCAAACAATCAAATATGCGTAATTCAATGCAATAATATCACCCCTACTGTGTCACTATTAGTTCCTAGGTATCATTTACAAGAATACAAAGGACATCAGATTCTTCCTTATGATGGGCCAATCAAAAATGCAAACCTAAAATCAACTATGGGGCAGTAAAGATACAACTCTAACATCTTTGCCTTTAAAATATACAATAAAAAATAATAATAAAAAAAAAAATTTAAAAAAGAAATTCAAAGAGAACCTTTCTCTAACCGATTTTCTGTCCAAGTCTACATGGCGTTGAATGCATTTGATATTTGCACCTGAAAGTTGACAAAACAATCAAACCAATGAATAGCTCTCTCACTATCGTAGCAGCTTGACGTAAAATATATTTATATACTATATTGGTCAAGAAATTTAAGGAATGAGGTAAGTTACTTATGTCAGCATGGCGCTAAGCTTGGATGCAAGTTTTGCACTCTTGTAGTCCTCTCTAAGCTGAATAAACCTGAATTGGAAGTCAAATTGATGTTCAGCCAGCAGAAAAATGCGACATTGATAGAGTAAAAGCACAAAACAAACGAGATCAAGACGGAGACGGAGGAAAAAAAGGGGGCAGGGTCATAATTATGTCAACTCCTCAATAAAGTGAATTTCTTCTTTCTTTATCCTTGTTCCCGGCTCAAAAAAGTATATAATGCAGTCTCTATTTCTCCATGGACATTTAAACGAGAAAACAAATTAGAAAGCAGAGAATGGAGAATTCCAGTTTTCAAGGCCTACTAGATTTGGGATCAGTTCTCTAGCTTGTGCATTATGAATATAAGAACTGACGCTTAAGCTTGAAACTACTTCTTCATACTGTGAAGTACAAAAAAAGAGAGATGCATATGAAACCTTTGAGCATCTTTACGGATGCTGGGGGTACCCTCAAACAAAGTGGAGAGACTTTCAGGCGCTACAATAAATACATTAGCCGTTCTGGAGAAAAAAACTTAGGTCAGTGCAGATGAAAAAGAAAATAATACTATATAACTGTTTAAAACATCCTGCAACTTACATGCCCAGCAATTCAAATTTCTCATCAACAGAAGGAGCATTAAAACTCCGGACAAATTCTCCATACTCAGTTATGTCACGTTTCAGCCGCAGTCCTCCACTAAACACAAATAGAAAAGAAGAAACTAGTATAATGATTTCTTCTGCCAAATACTAAAAATGACTATGAGAATGAATTCACAAAATCAATAACAAAATTCCAAATATGGTTAAAAAGGTCTTCAACCTTTAGATTTTAGACAATTTATTCTATCCACAATATCCTGGACTTACAGACAACACACACATGCAGTTGCTAGTGGAACTGACTTCTCTTTCTATTTTTACAAAGATAATTAAGTTGAATCTTTAGAGAGATGAATTACCTGGGGTTAAAAGTGAATTTCTGCCAATGTGTAAGCAGCCCTTTATGCAAGCGATTCCCCTAATAAATAACATTCACATGTTAAATTTGTGTGGAAAAGATATTCTATCTTCAGATCGCTAACAGAAACAAACTAGTCAATTTGCAATTGACCAATCATGAGTAGCAACACCGAGACAGTTGGGTTGCTAACACAAGGGTCAGAGTCTCAGAAGTTAAACTATTTTACCAATTCAGACAGGAACGCTTGTTTGTTAAGACCCTCTAATGCAGTGAATGCCGTCTCAAGCACACGTGAAAGATATGCCACAACTCTAGCCAGGAGAAGAAAAGAAAATGTCAACTTCCAAGAAATATATTTCTTTGACAATAGAACATTAAAATACATTAAAACAAACTGTTTTCATCATTAAAAAAATGAGGAGGTCCATTGCTGTGTACTTTTACCACAAGGGTGTAGTTACTGAATAGAGCATTTTAGTGATTAATTAGTCAACATATGGAAGTGGGAAGACAGTTATTCATTTCTTAATCACGAGGAATCCAAACATTAGTTCAACATAGTTAAAGCTTAGATAGTTAGATGTACCTTGTGCAAGCAGTTGTAGGTCGATGATCTGGAGCAATTCCATCATCAGGTGACCGGTAATCTGTTGCCTTCTGTTCAGCTGATAGCAATCTCTCCACCTATGGAAGAGTTTCACAAATAAAACATGATGAAAACAAAAAACAGTGAGTAGGTAAATGTACAAATGTGGAAAGTGGAAACATAAGAAGAAAAGGGGGAAGTGAAACATTCATTTGCACAGCATTTCAATCCCACTGGAAAAAAAATGATGGAAATACCTGCATGTCCACCCAAATATAGATTGCAAAAGATAGGAACTTAAGAACCTACCTCGGCCATGACAGTTTCAATGCATTGTTGAAGCCCTTTATAAGCAGCACCCTCTGCACTGGACATAGCTGTTGCCATTTCTTCACAAGAAGCTGCATGTGCACCATCAACAGGTAGCAAGAGTCTCGATATAGAATTTGCAAAATACTACATGTAAAAGCCAAAATCATATTATATTCCTAAAATGTAATTCAGTAATCGTGCAACACTGCAAAGTAATTAAACATACTTGCTGAACTATAGCCACGCTACTTCCACACCGTTGTACAGCAACCATGAAAGATCGGAAACTGCTCTCACCAGCAGCAGCAGCAGCTTCTGCCTACATAACAATCTCATCTCATTTGCATCAGCTATTCTAGGCTAAATAAAAGTTAATAAACACTTGATAACAAAAATTCTAGAACTTAAAATACTAAGAAAGGCACATGATTAAGAAATTACAGCGGAAGCAGCTGCAGCAGCCACCCTTCTACTAACAATTGTTCCCAGAACAAACCTTTCCCTCAAAGCTGCAGCTTCAGTCAGGCTGTCTCTAGCCCGTTCAAGACCTTCTGTTATGTATTGCCCAACCTGCAAAATGGGAAATGCTGAGTATTCCTCAAATAAGTTGCCAAATCTGTGAATTTAAAAAAGCACTTACTTGGTCTAGCAAGCAAGTGAACACCGACTTTACATTGGCTGCAAGAGTAGTGGGCTGCAGAAATGAATGTGATGATCAATTGACGCGAATCTTAGTAAAAATACTAAAATGAAAGTTAGTGCACATTCATCTTTAAGAAGAATAATAATAATGAAAAAAATACTTTTTCTCAGACTCCCATCTCACTAAGCCACCATGATCTTGTTATTCCAGATTTACATATGATGCAAACTCAATTTGCTTTTGGAATTCAATTCAATTTTCACTCAAGCCATGTATCTACCACCTCAACCAGGCCGAACCAAGAGTAAAATTTCCATAGGCAGCAAGTGTTTAAGGGCTTAACTACCATGGAAAGAATAACAGTAATTCTAAAGGTGCTAATAGGGCAGCCTAAGACTCTTAAGGACATCACTGCTTGCAGACCTAGGAAGATAGACAAGAGAATAGAAGATTTTACATGATGATTAATAGACTGATTTTATACTAATATTCTTATGCTCCATTTGCAAGTACAAGACTTGGATAACCTTTTGTTTATCATACATTTCTACTGCAGCTTGCCAATCTCATTTGAAGCATTTTGGTTTCACCACTTTCTACCCACCAGAAAAAGCAGTTACATGTATGACAAAACCTTAACAAAGCCGACAATAATGATTCATTACGGTGAAAAGGACAAATACCAGTTAGATGTGTTATACAATTGAAGCTAAGACACTAAATAAGCATCATAAGTTTGCAACTGACTTGAATTGCAAATGTATCCAAATATTACTTGAGATGAGAAGAGAGTGCATCTTGATATTGCTTCTTCATTCCAACGCACAAATTCTGTCACAACAGTAACAGATATCTGTTGGTGGGAAGATGCTACAGAAGCTCCTTTGGATCGTCCAATTGTCCCTGTTGACTCAGAGAGCTGCTGGCTCTCAGCACGCAATTCTTCCATCTGCAATGCGTGATGCAAAATATTGCTATCAGGTAAAAGTATGTTTTGTAAATGTGGTCAAGATGATGCAACAATTGCCAACCTTTGCTCGATATAGCTGTCTAAGAGAAGCCTGTTCCTGTTCAGGATAATCATCCTTATGAGAAGAAAACAGAGATTCTGTGAGACCTGTATCAACAGAAGAAGTTACAATTAAACCAGCTATGGCTTATAAATCATCCCCCATTCAGCATTAAAACCCTTTGCCCCAGTTTTGCAGATCAATGGCCCAAAGTTACCACATGCATAATCAATTAATAATCAATACACAAAAACATACAGTTATAAGAAAGGCATGCGTACATTTAGTTTGTTTCACAAAAAATAAACAAGGTTGCTGACTTGCTGTAAAGTCATAGTTCTAAATTGTTTGCAAGGAATTCTAATTTCTGCAACTAAAATTTATAGATCAAAAGTTGCTTTATTACCCTCAACATCCAAGTCACCACACCCCACAGCTCGTAGGTCTCTAGCAAGTTCTTGAGTCTTTTCATATGCCACTGCTAACATTCTAAGATACTGAAGTTTCACAAGTCAATTGTAAATTCAATCAGGATATTTAAAATCACTTGCTACTGACACTAACGTAGGGGAAAATGGCTCCACTTACTAATAGAAGTCCGCCTTCTTCCAATGGAGGTAAATTCATGAGAGACGGTTTTACTAATAATTTGTCCAAGAGAGCTGTAACTCGCTGCTCTAAAACTCTCTGCATAATAGAAAAACTAGTCATTGTAATGAGTTCACAAACAGAATTTTAGCATGCCAATATATTCAGCTACATAAAACAAGTGAAAACTAAACTGCATCCCATAGTACCTGGACTAAAATTGACATGACATCATTAGGAGAAGGAAATACTGCTGTAATCATGGCTGCTTCTTTACGAACAATATCTGTTCAACAAAAGAGAAGTTTAAAAAGAGCACTGAAGCTTTCATTCCCTTATAATTGCATTAGCATGAGTTACTATTTGTTAAACCTGTAATTTCTTTGTACAATGAAGAAAGACCACGAGCAACATTACTGGGGCTTGCTTGAGAACCCTGGTCACCGAGAACCAATCTGGTGTCTGCATTCATAACTTCCACATCAATGAACATCGGACGTGTCGCAACATAATGTTGCATAGCACTGGTGCCCCTGTTGAACTGCAAGGAAAAGGCAAGCCAATGACAATAATTAGAAAAAGATCCTCCACTCCCTTGCCTTGAAGACAGAAACCCACTAGCCACTGCGATTTTAAAAAAGAATGAAAAACATCATAAAAAGTGAATTCCTGAAAAAGGAAATAGCAAAGATATGTACAATTGAAGCTACACCCTATTATCTCATAAACACATCAAAACAAAAGACCAGTTATGCGGCCATTCTCACATCACTTCCTAATTCCTACAACAGTATTGGACCTTTTAGCTTCGTAATAGGCGCTTAACAAGAATGTTCCCAACATTAATAGACATACTACAAATTTTAATCAAATAAATATTTCAAGCATCCCCTAAGTAACATATTTTATGTATCACAAACTAGGATTTGATAGTTCAACTCAAGAATAAGATCACTACGAACATTACATAAAAAATATGATTTCCCAGCCATGCAGGTATCACAGCCAGGTGAATAATTGGGAAGAAAACCCTAAACAACCATAATACGCAACAAACTTATACTTCAGTTAATCTTCACAAAGCTACTCTACGGACCAGAAATAATGCATACATAAATTATAATCAGAAGGCACAGTAGGTGCATAAGCCAAACTGAAATAAAATGGTGACCCAAGAAGGCTACACCATGTTAATAATGAAACAGGTCTGGAAGTCCAAATACAAGGTGGTAATGATTATAATCATAATGACAAATGACAAATGACCCAAAAGAGAAGGATCTCGTTGGGCACTCAACTTGATGAGCTGATATGAACCCATTTATAACTCAACTCAACTAAACCTTTTTTGCTCTTCCATCATTTCGAGCCATTTCATAAGGATATAAGAACCCATCTATAGAGCCAACTTTTCCTTTTTTATCAGCTAACTGAACATAAGCATACATAAATGCCTATTATAGATAACAATTAGCAATAACGTGCAATATATCCTCAGTGATTAATAAATTCACATTGTAAAATGAAAATACCAAAAATAAACAAAGGAAACTAAAAGATGATACTGAAAATCAGTACAGCCATAAGTTGAATGTCAATGACAGATGGACTATGTCTAATCACATGGGAAACAAAATTCACCTGAGATAAAATTTTAGCACATTCTGCCATGGTAGATAACTCTCTTCTCTGTGATGCTGCATCAAAACGAGCCAACAATCTATTCTCCAATTCTACATAAAAAAGAAATATATCACAGAGATAAAAATCATCAGTTCAACATCGAAAAGCGAAGAGTGAAAAAAACTTTTTTTTTTCTTTTGAGTTGCTAAATATTAATGAATTAGTACGTAGACTACTTTAAACGATAAGACCTAATAATGCAAATGCTACACACTCATTGGGCTAATATCTGGACAACAAATACATGAGAATACAGAATCCTTAATAACAAGGCACTTAAAATACCCTACCATTGCAGTAATCCTGAAGATTAGCAACTGCAACTTCTAATCCTCTGCTGGCAGTTGCATTCCCCATATCCGATGCTACAGAAATGCCTTGTCTTCCAATATCCTCCTCAGCGAAGGAACCTAAAATCCACCAGAAATAGTATGATCACTCATTTTGGCCTGAAAATAATGAAAATAAAAGCAACAAAACGCACATATTATTGAAACAATTCATTGAATATTGTAAGATCAGCATGCAAAACATCCTTGTTCCCTGTGAGTCAATAAATGCATCAATTATTTATTGCTTTTTACTTGTTCCAGAATTAAGTCGACACGTTTAAATTATCAATATAACATTCCTACTCCATCAGAATAGATGTCCCACCATTTCTAGCTTGCTAAGAATGATATATAATCCTAAAAAATTATATATATATATATATATATATATATATATATATATATATAAGAGGACAATTTAAACGAAAAATTCTCCTGTATTGTACCTGTTCCTGAACTTTAAGAAGTAGGATAAGTTCAAGTTCATTTAATTTTCCTTGCCATAGTTGTAGATGCCTTCAGATGCATTTGTAATACAACAACAATAGACATACAGAAAGAGGCAATGACATTGGATTCATACGAACCAGCGCATGTGGTTCAAAACAGGTGCTAATTGATAAAGAGCATGGACTGCCACTTAATTAGAGGTTATTCAAAATGGACCTCAAAAAACCAGTTAGCATAAACAGTGAGTTTAGTGCAACAATCATCCAACTCATCCAAAAGGACAAGAAGTTGGCCCAGTTAAGTTTTGCAACTACATAGCTTTATGGAGAATATTGTCATCTTACGTAATTTCTGCGCAATTGTGGCAGCCTCAGCAACACGGCTGTCATCTGAAAACAAAGGCGAAAGTTCCATTAAATCGCCTGGACTTCCATTGAACTCCATCAAGTACTGCAGGTGTTCAAATAGCAAGATGTTAGCATGTTTTAACCAAGGAAAACCTACTAACTAATTTCACCAACATACCTTTATGAGCTCCATTGTTTGGCTGGCTGTGTCCCGCTGAGCATCTGCACTCTGATAAGAGCACAAATGAACCAATGATATAACAAAAAATATGTTAAGATAAAGTAAATACTTACCATCAGTTGCAAAATTTACCTGCAAATGGTCTCCAATTTTTGCAGCAGTCTGTCCAACACTTGAAATACGTGAATCCAACCTTGCAAAGCTATCGAACAACCCATCTACACCTTTTTCCAGCTGAGAAAAACACAATATCAGATTTGAACTCACATGTCACTTGTAGTATAGCAAGAATAAGAAAATTGTCTCAATTTCCATGTTCTTCTATAAATAGCATTGTATCAGCACTGGTACTCTTCCTATCCCACCCAAAAATTGATAGAAAGACTACGTCTCAAAGAAGAGCAACCAAAATTCTTTTCCCCGGGATTAATAATTACCATTATAATAAATTCTTGATCCAGCGTCTAAATAATTCAAAAGTTAAACATAAACACTCTAACTTACTTCAGCAAGTGTCTTACGATGCTTAGAATCTTGGACAGAAACATCCTTTCTTAGATTAGAAAGCTTTCCATCAACCTTCAAGCCAAACAAAGCCCCCATAAGAGAAAGACCAATCAATGAGCTCGAAGAGAATAGTATAGATCTCCTACCTGTTTTCGAAGATCAATTAACTCTCTACAAGAATCTCTAAACAAGGATAAGAGAGAATCTACTTCAGGAAATAAAGGTGAATGCCCTTGTGAAAATTTTCCAGCATCGGAAGGCACTCTATTATGTCCATTTGCTAAAACATCATTCCCGCCAATATTCCCATGCCCTTCTGCTGAATCTGCTTCTTCTTCTTGGAAAGATGGGAGCAGTTCATTCACTAAGTTGCCAAATAATGCATCAAACGAGAATTCGCCCTAGGAATTCAATTCAAATTTCAAATATTCATTTAGCTTTTACAGAATAACCAAATTAAAAAATATAATTAAAAACTTTTGTATCAATTTCTTTACCTTAAAGTCATCGACATCAAGAATCAGTGGAAGGGCGCCAACTGATGGAGATTTTGACACTCTATCACCATCTCTACTGTCTTTCATCTAATATTTCATATAATTGAGTTTAAATTCTATTCTATAAAACTATGCTGGATTATAATTGACATTGAAAATCTTCATATATAAAAGAGAGATACACAGACCAAGTTTTAACAATCCAAGTAAAATGATTCTATGAATATCATTTTTTTGCATTTCAATAACCCTAAGAAGCAATAAAATACAAAATTCTAATTCAATTAAGCTTACTTATTATCTAACCCTCACTCTCAATTACAGCTCAATCAGTACTAAGTAGTGGAAGGGCGCCAACTGCTGTAGATTTGGACATTCTATCGCCGTCTTTACTGTCTTTCATCTAATATTTCATGTAATCGAGTTTATATGCTATTCTATAAAACTTCTGCTGGATTTAGTTCAAATGCTATTCTATACAACTTATGCTGGATTATAATTAACATTTAAAGTCATCATTTATAAAAGAGAAATATACACAGCCAAGTTTTAACAGTCCAAATTATAAAAAATGATTCTACGGATATCATTTCTTAGCATCTCAATAACCGTAAAGAAGCAATAAAACACAATATTCTAATTCAATTAAGCTTACTAATTACCTAACCCTCACTTTCAATTACAGCTCAAATCAGTAATAAAATAGATCAATCAATCAAAAATACCGACGGAATTACTATAACATCAGTCCATTAAAACAAAAATTCAGCTAAATTACACCGAACAATAACAAAATCACGAATCTACGGAATAAAAATGAGAACATAATGCAGCGAGCTATGAAAACGAGAGGGGCAAAATTGTGAAAATGCCTACCTCAGTATTGATTCGATGAGCAGGAGATGCTGTTAATGGCAATAACTATGATAGTTTGGTTTTGTGTATTTTGCGGTTCGTTGTGGTTTTGGGTAGATCGAGCTGTGAATGAGAAGGAAAAATAGAGAACAAAACAGACTGTTCTTCAACGAAAACTACAATGACGAATTTTTTATTGATTGACGGAGTTACGATTTTGGTCTCTCGGCGCTGTAGAAATGGAGGGTGTCGGGTTGGGTAATTTTGGAATTGCGTAATTTTGTTTTGTATCGAATCAAATTAAAAGCTCAACATTCTTTCATGCACTTATTTGTTAATGACAATGTTATCATCCAGCATAAATAACAAGAACAACTTTTCTTTAAAAAAAAAAGGAATATTAGTTAATCCATCTTTTTAATTGTTTGTATTGTAATATTTGAGGTGGTAATTAAAAAGTTTATATATTTAACTATTATTTTTTTGATAATCCTTATAAAATATTAATATTATCGCGTAAGAAGAAATATAGAAAGTGATATAAATAAGAGGATTATGTATTATTATTATTTTAAATAATAATATTTTAATATTTAACTTTAGCATAGGACTTCCTTTAAAAAAAACTTTAGGATAGGACTGACTAATAGGATAAATTTCAATATTGTTTTACTTAAATTTAGAGGATGCCAAAATGTATTATGACACTGTAATTTCATCCGCTAACACATGAATTTTAGCAAATTCGGATTGAAGTCTAACGAGTTCGTATTCAAAATGTAATGTATTCATCCGTTACACACAATAAATAAGTCGTGTTATGAGTTGACTTCCTAATCCGTCTAAACCGTTTACAAATTATACTATTTGTAAATATATTAAAATAAAAGCTTATTAATCAAAAAAATCATTCACCTTTTAGCTCCTTTTCAATTTCACCACGACGTTGCAATTTCATTAATTGTACCGAAATTCACACCTTTGTATTTCAATTCCACCTTCAAGTAGTAAATTCATATTTTTTTTCATTCAGAAAAGTTCAAACAAGTCATTCGTATTTTTTTCAGTGTAAAAGAATTCAAATAGGTGTTTTATAAAGATTTTTATGATTTTTTTTCTTCCAAAAAAACAAGTCCAATTTAATTTTGAGAGTGGTATCGAAGTCCAAAAGTATAAATTTGTGTGCAATTGACGAAAGTGGTAGGGTGAAATTGAAAAGAGCTTAAAAGGTTGATAGTGTTTTTACCATGACGCCAAAAATAAACGGCTATATTTCTACAAAACACAAAACTAAAATTATTAAATAAAAACAAATAAAATATAATTATATTAGTATATGAATCAAATGAATTATATTAAATTTTATTATTTGAATAAATCGATAAATTTATATTTATATTTTTTATGCTTTAAATAGTTTTATATGTCAAGTTAGTTGTGCTAATCGTATTAATTGTATTATTTGTTTACCTCATTCGTTTGTTTTAACATGTTAATCATATCGTGTCGTGTTTTCATTAAAACAGTCGTGTAGTGTTAGAGTTAAAAGTAATAAACTAATTTTTCAAGTTTTAAAGTCCGTGCCGTAATTAGAAAACACGTTGAAGCTCATAATTATTTGAATCCCCGTAAAAATAGCAATTAAGCCTTTAAAATTAGACTTAATTACAAATAACACGGGCTTAGCTCAAAATATCCTCAATACTACGACTGTTGTTTTCAGTTTAGATAATTACGATTTCATCTTTTCCTTTTTGATTTCTATATTTTTTATTTTTGATAAATACGATATATTTTTCAATTACAATCACAACCACATTAAACCCTAACCTTACATGTCAATTCTCTACCTTTTCTCCTTTTTTCCACCGCAATTCATCTTCATCTTACTAAAACACTCTCGTCATCTCCGATCAGCGGTTTAAAGAGATCAACATAGCTCACTTTTTCACTACTATTTTCTGTTTGCTACTAGTATTTCTCGTCTTTTTTTCATCGCCGCCAACCTCAAGTTCGCCGCCGTCGCAAGCCCTCCGCCATCGTACACCATCGCACATCATTTGGTTGTTCCATTAAAAATAAGATTTGATGTTTATTTTTTTAAATTTGGAGTTATTTGGATGAATCTGAGTGTTGGTTAATCCATTTCTTATTTTTTCGTTTGTGAACGACGGTGGTGATATGGTGGTGGTTCGATTTTTTGGTGCTGCACATCCTGTTCTCTAGGTGTTTGAAGAAATGCTTATGAGAATATCTCTTGATGTCTGTAATATTGGGTGTTGGGTAACCAATGGTTAATATTGGGTAAACCGTTGGTTAACTTGTAATAAAATTTATTTTGAATATATCATTGATAAAATCGTTAGTAAATTGTTGTTGAATTTTATTTTTGTTGCTAGTTAACTGATGGTGTACTAATGGTACACCAATAACTTTGTTTTTTAGTACACTGTTAGTAGACGTTGGGTTAACCGTTGGTAAATTTGAATTGTGTATTTTAACCAAACTATACTTTTTAAAAAACTAGTTTCGCATTACGTGCTATGCACGTGGCTCGTAATGTACATATTAGTAAATTTATTATAATTATATCAATTTTTTATTTATAACTAATATTAAATTAGTTAAAAAATTTTGTAAAAGTAAATATAATATATTTAGTATTAAAATTTTTTCATAATGAATTTATTCTTTTTTTGGTTTTATAATAACCATAATTGAAGAATTAACTTAATTTTATTAATAATATATTTAAAAATAATAAGATAGAAATTTAAATAATAATATATTGACCAAATATAGTATTTTAATTTTGTAGTTAAATCAAACTAAAAGATAGGTATTCCTACTAATTTGGAGATAATTTAGTTATTTTTCATATACTAGCTAAAAACTAAATTGGAGATAATTTAGCTACCTATTCTAATTAGGATTAGGATTTTAATTACAATAGTGATTAATTAAATAACTAATTAGTTAATAATTATAAGACCTTTATTTAATACAAAACTGAAAAAGGATTATTCAGTAAATTTGCCTGTCCCCTCCATCCGTGCTTTTATATATAGTATAGATAGATAGATAGATAGTAAATTTGTTTTTTAGAATACCGTTAGTGAACTGCGAGTAAATCGTTGATAAACTTATAGTTAATTATTTTTTAGTACATCGTTAATAATTTTTATTAGTAAACTTGAATCATGCATATAAAACATAAATTGTTTTCTAATATACCGTTTGGTAACTTGTTAGTATACAATTGATTAACCAGAATCATATTTTTGAAATTTAAAAAATATTTTTGAGGATAACAAAAGTCATTTTTTTTTTAAAATGTAAATTATATTTTTCAAAAATAAATTTTGAGGTAGTATTTTTGAGAATATTTTATCGTTTTTTGGTATTTGACAAAAATACCTCTTAAAATTAGATAGTAAGTCTTCAAATAGACCAATCCATTCAATCGATTCACTAAGATTTGTTTTTTATTAATGACTTAGAGATAATTAATTATTATATTTCAGCAATATAATCAATTCCTGTTTATATTTAAAATAATGTTAATTTTTAATTAATTTAATTTGTTGAAGATGTAGATACATAGTTAAATTTTCATGAAAAAATGTTTGTACTTTTAAATTTTAATTCGGTGGAACTCAATCCTTCAATTTTTATAAAATTAACACAAATCAGTTCTTCAAACTACTTTTATTTATTTTGTTGTTGGATAAGGGGTTTATTTGTACCCAATATATAACTTAAGGATCCAGTTGAACATAATTAAAATTTAAAGTATAAATATTATTTCATCAAAAGTTGAAGGATGCATCTACATTTTATGCCTTTTTTTTTGTTAATTTTGAAAGTTATCCATTTTCATGGTAACAAAATTCAATAAAAACAAATTCTGGGTGCATGATATTGCCCAAAATCTCTTGCGGTCACGCCATTGATGATCCCACAAAAGGAACACAGCACCGCTGGTCCGCTACTATGCTCTCCGTCATCCACAGAATGTAGATGTATTGTGTCCATTTCATTTTGTTTTTTAAAATTTTTCGTGCTGTGTTTGGGGAGAAAATCGTAAATTTCAGCACAAATAGCTCAACGATACAATTACACGTGAATTGCACGTGATTAAACGAACACGTGGCACGAATTAGTGATCTCTCTAAATTTCGAAGGTTTCCATTTTCCCGCTATAACGAATTTTATCTGCTTCAATTTGCGCTCTCATTTCTCCATTAACTAAAGAATCAGTGATGCAAAGCAGAGGCCAAAACGACAGGCCACTCAAACAAGAACCGAAAAAACGACAAGAAAAACGATGGTCACAAATGCAAGTTCATTTGCGAAGACCATATGCTCAATATGCTACGAAGATCTCAAGCCAATCGTTGAAGATCTCCAAGGCATCTCTGTTTGCGGCCACGTGTTTCACGAGCTCTGGTACATAATAATTTCTGTTTCGTTTAATTTACTTTCTAATTCAAGATTAATAATCTAATTTGTGTTTTTGAAACCCTAGTTTGCAGCAATGGTTCGAGTACTGTTCAAATTCAAAGAAGTGCACCTGTCCCGTGTGCAAGCAGAGCTGCACAGGAAGCGATGTGATGCGGCTTTATTTTCAATCCCTAGGGGATCAAAACGAGTCTCTGTTGTCCCAGAAGGTAACCGAGTTCAGGGACGATCCTGAGCTTTTGCGCGGCGAGGTTAAGAGATTGGAGATTAAAGTGACAGGTCTCAGTACGAATTTGGAGAGTCATGAAAAGGAACTTAAACAGCTTAATGAGGAGGTGAAGAAAATTATTTCTTTGATTTTAACTTCATATAGTATAACTTAAGTATTGGTTTACTAGACTTTTTTTGTTTGTGTATTTCAGTTGTATTGCTGTAAGGACCAATTGAAAAAAGAAGTGATATTGAAAAATGATGCAATTGAACAAAAATCCACATTTCAGCGGCTGCTTTGTTCAAAATTCGAGGTGTGTTATTCTTCTATTGTAGTTGTTCAAATCTTAGTTTCTGGTTTTCCTTGCGGTGAATTGGTGTGTTAGGAGTGTTTTATCGTAAAGTTTGGTTGATTTAATTGTAGGAGCTTGATGCTGTGAAGTTAGACTGCTCGAAATTGCAGGAGAGGAACATGGCATTGGCCAAAGAGCTTGCAGCTTTGAAATTGTAAGTGAACTTGTGTTTGCTTATCATATTCTTGCTATGATTTCTGGTTACTAATGTGGTATAAATTATAATGGTTTATGTTCAGAGTATCAGATTTGAACCTGGGAGAGGATGAAATTCTGAAGTTTGCATCTTTTGGAAATGAAGCCAATAATAAAGATACCATAGACATTCTAAGGAATTCATTGGTTATCCGAAATAAGTAAGTTGTCCATCTATCCAATTATTTCGGCATTGTTTCGAGGAAATAGAAAATTGTTTGATTCTTTGGCTCTTACATGAAATTTTATTAGTTTATATACAACTTACAAAAAAAAAAGCGAGCAATATTTAGTTTTCCTTTTGGCTTCTCGTAGTAGCAACTTTGTTTTTGCTTGTATCTGTTGATGGATAAAGACTTGTCACTGCTCCTTCTATATGATAATTGCTTATTATGCAACTTTTCAGGATTTTCCATTGATTCTTTCACTAATTTAGCTATTTGTATGTCTCTTATTTATTGCGTTTTGCTTTCGATGAAATCCATACTTGCTAATCTTTTTATAGGAGTTACAAAGAATTAATGGCCAAATGTAATCAACATGGAAGAGGGGAAGCACGTTATTGTAAAAAGCTTGAGAAGGCAAAAGAAAAGATAAGCAAACTGAAGGTAAATCTCTGAGAACTTTGTTCAAGTATCTCTAGGAAATGTCATTAGGAGAAACATTATTTCTTTCATCTTTGTGGCACACAAAATAATTTTTATATGAACCAACTGTATCTTTTTAGACGAAGATCCAAGAACTTGAGATGATTGTGGAAGTAAAAGAGAATGAAGCTTTGAGGGCTTTAAAAGTCTCAAAAAAGATTCACCGCAAGGAGGTTAATTTGAATGGTATTGATGGCAACTCAAATGCTTCCCCCAGTGCTCATTTTCCTTCAGAAGTTAAAAAGCATCCTCAATCTGTTGTCAAATTAGATCATAAAGCAAACTTTAACAGTAATCAAGGAAACTATAAAATTACTAGTGATATGAGTGCCAATTCCACCAAAGAATGGACAAGTACTGTAGCTCCTAATAAGGAGAGATATACTTCCATTATAATGGAAGAGGAACTTCCTGCAGTACGGAGATTATCAGATGAATCAAAGCTAACAATTAGTGGAGATCTAAAGTCTGCTCCAGGCAAATCAGAATCTGTTTCTGACTTTGGCAACAATGTCAAAGTAGATGGGATAGCTGAGGCAGGTATGCATTTTGGTTCAAGTCGTTTTAATAATGATAAAGGCAACACATTGGCTGCTTCAACTGATGATGAAGTCATATTGATTCTTGATGACGAAAGAGATGTTCAGCCCGTGCTGAACATACGGAAAGAATTCCCATCCACATCGTCACTCTCCAGACCAGGTATCTCACTAATGGAGTAATGGTGCAATTTGAGTTCGACTTCATTTGTTTTGTATAGGTTGAACTATGTGCTTTGAAGTTTGCTTGTGTGGCATTTGTTGGTCTCTGCTTATTTTTGCTTTCGTTAAGAATTCTCATCTGTTCTCTTTATTCACTTTACTGTAATCGATTGGCAGGGGATATATGCTTTTCCAGTGGATTGCTGGGACCTGATGGAACAAATCGGTACTTGGGGAAGTGGTGTAAACGTAGTCAAAGTAATGAACCAACATCCTTACAATGTATAAGTGCGAATAAGGGTGATCTAATTGCAGTTGGATCTGACGGGAGAGGTGGTAGAATTAAAGTACTGAGGTCCTTAAATGAATCTTCATTGGTGGGTGTATGCTGATGGTTTCTTTATTTAGCTTTTTTTATTTTGATTTTTTCTTGTGCATTAAACATCTTTGCTATTTGCATTAGTTGCTACTCAGTCCTGTTAGAGTGTCTTTCAATTTTTATAATTGATCTAACGTGCAGTAAACTGAATCTTTTTCAGTGTTGTTATGTGGCCTAAGGAGTATCATTATGTTGTCCATCTTGGATCTAATTTGTGTAAATTACAGTCAACTGTTAGTAGACTAGTTGCATGAAGTACATTCAACTTCTTTTGCAGGATTTTAAGGAAAGTTCTCCAGCTGCAAAGAGGAGCAAGTATGGAGCCAAAGCAAGCAATTCACAGTCTCAAGGTTGTTTGCAAATGGAACACTTCTTTGGGAGGGCTACTAAGTAATGAAAGGTGTGTATTTCTCAGCTGTAGTTTATTGTGGCTGAGAAGAATAAACATCTGACTAATCTTTGTATATTTGGAAGAAACACAAGAAGCAAATAGTCAATTTTGATTTACATTATCCTATGCCCTCTCGATTATATTTTGTTTTGGTAAAAGTAGGGGACTCATTCTTTTCAATTGACTTCCGATGATAAACTTATGTGTAAACAGAAATGGCATACTGTTCCGACTACTGATTCTTTTCTATTGACTTTAACATTATTTGGAACTCATTCTTTTCTAATTACTTTTAAATAGTCTTTTACATTACTTAGAACTCATTCATTTCTATTGACTTTTGATAAATTTATGCGTAAACAGAAATGTCATACTATTCCGACTACTGATTGCTTGTTCAAAGCCTGTCTTGTTTTGTTTTGATGTATACAATATTTATTACTTTTTTTTATTAATCGAGCGGTGGTTGGCCTACCAGCTCACATGTGACCATGCTGGTTGCTTTGCACACACCGCTCAGCTGCATGCTGGCTCATCGACAGGCCTGGTTGCTCCTACTGGTTGGCCCTACCTGAACAATTGATCAGGCAGTGAGGGTCTTCCTTCATATGTTTAACGTCTCATCGGCTTTTGAGACCACACACTCGCACAACGGTGGTTGGATATTTTGACTAAATTTAAGCAGTCAGCTCTTACGGAAATAGCAAAGAATGTGACAATAGTTAAACATTTATTCTTTTAATTATTATTTTTTATAGTATTCATACAGAGGCATGAACAAGTCTGAGCAAAAGGCCATGTGCGTTTCTTCTTGTATTGGTGCATTAACAACAAATTATATGAGCATGTTGGTTGCTGTTGAAAAGTTCTTACGAGTTGGTGAGGCTTCATCGTTTGAAATCAAGGTATGTATTTAATAGAATTAATTAACATATGTGAGTGTGATGTTGATTTTTCATGATTCTGACGAGAGTGAAATAAAATTAGAAAAATGGAATAGTTTTGCGAGAGAAGAAGCAAGGCAAAAATGTCTACTAACAGCCCCAACAGGCTGCAATACCAAACAACAAAAGATAATGCTACTTAGAAAAGTAACAAAGACTTTTTGGGGAGGAAAAATTATTTAGTACTACATTTTTAGGTGTTGAATTATGAATGAACGTGCCTTTGAAAGTGCATAATCGAGGAAATTGCCTGCTCTTGAAGGAGATGGCTTATGGCTTGAGGTTCAAGAACTGGAAAAAGAAAACAACTTCTAGAGTTACCAGAGCATTCAACACTTCTAATGGTTGCCCTGCCCCTACTTTAATTCTACCTTTTTATTTTAATTTAAGAAACAGTGTATATTCAAATTTTATAAAACAGTCTATAAATCAATTTCAACTTGAACTCATCTTAATTACCTTAAATAAGCTAGGGTGGTTCAAAGAAGTATCCTATTTGCATTTTTTCTTTAAAATACAAAAAATCAGTTATCAAAATACTGAAATTTCAACTTAATTAAAACATCATTTTTAGGTTGAAATCACTAGAACGAATTTCTAGCTAAAAAGTTTTAGTAGAATTTACTAGAATATCAAGTGAATATGGTTCATGATTATTTTGGGATTGTGATTTTGCAATTAATTGAAGCAATTTGCGCTAAAAATGAAATGTTTATATCTTTTTTTTTACATAGTTGAAAAGGAAAAACGCTTGTGGGGGGATTTTGAATCCACAACTTAACAGTTTGCTGTCTAGATGTTAATATCTTAACTTTTTAATTATCATGCAATATTGGCTATGATAGTCTACTAGCTAAATTATTAGTTTATCATAAGAAATTATCAGATCAATTATATATAAAATTATTATTTTTATATTAAACTGTAATTTTATCAATGTCTTTTAAAATTTATCAATTTCATTTATCATCATCTATTTTCTTGCAATTATATTACCGTTCTCACTTTTATTTTATTAATCAATTATACTTTTTTATAATTTTATTAATTACTTGGGGCATTTGACCACATTATCTTTTGATCGTCACGTTAGATATAAATTGCAAGTTTTCAAACGGTGCTATGATTGCAGAACAATTAAAAGATGGGAAATGAAATTGACAATATTAAAGATTGTGATAGAGTTATAATTTAATATAATGGAGGTGATTTTATATTTACTTAAATCAAAATATTTTTGATGTCTATATAACAGATTTTTTAAAGCTTATTCTGTATCCATTTTTTTTTTGACAAAGATATAATTTAACTAGATCTAGTGTTGAAGGGTGTAGATGATATGGTGATTGAGTCAGACGCAATGAATGTGATTTTAGAGCTTCGTAATCCTGACTTAGTCGAGAAGGATATGCTGTTAGTTGATTGTTTGGTCCTAACTAGGCAGTTTCATAATGTTTCTTTTGCTTTCATGAGGCGATTTGCGAATCAGGCTGCACATTTGTTAGCGCAAAATGCCCGGTACTTGTCAGGTCATCAGGAGTGATTTTGTCACTTTCCTGAGTTTCGCACAAATGTAATTGCCTCTGATTTGATTCAATGAAATCATTTTTACCATAAAAAAAAACTAGATCTAGTGTTAAATGTACGATTTTGAGTTAATTCATTCGAATTAACAGGTTGCATTGAGTTTTGGATCAAACTTAAAACTTTATAAATGCATATAAAAAGTCTAACCACTAGGACTAATTTCACCAGTCAAAATGTTTAGTTCACATCTATCAAATTTTGCACGCAATTGGCATTCGGATTTGATAAATCTCTACCCAGATTTTCTGCAATCCTCAAGAAATGGGCAAAAAATTGGAAGAACAAGTAGACACGTGTTGGACAAAGATGAATTGGATTTGAAAGCAAAGATTTGGGTTTGATTGAACACTAATTAATGCAAGACAGCCAAACAAAAATAACAATAGGACCCAGAAGATTTTTTGTTAATTAAATACGAAAGAAAACAAAAGTCAACAGATATTTTTACAGTTGACTAATTGACACATGTCTTCCCTTCTCTGTTTCTATTGGCCCATTCTACAGAAATGCCTCACAGCTGAACTCAAAGAAAGAAAAGAAAAATGAGAACCGCCTCATGATGTCTTCAGTTACAACCTAAACTTTAATTAATGCTTAATTTGTTTGACTATGTATGAACTTTATAGGTTGATATTAAATATTATATTTGCACTAATACTCAATCAGGCCTGACGTTGGGAATTTCTTAAAAATAGAGATACAATAGTTTATACTGAATCGAGAAAGATTACGTTTTCGATCGTCGGAAACGAAAACTTAAAAGTAAACTAAAAACTAAATTCGGACCGAAAACAATTTTAAATTTGCCACGGCCTGTGTGTAACGGTCATATAGCGTAACACTAGCAATGCAAAACATAAAAATACCTAGTACACTATTGATGTATATTTATACTAGCTAGAGTGTGTATATATACGCATGCCGACAGAAATAAATAAATCATGTTCAACTGTCTTATACTGCACTGGTAAGAACATCTGGAGAAGTCAAAATATATATCCTAAAATTTGTGGTCAAGCCCATTGTCTCTTTGTAACACATTTATTTGATTGTTAGGTAAGGAAAATATTGATGAGATCGGATTTTTAAGAATCACATTCATATAAAATGCATTATTATTTAATTATAAAATAAATTTATGTGTATGTATATTCAAATTAAATAAAAAATATGCATGTTAACTATTTTTTATTTTCTATTCATAAATTTGTCATCTTAGACAGTGATAGAGTTATATGGGATTGCATGGAGATAAGATCAAAATTATTCCTGTTAATTACGACTACTACAAATATATAGGTAGATTAATTATTAAAAAAAGGTGAACTGAGAATTTAATCAAGTCCTATATGAACATGTAGATATAGATAATGCAATCTCACCAACCTATAAAGTTACATATAGAACTTGTCAACCAAGTAAACTAAAAAGGAAATTTGCCTTATTTGATTTATATACTGCCAACTAATTAAGGGTCTGCTTGCTCAATATCAGCAATCGAAATAAATACTAAAAATAAGAAAATTAATTAATACTTTTTCTATATTTTAATAGAAAATTTACCTTTGTACATTGTTTAAAAAAATTTAATAACTTATTTTTTTTTTGGTACAGGGTTCATAAGGTTTCCTGAACGGGTCTCAACTATGAGACAACACCTTTAAACCTTCCACATTCAAACTAATCCCCACTCGAGCCGTGTAGGTCCCTTGCGGGAGGCAAACTCTGACCCCAAATTTTAAACGGCTGCATACATGAGTACGGTTCGAACCCGCGACCTCACTTAAGATTGAAGAGCGCCTTATCAACTCATCTATGCCTTGAGGTTTATTTTTATATCTTTAGATTATAATGATTTCTTTTAAAAAACCCTTTAAATCGCATAATTGAAGAGGACAAAAAAATTATTAAAATTAAAAATAAAATAAGAATTGATAAATAGGAAATGAAAATAAAAATTAAAGAATAATAAGAATGACATTATTTTAACATAAAAAAAATGAAAATGTGTAATTTCACTAATAAAAAATTGACAAAATATTCTTATATACCGACAATCATCGCTTGTTTGTCAAATATATCATAAGTTTAAAATCATACTAGTTTGATTTTTATTTATTTGATATATGCGGAGTATACCACAATGGAGTATTAAAACATCACTATTGTATGATGATTTTTAATATTATTTAAAGATTTAAAACATGCACCAAAGAAACTCTGGGCATACTTAATAATACATATTAAATAAATGATGGATCAAACTGTCATGATTTTAATATCATGGTAAATTTGACAAACAGACCGTTGCGATCGGTTGAGAATATTTTGCCTAAAAAAAATTCATTCTCATTTTCAAATAGTTTTAAATATTACCATCTTTGTCTTTCAAAATGAAAAAAGTTTTCGTTTAAAAATAAGTTATATAAATTTATTAGTGATTGTTTACACCGGCCCAAATAATTACCGGACCGAGCTTCATGTGGGCTTATCAGGGATTAAGGCCCAACGGAAAGCCTTTTTATTATTGCTTTTTCTATTTTATTAGGAGTTTGTAGCTCGATAGGAGTAATTTGCTTTCAGAGTTTTAGTCCTAGTTAAATTAGGAGTCTTAGTTATGAGGAGCTATAAATAGCTCAGAGCTTTATTATTTTTGTAACAACAAATCAATTAATCAAAAACCAAGCCCAGTGCTTTTTATCCCGCAATCTCCGGATTGTTTTAATTTAGGAGTAGTTTTCGGTATTAATCTCGCCTGAGTCCGTGACTCCCAGATTATTATCTTTTAGATCACGTGGTTAAGTGTCTTTAACCAAACAAGCCCTGTGAATATCTGCATAGGTTCGTTAAAGTATCAAACCTCAAACCGATCCCGATTATAAATTCAAAGATTCGAGTCCGGAATATTTCCAGGCGAACATCTTTTGGCGACTCCACTGGGAAACAGTTTATGGTTAGCACAAAAACGGACTTTAAAGACGATTCCAGGCACGCTCGGTCTATACGCCGACAACAACGGAAGGAAGGTGACACAGTAGACGAATCAGATTCGGATAGAGCAGAAACCATGGCCAAGGACAAACAGGTGAACCAATCAAGCAAGGCGCCGAATACAACGGACGCCGAGGGGAGCCTACCTAAGGACAAGGTCGACGACGCGACCGATGACATGATAGACTACTCACGCCAGCTTCCTCCCTCTCGCCCTTCTTTATCACAGGCCGACTTCTCGGCCATGAGGGGCGAAATAGCGCAAGAGAACAAGCAAATGTTCGACGGTGCTATGCATCAGATGTCCGAAGTAATGAGGAACATCATGGCCGACCAAACGTCGGTCCAGAGGCAGATCCAAGGGAACTTAGATGGCCTCAACAAGGCAATGGAGAACCTAGGGCGATTATTCTCTGGGCAATCCGCGGCCGATCAAGGGTACAGAAGGGCCGAACAGAACCAAACACCGAGCCGTTTTGGTCAACCAGGTGGTTCGGCCGAACAACAACCCAACAAGATGGGGTATACATATGGTTCTGTTAAGCTCTTAACAAGGAACGAGGCCGAGTTCTCAGGAAGGGCCGATCATCCGGGAGCAAGCTCGTCCAACCCACAAGGCGAGGCTAGACCACAAGGGGAAGCTACTGGAGCCAACACCCAGGAGCCCAACACGGGCGAACGATCGTACTCCGAGGGGGGCGATCCAAGTATATACAATCAAGGGCAACTCGTGGACATGCTAGAAAGGCTCGGGGTGGACCTTCGACCTATGCCTCGCCCATCGTACATGAAACCGTATCCAGACTGGATCGACAAGTTATATCCTTTCCCAAGGGGGTATAAAGTGCCAGAGTTCAGCTTGTTTTCAGGCGAGGAGAAGGGCCAATCGACGGTTGAACATGTCGCCCGATTTTCAGCCCAGTGCGGCGAAGCAGCCGCTCACGATTTCTGGAAGCTCCGGCTTTTCGCCAGCTCTTTGACGAAAATGGCGTTCACGTGGTACTCTAGATTGTCGCCCAATTCGGTGGACACATGGAAGGATCTCGAGATCCTCTTCCATGAGGAGTTTTACAGAGCACCACCTGATGTCACCCTAGCTGACCTCGCCCGAATCTCCCAGCTACCGAGTGAGTCGGCAGAAAAGTATATCGGCCGATTTAGAAATCTCAGGACTAGGTGCTCCACCAAAATGTCAGAGGCCGATTGCGTACCTATGGTGGTAAGAGGGATGAGTTTCGCCATGAGGGAACACTTCGAGGGCCACAGGTTTCGTGACTTGTTCGAGCTAACGAACAGGGTGACGAGCTACGAAAGACTCCTCCAGGAAAAAGAACAGAGGAGAGGCGCATCTAAAGGGACCTATTACAAAGACCAGCTTGACGTGGCCTTGGTGTCCGATAGCGAGGATAGTGGTTCCGAGGATGAAGTCAACATGGCCGAATTTTTGGGAACGAAACCCCTGGAATGTTCGGCCTTGCGAAAGCCTGGCTTTGTTAAAAGGAATAAGACCGCGGTGGTACAAAAAGAGTATTCATTCGACTTGACTAAGGCCGACGACATATTCGATGCCCTGTTGAAGGATGGGCAGATTGCCCTAAGCGAAGGACATACGATTCCACCGTCGGAAGAGCTAGTCGGTAAGGATTATTGCAAGTACCATAATTCCTGGAGGCACAGTACGAACAACTGCGTAAACTTCAGAAACGTGGTTCAGAAGGCGATTAACGAAGGGAAACTTTTGTTCCCAACAAAGAAAGAGGCCGATGCCAAATACGTGTCTATTAACACAGTTCGGCCTCACTTTGATAGCTACCTGGAGCAAGGGCAGATACGGAGCAAGTGGAATCCAAGAAGACCCAAGCCGAGAGTAGAGACCGATGGTTCTAAGTGGCGAGGAGAAAAAAGGCAACCTCAACAACAGAAGAGGAAGCGATATAACTCGCCTACTGCGGACATGACGTGCCCATCATGCAGTACGTGTTTTAAAGTCAAGGGAAGCGATAACACGAGGAAGCATCCCAAGACCTTTAAACCAAAATCGCCCACAGAACAGTGGCAGAGGCATGAGCCACAACGGAGGCCTGCCACTAATGTATTCAAGAGGATATTTCGGCCAACGGAGGAGACCCCTCGTATGACGAAAACCCAGAAGAGGCGAATGCAAAGGCTGCGACAAGAGTCGCGGGCGAATCACGGGGCAGATTCGGTTCCCAGGGAGCAGCACGGGAGTAGGCCAATAACCGAGAGACTGGGGGCAAGGAACCAGGCCTACGCGGACACCAAATCACCTGATAGGCGAAATGCCAAGGTAAGGAAGGTATGGATACCGAAGATCGAAAAACAAGCGGCCGATGTGTCTGCTGCGGCAGCAGTTCACAAGGATGATGAAAATTCCAACGGCCGATCGTCCTACAAGGACGTACTGGTATCGCACCACGATGGCCAGCTTAAAGCAAGATTGCCCAGAGACCGCGAGGTCGTCGTTTCGCACAAGAAAGGCATGTTGAAAGCCTGGGTCCCGGTGGTAAGGGACGAATACGGAGTGAAAGTGGTTACGCTTCCCAACTCGTACAGAAGTAAACCAGGGCAGAAGGCAACGTTGGAAGGTGATGTAATCGTACCAGAAGGAGATAGCGCCGATGATACCGCGGTAGTATCCCTCAGTAAACCTCCAACAAGGATGACAAGGCATATTCGGCCGCTGTACATCAAGGCCGATCTAAACGTGGTGTCGATTAACAGAGTCCTCATCGACAACGGGGCTGGTGTCAACATACTACCGGCGAAAATGCTCAAGAAATTGGGCATAACTCGGGATCAGCTTGACCCAACCGACGTTTACATGACTGACTTCGCAGGGGGCGAGACGCCGGCCGAGGGGTACATTACCCTCAGAATCAAGGTAGGGCGAGTAGAAACCGAAGAAGGGTTTTTCGTGGTCAACGCCCGGAGCAACTACAACATTTTGCTCGGCCGCGATTGGATACACTCCAACATGTGTATACCCTCAACTATGCATCAGATGCTCTTCATATGGCGAGATGACGGCGAGGCCGAAGTTGTGCAGGGTGACCCCAACCCCTTCGGCGAGGACCACAACGTGCTCGAAGCACGTTTGTACGATGAAGAGGTGCGCAACATACAATCCCTTAGTTCGAAAGGGGAAACGAGCGTTCCTCGCTTGCTTGTTAACTCGGATCGGCCGGTATCAGTGACCCTCGGGGGCAAAGGCCGATCCACCATCCTCAAAGATTCAAAATGATAGCACGCCATAAAGAATTGAGGGAGAAGATTAGACAGTTAACCTCGCTGTATGATATTGTTTCGGCCGAATGCATCTACGAGGACCAGGAGCAGGACCCAACAGGATCGCTACGGATCGGGGACATACGATTGGCAACCGGGAAGTTAGAAGATGATCCCGCCCAAGTACAGGACGATCTCCTCGAAATCAATCTGGGGACAGATGAATCGCCCAAACCCATATACATCAACGCAGGACTGGACGAAGGATTCAGAGAGCAACTGATCGACTTACTCATTGAGTTCCGCGATTGTTTTGCCTGGTCGTACGAAGAAATGCCGGGCCTTGATCCTGATATCGCCGAACATAAGCTTCCATTAAAGAACGGATTTCGGCCATTTCGGCAACCTCCCCGGCGAATGTCCAGGGAAGTGGATACTCTCATACAAGAAGAGATTAAGCGGCTGGAAGATGCCAAGTTTATTCGGGAAGCCCAATACACCGAATGGCTCTCTAACATCGTACCAGTAATGAAGAAAAACGGGAAGCTACGAGTATGCGTTGATTTTCGGAACCTAAACCTGGCCACGCCCAAGGACGAATACCCAATGCCCGTGGCCGATATGCTGATTGATAGGGCAGCCGGACACACAATACTCAGTTTCCTCGACGCTCACTCTGGGTACAACCAAGTTCCAATCAGCAAAGAGGACATCTCCAAAACGGCTTTTAGATGTCCCGGGCCGATCGGGGCGTACGAGTGGGTCGTGATGCCCTTTGGCTTGAAAAACGCAGGGGCAACATATCAGAGGGCGATGAACAAGATGTTCAGAGGCCTTGAATGCCTTGAGGTCTACATCGACGACGTCGTAATCAAATCAAACACCGGCGAAAATCATTTGGCCGACCTCCGGAAAGGTTTCGAGCGTATACGACGTAATGGGTTAAAAATGAATCCTCTGAAATGCGCTTTCGGCGTTTCGGCTGGAAACTTCTTGGGTTTCTTGGTTCACCAGCGGGGAGTAGAAATAGATAAGAACAAAGCCAAGGCGATCATCAATGCTGAACCACCCAAAACCAAGAAGCAGCTCCAGAGGCTCATCGGCCAAATCAATTTTTTAAGAAGATTCATAGCAAACACAGCAGGCCGACTTCGCAGCTGGAGTGTTTTGCTGAGGGGAAGAGAGACCGATGAGTGGATATGGACGAACGAGCAACAGAGGGTGTTCGATGATTTGAAAGGATACTTGGCGAAACCTCCGGTAATGACCCCTCCAAAGCCGAATAAGCCGTTGTTGCTATACCTATCGGCTGCACACGAATCCCTAGGATGTATGCTCGCCCAAGAGGACGATGGGGTTGAGAGAGCAGTCTACTACTTAAGCCGAGGATTGACGGACACAGAGATTCGCTATACCGACATAGAAAAAATGTGTCTATGCCTGTACTTCACATGCTGCAAGCTGCGATACTATATGTTGCCGGTCGTAGTGTATGTATTATCCCAGACCGACATCATTAAGTATATCTTATCAAAGCCATACCTGAGGAATCGGATTGGAAAATGGGCGATTGCAATGTCCGAATTCACATTGGTGTACGTTTCTCAAAGAGCAGTAAAAGGACAAGTATTGGCAGACTTCTTGGCCGATCACCCTGGTATTACCCTCAAGGAAGAGACACCTGGTCAAGTAGACATCACGTCCTTCGACATCGCCGTGTGGGAAATGTGGTTCGACGGATCCAGGACAAGCCAGGGGGCAGGCGCGGGAGTACACATCGTCACACCCTTGGGGGGATCCTACCAGCTATCATTCAGACTCCAGTTCGAATGCACCAACAATCAAGCAGAATATGAGGCCCTCATATTCGGTTTTGAGATTTTGGCCGAGCTAGGGGCACGGGCGATCAGCGTGAAAGGAGATTCTTTGCTAGTCATTAAACAAGTGACAGGAGAATTTAAATGCGAGTCCGAGCTATTGGTAAGGTATTGCAACAAGGCGAAACACCTGATCGAAGGATTCCAAGACATGAGAATAGAATACACGGAGAGAGCCGACAACGGCGTTGCAAACGACCTAGCTCAGCACGGTAGCGGTTACAAGGTAAACCGAGAATTCGATGCCATAGAGAGGGAAACACCGAACCTCCACACCGGGGGCATCACGATCGACGAAAGACAGTTCTCAGTTTACCAGCTGGACGTCACCCAAGATTGGAGGGACGAGCTCCTGAAGTGGTTCGAAAAACCAGACGCCACAAATAGGAGGTTGAGGACTTTAGCCCTTAATTACGTGGTCTTAGCCGACGAGTTATATAAGAAGGGCTTTGAAGGGCTACTATTCAGATGCATCGGTCCGAAAGAGGCGATGCTCGCCATGGCCGAAGTACACGAAGGTATAGCAGGCGCCCACCAGGCGGGCCCCAGAATGAGGTGGCTCATCCATAAATACGGCTTTTATTGGCCGAAAATGGAACAAGATTGCATAAGATATGCCAAAGGATGCGAAGCCTGTCAGAAATTCGGCCCAATACAACACGTCCCGGCCGAAGACCTGCACTCCATCATCAAGCCTTGGCCATTTAGAGGATGGGCGGTCGACCTGATAGGGAAAGTATACCCCGGCTCGTCTGACGGTCATACTTTTGTGATTATCGCCACTTGTTACTTCACCAAGTGGGTCGAGGCTAAACCTTTGAAGTCGCCGACACAAGAAGCGGTGATCAAGTTTTTCAAAGAATACATCGTCCACCGACATGGCCTGCCCGAGTCTATAACCACAGATCAAGGGACGATGTTCACGGGGAGCGATATAAGTTGGTGGGCCTCCCAAATGGGGATAAAATTGTTACACTCAACACCGTACTACGCCCAGGCCAACGGACAGGCCGAAGCCACGAACAAAGCTATCAAGCTCATAGTTCAAAAGATGATTGAAGAAAACCCAAGGCAATGGCATGTGCTCCTGTCAGAAGCTGTTTGGGCGAATAGAACCAGCCAGAAGTCGGCTACCGGAACTTCACCCTTCAGACTGGTTTACGGCTACGATGCGATGTTGCCAATGGAGCTAACTGTCACGTCAACTCGCCGCAGATACCAAAGCGAGTTGTCCAAAGAAGAGTACTTTGACAAAATGGTGATAGATTCTCTGGACCTTGACGAAGAACGTTTAACGGCGTTAGATCACCTAGAAGCTCAGAAAAGAAGGGTCGAGAGAGCTTACAACAAACGGGTAAAACGAAAAGCTTTTTTCGTGGGCGATATAGTGTGGAAAGCAGTCTTGCCTATCGGCCACAAAGACACTCGGCTTGGCAAATGGAGCCCGAACTGGGAAGGACCCTTTGTCGTGGTCAACAAGTTAACAGGCGGTGCTTACTTGTTGGCAGATATTGATGGGGAAGAACACGACAGGGCGATCAACGGTCAGTTCCTAAAAAAATACGTTCCTAGCTGTTGGGAGGGCGTAGACCGTCGGTTATTTGGAGCCGACGAAGAGTAGTGCTGTTTGTAAACTTGCAAGCATCTTGGAATGTTACAATTATTGTTAATCGCCGATTATTTGATCATACCACTTAGGAATTCGGCGTGTTCGCACTGATTGAGTTTTTTCAACGGGTTCTCCGTTTTTCTCAACATGTAATTATTTTTAAATATAAACATTATTTCGAATCGGACTAACTATAGGCCGATAATGAAAATAATCAAACAAGATGCGAATATAAGATTAAACTTTCGGCTCTGTGGCCGAATAAACTTTAAAATTGCAGCAAAAGCAAGATACGGCCCCCAGGCCGATTAAAATGCAAACAGAAAGTGAAACTTTCGGCTACCTGGCCGATTAAAATACAAAACCGAAACATTGTCAAGTTGTAACAAGATACGGCCACAAGGCCGATCAAAAAGTATTAAGATTCAAAACTATTACAGAAATAAAACGATGTAAATTGTTCTGAACTTATAAAACTTCAAAAATGGCTGAATATGTCGCCCAGCTCGCTGCGAAGGGTGTTGAATTGGGTACGAGCTTCAGCTACCTTAGGCTTCAGGTTGGCAAGGCCCTGCTTCAGCTCACTTCGATTCTTCTTTACACCAACACCTTCAAGAAGGTCCTTGTCCATCAACACTTCGAGCTCGGCGATGGCTTTTTCCTCGTTTTCCAGCTCCAGCTTTAAGGCGGCGACTTTGGCCTTCAAATCCTTGGCGTTATCGCGGCGAGATTTAAGGGTTGAGACAGCCGATTTCACGTTCACCTTCAACCCTTCCAGCTTTTCCTTGGCAGCGTTCTCCTGGGCGATCAACTCATCATAGTTGGATTGTATAGTGGTCGATTCAGCATAGATCGCCCGGAAAGCTGGGAGCGACGCAGAGAGCTTGACCATTGCACCTCGAGCTTTCTCACTGAGAACTTCTGGAGGAGCATCGGCCAAAGCAGTTGCCGACTTCTGAAGCCGCTCGAGATCCTTGGGCGATTTGAAAAGAGTAGTTCCTTGGGACTTCAGTTCTGCAATGACGTCCAGATGATCGCCCCAGTTCTCGGTGGAACTGCTGGTCACTTCGCGCATCTCACTTTCTGGGAGGGGCGAATCGTCTTCGTCACTATCAGAATCCAGGAACGCCGCCGCCTTAGCTGCCACATCGTCCTGATCAGCGGGTGTGTCATCAGGGATCTGCCAAGTTTTGCCACAATAAAATATCAGCTGCGGATTTACTATCATAAAGACAAATAATCGATAAGGGCTACCTTAGTCTTTTGGGCATCAAGGCGCGCTGGTAAATTGGCCAGAGACGAACTCAGCGGCGATAGCAGCGTCGGCCGCGGTGAGAAAGCCAGCATCTGAGATACTGTAGGGGTTGTCTCAGAAGGGGTGGCGTCTGAAGGGGCCTTTTGGGATAAAGACCGTTGAATTGAACGACCTTCATCTCCGGTTTGATCATCGGCCGTCTCTGTGTCGCCCCTGGAAGAAGAGTGGGCGCTGGGTTGAGACGGGGCTTCCTTAGGAACAGGGTCAAACATACGTGACCCCGTTGTGTCTTTCTTCGTCCTCTTTGCCTTCGGCTCTTTCTTGGATGGCTTTTTCGCCGGGCGTTTTTGTCTCGCCTTCTTCGCTTCAACTTCCCCTTCGCCATCAGTGTCAAAGACGTCCCCTTTGTTCCATCGAGGCACGCCAACTGAAAGAAAACAAAATTAGAACGCGAATAATGGCCGAAACCGGTAGGGGAATTCGAATAAAAAGGCCTGTTTACCTGGTATTCTATCATAACCAGTTCGGACAAGTTCATTTATCGCCTCAGCATCAGATGGGCATCTGATGCCGGTATATGTTACACCTTCACTTGTTATTTCGGGTTTTCGTTTTTTTACCCTTTTCTTTGGAAGTTTTATGGGGTTGGGTGTAGACATGTTAACTTTAGGTACTGGTGGACTCTTATATTTAAATTTTGGGCGAATATGGGCAAGGTAAAAATCGTAGGGATATTTGACTTCATAATGTTCTTTCCAGACCTTTTTCATTTTTTCGTCATATTTCTGCCTAGTCATTCGCCTATGGCGCTGCATCCTAAGGTTCATACCAGGGCGATCTAGGGGGTCGTATTTAAATTTGTAAAAGCGTTCGAATTTAGCTATTTCATAGAGATGAAAGAGATTACCTTCGAATTGGGGGCGTTTTGGTGCCTGCAAAAGAAACAGATCGGCATGAGTAGGGTTTCGAGATAAAGGAGGTAATTGAAAATTAGTATTTCTTTGGGCGAGAGGTCGAAGAAAGACTCGATAACTGAAGCCCACCAGCTTTCATATTCTAAGGTACAGGAAGGGGAAATAGAAGGGCGAGAAATTTCAGAAATTTGGGGAAGATAAGCACGATTAAGGCGAAGAATAAACTGAAGGTCAGGGTAATCTTCGATTGATGGTTTATAGGTCCCGCGGTTGTTGACGGAGATCAACAAAGGACAGGGAATTCCTTGGCAATAGCCGAATTGGCGGGCGACATAGTTGGGGCAATAGGCTTCAATGCTGCTACGGTTATATTCCAAACCGGCGATAAGGTTTCGTGACTTTAGAGAACTGCCCCAGTATTGTCCCCCTAGTTTCACCCATGGATCGGCTTTGGCTTCATCTGTATTTTCACAATCCCAGGCGACGAAGAACCATGAAGGGAGATACTTCAAGTTGAGGAGTGGGCAGAACAACGCCGAAGCCCTGACAGAGTTGGTAAAAACTTCCAACACATCCAACACGTGAGGCAGGCGAGTACCAGCGGCGATTAATTGGTAGCCGCAAAGTTCGGCTTTGATCTGAGGGCCGACTTCGAAGAGCTCAGGGAAGTATAAGGCCAGCCACAACTGCAACACCCACAGGGGCCCACTTGGGCATTGAAAGGTTCTCTTTTCGCCGTGAGGGGCGATTTCATTCAGGCTTCGGTACAGATGGGCAAGCATGAACTCCCCAATGTTGCATTTTCGCCCTTCAGCAAGAGCAGCGGCCAGGGTGAAGCAGTCTGTGGTCACTCTGAAGGAGGAGGTACAGAGGACGAACTTGGCTATGAAGAAGGCGAGGAAGGCAATGTGTTCCTTCACCTCGGGCTTGTAATGTTCTTCGCCCATGAACAGTTTGATGAAGGGGCCGTAGCTTCGTTGAGCCTTTGTCAGTTTGAATGGGGGCAGTTCAGCGTCAAGATTGGGCGATATACGCTCGCCGATGATTGGAACGTTGAGAATGGCCGCCATGTCCAACAAAGTGACCGTCATCATGCCGAACTTGAAACAAAAGCAATGAACGGCGGTTGACCAGAAGAGAGAAGCGCCCATAATGTAGTGCTTCGCTATCGGCCTGCTTGCCTTGCAGAGGTTGATCATGTCGTAAAGACCTATGTCCTTCCATAGATGGCCGAAGTGGGGTTTTAGTCTGGTGACCCATTCTTGGTATCCCTTGTGTTCGGTCGGCCAGTTTCGGAACATGGTGTTTACCCAGATAGATGATTGATGAGGGAGTGAAAAGCGAGGTGGTACTTCTTCATGGAACGGGGTAGCAATGTCGCACAGATGGCTGGGCGAGACAAGAATTGGACCGACGCATTCTTGATTGTCACTAGTTTTTATTATTACCTGAAAGTCGGTATTCGGAGCTGCAGTACGGATCTCAGTAATCTTATCGGTCACTTGGGAGGCGATGGTATCGTTGGGGGCAGCCATGATAACTGTAAATAAAGACTTCTCAGTTGGGCGAATGATTAAAAGAGGCGAATCAGAGATGAAAGAAGCTAGGGCGAAAACTTACCAGAGGAGACTTGGTGAATTGCTCGAGGTTGCTGAGGAGAGAGAAAGCTTGATAAATGCAGAGAGAATAGGTGAGTGAAAAAATGAGATGGTATTTTTGTTAAATGACAAAATCAGAGGAAGCCGAAAGGTCGTGGGGCCAAAATGTGGCATCGTGGAGAACAGCTGGAGACGACGTGGCTTAAAGGGGGTACCGAAAGGTCAATAGATGCGCACCCCTTTAAGTTTTTTCGAATGACTTGGGCCTCAGTAGTGGGCTTGGAAGCGCTGAGAAGGGAGAACAAGCCCAAAAGATAAACATTTCAGACTTGTTGGGGGCATTGTTTACACCGGCCCAAATAATTACCGGACCGAGCTTCATGTGGGCTTATCAGGGATTAAGGCCCAACGGAAAGCCTTTTTATTATTGCTTTTTCTATTTTATTAGGAGTTTGTAGCTCGATAGGAGTAATTTGCTTTCAGAGTTTTAGTCCTAGTTAAATTAGGAGTCTTAGTTATGAGGAGCTATAAATAGCTCAGAGCTTTATTATTTTTGTAACAACAAATCAATTAATCAAAAACCAAGCCCAGTGCTTTTTATCCCGCAATCTCCGGATTGTTTTAATTTAGGAGTAGTTTTCGGTATTAATCTCGCCTGAGTCCGTGACTCCCAGATTATTATCTTTTAGATCACGTGGTTAAGTGTCTTTAACCAAACAAGCCCTGTGAATATCTGCATAGGTTCGTTAAAGTATCAAACCTCAAACCGATCCCGATTATAAATTCAAAGATTCGAGTCCGGAATATTTCCAGGCGAACAGTGATATAGCAATATCATTAAAAGATTTTCAAGTGATAAATTAAAATTAGTCATCTACAAAAATATTTTGCTTTTGATTTACATAGACTTTTGTATATCATATATAATTACTTGTTCAATATCATTCTCTTTTTATTGTCGTTTAACCCAAAGGAGAGCTGTATATTTTTCAATCATAAAAATCTTACATTAGGAAAATGATACCTAAAAAAGAATGGTTTAAGCTAATTGGAATTATGCCAAACTAAATAATTAACAATTAGCTTAAAATCTAAATGTCAAAAACATGGAAATTTTTCGTTTAGGGACAAGCAAACGAATAGATAAATATGACAGAAGAAGATAAAATAAGCGGCTGCAGCAATGTGATCCAAATTTTCACATGCAATTTTTGTTTAAATTTTAAGCTCAATCTGTGGTTCAAATTTAATTTGAGCATAGATTTTTATTATAGGGACAAAATAAAGTATTGGAATAAAAGGTTTGGTACAAAATGGGAAAAATTAATTAAAGTGTGAACCTGAAATTATATAACCTAATACACTCTTTCAAAACACAGGGAAGTCACCATTAATTCATGGAGGAAACTACTGTAAAGTGTGATTTTTTGTGAATCTTGTTGCTGAGTATGTCCAAGAACCGACCAAAATATATAGCTTTTACATGTGTCTCATGTTCTTATTCGTTTTAGGAAAAACTCCTGTATATAAGTGCATTAAGCAAATTCCAACTCCAACCAATTATCCATTTATAAACTATTTAATTTATTATACTAAAATTTAGAGGAATACATGATTAAATAAAATTTGGAAGAATGAGTTTATTTATCACAATTACATCATGTTTGATATACGTATATATTTTAGTTAAAATAAATTTATCGATCCATAATTTTAGTTCATTTGTTAAATATACCATAATCTAAAATGTTACTAGTTTGGTCAATAATTTTTTCAATCTTTAACAAATATATCTATGACTCATTTGATGCTAATGTTGTGCGATTTATACGCACATTATAAATAATTTAAAGTATATATTAAATAAAAGATATACTATCCGGAACCGGAACCCACGGTACCAGTTCTAGAAAATGTTGAACCGGCCTGAATCCGACTTTTCAACGGAATCGAGCTGGTTTAAAGACGGTTTAGAGTTTGACCGGTTTCAAGCCGGATTTGACCGGGCCAGTTCACGATTCAACCCGACTCATGATCACCTGTAATATTCATGCCTCGTTTAGGGCACGACTCATTTGATGTAGAACAACTATGTGAGCACTATTTATTATATTTTCGGCATATAATATTATGACATGTCAATTTCAAATGAGTTATGGTAATATTTAGCAAAATTCAAAAAGAAATACTCCCTCCATTCCACTTACTAATTTTCATTTGCATGTACACACAAATTAAGATAATATTTATTATTTTTATCTTTTCATATTTTTTTATGTTTTGTCCTTATTAAAGTAGAATTTTTCAGATAGTTCTTTTAAGGTGACTAAAAAAAGATAAAATAAGGTATTTAATGAAAAAGTATTTTAAAAATAATAATGGGACTTTGTAAATGGGACATGTCAAAATGGAATATGAGACTTCTTAAACGGGACGAAAGGAGTATCAAACTAGCAAAGTTTAAATCTCATAGCATATACTCCCTCCGTCCTAATATAGTTTGTACACTTTGCCTTTATCACACAGTTTAAGAGAAAAAATCATTATTTATAGATTTTGTAAAAAAAATCTTGCTTTTCTTATCATACTCCTATTTAATATAAAATTCACTTGCAATTTATTCATTAGTGGATTTTAAATAGGGGTAATATATAAAAATTGAGTGTAAAAGTTAATTACTTTTTGAAAGTGGACAACAGTTATGGGACAATTTTTTTTTTTAAAGTGCAGAACTCTATTAGAATGGAGAGAGTACTAGTTATTAGTAGATAAATATGTTTTGTTTTTAAATTTTTATATAATTAATATTATACTACTGATCCTTTTGAGTCTACCCACGAATGGCACATACTTTATGTAAGAATTTCCAAGTGCTACCATTCCAATCGTATGCATTGCTATAATACAAGTCCTGAGTCCGGCATGTCGAAATCAGTTTAGTAATTTGATTCAAAGTTAGTGTTTGGTTACGTTAAATTGATAAAAAGAAGTTTTAACTTTTATGCAATTTGTCACTAGCATCAAATTTTCTTAACATAGAGGTTAATTATAACATTCGTTTATCTTTTAACAATCAATTCAACTTCTTCATTCAAAAATAGTTAAACTTAAGATTCACAACATCTTTCGCTAAATTTTAAATCTCACCAATTCCTAATCTTTTGCTAAATCTTTATTTTGATAATCTAGGGTATTGATCTATCCTACTCATAATATACAAAGGGTATTTTCTGCCTTTCGGTACATTAAGGAAAAAAATACACTTACTTATACGATAAGACTTTATATGTTTTCTTTCTTAAATTGCAAAAGAACTTATGGTTATACCATAAGAATTTCCTTTTTTAAACTAAAAATAAAAATTAAAGTAGATTCTTAGAGCATGTCGGATGACATTCTTTACAATTTCTTTTTTAATAAAGATGAATACATCCAAAAATTAATGAGTAAATTTTTTAATGAGTTAATTACTATTATTTTTACGAATTTAAATTTAAAGTGTCATCTCTCCCATAAATTTTAACTAATTACTATTTTTCTCTTCACATTTTATTAATTATTCTGTTAAATTAAAATCTACCTTTTCTAAGGGGTTTAAATATATCAAAAAATTAAAGTAATAATTTTTAAAATTGAGGGGAGGAACAATAGTGTATACCTAAATTTATGTGATAATAGAGATTAAGTCTTTTATTTAAGTCCAATAAAATCACCAATTTATAACTCTTTATTTAATTTTATTTTATAAAAACTAAATACTTATTAATTTTTTTTGGTTTTGAGTTTATTTTTTTATTGATCTTTTACATTGAAAAGGATATTGTTATTATCTTTAAGAAAAAAAATTAAAATCATTAGGAAATTTAAATTTTATTAATAATATATGAAATAGAGTGAGTTTAAGTCTTTAAATGTAAAGCGTCAAACACGCTTTTTGTTTTAAATTTAAATTATAAAAAACTTATTGAACTTTTATTATTTAATAAACTTTTTCAATTAATTTTTTTGATACTTTTAATGAGACCTTTGAAGATGCTGTATACTCACAAATTAATACAAATAATCTTGTTATTCTCAAAAAAAAAAAAACAAATAATCTTGTTTAATTATCCAACGGTTGATTGTATTACAATCATAATTAGTTAATTACATTAATTAAAAATATGAATATCGTTAATACATAATTAAGAATCCCACCAGAAAAGGTCTCTTTCTTTGTCTTTTTATTCTTTTACACGTGCTTGTTCTCTGCCTGATCTCATTATGAACACGCAAGCCGTTACGCTTGACTGACGATGAAAATTAAAACATTAAAATTCTGTTATATTTACTTACTTTCATTCCAAACATTTGAACTTTGAATTTATATTTTACTTTTCTGTCTCCCATTTTAATTCTACCTCTAATTTCTAATTAAATCTTTAATCTCCACTGCCTATAAATACTTCCATACTCATCTTTTTATTTCATATCTAACAATTCTTACTTATTCATTTTCAAAAAAATAAAAAACAAACAAACTTCATATACTGATCGATATTTATTACTCCATATAGTTTCTCTCATTGAAAACCTGTACCGTTATTTATCACTGTACACATTTTTTCTCGCTAAAAACTTGTAGCCCTTGACAATGGTAAGCGGTCAGCTTTTGTCTAGAATTGCGACTAACGAAGGACATGGCGAAAACTCTCCGTATTTCGACGGATGGAAGGCTTACGATATGAATCCTTTTCATTCTACGGATAATCCTGACGGTGTTATCCAAATGGGGCTTGCGGAAAATCAGGTAAATTTAGTTAGTTAACGAAAATTTTAGTGTTTTCGGAGCTTTCTACTTGATGATAATATTGTTGGTTTTGGTTTTTGTTTGCAGCTTTGTTTCGATTTGATACGAGACTGGATTAAGAGAAATCCTGAAGCTTCCATTTGTACTCCTGAGGGAGTTGATAAGTTTAAGGATATAGCTAACTTTCAGGATTATCATGGCTTGCCGGAGTTCAGACAAGCGATTGCGAAATTCATGGAGAAGGTTAGAGGGAATAGGATAAAATTTGATCCGGATCGTATAGTTATGGGCGGAGGTGCTACCGGAGCAAATGAGGCGATTATATTCTGTTTGGCTGATCCTGGCGATGCTTTTCTTGTTCCTTCTCCGTATTATCCTGCGTAAGTAGTATTATGTATTTTTATTGAGTTAAATTCTTGCATTAGTATGTTTTGTTCGAACAACATTGAATGTTCTGTCAAACAATAATTTTCTTTTTAAAAGGTAATATAAAATTGCAATTTTAATTTTATATGATCTTGACTTTTGAACTTTAAACAGCAAAGAGTTGAACATTTAATAGTCAACTAATAAGTAAAAAGTAATTACTGTGGAGGAGTAGGTCAATTTGACTAAGCATCCATTTCTGGAATTTTCAGTGATCATGTTGTAGCGTCAAAAACAAATTCAAAACTAGGGTTTGAGTGTCTTAAGTTGCGTCAAACTAGAATTTTCAGTGGGTTAATCAATATTTTTTTACGGAACAATTATTATAATAATTTATGTCAAAGTTTGTTCATGTAGCAACAACAAAAATATATTTGTTGCACACAAGCAATTTTTTCCTGAATTGCTATAATAATCACTCGTTCATATAGAAATAAATATATAGTCATTAAAATATAAAAGACAGAGTATAATTCAATAACCTCATAAAGTTATAACTAAGAGATTAATAATAATATTATATGTGCACTTGCATTATTTATTTCAGGTTATGCTATGCAAAAGCGCATACTCGTTTTGTTTTACTTATTTAAACCTAAGTGGAGATTAATTTGCTGCAAATCAATTAAATAACAAAATCATATCCAATTAAATTCAATGAGTAGACTTCTCCATTAATAGAATTCCATATTGTTCAAAGTTCACACCACTCTAAGGAATACAGCTAGATAATTACTTTGACAATTTCTCCACTCAAATTCCATCTTAATTTCCAACCATGCACAATCATTTTCCCGTATGCTTATTAGGCCCGACCAAATTAAATACTTTACCATACATTTTTTTTCCTTTAATATGTTATAATTAAACATATTTCCAAGCAAATTTGTCACATTCCTAATATGTTTTTATTTCTTCATGTGCATGCAGATTTGACCGTGACCTAACATGGAGAACTGGTGTCCAGATTATTCCAGTTGATTGCTACAGCTCGAACAATTTCCGAATTACAAAAGAAGCCCTAGAAATAGCATATGATAAAGCTCAAAACTCTGGCATCAACGTCAAAGGTCTCATCTTAGCCAATCCATCTAATCCACTTGGCACCATTTTAGACCGTGACACATTGAAAAACCTAGTAAATTTCATCAATGAACGAAACATTCATTTGGTCATCGACGAAATTTACGCTGCTACAATCTTTAACTCCCCGAATTTCATCAGCATCTCCGAAATAATTCAAGAAATGGATTGTAACTACGATTTAATCCATCTTATTTATAGCTTATCAAAGGACATGGGCCTCCCTGGATTCCGAGTCGGAATTATTTACTCGTACAACGACGCGGTTGTGAACTGCGCTCGTAAAATGTCGAGTTTCGGATTAGTTTCCGCGCAAACTCAGCTTCTGCTCGCTTCGATGCTTTCTGATGACGCGTTCGTGGATTATTTTCTTCGAGAAAGCTCGAGAAGGTTAAAGAAACGGCACGTATTGTTCACCAAAGGTCTCGAACAAGTCGGAATTACTTGTCTGAAAAGTAATGCTGGTCTTTTTGTTTGGATGAACTTACGTCACCTTCTTAAAGAAGAAACATTTGCAGGAGAAATGGAGTTATGGAAGGTGATCATTAATGAAGTGAAGCTGAATGTTTCGCCGGGTTCTTCGTTTCACTGCGCGGAACCTGGTTGGTTTAGGGTTTGTTTTGCTAATATGGATGATGAAACTGTATCAGTCGCATTGAAGAGGATTAGGGCATTTGTGGGGAAAGGAAAAAAAGATCATCAAGAAAAACCAATGATCAAAAGATCATCGTGGCAAAAGAATCTACGGTTGAGTTTCTCTGGTCGGAGATTTGACGATGGAGCTACGTCGCCGCATGTGATGCCGTCGCCTCACTCGCCGATTCCTCAGTCACCGCTTGTTCGAGCACAGTAAAAAGCATTTACCAAATGGTAATAGTAATGGTAATTTCTAATCTATTGATTTCTTGGATGGAATAAGGTTAATTATTTCCAAGATTTTTTAATTTTATTAGGGTAACCATCACTGAATTATTATTTTATTTTTGTATTTCCCACTGATTTGGAAGCTGCCAGCTTTTTTTGGGAATATTTTTTATGTGTGTAATTATTTATATACCTAATTAAGATTAATTAGGTGACATTAGGTAATGGGAGAGTGAGAATTTAGGGCAAGAAGTTAATGTAAGTCCAGATTACATCACTCTCCTATTGTAATTTGTATGAAAAAAAAACTAGACATGTGTGTATTTTTACATTAACAATGTATACAATGTAACACAAAGCAATAAAGTATGTAATGATAATTTCAAATTATTCCTATAAAAATAATTTTTAATATTGTGTGTTAGTTGGGGGTTGTTTATCCTTGATTTGTACCAATCAATTGTAAACTAAGTAAAAGAAAATTAATAGACGATAGATGATATACACATATCTTTGTGCTGGTCTGGAGAAAATAAGACATGGCAATTGGCATATAATAAAGGTCGAGCGTATTTTTATTCCCCTAAATTATGATGTTTTGGTCACTTCAACTTTCACACATAGATAGAAGCTTGCACTCACCTCCTGGATAAAGGACAACTTAGCCGTATACTATCAATAAATTATCAAATTGATAACTTTTTATATTTTTCTAATAAATTAAGTCAAATATTTCATATTCTGTTTTTAATTTATTTAATCACAAACAAAATTCAGTTATTTTATAAATTATTTTCCACATCTGTCATTTCTAATTATATTGTATTTTCAAAATCTATTACTAATCCAACAAAATTGTACTCCCTCCAATCTATAATATTTGTCGCATTTGGTCATGTCACATAAATTAAAAAAATAATAAATATATCTTAATTTATAGATATTTTTACTAAATTGTCCATATTAATTACTATCATTTTTATATTTTATTTGCCTTTTTAACCTTACTATGTTATTTATTACTCCCTTCGTCCCTATAGAATTGTCCAATTTGTCTTTATCACACAGTTTAAGAAACACAATTATTGATTATGAATTTTGTCAATTTTTTCTTATTTTTTTTGACATACCCCTATTTAATATAGAGTCCACTTGCAATTTATTTGCAATTTACTCATTAGTGCATTTTAAATAGGGGTAATATAGGAAAATTGAGTGTAAAATTTAATTACTTTTTGAAAGTGCACAAGAGTTTTGGGACAAAAAAGTTATCAAAGTGGACAACTCTCTTGTGACAGAGGGAGTATTAGGGATATATTTGAAAAAATAGCAATAAATGCTTTCTTGAAACTCCAAAATGACAAATATTATGGACAAAAAAAAAATCAAATGCGATAAATATTATGGACCAGAAGGAGAAATAGTCTCAATCCTTTGTCTACATTACGTACATTTATTATCCTTATTTAATACTCTACTAATTTAAACATGAGAACAAACTTGGGGACCAAAGTCCAAAATTTCCCTTTAGCTAGACATGTTTATAGGCTTGGGTGACCGGGCTTGGAAAACGATTTTTGGTTCCAAGCCGAGACCGAGCTCGAACCTGAAAAAAGCCCATTATTTTATAAACTCATTTTTTTATTTTTTAAATTTTTTATATAAACACGACCGAGTCCGCAAAAATATAGTGTTCGGGCCGAATTTGGGTAGTAAATATAAAATCCAAACAGGGCTCGGGTCTTGCATAAAAAAATTAAAAGTCCGGCGGACCTGGCCCGACTTGAAACCGGCCCATGAACGAGTCTACCTTGAGAAACTTTCGGTATCTGTTTTTCACAGAATATTCGATTCATTCATAGAAGGAATAATGTCTTAGAAAACCCTGAGCTTTCATTCTCTTTTCAATTCTACCCTGACGTAAAGCATAAAATTGACCTTCTTTTATTTGTAAAAATTCTCTAAATTGATCCTTTTTGCATTAGATTAACTTTTTATATTAAATTGACCATTTTTGAAGATTTTTTTTTGAATTTTTGATCAAATAAATAAAAGTCAATTTTATGTTTTAGGGTACAATTGAAATGAAAAAAATACAAAATGGGATAAAACTGACAAATTTTCAACGTCAGAATAGAATTAAAAAGGGGATGAAAGGTCGTGATTTTTTAAGCCTTCATAGAACACATTCATATACGACATCTATATTAAATTACATAGTTTTTACAATACATAAAGTTATTTAATATTAGTACTATTTTTGTTCCACTTTATTTATTCTTTCTTTGTACTTTTTAATGTCTCAAAATAAAAATTATTTTTATATTTTTAACACAGATTGTTTTTCTTATCCTTGACATTAATTATTTTGATATATAAATTATTAAATAAAATTAATAATGTAGTTGACTGTATTATTTTCAAAGCAAGAATGAGAGATATAAAAGAGTATATATAATACTATTTTTTTTTTAAATTTGTTTGGAAATTAAAATGCGACAAACAAAACAGAATGAAGAAAGTATTTTTTTAGTTTTTGTAAAGGTGTTCTTTTTCAGGTGATTCATAAAAATACCTCAAAAATTATAAATATTTGTCAAAAATACCTCAAAATTTGAAAATTTATTAACATACCTAAAAAATTTAAATATTTATTTTTTTATTCCGCAGTTTATTTTTTTACTCCGCAGTTGCAAACAGTTTCAAAAAACACAATTTGAAACTGTTTTACAAAACGTTTCAAATACAGTTTCAAATAAAGTTTCAAAGACAGTTTCTAATTGGATTTCAAACGGTTTATAACTGTTTTTTAAAAAATAAATTGAAACTATTTTACAAAACTTTTCATATACAGTTTCAAACGGTTTCAGAAAATAAAATAAAATTTGAAACATTTATAAACCGTTTCAAAGATGGTTTTTAATTGGGTCTCAAACGGTTTATAACCTTTTTAAAAAAAATAATTTGAAACCGTTTTAAAAAACAGTTTCAATTACAATTTCAAAAGGTTTCAAATTTTTTTAAAGTAGACATATTTGAAACCGTTTATAATACAGTTTCAAACGATTAAAAAACAAACGGAGTATTTTTACAAATTTTTTCAGAGTAAAAAAATAAATTTCAGAGTAAAAAAATAAATTTTCAAAAAAAAGGTAAAAAAATAATTTTTTAAAAAATGGAGTATTTTTGTAAATATTTTTTTAAAAAAAGTATTTTGTGCAAATTTCTCTTTTTTTCAATTCTTTTAAGAAGAATGGAGTATTAAATCAGAAGATGATGATAAATAGGTTTCTTAACACATGGGCCTCAACATATAACATTTTGCAGCCCAGAAAAAAGGCAATAAACTTTAAAAAAATTAGGCTAAATGCATATATATATGGATGCTTTCGAAATTTTATTCAATTAGTCAATTATTATATACCTTAACTTGGTTAGTAACTATCTACCTATTTAAATGTATTTTTTTATTATATGTAAATATTTTTGTTCATAAATCAGCATATTGTGTATAGCACTAACGTCTAAAAATGCCTGATTTTTTTTTGAAACAAAATTATATTAGATTTTAGGCAGTATATGGATTTTGAAAATTTTCAAAGTCAAACTAAAAATCGACAAAAAGTTCATAAAATTGAAAAAATATAAATTGATCATTGAATTTTCTGAATTAAAGCAAATTGAAAATATAATTTCTACAATTCTGAATTTTAGATAGATCTGATTGGTAACTATATTAAAATTATAAAATTCAAGAATTAAGTTTTTTCTTAGATAAATGATAGTGGATTAGTTCAACCACAAAGAAGTGTGAGGCAAAAGTCTTTACGAGAAAGACAACGGATACAAATGATTACAAGAAAAGCAATAAATTCCGAAAAACATTATTAGCCGAATACATAAATGAAGGATGTGTATCCTTGTAGAAAATAACTGCTCTGCAAACCGTCAAGTAGACCAAAGAGTTTATATCGACCTCCTCGTGACTGAAAACTCTCCTATTCCGCACTTTCCAAAGTTCCCACACGAAAAAGAACCAAAGAGTTTGCCAAAGATTACGATAGCGGAAGCCTGAGAGATTACTCCAATAATCAAAAAACTGATTGATATTTGCCGGAGCTACCCAAATCACATTGCAAGAATACAGAAGCTTATTCCAAGTCAGCCAAGCGAATCGACAGTGGAGGACAATATGGATACTCGTTTCCTCCTCTGAACAAAAAAGGCAAGTCGAACCATAAGGAGGAAGAACACCTCTTCTAACCAACAAGGCATTTGAAGAAATCCTATCCCTTGCCAACAACCACATAAAGAAGAGGATACGAGGAGGGATTTTATATTTCCAGAATCTGCCATAAATTGAAGGAGCATGAGTTGAAGAATGAAGCTTGATCATCATAGCAGCTGAAGTGTACGGTTTCCTGTTCCACGAAAAGGAGTCTGGCCTGTCTGAACTTAGCTGCACAGCTGAAACAGTGGTCAACAAAGCCTGAAACTGAGACTGTTCGTTTAGACGAAGACGCCGTTGCCAAGAGAAGGAGCTCGCCTGTTGTTCAGGAGCATACAGGTCTGCGACGAAGCTTAATTTGTTCCTGGAGAGAAGAAACAAATCTGGATACAAAGTAGAAAATGAGGTCGATGAAGCCCAATTATCCAACCAAAACCGAACATAATTTCCTGAACCCACATAAATTGACATGTTGGATTTAAAACAGTCCCAAACATTAATATTTAGAACACAAGCAGATCTAACACCTCGCCAAAGATGAGAAAGACGCCGAGTTTCAATCGTTTCGATATCAAACCAATTATTTAAACTGGAGCTGCATGAAGTTACAGTAAACTGTTGAGATAAAACCCAACTCGTAATACTCGGTAAATACGAAATCGAACCCACAAGGAGTGAATTAGGAGCAATTGATGAGAATGAATTTCAATTATGATTCAATTCGTTTAGCGAAGCACAAATAGTTGAAGTTTCAAGTATCCGATTACTACTTTAGAAATAAACTAAACATGAACTTGCAATTAACAAGTAAAGAGAATTAAATAACAAGAATCTAATTCAATAAAAGGGAAAAGTCAAAGAGTTAGTAATCCAACCTAGGTTATGCAATCATGATTGGTCAAAGTGTAAGCTACTAAGGACCGAGCGAGGCCTAAAACGTCATTCCCGCTCTCTCGAGCCTCAAGGAATGCCAAAACTGCTATCTAATCAATCAATCACACCAAGCTCACTCTCGTGTTACAAGGCAAACTAAACCATTATCAAACGATTAATCAATCCGCTCCAAGGTCACCTAGGTTCAAGTCCACTCTCGTGGTGCTCTAAAATCTAGGTTTTCTAACCTAAGAGTCGATCTAATCAACCACCTCTCGGTGTATCAATCAAACTATAAACATTGATTAAGGTAGCTAATCCTAATCAAGCAATGAGTAATAGGGAAGAAACATAAGCATACAACACTAAGAACCAACCAATCAATCAAACCCCTAAGTTATCATACTAACCCCCTAGCAAGGGAGATTTAGCTACTCATATTAGATTAACACAAACAATTAAGAAATAAGAAAAGTAGAACATTAAAGTAAGAAGAATTATCTTGATTAAATAAGTAGAACAAACAACCATAAAGATAATGAAGATTCACACTAAGTAGCTTGTAATAACAATGAAGATCTTGTTCTCATAAAGCAAAATAAAACTTGCATTAAGCTCCAACAATGGAGGAAATATAAAAAGCTGGAAATTCTATTGAAGAAGAAGACTAAAACCTAGGGATTTCTAAATTAGGAGAAGATTCAAAAGTACACACAATAGAATAAAGTCTAGGGAAATCTTCTTGACCTAAAATAGAGGTAAGGTTCCTTTTATAGTACTTACAAAAGAAGGAAAAAGACAAACATTCATTTACACATGTGTTGGGCCCAAAATAGCAAATTAATAAAGCCTTGTTGCATTTTGAAATCAGATTTCCCCTTTCCAGAAATCCCAAGTTCGAATAGAGCTCCTTGGGCTAAATGAGGAGCTCGATTCGAGCAACCATTTTTTGCTACGGATCTCGATCTTCAAACCTTCGTAACTCGGTGTAGAAATGTCCGATTGAGTCGATTCTTGAACCGTTGGAAATCTTAGGACGTCTACTTTAACTTTCGTGAAGATCACGAGTTCATTTGAGGCTTCTAGCTGGTCCAAATTGGTCAAATAGTGCACAGGGGTCAGCTTTTCAGATTTGCAAATGAGCTTCCGCATCGCTATTGTCGTCTTTTCCAACTTTTGCACCAAAATGCTTTCGCAATGTTCCTAAGTACCTGAAATACTAAAACACGTAATAAGGCATTCGAAATACCATAAAACCGTGATAAAACATTAATAAAGCATGCGAAAACGACACTCTAGATAGGAGTAAAATACTCTTATCATAAACAAAAGAGAAGACTTATCCGCTGAAATAAGTTTCCAGATCCATTTTAAGAGTAAACATTGGTTCTTAATTTTCAAAGGAGAAATATTAAGACCTCCGTCTAAAAACGTAGAACAGACTACCTCCCAAGAGACTTTACTAAAACCAGGATTAGTGACTGAGCCAGTCCAGAGAAATCGCAACATAGCTTGCTCCAAAGATAGAACCACAGAGCTAGGAACTTTGAAGGAGCAGGGATAGTAGAGAGGAAGGCTGCAAAGAACTGATTTGATAAGGATCAATCTACCCGCCGGAGAGAGTAGGTTACCTTTCCAACATGCCAACTGCGATGAAAAATTACAAATAATCGGATCCCATTGCCTAGCTTTTATTGGGTTGAAGGACAGCGGTAACCCAAGGTAGGTAAGAGGCAACGCTTCAATCTTACAGTTTAGAATGGAAGAAGCTTCAGCAAGAGTAACATCATCCACATTAATTTCAGAAATAGAAGATTTTTGAAAGTTAATTTCCAATCCAGAAATCAATTCAAAACAGCGAAGAATCTGCAAAAGATTCCGTATCATCTCTAAGTCGTTCGGCACAAACAACAAAGTGTTTTGCGGATAGAAATAGGATCAGCCAAACCATCCACATGTATACCGTCAAGCAAGCCCAGATCACAAGCTTTTGAAAAAAGAGCCTTTAGGCATTCCGCCGCCAAGATAAAGAGCATTGGAGATAAAGGATCACCTTGTCTGACTCCTCTACCCATGTTGAAATTCTTACTCGGGCTACCATTGATAAGCACTGATACTTGGGAAGAATGGAAAAAAAGAAGAAATCCAATTAATCCAAGTAGCATCAAAATTCATTCTAACTAGCATTTTGAGAATAAAATCCCAAGAGATAGAATCGAAAGCCTTCTTGAAGTCAAGCTTAATAAGAAAAACTTGTTCCCTCCGCTTATTAGCTAGATGAATTAGCTCAGTTGCTATCATATGACAATCGTGAGTACTCCTTCCCTTAATAAACCCAAATTGGTTATCCGAGACAAGAAAAGGCAGAATAGGAGATAACCTATTAGCCAGATGCTTTGAGAGGAGTTTAAAAATTCCATTAATCAAGCTAATGGGTCTGAAGTCTTTGACATCTGTAGCATCCTTCAATTTCGGAATAAGGATTAAGAAAGCCGTATTCAGACCAGGAGGGAATTGACCCGTTCGATGGAATTCAAAGAATAAGTCCAAAATATCATGCTTCAGAGTCTTCCAAGCTTTCTTATAGAAAAAGAAATTAAATCCATCCGGACCTGGAACTTTGTTATCATCACAACCCAGCAAAGTTAGGAAAATTTCCTCCTCTGAAAAGGAGCTGGAAAGATCGGCAACTTGAGCCGCAGAAAGTTGCCGAGCAGGCAATGAGTCTAAGCAGAAGTTAACTGGATGGTGAGGTCTGAACAAATGCTTATAGAAGAGCTGGACATTGAGCTCGATAGAAGCTAGAGTAGAGTAACGAACATTGTTCACCACAATCTCGGAGATGAAGTTATTCCTGGAATGAACTGAAGCGACGGTATGAAAAAATTTGGAATTCTTGTCTTCATTTACATTCCAATTCAGCCGTGATTTCTGATGCCACTGGAAATCATATGTACACTCACACACAAAAACGTATGGATATGCATTGGCCGATTTGATTATCAAACCAAATCAAATTAAATATTAAAAGCCGAATCAATTTAATTCGGTCCGTTAAATAGTTTATACCAAATAGTGCATATACCCCTATACACATTGTATACATATATATATATACAGTTGTGTGTTTATGTATTTTCAGGTGGTGTGATCAGGCAAGACTGAAGATGAGTCGGATAGAACATATAATTAATGTTAAAATGTCAATTTTATTTGTCGGTTTGGGCAGCCAAATCCTTGTGATGTCACCAAAACCGACCAAACATAATAATAAATATTGACAAGGCATGATAAGTCTATAAGAAGTTAATTTCTTCTGTATCTTTCGCCATGTCCAGAAAAATGGAATTGCGTGTGCTTCTCTTGTCTACTGCCCCATTAATTTCAACGGCAGCACCATGCAATTTAATTTCGTTAGCTTCACATTATTCATACGTGTTTACACTTGCTGACAATTTCATTTTGTTTTCAACTTTATTTTATCTTGAAGTATTAGCTGATTGCTCTACAAGTGGAAAAAAGAATAATGGTTTTGAAAAAATATTAATCGCATTCAATTAATTGAGTTATCTATAAGCTTGTTTCTGGCTTTTTATGAAGATTTTTCAGTGACCAAATGTATACTTTAAAATATAATAATTCAATTATTTAGGTCTTGAAAGTGACAAATTCAGTGAATACAAAAAAAATACTATAGTAATTACAAATCAAATAGTTACGTCATTTTTAATTGATTTAAATTATAGAGCTAAATATAAAATGGATTTCTATACCTACTTCATCCTAATTAGATAAGGGATTTTCATGTTTAAGGAGTATATAATAATATCAATTAAAGGCAAAGATGTACATCAGCAACAGGGACATTCTTGTCGCAAGGAATGATCTATAACTATTTAATTTATATATATATAAATTATATATTATGATGTCTGAATTTTTTTAGATTTACCAATATAATTTATATTCCAAGTAATAAGTTTTTACTTTTTAGTTTTTTGGATAAATTACTAAATTTGAAGTTAAAAAAATTGATTTTTTTTTCACAAAATAAATACCAACATAGATAAAATGTATACGATTACAGAAATCTCATAAATAAAAATAGAAGCAGGAAGAATTCTAATACAAGCAAACAAAAGAATTTTGGACTTAATCCATGACTAGTGACATATGTGTTTGTGCTATAGTGACTCAAATTTAGTATTTATTTTACAAATAAATAAAATTTATTAGGTGTATATTTCTAGCTTAAACACAGCACTAATCAATGATTATCATCTTTAATCAAAATTTATACCAACTTATACACACAAACTGCTACTAGCTAGCTTCCAAAAGCTGATATATACGTGTAATAGCTAATAACAATATAAATACAATACACTAAAAAGAAATTATGATACGTGTAATAACAGCATAAATACAGCAAATGTATACAGAAGAATTAAGGATTTGTATTAGACATGATTAATGAGTATAAGGTGTTAATTTACACGTCTCTTCTTGGCCATCAAAAAGGTGTGGTGACCCTTTAATTTATGATTAAGTAGCTATTTATTTTAGTGAGAAAAAAGAAGAAAGGACCAGCAAAACTCAGCTCAGCCTCAGGTATAAGAATAAAGATGATGGGTCGGTTTTTTAGGTTTCTGGCTGCAATTTGTCGATATGGTTACACTTTCGGTTTTTATATGAATTGATAGGAAATTTCTTGGTGGATATTTCTTGCACGTATACTCATTATGATATTTTGTTATCTAAATTTTAAGGCTTAAATCATCAAAATATATTGTTTTGTTATTCAGTAGGTCTCTATATAATTTGTTTTTTATTTAGTAGATGTTTTATGGATAGAAATTATGAGCATGCAGCTTAATCGCAGTTAAATAATTAACAGTTTTCACGTTAAAAATAATTAAATGTTTAATGTTTTTTTATGTGATCGCATTTTAAAAAATTATATTCAATAGGTTTTTTTATTTAAATGTTATTTATTTATTTAGCCATTTTTAAAGTTTGATGATGTGACACTTTTTACTAATATATCATGAATACTTACATTTAGTATACGCGTTTCATGACAAGTGTAATGGACGACTCTTTTAGTTTGTAGAGAATCAAAAATTTAAAATAAATTAAATATAAAAATTATATAAAGGTAAAAGTTTGAAATGACTAAATAAATAAAATTCTAAAAATTTAGCACCTAAAGATGAATTTAGTTTAATTTTCATAAAATCATTAATAATGAGATTCAATTTGGATAATCTTAAAGTAAAGATGCTTTCCACTGCCTTTTCTTTTTCCTCTTTCCAGGAAAAGGCCTTTTCCTTTTCTTCATAAAATTAAGCTTGATTCATTTTTTCATTTTGAGAGTCTTAAATAGATACTGCTCTAAATTGCAGTTAATTAGAGTTTTAATTGTGTAAGGAGTATCAATTCAGGATCCGGTAACTCCCAAGGCGCAGATGTCTTCTGGAGGTCGGGAGTTTGAACCGTGCTTATATATACAACCGTTTAAAAATTTGGATCAGAGTTTTACCTCCAGCAAAAGAACTATCCGGATTGAGTGGAAATTAATCTGAATATAAAACATTTAAAGGTTTTATAATCGGAACAAACAAACGTATTAATTTAAAGAGGAAATTGAAGCATATATTTTTGGATAGAAATTGACTATAAAAAAGCATGTCATGTAAGATAGTATAACGAGGTGGGTTAAAATATATGCTTCAAATTGTATTTTTTTTAAATAATAGTAGTTTATTTATGTTGTAAAAAAAATTGAAACTGGTATTAAATTTAAGATTAAATTTCTCATTCTTTTGCAAATAAAAATGATGCGAATTGATCCAATTTTTATAAACATCAGAATTAAAAAAAAATTACCTAAGAGCTGGACTATAAAATCATCCTAGAATCGACACGTATTAGATAAGTGAGCCTCTCCATTACTACGTATGCAGAGGCAACACAGTTCATCGTCCAAAGGTTCCACATGATGAGACATGCATTTTCTGTTTTCTTCTTATTCTACTTCTAAGCATGCTGCATTAGGTAATATATAAACATCAAATTACAACTTGGAATATTTAATTAAATAGACACATTAAATTAATAAAATAATTAGACAACCTTTTAATTCAAATTCAAATTTTAAAATTTCATGTGCATACATTTGCCCTTTCTTTTGTTTGATGAGCCAAAAAATTCAGTTTTTGAAAATGTGAAATAATATTTGAGATTAAAGAAAAATTGAAATTACGTTTATCGTTTTCATTTGTTCTAAATTGAAATCGGAGTACTCTTTAAAGAAAAATCAAAATTTACATGCATGTAAAATGGCATTTTACGTCATTAGAACAAGTAGATGGTGCTTTACATGTCACAATTGTCAATGCCCGATGAGTATGCAATGACGTGGATGGATTATGGTTAGAACTACCATAGCCGTCACTGTCTTATTAGCTTTTATCATTTATTTCATTTAATTTTACTCTAAATTTTAAATTTAATTTATGGAGTACTTAATAAAATTCACAAAATTAAAATCAAATCAAATTATCTTAATTCATAAATAAAATTTTAAACAATTCATTTGAACCAAAATCAACATTCATAATTCATGAAAAATATATATAAGTAACATGCAATACAGTACTATTTATACAGCTTGAATTTTCTACCTAACATGCAATTGTACTTTAAAATTTTAAATCACAAGTATAAACAGGATTTTAAGTAGTCACCATGTGGCTATGTTGAGAGAATAGAGGGCAGAGGATTGATTGTGTTTCACCCTTATATGTTGTTTTTTTTTTGTATGAAATGGAGCTTGAGAGTTTGAGCAACTTCATTATCATTTGGCCGGATAAATTGAATTAACTGTTTTTTTAATCTATTTTTAATAAGGTTGGTAAAAAAATTAATTTGGTTTGATCAATAAAATAATTGTAATTCACTTACGATTAAGAATGTTAAAGATTCGGTAAACCAAAACCGAAATTATCGAATATATTAATAATTATTATTTTATATTCTGCCAAATTAATTAAGAAATTTAGTTGGTTTATTTTGCATTTTTAGATTTTGATCAAATCCTTTTCGATTAAAATTAATAATTCACTCGGTCTAATCAAAAAAATAAAATAATTTATTTTTGATTAAAACGATCACTTTTCAACCGACCGATCGTTTGCTCATCCCTACCAACACCAACTTGGCAACTGCACGAAGCTAAATAAATAAGTCCCATACAACCGTAATCAAAGAATAATCTCATAAATAATGTATTAGTAATTCTTTATTACTTGGTGGAAGTACAATTAAAAACTAAACTGTCACTCTTGGTGATCAATCACTATAATTTAGTCAGAAAAAAAACACATGTTTGGAATTCAAAAGCAATTGAAAACAGATGTAGTCAGAAATAATGCATAAAAAAGTAGAAAATAAAAATATTTGTAATAAAACCAAGAAATTCTTGTAACAGAAAGCTCCATAGGCTAAATTTTGCTTTCCAACTAAACAGTGGCATGCTAAAGAGAGAAAGAGTCACTCACAACATGATCACATACTGCCACCGACCCAATGCAGGTGGACCATATAATTTTATCCGCTGATGCCTCAAAATATACTAAGAGTTTGATTAGACCCACAAATTTTTATGAATTCCTAACCCTACATTTCTTTAGGAGAAGACGAGAGATCTTAAAACATCAAACCCACTACTCCGTTATGACCCACCTCGAATCTCCTTGAGTCTACCTAGTGCTTATTCAATCAAAGAAAATGATAGCCAATGTGGGGAGAATTTATGCTAGCCATCTTTAAATTATTTCTCTTTCATAACCGATCACGATAGAAAAATAGTTTTAAAGACTGTTTTGAGAGAGAAGATAATTCAGAGACGGTTAGTGCAAATTTCCCTCTTTATAGGCATCATAAAGGTCGGGGTTCAATCCATCCATAATTAGGTGTTTGCATCTCTCGTTGCTAATAAAATAATTAAAAAAAAGAGTTTGAGACTCGACTCAACAATATAGCATTCACATCAATATTTATACCATCTGTAGTACTCCGAAGATCTGACTCAATACGATGGATTCTCATACGACAATATGGTTTGAATCGATGATTGATGTAATTTATATAAGAGCAAATTACTCTAAGATACCTCACATTTGTCATAATTCACAGTTTGATACCCCTTATTTGAAAATCAAACGATTTGATACCTCAGTTTTTATTTTGTAAACTATAAGACCCTTCTGTTAAATATAGGTACTCAGTCGTTAACAGAATAAAATGTGAGGTACCAAATAGTTTACAAATGAGGTATCTAATCGTTTACATAATTGAAACCGAGGTACCAAATCGTTTATATAATCAAAACTGAGGTACCAAATCGTTTGAAAATAAATTTCAAATTATTAACGGAACTAACAAAAGGCTTTATAGTTTACAAAATCAAAACTGAGGTAGCAAATCGTTTGATTTTCAAACAAGAGGTACCAAACTGTCAATTATGACAAATGTGAATTACCTTAAAGTAATTTGCTCTTTATATAATAAACCAAACAAATGATCCGATCACATTTTCGATATAGATGCTGGATATACCGTATAGATTGGCTAAAATTTGAGATAAACAAAGAGTATGGGTGATATAATAACTATATTAAACAAAGTTTCAAAATTTCCTTTATTCTCTCTACACATTACTTATGATCTGAATAAGATGAATGAGGCATCACCATCTATATACAAGGTTTTTCCTCTCCTCCTTAGCTAATTTTTAGCTCTTAAAAGACAACATTGAGTACTGATGAGATCAAAAACCTTCACCAGTAGTAGTAAAAAAAGGCTAAAACATTTTTTTTACCTTAGCATATAGCACAAGCATTTGGATTCTCTTCAATGCTCTGAACATAGTAGTAGGTTGTGAGATGAGGATTATAAGCTTTATAAGCTTTAACCATCTCAAGAACCGGGTCGGGAGGCGGAGCCGCCTCTTTTTTCGGTTCATCTTTTTTACCTTCTTCCTCCTTTTTACCTTCCTCTTTTTTACCTTCTTCCTCTTTCTTTGGCTCTTCTTTTTTTGCTTCTTCTTCTTTCTTTGGTTCCTCTTTTTTAGCCTCTTCTTCTTTCTTTGGTTCTTCCTTTTTCGGTTCCTCTTTCTTCTCGGGCTCCTTCGCCGGTCCGACGGAAACTATATCCGTCGACCAATATTTTCTCAACTTGCTCACTACAGTTATAGGATCAACTGTTCCTATAACTGTCATTTTCTGTTCTTTCATATCCATGGCAATTGAATCAATCCCTGCATAATTTTATAACAAAAATGAGAAACTTCTCAAAGTTTGGTAAACAACACTGCAATAAGATACTTCTATTGTTGATTTAATTAGTAAAACAGATGAACTAAGCAACACGAACACTTCATTCAATCAACATGTTCCGTTTTGGAAATGTGTTGGAAATTTGGCGGTCGAACACAGAACTTCATTTTTAACATACAAAACCTTAAATTAACACCATTTTGCCATGTCCGTATCAAACTGTCCCAATTCTACGTATATGTATCCGTTTCCGTGCTACATAGAAGATCAATATCTTTGCATATAAATTAGGTGGAGTTATATTAATCACCAGCAGACTAAAGTAAATAGTCATATAGTGATAAATCTTTACCTGAAAATCAAGAATAATGTTAGGTAAACTTATTTTTCTATTGTCGTTTGGAATGTTAGGTAAATTTTAAATCATTACCTAAATTCACTTTGTTTGTCTGTTAGCTTACCAAAAATATGATTTAGACAAAAGAACAGAAAACAATTAATAACAGTAATTAGAAAAAAACAAGAAAAAACAAGATCTGTTCTGTTTCTCTTGGCAATTTCTATTAAGTTTCTGCTAGTTTCATAGCTTTTGTGCCAGAAATCTCAGTTCAAGATGATGAGATGAAATTCTGAAGTTAATGAAAAAAATTGATACCTGAGAGTGTAGAAACTGTCTTCAAAGCCTTCTGCTTAGCTTTGTCATCATGCAAATCCAATTTCAATATAAACTTCTGCAATCAAATGAATCAGACGGATCTGTTCATATTGTTTTCAAATGAAAGAATAAAAAACAAATTCACCAACATTATCAAACCAATTCCCACTTGATTTCCCCCTTTTTTACTCTAAAATTAGTCTAATCATTTTCAAATTATAAATCAGAATTGTTCTTCTCCCACTAATGCATTAAATCTGAAACAGAACTTGAAGGAAAGTGTTGATTCAGTCTAATAAACAGCACGAGGCTGTGAGTTTAAACCCCGCCTCTGCAATTAACAACTAACAATTGAGACTCTAACAGTCGGAATCTTATCTATATATATATAAAAACACCAGGAATCAGAATCCACGAAAAATAATAGTAAAGAATCAAATTCGGAGAAAATTAAGGAATCAAACCTTCATTTCTTGGGCTGCCTTTTTTAGGATCAAAACCAGAGAAAAATAAATTAGGAGATGAGATTTGAGGAACAAAAAGATAAAAAGAAAAAAGAAAGAGAGGCGGAGACGAAATCGAATAATGCTAGGAATGAAAAAGATGGGCTGGAAGGGCCTAACTGTACTGTAATAATAATCCTCTAAAATCCGAATCAAAACAAGAATTGCAGAATAGGAAAGAGAAAATTTAAAGGTAGAGAGAGAAGTAAAAACAGTGCACGAATGTTGAAGATGTGTTAAGTGTTAGTGAAGTGGCTCTATTTAAGTCCATCTTTCTCAGCTACGATAACCACCGGAAATGTAAACGGTTCACGCGACTTAGAGGGGCGTGGACAACACGTTGTTGGACCACAAATAATTAATTTTTAATGTACATAAATTAATATACTATGTAAATTGTGGACAAGAACTACTTGATCATCAAATGATTTGGATTATGGTGCCTTTTCAATTCACTGAATGAACATGAAATGAAATACCTGACTTTTTAATGCAACTCTATAAGATTACTGAAAATAATCTTAATTTATTTTTATATGAAACTCAAAATCTATCAGAAAATAAAATAATAAGTTTACTGTATCTAGAAATTAAAACACATTCATAATCTATTCATCATTCTTATTTAAAGAACAATAATTGATTGTGTATAAATCACCATATAAAAAAATTGACTTTTAAACTTCTATGAAATAAGTTATAATTATATATTATCCTTAAAATTTACCCTTATCACCTTATGATAAAATACTTCAACTGTTTCATTTTTTAAGTCTTCAGGATTATCTACTGAATTTGGAGATTCAGCTTCTGCCACAGAGCAGGACATTGATGACAATGAACTTGCATTAGAACTATGCGAAGTGCCTGAATCAGAGGAAGATCTTTTGAGTGCAATGGAAGGAAGTAGCATAGATTTGCTTTATAGTCAACTAGAGCAAGCATTGGTAGAGGTTGAAAACCATAAACGAGAAGCAATTTTTTTGGTTTAAATATGACTCACATTATGATGTTAATTTGCTTTTCACCAAGTCTCATCAGGTTCCTTGGCAAATTATGTATGAATGATTTGCAATGTCTCAATTATACTTCTCAACTGCATTTCCGTGCTCGCATATCTTCAAGAAGGCAACAGAACAGTAACTGATACACTTTACAAGTATGCTGTTAATTAGTTTAGTACATGTAGGTGGAATTCGGCTCTTTATTTTTGCTTATCAGCTAATTATAGTGACAACAGTGGCGGAACGGTAAAACCAAATTTAGGTCGACGCTAAGAGAATGGCAATCTAATTAAGATGTTCAGGTGCGATAACTCGTTTCCAACTTCCGATTTAATTGAAAAAAAGAAAAGAAATCTATATATTACTCCATGGCCGAACAGTGTATGAAGTGGATATCAAAGTTAAAACATGACAACTAGAAGGCAACACTATCAACATGAAATACCACAATGGATGAGCAATTTTATTTTCAAAACAAAAAAAAAACCAACAAAAATAATTAGTAAAATTTGGTTGAATTCTATTTAGGCTTAATTCATTAAAAACACCCCACCTTGTATTTTTTTTTCGTTTATACCCTGACCTTGTAAAAACACCATTTGTACCCAATTTTGAGTTTTTATGTTTCATCTCTACCCAAAAGCATTAAATTGTACTCTTTTCATTTGAAAAAGAGTTTAAAACAATCCTTCATTTTTAACTTATATACTAATTAGATATTAATGTTATTAATAATACAAAAATACCATCTTCAAAACAAAAATTAAAAATAATAATAATTTTTTTAAAAAATATTTTTGACTTTTTTTAAATTTTTTTAATTGTATTTAAAAATATTTCCGACAAAAAATTAAAAATAATAATAAATTTTTTTAATTTTTTTTTTATTTTATAAAATTAAAAAAATTAATTAATTATTTGGATGTATTTGATTATTTTTTTAGTTTAAGGATTTATTTGTATTTTTTGAAATAGAAAAAAGTATGTTTTAAACTCTTTTCCAAATGAAAAGAGTACAATTTAATGCTTTTGGGTAGGGATGAAACATAAAAACCAAAAACTGGGTACAAATGGTGTTTTTACAAGGTCAGGGTATAAACGAAAAAAAAGTACAAGGTGAGGGTTTTTTAAGGAATTAAGCCTTCTATTTACTATGCTAGTCAAAAATTAGAATAGTTTTGTCCAAATTCTTAGCAAAGTAAACAGAAAAAAAGGCCAAAATCCCATAAAAAGCAGCACCTAACAAGACAAATGGTAAGATAACGTGGATCATTTTTTTTTTCTCTCTAACAAATCCTAACCGCCTGGAGCTTTTTTTTTATTTTTTTTTCGGCAGCCGTCAATGGCTTAATTTTTCTATTGACGGTAGCCAACCCTTTTATTTATGTTATTTTAATTTCATAGAATATAATAAATAGCCAATTCTTTTTCATTTTTCTGACAAATTAAAATTTATCACGAAGAGCAATTCAATTATCAAGAAGCGACGATAGATTGAAGATCTTTCAGTAACAAAATAGATTCGCATATGAGCTATATTAGTTTTATTTATTTTTTATTGTTTGTCTTTTTTATGAATGTTTTACTTTGTTCTTTTTTTATGAAAGGTTTGTTGTCCTTTCTCTGTGAAAGGTTTGTTGTCTTCTTTTTAGAAGGAGTTGTTGTCTCTTTTTTAAAAGGAGTTATATCAAGTGTTGATTGAATCGGATGCTGTGAGTTTGCGGGTGTTTAGAGAAGTTTGAACGAAGAGTGATTGAATACTGCACTTAATTCGCGAAACAGTTAGTAATTTATTTTTATTTTCGTAAGTAAGGTCTGCGAATCAGGCAGCATGTTGTCTGTTTCATGTCAGGTCATCGGGTTTAGTTTTCAAATTATCCCGAATTTCTTATTCAATTTAATGAGATCTGATGAATTTCAAAAAAAAAATGGTCTAGTGGAGAGAAAATTGAAAAAAAAAAATTAAAATATGTATTAAACTGTAAAAGAGTGTGCAAGTGCAATGTGGAAGATTAAGAGTTCGAATATTTCCACAAACGTTTTACATCCTCAATTATTCAAAAAAATTATGTTGATGAATTTTGTGAGAATATGTAAAAATAAAATGAGAGGAAATACAATGATTATTAAAAAGAAATATAAATAAACTTTAATTTACAGAGATCAACTGTTTTGGTTAGGAAGCGCGTGTCGTATACACAGCTGAGGTTGTAAAAAGAGAAGAGGAAGAATCCAGGATGCAGAGTGTGGGTCCCGCGAAAGAGGCGTCAAAATACAGGTGCGAGTTTTTACAATCACGGCGGCGTAAACTTGAGATTTATGACTGCGCCACTACTCTTCCCCGCCGTAACTTTAGAAATGGAAAGCATTAGTTGTATCACATTATTGACACGTGGCACTACCCATCACTATACCGTTACACTTAGCAGCCTTACCCGCCATATTTTTAATCCCTCCAAAATTTTCAAAGAAGACAATAAACGAAACGGAAATACCTCCTTGTGCCTTTTGTTTTATGCCTACCTTTGAATCCCATCAACAATTAGCTAAATTGTGATAAAATATTATTGCCCTTGTTTTCTTGATTTATAAATATGTAACGGCGAATTCATAATTTTTTTTTCAAAAATTTAATTTTCAATTCGTTTCTGATTTTCTGAATTTAACTATTCTCTAGCCCGAATTCACTACAAATCCTATCTCTGTTAAAAAAAAGATCGATGAAAACAAAAAATAATTTTTCAAAGTGTTTAAATGTATGCTCCAACTAAATGAAAATACATACATTATCAATTAGTTCAATATAAAGTAAAACTTACTCAACTAATAGTGAGTTTGGTTTATATCCTTGCTAAAATTAGCTATTTGATCATTACTTATTCACCATTATAAATTTATTATAATGTGTTGATATTTGGACCGGGTCGCCCATGACGGATTGACCCGAACCCAATTGACTATATGGATATGTAAGAGAAGGGTGCAATACCTTTCATAAAAGGTTGCAACTCTATAAAAAGTGGTAACTTCATGAAGAGTTATACTTGTTCATGAAACCTTTTAGTTGCTTATATATACATGTATTGAAAATACATAATTAACTAATGAATCATAACTCAATTCTCTATCAACTATACACAGTTAATAGGTACATTAGGTGGTGAAACATAGGTATTTTCCATTGTGAAAATACTTGAGACTTAGTGCATAAAGTTCAATCAAATTTGTGGAATCGACAAAAGGTATGTCAAGAACGATCCTAATTAATTTCCGCATATTCCAACATTGATATTTGAACCTATAATGTTGATTTTCATGTTTTGATTGATTAAAATTCATAAGCTTATGAAATGGACTTGAAATATAAAACAATTGAATTAGCCGTTTGAATAATTTATTGCATCACCATTAGAAATTCATGATACATTCTTTTAAGAATTTAAATAGGATTTTAAATTATGGTAGCTTTAATTAATATAATAGAATAGTGAAAAAAATGTACTTCCTCCGTCCCATTCTAATTGACCAAATTTTCTATTTTGGATCTCCCATTTTAATTGAAAACTTCTATTTATAGAATATTTTTTCACACTACTTTTCTCTTTTACCCTCATCAATTAATGCATTTCAAAAGCATTTTTCTAAAAAGTGGTGAAGCATTTAATATAATACGAGGATATAAAAGTAAAGTTACTAAAATTTCTTAAACAATGTGCAATGGAAATTTTCTCAATTAGAATGGAACAGAGGGAGTATTACTGAAGTGATAAGTGCTACTACAGTAGTAAAATATAGTAAAATTGAAATTTAAAATATCTTCTATTGATTATAACTTTAATTTAACATTAATCGTTGCCAGTGAGACCTATCCCAAATAGCTAAAACTATTCAGAGATTTCAGTGAACCCAATGATTTAAAATTAATTTAAAATTAGAATCTAACTTCTAACTACTAAGGTTATTTATGTATATTTGTGTTGAAAAAAAAAACGTTAAGCCAAAATTTTAACCATCTATCATAGAAAAGAGTTGAGAAATAAGCCAAAATTTTGACTTATTATGCACATGTAAAATTAGATTGTTAAGCCCCCTCCCCCTAGAATAGTGTTCTCACTCCCCAAACTCCATATTCTAGATCTATTTAGAATCAATTAAATTGCTATTAATGGAACTCACAGTCTTACACCATAGCATTAATTTCTAAACAAATCCCTCACCATATACGACTTAAAACACATTGCAAGTTGAGGGGCATATTTTAATTATATTTATAAAGCAAAATGGTCAAGGCACTAGATTTGACTATATTTTTAGTTAGGATGGGCGATGTATAGGCATGTAATCTTTGAAAAACTTCTCCCTTTTTTTTCTTAGTTGCTTTACTTTTTTGTAGCTTGGAAGAGGTATTCTAACAACATAATTTTTTTCTTTAAAAATACAAAAGCTGAAAATGCAGTTCAATTTTTGGAACTAGTTATTTTTTATTTATTTATTAGTTAGAATGTGATCAACTGATTAACTTTTTAATTCATTTATGGTAAAGAATTATCATCCATTATCATGTTATATGTGGCAATGTCATCGAGGCCATGCCAAAGAGATGCAACTAAAAACGAATGATGTTGTTTTATTTGGTAAAATTTCTTAGGACTTAAATGAGAGGAAAAAAAGAAAAGGAACTTATTATAGTAAAAAATGTATCCATTATCCAGGTGTAAAATCATCCAAGTAGGATGAAATGATGTGAAAAATGAGTGAATTGGTAAAGTTATGTTAGGGACAATGACACAGGAAGGAATCAATCAATCTTGTTGAGCTAAAAATATATGAGTGTAGCCGGCCTATCTCCTACTGACAAATGGGTGAGGCCCACGATTGACGTTTTACAAAGACAAAATATACAAAAAAAACTCTCATAATTTCCATAAAAGTACAAATCAGTCTTTTTTATTTTTTTTAGATATAATTAAATCCTCTTTGTTTTTAAATAGAATAAATAACTCTTTTCGTCCAATATCATTAGAAACACTCGTTAATGTCTGACATGTCTCTTATAATTATATATGAAAAAAGTTCAAAAATAATTGTAACGTTTAAAATATTTACTGAAAATTGGAGTAGGTGAGTGTTTCAAAAGTAAACTAAATTTTTTTATTTATTTAAATTTAAAATAATGAGAGTTTAATTGTTGAATTTTAAAAATATGAGGGCTTAATTATGCTTAAAAAATAAAAGAGATGAGCTAATTTATACTTTTTAAAAAAATCAAAGGTTTTTTCATACCTTCTACTATCTTTTACGAATTATGTGGATTTACATGTATTTTTAAATTTGAGATTATGTTACGAACTTACGATGTTTTAGAGCGTGGTGGATTAGATGTTAATCCAGATCAAATTTCCACATATTTAGACTAATAATAAAACCTTTTATTCAAATTTATTATTTTAGATTTGATTATTTTTACTCCATTTTATTAAAGATGTTATATTTTTAGATACATATTAAATTTAATTTTTTACATATAAATTTAGACTTTTATTTTTAGTTGCAGCAGTCAGCAATACGTAGGTTTGATTCAATCCAAATACGTATAATTTCAATTTATTAATTTTTTTTGGGACTAATACCACATTTCGAACCAAATCCAGACTACATTAAGTTTATCTAAAAAAATCAGGTATATTAGACCTGGATCATTATCATATGTAACAACAGATAATGCGACATTATAAAGCGTTTAAAAATAAATTATGTTTTTATAATTAAGGATGTACATTACTTCAAATTGAACGGAATCAAATTATATTATATTTTTTAAAATCAAACCAAATTGAATTATAAGGATTTATAATTTTTAACTTGAGCTAAGCTAGTTCGTTTGCTTAATTATTTTAGTTTTTTTAACAGAACTTAATTATTTTAGTTCGGCTCGGTTAATTTAGCTAGGTTTATTATTTTTATCTAATATCAAATAAACAATTTTATATAATAATGTCAAATCAAATTAGGTTATTTCTGTTTGGTACGGTCGCTGAACATCCCTACTTGCAGCAATTAAAAAGAAGAGGAAATTACACTCAGCACTTGATTATCAAAAATAATTCCAAAAATACCTGAGCATCTTTTTTTTTTCTGTCAACACTTGATCCCACCTTTTTATTTCATCTGACACTTGATTTCACCTTTTTATTTCATCCAGCACTTGATTCCACCTTTTTATTTCATCCAACACTTAACCCAACCTTTTTATTTCATTCAACATTTAACTCCATTTTTTTATTTATCCAACATTTAACTCTTTTTTTAAGATTTAGAATTTAGATTTTAAAATTTTAGGGTTTAGAATTTATGATTTTAGGGTTAGGGTTTAGCATGATTTAAGATTTAGAGTTTAAGATTTAGGATATAGGGTTTAGCATGATTTAGGGTTTAGGGTTTAAGGTTTAGCCTGATTTAGGATATAAGGTTTAGCATGGTTTAAAGTTTAGGGTTTAGGGTTTAGGATTTAACATGATTTAGGGTTTAGGGTTTAGTATGGTTTAGGGTTTAGAAAAATAAAATTTTAAGTGTTAGGTTTAATATTTTATTAAATCAAGTGCTAGGTGCAATTTATTTTCTTTTGTAAGTATTGTCCGCAAATAAAAACGAACATAAGTATTTTTGAGATCATTTTAACAAAATCAAGTATTTTTCAACTTTTTCCGGCTAATAATCACCGACAGTCCTCGGCTTTTACCCTAAATTTCCCTAAACCCCCTATACTTTCAAAAGCTTCCCTAAACCCCCCAAATTTTATGGCGGCGCTCATTCACGGTCCTTATGGACAAAAATACCCTTACAAAAAAAAATTGGCGGCTGGCGGCGCCACGTCATCTGACATGTCAGAAAAAATTCAAAAAAAATTAAAAACCTAAAATACCCCTGAAATAAGCCAATCAAACCAAAACCTAACCAAACTAATCCAACCATTCTCATTCAAACCAACCACACTTAATAAAACTCAACCCATGTCAATCATGTCTTTATCTTCTGGACATTCATTCATCAATGATCTTAAACCATCTATCTCCTACATAATCACAAAAAAGCAAATTTCACAGACTGTCAACTTTTAATTGTAAGAACTGAGATGCACCGAGACAAGAAGGCAAGTTTTAAGTTATAAAAGAACTCAGAAATAAAATGACCCAGTAAAAAACTCCGCTAACAGTAAACTAATATGGAAATTAAAATGCAATTACCTTGTTTATGAAATTGGTAAGATAAACACTCCTATGCTCAATAGCAGATAGCCTTCGTTCCATAATTCTAAGAAGGTCAGGGACAACTGCAATTCCATTTCTGCAGATACAATAAAACTAATTAAATTCAGCTATTAAAATCTCTAAACCTGACTGAACTATACAAATGCATAATTTGAAGGTGCAACGCGATAAAATTAGCACAATCTGTACATGTTTATTTTAAAAAAAAATGTGTCGATTGAGTAAGGGCGAGCAATGAGGAGAGAAGCAGCGGATCGGACAAATGACGATTTGCTACCATTTGAATCTGTTCTCGAGAACAGATCTGTTCTCAAGAACAGATTTTGGGAAAGATGACCGGCGGGCAACAGAGGGCGGCGGGCGGCGGCGGGTGGTTGACCGGGTTGAGCGTGGTTGGTTTAAATGAGAATGGTTAGATTTTAATTAAGTGTGGTTTGATTAGTTTGGTTAGGTTTTGTTTTGATTGGTTTATTTTAAGGGTGTTTTGGGCTTTTAAATTTTTTCTGATATATAAGATGACGTGGCGCCGCCAGCCGCCAATTTTATTTTTTTTGTAAGGGTATTTTTGCTATAAGGACCGTGAATGAGCGCCGCCATAAAGTTTGGAGGGTTTAGGGAAGCTTTTGAAAGTATAGGGAGTTTAGGGTAAAAGTCGAGGACCGTCGGTGATTATTAGCCACTTTTCCCTAAAAAGAAAGAAAGGCTAATGGTGATATATTGGGCCCTAAAGTAATCGATGATATCTGTGCCACAATTGGAAGATTTACGCAGTGGAGTTGGCCCATATAGGCAAAATTAATGGGCTTTTGCGCTCGTTTGGCCCATCAAGAGAATTGTCGGTTTATTACGAAGACTTGACGGCGTTAGCTCCAGCCACGTACGGATCCAGCCACGTGTCATTCATGCGCCCACTCACCCACTTACGTACAGTAATACTAATAGAGCAATCATAATTCTTTTCCTAAAACAGAAAAAAAATTACTTAATAAATAATGGAGTATAATTTTATATCGCTACTGATTTTTAAGCCATTTTTTATTACTAGCTTTTAACAATTTAATCACAAATTTAACATATTACTATTAATTTAGTTGACCGTGATTAATTGATTGATTTTTTCAGATTAAATAATAAAAATCACTACATAGTTCATCTATAATAAATATGTAAAACTTGTTTTTAGACTTCACATATAGACTAATAGTATAGTAGTCCAGTACCCAAAATATAATTCAACAACTTTCATGTTTTATTAAAAAACATGTTTCATGTTTTTTAAACATATCAATTTATTTAATTACACGAATGCTCAAGATTTAACGTGCAAACTATTTAATATTTTTATTATAAAGATGCTACATATATTGTTTGTTAAGAGAATATATTTTGTTAAGAGAGCTACAAGTAATTAGCTATACAACAGCACATATGTACAATTCTTATAGTATTTTCAATAATATTCTTTTAACATAGAGAACACTTTTTTTTATATTAAAAGAATATTTTAATGAAACTAAAATTTATTCAGCTATCTACTTAAATTTTATATTACTGTTATTGAAGAATTGGGGAAGAAAATTTTCTCTATTTATTTTTGCTTTAAAGTTGCATATTTCATTAACTATATACCAAATAGATATAGATATTTCTTACTTATATTATTTAATTAATTAATTTTTATTTACTTTCTAAATCTTTCGGGTAATAATATATTTTAAAAATAATAGATCAATTATTTTTTAGTAAAATATTATTAATAGTATAAAGCAGAGAGTGGATGGGAGTCAACTTATTCTACATTAATTTGTAATAAAATATAAAAATTATTGAATATTAATATATTGCTAAATCCTTTTTCTATATGAATTTGATTCTTATAAAATCCTCCAAATATTAATAAAATAAATGTTTATTAGAATATCAGAAATCTAATACTTTTTTTTGACAATAAAAAAAGTATTAATATTAAATTATAAAACAAATTATAAAAATATATAAATATTAAATGAGCAAGCATCAAATGAATTTGAGATATTAAAAGAATATTATTTTTTGTATTTTAGTGTGGGATGATGAATTCACGTTAAATCACCGTTATTTAAGTACCTGCTAATTTCCTGCATCTCCTTTTGACTTGGTCTGTGCTACTTTTATATTTAACATTCTTAAATCAACACTAATAGAAAATCCTTAAACTTAACCAAATATCTTCTCCTCCACCAGCAAACATTAATCAAACCAAATTTTCTCAAATTTCTAATCCAAAACCCTAATTTCTCCACATCAATCCAAAACAAAGAAAAATTCTTTCTTAATTCCCATATGATTCCAACGATACAAATTCCCAGTCTGTATTAATCAAATTCGATGGATATTCAAGAGCAAGAATCGTCCAATTCCTACAATCTAATCGCCAATTCATCGTCGTGGTTCGAAATCAGATTGTTCTACGTAAGAATCACACCGTGTGTGATCGAAAGCGTACCGGATCATCTAACACTCCGTCATCTACGGCGGGTTATCAGCACCCCACTTGAAATCAACGGCTCAAGAATCCCCGCTGCGGATTCCGCCACCGTTACCTTGCGCCGTGACCGTCTTAATAAAGAATCGTCAGAGGTTACCTACGTTAGCACCGACAGTGTTAGGGTAACGGGGGCCGTTGAATTCGAGGTGGTAGAGGATAATAAAGATTTGTTCTTATGCGGTTCTTTAGAGAGAATTGAGTCCCCGACATGGTGTAGTGATTCGAAAACAGGTTGGAGCATGGAATGTTATATGGCGGCGTCTGTTGGAGAGGGTAATTCGGTGTTTTTTCAACCGAAGATGGGGGTTTCGTCGCCGGCGATCGAGGTTTATATTGCAGGATGTTGCGGTGGTGTGCCGGTTATTTTGACTAAGACGATATTGGTGAGTCCTAGAAGGAGAGGCTCGAGGCATAGAATGCTTGATGCTATTCCTGAAGATGATGAGATGGAGAAGGTTCAGAATGGTGATGCGTCACTTCGAGTCCGTAAAGTTCAGGTATATTTAGGATTATGGTTGGTTTTTTGCTGCATTAGAATTGTATTATATGTGGGTTATCAGTTACATATATTGCTAGTTGGATGTGTGATTTGGAATTCTAAAATTCGTGTATAGGGCTAGCAAGTGCAGGGTTTTCTCTGTCTTGATTGAAAGCTGGGGTATGGATTAGGAAGGGGTTAGGGTACTACTGGACAATATATCCCGCCTCTTTTTTTTAGAAGAAGAAGAATTGTAGGCTGTCTGTTATGAGATAATGCAAGAGGAAGTTAACTATTTTTGTATTGGGTGAGAGCCTATTTGTAATTAGTAATATTTAATCGATGACGCTGGGGAACTAACTAGAAGAAATTAACTCAATATTCTTAAACTGAGACTAGTGTGTGGATAATATAGCCTAGGAGGCTAGGATTATATAAGGATGTAGATTAGTGATTGTCACTTCTTTCTCATGATTAATGACTTTTGGTTGCTTAATTCCATCAATCAACAAAGCTTTTGCTGTTTTCTTTAGCCTAACTATTTGGTACCAGTCTTTCTGATGGTGCAAACTAGCAATTCGTGTAAATGGGTTGCTTCTGCTTGTGCAATAGTAATTCATGTAAATGTGTTGCTTCTGCATGTGCAAACTAGTAAATCATGTAAATGTGTTTTTTTAGTGAAGCAAACATGTTTAATTATCCTAACCATGTAACAACCCCATATGGTGGACAATCTGGAAAGTTTTTCAGAATTTTTTTTGCATTCCCCATCTTGGAATGCCATTTGTTCACATGCTGATTTAAATTAATCTTGCTATTAGTAGATTTAGATGCTGATCCACACTGCATTAGTTAAACTTAAAACTGATTTGGTTATGCTATGTTTTTCGAAGTTGAAGAGTTCGCTGATGCCTCCCTTTTTGCCTAGAACAAATTATTTTCTATCTGTTATGTACTGTTTGCTGACTGGCTTATTCTCATTGGGTGCTGATGCAGATTGTTGAATCAGAAGGTGATGACTATGATTCAGAAGAGAAAATTGGAAACAGATATTACCCAGATGAAATGTACTATGGCGAGGATGGCCAACTTACATGGTTTAATGCTGGCGTGAGAGTTGGTGTTGGAATAGGACTTGGGATGTGCCTTGGGATTGGAGTAGGTGTTGGACTGCTTATGCGTTCATATCAAGCAACTACAAGGAATTTCAGGAGGAGGTTTTTCTGATATATGAGCTGAATAAATTTGATCCAGTAATACGCTGTCATGGATCAGCATAAAAGAATATGGAATCTTTCAGATTTTCAAGCAAGTCTGAAGATCTCAACACGGGGCTAAAGAAAATAAGAAACACATTATACAATAATGCTGATATGTTAAAAGTACGAGTTTTGGTAGGTCAGAGTAACAAAGTGCACAGTGTTTTTGTAAGGTAGTCTCGATCTTTTCTTCATAAGATGAGCCTGCATTGAACATATGAGCTTTTGCTAAAAGTTCCCGGTAATAATCCAATAGCTGCACGTTACATCGTGCATTTGTTGATTCGCATGGAAGTTAGTTGCATCCCCGATTTGCTTCAACATCTGGATGATTGGAGCGTGCAAGCAGGAGGGAGGAAATACATACATGTTCGGCAGCAAAACACGAGATTGTGTGGGGTATATCGGTTTGCTTCTTCAAACAATATGCGTCGTCATCATTGAGCGAGTTCTGTAGAAAATGGGGTGGTAGTTTTTCAAATTCTTTTGTTTTTTCTTTTCTTTCTGTTTCTCGCCCTTTTCTTCTTTACTTAACCTGTTCTCTTGAAAATAAATCTTAGTTTCCCCTGTAATCAAGCTTATAATGCTGTTTGTTTATGTTTATATTTCATTAATTTGTTCGAATCTGTAAGTAGACCTGTGGGAATAATGGACAGTGTTTTCCATTTCTATCTAAGAGCTATATCTATATATGTACATAATACTACATGTGATCGTGATCTTAATAATTGCTGGTTTCTGCCGCAAGGTAAAGTTCAAAGCTCAAAGCGCTATCAAACAGAGCAACCATTTCCAATTTTCACTTCTGCCCAATCTTGTGGTGATTTAATCGTTCATGCTGAGGGACTTAAAAAAAATTCATAAAGTGGGGGAAGATATAAACACTGGCGGAATCATCGTCCAGGACCAGTGCTACAACGTGGAGTTCACCTCCCACACGATGGTTGCCGGCCTCCCAACAGTATGGCTGTTCCAGTTAGCGACTATGATACCGAGTAATTCCGCCCAAGTTGAAATCCTAGTTCTATTCCAAGTAATATACAAATTCTTTACTTATGATCTATGTAGTTCTGTTTAGCTTGCCTAGAGGAGAGGCAAAAGAGAAGCCCGTTGAAAACTAAGATTACGCAATTCATGAGTAATTTAGTGGTCCATAATATACTCGTAGTTGTACTATATATATCTCATTAATATTCGAATAGCATAACTGACAAAAATTAGGCCCATAATTGTAATTTCACAAGATTAAAAGGGCATTATCAGAAAAAATAAAAGATCTAACAGGGGTACATTTTGAACTTCTCCCGGAGCACGGGAGCCATTGTATTAGCCAAGCAGTCAAAATTACAAAAGAAATGCGCTGGATTACAGAAAACCCATAGAAATGCCCCATATTTACATCACTAAACCCTAACCACCACCACCATAGAACAACCACCACGACACAATGACGACACCAACAACTAACGATCTCAGATCTTCTACTACAATGTCTCACCGGAACACCTCTCCGCAACCGCTCCCGTTAGTCGTTACTCTTAACTGCATCGACGATTGCGCCGTCGAGCAGGACTTCTTATCCGGCGTCGCCGTCGTCGAACACGTTCCTCTCAGCCGTTTAGCCGATGGAAAAATTGAATCAGCTGCTGCTGTTCTTCTTCACTCTCTTGTTTACCTGCCTCGAGCCGCGCAGCGCCGGCTCCGTCCTTATCAGCTCATTTTATGCCTCGGCTCAGCTGACCGTGCTGTCGACTCTGCTCTCGCTGCCGACTTAGGTCTCCGGCTTGTACACGTGGATACCTCGCGTGCTGAGGAGATCGCGGACACTGTGATGGCTCTGTTTCTTGGATTGTTACGGAGAACGCACTTGTTATCTAGACATACGCTATCGGCTTCGGGTTGGCTTGGCTCAGTGCAGCCGCTGTGTAGAGGAATGAGGAGGTGTAGAGGCTTGGTTTTGGGGATTGTTGGTAGATCTGCATCGGCTCGGTCATTGGCTACTAGAAGCTTGGCTTTCAAGATGAGTGTGCTTTATTTTGATGTACACGAGGTTTGTGTTTTACAATGTGAATATTTTATTCATATAATTTTGTGTTTGTTGGCAACGTAATGTAATTGAGTTAGAATGTAGTAGTAAAAGATAACGAAATTCATTATTCGGTACAAATAAAATCGATAATGATGCGATAGTTGTAGAATCTTACTGCTCTGTGTTATGGGGAAACCGAATGACTGATTGAGAATGTGTTTGATGCTTAGCTGGGAAATGACAATGGATCAGATTCTATTACTGTATGTGTTATGCCTATCAGCAATTGTTAGAAAATAGCTTAATGAGTTGCGGAAAAATGCTATTCTATAAGAACTATCTTCACATTCAATCCCTTATAATTGTGGTTGCACTGTCTTAGCTTTTAGCTTTTGCTCTCTCTGAACTTGTGACTATGTGTATGCAGAGAAAAGGGAAAGTAAGCGGAACTCCCCTAAGATTTCCACCTGCAGCCCGGAGGATGGATACTCTTAATGATTTATTAGCTGCCAGTGACCTAATTTCACTTCACTGTGCTTTAACAAACGAAACAGTTCAGATTTTAAATGCAGAGTGTTTGCAGCATATAAAACCAGGTACGAGTGCATTATGCTACTTCCAGCACTTAAAATATAACTAAAATTAAGTTGAACTTGTTTATACTTACATGGGAGTAAAAACATTTATCTTCTTAAAAGGGGCCTTTCTTGTGAATACGGGTAGTAGTCAGCTATTGGATGATTGTGCCTTGAAGCAGCTTCTGATAGATGAGACTTTAGCTGGCTGTGCTTTGGATGGTGCTGAAGGACCACAATGGATGGAAGCATGGGTATGTTGTGTTCATAGTGGTGAATTTATCATTCTTAAGACTATAATTAAATGGTATCTTTTGCATCTTTATTATTTGCTTGTCTCTTTGCATGCACTTGCTATTTCTTCACATTAATTTTATAGGTATGCACGTAGCTGCCTAGCTGGCATTACCTATCTACCAATGCATTAGTAATTATCAGTCACATTATGCTGATATGTATTATTAAGGGCTCGTGAAGATGGTGTGAAGCCGTGAACTATAAAATTTATGCTATAGATGACATTCTGTGTTCAACCTGTTCCATTGTAATCCTTCTGCTGTTTGGAGAAGAGCAGTTTGTTTGAGATTCTATGCTGGATTTAACACCAAATCATTTGGCTAAATGTGTCAATTGTAAAGAAAAGTATGCTTACATTCTGACCAGCCTGACTGTGTTGGCACTGTTGCACATCTTTGTTTGTACCTACATTTAGGTGCATAGGGAGAGAGGAGGAAAAAAGTGTAATGTGCAGTTTTTTGCATCGTAGTTTCCTTCTTGGAAAACCTGGAAATTTCCTAATATTTGAGAAAAATAGCAACTTTGCCTCCATTTAAGTTTTTTTCCTGGTGTTACTCTAATTAAATTTGTTGAGATTAGAGGTGCAACTCTAACTAAATGCTTATGCTTATGCTCATTGCGGCTTCAAATATCATACTTTTTTTTTTTGATGAATGTAAAGTATATTAAAACCACAAGCAGTTGCTATAAAGAACCTAAAACTCAAGAGCTTACGCACAATTAAGGCTACGACTCAAGAGATTAAGGTATACAAAATCATCTCGTGATAATACAATCCGGACTCCTAAAAAAGTCTAGACTAGAATAAGGAAAAGATGGATTACGATACTTGTAAAAAATTGAAGCTCTAGTGAAGACTAACTTCTTGTTAGCTTTCTTATAAAAACTTCAATCACCTGCTTTCTCTTGGATATTCTAATGCTTTTTTGTTTCCGACTAACTTCTTGTTAGCTTTCTTAGAAGTACCTTCAAAGAATTTGTTACTTCTCTATAAACAAAAGAAGTAATAAGAAATTATGCATGGTAAATATGTATAAATTTCTGCTTACATAACACACGTAAGAGAGTTATTGTAGCAGTAAATCAATGGTTTCTTTTTGTTAAGAATATAATTAACTTGTGTTGCCTTATCAGGCTATGTTTTTTAGAAGCAAACAAAATGACCCCTTGTTCTTAATTTTTATGCCTTATGCTACAATTTGTAATAGGAACTAGGAGAAATTTAGTTCTGTTGTAAAACCAGGGTACATGATGCTAGTCTTACTTTTGTATGGTTGCTTCAGGTAAAAGAAATGCCCAACGTATTGATACTTCCACGCAGTGCAGATTACAGTGAAGAAGTGTGGATGGAAGTAAGGGATAAGGCCATCTCTTTATTGCAATCCTTCTTCTTTGATGGGGTTATACCAAAGGATGCCATCTCTGATGAGGAAGGAAGTGAAATAGGTGATGAAAATGAACAGTTTCACTTACAAGGCAAGGAAAGTTCTCTGCCGACTTCTGTTGGTGAGCATTTGACAGATGATATTCATGCAACTCCAGAAAGCTCCAGCAAAAAAGGTATTAATCAGCCAACAGAATCTTCTAGCCAGGCTCAGGGTTCTGGCTTGTCTCAAACTACTTCTGCAAGGTCTGAAGGAAGACGGAGCAGTAGATCAGGTAAGAAGGCAAAGAAAAGACATGGCCGTCAAAAGTCTATGCAGAAACCCGACGATCCTTCTCAACTAGAAAAACAAAGCACGTCACATCGAGAAGATGAGGCTACAATGAGTGGTACAGATCAAGTGTTGAGTTCCAGTTCCCGATTTGCATCTCCTGAAGATTCAAGAAGTAGGAAAACACCGACTGAGTCAATGCAAGAGTCGACTTCTGACCAATTTATGAGCTCAAGCAAGAAGCTAAGTGGAAAGTCTGTTGAGCTGCTGAAAGATGGTTATGTTATTGCTTTACATACAAGAGATCGCCTTGCACTTCATGTCTCAAGACAGAGAGTAAAAGGTGGTGGATGGCTCCTGGATGCCATGTCAGATGTAACAAAAAGAGATCCTGCAGCTCAATTCCTTGTCGTTTTTAGAAGCAAGGTTTGCCTGGCAGATAGTCATCATTATTCTGATTTTCATACAAAGTAATTCAAATAAATTGATGTTTTTGTATTGATGTATTTCTCAGGACACTATTGGATTGCGTTCTTTTGCTGCTGGTGGAAAGTTATTGCAGGTATTCATTATCCTAGATGATGAAGCTATTAGAGAGTGCACCTCTAATGCTTCTTCACCTGCTATTTTTTGTTACTATCAGTGGCAGCTAATATTTGGAGATTCACTGCAAAACAACTAGCTAATAAATCCAGTTGCTTTTGCGGATGAGACTTCTCCTGAGCACCATGAATGATTTCAAACAGTTGAAATTACTAAAGCATGCTTACTCTCTATATTACTGATGATTCAGTTAAAACAGAGCTATTTTTATTGATGTTAGACACTGCGAATCAAGCTCTGGATAGGTTGTTGAATGAAAGGATAAGCTTTATCCTCCTGATTATTATATTTCTGAATGCATTAGTTGACAAAAATTAGTTCCTTTCAAGAGAATTTTTAGTCTGATAACTTCTTGGCTTGACTAAAGCACGAAGCTTGACTTGCTTACAACATTGTGAATAATTATTGACTAAATTAAGTGGATGGGATTGATGACAACCTTTTTTCTTGACCCTGCAGATTAATAGAAGAATGGAATTTGTTTTTGCTAGTCACAGCTTTGATGTGTGGGAGAGTTGGATGTTGGAAGGTTCATTGGAGGAATGCAGGCTAGTTAACTGTCGAAATCCTTTGGTAAGTGAACTTTCTGTTTTTCCATATAAGTGCAGCATAATATCTCAACTCTGTACCAAAATTTCACTATGGTGAAGGGATCTATAATCCCTCTATGAACTATCTCGACTCTGTACCAAAATAAATTTGTGTATAAACTGTCTTGGCTTCCTGTTCTGAACAATTCTTGAGCTTAAACTTAGTTATGCGTAAAACCACTTAGATGGCCAAGGCATGGCATTAAGTTCTGATGAGCCTACTCTCTCTTTTGAATGCCTCTATTTGGTTGCAAAACTGCAGGCTATTTTGGATGTACGCATTGAAATTCTGGCTGCTGTAGGGGAAAATGACGGAGTCACGCGGTGGCTAGATTAGATTGTGAAAGCAAGAGTGAAGATAGCTAACTATTTCCTGCCATTTTTGTTATTCCTCTAAGGTTTGTATTCCCGAAACAATTTGTAAATCATTCTTTCCACCTTTATAATCTTCTAATTAATTTTTTTCATTTCAAGGTGTTTACAGTTTAGGCATTCAGTTTGATGAATTATTTTGTTGTTTTTGACCTCTTGACAAATAGATGTACCCTATCTGTAATGTATAAGAAAATCCCCCATTGTTTCTTCAAGTAGATTATTAGATTTCGGTTGGATCTTCTGAAATCCAATTGGATTGTTTTTCATTGGTTTTGAAGGTAAAGTTATCTCGAAACCGTTTATTCTCGTGTATTTCTCCTGCATGTTGAAGGTTTGTGGCTGATGTACATTGCTAATTCGGGTTACAGTATAGGAACGCGTGATCCCTCAACCTTTACATAATGGGAAATTTTGGGTTTGAAATTGAAGAATAAAATCGCATGAGGCAGCACGACACCACACTAGGCACCGTTGAGGCTATTTGACAAATTCTGCTTTGCTCGTCCTTGTAGTCAGTTTTAAGTATACTTTATTTTGATATTGTCAAATATGTGAACTTTGAATTGTGCCTATGCGCACCTAGAATTGGCATGTTTGGGTAGATCCGTGGAAAGCTAGTAGACAATGCCGAAAGATCCATAAAAGCCATTGCACATGCTCATGTGGTAAATCATTTTGCAGACCAACAAATGCCAAACTCATTTTCTATGGCACGTTCATCAATCTAAAACCTAATGCAGCAGAAAGCTTTATAAATGCAGTCATGTGAAAATTGTGTTTCCTATTACAGCAAATAAATAAAGGTTCCAATCTGAAACTCCAATATATTTGATCGTGTACTGTTAAGCTATAAACAAAATATAAAATACCACTTTCATTTGGTTTCCATTGTTTTAAGCCTACTCTATACCCATGTGAAGTGAAAATACCAGCAAATGGACCATAATCGAATACTTCTATTGAAGATATTGGCTATACACGGAAAAGTTTTTTTTTTTCCAAATTTTTAAAAATAGTTAATTCTTAATACATTTTTCAATTTTCAATTTCAATATTAACTATTTATTTAAATTGGGGCGGGTAAAAATTTAAATATATTTTTCTAAATTTTTATGATAAAAAGACAAATTAGAACATCATGAAGCAATACAAAAAGTGTATTTGAGCTTTTTTTCTCTAATTTGAATAGGTGGGTATGATTGAAATTCAATATTAATAGACAAACAATAACTGGTCCTAAATTCAGTGGTCGAAGCCGGAAAAGTCACTTGAAAGCCACAAACAACGATAAAAAACCATTGGAGGAGAGGTCTTTGTGCGTTCATGACACTCAAATCAACATTTTTATAGGGAAACAAGAGAGAAGAGAAGAAGTAATATTAAGAGAATAGTAAAAAAATACATTACGGTTTCATCATAATATATGACTTATATAGAAGGTTTTTGGTGGTTTTCTTTTCCCCCATTAAGTAAATAATGTGTGAACTTTTTTATATCTCAGTAGTAAATGTACGAACTTCATATAAATTATGTTATCAGAGCAGGGATACAAAATACAGGTAAATTACACTTTGGTATTTGTATTCTGGTAATATAGATGCGAACGTCGGGTAATAAGTCGTGTTTGTCATAGCAGAGATACAAGACAGGAGTAGTTCATACCTCGGCATTTGTATCTCAACTATCTCGGATAATAGTGGGTGTTAGTGGTTGGCGTATTTGTTGGACTCTGTGACATTATATATCGTCAAAGTTGCTTCGCTCCTATGATGATTGATTATCCAGTATGGAAAGTTTTTTCCTTTTCCTCTTAAAATTAGTTTATTGTTCCTTAACAGAACCGCAAAGATGGTACTAATGGCATTGACAGTAGTGGCGGGCGGACATCTCTGGACCATGCTAGAATTCAAGAACCTTCTTCATTCACAAAACCTTTTCCAGCGTCTCCTAGGAAAAGTGCATCACTAATTTTCATTTATACACCCACACACGTGGCTTGATTCCACGCCTCATTTATTGGCAACTAACATAAAACACCCTGCAATATTAACATTTACACCAATTTTAAATTTTTTCACCTAAACTGCCAGTTAAACAAATTGTCAAATTTACGCGGAAAAAATAAATAAACAACGGTAACTTAAAGATTGCCAATTCCCGACCCAACTTTCAAATCAGGACAACAAGCTCATGCCACGTGTCGCAATCATAAGATTTCGTCTCTATCATTGAGCTGATATATACGCCACAATTCTGTTTAGTTCAGTTTGTCTGTCTCACTTAACAAAACAAAAACAAAAAAACCCAAAACCAAACAGAAGTCGGAACCGTTAAAAAGACTAACCGCCAACCAGACCGGAAGTTGCAGTTTTATTAGCTTATGGTGTGGGTGAATACGAACCCGGCTCAGGGGTTTTACTTATATGATCCGGCCATGAGTATGAGCATGGGACTACCTGGTCTTAATTATCTACCGCCGCAGCAGATTCCTTCTTCTACTCCTCCTGGTGCTCTGAGCACCACCAGTCATGTCAATACGACGGCGTATCAGGAGGACATGAGTAAGAAGATAAGGAAGCCGTATACTATTACTAAGTCTAGAGAGAACTGGACTGAACAGGAACACGACAAGTTTCTAGAAGCTCTTCAATTGTACTAACTTAATTAACTCCTACTCTTATCTTTTTTTTGGATGGTTTAATGTTTGGTTTCAGCTAAAATTAAGTGGTTTAATGTTCTCATTCAAATGACTGTGTTTTTGTTTCGGATGATTACAGATTCGATCGCGATTGGAAGAAGATTGAAGCATTTGTCGGATCAAAGACGGTTATTCAGGTATTTTAAATCAATCCTGAAGCCTCAATTAAGATTGTGAACATAAATATTTTGACATTTTGGATATACTGTCTAGAAGTCTGAACCAGGATGTACCTGTCTAGAAGATTCTATATATTTAATCTTACTTCTAAAAACTTCTGAAACATTTCCAACGGCAGCCTGCCCTAAAATATTTAAGAAAGATCAATCCCTTTGCAGATTCAAGCTTGTAATTAATTAGTTATTCAGTTTATTAGGTGGTTATTAGTTAGTTAGTTAGTTATTTTATATCTTGGAGTTTGTTAGATTATCGTTTGAATTAACAGTTTGTTTATTAACTCTGTTAACTCTAACCGTCAAGTTCGTTAGAGTAGCCATTGTAATTTCTCTATATTGATGACTGCTTAATGAGAAATACTCAAATATTGATATAAAGCCTACCCCAGGCTTAAGGTGGTTCCGCCTCATATATGTGGCATACCATGGACGAATCTAAGGGGCAAGAAATTTGATTTTATTTTTTTATATAAATCCTTAAAAATATTTAGAAAACAGTAATTTTCCCCTCCAGAAATAATAATTACTGATTTGGTCTCTCTAGTATATTAGTTCTCTTTTCAACTTCCACATTTGTTTGCATTCTTTTCATACTTATTTATACTAGTACTGAACTACAAATTATCAGATGCTGCATGCTGAATCCGAGCTATTTTCTTGGCAGATACGTAGCCATGCCCAGAAATACTTTATGAAGGTTCAGAAGAATGGGACAAGTGAACATGTACCTCCACCTCGGCCGAAGAGGAAAGCAGCTCATCCATACCCGCAAAAGGCATCTAAAAATGCAGCCCCATTTGCAACCCAAGTGGCCGGCCAGTTTGTGTCCTCATCGGCTGCACATGATCCGAGATATGTATACCAGCCAGATGCATCATCAGTCCTTGGAAATCCATTAACTGGTGGAGATTTAACATCATGGACCTGTAATGCTGTGGCACAAGTCAATATGCCACCAGTAACTGAAGGTAAAGAAATCATTCATTCATGCACTCTCTACGCGCGCCAATGCTCGTTCTATCACTCTTCTTCTGTCTGCTAAACTCACATTGAAGCTACCTGTTTTCTAGATGATGAAGGCTTAGCTGGCCGTGCAGGTCCACGTAATTACAGTAGTAGCAATGACAGCAGCCAAAGGACTTGGAATACTAGTGAAATAATCGATCAAGGGAATCAAGGCGAGCCAATAACAGGTCGGTATCATGCAATGCTGTTCCTCACATATTTGGTCATCTTTGGAGCATGATGCTTTTACTTTTGTGCCTTTGCTCAGCATCACTTGCATCCTTAATTCTCTCTTTGATCGTCTCCTCGTATTCCTCACTATACTTGTTACCATGTAGGTAAGCCGGATTTTGCCCAAGTATACAGCTTCGTTGGAAGTATCTTTGACCCCAATGCCAGTGGACACTTGCAAAGATTGAAGCAGATGGACCCAATAAATATGGAAACAGTATGTCATTTAAACTGTGTAATTTTTATTTATTTTTAAGCCTTTGATAAAAATTGTCACATGTTTTAGTAAATTTGATTTATTAAATATGGTGTGTGATGTGCTTTATCTTTTTCCTTTTGACTATTTCCAGGTTATGCAGTTAATGACAAACCTCTCCATTAACTTGACAAGTCCTATGTTTGAGGATCATGTAAGTGGCTTTACTACATTACAGGCTTTGTATGAGACATTTCTTACTGGTGTATTGTTCAAGAGTAATGCTTGCAGAACATTGCTTTTTGAATTTGTGCTTATATAACACAAAAGAATAGTACTTCGGTCTGTTTACAAACTAATAATTTCCAGTAATTTCTCTCGATTTAATTTATTCTGATCATATTATTATATAAACATCACGGCTTAACGGAATGATGTTGTGGTACGTGAATTATAAACGCTATAGGCAGTCTGTATTTAACTTTGGCATGTGCAGTTCCTTGTGCTTGTTGGTAAATGAATGATAGGCGTTGATTTCCCAGCTTTTGTTGTTACTGATCTGTTCAACTTTCTATGAATTGATACAGAAAAGGTTGCTTGCTTCACAGGACATCGACTCTCAAGAGGCGACATTTGGTGATCCATAGGGTAATAATGGTGCTGATAGAGTTCCAATGGCTCTTTCATCCCCAAAAGAAGTGAAAGGTCGAAAAGTTTAATCTTCCTGTATTATCCGCATCTCTCCTCCCACAAATACACTGCTCGTGCGGATGGAGTAGAGGACTTATACAATCACGCCCCTGGTGATAGAGAGAGGCCTTCGTGTATATATAAGAGAGGGCGAAATTTCGCCTGTTAGTGTTTGTTGTATATATGTTTATATGCTCTGCGCTTTGTATATGTATCATAGTTTTCAGCAACATGTTGTTTTAGAGATTTGTGTGTGGGGATAGGACAGGGTGGATACTTTTTTTTATCAGTATCCACTCTATTTAGATGTATAACCTTGTTAATATGAAACATAAACAATGTTTTTTTATGCTGGTTTATCTTATCTTAAACGCTGCCTTCATTGTGGTGTAGCCATTAAATTCTTGACATGGTAAACAACTCATCTTCAATACCTTCTTGAAAATGAAATTTTCCTCTTGCTCAGAAGTCGGCGGGAATGTAAACTAGTTAGGGTATTCCCGAGTTATCGAGAATCAATTAAAGTTGCTACGTGAGGCTCGCTACCTAAACAAGTCTTGAAACTTTTTATACCTTCAAATTTAGGTATATATTATTTTGATTGTTTGAATTTTATATTTTATAGTGAAAAAAAAAATATTAAATATATCCAATATGATAATTTTCAATACTTAATTTTATTCTTTCATGATTGCAAGACGAGTTCAAACTCTGACAGTTATGGAATCATCCATGCTCAAGCAAGAGCTAAAAAATTAATGCCCATAGAATTTCAGGCTCGATCTTATATAACATACTTGAGCTTAAGCTCGAGCTTGGCATTGTTCGAGCCCGGCTCATCCCATTTCCAGCCCTATGATTCAGTATTGTGTTGCCTATTCAATGTTTGCTTGTCAATATTTGGGAGATGAATGGTGATAATCTACAACAATAATTTAGGTGCAAAAAGAAAAAACGATTTTCACAGTACATTAGGAAATCAGTGAACAGTCTTACTACTGTATTAAAAATTAACAAAATCCTTACTGGAGACCGATCATTTCGCTTTCATACTCAGAAACAATGTAGACTCGAACTCGGACAGGATTTTGGCTCATGGTAAAACACAACTATAAACACGAGAAACCAAGACACTGAAATATAGAAGGAAATAGAAAAAGGCAAATAAAGTACAAAGAATGTTATTCTCGGAGAAAAACTAACAATGAAATTCCCAGAAACTGTTAACTGTTCCCCATTTGATATATGACTCAGCATCTGGTATAATTAGGTAAGGCAGTAACTGCTAGTGGTAGATTCTTAATTTGTTCATTCACCTATCGGATAGGCGGAAAACTACTGGACTCTTCTAAACTTCTATTCGGGGGTTAGTTTTCAAATATGAAGCTGAAACAAAGTTCCAAAGTCCCAACAACTGAATGCCAATTTCAAGTAAAATGCCAATAATTACAACAACCCTTCCCAGTCCTGAGGAAGCCACATTAAAACTACTGCTCATGCGGCATGGGATACGCATCAGATCACAAATACATCACCATATACACAAACCACATTTGAAATCCATTATCTGTACCCAAAACCGGTGTCTAGCTCATGACCATACATACCCTGAGTCTGGCCAGCTCCGGAATAAGGGTGATTTGGCTTAGATTTTGCCCTGAGTTCCATCTCAATAAGTCTTTGGAGTGCCTCTGGATTATGAGTTCCGCCAGCGTCAGTAGCTGCGTCATCCATCAAAAAAATGGTAAGCTAAGAATACAAAACATGTGTTGTCTTGTGTCTATTAAAATACAAAATCTATGGTAGTGATGGAGTATAGAGAGAATGATTTTGTGAAATAGCTGCAGGGATTTTTTTTCAAACTGGTGGACTCAACTCCCGAGTTGATTCCCATCACCGAAGGAACTAACATAATTTCAGATAGAGCAAGGGTCATCACGATCCCTGCACTTGTGTGTCATGGTCAGTAACTCACAGTTGGCCATTTTAATTAATTAGGAATGATACTCTCTAATTTAGGTGAAATAATCCCCAAAGTGTACAATATGAACATGTTTACGGCCAGCAATGACTCAATTTGAGGGTTAATTGATCTAAATTTAGAAAGTAGTGTCTCTAATTGATAAAAATAGTTAGTTAATTGATCATGACACACAAATTCAGGACCGCGATGACCCTTTGTGCATTTCAGCTATATTCAAGCCTTTGATGACGTGTGAAAGGGCACATTAAAAAATGAGAAAAAGGGCCAAAAGACCGAATTCTTTAGTAAAGTATATGAAGTACCGATAGTTACAAGGAAAAGGAAAAGGACTTTACCTTGTGGGGGGATTCCAAAACCACCAAAGTTGGGATGCCTTTGACCAAAAGGAGATCCTTGCATTCCGATGTTCGCTTCTTGCATAAAACCAGTCACCTGATTGTTGGGGTGCAGAGGTAAATGTTCAGCTCTAGTGAAACCACGTAGTAGGTGCGCTGGAGGAAAATTTCCGGGTAAATGCATTTGCTGTAACATAGGACTGTGCGCGCTGCGATCTAACCCAGATAGTCCAGTAGTTTGATGATGGAATGGAGCATGAAGTAAGTTTGCAAGAAATTGATGATTAGGAGGATCGTGCTGAATAATATTCTCGGAGGCCCTGAATTTCATCTGAGCATTACTACTAGCAGGATGAGAATCTAAAGGATGTATAATCGACCCTTGATGATTCAACTGAGGGGAATGAAACTTATGGTACTGAACATCAGGTTCCCTCATATCATAAGGACCACGAAGAAAGGCTGGACCCTCCGAGACTCCTACAATAGGTCTCTCATTCCGGTATACAGAATTCAAGGCAGCAAGTTTTTCAGATATATTGACCTGTGTTTCTGGAGTGGATGACAACTCAGCTTTAGCTGTGTTCCTGGCAGGTGTAAAGTTCTGGAGATTGAGAGGATCGCCGGCTGTGATCAATGCATCTTCTTCAGGAAATCTAATGTCAACAGACCCATCAACACCACCAAGCCGAGGTCCTTCTGTCCGAAGCTGTGATGAACTTACATCATTCTGAGGATCAAAGCCCATAGATGTCTCTTCAAGTCTTTCTAATTTGGCTGGTTGTCTCTGGTTGGGTGCTAGAAGATTACTGCCATGACTAGGCATGCTGGAAGTGATATTCGGGGCAGAAGGAAGGAGATCATTATCCACAAAAGGAAACAGAGACTCTGAATCATCAACTCGCATTACTCCAACTGAAACTCTTTGCCCAGGAGTTGGTGGTCCTACTGACTGCAGCTCCTTCATGAAAGCAGACCCAAAAAGTGTTTCAAGAGTCAAAGGCCTGTGTGCATTCGTAATGTTTTCAGCAGCTCTCCCTCTGGAATTGTCGAGTGCGGTGTCAAGATTCCCCGCTTCGTTATTCTGTAGTTTGTCAGCAGATAAAATACCAAAACTTGTGGAGACGTCGGATCCTTTTTGTAACAGAGAGAGAAGGTCAATTTTCTGGTGTTCCATCTTAGCACCAGAACCACCATCACTGCAGCCTTGACGAGGCGGCTGTAGCCCTTGACGACTTTCAGTAACTTCTGACAAAATTGACTGTTCAAGGTCTTCACATGTAAGTACAGCTGGAGCTGCCACTAGCTTATCAATGTTTGTAACAGCAGCAGGCACTATTTTCGAAGTCATGAGCCCATCTGCAAGTCCAGAGCCTTGAACAGGAAAACTCAATGAAGTCTTCTTAGTACCGTTATCATCAAAAACCAGGGAGCCGCTGTTTTCATTATTGACAACAAATGATGATCCGTTTTTTTCACCACCAACAATTAATGACATTAAATCACTGGGCCTGTTAGGTGAGAGATCCTCAACTGGTTTATTGGGTCTCCCAGACAAGAGATCATCAACTGGTTTCTTCTCTGCAATATTAAAATGGAAAATATTGTAGGACATTGAGCTATATGCTTGAACAAAAAGCAAATGAAAGCAGTAAATAATTATAAAAATATTGACTGAATATACTAACATCAATTACCTTCTTCTAAAAACCACTGAGCAAATCTGGAAGATTGAGCGATATGAGAATCTTGTATGTCATCTGCTTTCACATCATGCTGCTGTAGTAGAAACAAAAAAATTTAAGAAATGACTTCAGGCAAGTAATGCTAAAAACTATTATCCGTAACACATATCTATGCTAAACCAGCTACGAAATAAACATTCATTTGGATGCTTAAACCTCCTACCTATATTTTTTTTTATTACATGTGTTAGTTTATTTCAGCTGTTGTAGTTGCTCAATTATTAGATTTTATGCAAAACTAGAAATTTACTTCAAAGGACATGAAGCCAGTAATTTTAAGTTCATCCATGATTGTTAAAAAAAGAATCACATTAGTTAGCAAATGATTCCTGTTTTAAAGATTTTGAGCACCTTAATGAAACTGATTGACAAGGCCCACAACCGCCCAACACAAACCAACCCAGAAATCCTAAGAAGATGGTGTGCAGCTTATTTTACTGTAGAGATGGTGCGCAGCTTATTTTATTGTAGAACTAGAGAATAAGCATATAATAGATACCAGCTTCCTATTTACACATGATATATAATCATTGCGTCAGCAGGTGTTCAATATATCAAAATGAATGGGAACCAATACTAAAAGCTCCAACAAGATTTTCTTTTCTGAAAGTATATAAAATCCTTGAAGTGCGTCAGAAAGAGAGACATAATTTATTAGGGTACTAACAGTATTATCGTCTAGAAAAACACTGTTACCTCAATAAAGCTTGAGGAGCCAACACCATTCAGCGTCAAAGCACTGGAGAAGAGCTTGTCTAGGATAGAGGTTGAGTGAGTCGGACTGGAATCACCCATGACTTTATGCCCTGACATATCCTTGAGATCGTGTTTTATGACATCACTATTGTCTGAATCTTCTAAAGTTTCTGAAAGTTTAGAAGTCCTGTGATGTTGACTATTCATGCCAACTGCTTCACTTGAAACATCCAAAGTTGATGATAAAGACTGAATATTTTCAATCGGGTTATTAATTGATGCACGAATTCTCAGACTACCAGGCTGCTGCTCTCTTGAATCCAATCGTTCCAAAGATTGTTTCTCCTCTTGACTACTAGAAGTCCCACTTAACAAACGGTTTCCTTTGGCATGTAAAGTGTTACGATCATGTTCATTGCAAATCTTTGGAACAATAAATAAATGATATTTAGTATTATTGTCAAGTACAGAGAAAAAAAGAATAATGAGATTCAATCAACACATAAAGCAACACGTACTCATACTAGCATTTGTAAATAAGAAAGCAGAGATAAAATGAAGGTACAAATTTGATCCGTCTTAAATGAGAACATGCATGATGCACCCCATTCAACTTTACATCTCTTCACTCGATATAATTATCAAATTCGAATATTGTTTAGTATCTATTTCTTCAAACACATGTTATTTTTTAAGTAATGACACTGTGGGTTAATCATGCATAATAATGTTTAGGTGAATTCATCCTTCCACACACAAGCATGCTCAGAAATTTAATGTATACACATGAAGTAAAAGGTGTTGGGCCAGGAAGTTTCAAGTGCCAGTATCTTTGTTGACCAAAAATAGTAAAACAACATATTGGGAAAACGTTACTTGTTTCAGGGAGCTATAAATGAGAAAGAATAGGATATCAAATGACATTTGATTGAAAATGGAAAAAAGTCCTTAAGGTACAAATACAAGTTCCCTAGCAATTTCTCATTACTTGCCAGGTGAAAGCATGTTGCCAATTGACCAATCTGAAAATGGCAACCAATTCAGACAATCTAGGGGAAACCCAGGTATGGAGTTCGCTACAATAATTGACAACATGGAAACTGAAGTCTGTAGATGTAGCAATAATCATCTTCGAGATTCAAGATTTATTCTTCAAATCTAGACCTGAACTGACTAGAGGACAGGGGGTCTATATAATCAACCCCGATTAGATTAGGGTTGAGATTAAGATTGTCTACATGGACTTCCTACTAGGCTATAAGGCTACAACAATGTCTTTAAATGTGAATAGTCTAGAAGTTTATAACAACAATTTGCACCAGAATCTGCAAATCAGAAAAAAGAATCAAGGAAATGCGAACAGCATATTAAAAGACGATGAATAAAATATTATAATAAACAAAGATGACATTTGACAATGCTGATGCCTCGGACCAGTGTGATTCAATTAAGCACATGAGATTTTAAGACACCTGAAAGTTAGAGGCAGGAAATCATCTATTTAAAACAACCATATACCAATGTTGCAACATAACCACATAATCATGATAATATCATGTTAATTGTTCACAAGTTGCAAACGCAAGCCTAAAATAAGCCTTAGACTTATCAATAGTTGAAGGGTATTCAGAATAAGCATAAAACTGATTTTTCAGAATCATGCACTGAAACAAAAAATGACTTTAACCAGCTAGTGTTCAATCTAAATAAACCAGATGAAATAGAAGAACAAGACCTCTGATAGCTGAGGCTGAGGCTGAGATTTAATTCCAGTATTCTTTTCAACAATAGCACTTGAAAATCCCGGCGGCACAAGAGGTCTGGACACAGGAGCTGGTGATGGAAAGGAAGACTTATCAGAATCATTGTATGAAGTAGGCTTTGTTGCTGGCTCATTGGATTCTTTTTTCACACCCAGAGATCTCTTATCATCTTTCGGTTCCTCCAACAACTCACTACTTGTACCGAAGATATCTTTACCCTTTTCTGGATTCAACTTCTGTTTTTCTTGGAAAACCTTCTGTTGTTCCTTCCTCATCAGTTCAAAGGCAGCTAAGAAATACAAAAGTCAGCATATCCAAAATTTACACTAATCTGACACCAAATTAAAACTGCACAAGTAGCAAAATATAAGCAATTACTTTACCACAAAGTCTTGTTAGAGAGAAGGCATTACCTCTTCTATTTTTCTCCTCTTCTGCTCTATCCTCACTTGTGAACTCAGAAGAACCAAATGTTTCATCGTTGAGGGAGTCGGTATCCCTACGTGAGTGAGGTACCTGAAAAGTTAGGGAAGAACTAAACTCAATTATTTCAAGGGATTTAGCAGACATTCTGACAGATCTTATTAAAATTCAGCTGCTTGCTGTAGGTTATGGGGCAACTGAAGATCATGCACAGCACCAATTCCAGACCCAACAATGCATATTACTTTAATACTTCTCCACAAGCAAAATATCAGGTCTTACCTTATAAGGGCGGGGTGGGTGATATGGCTCATTACTCTTATTGAGATGGTGATGATCATTAGCTCGGAACTTTGGAGCTGATGCTCCTGCAGAATAGCCAGGTGGTCTAGGAAAAGAACCACTCCCAAGAAGTCCATCATGCTCAGGAACTTGCCCAGGTCGCCGAGATTGATTGCCATAACGTCTTCCAGAATCTACACATTAACATGCATCAGACAGCTGATCATGGCACATCAGGAAGATGCACAAAGCCAGAACACGTTGCAGTGAATGCAGCATTTTGATAGAGTTATATGTCCAAGTTGAGCAGTAAATATCTTAGCATTTCCCATATGAATTAAAGCGGATGGTTGTTTCACTTCTTTTAAACAAGATAATAAAAGTAAACATGGAATTTTTTTAATAATATTGCATAAATCAGGCATAATAATTCCAATTCACCCTTTTCAAGCAAGAAATGCATACCATAACTGAAAAAGAGGATCCTTCAAATGTCATCAGCAAGGAAATTAAAACTGAGATACACTTGAATCATTAAATTTCTCAAGCTTATGTCTTTCGACATTTATCAACTCATATTCAGGATAGAAGAATTGGAAAATAGAAGTTAGGCAGAACTGTAATCAGTTATCATACTTCCAGCAAGTCCAAATTTCCAGTCTAAGAAAACTTAATACTCCTTATATTATATCCTAAACAGAAACCATGCTCAGATTTAGATTCCTCGCCCAAACTTATGTCTCTTAAAACCTAGCAGCTTTGCATTTCAGCATATTTAAATCAGAAAGAAAGCTCGAATTGTTTAGCTCACTTTACTGCTAGTGCTAACCAATTTCTAATTTCCACTTCCAAGAAAATCTCAAAAAAACATCACAGGAACATAGCTCAGCTCTGAAGGTACTGGAATCTTTAGATTTATCAAGTTTCAATCTCTTGGTGATAAGTGATAACCAACACTGTTTCCAAGGAAGAAAATTCCAAAAGAAAAGTTAGAATTGGTAATAGTCCATTCAAACAGTTGCTAAATCCTCAAATAGCAACCCAGCTCAAATCTCATATTCCTTAAAGGCTAAAGTCATAATTTCCTCTCCCAAACTTATGTCTCTAATCACCTTGCAGCTCTGCATTTCAGCATAGTAAAATCAGAATGAAAGGTTGAATTGTTTAGATCACTTTACTGCTAGTGCTATCCAATTTCTAATTTCCACTTCGAAGAGAATCTCAAAAAAAATCTCACAGAAAACATAGCTCAGCTCTGAAGGTACTGGAAACTTCAGATTTATCAAGTTTAAACATCTTGGTGCTAACCAACACAGCTTCTCGGGAAAGGGAAAAAAATCTGTAATCATTATAATCATAATCCAACACCTAATTACCTTTCAAATAAAACAAAATCGTTAAATCGTCAAATTGCAACCGAGCTCAAATCTTATATTCCTTGAATGGGCTAAAGTCATAATTTCATAAAGTAGTTTGTATCTAAATCATAGGCAGTTCGATAGTATAAAGGTATTCAAACCCAAACACAAAAGGACAGGTAATCTTATTTTTTGCAGCACTAAATAACATCATCAACTTCTGATTTCTAGAATGAGGCTAATTATGGAGTTCTCTTCTAAAAATTGGCTGGCATCGAGATAGAAAGAGAACTTTAAAGGATTAGCCCAGCATCATTTGCACCTGATTCTTTTATACAAACTAGTTGCTTTTTAAAATGATCTCAGGAATTAACAAAGATTTCAAAATTGTACTGCCAGCTCTTCATGGACATATAAAATATATTTCATATTAAGAAGATGGTATATATGATATAGCACAATAAGCTAAACATGTTGAGGTTGAAATAGCCAAACCATGAATAGGCATGAATCACGGACACCCTTTTTAACAAAATGTTTAATTTCCTTCTTCCACATGTGATTTCCATGACAAAAGAACAATTCTACACTACATATCTGAGGCCAAACCTGAATCCATATCAGATTGCGAGTCACTTTCACGATCACTCTTCCCCAATGAACGACTATCCCATCTTCCATGACTGCCCCTAGAATAAGTACTCACATCCCCTCTAGTAGGCTGGGATGAACCATATTCATTACGTCTATAACTTTGTGAAGGCAAGCCGCCGCCAGAAACTCTGAATGGATCTTGTGGAGTATCCTCAAACTCACTGGTTAAAGAAAAGAAATGAGCACAAAGAAAGTAATAGTTCCACCATTATTAAGTAATGTCAGAAACTGCCTTATCCTCTAATTTACCTATAAATAGCTTGCAAATTACCTGAGAATAGATTGGTCAAATCCACTAGGTAACTTTTTGCAAACCTCCAATTCACTCAACGATACAAGAAATTCTCTCGTATATGAAATGCCCGACTTCCTGGATTCATCAATACACCATCATTAAGTAAAACAACGAAAACCAGATTTCAAGTCGAATAAGAAACTCAAAATGCAAAAATAAAAACAGAAGCACATTACTTTTGCAATCCGCGTCCTGCTTCAGCATGCTGGTTTAGTTCATGCTGCTGCTCGTCTTCATTTTCCAAACTCATTTTTTTTCAACAACAACTTGACTCTCAACTCTCTTTTTTCAATATTTTCTTTTATCACTATGTTTCGGAAACACCGTCAAAATTAGCTGAACAACTCCCGTTCTAGTCCATAGCTATATTGCTTTCCCATCAACATTCATTTGTAACGAACCAACAACTTAGCAAAAATCAAAATGAAGCTAAAAATCTATTCCTCTATTTCCTCTATTTCAACGCAATAATCCACAATAAATCTCGATTCAATAATCTTAAACCTCTCTTCTTAATATTACTACGATTAAAACAGGCGATCATTTTTTCACTAAAATCGAAGCTTCAAGATAAATGTGCAGACGATTTTGCTAGATATTTTCATCAAAAAATCTTACAACATCATCTAAGCTGTAGATTACCGAATTATTTTCAACTGATTGTATTAAATCAGATCGCGAAGCACAAATTCTAGGATTTAAGCTCTAATCTAGCAAAAAACGCTAGGGTTTTTGTTGCGGTGTATTAAAAGAGAGCTACCTGGATCCGACCGGGGTGATTAAGAGAGAGAGAGTGGAAAATTAGGGTTTCTAATCTCCAATCTTCGACCGGTATCTAGGATCCGAGAATTTGTGCATTTGATAGAGATATAGTTTGGAATTGAAATGAGAGAGCGGGTCGGAAAATAAAAATTTGCAGAAATGAAGTTGTTCGTATTTGCATTACCTGACCAGAGCAAAAACAATGACAAAGCAATTCTTTCTTACGTAAATCACACGCGCCTTCGCTTAGTTTGGCGTAATAAATTACTAATAATAAAACATCAAAGAAAGCTAGTTACTAATCCTGGCTAGGCATGTAACCGTTTGGCTCGATAAGTGCCCGGCTCGAGCTCGTTTGTGAGTCTAATCAACTCGAGCTCGTTTATTAGGTTAATGAACACGTTCGAACTCTAATTTATGCTTAGTAATTTTAAAGAACCGAATTACAATTCAGTGATGTTCGACTCTTTTCTATTCATGAACAGCTTATATTTGAGGGCGAGAGTTGTCTTGATTATGAACTAATGAGTGTATTCGTATATGAATTCGATTGCGAATTCGTGGATTCGCTTCTACAAGAACTTGATTGAGAGCACATAAATTTACTGGTGGAAACCTATTGCCGGACATATGAGTTTGAACCCTATTAGAAGACCTAGTCCCTATTGGTTCACCTCTCACGTACGACTTCCATAGGATTCGCCTATCAAGACCAAATCCCTTAGGGTTTGATATGAGTGTACACTAAATAGCAGTATCTGACACATACTCCTTGTCTGAATGCAATTCATCATTTAATTTAAAAGGTTTTGGAACCGTATAGAATACGTTCAAACCATTTAGAAGATAATAAAGAATCCTACCCAAACTACATACTCCTTGTCTAAATGCAATTCCTTATTAATCTAAAACATTTTGAAATCGTATGTGAATACTTTCAAGCCATATAGAAGATAATGAAGAATCCTACTCAAACTATATCAACAATCAAATAGAAATCCTAATCATATTCAGATACTTCGAGGTAATGCCATATCCTTACTGCTATATAAGGGGTTAAAGGTATTAATTTTGTCATCCTCGTCAGAATCATGTTCCTTATAAATGTAAAATACTTTTCTTTCATCTTCGATGCATAACAATACACATTATTACAGGCTCTTAAACTATTAACAAGGGTCAAATAGTGATTTAAGTATCAGAGTGCTCATCGAAGGACTACCGTCCAATTAGCGTTCTACTTTTGTTATGTATGTTATCCATCAAGAAGACAAACTACATCACTTAATTCTATATAAATAAAATGATCTAGTTCTAATTATTAAAAAAATAAGGAATTGTAGCAAGTTTTGCAATTATAGCGCAAATTTTAAAAAGATATTAGCTATCAACTGTCATTTTTAGCCATCAACTGCCATCAATTAAAAATATTTGTCAGTGCTCTTGTAGCACAGTGGTAATTGCCACAGGCATCTTGGTAAGAGGTCTCGTGTTCGAGCCTCACACCCCCCCCCTCTCTAATTATAAAATAAAAATTGTCATTTTTAATAAATCAAAACACCGACTTATATCCCGTTAAAAAATGTTAATGTGGTTGTTGAAACAGCATATACCCACGTTAGCATTTTTTTATGGGTTAATGTAAAAAAAATCACAAACTTTAAACGTTTTTTCATTTTAATCACACAGTTCAAATTTTCTCATTTTTATGCACGAACTACCACTTTTACTCAAATTCATGCACAGTGCTGAGGTGGCACTCATTGATTGGTGTAAAATGGCCTCCACCTCAGCAAATTACACCAATAGAGTCGTGACACCTCAACACCGTGTATGAATTTGAAAAAAGTGGTAGTTCGTGCATGAAAATAAGAAAATTTAAACTCCGTTATTAAAATGAGAAAACGTGTAAAGTTGGTGAATTTTTATACATTAATCCTTTTTTTAAATCAGTATTTTTGATTTGCCAAAATATGGAGTTGATTCTTCGTTTTCTTTTGGCAACTTTTTTCACATATCAACTCGAGCTCTGCTAGTACTTTCGTCAAATTCAGCATGTGCGGCACTAATGTGTTATTGCATATCCCACATACAAAATTTGAGTTCCTTGGCACTTCGAGTTCCCCAAAAAGCCTTTAGTTATAATACTCGGAGTTTGGGACCTTCTTCATCGCTACGATTGTTACCTTCAATAACGTGACAGAGAACCACTTGTTCAAAACTCAGACCCTCAAATTTTTTGCGAATTTTTAACGATTTATCTACAAGAGATTTTCGAAAATCTTCCAAATTAGTCTAAAAATCCGTAACTCGTACAACCAGCAAACTGTGCACCTGGCCCACATAAACATAACCAACTAGAGACTCGATCAACCTCACCCTTTCTTTGATCTCTGATTCCAGTGGTCACGAAGGCAATTTTTTGTTCTCAAATTATGCCTTTGCGATGCAACCAAGTCTCGCACTTGATTCAACATTTCAAAAACTCTCTCTCAAGAAAGACTAAAACAACTGCTCTTTGTCATGTTTACAATATGCATCCCCTTATCCTAATTCTCCAGATTTTTAGGCTCAAACATTAAATAGTTTAGTAACTACATGCTAGATTCTCTCTCAGTCTACCACATGCACACTCATCATGTAATCATGTCTACAAAGTATAACCACATATTTAGCTGCCTTAAAACATATCAAAACCATCCAACATATCATGTGCTTGCCTAGAACGAGCTAACATGTTGTCAAGGCAAGATAGTTTTCGCACAAGCTCTCAAAATATTGCATGGACACCTCATTGGGACTAACTTTGCACGAGCAACATACTCCATTCGAGTTAGCTCGTATGTCCACTATAAGGGGCTAATGATTGTGCTTCAGAATCAAGAGTGGTAGAGCTTTTAGATATTATCAAAGCTTTTAATTGGCCTAAAAAATAGTCGAATAAAATTATTAAATCGAATGCCATGAACATTGTTACAGACTCAAAAACCAGAGCTCAAAGAGAGTGATGTTATGTTTGAAAATTGATGAGTTTATCAAAACAGTTCTGAGTCATACTTTTTTATGTAAATAAATATGTGAATCAGACAACACATTTATTCCTCTAAAAAAATGATCACACATTTATTAACGCAAAATGCCCATTTTTTTTATAAGATTAATGAGATTATATTTTAAACTTTTTCAATAACCTATCAATATAAATGTTTCTGATTAATTTTAGTGAGATTTTAATGAAATTGAAAAAAAAAAGTAAAAGCAGTGTGGTTCGGTGCCTTCTCTTTTCCTTCAAAAGATAAAAAAAGCTATAAAGAAAGAATGTCTATTTTTCTTTTATTTCGATCGCAAAAAACGATAATCTCCAGGTTTTGACGGATATTATCATATATCAACTCATTTATATCAGTGGTTGTGATGTTTTTGGAATAAATTGCTTTATTTATTGGAGATATGTGTGGTTTTATAGTGTTTTTGTTAGAATTGCAGTTTGTGTATAGATTCTTGGATCATTCAAACCTTTTCGGTGTTTGTTTAAAATTTAGATTCAAATTCTTGAAGGTTCAAGGTTTTTTTTATCATCGTCCGAAATATATTAGCAGCGGAACAAGAGATCTATTGAAGTTATGAGGGTCCAATTTATGTAAAGATATTCTCAACACTTAAATATACCCTTTAACGTTGTTTTATTTTTATTCGTAGATCGATTATAGTGTTTTAATTTATTTTTATTTTTTATAATTTTGATCTACGACCTACATTCACAATTTAAGTGGTAGTCTCAGTATATTTTCTCAATATATAATCGGCTTTTGACCAAAAAAAGAGGGAAAAATAAAAAAACTGGATTATTAAATACCGCCCTTTTTTACTACCCACCGCCCCCACACTTTACCCTTTTGCCCTTTTCCCTATTTTTATATAAAACTAAAACTTTTTAATCCATTCAAACTAAAATCATATTCTACGTGGCTGTCCCCCTTCAAGGGACTATTTCCGGCTGCGACCGGAAACGTCGCAGCCGGGTTTTTTTGTTAAAAAAAATATAGAATAATTTTTTTTTTGTAATTTTAGTTATTTTAGAAACTTAATCGATTTAATATTTACTGAATATTAGTAGTATGGCTTAATATTTTTTCGTACGGCTGAATCAGAATCTGTGACAAAAAAAGACCGATCGCTGTAATCAATTTCCTCACCGCCCAAATTTTCTAAATGAACCTGCACAACATAAATAATTACGTTTACAATTCGTCGGATAATGATTATCGACGTTCGGAAATAAATTTTTCGGCTAGTCTGAGAAAAAAAATGTTTTTTTTTTTCAAATTAGTCCGGGGATGTCCCGGAGGGACATCCCTCCACAAGAAGGGACGTCCCTCCATAACGTCTGTAATACCCCAAAATTTTTAATTTTTTTATTTGGACCACGTGTCCAGTTTGGATTCGCCAAAGTGGCATTATCGGAAAGTTTTCCGATAAATAAGTTTTAGCAGGTCGGTTTTAGAAAAGATAATTTCGGAGAAAATTTATATTATATTTCAATTCTGAAGTTAGAATTGGAATAAAAAGGAAAAATGTCAAGAAAAGTCCAAAATGAAGTACAGGGACCAAAGTGGTAATTTAGCCACTTTGTGTCGAAAATAGAAATACGGAATTTTGACGGGAAAGTGTTAAAATCAAGCTTTGTATTATTTATAGAATATAAATAATACGTATAAGTTATAATAGAAGAGTTAATCGATTTAGTTATGGACTAAATCGTACGAAAGAAAAGTTAGAAAGATAAATTGCAGCAAGGAAGGAAAGGAAGGACTAAAACAGACGTTTAGCCATGTATATATAAGAGAAAACCTTTGAATGAAGGATGTATCAGAGGTAAGAATCCAGAAGCTTGAAGTTTTCCACCGATCACTTCGTTTCTTCACGGTTTCTTCGTTCGACGTCCGAATCAAGCGGTTTTCGCGTCGATTTCTTCGAAATTGAAAGCTCTATCATCTCCAAGCTTCAAATCAAGGTAAAAATCTCGGAATTTGGTGCTAAACTCGGGTTTTGTGGGCTGTTTTTGGTTAGAATATGAGTTTAGCGTTTTTGGCTCGGTTTGAGCGTTTTGGTGAAAAACAAAATACGGGTTGTGAAGGATTTGAGATGGTGGATGTATGGAGTAGGTCGGGGTGCGGTGAAACGGCTCGGAAACGACGTTTCCGGGGCCGTGCATAGCGGTCAGCTATGCGCCCGCATAGCTAGGGCTATGCGAGCGCATAGCCAGGAAGGGCTATGCGAGCGCATAGCCCCACTATGCGCCCGCATAGCCGGTCTGTGCGAGCGCATAGTCACTCTATGCGCCCGCACAGTAGGTCCGGGGGACCGAAATGGATTTTTAACCTAATTCGACCCAAATTTCGATAATTGTGAATATTAAACCCTAAAATTTAATATAAGACCTCGATAAGTCAAAAGGTGAGATTTAGCTCGACGTTTTACGCGAGTAATGACGATGAAAACGTTAAGGGAATTATGTTATTTTCGAATACAAGGAATAGTATTCGATAAGTCGTGGATACGACTAAGAATTTCTGATTACTAAGAATGAAACCAATACTTAAATTATGAAAGTATTATACTTATAAACATATGATTTACGTCTAACTATTAAACGTTAATTAATATGTATCAGACGTACGACCGAGCGGTGAGGGCACTAGGGGTGTACTAGCACGAGCATATTACCACATCGATCTTGTTGTAGAGTGGATAGCGGTCACTGTGAGTGGCAATTTACTTTCGCGTATTATTAGTATAAAAGTTATTTTCATATATATACGTATACTGTTTATACGCATCGCATGTTATATAAATGACTGAAAGGTTATATGCTTTCTTAATTTCTATATACGAGAACTAGTATGCGATCCAAAGAAACTAGCTACCTATTGGGTGTCAATAGGCTGTGTGATCACCAGTATCGAGTCAGTCTAGTATGTTGCATATGAGTGATGAATTGACTTGACACAGCCGGGAGCTGTTGATGAATATGAAAATTATGATTGGGTTATGATTTCGATACGCAGAGTGAACTCGGCTACGGTGTAGCCTGGAAGTCCCCGTATCTAGTGGCTGGGCCACCAGCGAGTTGGACTCGCAAATGATATTTACGATTGAATTGAACGATATATGATTATTTGAGAGTTGTGTCGCATGCTAGGATATTAGTTTCGTACGGATCAAATACATGTTTATATGTTTATTATTAACATTTTCTTGAGATGCGATGCTATGTTTCTATATTAATACTGTTAGTAAATGTCAACTCACTCAGTATTTCCCCAAATACTGACCCCTCACCTTTGATGTCTTTCAGGTGCTTAGCTTCTGGACTTAGCTAGAGGACAATTTTGAAGTCCAGAAGTCGGCTGTATATGTTAGACTCTGACTTCTGTGAGTGCTGCAGTAGTGGTCCTGTGTCAACAGAATAGTAGCCTAGACAGCAGTTCATTTTGATTGTATATATTAACTGCTGTTATTGTTTTATATGCATTTTGATAGGCTACGTGTTTAGTATATGATCCACGGCCCCAGGTGCCGGTGAGATGTTAGAAACACTAACTGATGTATATAGTACCGCGAGGCCAGTTCGTACTGGGTACGGTAACTAGAGCCCGCGAGGTTTTAAAACAGTTAGTGTATATATTTGGGTATATGTTATGAATATGTATATCTGCTTCCGTTGTTTGTTGTTATTTGTTTATATTATGTTTGCGAAAAATAAACTGTGATTTTAGGCTTGCTACGGGTTCCGGAGCTACCACTCCCGTTCCCTAGCGCCGGTTGCGGCTCAATAATTTTGGGTCGTGACAATTGTGGTATCAGAGCAGTTGGTCCAGTTACCACTGCAAGTTTGTTTTGATAATTGTTTGAGAGCAGTTGGTCTAGTTACCACTGCCAGTTGTGTCTGAATGTCTGTTTGACTTGAAATACTCTGTCAGTAAGTAAACCTAGGAACTACTGCAGCAAGAGAGTCAAACCTTAGTTGTCTGCATTTTCTTGATATGTGCATTATTAGTAAGTTCCATAAGGCGCGCGAACCGAGATGGTTAAATGAAGATGTGATGAATATCTGTGTATATGAGCGGCTACGGCAACTAAGTGTCTATTACTTGTGTAAGGGGTATTCAGTGATTACGTATTTGCGAATTACGTGCAGCTGGATTAAATGCTAAATGTTTACAGCATTGTATAAGTTGATACTGGAATTGCGTGTAGAAAGGAACTCAGATGGTCGCTTATGTTTGAAATTGTTTCTTTTCAGCATGTCTGGGCAAAACGGAGCTCAGTCGCATGCTGCGGAAGAACGGGAGGAAGCGCCTCCTATATTTCAAAACGGGTTTCATAATGAAGTGGGCGAACCATCTGGGGTCCATCAGAATGGATTCCACGCAAATCATGAAGCATCGCCAGAAATATATCAAAATGGCTATATGTCTGTATCGGAGATAGGTAGTTCTTCTAGAAACCGAGTTAGAGTGCATTCACCGGAGATAGAGTACAGTGAAGAAGAGGAAGAGGATCCTGAAGAAGATCCTGAGGAGGATCTAGAAGAAGAATTAGAAGAAGAAGCAGAAGAGGAAAATCCTCAGGAAGAAGAGTATGAAGAAGAAGAGTTAGATGAGTTAGACGTTGAGGAATACAGAGGTGACTATTTCTGGTCAAGTGTGCGAAGATACCGCAATTTGAGGGAAGATGCGGACATAGCTAATGGTCAGGCGCAGATAGCCCTAAATCAGGTTAGGAGGCAAATGCGTTCTTTTTCTAGAGGGATGTTAACTGTAGGAGCGTACTCTACTGATTTTCTGCGGATGGCAGAGGGAGTCCCTAATCTGAACGAAAGCAATAGAACCATTAATCGCAGATATGTCAGGGGTTTAGGACCTCAGTTTGATGAGCTGTATGAGCATGTGGACGAACATTTCAGTACGCTTACTACAATGGCCCGTAGGATTGAAACAGAGCATGAATGGTCGGGTGATCCGATACGACCTTATTACTTTAGACGTGAGTACCACCCAGATTACGTCAGTACGTCCTCCAGAACTACAACTAACCCTTATTTTGTCCAAAGAGGTGGACGAAACTCAGGTAGAACAGTTAGGGGCCAACACACTGGCATAGTTATTAGAGAACCTAACATTCCGCGTCAGGCACCTCCAGGTATTAGTAATTTTTATGCTTTGAGTAATTGTGTTTATGTGTTTGCATTATTGTGTTTATATATTTGCTGCATTGCATAGTAGAATGTCAGTAATAGGTTTTGCCTTTAGGATAATACCCCGGAAAGCGAGAACCTATAGGGAGCGTTGTAGTTAAACACGCGCTTAATAAGAGAACATATAAACATACCACACAAAAACAATAATACAATAAACATCACAACATAATTATCGCAAACGTAATTCCTATATTACGTTTTAGTATTTGAAGAAAGAAATAAATTGTGTACCGGGAGGCGATGTGAAACATCGGTATCTGCGTCTGTATATGACGTAGTTTAGAGTGTTGCAGAAGTGGATGTGGTGATTACAGTAATAGAAAATTTTGAACTTAATTGAGTTATCACAGATATGGAGAAAGAAGTGAAGTGACAGACGAACATTCTGTAAATGACAGAAAAATGACAGTAATACAAAAATATGACAGCAGTACAAAAGTTTGAAATATACCCAATAATAATAAAGAAAGCCGTTAATAGTCGCAGAGTGTACAACCTGGAGTAAACTTATGTTTTATGAAAAGTATGAAGAATTCTTAAGATTTTTCAAAGTACGATTGTGCTCAGACATCGCATATGACATTGCATAATCACGATAGGAATACATAAGAAAATGATTTTCGAAATGTAGATCATGCATCATATCTTTACAATGATAAAGAAAAATGCGATTTTGAGCAACTCTTTGGTGATGAGAGGTGTCATCACTCTGAGCTACAATTGTACTAATGATTTCAAACGATTTATGAAAAGTGATTTAAAAGAGCTGGCCAGCCAAAAGATGTTTTGAAATCTTTTATTAGTAAGTGAACTCAGATGTGAAACTCTGCGACAGACAATAAAATGTTCTTAGTAAATAAGAATAAAATTTAAAAGCAAATCCCAATAACAGAATAAAGCCCTGTTAATGATAATTGCAATAATGTTAAGGGAGCTACAGTGAAATGTGAACGAGGAGTTATTGCCGGAGAGCGAACGCAGTCAAGATGCAATGCGCTGGCAATATTTAAGGATATAGTAATTATCCTTATGATAAAGTAAAGGATGAAATGACAGAGAGTCATATTAAACGAAAGAAATACAACGAAAATGCAAGAATGAAGAATATAATGAATATCATTATGTTGAGATAAATAATACTGCGATCGTGAGTCATATCGGAGGAGAGAAATTAAAAGTATAAAAGACGATAATATGAATGATGAACATCAAGTGATATTTTAAGGATATATAACCTTATCAATATCAGTGTTTGAAGATATAAAAGTAGAAGGAGAAGGAATACGAAACGACGAAGAAGATAATCTTGTAAGACGTGAAAGTTTGAAATTAGATAGATCAAAAGATAAGTGATGCTAATTGACTGATATTAGGTGAAGTCACTAATATCAGCATTAAGAGTTATAAGTTGTGTTAACAGAAAAGAGAAGAGTTAAGTTATGAAACTCTAGTATAAGGACAAAAGCACACGTATAGGTATACATGTCAGTAAATGTAAGAATGGTGGATAATATGAAAGAAAGTATAATGAAGGAAACTTATATACCCTTAAGATTCAGTAAGATAAATAGAGAAATGGAAAGTTCTAGAGATATATCAGAAGGATTATCAGAATAGGACGGCAGTAGCAGAGCAATTATAAATAAAGGAAAGACGTAACGGATACAGTAAGTAAAGAATAAGATGATACTTCATTGCTATTGGACAGAAAGGAGTGAACTGTATCTAAGGAGCCACAATGCCATTAGAACAAGAAGTGGTATTAGTATAGAGAGATCAAGGTATTTAAGACAATTAGAACCATGTTATAAGTGCTAAAGAAGCATAAGGTATATAGGACAACAAAATTGAAACTATTCCCTAATTTTGGGAGTTACAAAGTCAAGTGCAATCTAAAATGTTAAGAATAGTCGGAAAACACTTCAAGAAGGAGATGAAGGACAAAATAAGATAAGCTGAGGAACGGTTATAATCAATATTAAGATAGAATCTTAACGAGCAAAAGTAAAGTCGTAGAGTTAATTGAAAGTAAGAAACTGAAGTGTAAGATAAAAGAGGAAATTGATTATACAGTAAGAAGGATTCTTAAGAAATTTAAATATTAAAGAAACGTGTGAGATTATTATGAGGTCATCATGGATAAGGAATTGTGACGTAAAGGAAAAACAGCTTTGACTGATAAGTCAATAAGAAATTTGAGTAAAAAAGTATATAAAATATTAAAGGTCTGTTGAATCAGTCAGAGATTAAGGTGATTTAAAGGAAGAACATCGTAAGCGGAAAAGTCAATAAGAGATTCGAGGCGAACCTCAAAGAAGCAACTAGAGGGAAGTGAAGAGGATAAGAATACGAGTAGTACTAGTAAACAAGGACAACTGTATAAGCTATATAACCGAAAGTAATGTGAAAGGAAACGTTTAAGACAATGGTAAAGGACGAAGGATCACGATCAACAGAACGACGTGAAGTTCACGATAGTTTAAAAAGAGCAAGGGAAAAAGAGATTGAAGATAGTAAAAGATGTAGTAGGCTCAACTACGTTAAGAAACAAGTGAATGTGTTAGACTTGGAGCAAGATGAAAGAGATTGGTTGATTAGGAATGAAGTGCCAGATAATGATAGAAAGGAGTAAGAAATGACGAGGACCCGCTAGGAAAGGAAAGTGACAACTACAGACGATAGTAAAGATCATAATTGCAAATTATGATTACAAGAGAAAATACTCATAGGGAGTATGAATAAAGTAAGTATATCAGTAAGGATGAAAATGGTGCGTCATGACCATTCCCGTAGAAAGAAGACTAGTAGCAACCTACAGCTACTAAGAATGAAATGAAGAACGAGAAAACATTAAATTGTGATTAGTGACAACTAGATAGTAATGATGCACGGACTACAATATCAAGAATACGTCCAAGGATCATATTTTTTCGAGAAAGATAATAGATAAAGCGAAGGTGTCTGTAAAAGAGTTCTCAACGAGGTGACAGCAAGCAACTATACAAAGACAGAAAAGTATGAGAAAGGAAGTGAAAGTTAAAGTACAAGACAAGATACAATTAATATGTATTAATGGATACTAAGGAGACAATAAGGATAAGTTAAGACCTCAACAAGATTTATGAAAATTCGAGGACGAATTTTTATAAGGGGGGAAGAATGTAATACCCCAAAATTTTTAATTTTTTTATTTGGACCACGTGTCCAGTTTGGATTCGCCAAAGTGGCATTATCGGAAAGTTTTCCGATAAATAAGTTTTAGCAGGTCGGTTTTAGAAAAGATAATTTCGGAGAAAATTTATATTATATTTCAATTCTGAAGTTAGAATTGGAATAAAAAGGAAAAATGTCAAGAAAAGTCCAAAATGAAGTACAGGGACCAAAGTGGTAATTTAGCCACTTTGTGTCGAAAATAGAAATACGGAATTTTGACGGGAAAGTGTTAAAATCAAGCTTTGTATTATTTATAGAATATAAATAATACGTATAAGTTATAATAGAAGAGTTAATCGATTTAGTTATGGACTAAATCGTACGAAAGAAAAGTTAGAAAGATAAATTGTAGCAAGGAAGGAAAGGAAGGACTAAAACAGACGTTTAGCCATGTATATATAAGAGAAAACCTTTGAATGAAGGATGTATCAGAGGTAAGAATCCAGAAGCTTGAAGTTTTCCACCGATCACTTCGTTTCTTCACGGTTTCTTCGTTCGACGTCCGAATCAAGCGGTTTTCGCGTCGATTTCTTCGAAATTGAAAGCTCTATCATCTCCAAGCTTCAAATCAAGGTAAAAATCTCGGAATTTGGTGCTAAACTCGGGTTTTGTGGGCTGTTTTTGGTTAGAATATGAGTTTAGCGTTTTTGGCTCGGTTTGAGCGTTTTGGTGAAAAACAAAATACGGGTTGTGAAGGATTTGAGATGGTGGATGTATGGAGTAGGTCGGGGTGCGGTGAAACGGCTCGGAAACGACGTTTCCGGGGCCGTGCATAGCGGTCAGCTATGCGCCCGCATAGCTATGCTATGCGAGCGCATAGCTCAAGCTATGCGCCCGCATAGCTAGGGCTATGCGAGCGCATAGCCCTGCTATGCGCCCGCATAGCCAGGAAGGGCTATGCGAGCGCATAGCCCCACTATGCGCCCGCATAGCCGGTCTGTGCGAGCGCATAGTCACTCTATGCGCCCGCACAGTAGGTCCGGGGGACCGAAATGGATTTTTAACCTAATTCGACCCAAATTTCGATAATTGTGAATATTAAACCCTAAAATTTAATATAAGACCTCGATAAGTCAAAAGGTGAGATTTAGCTCGACGTTTTACGCGAGTAATGACGATGAAAACGTTAAGGGAATTATGTTATTTTCGAATACAAGGAATAGTATTCGATAAGTCGTGGATACGACTAAGAATTTCTGATTACTAAGAATGAAACCAATACTTAAATTATGAAAGTATTATACTTATAAACATATGATTTACGTCTAACTATTAAACGTTAATTAATATGTATCAGACGTACGACCGAGCGGTGAGGGCACTAGGGGTGTACTAGCACGAGCATATTACCACATCGATCTTGTTGTAGAGTGGATAGCGGTCACTGTGAGTGGCAATTTACTTTCGCGTATTATTAGTATAAAAGTTATTTTCATATATATACGTATACTGTTTATACGCATCGCATGTTATATAAATGACTGAAAGGTTATATGCTTTCTTAATTTCTATATACGAGAACTAGTATGCGATCCAAAGAAACTAGCTACCTATTGGGTGTCAATAGGCTGTGTGATCACCAGTATCGAGTCAGTCTAGTATGTTGCATATGAGTGATGAATTGACTTGACACAGCCGGGAGCTGTTGATGAATATGAAAATTATGATTGGGTTATGATTTCGATACGCAGAGTGAACTCGGCTACGGTGTAGCCTGGAAGTCCCCGTATCTAGTGGCTGGGCCACCAGCGAGTTGGACTCGCAAATGATATTTACGATTGAATTGAACGATATATGATTATTTGAGAGTTGTGTCGCATGCTAGGATATTAGTTTCGTACGGATCAAATACATGTTTATATGTTTATTATTAACATTTTCTTGAGATGCGATGCTATGTTTCTATATTAATACTGTTAGTAAATGTCAACTCACTCAGTATTTCCCCAAATACTGACCCCTCACCTTTGATGTCTTTCAGGTGCTTAGCTTCTGGACTTAGCTAGAGGACAATTTTGAAGTCCAGAAGTCGGCTGTATATGTTAGACTCTGACTTCTGTGAGTGCTGCAGTAGTGGTCCTGTGTCAACAGAATAGTAGCCTAGACAGCAGTTCATTTTGATTGTATATATTAACTGCTGTTATTGTTTTATATGCATTTTGATAGGCTACGTGTTTAGTATATGATCCACGGCCCCAGGTGCCGGTGAGATGTTAGAAACACTAACTGATGTATATAGTACCGCGAGGCCAGTTCGTACTGGGTACGGTAACTAGAGCCCGCGAGGTTTTAAAACAGTTAGTGTATATATTTGGGTATATGTTATGAATATGTATATCTGCTTCCGTTGTTTGTTGTTATTTGTTTATATTATGTTTGCGAAAAATAAACTGTGATTTTAGGCTTGCTACGGGTTCCGGAGCTACCACTCCCGTTCCCTAGCGCCGGTTGCGGCTCAATAATTTTGGGTCGTGACAACGTCCCTCTTGGAGGGATTTCAAACGTTCAACGTCCCTCAAGAGGGACGTCCCACGTCCCTCCTTTTGGAGGGATGTCCCTCCGGGACGTCCCCGGAGTAATTTGAAAAATAAAAAAAAAATATTTTTTTCTCGGAAAAGCTGGAAAAATTTATTTCCGAACGTCGATAATCATTATCCGACGAATTGTAATCGTTGTCCGTCTTTTTAATCAACCTTTTACGTATTTGTTCGAATGAGTTGAGAGAATTTTTTAGTTTTGGTTTTGCTAGAAGGGCGAAAATGTCTTTTGCAGGGGCGGTGCTCAGTAAAAAGTAGCGGCAAATAGTAAAACTCTAAAAAAATTAATTCATCTAGGGATCATATACTTAATCTTGTCGTGACATAGTGGGACCGATCATTGGTTCACTTCAATTAAGAGAAATAAAAACGAAGGCCGCGAGTAGTCCGTCTGACCAGTACTACTAAACTAAACCCCTGAATAATACGGTTCAAGAGAAGAAATGGCATCGTCATCATCATCATGTTACTATCAGATAACACTGGGAAGAGCAATTCTACCATCTCCTTCATCCAAAATACCTCGCCGGCTTATCACCGCCCACTCTCATTATCCGCCGTCTGATCTCTCCCTTCAACTCTCTACCTCCCACGGTTCCTCCGCTTCACCTCGCGATCTTGTCTTCATCGTCAATCCCAAAGGTCTCCTCTCTTTCTTTAATTATCTTGTTCTAGTTTCTGTTTGATAAATCGCCGGAAATGGATTCAACTGAATGTATATGGAATTTGATATAGGAGCTAATGGTAGAACTGGCAAGGAATGGAAGAAACTGCTTCCTTATCTCAGGTCTCGCCTCGACAAAAATTGCAATGTGAGATTGATGTCTCCTTTGTATAATCATATGAATGCTCATTTGCGTTCTTATTTTTGTGTATTTTAGCTATACTACTGTAACAATCCTCATCTAAATATAAGTTATACCTGTGCAGTAGCTGTGCTGTTACAATTTTTGAAAATTAGGCTTTTGTTACGGTTTATAATTTTTAGTAAAAAAACAAAATAGCTTGTTTTCTTATGTGGATTGGATTTTGTTGGACAATTAACAAGAGGCGGTCTCTAATTCTCCGATTCAATTGAGTCAGCAACTTATTCTAGAATTCATACTGGCAGGCATATTTCAATGCAATCTATTATGTAGGCTCTGTATGCCTCCTGAATCCTGATCGTTTGCTTTCCAAATTCATTCATTGTAGGAACATGTGTGAGCATTAAATACTTCTGTCACATATTCTGCTTCATTAGGCATCATTTTTTTTTAAATGAAAATAAGGATGAGGGGGGACCAATGATAATCATCTCTGGCTGGACGTTATTACATGAGCTTCCCTTTACTAAGGAATGTTCAAGAGAGCTGTAGATGCCTTGGGATGGATATCCTAACCCGTTACTATTCCACTAGGATTCAGCGGAGGAGACACAAATATAGCCTGATTTCCCATCACTATAGCACTAGATCTACTGAAGGAGACACAGCTATAGTATGATTTGGTCGTTCTCTCAAAGAGACACTATAATTATATCATTGTCACTGTAATTCAAACCATTCCCATGCAGCTAGGTGAAGCGCATTGTCACCACTAGGCTAATAGCTAAAAACACATGCATCACGATATCTAAAATCTTTTGTAGCTTAGGCTCATGGATTGAATTATTTAACTAAACTATGAAGAATGTATCATCTCCAACTACATATGTTTTTTTTAATATATCGAATGGCTTGGCATTTTCTCTAATGATAATATTTCAGTATTCAATCGTGGCCAGATTAATGAATCTTTGACTTCAGGCCCTTATCATGCAACTGATGCAACAAGAGAGGTACTGGCTAATATATTTCTTGATCTTGAACTTTGTTTGAGGCTGTCTGCAAGATTAGTTAATGGTATATACTAAATATGATGCTGCGCAGGCGATAAGAAACGGTGCTGATGCTGTGATTGCAGTTGGAGGTGATGGCACTCTTCACGAGGTGCAACTTACTTTCTCGTTTAACAGAAAAGCCTCATGTATTAAGCTTCATTTTAACTATTCTTCAAGTTAATAAATCATTTCACAGAATCAAAACTATGAATTAGTCACTGCCAGTTGTTAGATGTTAGAACTTTATATATACTGCTCATTTGTTGAATAGATATACGAAGAAGCTACATCTAGTTACAATCATTGTATTGTATGTGAAATTATTGCTTATTTACATGGTTTAACCTGACCAGGTTGTCAATGGATTCTTTTGGGATGGGAAGCCCGTTATCAATCATGGCAGAGAGGCTGCACATTCTACTGCTCTAGGTGTAGGTGTCTATGATTGGCTGATGCTCTTAAATTACTATTTTTGCTTTGGTCCTTGCTGAAAATTTTTACATGCTACTACGATATGTTAAGCACAGTACGAATTCTTAATGATAGATATGATTCTTTTATATATTTCTGCAGATCATCCCTTTAGGAACTGGATCAGATTTTTCCAGAACTTGGGGCTGGTTAGTTCATTCTACTAAAACATGGTCTAGTTTGGAGTGAGTTATTCTTTGATATACATTACACTGTTGATTGTGACAGATATTGTCATTTCTGTTTATTAGGAAAAACGATCCTCATGAAGCTGTTGATCGCATTGTGAAAGGTAAGTATCTTTCATTATTATAATCATTTGTGTACAAAATGGACTTAATTTAAACCTAATATATAGTGCTGCTGAAGTAGTGGTTATCTTGTTCCTACTTTTTGCTGTTTTTAAGTCTTTGCGGAACTGTTCACAGGGCTGAGATCACGGATTGATGTTGGTCTAATTACCGGTGAGAGTAAAGATTCTCATTACTTCATAAATGTTGCTGACATTCATTTGTAAGGTTAACTTGTTAATGTTAGAATCATCTTGGCAGTAGTGCACACCAATCATAAAGGTCCTAACGCTATGAATGGAATTTCACAGGAGTGCAAAGGCTGGTTACTATGCATCAAGATACAAGAGATTTGGAAAACTGTGCTATGTCATTGGGTCTTTACAAGCCTTTATGGGGCACAGTAATCATGACCTGAGAATCAAGGTCTCTATCTAACTCGAACCCCAAATTCCTGTAGTATTATGCAGTTCGGTATTCCTCAAGACACTCGTTTTTCTATTACAGTGACATTATTCCTGTATATTAACATCACAGGGTGTTCTATCGTATATGTATAATAGGTTGATGGAGGTGAATGGGAAACGTGTTCTCAAGTGACAGCTCTTTGCGTTGGAAATGCAAAATATTTTGGTGGAGGCATGAAAATCACTCCAAATGCTGACCCTTGCAGCGGAGACTTTGAGGTCAGAGACTTTTCATGTTAATCATCTGTATCAGATTCAAGCATATTGCTACTGTGTTTAAATTTGTAATCTTGGTTCTTGCAGGTTGTAATTCTTCAGGACTTCAAATGGTACGACTTTATTCTTAATCTTCACCACCTCTACAAAGGGACACATTTATCAGTGAAAAATGTATCTTCAAGAAGGTAAGGTCCTTTATTGATGCGTTTGTGCCTATAATTATACATGTGCTCATTGTCTATGCCAAGTAGCTCATTAGAGTCTGAGAATGGACAGTTAGTTTAAGTCTTTGTTTTCTTGCAGCGTACATTCTATCGAAGTGGAGGACATTTCTGGCAGTGGCAACATTTTTATTCAGTCCGATGGAGAATATCTCGGGTTTCTTCCCAGGAAGCTAACTATCTTACCTTCTGTTATTGATATGATACGCTGAAGAAAGCTAAGACAACATCCATCACAGCAATTGAGCTTCTGTTGACGCGTCTGCCTAGCCAGTTTTGAACATCCTCTCTTAGTTGGTGGCAATTTGCGGGAAAAGTTGCTCTAAGGAGAAACAGCACGAGACATTTTAATTTGCTAGTGTTTCTAACAATGGTGGTTCAGAAATCTGACAAATACGACCACTTGTTCGAAGGAAACGTGGCTATTCGCTTGGAAGTGTTATTGGCTCGTCTATTAATTGGGACATTCCACTTGATGCAGTTTTGTTTTTGTAATAACTATAGCATTTGGTGCAGCTCGAGTGCTGACATTTTGTGCCTCTCTTTAGATAAGTTGTAATCTGGTGTAGGTGGGCAAAATTAAACTTCCTCGGTAAAGTTGTAATGTTTTCTAACCTGGTCAGCGATGTCTGTATTTTGTCCAAATTATTCAGACTACACGACACCGTTTAACATTTTCTTTGTGGCTACCGTTTCTCTGGAATAAAGATATTTGAAACAACGGCGGGAGCTAAATTTCTCCATCAACCAAATGGCCAACTTCCTCTCTTATGCATCCGTTACCCCCAGGCTGAATTCCCATAACCAAACCATAATTTTCTCTTCAAATTACCATAGAAAAATTAACAGAGTTCGTTGCAACGGAGGGAATCCAAAATCAAACAAATCATCCGAGCCTGAGAATGCCCTACTGAAAGTAGCTTGGTACAGCTCTGAGCTTCTGGGGATTGCTGCATCATTTTTCCGGTCACCATCCTCAGTCACTACTGAACCTTCCCAAACGGACATCGAACTTTCCGTTGATGAGTCAGCAACCATTGATCGTGCCACCCTGGTGGAAACCATCAAAGAGGATTTCGAGAGATCATACTTCGTCACAGGTTTTGATTCTCTTCTCCTCTCTAAATTAGCTTCATTTTCGATAATTAGAATTAGAAATTGGAGCATGGAATAAGTGCGGAATGAAATAGCTATAGAACGAGTATTTTTGCTTTGCTTTGTGAAATAATTATTCCATGGAATAGATTTTGTTGAATAAGTACTCCTAAAGTTAAAAAAAAAAATAGCTATTCCATTTTGTATGGAATAATTATTCCATTCCATGTTATTCCATTCCACGAACGAAACATAGCTATAGGTCTAGTGCTATGCTTAATTATGCTTTTTTCTGGTAGGAAATCTCACACTCAGTGCATATGAAGAGGATTGTGAATTTGCTGATCCAGCTGGTTCCTTTAAAGGACTTGGACGTTTCAAAAGGAACTGTACAAATTTCGGGTTACTTCTCGAAAAATCAAATATGAAGCTTATGAAATGGGAAGATTGTGAGGTGAGCTTTATACAATAATCACAAATTCCATTTTCATCTGGTATTGGGAACTTTTGGACACTAATAATATCGTACCTGTTTGGTTGCAGGATAAGGGAATTGGACACTGGAGATTTAGCTGCATCATGTCATTTCCATGGAAGCCCATTCTTTCTGGTATGTCTCTTGATTTTACTTTAAACTGTTACTTACATAATAGAACTTGTCAGCTTGCAGTGAACGCTTTTCTTTGAGAACATTTCTTTGCTTAGAGGTGAACATTTAGAACTTATGTTGCACGGAAATAGAGATGTTGAATTGGAAAACTGCGAAGTATTTTTGTTTATGAGAGTAGGTTATAAATATAAAGTTTGGAGTTTTAATAGTATTTTTGGAAATGGAAATGAAACGTCGGTACATATGGTTGGACAAGTTTTTGTGAACCATAATCTAAAACTGCAATAAGGAACAACATTTTGATATCTTTTATTAGCATAAGAAACAAAATGTACATTTAATTAGACTCTGTTAATATAAATTGCAGCTACTGGATATACAGAATACTATTTTGACGAACAGTCGGGAAGAGTATGCAGGTAACTGTATTCATAATAAAAATTCTTATTGCTGTATGTTTAAACATGTCGATTAATTGGTTTTGGCTTTCAAATACTTCAGGCATGTGGAACATTGGAATGTACCTAAAATGACACTTCTCAAACAGATCCTGAAACCCAGCCGTCGCAGAAAGACAGCCTCTTGAATATAAGGAGATCCCCGGTAAGAGATAATCTCGGACTGTATATTTTTTTGAGTATTTGTTTGATTTAGTCATAGCTCAACTCTGAAATCTTGTATATAGGAGCAAATCTTAGGTGTTCTTGTTAAACTATGAGATGCTCTTTTAGCACATTCATGCGCATTACGAGTATAAAAAGTATAATATTGGCCAATAAGAAAATTACTGTATATGCATGCTTCTGTTGAAACATGTTTTCAGAAATCTTCTAACGGTTTCATTACAAGTTTAACAAATAAAAATATATCATTCTAGTTTTAACTTGGTTACCAGAATTCAAGATTCTCAACACTTTTACAAAGGGAACTTTTTCTGTAATTCCATTTTCAGCTAGAGTCCCTCTTGAAAGAACACAAGTACATGGAAAACAATTTTGAAATAGAAAAAGAATTGCACAAGGTTGTGGCTAGCTAACCATAGGAGACATATGAACATCATTAATTTTTCTAATCTCTCTTTCAGTGCTGGCTAATTTGACCAATCTAAATTGATCTGATCCTATACACTATTACTTGAAAGCAAATGATTCAGGATTTTCTAAAAGGAAACTGATATCGAAATCTGCATCTTCGATGGAAATATCCCAATCCTGAATTGGTGAATTAGTAACCGAAGTGGGGACCGACTCAGTTTCTGGTGTTCTCTCATTGTAGTGACATGCCGACACCGATGACAAATAGTTGGACTCGGATGTCGCCGGAGATTCAAATAGACTACTTTCAATCTTGAAAATATCATAGTTTCCCTCATTTTCAGTTCCAATATCAGAAAATGAAAACGATGGGAAAATGTCTCGTAGACTTTCCAAATCCTCGGTTTTAAATCCGTCTTTGAAAGATAATTCTTTTAGTAATGGCTTTGGCTTTGGTTTTTCTTGATGTTGAAAATTATCTTTGTTTTGATTCGAATTGTCGTTAGCTAAACGAGAGGATTGAAAACATGTGTGTCTTCCTCTGTAAGTCACCTCGAAAATGGTTGCGTCTTCATCTGATCTTTGAACTTGTTTTGTGGCTAAACAACCTTGTGAGTGACGATGAGTACATCTATAATAGCCTCTGCAAAAACAAAATTAATCTTAATTAGTATTTCCATTAGATATGTAATTTACTTTAAAACTCATTATTATGTACTTCTACCACATAAAAAACTTATGGAGTTCGAGTTCTGTTTTCCTTCTAAAAAATACTCTAAAATTTTAAACTGCCATTAGCATTTCGCTCTTTTAACTTCACACACAAAATTAAAAGAGTTTTAATTCATTGTTTTAGACCAAATAACTTACGGTTTGTCAATTTTGAGTCAGTTTACACTCTAATTTAATGTCACTCTGACGTAAATTTTAATAGTCAGATATGTAAACTAACTCATAATAGACAAGATTTGGATGTTTTTGTCCAAAACAACCCAACTTAAAATGCTTTAATCTAAAATAAACCTTTACTTAAACTTTAATTCTTTTGTAACTTAGTTTTACAAAAAAATATAGTTTTTCCCTCTACTGTTTCACCATTTTCATGCAATATTTACACGAGTGTAACAATTTATACAAAATTAATTCAGTTTTTTTTACTGTTGTGAACTTGGATCTAAAATTCAATATGAACAGCAGCTTTTTCAACAGTTTTTTTTTTATTTTCAGCTATATCGGTCTGTGAAACTCGTGGGAGAATATTTTTCACTTTTTGGCTTCTTGCATCATTATCATATGGAGACAATAAAAGAAGACGGACATTTAAATTGACAGGCCCCAGGGTTGATATTACATTAAAGTTGGAGCTACTTTTGATCAGAGCCAGTAGCATACCCATTAAAAAAGTTTTGTTTAAAGCTGCAACTGGATAAGTTATAGTACCATTAGCAAAGGGGTTTACTATTCGCCGCCCCAAATTACTGCCCACCGCCCCAAAAATTATCATTTTACCCTTATTGTAAAAAAAAAAAAAATTCTGAACCAAAAAAAAAAATTTGTTCTCTCAAATGATAGTAATCCGCATTTACTATTTCGATTAAAATGACGGATAACGCTCGTAATTCGTCCGGAAACGAATATCCACCATCCGAAACTAGCGTATCCGGATTTGCCGAGGTATTTTATCTATTTTACGTTCGTTTAAATTTTTTTTAATTTTTTTAAATTTTTTTAAATGGTCCATCGCCCACAGATGGCGATGGACCATATGGGCCATCGCCCAACGATGGCCCATGGCCGCATGGTCCATCGCCATCTGTGGGCGATGGACCATGTGGTCCATCGCCATCTGTGGGCGATGGACCATATGGTCCATCGCCCACTGTGGGCGATGGACCATATGGGCCATCGCCCAAAGATGGCGATGGCCCATGCGGCCATGGGCCATCGTTGGACGATGGCCCATGCGGCCATGGGTCCCTCAGGGACGATTCCGTCCCTGAGGGACAATATTTTTCTTTTTTTTTTTAATTTAAATAAATAAAAAAAAAATTTAATTAATGAAATAAATAATTAAATGTCTTTAAATTAATTAATTTTTATTAGTTAAAGATCAATTAAATTCTATTAGTTATAATATAAGTTTAGTGTTTTAATTAAATTTTATGTGGACTACTATTTATTTGTTAGTGTTTTTAATTAGAGTTTCGATTAAATTTAACTTTTTTTGTTAGCGTTTTTAATTAGAGTTTCGATTAAATTTAACTTTTTTTGTTAGCGAATTTTTGTATTCACTAGTGTAATTTTAATTTATTTTTCTGAAAATTGTTACAATTATTTTCGTTTTGCAGGTTCATTTAGAAGATTATGGCAGTGACGGTATCGATTACAGTGAACGGTTTTTTTATGAAAACGGGTTTGAAAGTGATACCGAAGCAATAAATTGGGCAAAGGGAATTGCTATACAGATTGGGTTTGAGCTGGTTATTTCGTCTCACAAGAAAGGGGGGTTGGTAAAACTTTTGAAATGTTGTCGGGGTGAGAGATATAGAGGGTCGCACACAGATTTAATTTAATTACACCTATAACTAATAAAATTTAATTGTATTTTTCAATTAATTTTTTTTAATTAATTTTTAGGTTATTTTATTATTTATTAAATCCATTAATTTTAATTTTTTAAATTATAAACAAAATTTAAAACGGTTTACGGCCCTCGGACGCCGGCGGGTCCAGGCCGTCGCCGGCGGGTCCTGGCCATCGCCGGCGGGTCCTGGCCATCGCCGGCGGGTCCTGGCCATCGCCGGCGACGGCCTGCACCATCGCCGGCGACGGCCTGGCCGTCGCCAGGCGACGGGCTGGACCATCGCCTGGCGATGGCGATGGTCTGCTGGACCATCGCCGGGCGATGGCGATGGTCCAGCAGACCATCGCCATCGCCTGGCGATGGTTTGCTGGACCATCGCCATCGCCAGGCGATGGTCCAGCAGACCATCGCCTGGCGATGGTCCAGCAGACCATCGCCTGGCGATGGCGATGGTCTGCTGGACCATCGCCTGGCGACGGCGATGGTCCAGCAAACCATCGCCATCGCCAGGCGATGGTCCAGCAGACCATCGCCATCGGCCGGCGATGGTCCAACCGGTCATCGCCAACGCCGGACGATGACCGGTTTCCGTAAAAAAAAAAATTAAAAAAATTAAAAACTGAAATTAAATTACTTACCGGAGGTCCCCGTCTTTTTTCTTTCGCCAATTCCGACATAAATCGGCTTCGATTATTGCTTGAGATTTTGTAATGGATTTTGGTTTGAGAGGAAGTTGAGAGGATGAGTTTTTTGTTTTTTGAGTTGAAAAAGGAGTAGGGGTAGTTTGGTCAAGATTGGGGCGGTGGGTAGTAATTTGGGGCGGTAAATAGTAGTCCACTTAGCAAATTATAAAGATCTGAAGGACCAAAGAGCAAAAAAATTCTCACCTTGGAAAATTAGCTCCAAGAATATCTTTTTGGCCATATTTTCTCCAGCTATAGCCATCATCAAGAGGCCCTTCCATTGCTGTTCCTGAACAAACCTTCACTTGCTCTGTCCATCTTGCTTGTGTTTTTCTGCAACCAAATCCAAATTAAAACCCAAAAATACACTAGAAATCGTAAATAATACAAATTTTGCAATTAAGGACAGTAATTTACCTTTTCTTGTAGACACTTTTGCTAAACTGATTCTTGCAATCTTGGTCAGAAACCTCACTTCTAGGACTACTATTAGCACAAGAATGAGGAGATTCCAATGTATGAATTACTGGTTTCGTTTCGATAGCGGAAACGTCAAAATTCAGCAAATTAAGAGCTTTTTCATAAGATGAAAGAATCTGATCAACAAGAATTTGTCTCATTTCAGGTGATGAAATAGAGTTGATTAGATTGTTTCTTAATTTTTCTGTCAGCTCTTTTCCTTGTGTAAGCTCATTCACAAGACTTTTTTGCTCCCAATCCATAGCCTTAAAATGTAGTAAGAAAATATAAAAGATTGGTATAGAAATAGAATTAGTGTAAAATTTGAAGTGTTTAGTATGGAGAATTCATAGCTTAAAAGAGAAGTTTTGATGTGGGCAAGTGGGGAAACATATAAAAAAAATGTGTAACTAATTGAGAAAGATGACTAAGCTATTTGAATAGAAGAAAGTGAGGGGCTTTTTTTCTTAGTTGGGAAGATGTGAGGAAGGTGGCAAATTTAAAGCAAAGAAAAGATAGATTTTTGCTATTTTTAATTTTTGATAAAGAAAGAGCTTCTAGTATTGGGATATTATAGAGGTGAGAGATGATAGAAGTTTCTTTGACCTTTTCAAAATCCAACTCCACATGCACATAACATAAAGGCCACCATATCAAAACCATTTAAAAATATTCATAAACTAAAGATTTATAATGAGTCATTCAAGTCTATATTTGATCTTGTGACTATTATTTGATACTAACCGTCTAGATTTTTTTTGTTGTTTCTTCTCCGGCAGCCGTCAATGGTTTAATTTTGCTGTTGACGGTAGCCATCGCTTTACATATGTTAATTTAATTTCATAGATATAATAAATAGCCAATTCTTTTTCATTTTTTCTTGATAGATTAAGATTTATCAACGAAGCGCAATTCAATTATCAAGAAGCGGAGATAAATTGAAAATTATCAACAACAAAATGAAATCGTTTATGAGCTATATTAGGTTTATTTATTTTTCATTGTTTTGTTTTTTTCTGAATGTTTTATTTTGTCCTTTCTTTGTGAAAGATTTGTTGTCCTTCCTCTGTGGAAGGTTTGCTGTCTCTTTTTTATGAAGGAGTTATCAAGTGGTGGTTGAACCAGATGATGTGAGTTTGCGTGTGATGGGTGATGGATGAAGTTTGATCGAAGATTGATTGAAAACTGCACTTAATTAGCGAAACAGTTGATAATTAATTTTTGTTTTCGCAAGTAAGATTTGCGAATCAGACAACATGTTGTCTGTTCCATGTCAGGTCGTCGGGTTTCGTTTTCGAATTATCCCGAATTTCTTACAAATGTAACTGTTTCATATTCGATTTAATGAAATTTGATGAATTCAAAAAAAAAAAGGTTCGATGGTGCTGAAAAGTTAAACATTTTCAACTAATTAAAATTTTATTGAATTTTTTTAAAAATTGTAGATCTATCTTTATTTGATCAATTAGCTGGAAGTCTATTTAATTTTTCAAATAACTATGTTTATGTAGCAGTTGAATGTAATTTTCTTTTTTCTTTTTTTAAAAAAATAGCCAATTGAAATGTCACATCACATGCCTTGAACATTTTTTTTTAAACGTATATTAATTAGATAGATTTTCAACAAATTGATCAAAATAAAATAAATTTAGTCTTAAAATATTTAGATATATTTTTAAAATATCAAAAATATTTGGCTTTATAGATTAAACTTTATTTATTTTATTAATTTAATTTATAACTCTCTAAAATAAGACCGTTTGCACTTACTCTTATTTATTTTCAAAGCACATAACAAGTAGTAAATGTGAAGATTTATTTTAGTATATCATGATAATTATATTTTTTTATAATTAATTAATATATCTATATTTAATATTTTTACTGCTGCTTCCACACGATCTTAAAAAAAATACAAACCAATATAATAAAGTTTATTTTAAAGAGTTAAGAGTTACATTGTTAAAATATGCCAAATTTGGTTCATATGAATTTTTTTTGTTCCAAGATTCATATGAATTTTTTTTGGTCCAAGATATATATGAATTATTCGTTCTATAGATTAAGGACTTGGATGAACTATTGATTTTTATTTAATATATTAAATGAGAAAAAAAAAGTGTGGGGAGTAAGAACGCGGAAAGAAAGAAGAATGAAAATTCTCGGTGATCTCGCAATCGCATGGGTTCACTCTCTGACTTCCGAACACTTATCATCAACTCTGTTCACTCATTGAATCATACTAATAATTTAGTATTATTTTATTTTATTTTTTGGAAGCTAAAGAGATAATTACTTGTTTTACATTAAATTAAAAATTGATGACGTTTCATTGTTTCGTCACTTTAGCCCCATAGCTTATGCTCATGTGACCTCCACATTTATATATTCTCGTTGCATTCCGTAAGCATTACTTTACATTTTGATTCTTATCAACTCATTTAAGCTTAATTAAAAAAATCAATTTAATAATGAAAGTTCGAATTATTTTAAAATGAAATTATAAATTTATAAATTAACTTATCTTACTGGATGAAATTAGATCTATTTGATGACAGCAATTGTTTATTTTAGGGTAGGTCTTTGACATTGAAAGTGGATCTTAGTTTATGAAATAAACGGAATCTATTCATATAATTGACATATTAATTCAACTATTGATTAATTAATTTGGTTTAATGAATTATTCAATTTCAATTCCACACAACTTGCTCATATCAGTCTCTTACTATTTCTTAATTGATGCATCTGGTTGTCCTTCACACCTCTATGTATAAAACACATGAGAATTTAATCTAGAGGTTAAGTTTTCATTTTTATTTTATTCATAAGAAATGCTTTTGGTATGGATATTAATATTTGGCATGACGATACTAAAATGCCAAACTTTTTCATTTTTTTTAATTTTTATATAAATCTTTTAAAAGTTGTAATTTTATTTCAGTTTGATGATTCGCTGGAAATCACTTAAATATTTTAAAATCGATTTAATATTTTTTTAAATTATTCTATATGAATCATGTGACATTTTAATCGACAACTCTTTTTCTTTTTAATTTTAAAAAAACTTAAAACATTGAACTACTATTATAGGCATAATTAAATCAATTTTGAAAAAATTGACAGGTTTTTAGTGAAAATTTTATAATTTTTTTAAAAAAGTTGGATAGATATTTAAGGTCTAATCACTTAAAATACTCCATCTTTTCGAAATATTTTTCGTTTATGGCCTCGTATTTTAACATCTTTCAATTTTCACTTTTAATTATAACCATTTATTAAAATTGGAATGAAAAAAATGATCAGATAAACTTTTCATATTGTTTTATTTTTGAAATGTAATATGTTAAAAGTGCAAATCGGAACAATATGAAATAATATATTTAAATTTTTTTCGACTCTAATTTGGACGAATTGTACAGTTGAAAATAAAAATTAAAAAATAAATAAAAATTGAAAATTTTGAAAAGTGAAGTTATAAATAAAAATATATCAAAAGAAATGGGATATCTAATTAAGCCTCTTTTTAAAAGTTAAACAGATTTAAATTTGAACACCATTAAGCTTTAAATTTTCTATTAGCCTAAGTATGAACTAACAATAATATGTTTTCTAAATACTATTTTGTTTTATCTTTGGCTGTCGTATTCTTCTAGATGTTGTTTTGTGACTCTTGTAATTGGCTGTTGGATTAGCACAATTGATTTCTTGGGTGAATTTACCCAAAAAAAATAAAAAACTTCGATTTTGTCCATCTAAATAAATTAACTCGCAATTAAATTTTAATCAATCATAAATATACTGACACTTGAAGGCTTAACTTTTTTTTTTTTTTTGACGATACTTGAAGGCTTAACTTAGTTGGCCAAATTCTAATGATATGTGTATGAGATTGAGGGTTCGATCCTCAACACTCACGGACAGTGTGTCTATTTAAAAAATATCTAATATTAATTCTCGCTAACTCCCACTAACAATTAGAGTATGCTATCTTTGTCAAAAAAAAAAATTATGAATATACTTTTGATTTTTATGTCAATCAATGATAATATCTTCTAACTTTTTTCAATGAAGGATAAAAAAATTATTTTGATCCATAGATTACTCATTGTTTATAGTTTTATTCTTAGTTAATTAAAACAATTAAATGTGCGCTAATTAATTTTAACACACAAATAGCTGGAATAATTCTTTAAATTAGGATTTCCTCAAATTCATTGAAATTAAGAGGGTCAAATTCACGATATACAATGTTTATTGTAAAATGAACATATATCGAAAAAATATAACTTTTATCAAATTAATCTATACCGTTTATTTTACGACGGTGTATACTGTGAACATGACCCCCTCAAATTTAAGCAATTTCAGTCCTAATTCTTTACTCGCTAGTGAATACATAGATGAAATAATTAATTTAATAAGATAAGACCTAACTTTTTGTTTGTTAATATGAATAGTAATCACAATCAGCATGACAATAATTTCCACGACAAGCAAAATAATCAAAACTATTTTTTCTTACACAAAAAGGACAAAACTTCCATGAAACTACCATCGGAATTGCCTCAAACCATCAACCCAGCAAAGAATCTCAGCCTCTATTTATTTTTGTTTCTTTGTGATATGAAAACCGCGTGGCCTTTCGCTTTTCATATTAGACCAAATCAAAGCTTATTTATTACTCAGTTAGGTGAGTAACATTTTCTCAACAATTAAATAAATAAAGAAAAACCACGTGTAATTATTTATTTATTTATTTATTTTTCTGAGAAAAGTATTGGTGTAAACTTACATATAATTTCCACTCCGTTTCGACCCTTTCTTTTACATACATGATGTGAGACCTACAGTCATATGTTTGTTTTAGTTACGTAAATGAAGCGTTCAACTTCAATTCATATTCATTTGAATTTTGAACAAAATATTTATGTTTCATTTATTTAAAATAATTTTTTTTTATTTGATTTGTATTCTATTCATATTTGTTCGTTTAGATGCTAAATAAATCAAACTTGTAAACAAGTTCGAACCCAACTCGTTGAATACCTAAACAAACGAATACGAATTTGACTTATTTAGCAGCTAAATAAACTAATAAAGAAGAATACTATTCTATTGCGTAATTTAAATTAGTTAAACATTATATAATATTATGATAGTATTAAGATAAATATAAATATAAATATAATTATAAAAAATATACATATTAGATTTAAAATAAATATATTATGTCAAGTTTAAGCATGAGACCTTCAAGCACTTATAATGGAACTCATGCAACTTGATTTATAAGCTCTTTATCAAACTTCTATATGAGTTAGTTCGAATTTTTTTTATCGAGTTTTTATATGAGCTAGTTTACAAACTCTTAATCAAGCTCAATAAATATGTTTCACAAACAATTAAACAAACTCGTGAATATATATATATATATATATATATATATATATATATATATATATATATATATATATATATATATATAAACAAGCTGAATACCATTATTTTTATAGTTTTGAGGTTATTTTCTGTAAATGTTTTTTTTTCTTAGGTATTCTTTTGTAAACGTTCCTTCAATTTTTGATAGTGGTACGGTTCTCCGGCCCATTTAAACAAAGCCTATTTACAACCATTCCTATCCAGCTCATGAATTTGAAGCCAAATATTATGGGCTATAAAAACACCGATCCAGAAGATGGATCCAAATCAGCAAGTAAAACGCACCGTTTCGCATTCTATAAAATCATCATCACCACCAAACAAACAACAGTTAAGAACTATTCACAGCTCGAGGGAAGCAAAAACCCCATTTTTATTTCTTTAACATTTTACCTGCAAAACTCATCCTCTTTGCTCTCTGCAACTCTCCGATTCCGCCATGGCGTTTCCGTACATGGAATCCGTTCTAGGTACGCTACGTTTTTTATTCATAACAGAGGTTTTGAACGTACTAAATTTATGATGCTTTATTATGAACACCGTTGCTTGTTATTTTTATTAAGTTTTGTTGAATCTGTAATACAATGCGTTTTTATTGGATTTTCTTTAGTTTATGTTTGTTTTCTTGTTTATATTTTCATTTGAACTGTTGATTTTTTGTTGGAGGTTTGTATTTATGTACAGGTGATTTTCATTTTCGATTTTTTAGGTTTGCACCGAATTTCTTCATTTTGTTGAATAATTTTTAGAGAAAAGAATTTACCTTTGAAATTAGAGTTTTTTTAATTCGTAAAAAGTTGGTGTCTTGGTGACCTAATGTTATGTTATAGACTATGTTTTATGAATAGAATCTTACTCTAGCTATAGGAAATATTATAAAACGAAGAATTAAATGATTGTAAAATATTGCAAAAGAAAACACCGCCTTTGTAACTAGCTAAATGAATCCTGCCTCGACTCCAGAAATCTTGAAATGTCTTTCCGTATTGTTATTTGTTGCTGGTTGTGATTTAACTGTTTTTGTTTTTATGTTCTCCTGGATTTCGGTTAGCGTTTGATAACTTTTGACTAATAAAGTTGTTATGTTGCTTTATTTTACTTCCATTTTTCAGGTTTTATGGTACTGATGTACATCTTTGAAACTTATTTGGATTTGCGACAACACAGTGCACTGAAACTCCCAACTCTCCCTAAAACTTTGGAAGGAGTAATCAGCCAAGAGAAGTTTAAAAAGTCGAGAGCTTATAGCCTTGATAAAAGGTTTGTTGCTTGGCTATTAAACATTGATATTTAGCTGTCATTTGTTAGGACTGCCCAATTTTCGTTCTGATTGATGCTTTTGTTGGTTTTTGTCTTACTTTTCAGCCACTTCAATTTTGTTCATGAATTTTTCACCATACTGTTGGATTCTGCCATTTTATATTTTGGAATATTACCATGGTTTTGGAAGGTAAATCGGCTCGTTAATTATGTGATTTTTCTGAAGCTGGTCTTGTGGCTGAACTAATGCTATCTAACTTCTCTTAATAAAACAGAAATCAGGAAACTTTCTTCTTTTGGTTGGTCTCAACACAGAGAATGAAATGCTACACACCCTTGCTTTTCTTGCTGGTGTTATGTTGTGGTCACAGGTATGTATATGCTATGATTTTTCTTTGCCTTGATTGATAACCCTACTGTTAGTAAATTGTTTTAAATGTCTGAGCAGATCACTGATTTGCCATTTTCTCTCTACTCAACCTTTGTTATCGAGTCTCGTCATGGTTTCAACAAAGTATGAATTCACTCTCTCATCTTTTCACATCCTTCTAATACATTATAAACTCTTTATGTTTGTAGAAAAGACTGTTGTCCTATATGTACTTACGTTGATTTTCATTCAGTTATCTATCTCATTTCTAACATGTGTTTTTTTTTTTTGTGGAATTTTGTCCTGTCATCTGCTTCACAGCAAACTATATGGTTATTCTTTAGGGACTTGATAAAAGGAATTTGTCTTGCTATTGTACTTGGACCACCGATTGTTTCAGCAATCATTTTCATTGTGCAGGTATTGTAATTTATTGGTGCTAACGAACATTTAATTTGCGCATTTTTATTCAGTAAGAGTTAAGAGTAATGTGCTGCTTTACTTCAAACATTTGTACTGGAGCCATGCCTATCTATTAGAAATGTCTTTTGTGACTGCAGAATTACCTCCTATATTGGTACTTATATTTGCATGGTTGCAGAAAGGAGGTCCTTACTTGGCCATCTATCTTTGGGGATTCATGTTTGTCCTCTCCCTTGTGATGATGACAATCTATCCAATTTTGATTGCGCCACTTTTTAATAAGTTCACCCCTGTGAGTAGTTGAAATTATTTCCAAAGTTAATGCATTCTTGCCTATGTTGCATTTGATTTTACCGATCTTATGTCTTTTGTTTGTTATGTCAAATAGCTTGCAGAAGGAGAGCTAAGGTTAAAAATCGAGGCACTTGCTTCCTCTCTCAAATTTCCTTTAAAGAAGTTGTTTGTTGTTGATGGATCTACAAGGTCAAGCCACAGCAATGTGAGGATTTCACTATTTTATTGGCTGTGCATGTAAATAGAAGGATCATGATTATACAGGTTCTTTGTGTAGGGTGTCCGTTTTTGTTTGCTTATTTCCTTGTGTAAAGTGGGAAGGAGATTTACTGCTTGCCATTATGGAACCAACTAAATTTTAAAGAGAATGTTGTGCTTTCATGAGTTTCTCTTTTGATCCATTGCATGCCTTATTCTTTGCTGTTAGGCCATTAGACTCATTGCTAATTACCTTATTGGATTTTATTATTTCAATTTTAGCTTTGCTGTTATCTGGTGATAGTTATTGTGGCTTTTTTTGATTATTGCACAGGCATATATGTATGGCTTCTTTAAGAACAAGCGCATAGTACTTTATGACACATTGATTCAGCAGGTTAGTAGGCTTTATTTGAGTATTTATTTTTCTATTTCTCAGGAATGCAACTGATTATGGTTTATTGTATACTTATGATGGATTCTTTTAACATTTAATATAAAAGAACCAATATGTTTCAGTTGTGCGACATTTTTTCTGTTCCCGTTTTCATTTGCATCCTTGTAGGTCCAAAATTGAAAACAATTCTTGCTTTAGAGTTGAGTGAAATTACTGTAGTCATTGTTGGGATTTTTTTCTTTACTTCTAAACTGAAATGTACGAGTAGTTGCAGTCAAGAAAAAAAATCATGGTTACTACATTCTTTGATGTGACTGTTGAGATTTGATTTTCCTTGTAAAATGCAAGTGTATTTACATTGTGATACATTGCAGTGCAAAAATGATGAGGAAATTGTAGCTGTTATTGCGCATGAACTGGGGCATTGGAAGCTTAACCATACAATGTATTCATTTATTGCCGTGCAGGTATGCTGTAGTTCTTTTCTTTCTGAGTGACTGCATTTTGCTTTTAAACTCACGAACCTTATTTCTGATTGGCTGACTTTAATGATTACTTTCCTTTAAAACCAACGGCCCAATGTCCCTAAGAAATACTGTTGATAAGAGGCTCACTGTAAATTTTAGAATACCTTTCCTGTCTTTTAAGTCTTCACTTTTTTGGTTACTGTTCTCAATTTTTTTTTCTTTCATGAGCATAAGGACGTATTTTAGCATCTTAAGTACATCCATTTAAATCTTGTGAGGCTCTGTTCCATTTTTGGGGTAGCAAGTATTTATTCTGCCAGGATTATCAGTAAAGTAGGATTCAGGATTGAGTAGGAAGACATGAAGAGTGAATTGGAGGACCAATCGGGTCCGAGGAGGAACTAATAAACTCTTACAGAAGTGATAGGATTGCATCTTAGAAGCTCTGCGCCATTAGGATGGTTGATATTTAGTACTTCGGTTTATGGAGACCTCATAGATGAAAGATTTTATGTGTATCTGGTGCTTGACTTGATCGGATATAAAGCTAAAGTCAACTAGCTTAGGATTCCGATTTCCGACTTGAGATAGATGTGGTGTAACTGATTTTAATTCTTCTATATTATTTTGCTTCCATGCAGATTCTTACATTTTTGCAATTTGGAGGATATACTCTTGTGAGAAACTCAACTGATCTTTTTCGAAGTTTTGGGTTTGATACACAACCAGTACTCATAGGACTTATAATTTTTCAGGTAAGTGCGTTTTTTTTTTCATTTTCTTTAAATAGAATTGAAGCAAGAAGAAATAAATGTTTGGAGTTAGGGGCTTCTGGACTGATGTCGATGAATTTATTCCATCATGTGAAGATTTTTTCTTTGAACTGTATGATCCGTTGGTTGAATAACAAGTTCGTCTCATGTTTGCAGCATACTGTAATACCTCTCCAGCACTTAGTTAGCTTTGGTCTAAATCTTGTGAGCCGTTCATTTGAGTTTCAGGTAATTTTTACTTGCCTAAATATAGAAGGAAGAAGTTGCTGCTCATAAATCTTGGTCTCACCTTTAGTATTTGTTTACTACAGGCTGATGCCTTTGCTAAGAAGCTTGGCTATGCCTCTCCCCTTCGTGCCGGCCTTGTGAAGCTGCAGGTGGGTTTTCTATGTTCACTTCCGCAATTGTAACTATTATATTTTTTGGCATATGAGCCTATCTTTACTGTATTCTTCCTGAAATATTTTTTTGTGGTAGATCTCATATTGTGAAACTTCCCTTTTTTCGCATTATTTTTTGGCGTTCTCCGTTTAATTGCCAACATATGTGAAAAATTTGTAAAAATTAGTAGTCCATTAGTGTCCATTTCAATAGATGAGGAGTGGAAACAAAGGATCTGAATGGCAGTTAAACCGGACAATTCACTGTCATTCCAAATTTAGACCTGTCTTAGACTCTTATTTAATATATCTTACGTATCCATTAAAGAATTTACCCAACATATGCTGTAGCGGTAATGTCATAAAAGTACTGCAACACATTATTGGTACAGTAAATCCTTGATTGAGTTGTTCATTGTATATCGCACGTTACTCAATGGCAGATTAATATTTTTTGGCAGGAAGAAAATTTGTCAGCAATGAATACAGATCCTTGGTACTCAGCATATCATTATTCTCACCCTCCGCTTGTGGAGAGGCTGGCTGCACTGGACATATCCGACAAGAAGGCAGACTGATATGAGCAACTTTGGGACAGGCAGCGGCTGCGTATTTCATTCATTCCCCTCCAAATTAAGACGTATGTTATAATAGTCAGAAATCATTGTGGTATAACTGTTATCAGTCTTGTTGGAGGCTTTACATTTCATTACTTACGTAACGCTTTCTTCTGTCAAGTCTCAGTTCACACTTCAAAAAGGGTATTAGAAAAAAATTAGTTTGAAAAAAGGAACAAAAAAAAGTTACATAATTTTGTATCTTATGTTTGCATGAGCTTAATGGTTAGTGGTTCTAATTTTGTTTTTCATCTATTGACTTCTTGTTGGTGTGTGTTTGCATGGATGTGCGGTTGGTCTTTAAAAATGCATCTTTTTATTTTATTTTGTAGATAATTTGCAAATTCAATTAGGATACTATTGCATCATTTTATTAAACTATCTGAATCTATAAAAGTAAACTCAAATTTTATCTGCCTATGATATAAGCCAGGGGTGTTCATTCGGTTCAAATTTTATGAAACAAAACTGAATCCAATTGGAATTTTTATTTTTTAACAATTGAATTTAACCAATTTATAAGGATGTTAGATTTTCATAAGGAATCAAACTATTCGGTTTGATTTAGTTTTATCAGTTTGGTTTGAACTAAATTTCAACCAATTATTTTATATATTTTTATATTTTCAAATCTATATTATATTGAATTTGTTATCCAAACTGAGTTTAGTGTTGAAGAAACCTGATGTTTAATCTGCACTTTTCTTTAATTATTATTACTCCGATCAGTAGGATAAGTAAAGATTATAAAAGGAACAATTGGGTGCTAGCAAAAGTATAAAAGAAATCACAAATCTGTTATTCATTCCATGGAATTCATCATGGTATCTACTCAATTCTTAGGAGGCATTCCACTGTGGATGTTATTATAATCAATCATTTCCTTTTGTTAGTTTGTGTGAATTCAATAAAATTATGCTAAAGAAAGATTCTAAAGAGGCAATTTGCAACATGCTATTGCACAGAGGATAATCCAATCACTAACTAGAAATCAGATAATTGAATAAAATAATTGATATTAGGGTCCTACATGGATTCCCTTTAATCGCACTTCACATGTTAACTACTCTAATTTAGGTTCATTGGCATTAGTCTTTATACATATGATAACTTAATCAATCACTTATCATAGAAAAAGATGGCTAATCTTTCACTATTAAACCCCCATAATTGCTTACCCAACATCTATATTAATAAGAAGATTTTTATTATAATACCTAACTTCCTTGTTTGTTAATCTACTCTTAAGTATTTCTGTTCCTTATTAATAATGAGGAAGAATTGAATATGAAACTTTTAAATCTAATTATAATGTTCTATCACTATTCTTAAATAGTTGTTATGTTTACCTACTATTTATTTTGCAATTTCATACATAATCACATAGTTAGATGTTGTGTATTGATAAAGAAAAAAGAACGGAATGTGAAAGTTTTAAGATCAGACATGTTTAATGATCTGGTTTTTACTATAGTTACTGAGTGATTTTTTTTGGAAATGCGTCAATCACAAGCATAAATAATAAAAAGTTTTAAATTTTTATTTTTAAAAATTAGAATCAAAATGTCTATGGATATTCTTAAATAGTTTTTATGTTCAACTACTATTTGTTTTATAATTTTATACATAAAGATCTAGTATGTGATTGTACACTAATAATTAGTTATCAAATTTTACTAAATTATGTAAAAGAACCAACAACTATTAAAGAGTTTTAAGTGTTAATTTCGACGGTGAAGTGAAGCTAGTAGACAACGAAAAACTCTCTCAAATAGTTTTTAATGTTTATTGGTTCTTTATGTGATTCAATAGATTTTTATCGTCCAATCTACAGATATTTAGCTACTCTATGATTTATCATGAATCATAAAAAGCTAACACATGATGATTAATTACTAATAATAACACAGTATCTAATATACAAAAGATTGATATGATTAAATCTAAGGATGGATAATAAAATACACAAATTTACTCAAACTAGAAACCTAATCAATGTTGTTTTAACATCATAATCCATCTTTAACGGTCACCTTTTCTATTACCAAAATCCCTGTAATAAACCCAAAATTATAGGTCCCACAAAATTAACATCACACTCGCAAATATAGAGAAACCAATAAAAACGAATCCAGGCCCATTACTCACTGTCCACTGCCACTGAGTTGAAATAGAGGATAAACTCGTCATTTCACACTCATATTCTCTCCACCTACACAGACAAACTGACAGCTCAGCTTCTAAAGTTAACGCAATCTCTCTTCCTTCTATTTCTTCTTCTTCTTCACTAACATTTTTTCTTCACTCACTGTTTAATTTATTATTTATTTATTTATTTCTCTATTATTTACATTAATTAATTTATAGTTAATGTTTGTTTTGATACCCGTTCTTTCTCTCTGTAAATATTACTCGCCGGGATTTTTTCTCAAATTCCCGGCAAGTTGCCGCCGGTGAACAATGTCAATATTCGACGCTGCATTTGTAGACACGGAGCTTTCAAAACCGACGTCAATATTCGGGTTAAGATTATGGGTGGTGATCGGAATCTTATTAGGATCTTTAATAGTTTTAGCTCTGTTTTTATTCTCTCTGTGCATTACATCTCGCCGGAAAAACAAGAAATCGTCAAAACAAACGGACACTTTAACGCCGCCGATATCTAAAGAAATTCAAGAAATCGTGCATTTTCCTGCGGCGGCGCAGGATCACCACCACCACCATCATAATCAGGTGCCGGAGATTCAAGTTGAGATCGGGAAGATCGAGCACCGCGTGGTGTTTTCCGACAGGCCGTCTAGTGGAGAGAGTAGAGGGACTGTGAGTGGGTGTGAAACGGCGTCGTTTGGGAGTGGGAGTGTGGGGCCTGAAGTTTCGCATCTTGGGTGGGGCCGGTGGTATACTTTACGGGAACTTGAAGCTGCTACTAATGGACTCTGTGAAGAGAATGTGATTGGTGAAGGTGGTTATGGGATTGTTTATAGTGGGATTTTGGGTGACGGTACTAAAGTTGCCGTTAAAAATTTGTTGAATAACAGGTATAATTTTCGGTCTTTTAATCAAATTTCGAATCTTTTTATCCCGATTTTTTAAAATAATTGGGGAGGAAGAGCGCTTCTAGGGGGAATAGAACCCACAAACCCACGACCGGCGCTTATATCATTTGAGCTTGCTTATCCCGATTTGATAAAATTTGATCTAAAATTTTGAGTTTTTTTTGGTGTGTTAACATTTTTCTATGTTCTTTGCGTGTGGTTGAATGTGTTGTGCTGTAAAGAAACTTGCTTTATGATGTGGGTGGTTAATGGAGTGGGGTTAATGTAGCTTTTTTTTGGTCTAAACCTTTTTGGTATTGAGTAAATTAGATAATTTTTGAATATGCAAATATCGGGTTCTTGATCGATATGACATTTGATCAGGGGTCAAGCAGAGAAGGAATTCAAAGTGGAAGTGGAAGTAATTGGACGAGTGAGGCACAAGAATCTTGTTAGGTTGCTTGGATACTGTGTTGAGGGTGCTTACAGGTCTGTGTGTAATTCAATTTCTTATTTTTTGATCTATTTGTGGGTTCTCTTGAGGACTTTATGTTAGATGTACTTAAGTTGTTGTTTTTGTAGGATGCTTGTGTACGAGTATGTTGATAACGGCAATCTGGATCAATGGCTTCATGGTGATGTTGGGAGTGTTAGTCCTCTTACTTGGGATAGTCGGATGAATATTATTTTGGGAACAGCAAAAGGGTAATGATAATCACTACTTTGAGTTAGGTTTCGTGTTTATGCTTTCAAATGCCACTCAAATACTGGTTTTTGAACTTGTTAATTGAGCTATATATGTGTGCTATGATTGCTATTGTAGGTTGGCGTACCTTCACGAGGGTCTTGAACCAAAAGTTGTCCATCGAGATGTAAAATCGAGTAATATACTACTGGATCGGCAATGGAATTCCAAGGTCTCTGATTTTGGACTTGCTAAGCTCTTATGTTCCGAAAGGAGTTATGTTACAACACGGGTGATGGGAACATTTGGGTTAGTTCATTTCCATCTTTTAAGATTTGATGTTTATCTTTTCTTTTCCTTGTACTAGTAAAGCTTTATTGATCACAATGTATTTTAGTGTGAAGAAAATCATTTGGTGAATTATTAGTTGTCTTGTATTTTGGTACTTTAATACATGAAATTAACTTCATATTGTTGTTTTCATTTTTCAATAGTTATGTGGCACCTGAGTATGCTTGCACTGGAATGCTGAATGAGAAAAGTGATGTTTATAGCTTTGGTATTTTGATCATGGAGGTCATTTCTGGGAGAAGTCCTGTTGATTATAGTCGCCCACAAGGAGAGGTTAGCTTTGATTATAGTTAATTTCTAAAATATTCTCTCTTTTAGAACTCTTGTTTTTGTTCTGTTTTTTTCTTTCTTTCTGAAATTATAACTAAATACCTTAATTATTGCAGGTGAATTTGGTGGATTGGTTGAAAACAATGGTCGGAAACAGAAAATCTGAAGAAGTAGTCGATCCTAAGTTGCCTGAGATGCCCCCTTCCAAGGCACTTAAACGAGTTCTCCTGGTTGCTCTTCGATGTGTAGATCCTGATGCAACAAAGAGGCCTAAAATGGGGCATGTGATCCACATGCTCGAAGCAGATGACTTGCTATTTCGTGATGTATGGCACTGTTACTTCTTAAATTGTTTCTAAATCTAAAGAAATTTCTTCCTCCATATTTTAGTTTACATTCATTTATGCATTCCTCTCATTTTGCAGGAACGGCGAATTGCGAGAGAATCTTCTACTCATTCAAATCGTGAATACGAACAAGAAAAACCTGCTGTTGCAAAATTAGGCGATAAACAATTTGGTGAAGGCACTTCAGATATAAATGAAGATGATAGTGGTAGGAAGATTCATCAACCAAGTAGATGGAGATAGCGTCGCAGGAGGATTATAGGTGATCGACTAATTTTAATCCTCTTAAGTTACCGGGTCCTCCCTTTTCATTTTTTCTTTTCATGTAGGTAAATGATTATGTTGTTGTACCCTTGATTTGATGAAAACCATATTTGTTTTGTGGTTAGCTTTCATATCTTTATTATATCCTACTTCAATTGGATATAATTGTATAATTGGATGCATACCTTCATTATTTCATAGAAACACATAATTTTTCAGAATCAGAATTATTAGAATATTCTTGTCTGTAATTTGTTTGTCCCACTCATTCTGTTATTTCAACATATCCACTTCTTAGCATGGCTAGCTAACAACTTATCACCATCATGGCCCGTAACCGCATTGGACGGTTGCGGCCTAGCGATATATGGCCAAACTAGTATTCATCCGATCTTTTTGCTACAAAACGAACTTGCTAATCTTCAATTTGTTGTGATTTTTGTTGTGCTGTGGACCACCCAGCTGGGGCAGCAGCCAAATTGATAGTCTGGAAATGGGGTGTAGCTTTCTGTTATAAGGTTCGCTATCAAAGCCAGAACATGCTATTGCCCATTTGAGCACGACTCTGACATATCTCAAAATACCCCTCGAAAGCAATCTGCTTATGAATGCATGTGGTGGCCGTCTTATGTCATTTCTTGAAATTGTCTTGTCCAGTGTAGGATCAGGCCAGCAACAGAAACTTGATCTCTCAAGCTTTCTCAAGTGTACTTCGGCATTTTCTGGGTAATTAATCCTGAAGATCACTGAACTTTCGAGTTTTTTCATTTCAGTCACTAAACTATTTTTTTTTTATTTTGATCACTGAACTTTCATTTTTTTTCGTTTTGGTATTTTCCGGCCAAAAATGCTTAGGTGGCAGCCGGAATTAATTTTTTTTAACCTGAAAAGTTGCTATATATGCATTATTTGATCCAAAAAGTCATTTTTAAAGTGAAATTATGTATGTTTGATAAATTTTCAAAGTAAAACTTGTAAAATCCGGATATTACATGTCAACTTCCGGCTGCCACCTAAGCATTTTTGGCCTAAAATACCAAAATGAAAAAAAATGAAAGTTCAGTGATCGAAATGAAAAAAAAAATAGTTTAGTGACTGAAATGAAAAAATTCGAAAGTTCAGTGATCTTCAGGATCAATTACCCGCATTTTCTTGAATGGAATTAGGTTTACAGAATGACAAAAGTTTTGAGAATTCAAAATCACAACGTAACGGGCTGTTTATCGTTACAATAGGCAAGTGAAAGTGTCACTTGAGGCATCCTAGAGTAAATGAGCCGAGCTAAGTCTAAATTCTGCGAAACTCAAATGTGTTATATAAGTTTGACCTTGACCTCGAATTGGCTTTAATTCTCAAGTTTGAGCTCGAATTGGATCCAAGCTTGAACTCGAGCTTGACTCGAGTTTAAATTATATTAATTAAATAATTGTTGTATTTAATATATTTTAATAAAATTCACTATAAAATTCAACCAATTAAGATAATATATATTTAATTTTAAAGGTATAAAAAATAATTTAATTGGAAGAATGTTTAGGCTTGCAAGCTTTACGAGCCTCCTTAATATGTATTCGAGCTCGGCATGATATTAAATTTAAGCAGTTCGAGTTAGACTCGAATTTTTCTAATTGATCTTGACTAATTTGCAAGTAAATTAATTCGTTACATTTCTAATCCTAGTAGATTTATATGCTTGAACCTTATTCTTGCATGACACGATCAATTTGATTAAGTTTTCCCCATTTATTTTGTTGTTCAACTTTTTGACTAACATGAAAAAAATTAAAGATCACGTCCTCCTCCCTTTCTATCAATTCAAGGGACGGGAACATATAGGCTTTTGGTGTTCTTCCGGTCAAGAATCAAGCCTCACAATCACCAGCCAATTTGTTCTATTTTTGTTTATGATTCGATATATTGATGTAGTGTTTTAACAATCAAATTGGTGGCTAAAACGAAACGATAACTGGTTTTGAGTTGAGTGATACTGTGAAAATATTTGGACCTAGCTGGTATGGTTCATAATCCAATTACCGGTTCAAGCAATTCAACCATTGGTTTCTATAATTTAGTCCGATTGAATCAGATTTTAAGTTTTTCTTGGGTTAGTTTGACCAGACAACTGTCCGGTTTACGACTCAACCAGCTAGTCCTAGTCATTTGATCACTTTTTTGGTGTTCTATATATGGAAGAACCATGCTAATTCATCCTCATTATTCTTAATTTGGTGGTTAAACTCTACGATCTCTCCACGAAAGGTTCTGCTAAAAAATGGCTCGATGCAATGATAATAAAAAAACTTGCCATTGCTGATTTCGTTGAATTTTTGCTGTGATACACAACGATAAATGTTTAAAGAAATGCCTTGTATTACAAGTAACCATTGTAAGATCCCATTTCGTGTTGACAAAGCTATTGTCCATGTTTGTAATATGAAAAAGAGTTGCTTTATACGGAAGAGTGTTTGTGCACTACAGGCTACTTAATTAAGCTTTTAATACTCACAGGACAATTTTATGTACATTTTTGTAAGGAAAAACAGAAAGAAAAAAAAAGTTAGCTTTAATTTTAATGGTTAGGTAAGCATTTTATGCATCTTCTTCTTAAATATAGACTTAGTTAGTAATAGCCGCAACACATGCTTGGTTTGGTTGATACGAAAAGCCAGAAAATTTGGCAAATCGTTTTATTTCTTTATCATAAATTCATGTTTCTAAGTTTCTTGCATAAATTATATTACGACTTCACTTTTATAAAATGTCCTTTGCCAATTGCCATCAGTCATTTGAGCTTAAACTTCATATTTTGCTAAATTTACAATTTGGATTCTCATTTTTAACTCAATTTTTAATTTGAACCTTAATTATTATTCTGTTTCAAAATAGTATCTAAGGTTATTAATAAGGGACAAAATGAACTCTCTTTTAATATATTTTTATTTTACGTTATTCATGCTGATTTGAACAACACGTGTCATACATGTAGTATTAAGAGAGAGTTTAATTATATATTTTAGATAACATTCGTTTGAAATAAAAATTAATTATAATTCATAACATGTTACCAATGAACTATACTTCAAATGGTATAAGCGCTAAGCAACAATCTGTTAGGTCATGTGTTCGATTCCTCCTACAAAATCTCCCTCTCCCCAATTATAATTTTTTTTTCATAATATGTCATATGTATAAAATGATGAAATAGAATGAAATCTATAAAATGATGAAATTATGATATACTACTCCCCCATTTTAAAAATCATCCCTTTGTTTTGAAATGTCTCATTTTATAAATTTTATTTCTACTTTAAAATAAATTTATGATTCTTTTTATTCATTTTAAAAGAAAATTTATAAAAATTAAATTTTACTACCAGTACTAAAGATAAAACACAAAAAGATATAGTAATAATTCTTTTTAATTTAGTGAAGAAGATATATTTTTAAAGAATTATAGTCTTGTTGCTGATAAATACTTGTTGCAGGACCATGTAAATTTAGTGCGGTACCACCACACAGCACAAAATTAATGTGGAAAATGTTAGTATAAAATTAAAAAGAAAGAAATATCAATTTTTAGCGTGGAATGCTACTTTGATTTAGCGTTAAAGAAGTCCAATAATCAATAATGAAAGCTCATAAATATTCCAACGCCATTTATTCCAACAAGAAAAATTCCAACGGCACAATATAGAAAGCCTAGCGCAATAAACACTAGTATTTTATTATAATCTCAGGTTTAATAAATCTCGTTGTTTACCAATGGGAGTTGGTACAACATATTTCGTTCATGGAATAGAATAGTATGAAATAGAATAATAATTCCATAAGAAATGGAATAGCCATTATTTAGTTTTTGAGAGAAGTGTTTATTCCACAAAATCATGAAATAATAATTTTTTGGAATACCTATTCCATGAACCAAAGTAAAGAATTGTCATTATATATGGAATAATTATTCCATTCCGCACCTATTCCATGAACCAAACATGACCCAAGTGGTAAGTGGCTTGGTATCGCTTAAGTAAGGTCTCGGGTTCGAGTTCTTGTGAATGCAGAAAATTCCCACTGGCAGACTCATCCACCATGCCAGGTGCGCGACGCGAGTCGGATCCGGATTAGTCAGGGCGAAACCTTAGAAACCGGATGGGCTTACCAAAAAAAAAATCTCGTTATTTAGTGATCTATGTTTTTATAAGTAATTTTATGGGTAAACTATTTGTATTAATTCTGTCCATCACATTTTTAGGGTAAAGGTTGAGCGAATTAATATTTATCACCAAAAATATAAATTTAAAAGATCAAATTAATTGTTTAATTCCGTTAACCCGATGATAATAATAAAAAACTATTAAAAATATCTAATTAAATAAAATATCATTCTTTTAAATGTATTTTAACCGAATCAAATTGAACCGATCAAACTAATTAATTTTAAGATTTTAATTGAACTTGACTAAGTTTTTCTCAGCCTAACCACGTTTATAAATAAAGTCTAATGTCTTAAAAAGCCCCGATTTTTTAACCCTTTTCAATCATACACTGACGTTGAAAATTTGTCAATTTTACCCTATTTTGCATTTTTGTGTTTCAATTGTACCCTCAAAAATTAAATTAACGTATTTTTCGTTTGGAAATTTGTTTAAAACATTCTCCATGTCTAGCATATATTAATTGTACGTTTTTAAAATTTATTTAAATTTAGTTAAATTAATTAAGAATTTAAGTTAGTGTTAATATGATTATGGGTTTTAGTTAGTTTTTAAAAATAAAGGAGTTATTTGTACTTTTTTAAATAAAAAAGAATTTAATTTCATATTTAAACTTAGTTAATTGAATGATTTCATCATTTAAGTTAAAAAATTAACAAAAATTAAAAAATTGGAGTACAATTGAAAACGGAAAATTTAAAAGTGGGTAAAATTGACAAATTTTTAACATCGGGGTGAAATTGAAAAAAAAATTAAAAGTGAGGGTTTTTTGAATGATTAAGCCTATAAATAAAGTAAATACTTTTTTATAAATGTATTATTAAATATTAATAATATAAATAATTAATATTATGATATGTTTTAATTTTATAAATTATATCTACATAATAAAGACAATGTAACACTTCAAGATTTGGCCCAGTTGGCTAAGTTCTAATGATACGTGTATGAGATTGAGGATTCGACCCTCAATACTCACGGGCAGTGTGCCTATTTAAAAAAATGTATAACATTAACTCCCGCTAACCCCCGCTAACAATTAAAGTAGGCTATCTTTAACCAAAAAAAACAAAAAACAAAAAGACAATGTATACAAGGATTTTTTTATTAATCATTTTTATTTAACACAATTAATCAATTAATTGGTCGCAAATGAAGATTAGGGTTAGGGAATTAGACAAATTAGGACAGCTTAAAACAGTGTCGTATTTGGTAGATTTAATCTGAACGATAGTACTTTATTTTTATCCGTTGGATCACATTCATCTCCACAATCTTATCTCAGCAAAAAATAAAAATATCAGCAACAGTTTATAAATACTAAAGTTACTGTACACCGCCGCCCAACGATATGCATAATCAAATCGACGGCACAAAAGTCATCTCCACAACGGTCATAACTATCACCCATTCACTTCCTTCCACGTGCAACACTCGTGACAAAGGCTTCATCACAGCCAGTAACTCTAACAAACCCTCCGTCTATAAATCATCACCTAGCCTTTTTAGTCTTTGTGTGGTTGATGATTGGAAAATAAAATAAAAGAAATAATAATAATAATAATCAACGTCTATTAAACAATTGAAGATAAAGAGAAAGTTTCCAACCACGCGAATCTTGTGTTTACGCGTTCAGAGACTTTCTCAGAAATTTCGCATAGGTGAGTACCGATTCAGGTACAAATCTTTATAGATATTTATAATTTTTCATAAACTGTGGTATAATCTTTTGATTGTTCTTTTCTTGTAAGTTTAAACCTAATTTTATAATTATTATTAACTAGAAATTTGATTTTAGTTTGGTCAAATTTGTTGTGCCGATTGGTTAGACATGTTTGCTTTGTAATCGCTAATTAACTCGAAGATCTAGCTGTTGGAACTAGGAAAATCGTCTGTGTTTTGATTTTTGTTTGGTCAAATCTTTTCTGCAGAGCTTTGGTTTGGAGTAATTGCTAATTAACTCGAAGATCTACCTTTTTGGTGAGTTTTTCTTTATTAATTTGCATTTGTTTCGTTAGATCTGATTGTTATTGATCAATTTATTAGGTTTTATTTGGTCGTGGGTTAATTTCTATTGAATTTTGTTGTTTTTGAGATGTAAGAGTAAATATAAATGAGAAAGGAAAGAATTATTGCTTTGGTTCAGTTTTAATTTTGTTTTGCTTTCTGTCAATTGCCTGGATCTATGAATTTAACAAACAAATTGGAAGATATTTGGTTTTACTGAATAGATTTAGGTTGCATCTTGTAAGGACTCTATGGTTAAAGTATCTCAAATCCAAGTTCTAGTTTCTTCATAGAAGATTTTAGATCTGATTTGTTTTACGCTCTATTGATGTTATAGATTGGTGAACCTTGGTGCAACAGTGAGCGGTTGTTCCTTTGTGACCGAAAGGTCATGGTTTCTGTTGGAATTTTTTACCTGACTTGGGTGAGGGATTCTGTCCTGCAAGTTCGGGAGCTTGGCATCACTCTAGCACCAAGGATGCACCTCTTATATTTGTCTATCGATATGTTTAGAGGAGGCTGTTTGTTTGAAGGATGCACCTCTTATTAGTTTAATGATTTTGTTTGCTATTTTGTTGCAGTAAATTTTCAACATGAGCAGACCACAAGAACCACACCGCCCTTTCTTTTCATTCGGAAACCCTTTCCGGATGATATCACCAAAGGGCTCTCAATTGTCTCCGAGGCTTCTCTCATTATTAAATGCTTTTGAGGAAACCTTGGCAGTGAGATTGAGGAATCTTAATCCAAAAAACAAGGAGGATGTTCTTAGCTTAACATGGATGAAGTGTGCAATGGAAACACTTTGCGACACTCATAATGACATAAAGACATTGATTACTGATCTCGAGCTTCCTGTTGCTGACTGGGATGAGAAATGGATTGATGTCTACTTGGATATCAGTGTGAAGTTGCTTGATATCTGCATTGCTTATAGCTCTGAGCTTGCTAGGCTTAGCCAAGGTCACCTCTTGCTTCAGTGCGTTCTTCATAACTTGGAGTCCAAAACTCCAGAGCAATTTATACGCTCCCGTTCTTCCCTTGATAACTGGAGGCAGCATATTGGTTCAAAGAATCAAAGAGTTCATAACTGTCGTTCCATTTTGGACAGCCTTGTGGGATCTTTGAATCTGCCAAAGGTTAAGAATTCAGCTAAAGGAAAGGTCTTGATGCATGCTATGTACGGAGTAAAGGTGCAGACAGTTTTTATTTGCAGCGTCTTTGCCGCAGCTTTCTCAAATTCTTCAAAGAATTTGTCAGATTTGGTGGTACCCGACACAATCATATGGTCGCAAGCATATTCTGATTTGCAGACTAATGTAAATATGGAAATAAGACAGAAGTTTTCCTGTGGAGAACTTACAGTTTTGAAAGAGCTGGTTGCAGTTGATTCAACTGTGAAGAAGCTGTATCCGTTGATTCTAGACGGGTTGGGATCTGTTGAAGTCGAGGCTTTCAAGGCTTCTGTTGCAGACTTGAAAATGGGATCAGAAAGCCTTTCTCAGGGGTTGGATCTTCTTGCGAAGCAAGTAGATGGCTTTTTCAAGATAGTTTTGAGTGGGCGCGACGCTTTACTTTGTAATTTGAGAGCCTCCGGTGCAGTTACTGACCCAATGTTAGGGACTAGCGTAGGAGGAGAACAGCTTGTAAGGTGAATACATTTGGAACTAAATGTGTTCATGTATACAAAAGGTTTAGGTGTGAGGTGTTATCTTAAATATACTATCTTGTATGGCTTATCATATAATATATGGTGTGAAGTATTTTGTAGTAGTATGGAACTGGTTTGTACATGTATATGTTATGGAATGTCTTATGAAATGCAATCTTATTTTACACCGTTTGCCTGCTTGTTTAACCTGCTAATTCCGTTCCATTGCTGAATATCTTATTTTATAATTCTATATTCCTCGTCTGTTGTAATTTGATGCTGAACTTGATAGATGGTGAATAAGTTCCTTTCTCGTTTTCAGCTCAATAGGTTGTTAATAGAGGTGGTCACGACCACAAACTAGTGGTTAGTTCTGCTTCGCTAGTTCCGCTTTGGAACCACCTGTTTACGAACCAGCGGTTCTGCTTTGGAACCACAGTTCACGGGCCGCCTCTAGCTGTTGAAATTGAGCTGTTATATAGTCTAGTAACTAGCTGACGCATATTTTTGGGCAAGGAAGTTCACATTTGCTTGGTTGGCAGATTTTAATTTATATCTTTCAGCAATTTTATCACTGTTTTGAAATCCAATTCGAGGCAGCACAGGAAGAGTCTGGTTGCCACGTCAATATAAATTCACTAATATTTAAATCGATAATAGAACTATAAAAATTAATAAATTTATACATAATAGTATAAATTAATTTGTAATAAGATCGCGATAGAATTAGTTTACAGATTTCAATTTTCCTTTCAAATATCTCATTTCTTAATTTTGAACATAAAGAAGCAAAAAACAAGTGATATTTTTTTTGAGAAGAACAATAAACAAGTACTTAACATATTTTGCAAAAACACCACACTTTGTGACTAGGGGTGAGCATCGGTCGGTTCGGTTCGGTTCGGTTCAAAATATTTCGGTTTTTTCGGTTTTCGGTTTGTAAAAATCTGAACCCGAACCGTGCTATTTTTAACCAAAGACCGAAGTTTTTTTAACCGAAAAACTTCGGTCGGTTCGGTTCGGTCTCCGATATTTTAATCGGTTTGGGCTTTTTACAAAGCCCATTGTTTTTCATAAAGATAAAGAGAAAAAAGCCCATAAATATATACATTCATGTCTAAATTATAAATGAGTTGAAAAATTACATAACACTAATACTATAACAGAAACTTAAATATAAAATTACAACTTAAATGATATATCCATATATCATATTACTTAACATTACAAATTTACAAACCAAAATTAGCCAATAATAACATCACCAAAAGTCCAAAAAATATTTGTGTTCCTGAATACCAATCATCAAAAGTCCAAAAAATAGACTACAAAATGAACTAAGTATAATGAACTGAATACAAAAATTCAAGCAGTTCAATCAAAAGCCATTTCAGGCATCCAGCAGCATCAATCAGCAGCAGGAATAGGAGGAGCATAAACAGGATTATAATCCTGGAGATTGTACACAAACACAATGGAGCAGAAACATGAATAGAAGAAGAATCATTTTTAAATATAGTTAACTTAAAAATTCAGGAAGGCTTAAAAAGTTTGAAAAACAGGGGCTCAGAATGGAATATTTTCATATCATTATAAGGCGATCCAGTTCGCACGGTTGCTACAAATAAAAAGAGCCATCTCATGCAAATCGGAAGGCCTTATTATGTCAGTTTTTGAAGTGGTGGAAGCTTCATCATTGCCCAAACAAATGCTTATAAAAAAATATATTGAAATTGAACCTAAAAAGACTTTAAAAGTAAGCAGTTCAAATAGAGCTTACAAGTTACAAGTTACAGAAAGCAGTTTCAAAACCAGATGAAAAATGAATGAAAAAATCATTTAGAAAACAGTTAACACTTATAAGTTTAATAGGCAAAATTAAAAATGAAATATAAGTGTTTAAATGCAATTTAAAACTTCAAAATGAAATTTAAAACAGTAAAGGTTTACTTGCTTCCACCTTTTAGTCCTTTCAGTTTTCAGAATGCAGCTTCAAATTCTTAAGCAAAGTCTCACACAGGAACAGAACAGGCATTCAGGCACAACTTTGGGTGAGCAGAACAGGCATTACATGCCATTTCATTTGCTTCCATCCACCAACAAAATACAAAAATCTGAGAATCCAACTTCAAGGACTCCATCAGTTTGGCAAATCTGTGTGCAACACAACAACCAAAATCATCAGTTAATGATAGCCTTTAAAAGAAACAACATAAAGAACTAAAGAGGAAAAAAGTTTTAAGTAAAAGCACATAACCTTTTTCAAATGGTTCAAGCTCATCAAGGCATTCCTCAATCACTAGAGGGGTTGTTTCTGCCCGGAGCCAATCCTGAGTACACACCAGCGCTTCCACCAACTTTGGAGTTAAAGAACTCCTAAAACAATCAAGCACCCTGCCAGATGTGCTAAATGCAGATTCAGAGGCACCAGTGGAGATAGGGACAGCAAGTATATCTCGAGCCATCCTCGAAAGGATTGGAAAACGACCTGAGTTCAGCTTCCACCACTTCAAAATATCGAAACCGTCATCATTATCAACCGGGGCTTCACTCAGGTAGACTTCCAACTCAGATTTCTTGCTGCCCATGGTATTATTCTCCTTATTAAATTCATTGAATTTTGCCTTCATCAATGAAGTATGTTTTTTAGCAGGAGGTGGCAGGATTGGCATTTGAGCAGAATCAACAACAGCACCAGGCTGACTAAGGCCAACAGACTGAAAGCTTCCAGATGCACCCCCATTCACATAGCCAGTTTGATACTCATCAAATAAAACTGTTAGCTCAGACTTTATAGTATCAAACAGAAGAGGACCATGCTCAGCACCAAACAAATTGGATAAAGAAAACAACAGATCATTCAGTTTTGAAGTGGGATCAAAAATATGTGAAAAGAAAATCAATTTGTTTATCTTGTGAGGGTCACCCCAGTACTTGTTGAACTTTTCCCTCATTCTCTTGCCCATTTGGCTAATTTCAAAATCTTCACTTGAAATCATTTCATCCAACAACACAGATAAATCACATATTTCTAGAAAATGCAGGTTAGATGTCACATATAAGGATCCAGAAATACGCAATGTTGTGGTATAGAAATATGACAAGCAAGTAGCAAACTTCTTAATCATTTGCCAATCAAGAAAACCAGGAATATTTTCAGCCATATCAGATCTAAAATGTTCATCAACTTCCTCATAACTATCAAAAACTGACTTCAATAAGCAAGCAGTATCAAGCATTAAGTAGGTGGAATTCCACCTTGTAGGGACATCAAGACAAAGGGACTTTTTTGTACCAAGGTTAGCTTCAGCAGCAAGGTCATTAAATCTTTTAAGCCCAGAAGGACTGTTCCTAATGTATCTGATGCAGTCCCTAACCTTCTTAACTGACAAGTTCATTTCTTTTAAACCATCAGAAACAACTAAATTAAGCACATGAGCTATGCACCTCATATGCAAATACTGGCATTTAGATACATCAGTGCCCCAAACAATCATCTTTTTCTTAAATGCAGCAATAGCTGTGCCATTGCTGCCAGCATTATCCATTGTCACAGTAAAAACATTCTTTAAACCCCACTGAAGCAAACAATTTTCTAAAGTTTTAGAAATATAATCACCCTTATGACCACAAACTGGAACAAAAGAGATAATTCTTTTATGCAGCTTCCACTCACTATCAATCCAGTGACATGTAACACACATGTAATTGACTCTCTGAATACTGGTCCAGGTATCAGTAGTTATACTAACTCTTTGACTCTGGTTTTTGAAAACAGTTTTTAGTTTCAATCTCTCATCCAGATACTTTTGATAGCAATCTCTATTTATAGTCCATCTAGATGGAATATGAAACCTAGGGCAAGCAGCATGCATGAATTTCTTAAAACCCAAACCCTCAACAAATCTGAAAGGTAGTTCATCAACAATAATCATGTAAGACAATGCATCCCTAACAGCATCCTGTGAAAACTTCCATGTTCCCAACTGACCCTTCCCTTCATTTTCATCAAATTTCACAGCAGGTTGTAAAGTTAACAGAGATTGCCTAGTGTCTTTACTATGAGGGTTTTTAAGACATGCCATATTATGTGCTCTAAGTGTGGAAGTGCCATTCAATTTAGTGTCAGAGTGATATACTCTAGCACAATATATACATTTAGCCATAAGCAATTTCCCATATTCATCAACAATGCGCTCAAAATGGTCCCAAACCTTAGATCTTACCGGTATCTGCTTTCTTTTTTTTTCTACTACTACTGGATTACCTCCAGTGGCAGCAGTAGTTGCATCAGCTTGTTGCTGTTGAGAGGGCTGAGATGAGCCCACATCCACAGCCACAGGCTCCTCACCAACAACATCTTGCTGGTGCTGGGAGGACAGGGATAACTCAAAGTCAGGACTAGAGTCATCAAGCCCATCACAACCACCAACACCAGTAGCTTGTTGTTCATGATCACCCATCTGCAGAAATGAAAACAACAACAAAAAATACCAGAAGTCAGAAAAATAGAAACCCAAAACAAAAATCAAAAAAACAAATATAACAGAAACGTTTAGATTCTTACTTAAACAAGAGGATGCAACTGATCAGAAAAGATTCAGCAGATCAACAGATCATACGTCAAACGAAGGGCTTCCACCAATGATTCACTCAACATTCAGCCGGTTAAAAGATCATCTTTTCAAACCATCATCCCATTCAAAAAATAAAAAGGATAATCAGATTCAATATAACACATCTACTGTCAAAATAACAACCACAGGAAGTCAAAACGAAAGGGATCGTTTTACCTTGTCCAAAGAGGGCTTCCACCAAATCTCCATATTTGAACATGGAATGAAAAAAAATAGCAATATCAAACAAACAAGAAACTGAGGAGGAGTAATAATTAAATAAAGCATCAGAAAGTTTAGAAAATAGCAATAATAAACATCAAAGAACTCACATTCACTGGGTCAGCGCGAGATTGCCATGGGAAATTGCTATGCCTAAATAGTAAATAGTGTAGGATTTGAAGATAATATCAACGAGAGATTGAAGAATCAGAGAGAGAGAGATTGAAGAATCAGAGAGAGATTGAACAATCACAGAGAGATTGAAGAAATCAGAGAGAAATTGAAGAATCAGAGAGATTTTATCATCTAGGGTTTCAATTTTGTAAGCGAGGGAAAGGGGAGAGTTAGAGTCTTAGAGAGAATGGAAACGATGGAGGCTGAGAGAGTGAGAGGCTGTGTTAAAATGAGAGTGTTAGGGTTTTTTTTCTTTAAAGAGTGTATATATAGGGGAGCAGAACGACGCCGGTTTCATATTTTTAAGGAGTGTATTAACCCTACTTAAAACGACGTAGTTTTGGATATTCGGTTGGTTCGGTTTTTCGGTTTTTTCGGTTTTCCAATTGCCTAAACCAAATTGTTCACCAAACTCCAAACTTCTCTACATTTTACACCGAACCACGCCGATTTGACCGAAGAACCGAGCCAAAGTAAGAATTTCAATCTGGTTCGGTTCGGTTTGTCGGTTTGGTTCGGTTTCTGCTCACCCCTATTTGTGACATGAAATTGTATCATCATTTAAGGAACAAAACTACAATTTTTAAATTTCTAAATAATTCTAAATTTGACTGGTAGATGGAGTAAAACTAATATGCATAGACTTTGAACAGTATAAAGGAGGTTTCTTTAGTGAATCAAAACGACGAATGTTGAATTAAAATTGGGCTGCCGAGCCTAAGGTTTCCATTGACCCGTAAACCATTGACCAGCAAGACAATTCGAAAAGCATGTCCACATGTTGATTTCTCATACTCCAATGAATTTCTTCACGGAGTCACTCCACCTTTTCCAGTTCAAAAGCTCACTATTATAACCATCAACCACCACCAATTTGTGGAGTTAAAATTAAAAAAAATTAAAACTAACTGAAGTAAAATTTCCACACGCCTACCGACACGCCCGCCCGCCCTTAAATCACCCCTTCTTCAGAATTTACTCTGCTTAATTGAAAATCGCATCAGAAATGGAGTCAAGCTCTGGCTCCACCAACCACTCCGTCAGAGGATTACCGACGCACGGCGGACGTTATGTACAGTATAATATTTACGGCAATCTGTTTGAAGTTTCTACTAAGTATGTTCCTCCTATTCGTCCTGTCGGTCGAGGCGCTTACGGTATAGTTTGGTATGATTCTTCTAATTTTTTCTTTGTTTTTTACGTTTTCTTGATCTTATATGCTGTTTAGTTTGTTTAGTTCGCTTGTTTAATGGAGAATTCAATTGAATTTGCTCACGATTTCGTATGTTTTGAGCTGCTTGACTCTAATTTGAATTTAATCAAACTGTACGGACATTTATCCAGTTGACTTGATTTTCTCAACTTTGATCGCGATTTTTCCATTAAGTTACGTCGTTCTGTCTAATTCTTCATTGTTATCTTTGCTTATAACATTTAACTAGCGTAACTTTGATTTCACCTCAGATATTTCTGTTAAGAAGTAGAAAATTCGTAGTTATATGAGATCCATTTAAAACTGTGTAATGTCTCGGAATCTGTTTTTGTTAGTAATTAAGGAAGAAGTTGCTCCTGATATGATTAGAGTGGTTTCGGTTTCCTTTAATTTGACTGGATTGATTTGTTTTACGAACAATGTGAATGGAGATGTGATTATTTTAATTATTTACTTCAGTGCTGCTAAAAACGCGGAGACGCAAGAGGAAGTTGCCATTAAGAAGATTGGCAATGCTTTTGATAACCGGATAGATGCGAAAAGGACTTTGCGAGAGATTAAGCTTCTTCGCCACATGGATCATGAAAATGTGTGATTCCTGCTCTTTTATGTTCATGATTTCTTGGGCACATTGCATTTTATAGCCTCTTTTGTTCTGAAATCTTGATTGGCAACGTTAATCATTCCATTTTCTAACTTTCTGTCTCCTCTCTTATCTGTTTTTGTGTAATTTTATAGAGATTTCCTTTTCTACATGCAATTGCAAACAAGTTTTGTAGGTCGGTATGCTGCTATTGCATGTAGTAATCTATCAATTGGTTGTTTGATAGGTTTCTTAAGCTTGTGAACTGAATCCCCAACCAAACTATGGCCCAAATGATTAAGATATTTTAAAGGATACTCAAATATTGTCTTAATTGTCTTTTCAAGAGAGTTGTGAAAATATTATGTTCCATTACAATTAGTTATTCTGCTAGATTTCTTTTGTCCAAATTAGTGAAATTATAGTCTTATATGTCCTATTTTTTTTCCACAGATTGTTGCTATCAAGGACATCATACGACCTCCACAGAAGGAGAATTTCAATGATGTGTACATTGTTTATGAATTGCTGGACACTGATCTTCATCACATAATACGTTCTAATCAATCCTTGACAGATGATCATTGTCGGGTTAGCACCTTTACCAAATCTTGTGTCTATGGAAGTCTGAAATTTGGAATGCTTTTCTCTCTCTGAATTATGATTCAAGCTTTACTTATATGTACCTTCCGATCCCCCTTACTTGATGCCAATCCTTTTTTTAGTTGAGAAATTTGCATACTGCCCCAGTGCCCCTAACAGTGGGCTGCACCATGCCTGCTTATTCACGAGGGTTGAAAAGCAATTAATATTTCCCACTTAACTCTCTTTCATCTTTCTTGACTGAAAGAGCAATAGAAAATAGAATTTGGAACAAATGCTTGGCTTAACATATGGCAATTTTTGTAGTTATATGAAATTATTTTAGTAAAATTTAACTGCCTTTGTCATTAGCTTAGGTAGGGTAATTTTCTAATCATGTTGGTTTGCTACACATGCAGTATTTTCTCTATCAATTGCTGCGAGGGCTCAAATATGTACATTCAGCACATGTTTTGCATCGTGATCTAAAGCCTAGCAATTTGCTCTTGAATGCTAATTGTGACCTTAAGATTGCGGATTTTGGTCTTGCAAGGACAACATCTGAAACAGATTTCATGACCGAGTATGTTGTTACTCGTTGGTATCGAGCTCCAGAATTACTGCTTAATTGTTCGGAGTACACTGCAGCAATTGATATATGGTCAGTGGGTTGTATATTAGGTGAAATAATGACCAGGGAACCATTGTTTCCTGGAAAAGACTATGTTCATCAGCTAAGGCTTATAACAGAGGTATGTTTTGGGACATTACTTGCGATATCTGCCTTGCACTATCCTTTGCTGCTGGTTTCTTAAATTTAAGGATTTTTTTTCTTGTTGGTGACGGAAAACCTAAACCCTTTTATTCCGTTAATGTATGTTAGTGGTGCAAGGATCTTGTGTAATTCCAGCTCATGCAACTTTTGGCTGGAATTGCCCAAGGTCCTTACATTTCCCAACTATTAGCTGGATTTACTGTCTAAATGACTTCGAAAAATAACTTATGCAGTAAAATTTCTATCTTGTAGCTCATAGGCTCGCCAGACGATGATAGCCTCGGTTTCCTTCGGAGTGACAATGCTCGAAGATATGTGAGGCTGCTTCCACAGTACCCAAGGCAAAATTTTGCGGCTAGATTTCCTAACGTGTCTCCAGGTGCTATTGATCTGTTAGAGAGGATGCTATTCTTTGATCCTAACAGGCGCATCACTGGTAAATATTCATATACTCCATAACAAATTGAATGTACTTCGGAGGTTTCGGTCACTTTAGAAAATGCTAAAAATTAATGCAATTTGGTCATTGATGAAGCTTTTCTCTTATGCACGATTTTGTTGCAGTTGATGAGGCGTTGTGCCATCCTTACTTGGCACCGCTTCATGATATCAACGAGGAGCCTATATGCGCAATGCCTTTCAACTTTGATTTTGAGCAGCCATCGTTTACCGAGGAAAATATCAAGGAGCTTATCTGGAGGGAATCCGTAAAATTCAATCCCGATCCCTGATATTTAGGTGAAAATGTATTGTATACTTTTAGTGAAATATGGATATAAATCCAATAATCATCATGGTTACATAAACCGTCATAGCCTTTGCAAAAAGAAGATACAAATGCACTGGGTGAATTGCGATTCACTCACTTCTTACAAAGAGTTTGTTAAAATTCATCTTGGGTTATTTGTGTTATTGAAGTGCCTGAGATGGAGGATATGTTGTGTTCACCTTGATCCGTGTAAGAGTTTAATTCAGAGTTATAGAGGCACACCGATTTGAATTTGGATGTAGGTAACTATCGGGCTGCCTAAATTGCATGACCGAGTTTAATTCAGAGTTTAATTCCTGGTTTTTACTCTTAGAAGCTTGATTTGAATTTGGATGTAGGTAACTATCGAGTTTAATTCCTGGTTTTTACTCTTAGAAGCTTGATTTGAATGTAAGAACTTCTTTGATTTGCTAGGTTTATAAATTTATGTTGCCTTTTTAACATGTAACCGCAGAAAAGCTGAGATATTGTTTTTGGTTTATTATCTCGTTTATTATTGTGGAAATCTACAATTCATCTGGTGTTCATGTGTTGTTAGGATGTCAGAGGCTGTGTTGGGCTGAATCAGTGAGGAACGACAGCCAGGTGAGTTGCGTATCTGCTCGATGTTAGCTGCATGCACTTTGCTGATTTTGAGCCTGAGCTGTAACTGATTTATAGTTGCTATAAGATGTTTTGATAAAGTATTTCAAAACCTAATTTAGCAATATGGTACATACGAAGATCAACTATATGATCTCAATGTCGACAGAACATTCAACTGATAGCTGTTGCAACTTAGGGATACTAATACTACAAATACTTGCTTACCCTAGAAACTAGATTCACATATAATGCATACTATAAGTGCATTTCTTAACCTGTACCGAATCAATCGGTATACCTTCTGGTGGAAAATCACATTGTGAGATTCTTTCCGGCCCTTGATCAGGCAACAAATCACAAGGTCGAGGACTCACCCCACTGGTGATCCCTTCAATGTCAGTACATGTCCATGGTACCTTCTTAGCTTTGGCTGCCATACCAATTGTGACATTAGAAATACAAATTTCCTTAAAAGGGTCACCAGATATCCCCTCCAATCTTGCGGCCATCGACACATTTTCTGCAACCATGTCTCTATAGTTAATCCCTTGAATCACCGGCAGGGCATTCGGGTCGTAATTCTTATCGGCATGCGACCCATAATTTCCCGTCATCCAAAACACCCATTTCATTGTGTGCATTGTCATTCTCTTAACGTATATATCTTTCACATATCCTCCTCTTCCTACTGCTGTTTTGATCCGGATTCCTGATTCTGTATGAATGGCTGTGATATCCTCTGCTCTCACATCTTGAATTCCGCCTGACATTTCACTGCCTAGTGCAATTGTTGCACTGTATGGTGAAATGCATGTCAGCCTTCTAATGATTAGTTGCTTTGTTGGCATTCCATAGGCAATTCCGTACTCGTCCCAACCGCTCTTGACAGCAACACAATCATCCCCCGAAACTATATAACAGTCTTCAATTTTCGTGTTTGTACACGAATCTGATCATCAAAATAGATGATCAATTATTTTTTCTGAACAGTTATTAGATTGCAAAATTTTTTAATTTATAAATGTATAGCAGACAAAAAAACCAACCTGGGTTGATGCCATCGGTGTTGGGAGAAGTGACTGGAGCAATGATGGTAATGCCTTGTATAAGGATATTGCTGCAATTACGTTGAATTAAGAAAATTAGTTTATTGAAAGAGCGTAAAGTTTGATGGTGATGACTGGATCTGATTGTGGGCCGAGTCTGGTTGGTTTGAGTCGGATCTAATTGGGTAAGCCCAAGTTCAGGCTGGGTCTGGTTTGAGCTTACTTTATATTATCTAAATCCGATCTATAAATTGAATTTATACGAATTCAGGGTGAGTTTTCAATTTCTACTAGTCTAAACCGCTCGTAAATAAGGTCTAATGCTGGTTCATATTCGGACCAGATTTAGTGTTAAAATCAAGTGTTCAATCCTCGAAACTGAGCGGGCTTGTGCGGGTACTCATGACCATGTCTAGTGGTGTAGCAATTCTTTACCTGCTATAAACAGGATGAACATTCCATGATGGAGAATTGAGGAGCGTCAGATTTGAAATCTGAATGGTATCAGAGTACATGATCTCAATCAGGTAAGGTCTGGTATATTTAAGCTTGCCTTTCTTGAATTGCTGCCACCAGTATGCACCCTGGCCATCAATTGTGCCATTATCACCTGCATTCAAATTTATGTCACCTCGCTAACTCTAAGTTACTTGACTGTTAAAATTGGTGTTGAAATATTGTTTGCTTAGTAACCTACCTGTAACAATAACATCTGTGAGATTTGTTCCAAAAATTAGACTAGAATATCTTCCTGCTGGAGCATCTCTTCCTCTGCCATACGATGGCAGAGATTTCAGCGTTGGCCATTCTTTCAAATCCTGAACCAATTCCATATCAAACTTCAAATTCTGAAATTTTATAATAAACTTAAAAACTGAAAGAAATGAATAAAAAAAATAAAGCTTCATTTCTAATATGACCAAAATATGAAAAGAGTTCAAATTTGTGGTTTTATATATAAAGAAAAAACTCTTTATTTTGTCAACTTTGGGGTCAGTTACGCCCTAATCTGACAGTTTAATGTGGTAATTAGTCTAAAATTAACGAGTTGAGTGTTCTTTTCAAAAGTTACTAACCTAATCTATTTTAATCATTTGACAAAGTGAGAAGGTCGAAATGAACATGTATTGGAACAAAAAATGGTTAAATACATATTCTTTTTCTAAATTTTTGTGTTTTCGAATGTTAATACAAATTTTTTATCTTTCCCGAGTTGAATCGGCTATTAAAAATATATCATTCAGTGCTGACGTCAAATTCCTGTCACCACCCCTTTCCATTTTGGTTTCTTGCTTTCCACATCAATAAAGACGGACTAGATCTTCAACCAATGACTCGAATTATAAATAAAATAAAAGTTATAAATCAAATTGTAAAAATTAAAAAAGTTTATTCAAATTACAAAACACGTTGGTACGTTACATAATTTTAATTTGCTTTCTAGCCTAAAAAAAGCAACATAAATAAAAGTGAGAAAAGGCAAAACCTGAGAAGCAAGAAGAACAGCATCCTTATGAAGGAAGAGAGTGAAATGACTAGTAAGGCTGAAGCTACCAGTCAACCATTTTCCAGCCGGAACAACAAGCTGAGCTCCACCGTCAGCGGCGTACTGACTCAAGTGAGTAATCGCATCTTGAAAAGCTTTAGTATTGGATGTTTTCCCATCTCCGACACCTCCAAAATCTGTTAATGATGCAGTATGCGCCCTGCAATTTATAGCATTGTACTCAAACGACTCTAACACCCTTCGCTTTCTGCTCTCTGCTTCTTTTACGCTCAGTAATAACAAGATCACCGCGAATGATAATACATCAGAGACGACCTGCAAGTTCATAGTTGAGTAAAAAAATGTCAGTCTCTACGTATAAAATGTAAAAAATATTATTAAAGGCTGTTTGGTTTGAGAGACATTTAAGGAAGATAATTAAAAATAGAGTTTAGGGTTTAACCGGAGTTTTGATGCGGGAGACGAACTTCATAGTAGAAAAAGCGAAGGAAATATTGTGTGGTGTTGTGAATGGGAAAGGTGCATTTTTATAGGAGTGAAAAGTTGGAGGTATAGTATAGGGTGTGGCTTGAAGCAGTGTTGCGTTTGATTCTTACAAGCAAAGCAACATTATGTATTTTGTGACTATTTGGGTTGACATCATCTTAACTGAAATCTTCCATCCACTGTTTTTAAAGGGAGTATGATGAATGACCATACATTTTTTGGAAATATATTGTAAGTTAATACTACTCCAGTAATTATAAATCTAATTAATAAGCCAACCCGTGCTGACTCATCTTTATAATTGTCTACAATATAGATTAAGTGATCTTTTTTTACAACCGTCCTGACATATTTAGCGGTGGAATTCGGACGGTACTTTTAGGGGTAGAATTAAGGACATTTCTTTCACGAACGTCCAGACATATTTAGTGGCAGAATTCAGATGATACATTTAAGGGGAGAACAAGGGGCAAGGTGGAAGCGCACATTTCTGAATGCCAATCACACAAATTATTTTAGTTGTCTTTTTCAATTTTTCTGTATTATTTTTCTAATCGTCTCATTTCATTTTTTTCTTTGTCGTTTTTTCGTCCTTTATACTTTCTCTTCGGTTATGCGTTGTTTTTATCTTTCGACTGCGCGGATCTAGAGTTTTGATAAATTGCTTGTATATTGGGTGTAATTAGGATTAACGGGAAGTACATATTAGGCAATTTTTTTTAGAAAGTGATTAAGAAGATAAGTAGTTTAATGCCCATACTCCACTTCACATTTTGTCCATACTATTTGTCATTATTCATTACAATAATTTAGCATCTTCCCGCGGCTACTTTTACTCATTTACTAAACATTAAGATGATAAATAGTGCCTTGCACTAAATTATAGTATAGGGTGTTAATACAACAATCGTATTCTAGTAATTAATGAATAAATGAGTGACTAGAATTGAGATAGATGAATATATTTTATTGTAATTACTGTATTACAAGAGCCATCTTTTGAAATAATTATTCAAAATTATTCGTATAATAAATCAATGAGATGTTTACAATATTAACGAGAAAACTTAAACAAATTGATTTTTTTACACGAATGATGTGATATAGATGTTGCATGTATTAACCGCTTCATTTATTTTTTTGAAAAGTATAATCACTTCATTTTTAAACAAGAGTGTTTGTATTGTTGTACTTGTATCTATAACTCAATTCTGTTGGAAAGTAGTTGGTGGGTCCTGTGTAGTTTTGGTTGGTTTCGGCATCACAAAATACTAAATTCTCGTGAGCTTCTCTTTCTTCAATCTTAGCCGGTGCTGCCGACCCACTTCACGGACTGACTATTGAAATAGTGAGCCCACCTTCACACTTCCTTTCCCATCATTTGCTCTCCAAGTCATTCTTTTATTTTTATTTTATTCCTTTCTTAAGGAAAAAAATCAAATAAACTCCTAATATTTATTCTATGGGTCAAATAGACCTCAATGTTCGGAAAAGTGCAACAAGAATCCTAAAGTTTCTAAATCGTAACATCTAAAGCCTCCATAGAGGTCCTTGTTGGTAAGATTTAACATTAGGGTCCTCGGTGTTAGTAAGAAGGGCTTAGATGATATAATTTAAAAACATTAAAGGCTTATTTGACTCTTTTCGAATATTGAAAACCTACTTACCCATATGCTAAATATTAGAGGCTTATTTGACCTTTTTTCCTTTTTTTTAATTGTAATATGTACATATCAAATCATATTTATAGATACCGAATATTCTATCATTATAATAATATAAACATTTTAGTGCGTAAATTAGATCCTAAGATTAATTGCAATACTAAAATATGAATGGATATACGAAAGCGAATTATTTTAATTTAATTTAAACTTAACCCATCTAAAGGTTCCTGTACTTTATTTTTTTTCGTAGGTCCTTATATTTCATTTTTATATTATCTGGTCCTTCTACTTACCTATTGATTTTTAGGTTCTTTTTGAGTTTTTTTTCAGCTTTTTTACTTACAATTTATTTTTCCTCCAGTCCCTTTGTTTATAAATTTTTTTTTCAGTCACATAAAAGGACAAAAAAAAACTCAAAAAAAACCTGAGAAAATAAATAAATAAATAAAAGGACCAGATAATATAAAAATAAAGTATAAGAATCTAAAAAAAAATTTATAAAATACAAAAGCTTCTATATGAGTTTGGTCTTTAATTTACTCGAGTGTTTAGGATCATGTGTTGAAGTCACGGGAGCATTATCGAAACCATCTCCTTTTTCACTGAAAAACTGAGATATGGACAAATATTCCATAAATTTTTGTTGGGTGCACTTTCTCATGATTTATCATTTTTGTTTTGTTTTGTTTTGATGTTCAATGTATAGCACTGCCTCATTCTGCCATTCACTTTCTGTGTGGTTGATCACTCTTTGGATTGTTGGCACCTACATCCTTTCATACCCACTTCCATTTCCATCTCTCACTATTTTTTTTTTATTTTATCTTTTCAACTCCTCTCGCTAATATTCTAACACTTCTTTTTTGGTTTTTAATTTTACCAATGATAATGGGTGGTTGTTGTCGGATTATTAATCCATTTTCTTAGTTTTTTTAAGAGAAATATGTTTAAAAATAAGAAAAATTATCCAATAAAACCGTTGCACCATGTCATTCGTGCAATTTTATTATTTTTATTGTTTTCTTATTTCTATCCAAATAAAAAAACGATTTTTATTATATCTTATAATTTTATTATATTAGATCTTATAATTTTAATTGTTAGAATTTTTTATTCTTTCTCTATGCATATAAAAACTTGTTATTATAGAATTAAATGAATTAATAATAATCTTTTTTTTACAATTGAATATGTAAAGTACAAAACCAATTATATTTTAATCATGTAGAATTTTTAATAATTAAAAAAATAAATAATAATTAAAAAAATTCTCTATCGCAAATGCTCATTATCTTATTGTAAATGAACCAATGAATGATATAAACACTCTTAAAAGTAATATAAAATGATCATGTACCCTGCCTTTAGACAAATTATCTCTTTAACTTACTCTTTTGTTTCCTCAACTAAATAGAACAAACCTCTAGTTTTTTTTGAAGATCAAAAGGAATTATATTAAAAATTCAAAGCAATTACAATTGTAAGAATACATAAAAATGACAGAAACACTCCTGAAAGAGGCGTAGCCAGGAATTTAAATTAAGAGGGGCAAAAAAAACTATAACATTCCAATAAAAATTAACTCATAAAACGTATTGAGTATCTGAAATAATATCCAAAAGTTACAAACATCTATTCATAAAAAAAATTACAATTGTTCTCTACGATTCTTCATGCCTTGATAGCGACGAATAATAACTTCGTCGTCAATAGAATTGAATACATCATTTTCAACATATGTAATTAAGCAATCAGACATCCATTGATCTCCCATCGAATTCCTTAATCGACTCTTCACAAACTTCATAGCAGAAAATGATATCTCAACTGTAGTCGTTGCAACAGGTAAAATAAGAGCTAAAGTGAGAAGTTTATAAACCAAAGGATATACAATATCCTTTCTTGTTTGCACTAACATTTCTGTAAGGTTACCAATTCCTGACATGTTAGAAAACTCACAACTTGACTTCATATCTATAATATATGTCTCCAATTGATTTTCAAGAGCAATAGATTGAATGTGAGAGAAGTCCATTGGATAAAATTGAGCAACGCGAAGCAACTTGCCTTTATCATAAGCAGAGAATAAATGAGAAGGATTCAAACAAGCAAAACATAAAAGTAATTATGTGTTCACCTCATTGAAACGATTATTGAGCTCTTGTAATTGCAAATCTATAACATTGGCAATAACTCAACCTTATAATGATGCATGTTCTTCACTTTCTCAAAATTGCGTCAGACTCGTCCTCGGGGAACATACATATCTTCCATATTGGAAACTTGGATATCATGGCTATTACAAAACAGAGAAACATCATCCATCAAAGAGTGCCATCCACTATCTCGCATTAGTTGCAAACGTTGCTTAGCTATCTTAACCAAAGTCATAGCATTTACAATATCTTGATCCTTTTTTTGCAACATCTGCGATAATTCATTCGTAATTCCCAACACATTTTTTCATCAAATAAAGATAAAAAATAATCTCAAAAGATTGCAAAAAATCAAACAAAGTACAAGCTTTAATTTTTTGGTCCGACTTTCCATTCTCCATCACAAATTCAAGAACATCAACTATTGAAGAAAACATATTAATCAAACTCAATAAAGTGTAATAATATGAACCCCATCGTGTTTTTCCAGCTCGTTTAAGAGTACACACTTGGTTTTTTCCATGTCCACTTTCAAGCTCACCACTCTCAATTTCTTTTAAGACTTTAATGGCTTGAAACTCTAAAAGCATATCATGGCGCTTACTAGAGCCTCCAACAACATTTACAGCACTTGAAGCTAAATTGAAAAGCATAGCTATGGAAATATGATTTTTTGCAACACCTACAAGTGCTAGTTGAAGTTGATGTGCAAAGTAATGAACATAAAAAGCACTTTCATTCTCTTTTAAAATTAGAGTTTTAAGACCATTAAACGCACCTTGCATATTGCTCGCACCATCATAGCTTTGACCTCGCAATCTAGATATCAAATTGTTCTTGGAAAAAATTGCTTCAATTGACGCCTTTAGTGATAAAGCACTAGTGTCTTGCACATGAACTATATCTAAAAGACGCTCAACCACTTCGCCTTCCTTATTCACATAGCGTATGACTAGTGCCATTTGTTCTTTACAGGCTACATCACGAGATTCATCAACAAGAATAGAGAACAAGTTATTTCCCAACTCATGATTGATTGAGTTGGTAGTTTCAATTGCACAAGCATTTGCGATATCCTTTTGAATATCCGGAGACGTCAATTTCAAATTTCTTGGACATTGATCTATCGCGACCCTTTTAATATCCTCATTATGATCACAAATAAGGTGCAAAGTTGCCTTGAAATTCCCTGGTCTATTTGAATCATCTGATTCATCATGACTACGGAAAGCAAAACCTTGCCTTAAAAGATATCGAACACAACTAATTGAAGCACTCAAATGAATTCGATAATCGCTTCGTGATTGGCTTGATTGCTTATTAACTATTGTTTGAAGGTGTTGTCGCTGATTCATTAAATTTAGACACTTGTTGGCAGCTTGATTGCGTGCACTATTAGGTCCTCCAATATGTATATATAATTTCTCTTTCTTCTTCCAATTGGTAAAACCTTCCACAACAAATGCATCAGCGCTACCTGCATGATCCTTACTTTCTAATTTGAAAAGATAACATCAAAAGCAAAATGCCGCTTCTTTTACTTTGTTATATTCTAACCATGAATTGTGTTCATCAAACCAAGTATGACAAAATCTTCGGAACACATTACCGTGTAAGGTTTGTTTGAAATTATGCTCGCGAGGTTGACAAGGTCCGTTTTGTAAATATCTTCTTTGAACTTCCTCTTATATGTTAGGATTATAATCTGCAATCGGCTTTCGCAACGCATGATCTAATAGAAGATTTGCTAAATCAACTTCGTCCATGTTATTTTTCAATTTTTGATGCTCTTAATTATTACTCTCTTTATTTGGGATAGATGGTGATGATTCAGACATAGATTTTCTCTTAAAAAATTTCTCCATATTTGAAAATTGAACATTATAATAATTAATTTATATCAATAATTTCAAGATGAATAAATTATAAACAATTTTAAATTATAAATAGAGAAATATTTGTAAGTATTTTGTTTGCCAATGAGTTCTATGAATTATTAAAAGTTGCATAAATCTAACAAATAATTTAACAATACGTGCAACAGTACAAGCAACGGAAAATTACTAAAAATTAAAATGTACAATCTTAGCTTTGATAAATGGAGATGAAGTAATCAATAGATACCTGTAATTTCTGTTTGTTTTTGCCAGATAGATTTTGAGAAAGTGGAGAAGAAGCCAATAGTATAGATTTTGAGAAAGTGGAGAAGAAGCCAATAGTCTAGGGTTTTGAATTTTAACTTTTAGTATATTAAGTTAGAAAGGAAGAAAAGTTAAGAGTGAAAAATTGAAAAATCCGTATGACAAACAAATCATTGATATTTGGACTTTATCATTTGGGCTCTAACTAATTGGACTAAAAATAAATAAACTAGACCCTTAAGAATTATACCTAATATTTTTTTTTAAAATAAGAGGGGCAATTGACCCTCTTACTGTCCCTGTACCTACGCCCCTGACTCCAAATGACCTGACATGGAATAGACATGTTACACTAAAACGCGTACAGTCTGATTCGCAGAGCGCCTCACGAAAATAAAAAAAAACATTACATAACTATTTTTCTAAACACAAATAACCATCAATCAAAATATCCAACTCGATAAGGCTCGAATTTCTAATCTCTAGAATCACCTCACACTATGAAGCATATTCCACGAGGCACGAATTCCTTCTCCCTCTCTCCGGAAAACCATGGCATCCCGTCAATCTTCAAGGCTGTCCACCCTCTAACTTCACCTTAAGATCAATAAAATTATCAGAAATCACTAACTGAAACTTCATACTCTTTTATCCAGAAAAACGCCATACCTCCTCTCATCCTCACATTGTCCACCTCAAAACAACTGCCAAAACCCATAGCACTTTTCAACACTTCCACTCTAGTATCAGATATCATGGTCCCACAAATAAAAATAAAAAGCTTTCTTGCCAAGTCACTATGGAACTGAACACGGATTGGTCATCCTGCGACAGTTCCAACCTAAGAGACTCATTCCTTCGGGCCGGCCTTATTATCAAGGCCTGCCGTTCAGTAAATTGTTGGATCAACAATTATGTCCTGGACTTGAAAAATTGTCCCACCATCTGCATGAACACCGCTCATACCCAGACTAGATCTTTTTCTTTTTGAATCTCACGCCAGCTCATCATCCATCAAATTAGCAAATCTAGAATTCTCGCCTTTGTAAATAATTTAAGAAGATTTATTTCCCACCTTAGCCACTAGATCAGTGGCATTTCCTACAAACACTCCTTTCTCACTTAACTTCTTATTTTGAATTTCAAAAATCCGATTCGATCTTGTTAGGCTCAGATTTTCAATAATTCTCTCGTCCAAAATTTCCACGTCAGCTTCTTCTTCTCCGATCTCCTCCCTCACCGGACTTGCGCTACGCACCCACTTGTTAGACTTTGGAAACAGCTGTTTCTTCAAGATTTATCTCATGTATGACCCGTATGGCAACAACTCCTTCGCCACCGGATTATCAAGATACTTCTCGCAAAAAATTTCCGAGTGTCCCATTATACCGCAATAAAAACAAAACATTGGAATTCTTTCAAACTGAAAATTGATCCAACTCCATAAATTCTCACTTCTTCTTAATCCTCTTTCTTCTTTTCAATGGCTTTCTAACATCCATGCTCACATGAATCCTCATCGAACTCTCTTCTGTTGGTTTAATTGTTCGTTTATCTTGACAAACAAATTTCCCTAAGAAGTTTCCAACATCCTCTCTCAATTTCTTTGAAGCTAATCCAAGAGGAATATCCAGTAAATGCACCCACAACTCCGCTTCCCAAAGATCTATTTCTTTCACCGTTTCACCCACGACCAACTGACGACAAAGAAACAAATGAAATTCGAAAGTCCAAGGACCATCATCCAACACTCTTCTCATATCCATTTCGTGAAAGTATTGAAATAAGAATAAATTTGGCGCCGGCTCGGTTACACAAACACCCTTCACTGGCTTCTATATTGGAAGTAAAATTGATTGCATAGCAACACAATTGACATGTTTCTCAGTAAGAAACCTGCCTACTAAACTCCACTTATACTTCTCAGAATCATCTCTTGTCTCTACATCACAGAAGTCCAATGCTTCATCATCCTCTTATTCCATAGTCAGACGAGAGTTAAAATCAACCACATCGTTTATTCTAGCCATGACGTTAGTCCCAGGTACGTAGAAATATCACACTTGCACAAAATTAAACTCCCAAAAACACCGAACTCATGAAAGGGATAAAAGGAACCAATTGGAGTACAAGAAAGTGTGGGGCAAAGCAGTAAAAGTAAGAAACCTAAATCCAATAGAAGAATAGGTAAAGAAATAGAGGAAACACTAACAGACTTCAAATACCACTTGTCGTCGGAGCACAAGACAAAACCTCTAACTTGCCAAAATGCAACACTTGCTACGGAGATAATTGGACGGGTGAGGCGCGTTCAATATTTACATTCCAGTTGAACTCTAGTTAAGTAAAGACCCAATGGTACTAGTACTAACTAACTATTCAAATCTTTTTATGTTTAAAAATTGTAAATTCAATTAGATAGATTCGTTTAAAATCTGTCTAATTTTCCATAATCAAATTAGCATTTTTTAAAAATTAATTTCATTGAACTATGTGATATTCTAATGAGCGACTTTTTTTCTTTTTACTTTTTATAAAAATATACATCCAATTGCTATGATAGGCATATAATTAAATCAATTTAAAAAAATAGACAAATTTCCTGCATTATAATATATTTTTAAAAAGTCAAAAGAATTGGCTTTCAACACCATTAGATATTAAGTTAATGAAAAGCAACAAGTTGGTTCCGTAATTTCTTATTAACCTATGGAAAATTCTTTTTACATCTTGCGGAGCATTAGCGAAACCGAATGAAAAGTTTTACTCTTTTATAATGAATAAGCAGCACTATGAGAGATTGATCACCAGTCACCTTGTCATAGCCTTTAAACTCTACCACCAGCCCTTAAAATCGAAAAATTATTACACGCAACTGTTGCGCTATGTCATTCGTACAACAACCTAATACGTTAACCATGTAAAAAATTGATAATAAAAAAATTAAATAATAATTAAAAGATTTTCTATCGCAAATATTCATTAGCTTGTCGTAAATATAACATGTCACAACCAACGCATGGGATAAACACTCTTTTAAATCAGTCATTTTTCCGTCTCTTCGCCTATTTCACTTGAGCTATTTCTTAAACATTCAAAAAGAATCACAAAAGAATTAGAAAGCATATAGGGTATGTTTTCTTTATGTTAATTTGAAAGTCTATGACAATGGATTCTGAAGGGTATTTTCTATCCATTACTTAAATTAATGGTAATATTATTTGTGCTTTATATTTAAAACTACACATTTGAGGTGTAATATATCAAATTTGCATAAGTGTATTTCCTCAAGATTCGTTTGATAAAAATAAATTCTATGTGAAATCTACTTTTACATAAATATAATATTTTAAAATTTTATTTTTTCGATTTTATAAAAATAATTCTATTTATACCAAATAAATTATACATACAATTGAAAAAATAATTACTCCATCACAACACGAAATAAGTTAAGCACATCAATTTTGAAATTCTAGCAGGAAAGGTAGAGAAATTCAAACCAAAACAATACAAGATATAATAAGAGATATTTTTTGATGTTTTACCTCTTCACGTTAATGGCGTAAACCTTCAAGGTGACAATGTTTATGATGTCAGTCAGAGTCTTTAGGGAGGAGATTATCAGAATTATAAATGTTAAATAGTTATTATGTGTATTATTATATAAGAATAGAATAGTCTTTTACTTTTTCAATTTAGCCTATATAAATTCTTTTTTTATTATTTAGAGTTTAAGACTTTTTGTTCTAATGTTAACTTACACCTTCTTTTACATCTTATTCTCTCTTTCAGTTAATAGAATATTTAATCTTCCTTTAATATTATCATGATGTCAAAGCTAATTTCCTACTCTAATCATTGAATTGATCTCGTCCACATTACGGTACACAGTATTACAAAATATTGTTAGGCAATTCTTTTAATTGTGCAGTTGTTGCAATTGGTGATTGTTCGGTATTGCTTTTGGTGATTTCTCTAACTGGTTCATTTGTTTGGTTGCTCGCCTATTGGATGTGCATCAGTTTGGTTGCTCGCATGCTCTGCTCATCTTTTGAATTTGTTTTTTCTGATTAGTTGATTTAACTTATTGTGTCTTGCTGATTTTTTTAATATAATAGAAACTAAAGATGATTCGCTTCAAACAGTTATGTCCAGTTAGATAATACGATTTATGCATATTGGACTTCTTGTATGAATTTTTTTTTAAAGGTAAACAAAAATGAGATTATGTTTAAGATGTTTTTATTAAGTTTGTTGATTATGTGATTTATTAGATAAGTGGGAGGTACATAATTTCAAAATCATTACTTGGAATAATATATAAATTTATTTAATATAAAATTTGTAAAATTATTATTATATATTAAAATAAATATTATTATAGTAATATATAATGTAAAAATAAATTTATTTTAATTGAAAAATAATAAAAAAAAGAAAATTAAAAGGAAAATAATAGACATATGACTCTAACTTATAATTTATAGCACTTTTAAAAGTAAGAGTAATGCTAAATAAAGAATCAAAAAAATTGAGTTAAAATTAGGGAATGTAATGCGTGAGCATTTTATCACCTTAAGGTTTATGAGTTTCATTAATTTCGTTTTGCTTCACTAAGTTTGATCTTATGGTAGAAGAGTTTATATTAATTTGGAATGTAATGCGTGTACTGGATCAGTGTGGTACGCTAGAGCAAGTAGTGGGAAATATATTCTATATAATGGAAATATAATAAGAAAATACTCCCCGTCTATTTTTAGTTAACACTTTAGACAAATATAATAGTGTTTAATAGACACACAATAGTAAAAAGGACTAAATGCATCAAATGATAGTGTGATAGACACACAATAGTAAAAAGAACTAAATGCATCAAATCATCAACTTTTACGTGTATTACATATTTAATATAAATTTTTAGTTTTGGCACAAACTTTTCAGTTTTTGCAATTAAGACACCGACACTGTTTTGGATGTAAACGGCACCATTTTTTCAAACAAAACACAAACGTGTCCTTAATTGCAAATATTAAAAAGTTCATGTACGTTTTTGTCAAAATTAAAATTTATGTTAAATAATAAGAAAAGTTATTGAATTTTTGATGCACTTAAGTCCAAAATCAAATATTCCTAGTCCAGGCAGGAAATAGTAACAACACCAAGGAGAAATATAAATGACTATTTTATAAATCAAATTAATATTAATTAAAAATATAAAGGACTATTTTGTTTTTTTATAAAAAAGATAATAATTTTTTTCTTCTAGGCTAGGAGAAGCTCCTTCTGCTTACGTGAGAATAAGAGTTGCTCCTCGCCTAAAGAACAGACCCACCAATTTATTCTTCATCTTACATGAAGAACATATATTAGGTCATGTTCTTTGTTAAAACTTGTGTCTTAATTTTGATATTAACAATCAATTGGCATGTAATCGTTTTCTAATATCGTCTCCAGTTCTTTTGCAGTTTACAAGCAGTTTTTGTGCATTTTTTAAGTAAAAGATGATTGTTTGTCTTAATAGGTGATCGTTTATCACTTCAAAACTCACTGTTTTGAAACTGAAAGAATTCTGGCAATTTTGGCAAAAATTTACGTACTACCGACAATCAGACAGACGATCGTCTATCATGAACAAACGATCGTATGTCAAGGTTAAGTTTGATTTTTTATAGCCGTTGGAGACAGACGATCGTCTATATTTTTATGACGATCGTCTGTCGTTTGCAGACAACTTAATTTTGAAGTTTCTCAAGGATTTATAACGGGAAGATTTTTGCAAAAGCCAATAGAATTTTGTCACATAAGCAAGAAGCCTTTAAGACTTGTTCTAACTCTTTGAACTTAGTTAGAACAATTATTGTAAATCTTTAAAGCTCTAAACTACTCAAAACTCTCTCAAATTTATTGTGCATCAATTGCTTGGTGTTCTAGTTAGTTAGAGCATTGATTGTTTTTGATTGTGGATTATTGATTAAATCTTGTTAAAATCAATTAGTTGTAAGTTAGGGGTTTAGTTTTGAAAAAACTTCAGGTTGAGTGTTTAGCTTTAAAGCATCATTTTTATAACTTGTAATCAAGTTTATTTCTAGTGAAAAATATCAATCTTTGATTGAGTAATGGATGTAAGACCGGTGTTTAATTCGAACCTCTCTAAAATATGTTTGTGCTTTCTGCTAAACTCTAACTTCATCACTTTTTTTCTAATCAAATTTTAATTTCAGCCATTATACCTAATTCACCCTCCTTTTAAGTATTTCATTCTTCATTTGAGATGAAGAACATACCACATACCTTGGGTCCGTTTTTCTTGCAAAAAAACAGACCTAATTGGTATGTTCTTCTTTCCAAATAACGACTGACTATAATTTTTTTTCAGCCAATATGTTAAAGAAATTGAATTTTTTTTAACAAAGGATCAAAAAAGTCCATAATTTAATTTGATATAATTAGAGTTTTTTATGATTAATTAGAGTAAATTATGATTTTTATGAAACTCACTTTCCAACTAAGATGTCACGCCAGCAAAATGGATTTTTGACCAAATATTTACAAATTCAGGGTATAAGTGATTCAGTTTTGCTATTTTGAACTTTTTTAATACTTTGATCAAGTTGAGGAAGTAAAGTGATCCTTTGTTTGCATTTGAACTTTAAAATAAAAAAATAAGGTTTTCTTATGTTGAAAAATGAAGGGTCAATTTTCTTTATACAAATTTAAACATTATGCTCAAATCGCAAAATCCGGTAAATATTTTATATATAAATTAACCTATTTCTATTACATTATATTTTCTTATAAGAATTAAATTCATATATAGTATTTTATAATACTGATATTAATATTATCAGTATTAATTATTACAAGAATCTCGTGGCCGACGGAGTACTATTCATGCTACAGTAGTGTGACAGATAAAGTACTATTCATCTATAGAAATTTCATGGCATACAGACTACTATTCATGCTGCAATATTCACTCCAATTTTCCTATAAAAATGACCCTCTTCTCCAAAGGAGGACGCAACAAATTTTCTCAAAATTAGAAAATTTCTACTTCTTCTTCTCTCTTCCTCTATACTTTCTTCTCCTCATTTCTTTGTTTATATTGTAATTTGTATTTCTGCATTTTATATTTCTGCATTTAAGTAGTCGGTCATACCGTCCGATATTAACATGTAAGTTTATTTTATTTTTATGTCATTTATATATCTTCTTTTCTTATTTAATCTCTCTTCACAATGATCAAGTAACTTATATCCTAGGATCGTCTCTTATGGTGTGTGTATATATATATATAATCAATTTTAGAAAAGATTAATTGATATTGGTACAAAATTCTCGTTTTGTTTCATAATCAATAATTTTTTTATTAGAAAGAGACCTTTCTTTGGCCCTCTTTCAAAAGGAAATGCGGGGGTGGGGTTAAGTTCGGCAGAGGGTTCGAGAATAGGGTAGGGTCATGTCCTTAAAATTCAGATATGAAAAGAGTTCCAAACAACTAATAAATTACAATAAATAGATCATATATTGTATTAATTAAATATTAGTATGTAAAATTTCCTATGTCCCAATACAAGTAATTTTTTTAAATACTGTATTTTTTAGTAAATCACAAATTTTAGAATTATTTTTTTTATACATTGTACATCGGGAATAAATTACAATAAATAGATCATATATTGTATTAATTAAATATTATTATGTAGTATTTCCTATGTCCCAATACAATTATTATTTTTCTTAAAATACTGTTTTTTAGTAAATCACAAATTTTGAAATTAATTTTTTTTATATATTGGACATTGAACAGTTTTTTTTTTTTTTTTTTGAGGAAATTCATCGGACAGTTTAGTTAAACTTATTTGAAATAGATAGACATTGACCGATTAAAATTTGCAATTTTTTTTTAAATTGAATCAAATCAAACTTTAAATTCTGATTACACTAAACGAAACCAAAAAGTTTGATGTATTTTGGTTTGGTTAAAAATCAAAATGTTTACCTCTTTTATTTTCTTTATCTTAAAAGAACAAATATATATATGTATTATTTTAAAAGTTTTTAATTACTTAATTTATTTTGGTTTAAAAAAAATCGATATCAAAATGCACAAACCGAACAAAAAACCAAAATTTACCTAACCACAAATTTACCAGACTGTATTCATCAATTAATCGAGCTATAGTTGGACTTTTAGTTCAGTTTGATTTTATAATCCAGATTGATTTTAACATGAGGAAGTAAATTAGTAATTTTATCTAATAAAATATTAAAATTTATTTATTTATTAATTAATTTTATTTTTAAATTGTCAATTATTTTGGAACGGCAAAGAATTTAAAACTGATTTAGTGTTAAAAGTTCAGCTTTTTTGTTTTCTGTGGATCAAATAAAATGAAAATTGTTGCACATAAGTGAAATGGGTAGCGATTTTCGGCTTAATATATTATTTAACCTTCAAATTTTACCATTTTATTTCATGTTATTTTTTTATTTCATTAAAGTTTGAACCTTTTAATTATTATTTTTTTGTTCTGTTTAACACCTAAACTTTATCATTTTATTTCATATGACCTATAAACTAATTTTTTGTTCCATTGAACCTCTTAACTATTTTTTTATTTTATTTAATCCCTCAACTAAATGTTTTTTCCAATAAATCTAAACTATTTTTTTTACCCATTTAACCTCTCATACAATATATTGATTTTACAAAATATATAAATATGTTTCTTACATTTAAAATAAAGAGCGATGTATCTTAATATTATTTAAAAATATATTTAAGGATTAATTACTTTAAAAATCATGAATTTTAGCGTGTTTTACAATTTAAACACAAACTTAAAAGATTCGTAATTGATTTGAAAAGTTTGAAATTATAAAAAATTAAAAGTTGGTATCTTAAAATTTCTAAAATTAAAAATTTGAGATAAATTTACGAAACACACTAAAATTTATATTTTTTTTTAACAATTAAACATTAATTATCAAAGTATAATAAATTTATGTATTTTATAAATATCGTTAACCAAAAGAGACAAATCCTTTTATCATTGTTGAAATGTAAAAAAACATTTACATGTTCAAGAAGTAATAACATTTAATTATTTGATCAACTTTAAATATTTTTTATTTATTTCTACCATTTTATTTCTAATTTATACTATCGTCAACAATTTATGAAAATATTATTAAAAAAATCATGTATCATTGTATGTAAATTAATGTAATTATTTTTAAGAATTTATTCTAGACATAATATGGTTGAAAATTAAATAGTTGTAGTTTTGAGGAGGTTAAACGGGTAAAAATTAAAAGTTTAAATGTGCAATATGCAAAAAGAATAGTTAAGGGGTTAAATAGAACAAATAGTATAGTTTGAGGGTTAAATAGAACAAAAAAATAGTTAAAAGGTCTAATGGAACACAAAATTAGTTCAGAGGTTGCAAGGAACAAAATGGTAAAGTTTAGAGGTTAAATAGAACAAAAAAATAGTTAAAAGGTCCAATAGAATAAAAAATTAGTTTCGAGGTCGTATGGACTAAAATGGTAAAATTTAAGGGTTAAATAATGTATTAAGCCGCGATTTTCCCACTCTAACTATTACTACTCACATCCAAAAGTATTTAGTTAAACTAATAATATACCCTTATTATTTCTTTCTTAGGAAATTCTTTTTATTTGGTAAGTCATGGACTATAAAATTAAATAGACTTCGTTTCAAAGCATATTTTTATACCACTGTTGTATTAGTTTTTTTTATATTAATTTATATCATTAATTCTTTTTATAAAATTAACTTTTCAATACAGATTATAAAATATTTTCACATTTTATAATGTTAAATAAATTTAATGTGACACTAAATGATAATTAAAGTAGTATTGTTTAGGTAATTATAAAAGAAACCAATTTTAATGTGTTTATAATTAGTTATAAAACATAAAGCTATAATGAAATGAATGTTTTTTTTTTTTGATAATTGGGGAGGAAAAAGCGCTTGTGGGAGTTTTTATTTTTTTGATGAATGAAATTGTATTAAAAATGCCACAAGATGTGGCAAACACCTAACTCGAGAGATTACGCACAAAATTGCACATTAAAGGCTAGTCTTTGAATTAGGAGGAATCAAAGAATTGTTCAAAACAATACAATCTGGATTTTGAAATAAATCCATGCTAAAATAGGAAAATCTAACATCATTACATTTAAAAAAGAAAACCGCCCTAGTAAAATTCCATTGAACGATTACAAGGATGTCCGTGTTCTTTGACTGAAAAATCCTTTTGTTGCGAGCTTTCTATAGTTTCCCAAAAATCGATTCCCAAATCAAGCACTATAATTTGAAGTATCTCCCCCCTTGAATCAAATGTCTCCATTGCTGTAAGAAATCATCAAAATTCCTTGGCATAATCCAATTCAAATCAAATTTCGATAACACTAAGTTCCAAACATAATTAGCAAAAGAACAGTGCATCAAAATATGCTCTAAATCTTCCGGAGCTCCACAAATATCACAGCCAATAGTATCATAAGAAATAATGTTCCGAAAAGCGAGAAAGGATAACGAAATGAAATTACTATTATTATTCTAAAATAATTCAGTTAAAAAGAGTAATGAGCTTTAAATTCACACAAGAAACTAATGAGGAAATCAATGACAAAAAATAATTAAAATAGTAAATTAAAAATTAAAAAAATAAATATAATGTTCTGCATTGCATAATAACAAATTATTTTGTACCTGTTTTAAAATAAAATTATTTTATTTATAAAATTATTTGTATTAAATTATTTTTTTAATTATTATATCATTATTTATGTTTATACTTATCCATATGTCGGATTTGGGTGATTTTGAATTGGGAGTAAATAAGCTTGACTCTTTTAAATACAAGTCCAAGCTCGGCTATTGTCCGGCTCGGGGCTAATACTTATATCCAAACCCGCCACATATATTAAATTTATGCAAGTTCAAACCATATTTTTTGAGTGTGTATTAAAATTAAACCGATTATAATAGACTAAATTCCATGTAAAAAAAGTTTAATATCAGAGTCGGGTCGGGATTATGTAAAATATAAATGTGCAAATTCGATCCAACAACCTATATATTTTTTGAGTACTTTTATTTTAATTAAACTAATTATATTCGCTGTCAAGTTGCTTGGGCAGTTTGGAGTTTTATTCTCAATTTGTGCAATATCTCTTTGGTGGCTCCTTCTTCTATTCATGGTTTTTTCGTTTTTTAAAGTTCGTTTTCTCGCAAGAGACATCGTCCTTTATGGCAATGTATTTGGTTTTTCTGCATTTGGGAGATCTGAAAAACTGAGAACAAGAGGATTTTCAGACATGAATTTGAGGCAAGAGATACTTTAATTTATATGGGTATTTGTAGAGCAGTAACCTTCTATAAAGATCATCATTGTGGATTTTCTTATTCTGCAAATGATGTTTTCAGAAATTTACTCGTTTTCTGTAACGATTTCTAGCTCTTTTAAGCTTTTCGCCTTTCACTGTTTTGTGGTAGAGCTAATATACCCATCATTTATCAAAAAAAATTATATATGTTGTTGAGAGTAATAAAGAAATATAATTTAAATGAATAAAATGTATATTGGTATAACTTCAAAATTCAAGGACTCGTATTGTTGTTTTGGGAATAAATACAGGGTACATTAGTCAATATAAAGCTCATTTGGAGCGCGGTTATAAATTGAGGAGCGCGAAAATCCGTTCCCTAATGCAAATTACTAGGGGTGTGCACGGTTCGGTTTGGAGTGCACTTTGCCATAACCGAACCAAACCACCCCTAATTAATAAAAACCAAACCACCCATTTCGGTCAACGATTTTTTCGGTCCGGTACACCGAAATTTTGGTTTTAGCCGACCGAACCGAGCCGTTTAACCGAAATTCCAAAAGCATAAAATTTCGAAAAAAAATTAAAAGCTGCAATAAGAACAGATATTTGAAATGAAAAATACAAATCCAAAAACCATAAACCAAATCAACAAGAATCATATCAACAAATTAAAGAACAAAATTAATATGTAAATATATAAACAAAATTTTTTTTTTTATGATTACAGATTTAAAATCAAAAAAGATATTCTAAATAAAAAGTCCAGCCGGCCGGAGATCATGAAGCGGAAGCCCTTATCATTGTTAGCTAGCCGATCTACACTCATCATCATCACTGTCGACACCGACCAAATGATGAAGCAGCAGCCTTCAACAGAAACTGATTACCCGCCTAATCTTGTCCATGTCGCACTAATTAATAAAAAAGATGAAAAATGAAAAATAAATTTTTGATGTGATTTAAGGTTGATAAAAAAGATGAAAAGGGAGAAAGGACGTAAGAAGGAAAAAGATAAGAGAGTGAGGGTGAGAAGATGTAAGGAGGCGGCAGTAAATTATTAAGTGTTAGGGTTTTTAGGTTAAAAGGGAGTATATATACTATTCTCCAAAAATGACTAAAATGGCCTTATTTATTATTTCGGTTTTTTCGGTTCGGTTCGGTAACCGAACACTAAAACCAAACCAAAACCGAAAACCGCAATTTTAATATGTCTAAGACCAAACCAAACCGTTTTAACCATTTATTTTTTGGTTCGGATATTTTCGGTTCGGTTCGACTCAGTTTTTCGGTTCGACTCGGTTTTTGCTCACCCCTACAAATTACTCTAACTTTTGAAAGTTGTCCATGATTATTTTACTTTTTTGAATTGAGATTTTTTCAAATTCATTTTGAATTTGAGAAGGTAATGTTCACGATGTACACCATTCATTTTTATTATAAAAATAAACGGTGTAAATCAAAAAAAAAATTAATCAAATTAATCTATACTGTTTATTATAAAATGAACGGTGTAAATCGTGAACATAACCCCCTCAAATTCAGATGAATTTAAGTGAATTCTAGACCTATTTTTTTTTTCAAAGTAAAACTTATTAAGTTTATTAGGGTTATTATTACTATTTTCATTCAAAGGTAAATTAAAAAAAATAACAATTTTCATCAAAAAAAAGAAAGTAACAATAGAAAAGGCAAAACTTTAGCTATTGTTTCATTATGGGGAAAGGCACATGTGCCCTTTATGTATTTTAAAGGACTTAAATAGTAGTTTGCCTCTTCAATTTGTAAGCAATAGTCAATTAACACATAAATTAACTTTGTTGGTAAATCAATACATAAACTTGGTAATTATGCCATTTTGACAAATTAATTTACAAGTTAAGGGGGCAAATTGCTAATTTAGGAGACAATTAACTTACAAATTAAGAGGGCAAATTGCCAAAATGGGGCAAATTGCCTATAATTATTAAGTTCATGTACTAATAATTTGCCCATAAAATTAATTTATGTGTTTATGGCCCATTGCGTATAAGTTGGAGAGGCATATTGCCACTTAAATCTATTTTAAAGTTCTAAAACACACCTAACTTTAACAAACTAGGGAATATGTGCCCTTTTAAATAGCGGTCTGAAGATAAAAATTGTACTCCAATCCACTAGGCAATGTGGAATAACTTTTACCAAAATTTAATCTTCTTATGGTTTGGGAAGTAACTGAAACTTCAAAAAAAAAAAAAAAAAAACACCAGCCAAATAATTTGCAAAAGTCTAATCCCTTATAAACAATCATCAAGAATCAAGGCTATACTTATTATTGCTTTTCCGATCAATTTTTAATTATTATACAAATGTCTTTCTTTTTGAGAATCTTACATTATTGTTCAAGTGAGTACTCTTTTTACTCTTTTATAGTACTTTCATATTTTGGTATTACAGTTGTAGTTCTCATGTCAAATGACTATATATGACAAAAAGAAATGTTTATCTTAATATAAATATGAGGGATATATTTGTACCTTTTACTTTATTTTATTACATGTTTGCAATGAAAGAATCAATTAAAAATAATACTATAAAACTATGAGACTAACAAGTATTAAAAAAATATTACCAAAAAAAATTTGATGTATGATAATAAGTATTTGTGGTGGGTTAATGTTGTTGCATTATATTTTCAATAAAAATTGTAAAATAGCGAATATGACTTTTTCGGAATCTGTTAAGAAATGTTAGAAAAAAAAATCAACATTAATTTTTTTTTTCAATATACTTATATTTTTGTCAAAAATATAGTACAATGTCTGTTCTAATTTTTTTTTTCTCAAGGTAGAAGTAGATATATTTGAAAGGCTAATTACATGCCTCCATTTGAGTTCATTAGCAAATAACTTTTGCCTTCGCCTCCTGAGCTAACAAATGAGCCTCACAATTTTCCTTTCTATTGATATGACAGAAACTAGAACGACGATAATCGCCAAATATCTTGACAGGTTTCCCAATTAACACTGGAGGAGCAATTCCCTAATTTATAGTCTAAGAGACCAGCGCGGCGTCGTCTTCAAAACATACAGATTTCCAATATAAACTGATACTCCAATTCATTATTTCCCTAAAAGTAAGGAATTCCAAGATGCCTGAGTCCCATATATTTCTATAGATCCCTGAGAACTTGCCAATTGTCTAGCCTGATATGCTTGCAACACCCGCAATGGACCTAAATTTTTTCTCCTTGCAGGTTCCAGCATCATACTGAATTATGATCATGTTGGCCTGGGATGTTGAACTTCCTTGTCTTTCCTCAGGAACCTGCCCTGCATTTTTATTGATTGCTTTGGATTCTCTTGTTTCTAATTCACTGGCTACATCAAGCTCTTCTTTATATGTGCTGCATTCTGAATGGTATCTTCCACCGACCACTCTGAATCTTTGAAAATTAAAGAGTTTCTAGCTTTCCAAATTTTCCAGAGCAAATAACACATCAAGATGATGCTTAAATCTGAATCTTCTAGGCTTTTGAGGGAGTTCAGAGTAAAGATCCAGGCATGATTGAAGTTGGAATTTTGGATCATGCCTGATAGAAGAGGTAAAGGAGAGGAGAACCATACTCTTCTAGAGAAGTCACAATGGAAGAAGAGGTGAACCCTGGTTTCCTCTGCCCCACACCTGGGGCATCTTAAGTTGCCTGCCAATCTAACATTTAGATTTTGGGCTATTTGAAGACCATTCAGCAGTATACGCCACATAAAAACTTTAAGTTTGTTAGGGATGCTCAGCTCCCATAACTCTTTCCATTGACCTCTTGAAAGATGAGTTGAGTTTAGGATTTCATTCAAATGATTTTGGTTTGGATCATTCTCAAGAGCTATGTAATAGCATGACTTTACTCTGTATATTTCTGAGTTAGTGAAATGCCAGATTTGCTTATCATGAAGGCTTGTTATAGGGATTAGGTTAGATAAGATAAGTTGTGCATCTTCCTCCACAAAAAGTAATCTGATGAGGTTTTCATTCCAATTGCTGCCGTCCTGGGATTTCAATCCTTGGACCTTTTCTGGGATCAGATTTTCCTGACTCTCAGCTCTCAGACGTGGCTGAAAAGGATAACTAGAGGGAACCCAAAGATCTTGAAGTGTTCTCGCACTCTCCCCTGATAACACATGTATTCTCCTACCTAATTTAAGCAATTTCAGGCCATGAAGGATGCTTTCCCAACCCCAAGAGGCATTAGCTTTTCCTAGGGCATCCCAAATGAAGGAATTTTTGAAATACTTGTCCTTTAGGGTTCTGTAAAGAATAGATTCTTGGTTTTGCATAATTCTCCAAGCTTGCTTTGCTAGAAGGGCTTGATTGAAAACTGAGATATCCTTGAACCCTAAACCCCCTTCCCACTTACCTTTACACATTTTATTCCAAGCTATCCAACTTATTTTCATTTTTTGGCCATTACTTCCCCCCAAAACCTTGATATTCGGCTACTGATTCTATTGCATAAGTTTTCAAGAAGTCTGAAACTCATCATTGCAAAAAAAATGGGATAGCTGCAATTACTGCTTTGAGTAAAACCTCTTTTCCTGCTGGTGAAAGGAAACTTTCTTTCCACCCCAGCAACTTATGTTCTATTTTGTGGATTATGTCCTCGAAAGTGTGCTTCTTTGATCTCATAACTATTGGAGGAAGTCCTAGATATATGCTTTCACTGTCAGTGTTCTGCACCTTCAGAAGTGAGGAAATAATTCTCCTTGCTATAGTATCTATGTTATTGCTGAAGAAAACAACAGATTTTGAATAGTTTATGACTTGGCCACTTGCACCTCCATAATCTGCTAAAACTCTGAGGAGGCCTTGCACTGCCTGCATAGATGCTTGAGTGAATATGATTGAGTCATCAGCAAAAAGTAAGTGGCTTATTGATGGACCATTTCTTGAGAGCTGGATTCCATTGATGATATTCCTCTAAGCAGCTTGGGTCAAACGGTGAGATAATCCCTCTGCACATAGGACAAAAAGAAGAGGAGATAGGGGGTCTCCCTGTCTCAATCCTCTTCTTGGGCTAAAAAAATCATAAGCTTCTCCATTTATCAGGACAAAGTAGTTGACTGTGGAAACACATTCTCTGATCCAATTAATGAATATATCATTGAATCTTCAAACTTTCAGGATTTTGAAGAGATAGTCTCATTCTACTCTATCATATGCCTTACTGATGTCAAGCTTGATAGCCATATGTTTCTGTCTTCCATAATTCCTATTTTTGAGGTGGTGCAGCACTTCATGTGCCAGGAAAATGTTGTCTAAGATTGATCTCCCTTTTATGAATGCATTCCGGTGGTGTTCCAAGATCAGGGGCAAGATTTGATTGAGTCTCTAGGTCAGGCTTTTGGATATGATTTTGTAATACACCGAGCAGAGGCTAATAGGTCTCAAGTCAGATACCTTTTGTGGATGGTGAACTTTTTGGATTAGGGCCATCAAGGTATGATTCATGTTTTTCAGCATTTTGCCTTTTTGGAAGAATTCATGAATTGAGCTTGTGACTAAGGGACCAATTATTTGCCAATAGCTTTGGTAGAATGCTGTGAATCCATCAGGTCCCGGTGCTTTGGAGGGATTTATAGAGAAAACTGCATCTTTTATCTCTTGTTGAGATATAGGTCTTGTCAATCGGAAATTCATTTCCTCTGTCACTTTGGGGGTAAATCCCTGAAGGAATTCTTGGACTGTACTTGGATGATTACTGGTGAAGATCTCTTTGAAATAGTTGCTGATGATCTTATTCATCTAGTGTTTCTCTGTCGTCCAGACCCCTAAATCAGACTAGAGCCCTGATATCAAGTCCCTTCTCCTTCTTTGTTTTGTTTTTTCATGGAAAAAATTTGTATTTATGTCTCCCCAATTTCAGCCATGATTGTCTGGCTTTTTGCTGCCAAAACCTCTCTTCTTCTATTATTGCCTTTAGAAATTGTTTCTCTTGACTTCTAATTGCATCTCATTTTATGACAAAATCAGGCTTTGCCTTTTCCTTTTCAATATTCTGAATGAGTCTATGGATGTCATTTTGAGCATTGGAGCTGTTTTGATTACTCCATTTGAAAAGTATCTGTTTGATATTCTTTAACTTGTTGTGAATCTGATACATTGGACTGTCCTTTATTGGTTGACTCCATCCCACTTATATCATTGTTCCTACTTCTGGTTTATTCCCCCCATCTTTTATTAAAGAAAGATTTTCTTATGAAGGTTTTTCCTTTTGGTTTCATTCTGATCAGTATTGGCACGTGGTCTGATCCCAGATCATTTAAATGTTCCACTTGAGCACTGAGGAACTTGTTTGCCCATTCTATTAACACCATAGCTCTATCCAGTCTAGTTTGGATCATATTTGGGGGGTTTCATCTGTTACACTAGGTAAATTTATGACCTATAAAATCCAGTTCTGTCAACTGCATTCTCCTGAAAAGAATCATAGAATTCATAATGATTCTCAAATTTAAAGGGATTCCCTTCTTTCTTGTCTGAAGGGAAGAGATAATCATTGAAATCTCCAGTAATAACAAACTCACTCAATAACTTGTGATGTATGTTGCTTAAGAACTTCAGTTGTTGAGCTCTTATGTTGTAATTGCAATGTAAGTGGCAAAAGATTATATCAAACTTTGGACATTTGGGATACCAACTGAACATATGATAAAGTATGAACTGATAAACTGGATTGCCATATCCACATCATCCTTCCAAGCCAAACACAAACCACCTGAAATCCCCACTGGTTCTACACAATAAATATTTGGAAGATCACAATAACTAATCATTTTCCTTATTTTATTTTATTTGTTTTTTTGTTTCCATAAGGAATATAATATCAGGAGAATTTGAGTTACATAGTAGTTTAAGGTTCTTTACTGTCAAGGCATTCCCCGAACCTTGACAATTCCATGACATTAAGTTCATTTTGGCCTTTGAGGCTCTTTAAGGTTGGCCTCCCCACCTGCAACATCTTGTGTCTTGTTTTGTGTTGTCTCTTGCCTTTGTTTATTTATGTTGTTCAGCTCCATTCACTTGCTCATTCCTAGTTTCTGGGATCAGTTGGCTTGTATTCATGAGGACATTCATGTCGAAGGCTGGTAGGGGTCCCTGAGTTCTGGCCATTTGCATCACTGGAATATCTCCCTTTTTTTCGAATTCAGTAGTGTTCAGTTTCCTCTTCCCTTTTCCTCTTCCTCTGGTTGTTGGAGCTTTATTTTGGTCTGGTCCTTCTTTAGGAGTCTTTGCATTTTTCATTGGCTTCTTCTTCCATGTGCGCGCCTTGACATCTTTCTCTATTTGATTGATGCAGGTTTTCTCCTTCTCAGACTGAAAATCAGCAAATGAATTTGGGAGGCCATCTGAAGGGTTGGTGTCAGCAAAAAGAGCTCTGATTTCCTCCATATCTTTATTTGAAACTATCTGGCTGTGTTTGCCCTTGTTATTTTTCCCATAGAAAAATTCAACAATCATTGTTATTTGCTGCTCCAGTGCCTGCTGGTTTTGTTGTTCCATTTTTGCATACTTCTCCCTTGTTTCTTGAGACACATTTTTATAAAATTGTGAGTGGCACTCTTTAGTTGTTGTTGTTGTTGTTGTTGTCATACTAGGGAATGTATCTAGTGGGAAAATTCATGTCATAGCTGAACTCGCTAAGTACTTTAGTAGTTATCATGGGTGTTGAGAAGGTTGGCATGGATGTTGAGAATGTTAGTACTGGGAAAGGATTAAAGTCATTGTAGCCAGTGTTGATGTAATCGTTGCCTAGCACATCTTAGAAAGTGTGGAAGCTTGGGACTATGATCACATTTTCTATTCTTGCCAATTATTCCTCTAACCCATATTTATATGTGCCCTGCAGGTTCAGCTATTCTCTAATCTCTTGAATGTTGATGCTTTGTATGCCTCCATTGGCTAGGTTCGCACTGGCATCCGTTTGGACAGTAGGTTGGAATCTGGATAGGGAGTCCAAGCCTGTGATCATATCCCTCGCTCTTCCAAGAGCTAGGGTTGGCCCTCATGAACAGACCATACCTATATTTTCCAGCATAGAAGATGCCGCTTCCTCATCAGTCATTCTTGTTTCACAAAAGATCCTCGTATGGCCTATTCTTCCACAGAAAAAGTAGATGTTAGGTTATTTTTCGTCTCTGAATCTGACCCACTCTTTCTTTCTAGCATCTGTGATGTTATGGAAGCCTGCCAAAGGGGGTCCAGAATTATCCAGCTCCACTCTAATCCTGAGAAAATGTTGTCTCCACAAAGTGGCCCTGAGATCCATGTCTATCTCAATGAATTCATTGAATAATGTGGCTTTTTGTCTACAATTCTTCTCATTTACTTGATTTGGGGGACGACCATTTACCTACACCCAAAAGAGGGAAGAGGTGAAGTCGATTCTGGATATAGGAGTGTCTCCATGCCACTCTTTAATGTTGATGTGTTGATTAGCTATGTTCCATGGTCGCTCCTCAAAGATTTTATCATAATCTTCCTTCAGAAGGAAGTTAATGGAGAAGCATTTCTCAGAGAACCGGGCTAAAGCGAATGCTCCTTTGAGTTTTCATTCCTTTGTGATGTCTTCTTTTATTTTGGTAAGCCCAAACACCTTCTTGGACATCACTTTTGCTGCCAGCAACCAACCACTAGCTACTCCTTCTTTCTCCTTCTTCACATGGAGAGTAAGAGTTAGTTCTATAAGTTTCATCTGCTTGGTCTGGGATATAATATATGTGATGGGGCATGCAAAGGTAGTATTGCCACTTGGTCTGACTCCTGCTGAAGATGATGCTTCCTAGTTGATATGTCTTTGATTTAGATCGTAGCCTTCATTATCTCCATTGAAATTGCTTTCAGTGTTTTCACTTATCCTGGTCATGTCTTCTTCAGGGAACATTTTTTGTATGCCTTTGTCTTTGGAAGGGGGAGCTCTCGTTACTTGTTGGGCTTGTGGGTCTGGTTCTCGAATGGTTAAGGCTCTGAATGGGTTGTTGTGGAGGATTTGGTTGTCATTTTAGGGCCGTGTGCTCTCAGCTTCATGTATCATTTCTAGAATGGGGTTTCTTTTAGTCACTGGTTTTTCCCTCTAAACAGGGGGGTTGAGGTCTTTTTGGGTCTGCCATTAGGAGTAAGATGAAGATCAGTAGAATGTAGAGTTTTTTTGCTGGTATTTGTTCTGGAGGGTTTGCTGTTTAGTCTCCTTCCTTTTCCACTGCTTTTTATAGCTACATCTTGCCTTTGTGTCCATCTTGGAATTCGAAGGATAAAAAATAATGATTAGAACTGCTTTCGATCGACTAGGGGAACTGGAAGTACTCAGGAGTTGCGCCGATAAGCTAAATTATAATTTGTCTACTGGAACCGATCGTCTTTACTGTTGTCCGAGGAATGCCTCCCAGATATCTGGGGAAATTAAAAGGATCATCATCTTTGCCATGCAAGAAAACGTGAATAAGGGGAAAACGGCTACTGTTTTGAGAAAAGGTAAAACGCAGTTAGGCTATCAATAAATGGAGCTGGTAATTATAATTACTGTAATTATTAGGAGTAAGATGAAGATCAATAGAAGGTAGAGTTTTTTTGGTGGTATTTGTTCTGGAGGGTCTGCTGTTTAGTTTCCTTCCTTTTCCATTGCTTTTTATAGCTACATTTTGCCTTTGTGTCCATCTTGGAATTCGAAGGATAAAAAAGAATGATTAGAACTGCTTTTGATCGATTAAGGGAACTGGAAGTACTCAAGAGTTGCGCCGATAAGCTAGATTATAATTTGTCTACTGGAACCAATCGTCTTTACTGTTGTCCGGGGAATGCCTCCCAGATATCTGGGGAAATTAAAAGGATCATCATCTTTGCCATGCAAGGAAACGTGAATAAGGGAAAAACGGCTACTGGTTTGAGAAAAGGTAAAACGCAGTTAGGCTATCAATAAATGGGGTTGGTAATTATAATTACTGTAAGTATGATTATTAGGGATAGCTTTGATAATTAAGATCAACAATAGGGAAAATAAAGTTAAGATTTTGGATTCTCGAACCCTAATTGAAATTTCCAATCCAATAAATTTGGGGCTTAATCACAATAAAATGCCAAACGTATACGTGAGGGGTCAGTTATAGCCAAACGTTTAAAAATCGGCATAAATAGCCATTTTTGACTATTTCGGATTCTTTTATAGCCATTGATGAATCGAACCAGATTTTATTGCCACCATGGCAGCCACGTCACTATTAACATCAAAAATTGTTGACATGGCAGCCTTTCTAACCAAACCACATTATGACCCGACCAAACCAAACCCACCCTCTAAATCAACCTTAATTAAGATACCAATTAATCCTATTTATCATCATCTATCAGAATCTTCTTTTATCATCATCCACCACTATTACACCCTAACTACAATACCCATATGTAAAGATTGAAACTTTCCCGAAAAAATTAATTAAAGATTGAAACTTCCCCAAAAAAATTTATATTTCTTGATGGATAAATCCTGAACTTGATTTCGTTACCATTTTTCAATCACAAAACTTATTTTATGGACCTGCATTTTCTTGGGTTAATTTGATTGTCCTCTTCTTTATCCACTCTCCACATTTTTCAATCACAGTAATAATGGCCGCTGATTTCTAAGCGATTCTGATTGGCATTTAGTTATTAAATCTGCAACACCCATATTACGTACCGGCGGTATTAAAGTTCTGGTCACCGGAGCGGCGGGTTTCGTCGGAACCCATTTCTGTGGAGCATTACGGTAGCGGGGAACGGCGTTGTTGGCGTTGATAACTTCAATGCAATGAAATATCATGCTTCTTATGTTCATAGTAATGTTGGTGGATTTGTTTCGTTACTTGAAGTTTGCAAGTCGGTGAATCCACAACCTGCAATTGAATGGGCAGCTTCTATTTCAGTCTATGGACTCACGAAGAAGAACATATCCCAAGGGTCTGTTCTTCACGAAGAAGAACAGATCTCAGGGGATATGAGATCTGTTCTTCGTCAAAATTTTGGCGGTGGGGTGGCCGGATTTTTTCCCGTCAGTGGTCGGTCGGCGGCGGTTTGTTTGTTTGTTAGTATTGCAGAGTGTTTGTATTTTAGGGTTTAGTAAATTATGGTTTAGTAAATTATGATTGATTATGAGAGTAATTAGATTTAATTAGGGAAAAAAGTAGAAAAAGCTTTTAAATTTATATTAATTAAATTTTTAAATTAAAACAGATTAATTGGTGTTTTAATTAAATTTAATTAGAGCTAATTTTTTAGAATATTAATTTGTTTTAAAAGTTGGGTTTGGTTTGGTCATATTATAATATGGTTTGATTAGGAAGGCTGCCATGTTAATAATTTTTGATGCTGGCAATGACGTGGCTGCCATGGTGGCAATAAGATTCGGTTTGATTCACTAATGGCTATAAAAGAATCTAGACTTAAGTGGCAATATGCCCCCTCAACTTGTAAGCAATAGGCAATTAACACACAAATTAACTTTGTGGGCAAATTAGTACACGAACTTGGTGATTATGGGCAATTTGCCCCATTTTGACAATTTGTCCCCTCAATTTGTAAGTTAATAGTCTCTTAAATTGGCAATTTGTCCCCTTAACTTGTAAATTAATTTTCCAAAATGGGCTAATTGCCCATAATCATCAAGTCCGTGTATTGATTTGCCAACAAAATTAATTTATGTGTTAATTGCTCATTACTTATAAGTTGAAGGGGTAAATTGCTACTTAAGTCAAGAATCTGAGATAGTCAAAAATGGCTATTTCTGCCGATTTTTAAACGTTTGGCTATAACTGACCTCCCGCGCATACGTTTGGCATTTTATTGTGATTAAGCCTAAATTTGGGGAAAATTTGGTTCTCTCTCTACAACTTTCTCTCTCTCAAATCTTTTTTGCCCTATATTTGTTGTTATTTTAATTTATTAATTTATTTACAAATAAATTATGTAATATCAAACAAAAGGTTAACGCGCATCTTGAACTTGTGACACGGGGAGTTATCTAATCCAATTTATACTTTTTTGAGCAACTAACATCAAAACTCTTCATTTTTTGGTCAAATAACCCCATAATTTATATTTTTATTTTAAAATATAGATTTAAAATAATTATATCGCAACAATTAGCGAAGTATTTAATTATTTTTTTTGCATCCCTCACTTCCGATTTGTACTTTACACGTTTTAAAAATATAATTATGGGATTATTTGAGCTAAAATTAGAAAAATTAGAGTTGCTTAAAAAAAAGATAAATTGGATTAGCTGACCCCCTATCACAGGTTTAAGGGACTGTGGACCCTTTGTTCAATATTAAACCACCAACTTACAAAATCGAGGAGCAATTACTGGCCTTCTACAGTTAGCTTCACTATCAAACTTCCTAATTTTCCATAAAAAAATCAGACGCTCTGAAAATGCCCAGCCCTATCAACCTAATCCCCCACCGTCCATTTCAAATATCTGGTACAATTCCCGCCAATTCCTTCTCCATCGCCTTAACTAATCAATCACATTATAAACAATGCCGTTGCCTCCCGAAACGACGACGATTCTCCTCGCAACTCTTTCAAAATCCCTCAACCTCACCGCAACAAGGAAATTTCTTCAAGGTGGAAAACAAGTACATGCACATTTAATAAAATTAGGGTTTCACAATGACTTGTCTTTCCAAAACCAGATTCTGAATGTATATGTTAAATGTAAAAAATTCCACGACGCACATAAACTGTTTGATGAAATGACTGTGAGAAACGTGGTCACTTGGAATACTGTAATTTGCGGGCTTGTTGACTGTGGTAGTGATTACAAACCAAGTCTCTACATGTGTTTTAAATTTTTTAAGAGAATGATGCTAGATAAGGTAGGTTTTGATCCTATAACATTGAACGGTTTGTTCCGCGCTTGTCTTGAGCTAAATCGAGTTGAGATTGGTAGACAAATGCATTGTTTAGTATTGAAAATTGGATATGAGGGGAGTTATTTTATCAGTAGTGCTCTTGTTGATGTGTATGGAAAATTCGGACTGATAATCGAGGCTAGGTGTGTATTTGATAGAGTAGTGTACAAGGATTTGGTGTTGTGGAATGTGATGTTGTCTTGCTATGCATTTAATTCATTGACAGAAGAGGCTTTAAGAGTCTTTAAATTGATGCGGGAGGAAAATTTAACAGGGGATGGTTTTACTTTTTCGAGTTTGCTCAATTCGTGTGCGATTTTGGGTTCTTGTGGACTAGGCGGGCAAATACACTGTTTAGTTTTTAAATTATCTTGTGATTTAGATGTTTTAGTTGCTAGTGGACTTGTTCATATGTATGCAAAGATTGAAAACATAGATGATGCTCGCAAGGTTTTCGATGCCATAGCTTTTAAAAATGTAGTTTCTTGGAATACTATGGTGGTGGCTTATGTGCATCAGGGAGATGATAAGGAGGCTATTAAACTTCTAAAAGAAATGTTGCGGGAGGATTATTTTCCAGATGAACTTACTCTAGCTAGCGTCCTTAGCTCATGCGGCAATGCATCAGCCGATTTTGAAATTATGCAAGTTCACGTTTATGTAGTGAGATTTGGGTTTCAGTCCTTTTTATCTGTTGGAAATGCCATGATTAGTGCATACTTTAAATGCGGCAGAACTGCTAGTGCACTTGCATCCTTTGACTCAGTTTCAGAGCCTAATCTTGTTACATGGACTTCCCTTATCAGTGGTTATGCATTCAATGGTTTTCCAGAAGACAGTATCGTGATGTTTGAGAAGATGTTATCTGCCGGTATACGGCCAGACTCAATTGCTTTTCTAGGCGTTCTTTCTGCCTGTAGTCATGCAGGCTTGATAAAGAAAGGACTTCATTATTTTGGTTTAATGATTAAACATCATCATATTTTTCCAGACGTAGAACACTATGCTTGTCTTATCGACCTTCTTGGTCGCGCTGGACTTTTGGATGAGGCTTTTAATCTTGTAACCTCAATGCCAATTGACCACAGAGCAGACACCTTTGGAGCCTTCATTGGGGCTTGTAAAATACATAGAAATGTTGAATTAGCTGAATTGGCTTCAAAAAAGCTTCTGGAGTTGGAACCAAATAATACTGTGAATTATGTTCTTTTGTCCAATATATATGCTTATGAGGGTCGTTGGCATGATGTGGCAAGCATGCGCAAACTAATAAAGAACAAATGTGATCACAAAGTACCAGGCTGCAGCTGGACGGAACTTCATGGCGCCGTACACATGTTTGTGTCCGGTGATAAATGCCACCCTCAAGCTTCAGAGGTGTATTGCATGCTAAGGATATTGCAGTGGCAAATGGAGGTGAGCATAGAGTGCCCGATTTTATTGTGATCCAAACTCAAAGCTTGCTTTTCATCATTTGAGGTATTTGTATACTTTCTCTGTTCATACACTGGCCGGTCTTTTACACTAGAATTAAGCAAATTTCGTTATAGTGTTTTCTATGCCCTGAACTATTTGTACATGTCAGGTCAGGTACAGAAAATAGAATAACAAATAGCTTTAAGCATTTTATTAAAAGGCCTAATGCCTTAAAAACAAGAGGAAATTACATCCAACACTGTCAAATCCCTACACGCGCTGTTCCCTTGCAAAAATACGGTGCACTTTCAATTTCTTTCATTTGTGTGCTTTATTTTGTAATTTTAGTATTAACAAAATTAAAAAGATTATGTTTATACTTCTAATTGGATTGTTGTCCTTCCTCGGCGGTGCCGCTTGCTGTCCTGGCAGCTCATGTTGTTGAACTAAAAAACGCTACAAAATGCTCCTTGAACTTTCGTTTTTGTAGGGGATGCTTTTATTCACTCTCTTTGCCAACTATCTGTAATGGCATTTGTTTAAACTTTTTAATGCTTTATTTTTTTCTTATTTTCCTTTTATTTTCTGCATGCTACGACTTTTTTAATCTTCAACCACATCAGGAGCAAACAATTATTTTTTAAAATTTTATAGTACATATTTACCAAGGGATCTTCATGGTTGTTTTTTTATCAAGCAAAGTGGTTAACCCTAACGCTAAAATCTCAAGAGCTGCTAATTTGTGCTCCATTCTTTATTGTTTTTGTTTCTGTTGTAGTTCATTGGAATCTTCTTATTTTGTAGGCTGGATATCTATAGAAGGCCAAGTAGTTGAAACGGGACTGACTACTACAATGTTACTGAATGCTGAGAAATTTCCTGTCATAGTTCCAAATTCATTATTTTCCAGTCAGGTCGGCCCTTTTTCCCCTACTTATCCTGTACATAATAAGTATACCATGGTTTATCTGTTCTAATTCATGATCCTACTTCTCATGGTGGTAATGCTTTTAGAAATCCATTAGTGCTTCAACATTAATATTTAATACTAATGTGAGAGCAACTGATGTTATTTTCTAGTCTGTTTCATAGCTGCATGAGTCTTGCTGAAAATAATTCTTTGTTTAGCTTTTTATCCCACTTACTTTTGAAAAAGCAATGGCATTGACTCTGGTAATTTTTAAAGCAAGCTAGCATCTCCACTCTAGTGCTAAAAATACCTCACAATGCTATAATTTAGCATTTAGTATAAAAAAACACATCTCCATTGCACTTCTATTTCATGTGCTAAATTTAGCATATGTAAACTTTGTGCCAAATTTGTTAGAAAATTTAGCATATGCCAAACTTTATTATATCTGAATTATTTACAGATTTGCCATCAATTATGATAATCACTTACAAAATTACAAATTTAGCATTTAGTTAGCATTTTGCAATGGAGTGAATTTCAATAATATGTGCTATATATAGTATTTTATCTTATTTTATGCTAAAAATAGCATAAAAAATATAACATGCAATGGAGATGCAACATTTTTGGCCAAAACATCTACAAGAGGGTTCTTTTTCCAAAGAAACTGCAACAATATGAACAGTTGTGCACACATGTAGAATAAGGATCCGTTGTCTGTTTATCTCTCATCTGTAATCATGCACATCAACTAATTATAATAATGTCAATAAGCTAAAATTTCAGGTAGTTTTATTCGGAAGAGTTTCTAATTCACATGCTTTGTTATTGTGTAGGTAATAGTGAATAAATCCCGTGCCCAATGGCGTGCTATGATCACTACAATTCCTGTGAGTTTTGAAGACCTGGATAAGATGCCTCAGATAACAACTGACATTAAAAGCATGCTAAAGTTGAACCCAAAAGTTTTCTTGGGAAAGGAGGCCCCATATTGCTATTTGTCTAGAATAGAAAGCTCTTCTGCAGAATTGACGATTGGATGCAATCTCAGATTCATGGTGAGTGCTACATCTCCCCCTTCTCCATTTTACAGTACTTTAGTTTTGGCAGGGGTAAGAATGCACCTCATAATTTGCCGTTATATCAGTGATGCTCCCTTAATTATGATAAACGTCCAAGCCCTACGCATGTCAGTCTGTAATAATCGATCTAGCCTATCATTCTTTGGAAAACTATATGCTGCATTTGGTAAAACAGTTAAGGAAATCAACTGAGAAAGGAAAAGATAAGGAGAGCGCCTCTTTCAATTTTTCCTGTGCTGTTTGTATACTTGTACAATTTCAATAGTCACAATATTCTTAGATAATCCAAAATCATTTGCAGCTTAAAAAACTTCTGCAGTTCCGTCGAGTTAAAGAGAGTAAACTCTGTATGTTCAGAATAGGTCGGCCCCTACAAATTTAATGAATTGATTATATTCAAAATTCATGTATGTGTGCGTCTTTGTGTCTTTATATATGCATATGTATTTTGCTTTCTGAGAGCTGAATGCATTTTCTATACATGTCATAGTAATTCTATACCTAGGCATTGATATGTTTTTCGATTCCTCAAATCTATTCCATATACTCAATAAATGCTATCCTTTCCTCAAAGTCTTCTATGTATGCTCGATGCTGGATTTTTCTGTCTTTTTTATACAATTCCACCGAGTCGGCCGGTGCTGTCATTTTTCTTATTCCTGCTATAATACACATGAATACAGAGCAAAGATGAACTGTACTCCACAGAACAAGACATTCTTTTGCAGTCGGTCCGGATTCTGAAGGAACACGGTGCTTCACTGGGTAGTACCTGGCAGGATTACACCACTAGGTGACGTTGCAGATGAATGAGATTCATTATGCTGAAGGTTTTATCCATGTTTCCCTGTATCTGATACTCTGCCATAGTCGCATCATAGTTTCTTTTTCGACTAGAAATGACAAATCATTTTAGTGTAAACCTCATCCCGAGGCTAGCTCAAGCTGACAGACTTTAGGTGTCTTCAATCGTACATTGTGCAACTTTGCATGCATTCTTGATTTATGTCTTAAAGCAGATTATTATTTAAAATTACTTAATATTAATATTTCATGAAGGCAAATGTTGTAAATTTGTTTCCCTTCACACTTTTTCGCCACGTGCTGCATACGTGAGCGATACTTACATGACCCGTTATTTAATTTAAATATTATCAAACTATAAACAAATCATTTAAAGTTATATCTATTTAAATTGAAATTATTTTATTAATTTTTATTTTTAAATATGTTCAAATCTTTAGGTCATGACCAATACATATACAGTCGTCCTGTGATAATTAATACACATGGTGGATCAAAAATTATTGATTATTAGAATTATTAATTTATTGAATTTGTATAAAAAAATTATAAAAAATATAAAAAATATTTTAAAGCATCTATATTAATAGACCTAATATTACTATTATATTATAAAAAAAAACTAACTAAATACACTTTACAATCACTCAATTTAAAAAAATAATAATTTTATATTTAATTTAAAAATATCAATTGATATCAAATTAAAAAATAATTATCAAGAAGTTGTATTCATAAAGTAAAATAGTTTTTAATATCTTTTTATACTAGAGATGCTTCACTTATTTTGACTTGTTCATCCAATAACTTCCCTTGAAATTTCTCAAACGAATAAAAAAATCATAATGTATTTTAGCTTTCACTTTATGAATTAAGGTTAGTAATGCCTCAAATAAATCATCATTTATTATATATTTCTTTAAAAAAAATCTCTCTAATAATTAATATTCATATAGAATATATTTTAAATTTTATTAATTATTAAATAATAGAATTATTAGTTATCCGACATGGAACGAAGTTGGTTCTCTTAATTTTCTATTAATTATTAGAATTATTAATTTATTGAATATTAACTATTAGAGGGTCAACTGTATTAAGAATAAATGTGTAGTTTAGATGGATTTTTTTATTTAGTATATTGGCTTGGTTTTTGTTTGTTTTAATTAACTCTTTTGTTAATTTTATTTTAATTTTGTTAAATAATTTTAAATTTTAAAAAAGTTAGGTTTGATTATTACTGGAAATATTCAAAAGTTAGAATTAAGTGATACAAATTAATATTAATTGTTAATTAAGGGAAATTAATTAATAATTTTTGTAGGGACATGCTACATGTATCAATTAATTACTTGTCTTTTGAGTTCTGTCTTTTAACCAAATATTGATCATCTCTAAAGGCAATTCTTCTATTCATGCAATAGCTGCGACCATCTGCCAATTTGTTTGCAATTCTTCGTATAACGAAGCCAATTTGTTTACAGTTTTTCGTATAATAAATTAATATGTGCTAATAGCTGCTTTATAATACTTATAGTTTAGTTAGAAGTAGACTTACACTCAACTTTATCTTTTAGTGTTTCAAGTTTAACTAAATACTAATTCTTTTTTATACTATATATTTTAAATTAATTTTTTATTAGTTTTATTTTTTAAATTATCAATTATACCTTTAATGAGACCTATAAGCATAATTCCCCCCCCCCCCTTCTCCCCCAATATAAGATAGTTATCGATTATTGATAAATAGATAGATTGATTTAAGGTCAAAATGTAATTAAATAATAGTCAAACACTTAACTATCTAAAATTATACACTTTTGACTAGGGACGTAAACGAGTTGGGCTGTTCGTGAGTTACTCGAGACCGATTAGAAAAAAGCTCGAGATCGGCTCGAAAAATTCGAGTCGAGCTCGAGTAGCTCCATCTCGAGCCGAGCTCGAGTATCAATTATTGAGACTCGTGAGGTTCGGAAGCCTAAACGAGCTTGTTATAAAATAACAATAATTTTATTATCATTATATTAAATTTTTACACCTCTAAATTTATATGCATCATAAAAATTAGTTAGATTGCATAATATATAGTGAAAAATAATTAAAATATACCAAATTTGATTTTTTTAATTATTTTTTTATTTTTATTAAATTCAACTCGAGCTCGAGTAGCTCGAATGTTGTTCGAGCTCGAGCTTCAAAATTTAAGCTCGGTCGAGCTCGAGCCTGTAAAACACATTCGATCTGAAGCTCGAGCTTGGCCTAACTCGGGCCGGCTCGGCCCGTTTACACCCCTACTTTTGACATAAATTTAAGAGTTAAATTGATTTTTCTTATTTGGCTAACTAATCCCGGTATTAAGCGGAAAAACTAAAATTTCAACAAAAAAAAATTAAAAATCATATAATTTGATTTGCAAATAAATAAAAATGAAGGACTTGAAAATATTTTTCTTTTATTCATTTAAAAAGATACTATTGTTAAAATTTATCCAAAAAAAAATTAAAAATTGAAGGGTCAGCTAAAGTTTATAATCTGCTTTACTAATCTCTCTTAGCAAAGCTTTAGATAGTTAAGGTTAAGAAGGTATGTGGAAATTTTTTTATCTCCATGTAATTGTTAGTGGTTAATTGGATTAAGAAAGATTTTCATAGTTAAATTCTATAAATTATAAAGAGGGTATTTTTATCCATAAATGAAATTGTTCCCCCCGCTAATGCACTTTTAAATAGAATTATTATAGATTATAAATTATAGATATAGACTAAATTTTAATATATATTATTTAATTTTATAGAGCAATTTTATTGTTTAGTAATTCAAAATTAATACGAATATAATAATCAAATTGAAAATAGAGTAATATATATATATATATAAAAGATCCAGAACCGTACCAATAAAGTTTTCGGTACGGTTCGGTTCAGAGAAATTCAATGGTCAACGGATATTTTTCGGTCCTCGATATTTTCGGTCCGGTTTTCGGTTCGATTTTGAAGGTATCCAAGATCCGTGCACACGTCTAATTTTCAATTTTTTTCATTAAATAATAAGTTTCTCATCTTTTTTCAATATTGATTTCCAATTTGTTCAAAATAAATATAACAGTTGTCAATTGTCATTATCCCTGTCTAGCTATGGTGAGAAACAATGAGCTCTAGACAATCATAAATGAAAATTCATAAATTAACGTTGAGATTTAATCTACAAACAAATAAAACAAAATAACAAAATAAAATAAAAACTTTTAAAATGTAACAAGATAAATATATATTTGCACGATTGGCTGCTTATCAACATAAGTTCTTTGAAACTTGCATTTACATATGAATGTAAGAATTAATCGCTAAAATATAACATCAAAAACACATATTTAATAAAAAAAGTATCCAAAATTTCTGAAAAACAATTTATATACAATCTTATTGAGTATTAAGCTTTGTTTTCTGAAACTTTAGAGGACATTTAAATGTATGAAAAGAAGATTCAAGAGTCTAATAATATAAAATATGAGCCAAATTATCCAATTAGTTGGTATTCACTAAATTAAGGTGATATTCAAATGTAAATTCAAAAGGTTGGCATAAAACCAATCACTTTACCCTACAATTTAATAGAAATAAAATTAGAGAAGATTAGGATAATACTCTATTTTCAAAAATAATTTAATTTCCTACTTCAATACAGAAAAGATAGATAAAATACCTCATCGTTTTAATGCTTTTATTTTTTTACTCTAAAACATGTTTATATTATAATTATACCTATTTTTTATTAACTTTTTACTCTAAATATATATTTTTACTTATCATCAGTGTTTTAAAAACCGGACCGAACCGGCCGGTCAGACTGGCCCGGCCGGTCGGACCGGTTGAACCGCAAACCGCCAGTGGTCCGGTCTGAAACTGCAAAAAATAAGATCTTTTGGTTGGACCGGTTGAACCAGATTGAACCGGTAAAAAACCAGATGTTGAACCGGATCGGACCAGATTGAACCGGTAAAAAACCGGTGAACCAGAATTTTTTTATAATTTTCTTGGTGTATATTTGAGATTATTGAATGTAATTTTTCAATTATATATGTATTAAGATTCTATATTTAAAATTATTACGGGTATTTTTTTTACATTTATTGTCGTTTATATTTAATATTATTTAAATATAAAAGTTAAAAGTTAAATCAATTATATATTAATAATCTAATATATATGATCATACAAAAATGACAAAACATAAAATTTATTAGTTGCGTATGATTCTTATATCCATTTTTGCAGCTTCCAAAATTTATCCGTGAACATATTGGATCTTATTTATTTAAAATTATACTCTTAATTTATCTAATTTTATTTTAGGTGTAATATACATAGTTACTTAATATAGTGATTAGAATATGGTCCGTTAATTTATTATTTATAAAAATAAATATAAAGATTGTATGATTTATCATATATATAAATTTTATTAAGATATATATATTTATAATTTATTATTTATATTTGAAATTGTCGAATGTAATTTTTTAATTTTTATACTTATATGTTATTCATAACGTGATTTTCTAATTTGTATGTTATTCATAAATTACAATATTGTGTATTTGATTATAGGATTAGGAAAAAACATTCAAGTTGTTGATTATAATTAGCAAAGCTTTACATAGTTAAGGTTAAGAAGATATGTAGAGAATTTTTTATCTCTATGTAATTGTTAGTGGTTAATTGGATTAAGGAAAATTTTAATAGTTAAATTCTATAAATTATAAAGAGGGTATTTTTATCCATAAATGAAATGTACACTTTTGACGTAAATTTAAAAGTTAAATTGATTTTTCTTATTAATTTAAATAAAAAGAATTATAAATGATATCATTTGATTTGCAAATAAATAAAAATGAAAAGAATTTTCTTTTATTAATTTTAAAAGATACTATTGTTATAATTTATGGAGAAAAAGAATTAAAAAGTGAAGGGAAATCTACTTTACTAATCTCTCTTAACAAACCAATCCACACCGTTGATTAAACCTCTATCCAACAAATCATTAAAAGAAAAACCTAAAAACTAAACAAAGGGTTTCATTATTTCCTTTCTTCTCCACAGTGAGGGTTTCATCAATGCAAGGCTTTAGAGAAAAACTCTAGTTTATTATCTTTTAAAAACAAACTGACAACTAAAAGCTAACCTATAATGCCTTATATAGGACTTAAGAGGAGGTTTGATAATATCCTAACTCCTTTAACAATAGGAAATCTAATAATAGGAAATTATAATTGGAAAAGGAAAACTAATAAAAACTGAAATATGAAAATAGTTGCTTGGCGGTGAAGGTACTATGATGCTGCATCACATATCCTCCTCATCAAGCTCTATTGCTTTAGAATAATGAGCAATAGCAGTTTCAAAATCATTTTTTTCAGCAGGTCAGCATAACAAAGATAATGCGCCTGCAATCAGTAGAGTCGTGCATTAATACAATCAGAAACCCTAAAAGTAAATAAACACATGCATATTGATAAAAGCAAGTCGTATAACGAAGATATCAATGAACCAGATGCTTTTACTCACCAGAAAATTACATTTTGTATAGTGTCATCAAGCTTCACACATGCAGACAGATGCTCTTACCCTTTTCCTCTTTGGCCCATTTGCTTTGTGTCCATTCAATTGATGTGAACATGCTTCGCAAGGCTTGCTTCTGATTATGTACACTTTGCAATGTCAGAAAACATGTGGCAAAATGAGTAACTCCATGCCTTGCAAGCTCTTTATTGTTAGTGCAATTCCTCATCATATTCAAGACACCACCATGGTTGTATATGAAACCAACTAGATTGATAGCTTTTCTAAGTGTTTTTTTAATCTTGTCAATCTTGCCAATGTCTTCTAACATCAAATCTAGGCAATGGGCTGCACATGGAGTCCAAAACAGATTGGATCTCTTCTCCATCAAAAATTTTGCTAAAAAGCAAACAATTATAAAATGTAAGTCATCAAATATAAAATTAAATATAGTCATATCAAATAGAATTTTGAAACATAACTTACCAGCTGAAACGTAATTACTTCCATTGTCGGTGACAACTTGCACAATATAAAATTAAATATAGTCTTTCTTGATTCTTGCTTTTGCAGTATTATATTCTAGCAATTCCTTTTTCACTTCCGGAGGACATTTAGGACACTTTGTAGAGTTTCTGTGGTTCCCAATCAAGTGTTGTTTGCCTCTAGAAATACCTCCAGTTGTTATCTTGCCACAAAATTTACATGTAACCTTATTACTATTGTTTTTGTCTGCCAAAAAACAATATTTCCAGCCCGGGTCTTTCTTTTTTGATAAGTTTTCTTCTTGATTATCTCCCATTATTCTGTTTGTTTGACAAGATAAAACATTCTGAGATCAGAATTTAGAACTAACAAAAGAATAGCAAGAATAGTAATACAGAGTATGTATAGTATTATAATACTACAGTAGCAACAAACATATAAAGATTAAAGAGTAATAAGTTTGCATGTAAACAAAGTAACAAACATATACAAAGTAGTATTGCTAGTATATTTAGAGAAGATAAAGAGAGAAAAATGACACTGACCTGTATTAAAGTAGCCAAGCGGATAGTAATAAATTTTTCATTTGGGTAATAAAACTCCAAGATGTGATGAATAGTTGAAACTATTCTCACCTCTACAGATTCCCCTAAGGCAGCTCGAGCTTGTCCTCTTCTCTTCCATGCCTCACCAACTAATGGTTTTGATTGAATAGCCTGAGACATGAAATTATCAGAAGCCACTAAAAGATAAACAGAAATCTGTTCAGATATCTTAAAAATTAAAGATCCAATAGTGTAAGGAGTTACGGCAGTTGTGATGGAAGTGACATGAAACCCTTCTTTCCACTTCTTGTTTATCCATTTATAAGGAAAAGATGCACTCACTTTGTAGAATTGCCGAGTGTTAGGAGATCCTGCATACTTAAAAATACTATCCTTTGAAAAAATATCTAATTCACATGACCACACGAGAACTACTAAATGACAAAGAATCAATACTGGTGAGATGTAACTCAAAAACTACCTCCATTTTCAAATCATGCATCCTAGATATTATGGAGAGATAGAATATGCAAGCTCTCTGACTAGTTATACAAACAGGTACTAGCCTTTGGACATGACAACTAAAAAGCTTCCATTGCTCGCATCAGCAATTGAACTGATATAGAAATGCAACCCTGATATTTAAAGTTAATAAATTGATAAAACATGATGCAGCAGCAGAAGATATAAGAAATGTTGCATCGGAGTGCAATTTCACAGCAAAGAATATCAATTACCTGTCCGCAAAACCAGACTGCAAATTCAACTTGAAGCTAATTCTATCTGGTAAAACACAAAAGGAACACAATCTTAGAGGAAAAGTATCACATATGAACTCTCTAACAAGCTATGTCGAGTAGTTCCAACTAATGCAACATTAACAAGGAACACAATCTTAATTAGGACACACCTTGGTTGTTAATAATTATCTAAAATTTGAAACCAATTTATTCTTATTAGCAGTCGGGCTCCAAATGTATAGTAACAAATCAATTCCTGAAACGCTGTCTGCACAGTCATCCATGCTTCTTTGGGCAGTTGCACCGTGATTACTTTTGAGGAGCCCTGAATTGCTGTCTGCACAGTCATCCATGCTTCTTTGGCTGTCTCCGCTGCTGCGATTTTTGAAAAAAACTGCTTGCTGAAGAAAGAATTCTTTGGTGTCTCTTTTTATTCTCTTTCAGCCTCGTCACTTCTCTGGATCAGCATAGCCATTCTCCACCAAAAAATTTTTTTTGGTCAATCACCAAAAGAAGCAAAATTTATTGCTAAAAAGAGGCCAGGGATACACCATCCAGAGAATGGAAAACAGAAAGAGAACCAAGCTTGCTAGGCTGGACAGCAAGCCAAAAAAGCTCAACCTCTAGAGGCCGGGGAACTAACACACCACAGAGCAGCAAAGGAAAAACTAAGAGGCTCTATTCTTTACATCAAACTCAATCTTAGAAAAGATCTTATCTGCATCAATGGTCCCCTGATTAAAAATGATGTTGTTTCTAGCTACCCAAATGTGATAGACTGTTGCATTGAACCAAAGCTTTCTGAGTTTAGCTTTTGCAGACTTGCCCTTAGCTCTTCTGCAAAGGTAGCTAACCTCTCTTCTCCAACAAAACTTCTGTCTAGACTCATCATTACTCCTCAAAACTTTGTCCCAGATATGAGCGGAGAAACAGCAGTCAAAGAAAAGGTGCTCAATATCCTCAGCTTTCTGATTACATAAGGAACAGACATTGCTATTGATAACTCCCCACTTTATTAGCTTGTCTTTTGTGTTTAATCTACCCAGAAGAGCAAGCCATGTAACAAAAGAGTGTCTAGGGATTTGACCAGGGAACCAGACAATTGAATGCCAAGGGACCCTATCCTGATTAGTAGTCATATTCTTCCAGGCACTATTAACAGTGAACACACCATTCTTTTGAGATTTCCAAGTAACTTTATCAGCTTCATTTGGATTAACTTTGCAGAAATTTTCCAGATACTCCCAAGCTTGGAGAGTAGTATCATCTATTGGGTCTGGAAGGCACCATCTGTTATTCCTCCACCAAATTTCACAGATGTTGAGACGTAAAAAATGTCTTGCTCCAAAATTCAAAGCATTCGCCTTTGAAGATGGGAATCACTGGTTGAGGAATATTTACAGCACTGCCGTTAGCTGCCATGAGTTACAAACGAACTAAGCTCTCATACCACAATGTTGGAAATGAAAAGAATAAAACTTACAAGTTACACCTAAACAAAAATTAGATTTTTAAAATTTAAAAGACAAAATATCAATTTTAGACACTAAAATAAAATCTGTACACAATAAAAAGAAGAAAGATCTCATCATTATTCAATAAAAATTTCACAAGCTATAATTAAGATAATTACCATTGCAGATACATGAGAAATCAAACTCATACTAAAACAAAATCTACACATAGCAGAAAATTATTTATATAAAAAAAAAAACATAATAGAAAGTGGAAAGATTCCATCTTTTCTCAAAAAAAAAAAATTCACAGGCTAGGATTGAGATAATCACCATTGCAGATACATGAGAAATCAAACTCATACTAAAACAAAATCTACACATCACAGAAAATTATTTATTTAAAAAAAAAAAACATAATTGAAAGTGGAAAGATTCCATCTTTTCTCAATAAAAAAATTCACAAGCTATAATTGAGATAACTACCTTTGCAATATCAATTTCATACTGAGATTCATGCGAAAGAGGCTTGAGAGGCCGAGAAAGAGGGGAGATAGTTGAATTAGGGTTTGCAATTTTTGTATTATCTTTTATCTTTGATGGCTTTATTTACTCAATGGAAAACATACACCAATGGTGCCCCAACTTTTCAAACTTTTATGTTTTTATGCATCCACATATTTTTCATTCCTTTGCGTGTTTGAATTTGTATGTTTGTATCCTATTATAGCATGGTTTTCAAATTAATTGAAACTAGCATATTATCCGCGCGATGCAGCGGAATATTGTAATATATATATAATTATTATAAATTTAATAATAATTTTTGTCGTTAAGTTCAAATATCATTTCTATTACTTAAGTTTATCATTTTATTTTCTTGATAAAAATAATAGATTTTTCAATATTTTATTATGAATATAATTATTGAAAAAACAAATAACATTTTAATAACATTTTCAATTTCATCAATATTATCCACCATAATTAATTGCTTTTCTTTTTAAAATTTGTGAATATAGAAAATAAAATAAGTAAATTGGTCATCTAAACAGTAATTTATGAAAATGAACACGGAAAAAATATAATAAACTTGATGGTAAATATAAACAATATGATTATATTTTTTAAAAAATTAAGCTAAATTTCATCCAATTTTTCAATCAACCATTGATTTTTTTGATAGTCTGAATTGAATTATTTTTTATTATAATTTTACTATATTTATATTTTATAATAAATTATTGTAATTATATATAGATCTAATTTTTTTTGAACAATATGTAAATGCTAGTAATGAAAAATGTTTTTTTTATATAAATAAAGAAGTTTGTACTATTAGAGAAATATAATTATTTACTCAATATCTAATTCTTAGGAAAGCAATTATTGACCTATTTTAAAAAAAAAATATACACTACGTTAAAATTTTAAGAAACTTATTCTAAAAATATTGGATAATCTTTTATTTTTTTTCAATGCAATAGAAAATGTTTTTTATATTAAATTTTAATTTTTTTAAAAAAAAACTTTACAAATGTAAAGAAATTTTAATCAGTTAATATAATTTTTTTAAAATAGTATAATAGTCTTTTTAAAAATATAAATTTAACTACTTAAAGCAATGGTAAACTAAAGTATTTCATTATCAATGTATATAGTATAGTTTTATATTTGAATTTTTAAAATATTATTAATTGAAATCTTGAATTCTTAATAATTGTTGACTCTAAGGATATAATATATATATATATATATATATATATATATATATATATATATATATATATATATATATATATACATATATATAATTTAAAAATATTTAAATATATGATTTTTTGTTATAATTCCATTTTTTAATATTTGTAATTAAAAAAATTATTTTTTTTGAAACATCACGCGCACATATTATTATTTTTCCCATTGCCATTTTTGAATAAGAGTATTATTTATCAAAAAAACATAGTAAGAAGTAAGAATCACAAAAAACTTTTCCAATTCTTTTGAGCACTGCAGATAAGTATTGATATACTAAGGGCTTAACCATTACTATTCCAATTCTTGACTTTATACGGCGATAGTGGATAAGTATTGCCTAAAGTTAAAAGTGTTGGTATCTGACTGTCTAGCGTTTTATTATCTTTTGCTTCTAATCATTGTCGTTCATTTATAATTTGTGTCGTTTATCAACCTATGTCGTTTTTCTTCAGTTTTAATGTATAGTATAATACTCTTTCAAATTGTTTCAACAAATTTAGAATTGATATGTAATGTTTATCAATCCACTCTTTTTTCTATTTACTTTTTATATTAACTTTCCGTAGTAATTAAATATTTAAATTAAAAATAATTCAATTTTTTATTTGTATTGTAAAATAAATATAAAATGTAGTAAATGTATAACTTAATAAATAAAAATAACATGCATATTAAACTATTGATATAAAAATAGACCGAGACCATCCTATTAAACTGTGAACCCGAACTGGGGTATGATCTCGTACAAAGTGGATCAAAATATAAAAATTCGGTGAGACTAATCATCATCAACCTCTTTTCGGCTGATTACAACATGTGTTTCTAAATTTTTTTTCTAGTTTTTTCACAAGTTTGATCTAAATAAACTTTAAACAAAATTTTGATTACTAATACACCAATAATAATGTTGTAATAATAATGCTAATATGGCAATTAAAAAAAAAATAGGTTCCACCGTTGTTTATGGGTATTGCCCCCCACTTATATTTAGAGTGTCTTAAAAATAATTATCAATTCAATACATAGAAAGCAACAAATATGTTATAGGGGCTTCAGTTACTGAGACATCTCAATTAGCCCTCTCGTAGAGAAGCTTCAGACAATAAACAAAGCTTCATCCACCACATCTTTACTGGCAAAATTAACTGCATTTTGGCTCTCATCACAGCCTATGATGAGGAATTCCCGTCATACGCTCCAAGTGCCCCGCCATCTTCAATTTTGATCCTGTAGCACGAGCTGCCTCAGGCCATCTCTTCGTGTATTTACTCCTTAGTTAATCTTTTATGATTCGTACTTACTCCTTAGTTGATCGTACATTTCGTCAAGTTTTCTCTTCTTTCTGAAATTAAAATACAGAAGAGACTAGAGCAGTCTTAACATTTCTTAGACAATAAACAAAATTGTGAAGGCTCCGAAATTCGGCTATTGCTAATCTATTGTCACTATTATGAGCAGTCTTAACATTTCGTCAATTACTGACCTCTAGTTTACGATTTACCGCTGCCGGAATCATTTTACATATATTAAATTGTAGATCGAGCAAAGAATTAATACAAAAATCTGAACTTCACATCAAAAATAAGAGTGATGTACGTGCCATAAGCATATACCTGGTCTACTCACAATACGGTGCAGGCAGCATCTGCAGAATATTTGAGAGCATATAACCTGAGAAGAAAAATATATATATATAGCTCGCATACCAATTGGCATACTATTGGAGATTTTCAAAACCAAACACGAGAACAAGCTTACTTGGTCATACATTGGTTGATCCATACACCAATGACTCTGCATAATAAAGTAAAACAGATTATTCTTTGATGGCACTAAAGCAATGTTACCAAATGAAGTGATCGAATCATAAAATTCACAATGCAAAACATATGAATAAATAATGCAATTAGCAGTAACGATTAAAAAATGAATATGATCTTTCACACCTAAAGAAGGAAATTAATACTGAAAGCAGGAAAGGAAAGGCAACATCAAAAATCAATGTAATCAAAAAACTAAGAACATACAGCAATTTCAGGCATAAACCTATTTATCTAAAGATTAACAAAATATGTACAAACACCAAGTCACCAGGGTTGCAGATATCCTTTCCAATTTGTTTGACATGTTCTTGGCTAGTAAAATATTAAAGTAACAAAAATTCAGAGGTTGGATGTGAAAGAGAATTCGTTTCATACAGAAAGACCAAAAACGCCCATTAATCTATAAAATGACGGAAAATCACACATTATTTTTTGGCTAATTTAGTAAGCATGTACAGTAGTTATCATTTAAAATCAAAAAGGAGAATAAAGTAGCCAAGCGGATAGTAATGAATTCTTCATTCGGGTAATAAGACTCCAGGATGTGATGAATAGTTCAAACTATTCTCACCACTACGGATTCCCCTAAGGCAGCTCGAGCTTGTCCTCTTCTCTTCCATGCCTCACCAACTAATGGATTTGATCGAATAGCCCGAGATATGAAATCATCAGAAGCCACTAAAAGATAAACAGAAATTTGTTTAGATATCTTAAAAATTAAAGATCCAAAAGTGTAAGGAGTTCCGGCAGTTGTGATGGAAGTGACATGAAACCCTTCTTTCCACTTCTTGTTCATCCACTTATAAGGAAAAGATGCACTCACTTTGTAAAATTGCCGAGTGTTAGGAGATCCTGCATACTTAAAAAAACTATCCTTGGACAAAATATTTAATTCACATGACCACACAAGAACTACTATATGACAAAGAATCAATACTGGTGAGATGGATAGATGAGTTGCATACTTAAAAAACTATCCTTTCTCCACTGCTGTCGCGGCAGCTCATGCTGTTGCTTTGTACGAAAAACAGATCCAAAGAGTCAGAGATTTTGATGAAGACGACAGGAGCTGGTTCGGACATGGATCCAGCTGCCCCGAATCGCTGAGAGTGGTGAATCGCCATGGACAAAGCTTTGTTTGTTCTATTTTATGTTTCTGATCAAAGTTTTTGTAATTTGTAAAATAAATTGAAATACATCAAAAATCTTCATCAATTCCACATTGGATCATTAGTAAATATAATATTTGTTTATAAATAATTTTTTTACCATCTGAGTATTAATTTCAAATTGATTTCTGTTTCTATGTTTGTTTGGTTTGAAATTCTTCATTTGTGGGCACAAACTTTATTTTCTCCATGCACCTGCAATCAGCAGAGTCGTGTACATATTGATAAAAACAAGTTGTATAACGAAGAAATCAATGAACCAGATGCTTTTTCTCACCATAAAATTACATTTTGTGTAGTGTCATCAAGCTTCACACATGCAGACAGATATTCCGCAGCAGCATCAAAATCCTTAAACTAGAAATTAGCAATCCTTGCATAATTAGAACTTATGTTAATCACTTGTCCACAAAGAGCAATCATTGTGAACTTCTGTTAATCACTTTTTCACAAAGAGCAGTCATTCTGTTCTTTATAAAGTATTGAACATTTTTTAAGATGAGTATACTAATAAGACCACACAATCACCACATACTGCTGCAATATCATAACCGTAAAACTAGACACTAAGCCAGTTATGTAATTACATTAACCTCAATGCTACCTCCATGTTTAACACAAGGAAACCAGAGAAATGTGCAATTAAAGAAAAGTCTTTCCAATTCAATGCCCACGAAGATGTAATTCTGTGTTAGTTATACTACTAGTTCATTATACAGAAAGAAGGAAATAAGAAGCAGAAAAGTATGTTTATCAGATTTGAAGTGTTGACTAAATGTTCAAATAACGTGAAGGATCTAGATTTTTAGAAAGTTACCCCTTTCATGTAAAATATCCACCGAGTTTGGTTCAAACTCTAATGCCTCGGTCAAATCTTGAATGGCCTACTATGAAGAGGCAACAAAGGTTAGCATAAAGACAAGTTCGAGCTAATGTAATCAAAAAACTAAGAACATACAGCAATTTCAGGCATAAACCTATTTATCTGAAGATTAACAAAATATGTACAGACACCAAGTCACCAGGGTTGCGGATATCCTTTCCAATTTGTTTGACATGTTCTTGGCTAGTAAAATATTAAAGTAATCCAGAGATTGGATGTGAAAGAGAATTCGTTTCCTACAGGAAGACAAAAAACGCCCATTAATCTATAAAATGACGGAAAATCACACATTATTTTTTGGCTAATTTAGTAAGCATGTACAGTAGTTATCATTTAAAATCAAAAAGGAGAATAAAGTAGCCAAGCGGATAGTAATGAATTCTTCATTCGGGTAATAAGACTCCAGGATGTGATGAATAGTTCAAACTATTCTCGCCTCTACAGATTCCCCTAAGGCAGCTCGAGCTTGTCCTCTTCTCTTCCATGCCTCACCAACTAATGGATTCGATTGAATAGCCTGAGACATAAAATCATCACAAGTCACTAAAAGATAAACAGAAATCTGTTTAGATATCTGAAAATTTAAAGATCCAATAGTGTAAGGAGTTCCGGCAGTTGTGACATGAAACCCTTCTTTCCACTTCTTGTTTATCCACTTATAAGGAAAGGATGCACTCACTTTGTAAAATTGCCGAGTGTTAGGAGATCCTGCATACTTAAAAAAACTATCATTGGACAAAATATCTCATTCACATGACAACACGAGAACTACTATATGACAAAGAATCAATACTGGTGAGATGGATAGATGAGTTGCTCCATAGTCGGTGAGAAGCAACTCAAAAACTACCTCCACTTTCAAATCATGCACCCTAGATATTAAGGAGAAATAGAAATATGCAAGCTCTCCGACTAGTTATACAAACAGATACTAGCCTTTGGACATGACAACTAAAGAGCTTCCATTGCTCGCACCAGCTATTGAGCTGATATAGAAATGCTAAATTGATAAAGCATGATGCAGCAGCAGAAGATATAAGAAATGTTGCATCGAGGTGCAATTTCACAGCAAAGAATATCAATTACCTGTCTGCAAAATCAGACTGCAAATTCAATTTGAAGCTAATTCTATCTGGTAAAACACAAAAGGAACACAATCTTAGAGGAAAAGTATGAACTCTCTAATAAGCTATGTCGACTAGTTCCAACTACTGCAACATTAACAAGGAACACAATCTTAATTAGGAAACACATTGTTTGTTAATAATTATCTAAAATTTGAAACCAATTTTTCCTTATTAGCAGTCGGGTTCCAAATATTTTGTCTTCTCCGAGAGATTCATCCCCTTGACCAGGTAAGTGCGATAAACATCCACAAGAAAATCACCAGCCAGCGGATCGTCCAACAAAAACTCAGAAAATGATTCCCCGGCGACAGAATGTTCGCTCTTCTTGAAATCTAGTAATATCAGCCAAATAATAACATGTCCACTCTTTGACATCTCGAAACCTCCATTCTGATGCGAAGCGGCAAAAGCAGCGGTGAGGGGATGCGAAGCGGTCTGCAGGGAAGCTTTCTTTATGAAAAAGGGCAAATATACCCCTGATGTTTATAGTGAGGTGCAGATATGCCTCTAATGTTATAAACGGTGCAAAACAGCACCTGGTACTTTAAAAAGGGCCAGAAAAGCCCCTTATTTTATCTGAGTGTTAACTTCCGTTAACAGAAGCTTACATGGATATAATTAATCCTATATGGATTAAATATATAGCACCACGTCATCATCGATGGCATCATACTAGTTCTACGTAAAGATATTTGTTTGTGGAAACCTTATTTGTATTTACTATTTGTTAACAAATTGATCGTGGATGGCTCGATTCTTTTTTGTCCATAGATTTAAACGTAATTGTTGATCCATATAAATATCTTGTATCATTTATTTATTTTGTTATATTATTATTTGTTAGATCAAATTTATAATTATCAATCGAGTGGTTTCGATTTCCCTGCACATATCAACCCGATCACAACAATTAGTAAAAGAACTCCAACAATTGATATTAAAATTATAACAGATAACAACTTTGTAATGAACCAATATTGCATTCATTACAGACTAATTTATATGAATGAACAATTCGCAATTTTAGAGAAAACCCCTTAAAAATAATAAAAGTAAAACATATTAAATTAGAACCAAACATGTTTATTAAAAAAAATTAATTAGGAAGAAGAATGAAAAGACTTCAATGATCAGTGAATTTTACCCATTCACATCCTGTCATACAATATTGGGGTATGTCTCCACAAGGTAAAGACATCGACAAACTTTCGTCTTCTAAATCATAAACATATAGACATCTATCATCTGTGTCGTTTAAAAAATAAATTGAGTTTTTCTTCACACTCGTTGTTTCTTCTGCAATGCAGCATATTCCCCCGCTCAAAGAAAGAAATATTGTCCAATTTCCAATGCTATCCATTTTCATCCATTGATTCCTTGACAAGTCAAATTTAGAAACGATAAATGTCGCCACATCATCATTATGAAATCCATAGTAGACCTTACGCACATCCAAGAGCTCACCATGAAACTCAATCAGATAGTTTCGATTCGACATTCTTGAAAATAATGTACCATGAATATCATCAAAATGATCATGCCCCGTACTAATTTTAGTGAATTCAAGCTCTGGCCCTTTAAACTCTATAACAACCAACTGATAACATACAGTCGAACAGTACAACTTTCCTTGAAACATTGTTGGAGAATGCAATGCAATTTCAAATTCTTGTTTGGTAAATTTCTCATCACCTGGTTGACAAAACCATATCGCCTTCTCCAAATTGTTAATGCACAAGACATAACAATTAGAATCTAGCGGAGATGATGATATAATATAATAGATATCTTCATAACCAAATTCTAAAGACGGAAGCTCAAGTTTCTTCATTGATATAGGATTCAAAAGATAATAATCTTTTGACTCGTTATCGTCTTTCAACATAAACCATCCTTTAAAACTAGTGCATATCACTTTATCTTGCACATCCGGAATAATATTTTTGTAACATTTATTATCAGATATATTGAACAAAATATTCCTCTCTTTAATGGATGTTTCGTCCTTAATGTAACGAATAAGGAGCCAGGGATAAGATAGAGAAACTAATTCACTTATTATTTCCATGAATTCTGCATATAAATTAAAATATATGTCAAATAGTGTATTACAAGTTAAAATCAAAATTATTTATTACAATAATGTTAATATCTCATAGCAGAATTTAAAAACTAACTTTACTTAAAGTTATAGTATGCTTTATTCACTATATAATTTATTTAATCAAATAGACAAAAAACAGAATAAAATTAACACTATTAATAAAAACATACAATGATTACTAAGTTAATTACAATAATTATTTACTAGATAAAATTAAAACAAGTAAAATTCTAGCTAACTTTATTTAAAATAACTAAATAAAAAAATTTATAAATTATTTAGCAGACAAAATTGTTAAAAAGGTATACAAATAAAAATTATTAATTTAATCAAATATTATCTGATAAATTAAAAAATATTTAGACAAAGTAAACTAGGGTGGGAATTTTTACACTCTCACATTTAAATTTCTGCACTCCAATACGGTTTAAGTGGACAATAATGTCTTCACTTTTTCTTTTTCTTCCTTAATAGTACTTCACCAATTTCCTAACTAAACCTCCACTGCCGATAAACATTTTATTTTTCGTTCTCTATGTAATTATATTATATTTCCTAACCAGACTATAGCTTTATTAATAAAATTATCATAATTTTTATCGTAACTTCATTATTTTCGAATTTTAATCAAAATTTATATAGCAATTTTTAATTTTATAATGGTCAAAAATAATTTGGAAAAATTAAGATTTAAATAAAATTAAAATTCAATCAGCAAGAAAATAACAAAACTAAAATGATATATTCTTTCATCTATTATTTTCCTTGAAATTAAAATCCCATTCTTTGAAAAATTAAAGTTGTTTAGATGTTTCGTGAATTTAAGTAATAAAAAATAATTGGAAAAATATATATTTAATTCATATGTTATCACTCAATTTTAATTTCCGATCTTGCACTTCTATTTTTAAAAAATTATAAGTCTGCACTTTTATTTTGGTAAACATAAATAAAATTTTAGTATTGCAAAAATTATAAAAAATACCGTATATAATTTATACATAGATATTTAAATTTATATTTAATTATAATGATATTAATTACTCAAGTGAATGAAGAATAAAATTATAATACTATTCAAAAAATTGATAATTTTTTGATATCATAAAATGAAACATATTCTATATTTTAAATTTTGTATGTATTGTTATTTTAAAAAAAGCTTATGCTGATTACATAACAAAATTCTAAAATTATATTGTATGTATTTTTCTTAACATAGACACCTATATTTGTTTTTCAAAATCAAAACGAAGGGTGTTATTTTGAAAATAAAAATACAAGTGTTAAAATTAAAATTTCATGATAGTAAAATAAGTTATATATATATATATATATATATATTGGCAAATTATTCCATTAAGTTAGGACTAAGGCAAGTACATATTACTGTATTAGACAGAAAATGAAAAGAGTGAGGGATAGTATTGTCTAATTCAAAATATTATGGAGTGCGAAAATCGCTACCCATTAAACTAATTGTACTAACTTGTTGGAGAGCAGGCGGCAGCGGTGGATCTGGAGAGAAGTGGTGGCGAAGAAGACAAGCAGCAGCGTGGTTTTCCGGCAGCAGGAGACGCAGGCAGCAAGGGGAAGGCGGCAGCGGCAGCGGGAAGAGGAGCGGTGAGGGGATGCGAAGCGGTGGCGTGGACGGCTGCAGCGGGAGGAATTAGTTGTTAGGGTGAAGAATATATTTAGGTTAGAGAGGCGTTTAGGTTTTATATAGTAATTTATTTAGTAGGAAGTTTTGCCAAAGTAGGAAGGTTAATTTTTTATTTTTTATTTTTGATAATAGTAGGAAGGTTAATTCTTGTAAGGAAGTATGTACTTTGTAGAAGTCCTATTCCTATACGGAGGAGTGTAAGTAATTTAGGATTGGGATTCTCTCAAGTTCAAAATGAACTTGAGGGGTCATGTTCACGATCTACACTGTTCATTATAAAATGAACGGTGTAGATTAATTTGATTAAAATTGTACCTTTTTGATCTACACCGTTCATTTTATAATGAACGGTGTAGATCATGAACATGACTCCCTCAAGTTCAAAATGAACTTGAGGGAATCTCAATCCAGTAATTTAACTTTAGATTCTCTGCAAAAACAAATTTACTTTAGATTCTCTCAAAAAAACTTCACTTTACATTTCACTTATGTCCAACAATTTTCATTTTATTTAATCCACAGAAAACAAAAGGCTGAACTTTTAACACTAAATCAGTTTTTAATTCTTTGTCGTTCCAAAACAATTGACAATTTAAAAATACAATTAATAAATATTTTTTTATATTTTATAATATTCTTATTAGATAAGATTACTAATTTACTTCCTCATGTTAAAATCAATCTGGATTATAAAATTAAACCGAACTATGATCCCGACTATAGCTCGGTTAATTGATGAATACAGTCTGGTGAGTTTGTGGTAGAAAAATTTTAGTTTTTTGTTCGGTTTGTGCATTTTTTTGATATCGGAAAGATTTAAAACGAACAAAATAAATTAATTAAAAAGTTAAAAAAATAACATAATTGGTCTTTTAAGATAAAAAAAATAAAAAAGGTAAACATTTTGATTTTTAACCAAACCAAAATACAACAAACTTTTTGGTTTCGTTTAGTGTAATCCGAATCTAAAGTTTGATTCAATTCAGTTTTAAAAAAATGCAAATTTTAATTGGTCAATGTTTGCCTATTTCAAATAAATTTAACGGAACTGCCCGATGTACAATCCTAAGAAAGACAGTATATATAATTGATTTCAAAATTTGTGATTTTTTAGAAAAGAACAGCATTAAAAAAAGTTTATAATTGTATTGGAACATAAGAAATCTCATTTTTTTGTTTTTTGTTTTTATATTTTAAAGTTCAAATGCAAACAAAGGATCACTTTACTTCCTCAACTTGTGTCAAAGTATTAAAAAAAAAAATCAAAATAGCAAAACTTGATTACTTATAGCCTGAATTATGAATATTTGGTCAAAAACTCATTTTGCTGACGTGACGCTTTTATTGGAGAGTGGGTTTCATAAAAATCATAATTCACTCTAATTTTTATAATTAAATGCTAATTAATTATAATAAAATTTGAATTATAACAAATTAAATTATGGACCTTTTGTATCTTTTGTCTTTTTTTTTCAACAGATTGACCGGAAAATATTAATAGGTCAATCGATATTCATGGAAGAAGAACATACCAACTGGGTATGTTTTTTGTGAAGAAGAGCGGACCAAAGATATGTTCTTCATGTTCTGTTCTACATGTTCTGTTCTTCATTTAAGATAAAGAATCAATCAGTGGGTCTGTGCTTTAGGCGAGGAGCATATTTGCTCCTCGTTTCCTCGCAAAAAAGAGGAGTTGCAGCTCCTCGCCAAGCAGCAGCTCCTCCTCGCCTGAGAAGAAAAAAACTATTATTTTTTATATGCATAAACACACGGTAATCACTCTTAAGAGTTTTCTCTAATGCACTCTTTAAAAATGTAAAATCCTCTAATTTAAACAGTATGATGTAAAATAGAAATTCCAATGGACTTTCTATATTTAAAATTTAGAGCAGTGTTTTAAAAATCGAACCGGTGGCCGAACCGGTGAGGCCACCAGTTTCCGGTTCAACCGGTTTAACCGGTTTGATGACTGGTTCAACCGGTTTAATAAATTTAAAAAAATTGAAAAATATTATGGTTCACCGGTTTTTTACCGATCCAAACCGGTCCAACACCCGGTTTTTATCGGTTCATACCGGTCCAATCCGGTTCAACCCGGTTCAATCTGGTCCAACCAAAAGATTCGGTTTGTTGCCTTTTCAGACCGGACCACTGACCGGTTTGCGGTTTAACCGGTCCGACCAGCCGGTCCGGTCCGGTTTTTAAAACACTGATTTAGAGTAGAGAGTGAATTTGGCTCTCCACGTGTAGAGAGCCAAATTTACTCTCTACTTCAAATCTTATCAATAAAAAATTAAATTTTAAAATGATTTTTGATGATTTTTGCTTTTGAAAATATAATTCTATCTTATTTTAAACATTTAAAAATAATAAAATAAATTAATAGATTGATATTATTTAATAATTATAAAAAAAATTAATTAAAAACTTATGAATTGAAGAGTTTATTGGACTAAAACTAAAATTTATACTCTTTATATTTTAGATGTTCTCTAGTTTGTAAAAGATACTCTCTATTACAAAGAGTGTCACCGGAGATGCTCTAAGGAGCACTAAAACCCCTGCAATATAAAAAGAATTTGTATATATTAATAATTTTATTGATTGTTGAATGATATGGCAATTATACAAATACTAAATGATGGATACTGAATCCTACTGTAAGTATAATGGAGCCGAGTTGCAGGAGATCCACTCTCAGGCGACACCGGACTCCCCCTGAAGACTGAAAGATATGAAGGAAATGCCGGATCTCTTTAGAATCGGTGACATAAAGACCGAATCCCATATGATCCGCCGAAAGCGCGTCAGGTCCGGGATTCGGATAATCGACTAATTATGGAAGCATTGTCCTATTCGGACACAAACACTACATATGGAAGGATAAGCTCTACTTTAGGAAGATAAGACTATTTAGGAAGACGTTCCTAAATAGGACTCTTATCAGATTAAGGTAGATCTCGACAAATCAGGAGAATCTCTACGATATGGCCGAATCCCTATAAAGTAGGGTTCACCTGCCTAATACAACTCTACTAGGTATATTCGACTACTATAAAAGGAGCACGAGGTATGCCTAGAATCACAATTACATTGATATACTCAAAAACGCTGCTCAAAGCTCTAGACTGACTTTAGCATCGGAGAGTTAATCGGACAACCACCGTCCGGTTAGCTTCTACCCTGTTTTGCAGGTTCACTCACCGGTTCAGAAGGCAGACTCCATCAATTGGCGCCGTCTGTGGGAAAAGCTTAACTAAACTTCAAAAGAAGGAGCTTTTCTGAACTCAAATACAAATCTCATTGAAGAAGATGACTTCTGAAAGAGTAAACCTGAAAGACCAAACGTCACAGAGAAAACGAAAAGCAACAGAACTCTCAACTCCTCCTCCAGTAACCTTTGACGGGGAGGACTTCGGGAGAATAGCTGAAGAGCACAACGAAGCTCTGGTAGTGGCCATGATCATCGAACACTGGAACGTTGAGAGAATCCTGATCGATGAAGGAAGCGCAATAAACCTAATAACAAGAAAGGCCTACGAAAGCCTAGGAGGAGACCTAGCAGAACTAAAAAGAAATGCCACACCTGTGGTAGGATTTGGGGGCTTGCCAATTAAGCCCAACGGAACAATTACCCTCGACGTCAAGCTAGGAAGGACAAGGAAAAGCGAGGAATTACCTACACGGTTTAGCGTCGTAGAAATCGACCTGCCATACAACGCAATACTGGGGAGACCATTCCTCCACGACTCAGCTGCCGTGACAAGCATAAAGGCACTAACCATGAAGATACCGACGAAACAAGGAATTATCACGATACAAGGAAACCGAGCCGAGGCGAAAAAGTGCTACGAGCAAGCAATAAAAGAATCAGGCGAAGCAATGGCAATAGAAGAAATCCTTAATCACGACATCGAAGAAAAAGAAACAGCACCAGAAGGCGAAACAAAGAAACTCCAACTCGACAAGGAGAAAAGAGTAAATCTCGGCGCAAACATGAACCCAAAGATCGAAAGCGAAATCACGGCCATGCTGAAAAACAACGTCAAAACCTTCGCTGCTAACGCATCAGAAATAGTCGGAATAGACCCCCAAGTCATTACTCATGATCTAAATGTAGCAGAAGCGGCGAACCCAGTGAAGCAAAAGAAAAGGAAGTTCTCGGAAGAAAAACAGAAAATAATCGCTGAAGAAGTAGAAAAACTGGAGAAAGCAGGATTCATACGAGAAGTCCACTACCCCGAATGGGTAGCTAACGTAGTTATCGTAAAGAAAGCCAACGGAAAAAATAGAATGTGTGTGGATTACACCGATCTAAACAAAGCGTGTCCTAAAGATAGCTACCCTCTCCCAGATATCGATCAACTCGTGGACTCTACTGCTGGACACGCGATGTATAGCCTAGCCGACGCAGCTCAAGGCTACCACCAAATTCAGATGAAGGAGCAACACCAGGAAAAGACTTCATTCATCACGGAGGGAGGAACTTACTGCTACACGGCAATGCCTTTCGGCTTGAAAAATGCTGGAGCAACATACCAAAGACTTATGAATTTCATGTTCAAAGACGAGATAGGAAAACGAGTCCAGGTGTATGTAGACGACCTGATCATCAAGAGCGAGAAGGAAGAAACCCATGCAAAAGATCTTGAAGAAACATTCAACATACTGAATAAGTTCGGAATGAAGCTGAACCCTGACAAATGCACGTTCGGCGTACAAGGCGGGAAATTCCTGGGATTTATGATATCTCAAAGAGGAATAGAGGCGAACCCCGAAAAGATCAAGGCAATTATGGATATGAAGGCACCAAGAAGCATAAATGAAGTTCAAAAACTCAACGGGCGAATCACAGCACTCGGTAGATTCATGTCTTGCTCAGCAAAAAGATGCTTGCCTTTCTTCAAAGCCCTCAAAGGAACACAAAAATTTGAATGGAATGAAGACTGCGAGAACGCTTTTGAAGAAATAAAGAAGTTCGTCGTCACCCCTCCATTGCTAAGCAGACCGCTGAAAGGGGAGACACTATACCTATACATCAACACCACGCACGAGACCATCGGGACAGTGCTGGTAAGGGAGGAAGATAACGAGATGAAGCCAATCTACTACATTAGTCGAGTCCTGAAGGGTGCGGAGACACGATACCCCGAGATCGAAAAAATGGCACTTGCCGTACTGACCACAGCTAAAAAGCTGAGATACTACTTCCAAAGTCACAACGTTGTGGTAAGAACAAATCAACCATTGCGAAAGGCGATCCAACGACCAGAAACCTCCGGAAGATTAGTCCACTGGTCCATCCAACTCAGCGAACACGACATAAGATACGAACCTCGCCCGACTCTGAAAGCACAAGCTTTGGCGGACTTCGTAGCAGAAATAACTCCAACCGAGACTGGCCAACCCAAACCAGCCTTGATATGGGAACTCCACGTAGATGGAGCGTCGAATGAAAAAGGAGCTGGAGCAGGAGCCATCCTCAAAGGACCCGTAAAAATCAGGATCGAATATGGAGTAAACATCCAATTCGCCGCCAGCAACAATGTAGCTGAGTATGAAGCCCTAATCGCAGGCCTCGGCCTCGCGTTAGAAATAAGAACGGAAATCCTAAAGATCTATAGCGACTCCCAGCTGGTGGTAAATCAGGTCAAGGGAGAATATCAAGCCAAAGAAACAGGGATGATCGAATACCTGAGTCAAGTCAAAACACAGCTCCAACAGCTGGAAGCACAAGGAGGACAATGGGAAATCATTCAAATCCCGAGAGAGGAAAACACCGAAGCCGACGCCATCGCCAAATCAGCGTCAGAACTTGGAGATCTATTCACTAAAATGCAGCTAAAGGAAATTCTCGAATCACCAAGCACCAGAAAAACAGAAGTCATGGCAATCGAGGAGGCCGACTCCTGGATGACTCCACTGATCAAATATCTAGACTGCGGCGAGTTACCAACAGACAAAGTCGAAGCCATTCGCACCATCAGAAAATCTGCCAACTACTCTTTTCACAATGGAGTTCTTTACCGAACCTCATTAACTCATCCATGGTCTAGGTGTGTCTCGCCTCAGACAGGAGAATCCATCTTAAAGGAAATCCACGAAGGAATATGCGGCGCGCACGAAGGAGCAGTCACCATAGCAAGAAAAACAATACTCCAGGGATACTACTGGCCGACCATCAAAGAAGACGCAAAAGCATTAGTCAAGAAATGTGATAAATGCCAAAGACACGACAACATCAGTCGTGTACCGGCAGTGCCTCAAGGATCAATGGAAAGCCCATGGCCGTTCGCCACTTGGGGGATTGATATAGTCGGACCGTTCGAAACGGGAAAACATCAAGTGAAATTCCTAATCGTCGCAATAGAGCACTTCACAAAATGGGTGGAGGTAGCACCTGTCGCAACCATCACCGCAGCCAAAGTAGAGGAATTCTTCAAGAACGAAGTAATATGCCGATTCGGCATACCCCACACTGTAATAGCAGACAACGGCAAACAATTCAATTGCAAGCGGTTCAAGGCATTTTGCAAAGGACTAATGATCAATTTGAAATTTACTTCGGTGGCGCACCCTCAGACAAACGGAATGACAGAAGTCACCAACCGAACCATAGCACAAGGAATAAAAAAGAGACTTTCTCAGTATAAGGAGAACTGGGCAGAAGAATTATACAGCGTTCTATGGGCATACAGAACAACTCCTAGAAAAGGAACTGGCGAAACACCTTTCAGGCTCGCCTACGGCACTGAAGCAGTAATTCCAGTAGAAATTGGTATACCCAGTATCAGAGTAAACTATCTAGAAGAAGAAACCAATGAGGCTAGAACAAGACTATGTCTAGACCTACTAGAGGAGAGAAGAGATGAAGCGGCAGCCCGAGCCGCTACATACAAGAAGCAAGCCGCAAAATACCATAACAAAAGAATGAATTTTAGAGAATTTCAAAGAGGCGATCTGGTCTTACGAAACGCGGAAGTTGGCAGAGGAAACGCAGGAGTAAAGAAAATGCAAGCTAATTGGGAAGGCCCCTTCATCATAGAAGAAGCTACTGGCAAAGGCGCATATAGACTAAAGACAATAACTGGGTCCATGGTACCCAGATATTGGAATGTAGAACACCTGAGAAAGTATTATCAATAAATTCATGGCTTGTACTTATTTCCATTTTTGAAATAAAAGGCGATTTGGAGAAATAAATCTTATAGGCTCGCTCGAGACCTAATACATACAATTTAACAAGAGTCGTTTGAATCTTAGTTAAAAAATAATTTAGACTCGTCCGAGTCAAATAAATAAAAGGATCCGTTCGGACCTACAAATAAATTACACCAGCAGAAGTTTAGATTAACTTCTCAAAATAACAAACGAGTTTAGATTAACTCTACAACTAAAGAAAAGCAATGGTCAAAAGATCATTATATTAACAGAAGCAAAATTACAAAGGATCCGCCTACGATCCAATACAAAAATAAGGCAAAAGCAAAAAATACAAAAAAGAAGAAAATAAAAATTAAGCCTTCTTCAGAGCATCTTGCTTCTGCTTATCGAGCTTCGCCTTCACCTCCTTCGCCAAAGAAGCAGGATCCAACTGATTGACTCCAGAAAGATCGACGCCTGGATTCTGCTCCCGCAGCTTTGCCCCGATCGCCAACCGGTACTGAGTCATGACTTGGGAATAAAAGCTCCCAGAGTCACCCAATCGCCGGCGGAGACGCTCCTCTTCTTTCTTCAGATCATCCCTCTCCTTAGTGAGAGCACCTGAAGAAGACTGTAGAGACTCGACTTCCTCGGACAAAGTTCGAACCCGAGCCTCTAAAGCGGAAATCTCCCGAGTCTTGGTAGATACGGAAGACCTCAGCTGCTGGATCAGACCAGTCGCCTCGCCAGCCTCATCCTCCATCTTCTGTCTCTCGGAGAGCCAGGATTCGGAATCCTTCTGAAGCTTCTTCAGTTGATCCACCGCATCCCTTCGGCGGCGCTCCAAAACAGCGATGGACTGGACCACCTGAGAAAGAAAGCAACAAATAAGAAAAAAAGAGAAGCAAATCATAATATAAAACAAAAGAGAAAAAAAAAAAGCATACCGAAAAACCGCCGAGACAGGCGAACTCAGCCAAATTATCGCCATGTTCGCGATCAATGGACTCAATGTCCTCTTTTATCATAACATTCTCCATGCAAGCATGAAGAATGGCGACGTTTGAAAGTCGAGGCGGATCCTGCGCGTCCGCCCAAGCCGCAAACCGAGGTGCCTCCTCGAAAGACACCCCAGAAGATTTCTTCTTCTTGGGACGCTTGGCAGAAGCTCCAGCCTGGTCCTCAGCAGGACGCTTCTGACCGCCGGTAGGCAACCCCTTCAGAGAAGGAGCTGATTCCTTCGAAGGAAGCAAAGGCGACTCGGAAGTCGCAGCAGGAACTTGATCGCCAGAAGCAGGATCAAGATCAGGATTCACCGAATCAGGCGTCGGATTCGGCACGGCGATTGTAGAAGGATTAGGAACGCCACTGGTGACCTCGCCCATATCTACAGTCATATCGACATGAAAATTGTCAAGCAAATGTTCCAGAGAAGTCGACATCCTACAAAACAAAAACATAACAACAAGAGATTAGAAAAATACCTTCTAAAGGAAGACCCGCCAAAAGTATTTCACGGCGACTCAAATACTGTTCTAAAAGAACGCTATACTTGGGCTTGTCAAAACGACAATCCGACAGCAAAGACAGGGCGAAGTCCTTCTCCCCATCATCCAGATCAGGTACATTAGTAAGCGAAACCTTACTAGAAGTAAAACTCCGCGAAAAAGAGGAGAAAGAAGAGTGCTGAACCAAGAAAAACTTAGGGGTCCAACCCTTCAAAGAAGAAGGAAGACTAAAAAGAGATCGATTCGGTCGACCACCAGCAAAAATAAATTCCTCACCCTTTCGGCGGGAGAAAACATAAAAATAATTAAAAAGAGCAAGCGAAGGCTCCTGCATCCGAACCCTACACGATTCCATAAAAGAACAAAGAAGGCGAATCGCGTTCGGATGCAGTTCCCAAAGGAACACCTAAATTATGACAGACCTCTACGATTAAAGACTCTAAGGGAAACCTAAGACCCGCTAAAAGCTGTTCATGAAAAATTACTATCTTGGAAGGCGAATCGGTGCTATGATTCGCCCGATACGATTTTGCCGGCCTCAGAATAACATACGGCTCGGGAAAGCTAAATTCCTCGGCATAACCGAGTATCTGCTCTCTTGACAAGGAGCTCCGGGTATATTCTAGCTCGTCACGAGCACCCTTCGCCCCCTCAGTTACTTCTGACATTTTAAAATTTTTAAAATGGGGGGGAAACACGGAATGATGATGAAATTAAAACTCTAAAAGATCAAAAGAAAGGAAAAGAAGAAGAACAAGACGAAGAACAAGAAGAACAGAAGGAATAAAATGAAAACTGAAAAACTACCAAGAAATTAAATTAGAGAAAAGGTAAAATACCTCGCAAGCAAATACGCAGGATCAAAAGAAAGATAAGGAGCAACTTGAAAACGAGGAATCTTGACAGCAGAAGAAGAAAACCCACAGAAAGCTTGAAGAAATCGAAGGTTTAAGCAGTTGCAGAGAAAGCAAAGGTTAAAGAAGAAAGAAAATTGAAGAAAATGAACAATTATATAGCCTAAACCAAAGAAACTGAAAAGACGAGATCCCATAATTACAAATAAGGACCAACTAATAGCGCACGAAGACACTTGTCCTTCATCCAGTCATAACCCTCTACTGATGGACAACACGTGGCAACGCAGAATCTTACTAAAGATGAAACGTCGCCCACAAACATACCAAACGACTCGCCCGGAATACAAAACGACTCGCCCGTATAAAAGAACTCAGCTCCAAAAGAGCTAAAATCCACTAAGGCATAAATGCCAAACTACTTCAGCTCACTTGCGGGGGGGCTAATGATGGATACCGAATCCTACTGTAAGTATAATGGAGCCGAGTTGCAGGAGATCCACTCTCAGGCGACACCGGACTCCCCTGAAGACTGAAAGATATGAAGGAAATGCCGGATCTCTTTAGAATCGGTGACATAAAGACCGAATCCCATATGATCCGCCGAAAGCGCGTCAGGTCCGGGATTCGGATAATCGACTAATTATGGAAGCATTGTCCTATTCGGACACAAACACTACATATGGAAGGATAAGCTCTACTTTAGGAAGATAAGACTATTTAGAAAGACGTTCCTAAATAGGACTCTTATCAGATTAAGGTAGATCTCGACAAATCAGGAGAATCTCTACGATATGGCCGAATCCCTATAAAGTAGGGTTCACCTGCCTAATACAACTCTACTAGGTATATTCGACTACTATAAAAGGAGCACGAGGTATGCCTAGAATCACAATTACATTGATATACTCAAAAACGCTGCTCAAAGCTCTAGACTGACTTTAGCATCGGAGAGTTAATCGGACAACCACCGTCCGGTTAGCTTCTACCCTGTTTTGCAGGTTCACTCACCGGTTCAGAAGGCAGACTCCATCACAAATTAATTAATATAATTATTGGACAAATTAAATTATAAATTACCATAAAACCTATGATTGAATAACCAATAAGTAATAACTTTGAAAAGGTTATTCAGTAAATTTGACTGTTCCCTGGTTTATTATATAGATAATTGAAAAGGAGAAGTGTTTATAAAAAATTTGACATGTGAGATTTAATAGTTTGTTGTCCAACGCTTACACCAATCGAACCACATCTCATCGATAATAACATTCTCTTTGTCACTATATAATTGACAATTTTTCATTGTATAACAATAATTTTGTTGATAAAAAAGGTTAATAAACTTAACTATTTGAAATGTAATATAAATTATAAAATTGAATAAAAAGTATTGTCTGTTCAATGCAAATCAAGCAGTTTTTTCTCTTCAAATCAGGCTGAATGTAGATTGAATTATATGAAACTTTTACAATGAATAATGTCTACATATAGTCAAAACTGAACCGAATAATTTTGTTAATTTTGCTTGGGTTGATTAACTTTGAATATTAATCATATAAATATTTTTTCACATATATATATTTTGATAATTCATAAGCTACAACTCAAGTGATATAATTATTAAATAATATTTTACTAAATTATGAGTTTAATTCCTCTCATAAATAATTCTCACAAATATTTGGTTTGAATATCAATTGGTTTTATTATGCTCAACTTTTCAAATAATTTTGATTGAAAATTTTGAGTTAGTTGAGACTTTTACACGCCCAATATATAGACTTTTCTTTTATCCATCATTTGGAGACGGACAATTTTTAACGGTTGTAGAAGAATTTAATTTTACAATTTAAAATAATATATAATATTGCCAACGCATATATCATTTAATTATTATTTTATTTAAATAATAAAAATATATCTTCACACAATAAATTAACTGGGACATATTTTTAAAATTTAATAAAATTAAAATGTTATTATTAAAAATTGATTATGTAAAGAGGGTTATTCTAAAAAAATCAAATGTGTAGGAGAAATTACAAACAAAGTTCAAATATATATAAATATTAAAGTTTAAATAATTCATAATAATAATAATATTACATTGTTTTTCTTAATTCAAACAACATAAAATGTTTGGTCTACTCTCTTTTTCTATTTTGTAATGTATCAAACAACTTTGTTTTCTTTTTCAACTATTTCCAACCTTGATTCAAATGAGAAAATAATAATTAATAATTTGTATTTATGGAATGAGTCACCAATTCATAAGCATCATAATCCTTTCCACATAATCCCACCTACCAAACCAAATCTTGAATTAAAAATATATTTTGATAAGCTTATTAATTGTCTTTTTCTAGAAAAAACAGAGGTACCAAACGCGTGACCATCACGCACAACAGATGCTCGTGGTTGCACTTAGAATCCTAGTCTCAATCAACCAGACAGAAGTCCATCGAAGTTAAAATTTAATGGTATAAAAAGGACTCTCTTGTTATTTTTTAACTGAGAAAAAAGACTCCTCTTAGTACTCTCTCTTATCTAAGCTTAGATCATAAAATAATGACGGAGAGTTTTTTTTCTCTCTAATCTCTACTTAATTTTTTTTTAAATTTTCTTTTTGCTCCAAAAAAATAATGGCAACAGACAATTCGAATTTTCTTTTACCATGTTCTTCCAGTTCTTGTTGCTGTAATAAGTTTTTAATTCTATTATTATTATTTTCATGTCTATTTGGCTACTCTTATCCATTAAATGATTATAATACGTTCACTCTTTCAAGTTTTAGATACCCCAAATCTACAGTCAAGCCGTATGATTTGCGTTATATTAGAGGTACGTAGCTCAATTGAAATCAATTATATTTTATTTTTAATAATTTGATTGATTCAGTCTTTTTATGTTTTTAATTAATTTTTTTAAGGTTTAAATTTGATGTTTGCGTGTCACACTCGTTCTAATGGTCAATTGATGATGTTTCAAGCATTTTATATGTGATCAGAGTCTTGTAGAGCTGAATTAATTATAAATGTAATTGTTTTTTTTTTCTTTCTGTTTTTAATTAATTAGTTTCATGCTTAATAAGCAGTGATGAGCTGAGATATTTTTAGTGTACTTTTTATGATTAAAATAATTGTCAAAATTAAATTTTATTGCAGCATTAAGAATTCTGATTTTGTGCTTTGTTTCAGTTGAATTGCCTCTGTGGTTTTCGTCCGTGTCGATTGCAGTGCAGTCGGATGTGGATCTTGTAAGTATGCATTGTAAGTACAAAGGAGTATCTGAATCTTGTTTTCTGATTTTGAGATTTTTTGTTTATTAGTAATTCCAATTGCTTGCGTTGAAAAAATATTAGTAATTTTTTTTGCAAATTAATGATCATGGATATGAAATGGAGGCGACGGCTTAATTATGTATTGAAGTATGCGGATTTTAAAATTTGTTTCTGTTACTTGATCGCGTTACGTCACCTTTACGTCGGCTCATGTTTTCAAGAATTGTACAGGATTCTAGAAGCTTGTCAAAAGTTCCTCAAAGCAATCTGCCAATGATATGCATTAGAGACGGCAGTCCTCCTTTGCCGGATGTCTTAAACAGTTCTGTGATTGATTTAGGTAAGCGATGCATAAGTAAAACGTTATTTTTTTCTTCTGTTGTAGGAACCTCTTTTTCTTTTTTAATTTTAATATTTAGATTAACAACTGAACATCGTTTTACTTTCTTTTTGTCCCCATAAAGACGGGGCTAATTGCTAGGCCTGTGAGTAAATTTGCTGATCCACAGTCACATTACTAAAATTGCATTGTTGAAATCAAACTAAATGATGGTAAACTTTCTTTTTTAGGTCCTCTCTATAATGGATCTTTTAAAGTTCCCGATGGTCCGCAGAGTATTCAGTGCTATCCAATGCAGAAGAATATGAATGTTAAGTTGACAAATGAGCAGGTTTGTCATATGTTTTTTCTCGGCCGTGTGTGATAGATTTCAGATAAATTTGCAACAGCAAAATTCTCAAGCTTATCTTTCAGTAGAAGACATGTTTATTTGAAAAAACAATATGGTTTTCTATCATATTCGTGCATGCACAATGTGTGACGATTCTTCTTTTGGTCATTTCTTTCCTTTCTATAATTTTTATAATATTCACTTGGTATACTTTTCCCTTTTCAGATATCTCCTGGCGTATGGTATCTTGGTATTTTCAATGGCATTGGTCCTACGAGGACACAATCGAAAATGGTATCATTCATTCAAACTAGTCAATGATGAGTAGTTCCCGTGTGACATATTCTTTCATTCAGATATTTAATTAATTCTCCGGTGTTACAGATTGTTCGTAGCCCCGCATACTCTTTCAGTGCAAATGTCAGTGTGGAAGGATGCACAACCTCGACAATGTGGGGCCAATACTGCAACCAGACGATCGACACACTTTCATGTGCTCTTTCTGATAGTTATAGTACTGCGGAAAATATTTCTGATGCCAACTTTCATACAAATGAAAGTGTGGTTTCTTGCAAAAGTTTTGAGAATTCATGCCATCGAGAAGATGAAATGAAAGTGTATTCGCTTGATATGTTGGGGATAGCAGAGCAGTTAATGATAATTGCAGAAAATGTCAGTTCCAGTACCACCCCTACAAATAACACTCTCAATGCTAGTGAAACTAAATTAACTTATTTTGTTCGGCATGGGGCAATGCCTACAATAGCACAACATGATTATTCTGGTGAATTAAATAACATTCCTTTGGTTATCCATTCACCAAAAGTTGGACGTTGGTTTATTGCTATTTTACCGAAAGCACTTGGCGGAAGCCAAAGCCACGGTACACAAGTCTGCTATTCCATTATTTCGCAAGTGCTCCAATGTCCACCGGGGAAGGCTGGATTGAATTGTACATCAGAAAGCTACATGCTTGAGGTAAGACCGTTTAGGAATAAATGCTCTCCCCAAATTAATTATAACACACTATATGTTAGAACTACATAGTGTTGATGTCGGTTTCCTCACTTTTAAAATCATATAATTACAGCTTCTGTTGTATACTCCTTTTTGTTCTATTAATGCTCTAAGAAATTTCTACACGAGTGGTATAATTTGTTTACAGTCTGAGTCTTGTTATCTGCAGACACTTCTCAGGAGAGATTCCTCCCCTTTCGAATCCTATTATTTGCCAATTACTGGAAAAGTGTCTCCAGGCTAATTTTCCTATTGGTCCCCTCGCAAGCAATGCCTCATATGGTGGAGAACCTGATAATATGTGGACTTATTTTCTCCTAAATATTCCTCGTGGTGCAGCTGGAGGAAACATCCATGTACGACTAACATCAGATATGAAGATAAATCATGAAATATATGCTAGAGTAGGCGGATTGCCATCTCTTGACAATTATGATTACTATTACGCAGATAGAACAAGAAGCAGCGAAAGCTCTCCGTTTTTCTTGCTGTACAATTCAAGTGAAGAAAAGCTTGATTTTTACATACTATATGTTCAAGAAGGAACTTGGACTTTTGGATTGAGGCATTTAAATACCACAGTCAGTAGTCCAAATAGCCAGACCGTCATGTCTGTTTCTGTTGAGAGATGCCCACATAGATGTTCCTCTCATGGGGAATGCAAAGTTGCTTTAGATGCGAGTGGATTGACATCATACAGGTTTTGTCAAGTCTTTTCACTTTGGCTTAGGGTTTTTGCAAATAAAAGCTCAACTTTTCACTTTTTAGCGATTTAAGCTCGACATTTGAAAGTTGGCATTCCACAGCTCCACCTTTTTTTTGCATTTCTCACCCAAAAGCAATTTTTTTCTTCACCAAGCGACACCATTTGGGCAGTTCTTTAATGAACAAATGATGCCGGACTATGGCGTTAGGTCAGAAATGCCAAGAAATTAAAGGTGGGGTTGTTGGTTGCCAAGTTTTAAACGGCGTATTTAAATTCCTAAAAAGTGAAAGGTTGAGCTTTTATTTGCAAATAACCCTCTGGTTCATTAATCTGTAACTTGCATTTCTTGATAAATAATTTTGCCTAAGATTCTTGTTGGTGTAATTAGTATGCAGTCACTAATTCATTTAGAGCATTTATTATTATTGTTATCCTACTCCTAGAATCATGCTTTTCTTTTTATTTTTCAGCTTTTGCTCCTGTGATCGAACTCACGGAGGTTTTGATTGTAGTGTTCAAGTTGTCTCACATCGAGGTACATACTCTTAGCTAAAAATTGTTTGTCCATGCTATATTGTTAAATATCTCCAGAAGAATTAAGCTGAACCTATTGAAAGTTCACAAATTACTTATAGCTTAAACATCGTCTTTAAAGAGAAAGTGTAAGATATTGTCAGAGACCTCGTGATATGAGCCATACGATTTGAAAGATTTGCTATGTGTATGTCTCCCCTCGGTGTTTGTTTGTTTAGATTGTATTTAGATTTAAGCTTTGGGTCTTTCCTTTAAGTTTTGGAGGTCGCAAGATACTAATAAATGGTTGTGTGATAGTTTGTTGCTCTGATCATGATTTTGGGATGTGGCTTATGAGAGTTTCTTGTTTTAAGATATTCAGTTTGCATGTGCCTGAATTTGATAGCAGGTTTTACCTGATTTTGTCTCTAACAAATGTAGGGCACATACAACAATCGATTGCTCTTATTGCATCAAATGCTGCAGCTATACTTCCTGCTTATTGGGCTCTTCGGAAAAAGGTAAAGCTCTCCATTATAATTTTGTTTGAATTACCAGCTCTAGAATTCTTAGAAGTAAGTGACATAGCAAGATCATTGATCTTTCTTAATGTTATCGTGCTGCATCACTCACTGAACCAGTAAACCTCTTAATTCTATTATGGGACTGGTTCACGTAATTTCCAATGTCATCGGAGAAGATTATTATCTCTTCGCCTGAGTTCCCCGTTAACTTTTTAGTCAGGGAAACATTGAAAGTTAACAACATTTGATTGATTTATACAGGCATTGGCGGAATGGGTTTTATTCACATGTAGTGGAATTTCAAGCGGATTGTATCATGCATGTGATGTAGGCACCTGGTGTGCATTATCATTCGGAGTCTTACAGGTATCAATTAATTGTTTAATTAATGATAGTGAAGTGGAACTCCATTTTTTTGACACCCATAGAAACCTGAATTGCTCATAAGTTGTTCCGATACAACGTCGAGCAATGCATTTTACAAGGCTTTCAAAATGAGAATTACAGTAACAAATTTCAATGCAACTTGAGAACATTGTTGTATTGCTGAAATGCTTATTATTTTTACTTGTTTTGTGATATTATTTATTTGTCAGCACTTTATTGTTTCAGTTCATGGATTTTTGGCTCTCCTTCATGGCCGTGGTGAGTACTTTTGTTTACCTAACTACTATCGATGAAGCTCATAAACGGACAATTCAGACAGTGGTTGCCATTCTCACAGCTTTGATGGCTATAACTAAGGCTACCAGGTATGCCATAATTCAAGCATGTGCGATGCATTATGGGGGCATAATTAAATTTAATAATCCAATCATGATAAATTTTTGCAGGTCGTCCAATATTATTCTTGTGATGGCAATTGGGGGACTTGGTCTTCTTATCGGCTGGCTAATAGAGTTCTCAACAAACTTTAGGTCATTTTCATTTCCGACGGAACTCTGTTTTAACATGCCCGCCGGGTGAGTACTTTTCTCTAAAGTAATAATAAGGTTATTATGTAGTTCATGTCAAATTGTCCATTGGCAAATTCCATTAGTCATCTATTCGAAATGAAAATGCAATTTAGATTAATTATACTGTATGGTATGGTAAATTGTGCTTCAACTTAAACATATTATAAGCTGTATGCTTCAACTTAAGTTTCTAACACATGCTAGGCACCATTCTGTTTTATGACTGTTTGTGATTCAAACCGAACCGAAACAGTCAGTTCTGTTTATAATTTCCGTTTGTTCGGTTTGTAGTAAAATTGAACATAACTCTTTACTTTCAGAATCAGACCGCACCAATTTTTTTTTTCTTTTTATAATATCAAACCACACTGATCCAAATTTGTCAGTTTGGTTCACTTTTATTTTTCCAGTTTGGTTTGTAACGAAATTGAACTGAATTTTTTTACTTTCAAAACCAAGCCAAAAAAGTAATTTTTTTATAATGTTAAACCGAGCTAAATTAAACTGACTGCTTATTGCTATAGATGGCAAATCATTAGAGGATGGTTCAAAAATTTATTGAAGACACTCGTGAGGAGATTTCGGTGGGGGTTTTTACTTGCCGGGTTTACTGCACTGGCCATGGCAGCTATAAGCTGGAAACTAGAAAGCAGTGAAAGCTACTGGATATGGCACAGGTATTATAGATCATTCTTTTACCTTCTTGCTGTTCCTCTCTCTCGCTTTTCCGCAGCTAACTTTTGGCTTGTAAATTGGTTTCCAGCATGTGGCACATTACCATATACACATCTTCCTTCTTCTTCCTCTGTTCAAAAGTAGATCCTGTAATTATAGAGAACGAAAGACCTGCTGACGGAAACTATGCGTTGACCCGACAAGATTCATTTTCCAGGCATGTATAAGAAGGGGACTGTGGAGTAGAGAATTTTGTGAGATTTAGCCTCTACTCCAAGAAAATTAGCAGGTTCTCAGGCATTTGTGCTGAAATAAGGCTTCTTTGATTGCATCAACAGAACCATTTCCGGCCAAGCCATGGACTGTCGATTATTTCCGTTTGCTGATCTCCATTGTATAGTCTATAGATAGGCTTATAAGGCAGAGGATGATTAGAAATTACACAAAAAAGTATGAATCAATCATAATTCATAAATGGTAAATGAGATGTAAATCCTTCTATGTGAATGCATTTACTAAAAAAATATAGACCATTCCATGAGTCGAAGAGGAAAAAGAATCAGATACAATTTATGAACATATAATCATATTTCTATATACAGCTCAATTCACTAATGGATGGGAAAAATTTGGCTCCTTTACATATACTGAGCCTGCACCGTCGCTTTTATATCAGTTGCATCTATCAGAAAGCAGCCACTTAGAGTTTTAGGCGTTACTTATTCCAATTTCTGATGCGAGTTTAACTTCATATATGCGAATTAAGTTCCTGTCTTATTGCTTATTCTTCCCTAATGATAGGGCCACTCGAGTTTGAGGAAAACGTACGAAAATCTGAACCTGCAATTTCTTGGCAATCTTTACGAATGCGCCATAAAATTTCTACACAATACTTCATGCTTGGCCGGCTCTGCCTGCGTGGTGCTAAGCATTGTAAGGCTAATTCGAGAATCTTCTCGAGTAGCAAGTTATTCGCAGGAGTTCGATCCAGCCTTGGGTCCATTGTTGATACTGCATATCCCTCGGAAAATTTCTGCATAGCCTGTAATTACAGCAACCGAAATCGGAGTAAAAAAAAAATTACTCGTTCCATGAACAGAAGTAAAAAAACGTCGAACATAGGTGCCCTTACCAGACCAATGGTTCCTGTGACCGAGCTACGGCCATATTACCTATTTGGATAAGTTTATTTAACTACCTTGTGGTTTCAACTTTTCACACAAGGGATCTGTGAATTTTTTTAAATTATGATAGTTAAACAAACTTATCCCTTACCTATAACTCAGAGATTGACATAGATATTGAGGAACTGAAGAGAGGGGGAAGAAGCAAATCATACCCATCTAGTGGTTATGCGTTCCTTGAGTTCCCGTTTTGGTTCGATGGGTCGTCTGCCGGTTACTAGTTCAACAAGTAAGACACCAAATGAATAAACATCACTCTTGTCAGTGAGTTGATAGGTCTTGAGATATTCAGGATCCAAGTAGCCAGCAGTCCCTTTAACTTGAGTAGACACATGGGTGGCACCTGAATCACTATCAGCTGCCATTCTAGCAAAACCAAAATCCGCTACCTTAGCTCGAAAACTTTCCGTGAGAAGAATGTTGGATGATTTAATATCCCTGTGAATAATTGGGTGATCTACAAACAGAACAAACAAATTCTCAAAATGCCATACAAGAACTACATAATCTAATTGATGAATGTGAACTAGCTGAGTTACAATCAAAAACAAAACCTGCGTATGTGTGAAGATAGGTAATTGCATGAGCCACATCTATTACAATATCTAGACGCGTAGCCAGAGGAAGAACGTTTCCATGCATGCCTGCATTCAATTGCTTCCAAGTCAAAAAAAAGGACCATGTTTAGCTAGTAAGTCTAAAAACACAAGAATTAAATCCGCATTGGATATCTATTTAATCAATTCTCATGTTTACAAAAGCCTATTGCTGCTAGAATTCAATTTTTTCAACTATTAGAGAAAGAAATTTGGATATTCAAAAGCATCAAATCAAATAGCCGAAATCTCAAGTTAATTAGGGAAGACTACATGGATTTTTTTTTCTATTCGGAATGATTTAGGCAGTTTCTTCAGAAAGGCCAATAGTTGTCAAGTCATTTTGAATTATTTTTATCCAAATTTCCTTGGTCTTCACTCCCTCTGATTTAAAATGTTCGACCTTTCTAATTGGAACATCAACCGATCTACGACTCACATTACAAACCATCTTAATCAATATTCTTGTAAATTGTCTTAGTAGAACTAATTCCTATTTTTCTCCACATACATTGATTAGTTACTCTATCCTTTTTTATATGACTGCACATTCATTTTAACATTCTCATCTCCGCTACATTTATCTTAGATACATATCGTACTTTTATCGCGCAACATTTTCTGCCAGGACGTAGGAAATGATACAAATAAGGCAAACAAAAACGGAAAAGGAAAACTCACATTCCAAGTGATCTCTTAGAGTTCCATTCGAAACATACTCCACAACAATAATTCTTTCTTCTCCATGTTCCAAAAACCCATACAACTTCACCAAATTCAAATGCTCCACTTGTGCTAGCGTTTGTATCTCACTCTGAAACTCCACACCTAAATGTTTCTCATATACACTCTGTTCCCCCAAAAAAAATAAAAAAAATTCAATCAAACACATTTTTTTATAGTTTAATTGTATTATTAGTAACACAGAAAACACAAAAATTATTAACTTAAAAAACCAATCCAAGAACCAACCTTCTTGGCACGCTTGACAGCAACAAATGTACCATCTTCAAGCCTACCCTTATAAACTGTGCCAAACCCACCTTGTCCAACCTTGAGGGAAGGTGAAAAATTCTTTGTAGCTTTATAAATTTCTTTCATTGTAAATCTGAGACTCCCCGGCTCCTTTCCGCTTGTCGAATTCCGTGGACTTCCGCCGTAAATTGTTCCTCTACCTGAACTTTTCCTTCTATCTCTACCACCATCTGAAACCACTGATCATAAGAAAAAACATTAGCAACACTTTTTTTTTGCATTGAGCCTGTCAAATCCCGGGATGTGGACTGCCTACAAGCCCACATATCTGGCATATCGGGCTATAATGGTTAGTCGCCCAGTCCCAACCACTCTATTTATTGGGAAATGGCGTAGCGGGAGTTTAAATCCGCTAGCATAGCGCACCAGATGGCTGATACTTAAATCACTAGACCAAACCCGTGCAGGTATTAGCAACACTTCGTATGATTAGAATATACCTGAAGGAGGTTTAAAGTCTTCAGAGTCGTTGAAATGATCGGAGGTGGTGGTGCTGACTGGCTCAGGCGGTGTAAAACAGGAGATGAATACTCCGGCTAAGGATTTAGCAGCTAAAAACAGAGGATTCTGGTGCTTTTTCACGGTGGAAGCATCGGAGTATGCTGAGGTGGATGAGTATTGGAAGCGATCCGGCGTTGACCGTGCGACAGACTTGGCTCTCCGACCACCGTAGGCGGAGTGGGGACTTTTCATTATTGTTGGTAGTTAAAGAAGAGAGAGAGTGTTAGTTAGAGAGCTGTTATGTGAAGGAGAAAGGGAGGGAGAGATATTAAGTGGAGTAATTAAAAACAGGGTTTTTGATATTTGGGTGCCTGAAAGGCACCCAAAATTCCAATTCAGTGCCTCTTTCGGAATTAATTCCGAAAGAGTGCCTGACCCCACATGGTCCGCATTCTAAAAATGCGGACCATGTGGTGTTCCGCATTCTAGGAATGCGGAACACATTAATCAGCTGATTAATGTGTAATCAGCTGATTAAAGAGTGTTCCGCATTCCTAGAATGCGGAACACTCTGACTTTACCGTTGGGAGCTGACAGCTCCCAACGGTAATTAATGTGTTCCGCATTTGTCAAATGCGAAACACATTAAATTCTGAAGGCTATATAAGCCTTCTCCAGCAGGTAGATCTTTACCACAATTTGAAACCAAAAAATACTTAAAACATGAAAGTTCGAGGGAGACGGTTATTATTTTGAGCGGAAAAATCTTGAACCGAGGTGCTTTTATTTCGAATCTATATTTTGGAGCTAAGGAGTTATATTATTTAATACTAATTATTTTGGAGAACTACAAGAGGTTAGTACGTTTAATTATTTTATTTATTGCTTTAAATAATTTTAGTATTTGTAAATATTAGAAATGCATGTATAAATTTAATTATAATAGAAAAATATTAAATTTTAATTATAATTTAGAAATACATGTATAAAAAAGTTTATAATGTAGAAAAATGTTATCTTAGCCTAATAGTTATTTAGAAATGTATGTTTAATATAAAAAAATTATTATAGTTTATTAAAATATTGTTAATTGTTAAAAAAATTAATTGTAAATTGTTATTGCATACAATTATATTAGGATATGTTTAATTTAATTTTATAATATTAAAAAAAAATATTAGAAGTAACAGTAATTACAATTGATATGTTAACGCTATTAATTTAAAATTCGCATATTAAATATAACGGTGTCAAAATTTGCTGTTTATTAATTAGAAATGACGAGTCCGTTTCAGCAGACCACACCACCGGCGTCTCAGTTCCGGCAGACCACACCACCGGCGTCTCCGTTTCAGCAGACCACACCACCGCCGTTTGCTGCATCAGATCAGTATTACCGTCCAGCGCCATATACAGATGCTCAACCGTTCACGTCTTTCGATCAGTGTTACCGTCCCACGATGCCTTCGGATGAGCAGCCGTCGACGTCACATTCGCGGCCATCTTCTTCTCACCAGGCCCAGGATCCATCACAGCTACATTTTACACTGTCAGAGTCATGGTTATTCGGTCCGGAGATCGGTTCAGAGGCGTACGAGGAGCTTTTATCACGACCGGATCTCACACCTCCATCTTTTAGACTTCTACCGCCCACACAGGAGGAGACTGGTACTGCACCACCAGCAGCAGACGTTCAGCATTCAGCTCAGGACGAGGACGCCTCCGATAGCGGCGAGAGTCCTCCGGTACCCAGACAGTTTCACTCGATCACAGACAGCTCGCGGCACCGACGAGAGACTCACGGTTTGAGGGTACAGAGACCGAGGACTCGTAGATATGAGGATTAGATTTCATATTTTTCTTTATTTATCGATTTTTGTATTTTAGTATATGTTGTATGTTTACTATATTCGGTATATTATAATCGTTTGTGAAAATTGTTATTTTTTTTATAAGCGTCTGTTAAAATTATTAATTAAATAAAATAAATATTTAAATCGTCAATTTTTTAATTTTTTTTATAAATGTTTGCTAAAATCAGCAGTTAAATCAAACAAGCATTTAAATCGATTATTAATATATCGTTATTATTTTAAATTGTTTTTAGTTTATAGTGTATATTAAAATGGTATTTTTTTTTAAATTAAAATTCTGCAATGATTGGGCATTTAGTGCCCAATCATTGCAGCCCCAATGATTGGGGAGACAAATCTGTCTCCCCAATCATTGGGGAAGCACGTTCCGCATTCCTAGAATGCGGAACGTGCTTAAGCAGCTGATTAACAAAAGTTAATCAGCTGCCCACCCGTTCCGCATTCTAGGAATGCGGAACACCACCTGTTCCGCATTCCTAGAATGCGGAACGGGTGGGACCAGGCACTCTTTCGGAATTAATTCCGAAAGAGGCACTGATTTAGAATTTTGGGTGCCTTTGAGGCACCCAAATATCAAAAACCCTTAAAAACAAGACTTTGAATTTTCTTCGAATAACCGGTCAGCTGTCTGGTCAAATTGCCAACTGATCCTAAAAATCAAAATTTTGATCCAATCGGCCGGTTGATCAGAATTAAATCGGCTGTTTAACCAATTTAATCATAAACCATACATAAAATCTATTTTTAATTGATAATTACTTAACCGATTGACCCTATTCTTCGACCATAGGCCACATACAAAAATTATTTTTATCGATAATTTTTCTAACCGGTTAAACCGGCAATTACTGGTTGAATCAAACACCTGTTCAGTTTTTATAACGTGGGTTCTATGTTTGTGTATCAATCTATTCCATCTTAAAATACTAGTGTCGTTTTACATGTTTCACACGTGACTCGTAGTGTGGCTCGCCAAATAGTGACAATTTTTCTTATACTAGTCGTAAGGCCGTGCATTTATACGGAATTTAATTAATATTTATTTTAAAAAATTCATAAAAATAATAGTTAAAATCTGTTTTATGAATTAATAAATAATATTTTGTTCAATTTGAAAAAATAATGTAAACTACCTATTAATATTAACTTTTAAAATTTAAAATAAGTGTTTTATTTCAATTTTAGATTCATAAAAATACTTGCTTGGTATAAGTATTTTATTCGAGTTAGAAAACTAGTGAGAATTATTTATTACTAAATATTTTTAAAAACTAAATAAGTATTTTATTTAAGTTGGGAACTCATGAGAAGTCTCCTTTGGTCCTCTCGATTATATAAGTATACTAGTCGTAAGTCCCGCGTATTTACGCGGAATCAAATTAATATTTATTTCAGTAACAATTTTATTAAGAAACATATATAAGAAAATGTATAAAAAATCATATATATTTTATATAAAATATGAAATTGTCAAAATTTTAGATTAATTTTACTTTTATAAGATTAATATTCAATAAAATGAATAATTTGTAGAAATTAGATGTTAATATATATTAGAACACTATGTTATGTAGAGATTAAATTTTATATAGATTATAATACTCATTAAAATAAATATAGTTTAAATAAGTGATATAAAAAATGGAAATTGATGATATTATTCTATTTGGTGAGAATTAATAAGAAAATTCTATTTACTGAGAATCAATAAGAGGAATCCGTTGATCCTCTCAATTGTATAAGTATTAGTCATAATCCCGCACATTTGCGCGGAATCAAATTACTATTTAGTTTAAATTGTAATTTGTTTAAAAAAATGAATACAAACAATGCCAATAAAAGCTAAAAAGAAATCATTTAGAATTTATTTTAAAAAATAAATACAAATAATGCCATAAATACTAAAAAAAATCATTATATGTAAAGTAATAAAAGAAAATTAATTAAAAGTTTTTATAATAATAGATTGTTTTTAAAATAGGCAAGTTTTATGATTAACTCATAACACATTTTAGTAAAAAAAATTATATAATAACGTATCAGTTTAGAATTCTTAATAAAAAAAATAGTCATCGGTTTATTAATTTATATAGAAGTGTTTGTGCATCAATCTAAAATTTCTTGCAAACGTTAGAAATTATCTCTAATTCTATTTAGTTTGAAACTAAATAAATAATTGATTTCTAGATAATATCGATATTATGTATGGGTGTGTGTTTTTATTAATTAAATCTGATTAAAATTTGAACTTTAGTGTATAGCTTAATTATAATTTTAGGCATTTAAGTAATTAATTTCACTAATATCATGTTTCTTTAGCTAATTCTTCTTTTGGACATTTTATTTTTTAAATATGAAGCTATAAAAATATTTAATTTAATTTATCATGCTATACTTCCAAAAAAATCTAAAAGAAAGATAAGAAACACAGAGTTTATTTTTCGTCAAAACAAAAAAATGGAAATATGCGAATTTTAATTTATTCAGTTTAGCATTTGAATTGATGATATATCTTTTTGATTGTTATAGTTAAACTAATATTTTTAACTGTTTTTATGAATATTTAAGAAAACAATAACTTATGTCAATAATTAATCAATTTCACTAATGTCATGTTTCTTTAGCTAATTCTTCTTTTGGACATTTTATTTTTTAAATATGAAGCTATAAAAATATTTAATTTAATTTATCATGCTATACTTCAAAAAAAAATTTAAAAGAAAGATAAGAAACACAGAGTTTATTTTTCGTCAAAACAAAAAAAATGGAAATATGCGAATTTTAATTTATTCAGTTTAGCATTTGAATTGATGATATATCTTTTTGATTGTTATAGTTAAACTGATATTTTTAACTGTTTTTATTAATATTTAAAAAATAATAATTTATGTCAATTATCATAAGAAAAGGGAATTAGAACATTGAAATAATGTAAAAACAATTCAATAATTAAATTAATTAGTGTTGGGGGTTCTTCCACATATGGGATTCACTTTGAATCAAAATAACCTGTTAACGTTACTTGATCAAAACTCAGAAGAGATTATTACACACAGAAAAAAAAAACACCGTTGATCAATATCCACTTTCATATTCATCAATAATCAAAGACAATTACATAATTCTTTTTAGCTCAAATAAATACCAAATCATTAAAATAAATAACTATTAGATTTACCTCTATGTATAATTCATGTTTGTGTAATATTTTCTTTCCTCCGTGCTATAATTATAGATTTTTTTCGGATCATAATTAGAGATTGAGAGAAATAGTCTGTGCCATATTTAGAGAATTGAATAAGATAACTATTAAGTTTAGATTGTGAGATTGTTATTTAAACTAAGTAGTTTAGTTCTTTAAAGAGATTGCTAATAACTAAAATAAGTAAATTCAATTATTTAAAAAATAAAATTAAAATAAGAAGTTTAAAGAAAGTGGCAACTCATTAGAATGCTCTATTTGGTGAGAATGAATGAGAGGGCTCCGTTGGTCCTCTCAATTATATAATATATAGATATTATTATTCTATTGGGTTTTTTTTGACAAATATCCATGACATACCAAAATATTCTCAAAAATACTTGCTACACTTTTAAAATTGAAAAATACGGTAAATTATTGTAGAATGTTGAACGGAAGGAGTATTTTCCTTTAAAATTACACATTTAATATTAGATAAATTTCCAGCAAATTTGTAAATTAAATTGGTTTACAATATTTGAAAAGTTTAGATAATTTTTACTCTTTTTGTCCCAAAATGATAGTCAACATTTTTTTTTGTCCCAAATAATTGTCCATGTACATTAATTTAAAATCATTAATAGTATATACGTTATTTAATTATAAATCTTTTTGTATGATACTTTGCTGGTAGCTAGGATTGGCCATCGGTGCATAAGCTTAATTTATTCATATAAACTCCTTTATGATATAATAGTTTTTAAAATTAAAATCCTAATTTAAAATAGTTTACCACTTAACCGATTAAACATTTAGAATGGTTTTAATTTTTAAATTTTTTAGATTTTAAACATAAAAAAATTAAAATTTTAAATATTTAAATTTTACAAAAAATAAATAAATAAAACATACTGTTTAATAAGAAACCACAATTTTATTTCTTTTCATTTTTTTAACAGATAAAAACATACTTATAAAACTTCAGTCTATTTGGTAAATCAATAAAAAAAATTAAAATTATAGTTTATAATCAAATATAACACACAATATACACAAAATTTTTATTTACATTTCTTTACTTCTATAGAATAAAAGAATCTTTTTACTTAAGCTATCTTTAAAAATTATCTTGCATTTATAAATTTTATACCGAAAAGATAAACAATTAACCATAAAGTTTAAAAAATTTAAACCTAAATCCAAACGCTTAAACTGGTTTACTATATTTTTTTGATTTAATTTTTCTATTTTGGTTCGATTAATTGATTTAATTTGTTTTTGGTCTACCGCTACTGGTAGCTTCTTTTTTCTTTCATAAATCCAAAAATGTTGAGTTAATGGAAATTAAATATAAATGATAAACAACCCAATTAAAATACAAATATGAAATTGCGAGTTATAATGTGAATTCCTTTTAAATGTTACTCCCTTTGTTCTTTTTTAGTTGTCCATTTATCCAATTTTATTTGTCTACAAATAGTTGTCCATTTAGTAATTCCATGTGATATTAGTTAGCTACTTATCTTTCAAGTTTACTCATCCCTAATAAATGACCCTATATTTTAATTTAAAAGGCATTTATTAACTAATAGGGTTATATTAGTATTTCTCTTTATAAATTAAGACAAAAGAAGCACTATCTTAGTATATACAATATTGGCTAAATGGAAAACTAAAAAAGAACGGAGGTAGTATTAATTGTTTTTAGATAATATATTTTTCCATAAAATTATTTTATAGCTACTCGACGTTTCATAAAACTGACAAAATTTATTAATTTTTATTTTTAATAAACTGTAGAATAATTTGATTCGGCTAAAAGGATCATTTTCCATTAAGTATGGGGTAAAAAAATTATATTTTAACTTGTGTGATACTATATTTTTTTTAATATTTCCAACATAAAAATATTGAAGGGTCAACGCGTCCCCTAAACTTGTGATGAAGGGTCATCTAACTCAATTTATATTCTTTTGAGCAAATAATCTCAAACTCTTCATTTTTGGGTCAAATAACCCCAGAATTTATATTTTAATTTAAAAAAATAGATTTAGGATAATTATATCGCAACAATTAGGGAAGTATTAATTACTTTTTTACATATCTCGCCTCCGATTTGTATTTTTTGCGTTTAAAAATGCAATTATGAAATAATTTGACCCAAAAATAAAGAGTTTTAGGGTTAATTGCTTAAAAAAGTATAAATTGGATTAGATGACCCTATATCACAAGTTCAGGGGTGCGTTAACCCTTTATTCTAAAAATATTTACATAGAAAATACAATTTAACTTATTACTGCAGTTTTAATATTTTATTTCAACACATATAATATTATTTTATCATTATATATATATATATATATATATATATATATATATATATATATATATATATATATATATATATATATATACTAGTTTCGCATTACGTGCTACGCACGTGGCTCATAATGTCTCGTTAATATATGTATTAGTAAAATTTATCATAATCATATAAGTATATTTTATTTATGATTATTAGTCAAAATTTTTATTACAAATAAATATAACATTTTAATTTATTTATTTTTAAACTTATTCGATGTTAATAACTTTTATTTATATTTTACTATAATTTGTTTAATATTCCCTCAGTTCCATTTTATTTGTCCACTATACTATATTTAGATGTCCCAAAATAATTGTCACAATTGTATTTTATATATATATATATATATATATATATATATTCCTCTTTTATCCTTAATATTAATTGATATAATTTATAGAATAATGTGTACCATAAATACATATGTTTGACTATTTGACATTTTTAATGCAAAAGTTTAATGTTATTATTATTGTATTGACTATTTTTTTTTTCCAATATAGTAATTCTAAATTAACTCAATAACCAAAAAGGAGTATAAAAAGAAGAATTGTTAGCATGTAATATTTTTTTAATATTTATGAAAATAGGAAGTGGACAAATAAAATGGGACGGAGGGAGTATATCTTAACAATCATAAAATCGACTTATATAGAAAAGTAAATTCTTTACATATCAAATAACTGGTTTTGTAATTATTTGTGCAGTTAACAATAACATATAAAATAAATGGTTTTAAAATTGGTTTACCTAGTAGTCAATATCTCGAAATATAGGTTGTTTTGCTTTTATGTAAATTTGTTCCAAGTTAATGTATGATACACAATAAAAACATCAACTCTAAATTTCAATTTGATAGATTGATCTCAATTTAAAAGTTAAAAAAACACAAATACATACCTCTTTTCTATATAGTAAAGGCAACAATTTTTTTATCTAGAGCAAGATCAACGGTGTAGTCACCAACTCTCGCTCAAGTATCTTCTCCATGGAAACGATATATCATCAACTTGAGCAAAAACAATTAGCATAAAAAATAAAGTAAATGTTTCTTTGAGAAAATAGAATACCAAAAAAAATCAGTAACTTAAATGAGGTGCTATGGCGGTTTTATAAAAAAATTATTTAGATGAGTTTGAATGTGATAATAAATTTTTATATGAACTCTACTACTTCTATATTAGAATAGTTTATCAATTTTATTATGCTATAATTATTTAATATTATCAAATTACATTATTTTTTTAATGGCTTACGGTCTATTATGGCTTGATCATTATTAATTAATAAATTTTTACACGATACTTTATAGAATATTAACTCTTAGTTAATTACTCTTTTTGTATGCAAAAACAAACATATAGCTAATCTAGGTCTCTTTTGTATTATTAAATTTAGGCTTAATTTATATAGAGGCCTCTGTATTTTACATTTTTTTTCGTAGGTCCTTATACTTCATTTTTGTATTATCTGGTCCTTCTACTTACCTATTTTCGATTTTCAGGTCCTATTTGAGTTTTTTCCAGTCCCTCTATTTACAAATATTTTTTCCTCCAGTCCCTATACTTACAATCTTTTTTTCCTCCAGTCATACAAAATGACTGAAAAAAATTTAAAAAGGACCTGAAAAATAAAAATAGGTAAGTAGAGGGATCAGATAATACAAAAATGAAGTATAAGGACCTACGAAAAAAAAGTGTAAAGTACATGAGCCTCTAGATGGGTTTGGCCTTAAATTTATTACTCAGGATGACCTTTCAAATATTAAGGGTTTCACTATGATACAAAGTCGGATTAGTAAAATTAAACTATCTAATTAGTGAAAGAAGTAAACTTACAATTAACCTCTCCTTTTTTTTATGTTTGTACTTAATTTTATAAATACTTTAAATTATGGCTTAACCCATCTAGAGGTTCCTGTACTTTAGACTTTTATTTTCGTAAGTCTTTATACTTCATTTTTGTATTATCTGATCCTTCTACTTACCTATATTTGATTTTAAGGTCCTTTTTGAGTTTTTTCCAGTTCCTGTACTTATAATTTTTTTTTCCTCCAGTCCCTCTACTTACAATTCTTTTTTCCTCCGGTCACATAAAAGGACAGAAAAAAACTCAAAAAGGACCTGAAAATAAAAAATGAGTAAGTAGAGGGACCAGAAAATACAAAAATGAAATATAAAGACCAACGGAAAAAAAGTATAAAGTACAAAGACCTCTAAATGAGTTTGGCCATTATTTGTAAAGAGCATTGGTATATATGCAGTGGTCCTCCTTTTGCATATGTGAGACTTGTCATAACTCTTTTTTTAAATTAATGTTTGCTGTGCCTCTCTTTTTATGTTGATTAAATATGACAGTTTATCATGACTCTTTTTGAACAATTATATATATTAATTATCTTATTTTGGTGTCTATTAGTCATATTTAGTTTATTAATTTGTTAAAGAAATGGAAGCAAATTAAAAATTTGGTACCATTTTGATACAAATTTTAAAAATTTGGTATCATTTATGTTCATAACCCTAATTTTTAAATGATATACACTTTTTTTTTTGGTAAATGATCAATATATTAGCACATCTATAAGATTGGATGGCAAAAGAGAGTCAAAAACAAAGCATCAAGCTAAATAAAGTTACAAAAAAACTCAATACATCTAAAAACGTCGTTTCCTGAATAAGAAAATCCTTGATTTTTTGTCTTGTGAAACTCAACTGCTTTGCAAACTGTCAGGAAAAGCAAAGAATTAACATCCGAAGTCTCCCCTTTAAATACCCGTCTGTTTCTAGCCTTCCAAAGGTGCCAAACACCATAGAACAAAAAAAGTTTCCAAAGCTTGCGATGACGACTAGCTGAGATGGAGATCCAATGATTAAAAAAATCATCAAGATTACCCGGAGCAACCCAGCTAATGTTGCATCTAGAAAAAAAGGTAGACCAAAAACGCCAAGCAAAAGGACAATGAAGGACAATATGAATACCCGTTTCTTCCTCTGAGCAAGTCCCACATGAAATACACTCCGAATTAAGAACACGCCGTCTAACCAAAATATACACTCTTATGTGTTATGTGATATGGCATCTGATGTGTCAAAAATAAATAAAAAAATATTACTCCGGTCGTCGCGTCAATAAAAATGGCCACAATTTGTAAAAAAATTCAATATGAAACAAATGATAAAAAGTTAGGTACTAAAAAAATACAAAATAAAAATTTGGTACCATTTTGATATAAAATCCAAAGATTTGGTACCATTTATATGTCAATAATAACCCTAACTTAACCCCACATAATTTTATTTCCCGTCGCAGTTTCTTGGTAAAATTAGCTCTATAACATGGCGGTAGGGACTCGATTCTTCAGTCTTGAGAATTAATTAGAAAAGGATTCTCTCTATAATACGGTGCAAAAGAAACTTCTATGCTCTCAAATCTATAATTTCTAGGGTTTTACTTTGCATAATCAAATCTCTCTTCATTGCTAATTCTTTTGATGGCAGTCTGTTAGTCTTTTGTTCGCAAATCAAATTAAAAGTTTCAATACGTATGTTTAATTCTTGCTTGAATGATAAACTGCTGCAATCTAGATTTGTTGTGATAAATTAGAGAAGGAAAATCGTATAATACAATAATATTAGAATAAAAGTCATTATCCTATTCTATTTAGGAGACATCTTAGACTAGAAGTCATTATCCTATTCGATTTAGAAAACATCTTACGATAAAAGTCCTTATCTTATTCTAACTTGGAAACTCTTGTCTATATATACTTGTAATCACCAAATTATTAATAACAACAACACTATTATTTTAAGATAACGATTTTTAGATTTACGAGTCTATTTTTCAGGTTACTTTAGATTTTACGTTTTAGAAAAGTTAGAAAATCTCAGCTTTCTTCTTCCTCGTAAAATTCAACCGATTCTCCAAGCTATTATATCACCAACAAAAACAAATAGAGTGATGGGCTGCTGTCTCTGCAAGGATGTTTCACCTAGACCTATCGAAGCCGAAAACAAAAGAAGACATGCGGATGTGGGGGTGGTGCGGACGCTAGCGGTGGAGGATGCGGCGGCGGTGGTTCTGGAACTGGAGGTTTGCTATGCATGAGTCACCAATGGCTGCTGTCATCACCATAATTAGTAGTGTGTTGTTCATCACCAATTGTTCATGTAACTACGTAGTTCTAATTTGGAGATTATATATATTTGCGTCTTTTAATGTGGAGTTAAATTATGTAGCTTTTGATCTTTAAAATTGACCTGTTTTTGATGACTTGAATTAGTTTTAATATAAATGTGCAGGTGGAAATTGAATTTTTCAAAAACTTGATAGTTCTGATATATTATACACGTATAACTGTAATAAAAATCGAACAATGGATCAATTTTTTTTTTTATTATTAACAATGGATCAGTTCACCCCTTAAACTTGCGTTAAATTTTTTAAAAGGTTAAACTTAAAAAACTGAGATCACTTTTTCCCTGAATTTGTCAAAAACCCTCGTCCCCATTCTCACCCAGAGAGTGACACACATTTTCCGGTATTTGATGGTGGATTTTTTTTATCAAATTGGTATTTGATGGTAAAAAAATTTAAAATTGTCCTAAACCAAGAACACAAAATTTCAATTCAACTGATAAGAATGCTGTATTTGGTGAGAATTAATGAGAAAATTCTATTTACTGGGAATCAATGAGAGGCCTCGTTAGTCCTCTCAATTATATAAGTATATAGATAGATATAGATTTATTATAAAAAAATAGTAGTTAATTAATAATAATTTATCTTTTTATTAAATAAAGAATATAAATAAAAAAATCAAATAAAATCAAATAATATTATATATTAATTAACACAGTACTAAAATAATTAGAATCTTTGTTGAATCAAATTCTAACTTTTATAATCTAACAAAATTATCAACTTTATAATTTATAATTTATTATTAAATGACTAAACAACTTAATTAAAATAATCATTATGGCAGCATTAAATAACTAAACAACTTATAAGTTACCTATATACATATTCGGTTTATGAATCCAATTTGAAGAATATGTAGTAGAAAAATTTTAGTTGCCTTTTATACTTTCCTAATTAAACTCAAATTCATTCTCAACTCAAATTCTAACTTCTATAATCAAACAAATTAATTTTATATTTAATTATTAAATGACTAAAAGACTCAATTTAAGTAATCAGTTAGTAATAAATTTAAAAGGACTATTTAATAAATGTGTTCTCCCCCTTCCGTGCTTTTATAGATAGTAAGTATAAATAGACCTAATACCTTAAAAAAATCCAAACTTATAACTCTTTTTCAATCCTACTTTGACGTTAGAAACTTGTCAATTTTACCATATTTCACATTTTATTGTTTCAATTGTACCCTGAAATATTAAATTAACGTTCTTTTTATTTGTAAAAAATTCAAAAACTTTCTCCATATATAGCATATACTAGCTTTAGGCCTGTGCGTTGCACATTTTTTATTTAAAAACTAATTAATAGTATTTTTTTTTATAATTGGATATGGTAAAACATATGTGGGAGATTTTGAATTTACGATCTAGCAGTTTGTTGTGCAATGCTAATACCATTTGAGTTATAGTCGTTGGTAATTAATATATTATTTTAGCTATAGTTATAGGAATTTGTTATGCATTTTGATAAGTATTCTTTTAATTAAGTATCAGTAGTTGTTGAATTGTTTTCAATAAATAAAATTTATAAATTTATTTTAATTAAAAGTGTTGGTTTGCTTCTTATTTTTTTTTTAAAAAAATTCATCTCAAACTTATACAATTCTATCTTTCATATTTCAAATTTTTTTATTTACACAAAACGACTCGTCATTTCATATCTTTCATGCTAAATTAATTTCATAATAAACTAAAGAAAAAACATGGTTTCAATTATAATATTAAATTATCCATTGTAATTAAAATTTATATATTGTACACTTCTTTTATTAGCTATTAAATTAATTAAAATAGAACAAAACATAATGTATATTTAAACAGTCAATTTTCAATTACTTTATGGATAAATGAATATAGTCCTCTAGCTATATATTACTTAGAAATAAAGTATATATATATATATATAATTATATCTACATTTTTATTAATAATTATTTTAATACGTTATTTGGCAAAATAAGTTACTTTCAACATAATTAGACCTATCAAAAGGTTAAAATTAAACATAAAGAAGTGATAATAGACCGGAAGGTTTAATAATTAGAAGAAGAAAAAATAATATAGTCTATTTATATATATTATGGTGAGATTAAAAATTAAATATTTATTTTTAATAAATTTCATTTAATTGTCTTAATAAATAATCTATTGTAACTGACTAAAGTTAATTAAGATTTTATAATTGCATAATTTTAAAAAATATAAATAATAGTAATGTGAGGGTGAAATGAAATGTTAATATTATTTTTATATATTAGAATTAATTTTTTAACGGATATTAACATTAATTGGTGATACATTGATAGTTTTAACTTTAATATTATTAATATATTAGCATTGTAACGTTTGAAACTCAGGGGGTTAATTAGCTAAGGAAATTAGTAAGTTAAAGAATATGAAAGATATACAAATTTTTAAAAATCTCTTCACATGCCTAAAAGTATATTTTATTTGACTCCAAAAATAACAATAAAGCAAATATGTCAATGGAGATGATTATTATTTTTAGGCGTACATATTTCACTCAAATTAAATTCATAATGTTTTTTAAAAAATGAACCAACACATATAAAATAAATAAAAATAATGATGATAATTATTGGCCATCAATATTATTTTATTTCTGTTAGTATTCAAAATAATAACATTTATATAAATAATTTACATAAATAAAATATCATGAATCATTTATAAAATAATAAAACAATGTCAAAAGAAAATATATCAAATTTGTTCAAAAGTAACTTTCAAAATAATTACCATTTATACTTTAAATTAGCATTTTAAATTTCCATATTTTAGCAAATGGTGATTATTTTAAATGTTAACATCTTTTAGAATTGTAATTAGTAAATGGTAATTATTCCAAATATAAATGGTATTAAATAGTGAAGAAATATATGCATTTAATAAGATAATTAATAGACATTATAAAATATATTTTTAAATTTAGCATTTTGAATAATACAATTTTAGTGACAAAATGATTAATTAGGAAAGAAAAGCCAAATAATTGTTTTTACAAACAAAGAAACATGAAAAGAAATTCTATTCTGTAAAATATAAAAAAAGATATAATTAATATTATCAATTAATTTTTTTTAAACAAATATTAGTAAATAGATTTATATTGAAAATATAAGAATAAAACAATGTGGCTATATTGCTCTTGCATGCTTTATATCTACTGGAATTGTCAATAAACAATTGAGATATAGGGTTATTGGTTGTTTTTAATTTTGATATTTTTATTAGATTATGGATATTTTACAGTTATAGATATTTAAAAAAAATGCAATATACATATTACAATAGATAATTAAATGAATAAATAACCACACGTATTATATAATAATATAACATAATATAATTAAATTAAAAGCAAATAAATCACTAACCTTTTCAATGTCATCTAATAGCAAAAATGACAAATATTTAAATTTCAAAGGAGAAAATACTAATTTTAAAAAAGAGAGTGCTAAATGTAAAACACTGAAAAAGTAATATATTAACGAATAATACTAACTAAATCATTACATTTGGTAAATTTAAAAGAGAAAAGATCTTCTAAAATATGAATTGAATAAATAACATATTCATATTTTTTTTATCTTATATTGTAGAACTATATTGCTAAATTCACAATAATTTTTGTCAATTTCAATTGGACAAAAGAGCAAATAAAACATAAGAAGACAAAGAATAACAATCATATGAACAAATATGCAAAATATATTACAAACGATCTAAAAACAAATGATATAACCACAATATGAAAAGAAAGAGCAACCAAATGACTAACCTTAGTAGAAAAAAGGGTGAATAGTGGTCATTATATATAAGAGCAGAGAATAAGAATTTACAAAAGGAGCATTAAATTCACTAATCATACCATATTAAATAGTATTAATTAGAAAAACGTTAATTTCAATAAATTTTCTATAAAAGAGTTGAAAAAAACGTTATAGAAGTTTTAAGAAAAAAATGTTAATAACTTATAGTAACAATTTTAAAAAGGAATGCTATCTAATTAAAGTGCATTAAATTTATTAATTTTATCATACTAATTAAAAAGAAATATAATGAAACTTTACAAGAAAAAATGTTAAGAGTTAACTGTTTCCATAAAAAAATATTAGTAATTAATTGTTTCCATATTAAATTAGCATTACAAATAAACTTTATAAATCAATTAATATAATATTATAATATTCAAAAAAAGATGATTAAAATATTCTTGAGATATGAATTGTCTAAAGAATAATGTCAAATAATAAAATATTTAATTTAATTGTTTCAATTTCTTTATTAAGATGTGTAGTCATAATCATAGTCTTAATGGTTTCTTATTATTTAGATAAAAAGCTGTAAATGAAAAATATAAAATGTTTTTATAAATCATTTCATTTAACTACTTCAATTTATTGATATACTTTTAAAATATGAATTAAATAAAACTTTAAATAGAAAGGCTAAGAAGTTTTTCCATTGGTGGCTTACCATTTATAGTCATATAATCATAGCTATAAATTTTTAAATTATAAAAAAATAAGAATCAATAACATTAAAATAATAGATGCTAATTTTTTATGGAATAGCTTAATTTTTTTATTAATTTTTAAAAATATACAATTAGTATGTTTATTTTTTTATTTGTATAATTTTTTATTTATAAATTAATACATAGTTCATCCCTACTTTTAAAAAGTTCAGAAAATTAAAAAGAAATATTATCAAATATAATATTTTATATGTATTAGAAGTAGATAGTAGTAGATTGCACGTGGAAAGTTAAAATTTCAATTAAGTATGCCTTTTTTAGGAAGTGTATTTTTATATAAATATTTATTATATGATACAAAAATTAAAAAAAATTAAAATCTTATAGTAATTGCTAGTTTTTTTTAGAATGCAAATAAAAGTTATCAAATAAATGATTAGTCTATTATTAGCAATATTCTTATTTTCATATCAAGTTACCAATTTATGATGAAAGGTTAACAAATCAATCAATGTATTAAATTGTGAGAATAATGATTAAAGCAATTAAAGTAATATATTTTAAAGACCAATTGGAATGTGCCAAATGTCAACGTATCAAACCATGGGAAAAAACATCCTGCTTTATATATATATAGTAGATTGATTGTACATTTTTAAAATTTATTTAGACTTAATTAAATTTATTACAAATTTAAATTAGTTTTATTTGATTATGGTTTTTAGTTGGATTTTTAAAATAAAGGATTTATTTGTAATTTTTTGAATGGAAATTGATTAAATTTTATCTTTAAATATGATTAATGGCTAATAATCACCCATGACCCCTGAACTTTAGGGGTACGGACGCTAAACCCCCTGATGTTTAAAAACGGGCGCTAAACCCCTTGATCTTTGTGGAGGCGCTCACAAAACTCCCTGAGACCAAAAATCACCGATTTTTGTTTAAAAAGGGTGACCTGGCAGCGATTTTCAAAAGTCAGACTTAACAAATTCTGACTTCATGTCACATGTTAGGTGTCAGGTGACACCTCACCAAAAACACCAAAAATTCTAAAATACCCCCAATAATACAACTAAAAAAAATTAAAAATTAAAACAACTCAACCATTCAACCAAAACCCAAATAAACTTAACCAAACCATTTTACCCCTACCCTAACCACCGGCTACCTGCCTCTGGCCACCGCCGCCCCCACAACCGGAATATTTTTTTCCGGCCACCACCTCTGTTCTTGAGTGAAGAACAAATCCGGATCTGTTATTCACTCAAGAATAGACCCGGTGGTCTGTTCTTTGATGCAGAACAGACCGGATATGTATTGTGAATTAAGTAATTCTTATAAAATAATATTTTAGTCAAAAGTGTGTAACTTTAGATAGTTATAAATGTTTGAATATTATTTAATTTACATTTTGACCCTTGAATATTAAGAAAAGAACACGCCCCTGGATTAATTTTGATGTCTCACCTTGTTTTTTTTCTTTGAATCTATAATCAATAAACAAAAGAAAAATGTTGCAAGTTTATTGTTTTTCATATTACAATTAAACGTGAATACTTACCACATATTCTAAATTTAATAGTAAAAACATGTTAATGTCAGATTATAAATGTTTGTCAATCATTTCAATATTTTAATATTTATATAATTGTCATATCATTCAACAATCTGTAAAATTATTAATATATGCAATTCCTTTTTTATATTTCAAGGGGCTTAGTGCTCCGTATAGCATCTCCAATGACACTCTTTATAATGGAAAGTATCTTTTACAAATTAGAGAGCATTTTAAATATAAAAAATATGATTTTTAATTTTGTCCAATAGACTCTTCAATTCATAAATTTTTAATTTATTTTATTTATATAAATATTAAATAATGTTAATATATTAATTAATTAATTTGTAATTAATTTTATTATTATTTTTAAATGTTAAAAATAAGATAGAATTATATTTTTAAAAGCAAAAATCATCAAAATCATTTTAAAAATTGAGTTTTTATTGATAAGATTTGAAGTAGAGAATAAATTTGGCTCTCTACATGTGGAGAATCAAATTCACTCTTTACTCTAAATTTTAAATATAAAGAGTCCATTTGAGTTTATATTTTACATCAAATTTTTTAAATTAAAGAAATTTAAATTTGTAAAGTGTGCATTGGAGATGCTCTTAAGAGTGATTACCATGTGTTATTTTTTCTCAGACGAGGAGGAGCTGCTGCTCGACGAGGAGCAATACCTCCTAATTTTTGCGAGGAAACGAGGAGCAGATTTGCTTCTCGCCTAAAACATAGAGTGTAATATCCCGTATTTTTTTTTCTAAATTATTTTTAGAATTTAATTTTATTTTCCGTCGAGGTTAGGTAATTTATTATTATTAAATATTTTATTTAATTTTATTAGAGTCGTTCGTTGATTCGGTCGTGGTTCGATTCGTATTTGATTTGTATTATTAATTTTTTTAAAAAACAAAAAAAGTAAGCTTAGTTTGCCATGCATGCAAATGAGCCATGCATACACCTACTTCATCCTTAATTTCTACGTAAATATTGTGCATGAAAAGCCCATCAATATATTGTTTTGTCCATGATATATTAGAAAGCCCATCAATATATTGTTTTGTCCATAATATATTAGAAAGCCCATCAAATATATTGTTTTATCCATAATATATTAGAAAGCCCTTTTTCCAATATAAGAAGCAGACTCCAACTTTTGTAGGAGAAGAGATTTCTGCGTTTTCTTTTTCTCTATTCATTCATTTTGTTACTTAAAAACCTATTCTGTTTTCAATCTTTTTTTACAACAAACCCTAGCCGACTCTCCTTGGACTTTAGATCACTGAAGTCATACGTTCCATCCCTTTCACTTGTTTTGATTCGGTAAGCTTTCCTCCTTTCTTTTCTTTGTTTTATTCGATATCGTCACGTTCCGTTTCTTAGCTCATTCTCGTTCGTTTTAGAATCGAATTGGGATCCGTCTCGTCTCAACTGTAGTAGACACAGTCTTATACGATCCTAAGCATTGAAATCATAATTTGGTACGTTAATCTATCAGTTATACGCGCCGCCATTTTGTCGTTTCGTCATTTTTGATATTATTTGCTATTTTGCTTCTTGGTGTTTCTGCCGATTATCCTTGATCTTTGATTATATTATTTGTGGTTTGTTAACTGCGGGTTTCTTGGGTTATTGTTGCTGCCGATTTTGTTTTTGAATTTTGATATTAATAGGTTGTGTTTTAGATCAGTAAATGGTTGGGTATTGTTGTCGCAACAACAATAACAGGTACTGTTACCATTATGAATTTTGATATGCTAATCTCTATGCAATAAAATAGAAACATAGAAGCCTAAGAGAGGAATGTCTATTGCTGCAAACACCCACCTTGAGAAGAATTGTCTCCGACTAAGTCCCTATTAACTTGGACTTTTCCTTCTAATGGATGTAGCACGAATCGGGAGTTTAATTTTATGGGTCATTTATTTTCTCTGGAATAACACGTAATGTACATCATGTGTAAATGCAGTGTAGGATTAAGAGAATGGCAATCTATTAAGCTATTTGCTATTAGTATAATATAATCAGTGGGAAGTTGTATGGGTTTTTGAATTGATGAGGATTGGTGGCAATTTGACATTTAATTATGTAATTGGTTAAGTTATGGCAATTTAATTCTTCATAGCTATTGGTTGGTATGTAAATATATTATGCTTGATTTTTTTTTTTGGTGGTTAAGTAAATTAGTTAATTACAATTTGAAATCGGACCTTCGTTTAACGTTTTAATTTCTAAATTTGCTAATTGATAATATTATTTTAAATTTAAAAAATAATATTAGTATCGATTATAATTTAAATTTTTGTTATTATATTTTGAAAATGATAATTTATATTATAATATTTTAAACTAATTAATTATTTGGGTAATTGTCAATTTTAAATTGTTGGCTTGGCGTGCCAATTTGGCTAATTTACGTTTTAGCTTTTAATTATTTTTCTTAACTTATTTTAGTTAAATAATTAATTTGGTTATTGGTTATTTTATTTAGACTATTGAGTTCCGTTTTTAATATTTAATTATTATTTTATCAAAAGTACTATTTTAGAGTTATAAACTATGGTATATAATTTTGATAAAATAATTGGGTCGGGTTAGACTTGGGTCACCCGACATGTGAGGTAGCTTGGTAGTTATCGGTAACTCGGCTAACCCACTATTTGTAAATATATTTATTTTATTATTTAAACATTATTTAAATAATATTTTTCCGAAACAGACTTTAAAGCGAGAACTCAATAGACTTGTATTATTTGTGCATTATAATTTATTTAGATATTGTGTTTACTCTGGATTGCTTTACCGTGATTTGTTGTTTATGCTAGTACTTATGTGGTGTATAGTACTCTCTAGAATTAGGGTCTATTTTTAATTATGATTTATACCTTGTCTAGACCCGTCGACTGTTCGTACTTCACAGGCGAACCAGAGTTAGGTTGCCTGCCAATTTCACGTGGAATAGCAAGCAGTGAGTTTATATCTCTATTTACCTCTTTATTAAGAAAATGTTATATTTTGTATATGTGTATGTATAAACAGCTTTTGAACTGTTTTTCGGCATTGTGGATTTGATTTGGAACGTGCTACTCGATGGGCATCATCGGGACTGCGTGCGCACCGGTAATGATTATGGTATTGAGGTAGGTTTGAGATACGTCTCACCTTAGTGAGGGCACCGGTGGAAGATACGTCTCCTGGGCTCACTATTTATTAAGTGATAGTCGGGGATCGGTTATTGAGATACGTCTCACCGACACGACAATGGATTTAGAATTGTGGTTTCGGGTTTCATTGATAATCCATAATGAAAATGTTTTATTAAACGTTTTTAAAGGTTTTCAACTTAATAAATGTAAATGGTTATATAAACTCTACTCAGTAAATCTGACCCCGTTGTTTTCCCAAATTTTTCAGGTTTATGATTTGAGCTTTGGTCGATCTCCGTTTCTTCATTCTCGGAGGTTCTTATTTTATTTTCAGAATAAAAGAGTCGAATTATTTTAAACTCTTAGACCGCAGTAGTAGTATTAGATTATTTATGTCTTAGTCTTACATTTATTATTTTAGACTATTGATCGTTGGAATGGTCCAACTGTTACTTTATCGCTTTTTGCATGATTACAGTATTTATGATACTTTTATATATTGCCATGCTGTTGGAGTTTATTTTAAGATTAAGCATACTTTGAATATATGTTGCTTATATTGTACTGCTAGACTAGGCTGAAGTCTCGGTTGCCCCCGAGCATGTGGTTTTATGCAGGTACATTATTTTAAACGTTATAGGTTGGTTATCCGCAAGGCTAGCTACGGGTTTTGGTACAACCATACCCATACCCTAGCGCCGGTCATGATTCATGAAAATGGGTCGTGACAAACTTGGTATCAGAGCTTTGGTTTCAAACCAAGGCCATTTTGAATGCTTTATGTTTACTCTGTTAAGTTGTTATTGAGTCATAGGTACTACTGCGGAATTAGGGTCATGTCTTGTCTTTGAAACGTCATCTTTTGATTTTAAAACTTTCTGCCTACACCGATAGGATTGTGTCGAGTCGGTCATTTTTATGTCTTGATTTGATGCTAATATTTCTGTTGTTCATGCATTTCATTGGGTGATAAATTTTTGGCTGTTTTATGCCTTTAATAAAAATTGTTGACGTTTAATTATTTTGTGAGTACTTCTGGTTTTGGCCGAGAGTCTTGATTTTAAAAGATGATATTTTGTCAGACTTAACATTGTTTCGGGATTGAGTGATATTTTTTTTTTTTCTGAATTTTTTTTTCACGTTTGTGAATTGCGTTGTTGGCCACATATTTATTTTAAACTGCCTTAAGAAAATTATTTTTGCTTAACTTGTGTTTAGATGCATATAATTTAATGGGTACGTAGTCTGTACATGACACTCTAATATATTATTTCAGTAATTTCACCAGTGAAATGAAATCAGTATATTTCAAAATTTATATTCGACTAAGGATTGAAAAAGGGGTTTGTTCTTTTGAAATAAAATGAATTTTTCGAATTCATAAAATTAAAATGTTACGTTTAACTTGGTGTTTTCAAATGATTGTTTTGAAATAAAATTATTTTGAAAGGTGTTACAGTTTTGGTAATTTAATATTACTTTTGTAATTTTTACCATATTTGGTTGTCAACACTTTGGTGTTGTTGGCCTTATGCTCGATTTACTAGTTTTGAATAAAACTTGTGTTTTTAAATAAGATTGTTAAAAAAATAATTGTTCTCACTTGGGTGATGTGTTGATGTTATCATTTGGGTGACGTCGAGCTTCCTATTTTGAAAGGATTTGAATTTGTTTTAAAACGCGTTTTTCCGGATTTGAAAAAAATGTTTTGTATACATTTTACAAATGGTAATTGCGGGTTTGACTTGGGTCACCCAAATTTAGAGTTGAGCTTGGAAGTTGTAATTGCTCGGCTAACTCGATAATTTTAAACTGAAACGTTTGGGAATAAAAAAAAATTACCATTATTTTGCAAAGAGGTTTTCCGGAAAATGATTTTTTAAAACTGTGGGGCTCGACAATAACTTGAAATCTATTTTGTAAATTTTATATTTCGAAATGAGTTTTGATAAATATTTTTGATCAATATCTTTACTTATTTTGATCTAATTTGGCGCTTTGAGCATGTTATTATATGATATAACAATGTTAACATATTTGATTGCTTGTAGAAACATGATGATCAAATAAAATGTTACATGTTCAATTCTTTTGATATTATTTTGTTTTATTGCAAAATGCTTGAGTGGTTTTCAGTTGTGTAAAAAAAATTCATGACCTATTTTACTGTGTTATTACTTTTATCTCTCATGTTTGGTTAAATTGTCGTGGTAGTTATTGTTCTTGTTTGCTTCATTATGGAGAGTATCACGTGAGGATATTACTCGCTTATTTTGCTTCGGTATAGCTTTATCGTTGGTATCGACATGCGTTTCGAGCTTTTATTTAAATCCTGCGCTTAGTTTTGATGTTATAATTGTTTTAGCCGTATCTATCATTTGAACTCTGGAGATTGAGGCGATTAATTTTGGTATCAAGGAATTTGAGGAGCGACTCTTGGGATCAGTAGTAGTTCTTTTTTTAAGAATCTATCCTTGTTAGAGGAAGGTTATTTAAGTTATATTAGTCAGCACCAATGGAATAATTCTACTAGTAGGTGTTTGCCTCGTGCGTTAAGTTTCGAGCGTTAGGCGTTTCTAGGTCGGACTCGTTTGTGATAATTTGGAATATCGAAATTTTCGGCTTTTGGCATTTTAAAAATAGATATGGAATCTCTGGATCAAGGTTGATCTGTGTAGTAATACACTAGTGGTTTACATTGGGTAAATCAGTGAAATACTGAAACTAATGGTGAAGCTGTGAAGGCGGTCGTGTTACTTATTGTCTTTGGAAAATTTTCAATTTGATTTGAGGTGGAACTCGTTTTTAGGAAAATTTTAGTTCATTATTGATTTGTGTTATTTCGTTAATGACGATTCAAATTGGTGGACTAGGATAAGGGAGATGGACAAATATGTCAAGATGAGCGAGTGCACGTCTCACAGAGTATAATGGCTAGAAAACGTTTCGAAGGAAAATTGACTTCAAATGTTAACTTGTTAAAGTAATTGAAATGTTTTTATCACGTAATTGTGCACAGACATGTCATGATCACGCATTTTAAATGCCACGAATAGGAAACTGCATTGAGCATTGAGTATGATCACTAATTAAAAAGAGAAATAAATAATTGATACTTGCATTTAGTACATTCATCACGGCATTAAATTAGGGTTGAATGCAACTCTTCGGGGATGAGAGATGTCATCACCCTGCCGCACAATTATGTAAAATAAATTTTGTCAGTAAGGCTTTTCAAGAAAAAAAAATGTTTTGTTATAAACTCACAAGTTATATTGTGAAAATGGTGCTTAAAAAGCCGATAAATTTCAAACGATTTTAAATTTTTATCTGGTTGGTATCTAGATAAATACTCTGTGATGACGGTGGTAATTTAAGAGAAATTGCATTGTAAGGATTTAATTGATATTGTTGGAGTATTTGTATTTAGCAAAGAGGAGCTATGGTTATAAGGTTGCACTCGAGGTTTAGTTGTGTAAGTGCGGAAAAATATTGAGTTTGGGAAAAAAAAAAAATTATGCCAGCTTAGAGTATATAATTCGAGGATTGTTGATCTAAAGAAATTTTGGTTATGCTCTACGTGTGTTTTTACACTAACTTAAAAGAAATTTTGTTTTTACATATTCGAGTTTTGAAAAAAAAAAGTTTTGATACCGGTATGGAAATTATTTCGCAAATGAAGAGATTCTTATTGCAAAAGATTTATATTTTGGAAAAGTGATAAAATTTTGTCAGTTTTGATCAAAAATGAATTGTAATTTTTTTTAAAATGAACGATTTTATAAAAATTGTAAATATATTTTGAAAGTAAAGTTCTATGGTGATTTCTAATTGAGAGTGTTTTTATTTTGTTGATACGTTTGCGAAATTAGAGGATTTTTCAACGGGTTAATTATTTTCAGTTGGAAATGAAATTAAACTTGAGGTGCTAGTAATTTCAAATTAAAGGCGGATGGTGCTACTATATATTTGTGTTTACGGAAAGCGTTTTCTAGGAAAATTTTGTTTTGACCCCAACCAATAAACTGATTAAATTCGATCTAATCTAAATGATATTATGTAGGATTAGAGGTTATAGTAGTTTATTGAAAAAAATTGGAGAATGAAAAATTTTGTTATCAGAAATTGGAATTATGTATTCTTGAGATTGGTTGAACCGGAACGATTCAAATGGTATTTAGTTTTCGGTCGTTATTTGTGAGAGCACATTTAATCAGGATGACATTTAGATTTACTGTTAAGTTTTTTTCATATGAGGTATTTGGTGTCGTAACCACTATAAGAGATATAGGGTATAGGCGTTAAGGAGTGTAAATTTTTTTTTTCCAGTGGAGAGTGTTTGTAGGTTTTTGGTTTGTAGTTTTGGAGTTTGGCTTAGAGTTTGGTTTAATCTATTGAATTTGCGGTGGTGTTTTGCTTAGATTGATTTAGGCGGTTTTTATTTTGTTTCCGTTGAGTTATCACCTGGTCGTACAGTGATTTTGGAAATCGGAATTAATATGCATAGTTGTCTCTTTCGTTCCGTTGAGGACGCGTTGCCCCGCATTTTTGAGTTACGTGAGATTTCATACGTGCTATAATTAATTTTATATGACTTTGGGCTTTGTGGTAAATTCGAGGACGAATTTTTATTAAGTTGGGAAGAATGTAATATCCCGTATTTTTTTTTCTAAATTATTTTTAGAATTTAATTTTATTTTCCGTCGAGGTTAGGTAATTTATTATTATTAAATATTTTATTTAATTTTATTAGAGTCGTTCGTTGATTCGGTCGTGGTTCGATTCGTATTTGATTTGTATTATTAATTTTTTTAAAAAACAGAAAAAGTAAGCTTAGTTTGCCATGCATGCAAATGAGCCATGCATACACCTACTTCATCCTTAATTTCTACGTAAATATTGTGCATGAAAAGCCCATCAATATATTGTTTTGTCCATGATATATTAGAAAGCCCATCAATATATTGTTTTGTCCATAATATATTAGAAAGCCCATCAAATATATTGTTTTATCCATAATATATTAGAAAGCCCTTTTTCCAATATAAGAAGCAGACTCCAACTTTTGTAGGAGAAGAGATTTCTGCGTTTTCTTTTTCTCTATTCATTCATTTTGTTACTTAAAAACCTATTCTGTTTTCAATCTTTTTTTACAACAAACCCTAGCCGACTCTCCTTGGACTTTAGATCACTGAAGTCATACGTTCCATCCCTTTCACTTGTTTTGATTCGGTAAGCTTTCCTCCTTTCTTTTCTTTGTTTTATTCGATATCGTCACGTTCCGTTTCTTAGCTCATTCTCGTTCGTTTTAGAATCGAATTGGGATCCGTCTCGTCTCAACTGTAGTAGACACAGTCTTATACGATCCTAAGCATTGAAATCATAATTTGGTACGTTAATCTATCAGTTATACGCGCCGCCATTTTGTCGTTTCGTCATTTTTGATATTATTTGCTATTTTGCTTCTTGGTGTTTCTGCCGATTATCCTTGATCTTTGATTATATTATTTGTGGTTTGTTAACTGCGGGTTTCTTGGGTTATTGTTGCTGCCGATTTTGTTTTTGAATTTTGATATTAATAGGTTGTGTTTTAGATCAGTAAATGGTTGGGTATTGTTGTCGCAACAACAATAACAGGTACTGTTACCATTATGAATTTTGATATGCTAATCTCTATGCAATAAAATAGAAACATAGAAGCCTAAGAGAGGAATGTCTATTGCTGCAAACACCCACCTTGAGAAGAATTGTCTCCGACTAAGTCCCTATTAACTTGGACTTTTCCTTCTAATGGATGTAGCACGAATCGGGAGTTTAATTTTATGGGTCATTTATTTTCTCTGGAATAACACGTAATGTACATCATGTGTAAATGCAGTGTAGGATTAAGAGAATGGCAATCTATTAAGCTATTTGCTATTAGTATAATATAATCAGTGGGAAGTTGTATGGGTTTTTGAATTGATGAGGATTGGTGGCAATTTGACATTTAATTATGTAATTGGTTAAGTTATGGCAATTTAATTCTTCATAGCTATTGGTTGGTATGTAAATATATTATGCTTGATTTTTTTTTTTGGTGGTTAAGTAAATTAGTTAATTACAATTTGAAATCGGACCTTCGTTTAACGTTTTAATTTCTAAATTTGCTAATTGATAATATTATTTTAAATTTAAAAAATAATATTAGTATCGATTATAATTTAAATTTTTGTTATTATATTTTGAAAATGATAATTTATATTATAATATTTTAAACTAATTAATTATTTGGGTAATTGTCAATTTTAAATTGTTGGCTTGGCGTGCCAATTTGGCTAATTTACGTTTTAGCTTTTAATTATTTTTCTTAACTTATTTTAGTTAAATAATTAATTTGGTTATTGGTTATTTTATTTAGACTATTGAGTTCCGTTTTTAATATTTAATTATTATTTTATCAAAAGTACTATTTTAGAGTTATAAACTATGGTATATAATTTTGATAAAATAATTGGGTCGGGTTAGACTTGGGTCACCCGACATGTGAGGTAGCTTGGTAGTTATCGGTAACTCGGCTAACCCACTATTTGTAAATATATTTATTTTATTATTTAAACATTATTTAAATAATATTTTTCCGAAACAGACTTTAAAGCGAGAACTCAATAGACTTGTATTATTTGTGCATTATAATTTATTTAGATATTGTGTTTACTCTGGATTGCTTTACCGTGATTTGTTGTTTATGCTAGTACTTATGTGGTGTATAGTACTCTCTAGAATTAGGGTCTATTTTTAATTATGATTTATACCTTGTCTAGACCCGTCGACTGTTCGTACTTCACAGGCGAACCAGAGTTAGGTTGCCTGCCAATTTCACGTGGAATAGCAAGCAGTGAGTTTATATCTCTATTTACCTCTTTATTAAGAAAATGTTATATTTTGTATATGTGTATGTATAAACAGCTTTTGAACTGTTTTTCGGCATTGTGGATTTGATTTGGAACGTGCTACTCGATGGGCATCATCGGGACTGCGTGCGCACCGGTAATGATTATGGTATTGAGGTAGGTTTGAGATACGTCTCACCTTAGTGAGGGCACCGGTGGAAGATACGTCTCCTGGGCTCACTATTTATTAAGTGATAGTCGGGGATCGGTTATTGAGATACGTCTCACCGACACGACAATGGATTTAGAATTGTGGTTTCGGGTTTCATTGATAATCCATAATGAAAATGTTTTATTAAACGTTTTTAAAGGTTTTCAACTTAATAAATGTAAATGGTTATATAAACTCTACTCAGTAAATCTGACCCCGTTGTTTTCCCAAATTTTTCAGGTTTATGATTTGAGCTTTGGTCGATCTCCGTTTCTTCATTCTCGGAGGTTCTTATTTTATTTTCAGAATAAAAGAGTCGAATTATTTTAAACTCTTAGACCGCAGTAGTAGTATTAGATTATTTATGTCTTAGTCTTACATTTATTATTTTAGACTATTGATCGTTGGAATGGTCCAACTGTTACTTTATCGCTTTTTGCATGATTACAGTATTTATGATACTTTTATATATTGCCATGCTGTTGGAGTTTATTTTAAGATTAAGCATACTTTGAATATATGTTGCTTATATTGTACTGCTAGACTAGGCTGAAGTCTCGGTTGCCCCCGAGCATGTGGTTTTATGCAGGTACATTATTTTAAACGTTATAGGTTGGTTATCCGCAAGGCTAGCTACGGGTTTTGGTACAACCATACCCATACCCTAGCGCCGGTCATGATTCATGAAAATGGGTCGTGACATAGAGCCACTGATTAATTCTTCATCTTAAATGAAGAACAGAACATTAAACTGTTCTTCTTCACAAAAAACAGACCTAGTTGGTATGTTCTTCTTTCATGAATAACGAGTGACCGATCAATTTTTCCCGTCAATATGTTGAAAAAAATTGAAAAAACAATTGACAAAATATTAAAAAAGTCCATAATTTAATTTGTTATAATTCAAATTTTATTATGATTAATTAGTATTTAACTATAAACAATTAGAGTAAATTATGATTTTTATGAAACTCACTCTCCAATAAAAGCGTCAACTCAACAAAATGAGTTTTGACCAAATATTCATAAATTCAGGCTATAAGTAATCATGTTTTGCTATTTTGGACTTTTTTTAATACTTCAAGTTGAGGAAGTAAAGTGATCCTTTATTTGCATTTAAACTTTAAAATATCAAAAAATAAAAAATTGGGATTTCTTATATTAAAAAATGAAGGGTCATTTTTTTATATCAAATTTAAACATTATGCTTAAATTGCAAAAATCGCTAAAGATTAAGATTTTATATTTTATATATCAATTATCCTATGTTTTGGGCAATGGCATGATACCATGTTTTGGAAAAATCCCTGGATCCATGGGTGCTCTCTTTTAGAGAACTTTTCTAGAGCTAAAATGAGAGATTCTGGCATCTCTAGTAATTCCATAGTTAATGAAGTTTGGAAGGGTAATCTGTGGGATTTGCCATCTCGTCCCCTGAAAACTTTGAAGCATGGGATTTCATCAAAGATAATTTGAAAGTTGACAATAGTAAGGAAGATGTTGTGGTCTGGAAGGTGATCAAAGGAGATAAATTTTCTGTCAGCAAAACTTGGGATAACCTGAGGATTTATTATCCTGAGGTCAACTGGCACAAAATTATTTGGGGTAAATTTTGTTCCTAGATACAACTTTTATTCTTTGGCTTGCTATCAAAAGAAGGCTCAAGACGAAGGATAAAGCTCAAAAAATGGGGCATCACTCAAGATGATATTTTCCAGTCATGCAATAACTCAGTTTAAACAATTGACCATTACGGAGTAGTGTTCTTAATATCGGTGACTGCAACACCAATTTCAGTTCCTGAAAAAGGATGTTTAGCTGGTTTTGTAGGAGAGTTAGAGGTAGAAGTATGAAGGCTCAGCTTCGCAGATTGATTATTTCCTCTACTATTTATATGATATGGACTGCAAGAAACAAATTGATTTTAAAGAATGAAGCTTGTACTCCTGAAATGATTATTCAGAGGATTAAAAGAGTGTTGATTGATAAGTTTGGTGGTTCCAGGGGTCTTACTCCCGATAACATCTAGGCTATCCATGCTGTTTGACCTGTCTGTTGGTTTGTTGTGTTGCTTCTGATGCAGCAGTCCTGTTTGTTTCTTGCTTTCATGCCTGAGGCTTTTGTAACAAGCATGAAAGAAGGAGGTCTTTTGCTTCTCTCTAGTTCTATGTGTTCTGCTGTCCAGTTGTTTTAGGGCCTTCTCTGTGTATTGCAGATCTTATCTTTGACCTGAGGCTTTTGTATTAGGTCTTCTTTTCTGCTTTTGTTTGCTTACTTTGTTCTCTTGAGGCTTTTGTAACAGGGGAATCAGAGTTAATTTTAGTCTGTTTTGGGATGATCTTGGTGTATTCCTTTTTGATTTTTATCAATTAAGTCTTCTTGGTTGTTTTCTACCAAAAAAAAGAATGCACAAACCGAATGAAAAACCAAAATTCTACCTAACCACAAACTCACGGGATTGTAATTATTTATTAACCGAGCTATTTTAGTTCGGGTTACTTTTATAATCCAGATTGGTTGAGGAAGTTATTTAGTAATCTTATCTAATAAGAATATTATAAAATATAAAAAAAATATTTATTAATTGTATTTTTAAATTGTCAATTGTTTGGAACGATAAAGAATTAAAAACTGATTTAGTGTTAAAAGTTCAGCCTTTTGTTTTCTGTGGATTAAATAAAATGAAAATTGTTGGACATAAGTGAAATGTAAAGTGAAGTTTTTTTGAGAGAATCTAAAGTAAATTTGTTTTTGCAGAGAATCTAAAGTTAAATTACTTACACTCCTCCGTATAGGAATAGGACTTCTACAAAGTACATACTTCCTTACAAGAATTAACCTTCCTACTATTATCAAAAATAAAAAATAAAAAAATTAACCTTCCTACTTTGGCAAAACTTCCTACTAAATAAATTACTATATAAAACCTAAAGGCTTAATTACTCAAAAAACCCCCACCTTTCACTTTGTTTTCGTTTATACCCTGACCTAGGAAAAATGTCATAAATACTACTGATCTTGTCATTATGTTTCGCCCGTACCCCAAATTTCAAAAAAAAGATGATTTCTTAAAAACAACTAAATTTAAGGGTTATTTTATACCTTTTTCTATTAAAAAATGTACAAACTAATACTTCATCTTTAAAAACGTTCAAACAAGTCCTAAAATTAATTAATTTTTTAATTTAAATAAAATAAATAAATAAAATAACATAGTTTTATTAAGTCCTATTTATTACCGTACTCCTATTTTAAAAAACCGCTAATATTATTTTTTTCATTTTTTTTTATTTTTACGAAAATAAGCTACTTCCTCCATGGAGGAAGGAGCTGCTCCTTCCTCCATGTGAGGAAGGAGCTCGCACTGCTCCTTCCTCACATGGAGGAAGGAGCAGATCTGCTTCTTCCTCCATGTGAGAAAGGAGCAGATCTGCTCCTTCCTCACATGGAGGAAGGAGCAGCGTGCTCCTTCCTCATGGAGGAAGGAGCTGCGAGCTCCTTCCTCCATGAGGAAGGAGCAGCGTCCTCCTTCCTCATGGAGGAAGGAGCTGCGAGCTCCTTCCTCCATGGAAGGAAGGAGAAGCTCCTCCTCCCATGGAGGAGGAGCTATTTTTTTTAATTTTTTTTTAAAAAAAAATTGAAAATAGATTTTAAAATTAAAGTACGGTATTATGTTGAAATTAATTAGTCTGATGTAAAAAAATTTACGGTTTTTTATTTTTAACAAATTATTGATAATTAATATAAATTAAATTATTATTATTAGTTGAATTTTTTAAAGAAGAAGGTGTTTTTGTATAATTAATAACATTGACGTGTAATTAGAATATATGCTAAAAATGAAGGATTATTTTAAACTCTTTTTCAAATGAAAAGAGATCAATTTAATACCTCGAGGGTACGGGCGAAACATAATGACAAGGTCAGTAGTATTTATGACATTTTTCCTAGGTCAGGGTATAAACGAAAACAAAGTGAAAGGTGGGGGGTTTTTGAGTAATTAGGCCAAACCTAAACGCCTCTCTAACCTAAATATATTCTTCACCCTAACAACTAATTCCTCCCGCTGCAGCCGTCCACGCCACCGCTTCGCATCCCCTCACCGCTCCTCTTCCCGCTGCCGCTGCCGCCTTCCCCTTGCTGCCTGCGTCTCCTGCTGCCGGAAAACCACGCTGCTGCTTGTCTTCTTCGCCACCACTTCTCTCCAGATCCACCGCTGCCGCCTGCTCTCCAACAAGTTAGTACAATTAGTTTAAATACTTTTTAATTTATTAGATAATATTTGATTTGTATACTTTTTTAACAATTTTGTCTGCTAAATAATTTATAAATTGTTATTATTTAGTTATTTTAAATAAAGTTAGCTAGAATTTTACTTGTTTTAATTTTATCTAATAACTTAGTAATAATGTAGGTGATCAATGTATATGTTTATTAATAGTGTTAATTTTATCACTATCCCTAGATTTTCAATGAATGACGACGACGCGGCAAGTAATTTATCACATAATACAGATGAAGAAGAAGAAACAGAGTTATGGTCGAAGCTTACGCTGGATCTCGAGATTAAAATATTTTCTCATCTCTTTGATGTCTATGCTGGCGCCGTAGGTCTAATTCGATCAACTCGTAAAGCTTGGAGTCTGGTCCCTATCCCTAGATTTTCACCACCTCCTGTATCCGATCACCAGTATCCTCTCCTCGTAAAGTTGAAACACGCCACTTGCATATTTTATCATCCTCTCTACGGATATTCTTTTAAGGAACAATTTTTAGAATTAGCAGGAGCCTTTATTGTCTCCTCAAACTTTGATTGGTTGCTTTTATCTCGGATGAATTGTAGTCTCTTTTTCTTTAATCCCTTCACAAGAGAAAAGATAGAGCTTCCGCCTTATACATTCGACGACGACGACGGAGACGAAGAAGAAGATAATGAAGAATTTTACTTACATTTTACAAGATTGGCTTTCAGCGCCCCGCCAACATCTGAAGAATGCTATGTTACTGGAGTTTCCAATAAATTCTACCTCCTTAAAGTTGGGTGGACGAATTGGTTAAACCTTGACATTCCAGATGACATCAGATTGGAGGTTTCGAGATGTCAGCCGATTGTCGAAGAGGGGACATGTTATTATTTGGCAAAGGGTGGACGGCTGATATTACTAGATTTCAAGAAGCGCGATTATTCTCTTGCTGGGGAATCATTTTCTGAGTTTTTGTTGGACAACAGTCACGATCCGTTGGCTGGTGATTTTCTTGTGGATGTTTATCGCACTTACCTGGTCAAGCACGGTCAGGAAATTTTCTGTGTGCTAGTTACTGAGGAGCAAAATCATGTTTATGTCAAAGGGATGAATCTCTCGGAGAAGACAAAGTCTTGGAGAAACATAGATCATTTGGACCGGAAAATGCTTTTTTTAAGTTACGGGACGTCTTTTCTTAAACTTGGTTCAGCTAGCGGGACCAATAATAAAATTTATTTTCCCAAATTACACCAAAATCAATCTGTATTTTTCTCTCTCTCAACTCACAGCTATCATTCCTTTTCAGGAAATTATTCAAGTAGACTTCCTTATGATGTTAAGGAACTTACAAATTGTGCTTGGATACAACCCTCAATCCTGTAATCAGTTACACAAGAATGGGACAAGGATGATATTTTTGATTTTAATAGCACAATTTGTGTTCATATTGATTGTGATTCATTTGCTACTTACAGCCAAATATCTTGTTTTGGACTGTGTCTTGTATTTTTATTTTTAATATTGCAAGTTTAGTAATTTTATTTTTAATATTGCATGTTTATACTAAATATTTGGAACCCGACTGCTAATAAGGAAAAATTGGTTTCAAATTTTAGATAATTATTAACAAACAATGTGTTTCCTAATTAAGATTGTGTTCCTTGTTAATGTTGCAGTAGTTGGAACTAGTCGACATAGCTTATTAGAGAGTTCATACTTTTCCTCTAAGATTGTGTTCCTTTTGTGTTTTACCAGATAGAATTAGCTTCAAATTGAATTTGCAGTCTGATTTTGCAGACAGGTAATTGATATTCTTTGCTGTGAAATTGCACCTCGATGCAACATTTCTTATATCTTCTGCTGCTGCATCATGCTTTATCAATTTAGCATTTCTATATCAGCTCAATAGCTGGTGCGAGCAATGGAAGCTCTTTAGTTGTCATGTCCAAAGGCTAGTATCTGTTTGTATAACTAGTCGGAGAGCTTGCATATTTCTATTTCTCCTTAATATCTAGGGTGCATGATTTGAAAGTGGAGGTAGTTTTTGAGTTGCTTCTCACCGACTATGGAGCAACTCATCTATCCATCTCACCAGTATTGATTCTTTGTCATATAGTAGTTCTCGTGTTGTCATGTGAATGAGATATTTTGTCCAATGATAGTTTTTTTAAGTATGCAGGATCTCCTAACACTCGGCAATTTTACAAAGTGAGTGCATCCTTTCCTTATAAGTGGATAAACAAGAAGTGGAAAGAAGGGTTTCATGTCACTTCCTTCACAACTGCCGGAACTCCTTACACTATTGGATCTTTAAATTTTCAGATATCTAAACAGATTTCTGTTTATCTTTTAGTGACTTGTGATGATTTTATGTCTCAGGCTATTCAATCGAATCCATTAGTTGGTGAGGCATGGAAGAGAAGAGGACAAGCTCGAGCTGCCTTAGGGGAATCTGTAGAGGTGAGAATAGTTTGAACTATTCATCACATCCTGGAGTCTTATTACCCGAATGAAGAATTCATTACTATCCGCTTGGCTACTTTATTCTCCTTTTTGATTTTAAATGATAACTACTGTACATGCTTACTAAATTAGCCAAAAAATAATGTGTGATTTTCCGTCATTTTATAGATTAATGGGCGTTTTTTGTCTTTCTGTATGAAACGAATTCTCTTTCACATCCAACCTCTGAATTTTTGTTACTTTAATATTTTACTAGCCAAGAACATGTCAAACAAATTGGAAAGGATATCTGCAACCCTGGTGACTTGGTGTTTGTACATATTTTGTTAATCTTTAGATAAATAGGTTTATGCCTGAAATTGCTGTATGTTCTTAGTTTTTTGATTACATTGATTTTTGATGTTGCCTTTCCTTTCCTGCTTTCAGTATTAATTTCCTTCTTTAGGTGTGAAAGATCATATTCATTTTTTAATCGTTACTGCTAATTGCATTATTTATTCATATGTTTTGCATTGTGAATTTTATGATTCGATCACTTCATTTGGTAACATTGCTTTAGTGCCATCAAAGAATAATCTGTTTTACTTTATTATGCAGAGTCATTGGTGTATGGATCAACCAATGTATGGCCAAGTAAGCTTGTTCTCGTGTTTGATTTTGAAAAATCTCCAATAGTATATGCCAATTGGTATGCGAGCTATATATTTCTTTTTCTTCTCAGGTTATACGCTCTCAAATATGCTGCAGATGCTGCCCGCACCGTATTGCGAGTAGACCGGGTATATGCTTATGGCACGTACATCACTCTTATTTTTGATGTGAAGTTCAGGCTCATAATAGTGACAATAGATTAGCAATTGCCGAATTTCGGAGCCTTCACAATTTTGTTTATTGTCTAAGAAATGTTAAGACTGCTCTAGTCTCTTCTGTATTTTAATTTCAGAAAGAAGAGAAAACTTGACGAAATGTACGATCAACTAAGGAGTAAGTACGAATCATAAAAGATTAACTAAGGAGTAAATACACGAAGAGATGGCCTGAGGCAGCTCGTGCTATAGGATCGAAATTGAAGATGGCGGGGCACTTGGAGCGTATGACGGGAATTCCTCATCATAGGCTGTGATGAGAGCCAAAATGCAGTTAATTTTGCCAGTAAAGATGTGGTGGATGAAGCTTTGTTTATTGTCTGAAGCTTCTCTACGAGAGGGCTAATTGAGATGTCTCAGTAACTGAAGCCCCTATAACATATTTGTTGCTTTCTATGTATTGAATTGATAATTATCTTTAAGACACTTTAAATATAAGTGGGGGGCAATACCCATAAACAACGGTGGAACCTATTTTTTTTTAATTGCCATATTAGCATTATTATTACAACATTATTATTGGTGTATATGTAATCAAAATTTTGTTTAAAGTTTATTTAGATCAAACTTGTGAAAAAACTGGAAAAAAATTTAGAAACACATGTTGTAATCAGCCGAAAAGAGGTTGATGATGATTAGTCTAACCGAATTTTTATATTTTGATCCACTTTGTACGAGATCATACCCCAGTTCGGGTTCACAGTTTAATAGGATGGTCTCAGTCTATTTTTATATCACTAGTTTAATATGCATGTTATTTTTATTTATTAAGTTATACATTTACTACATTTTATATTTATTTTACAATACAAATAAAAAATTGAATTATTTTTAATTTAAATATTTAATTACTACGGAAAGTTAATATAAAAAGTAAATAGAAAATAGAGTGGATTGATAAACATTACATATCAATTCTAAATTTGTTGAAACAATTTGAAAGAGTATTTCAATTAATTTGAAAACCATGCTATAATAGGATACAAACATACAAATTCAAACACGCAAAGGAATGAAAAATATGTGGATGCATAAAAACATAAAAGTTTGAAAAGTTGGGGCACCATTGGTGTATGTTTTCCATTGAGTAAATAAAGCCATCAAAGATAAAAGATAATACAAAAATTGCAAACCCTAATTCAACTATCTCCCCTCTTTCTCGGCCTCTCAAGCCTCTTTCGCATGAATCTCAGTATGAAATTGATATTGCAAAGGTAGTTATCTCAATTATAGCTTGTGAATTTTTTTATTGAGAAAAGATGGAATCTTTCCACTTTCAATTATGTTTTTTTTTTTTAAATAAATAATTTTCTGTGATGTGTAGATTTTGTTTTAGTATGAGTTTGATTTCTCATGTATCTGCAATGGTGATTATCTCAATCCTAGCCTGTGAATTTTTTTTTTTTGAGAAAAGATGGAATCTTTCCACTTTCTATTATGTTTTTTTTTTTATATAAATAATTTTCTGCTATGTGTAGATTTTGTTTTAGTATGAGTTTGATTTCTCATGTATCTGCAATGGTAATTATCTTAATTATAGCTTGTGAAATTTTTATTGAATAATGATGAGATCTTTCTTCTTTTTATTGTGTACAGATTTTATTTTAGTGTCTAAAATTGATATTTTGTCTTTTAAATTTTAAAAATCTAATTTTTGTTTAGGTGTAACTTGTAAGTTTTATTCTTTTCATTTCCAACATTGTGGTATGAGAGCTTAGTTCGTTTGTAACTCATGGCAGCTAACGGCAGTGCTGTAAATATTCCTCAACCAGTGATTCCCATCTTCAAAGGCGAATGCTTTGAATTTTGGAGCAAGACATTTTTTACGTCTCAACATCTGTGAAATTTGGTGGAGGAATAACAGATGGTGCCTTCCAGACCCAATAGATGATACTACTCTCCAAGCTTGGGAGTATCTGGAAAATTTCTGCAAAGTTAATCCAAATGAAGCTGATAAAGTTACTTGGAAATCTCAAAAGAATGGTGTGTTCACTGTTAATAGTGCCTGGAAGAATATGACTACTAATCAGGATAGGGTCCCTTGGCATTCAATTGTCTGGTTCCCTGGTCAAATCCCTAGACACTCTTTTGTTACATGGCTTGCTCTTCTGGGTAGATTAAACACAAAAGACAAGCTAATAAAGTGGGGAGTTATCAATAGCAATGTCTGTTCCTTATGTAATCAGAAAGCTGAGGATATTGAGCACCTTTTCTTTGACTGCTGTTTCTCCGCTCATATCTGGGACAAAGTTTTGAGGAGTAATGATGAGTCTAGACAGAAGTTTTGTTGGAGAAGAGAGGTTAGCTACCTTTGCAGAAGAGCTAAGGGCAAGTCTGCAAAAGCTAAACTCAGAAAGCTTTGGTTCAATGCAACAGCCTATCACATTTGGGTAGCTAGAAACAACATCATTTTTAATCAGGGGACCATTGATGCAGATAAGATCTTTTCTAAGATTGAGTTTGATGTAAAGAATAGAGCCTCTTAGTTTTTCCTTTGCTGCTCTGTGGTGTGTTAGTTCCCCGGCCTCTAGAGGTTGAGCTTTTTTGGCTTGCTGTCCAGCCTAGCAAGCTTGGTTCTCTTTCTGTTTTCCATTCTCTGGATGGTGTATCCCTGGCCTCTTTTTAGCAATAAATTTTGCTTCTTTTGGTGATTGACCAAAAAAATTTTTTTGGTGGAGAATGGCTATGCTGATCCAGAGAAGTGACGAGGCTGAAAGAGAATAAAAAGAGACACCAAAGAATTCTTTCTTCAGCAAGCAGTTTTTTTCAAAAATCGCAGCAGCGGAGACAGCCAAAGAAGCATGGATGACTGTGCAGACAGCAATTCAGGGCTCCTCAAAAGTAATCACGGTGCAACTGCCCAAAGAAGCATGGATGACTGTGCAGACAGCGTTTCAGGAATTGATTTGTTACTATACATTTGGAGCCCGACTGCTAATAAGAATAAATTGGTTTCAAATTTTAGATAATTATTAACAACCAAGGTGTGTCCTAATTAAGATTGTGTTCCTTGTTAATGTTGCATTAGTTGGAACTACTCGACATAGCTTGTTAGAGAGTTCATATGTGATACTTTTCCTCTAAGATTGTGTTCCTTTTGTGTTTTACCAGATAGAATTAGCTTCAAGTTGAATTTGCAGTCTGGTTTTGCGGACAGGTAATTGATATTCTTTGCTGTGAAATTGCACTCCGATGCAACATTTCTTATATCTTCTGCTGCTGCATCATGTTTTATCAATTTATTAACTTTAAATATCAGGGTTGCATTTCTATATCAGTTCAATTGCTGATGCGAGCAATGGAAGCTTTTTAGTTGTCATGTCCAAAGGCTAGTACCTGTTTGTATAACTAGTCAGAGAGCTTGCATATTCTATCTCTCCATAATATCTAGGATGCATGATTTGAAAATGGAGGTAGTTTTTGAGTTACATCTCACCAGTATTGATTCTTTGTCATTTAGTAGTTCTCGTGTGGTCATGTGAATTAGATATTTTTTCAAAGGATAGTATTTTTAAGTATGCAGGATCTCCTAACACTCGGCAATTCTACAAAGTGAGTGCATCTTTTCCTTATAAATGGATAAACAAGAAGTGGAAAGAAGGGTTTCATGTCACTTCCATCACAACTGCCGTAACTCCTTACACTATTGGATCTTTAATTTTTAAGATATCTGAACAGATTTCTGTTTATCTTTTAGTGGCTTCTGATAATTTCATGTCTCAGGCTATTCAATCAAAACCATTAGTTGGTGAGGCATGGAAGAGAAGAGGACAAGCTCGAGCTGCCTTAGGGGAATCTGTAGAGGTGAGAATAGTTTCAACTATTCATCACATCTTGGAGTTTTATTACCCAAATGAAAAATTTATTACTATCCGCTTGGCTACTTTAATACAGGTCAGTGTCATTTTTCTCTCTTTATCTTCTCTAAATATACTAGCAATACTACTTTGTATATGTTTGTTACTTTGTTTACATGCAAACTTATTACTCTTTAATCTTTATATGTTTGTTGCTACTGTAGTATTATAATACTATACATACTCTGTATTACTATTCTTGCTATTCTTTTGTTAGTTCTAAATTCTGATCTCAGAATGTTTTATCTTGTCAAACAAACAGAATAATGGGAGATAATCAAGAAGAAAACTTATCAAAAAAGAAAGACCCGGGCTGGAAATATTGTTTTTTGGCAGACAAAAACAATAGTAATAAGGTTACATGTAAATTTTGTGGCAAGATAACAACTGGAGGTATTTCTAGAGGCAAACAACACTTGATTGGGAACCACAGAAACTCTACAAAGTGTCCTAAATGTCCTCCGGAAGTGAAAAAGGAATTGCTAGAATATAATACTGCAAAAGCAAGAATCAAGAAAGACTATATTTAATTTTATATTGTGCAAGTTGTCACCGACAATGGAAGTAATTACGTTTCAGCTGGTAAGTTATGTTTCAAAATTCTATTTGATATGACTATATTTAATTTTATATTTGATGACTTACATTTTATAATTGTTTGCTTTTTAGCAAAATTTTTGATGGAGAAGAGATCCAATCTGTTTTGGACTCCATGTGCAGCCCATTGCCTAGATTTGATGTTAGAAGACATTGGCAAGATTGACAAGATTAAAAAAACACTTAGAAAAGCTATCAATCTAGTTGGTTTCATATACAACCATGGTGGTGTCTTGAATATGATGAGGAATTGCACTAACAATAAAGAGCTTGCAAGGCATGGAGTTACTCATTTTGCCACATGTTTTCTGACATTGCAAAGTGTACATAATCAGAAGCAAGCCTTGCGAAGCATGTTCACATCAATTGAATGGACACAAAGCAAATGGGCCAAAGAGGAAAAGGGTAAGAGCATCTGTCTGCATGTGTGAAGCTTGATGACACTATACAAAATGTAATTTTCTGGTGAGTAAAAGCATCTGGTTCATTGATATCTTCGTTATACGACTTGCTTTTATCAATATGCATGTGTTTATTTACTTTTAGGGTTTCTGATTGTATTAATGCACGACTCTACTGATTGCAGGCGCATTATCTTTGTTATGCTGACCTGCTGAAAAAAATGATTTTGAAACTGCTATTGCTCATTATTCTAAAGCAATAGAGCTTGATGAGGAGGATATGTGATGCAGCATCATAGTACCTTCACCGCCAAGCAACTATTTTCATATTTCAGTTTTTATTAGTTTTCCTTTTCCAATTATAATTTCCTATTATTAGATTTCCTATTGTTAAAGGAGTTAGGATATTATCAAACCTCCTCTTAAGTCCTATATAAGGCATTATAGGTTAGCTTTTAGTTGTCAGTTTGTTTTTAAAAGATAATAAACTAGAGTTTTTCTCTAAAGCCTTGCATTGATTCGATTCTGTCATCAATACGAGAGCCTTGTGTCGAATTTGATTCAATTCTTCGATCCAAGAAGTCAGGTCTCTAAAGATTTAATCTAGATCTTTAGATTTGAACTGAGTTACTGTTGATACGCTGCGCCAGGTTGGTATCAGAGCCTTGCTACGCTCCCAAATTTTTTCTTTTTTTCCCCGTTCATCATGGCAAGAACTCGACGAGCCCCTGTTCGAACCGAAGCAGAAATCAACCGCGACGCCATTATGGAGCTTCAAGCTCAGATGGCTGCAGTCACCACCGCCCTCCAAGCCCTTAATGTTCAACGACCTCCACCACCCGCCCAAGTTCACGTTGAACAAGCACACGATAATACAGATGATAACGGCGACGACGAAGATCCACTTGACGCCGACGCTAACCCCTTCGCCCCTCTCCGTCATAACCGAGCAATTACACATAATGATGGTCCAACAGTTGATGATGGTTTTCAGTGGGAAAGAGGATTTAAAACAGAAATCCCTGAGTTCCATGGCAATACATCGGCTGAAGAATTACTCGACTGGATCGTCACCGTCGAAGAGATTCTTGAGTTCAAGAGAGCCCCAATGGAGCGTTGTGTCCCTGTCCTAACAATGCGTTTTCGTGGAAGAGCAGCCGCATGGTGGACACAGTTAAAGACAAATCGAGTTCGTCTTGGGAAACCTAAAGTCTTATCATGGGAAAAGCTTAGGTCGAAACTTAAGAAGACATTCCTGCCTTACAACTACGAACAGATTATGTTCCAACGCCTTCACAATATACGTCAAGGAACGCGTTCCGTAGCCGACTACTCAACGGAATTTTTTCTCCTTCTCAATCGTGTTGATATACAAGACTCCGAGCTACAACTGGTTGCCCGATTTACAGCAGGTCTTCGACAACAAATCCAACACACCCTCAACTTGTTCCATCCATTAACAGTGTCAGAGGCTCACCAACAAGCCCTCACCATTGAGTCGCAAACCAGAACCACTTTTTCGTGGACTGCGGCACGCTCATCACGTATTGGTCCGCAACAACAGAACCCTCTTCCTACGGATGATACAACTCCACAACACGCCGCGACTGCTATCGTACCATTCCCGGACAAAACAGCACAACGGCCATCGTCGCTTCGATGCTTTGCGTGTGGCGAAATTGGCCACCGACAGTCTAACTGTCCACAACGAAACCGCAGAGGCCTTCTTATTGATTCGACCGGCACAGATGTGGAAGTAATATACGATGAGGAACCACCAGAAGCTCCTGAAGAGAACATGGATCTTATCGCCGACACTGGACCATGTTTAATGATGCGACGAGTGTGTCTCGCTCCTGAAGAGCACATTACCGCATGAGTCCTAGCGAACACGAGGAGCTACGACGCCAAGTTGAGGAACTCGTAATCAAAGGCTACTTACGAGAGAGCCTTAGTCCATGTGCCGTCCCCGCGTTGCTCATACCAAAGAAAGACGGTTCTTGGAGAATGTGTGTCGATAGCCGCGCTATAAATAAAATTACAGTGCGCTATAGATTTCCAATACCACGCTTAGACGATCTCTTAGACCAAATTGGTGCTGCCAAAATTTTCTCTAAATTGGATCTTCGCAGTGGTTATCATCAGATACGAATTCGTCCGGGAGACGAATGGAAGACAGCTTTTAAAACACGGGAAGGACTTTTCGAGTGGCTTGTAATGCCCTTCGGCTTATCTAACGCCCCAAGCACCTTTATGAGGGTTATGAATCAATTGCTTCGACCTTTTATTGGTAAATTCGTAGTGGTTTATTTTGATGATATTCTCATCTTCAGTATGTCATTATCGGATCATCTTACCCATCTGAAGGAAGTACTTCTCGTTCTCCGTCGCGAGCAGCTTTTCGCCACGTTAAAAAAATGCGAGTTTGGTTCCCCGCAGGTTCACTTTCTTGGCTACATCGTCTCTGCCAATGGACTCGCTGTTGACCCGGGTAAGGTGGAAGCCATAAAGACTTGGCCTGTTCCCACTACATTATCGGCCACAAGAAGCTTCCATGGGCTTGCCTCGTTTTATCGCCGGTTCGTACCACAATTTAGTAGTTTGATGGCACCGTTAACTGATTGCATTCGGCGTGATGGCTTATTTACTTGGACCCCTGAAGCATCTAAAGCGTTCGAGCTAATCAAAACTAAATTAATCTCGGCCCCCATCCTCGCTCTCCCAGATTTTACTCAAGTGTTTGAGCTCCATTGTGATGCTTCTAAGATTGGAATTGGTGCCGTCTTAAGCCAACGCAATCGTCCTATTGCCTTTTTCAGCGAGAAACTAGCTGGAGCTCGTATGCGTTATAGTACGTACGATGTCGAGTTTTATGCCGTTGTTCAGGCTATCAAACATTGGAGACATTATCTTTTTCACAAAGAATTTGTTCTCTTTACCGATCACGATGCGTTGAAGCATCTGAGTAGTCAAGACAAAGTCTCAGCTCGTCATGCATCTTGGGTAGCATACCTTCAACAATTCACGTTTGTCATAAAGCACACATCAGGAATCTCCAATCGTGTGGCGGATGCCTTAAGCCGACGACATTCAGTACTGGCTGTTCTTCACGTCTCCGTCCCTGGCTTTGCCGCTTTTGCCGATATGTATGAGTCCGATGACTTCTTTGGTCGGGTTCTCCTTGACATCCAGGCTGGTTGTTCGCAAGATTTCACAATTCATGACGGATTCCTTTTTCGTGGTGACCGTCTTTGCATACCAGATTGTAGCTTGCGGCTTCAACTCATTGCGGAAACACATAATGAAGGTCATATTGGTCGCGATAGGACTTTGCATTTGATCTCCCAGTCGTATTTCTGGCCGTCTTTACGACGCGACGTTGAGCGCTTTGTGGAACGATGCACGACTTGCCAGACATCGAAGGGCCATGCCACCAATGCCGGCCTTTACCTTCCCCTCCCTATTCCAACTCAACCTTGGTCCGACATTAGTATGGATTTCGTTATGGGACTTCCTCGTACGCAGAAAGGTTTCGATTCTATCTTCGTCATTGTCGACCGTTTCTCTAAAATGGTGCACTTCGTCCCATGTAAACGAACGACCGATGCCCTCCAGGTCGCAACACTCTTCTTTCGCGAAGTTTATAGACTCCATGGGCTACCAACTTCTATAGTTTCAGATCGTGATTCTAGATTCTTGGGTCACTTCTGGCGTTCCCTTTGGAAGATGTTGGGTACTAGTCTCGATATGAGTTCGGCATATCATCCTCAAACGGACGGTCAAACCGAGGTGACTAATAGATCATTGGGAAATTTACTTCGTTGTCTCGTAGGTGATTCCATCAAGACTTGGGATTCTAAACTACCGCAAGCGGAATTTGCTCATAATCATGCCCTCAACAGAAGTTCGGGATTCAGTCCGTTTCAGGTCGTTTATGGTCTCCTGCCCCGTGGGCCTCTTGATCTTACTACTCTGCCGGATCGTACTCGTCTCCATGGTGTTGCTGATGATTTCATTGATAACGTCCACAGCATTCATGCACAAGTTATTGCCAATCTCGAGTCCTCCTCGTCAAAGTATAAAGCTGCTTCTGATTCTCGCCGTCGTCGCGTGATCTTCGAAATTGGTGATCAAGTTTGGGCATTTCTTACCAAAGATAGAATGCCTGCGCATGCTTACAACAAACTTAAGGCAAAGAAGATTGGTCCTCTTACGGTCTTGGAGAGAATAAATGATAATGCGTATCGTCTTCAACTTCCAGCGACAATCAACACATCGGATGTCTTCAATGTACGGTACCTTTCGCGTTTTGTTCCACCAGACCCGGTTCCAGATTCGCGGTCGAATCCTTCTGACCCGGAGGGACCTGATGCAGCATCATAGTACCTTCACCGCCAAGCAACTATTTTCATATTTCAGTTTTTATTAGTTTTCCTTTTCCAATTATAATTTCCTATTATTAGATTTCCTATTGTTAAAGGAGTTAGGATATTATCAAACCTCCTCTTAAGTCCTATATAAGGCATTATAGGTTAGCTTTTAGTTGTCAGTTTGTTTTTAAAAGATAATAAACTAGAGTTTTTCTCTAAAGCCTTGCATTGATTCGATTCTGTCATCAATACGAGAGCCTTGTGTCGAATTTGATTCAATTCTTCGATCCAAGAAGTCAGGTCTCTAAAGATTTAATCTAGATCTTTAGATTTGAACTGAGTTACTGTTGATACGCTGCGCCAATATGTCTTACTTGACTAATCGTGTTGCTGTTTATCTCGAGATGAGCAAGGTACAAATTAAGACTTGTTTCAGTTTTACTTTGGTTTTGTTCATGATATTTTAGTTTCAACGTTTAGGAATTGCTTTTAGTTTGCATATCAATTCTGCTAAGTTTCTGTTGATCTCATTGAGATTGAGTCTTACCGAGATAGGGTCCAAGTTTTCTTTACTAACATTAGCAAGCTCTGTTCTATCAAAGCTATAGGTAATTAATAACAGGAATTAGGAACTTAGATGGGAGTAGTAGTAATGCTTTTAATGCAGAATGACAAACATTGTTTTTTTACCAAATTTGTCGAGCAATTTTCACAAAGATGTTTCATGTAACTTGGTAGCTTAAGTGGACTGCATCGATCATACTAATATGCAACTGAAATGACATTCATGAAAAACAACAACTGAAATGACATTCATGAGAAACAACAACTGAATTGACATTCATGAAAAACAACTACGGAATTGACATTCATGAAAAACAACAACTGAATTGACATTCATGAAAAACCATGTTTTTGGGAGGTGTCACATGTAGCTGTGCTTCATTTGGATAGTATTTTACCTAATCATTGTACTTGGCAGTAAAGTAAAACAACTGAATTCATGAAAAGCTAAAGAAACTTTGCCTCTGTAGGAACCTCAGTGGCGGGCTGGTGCAGCGGCAGCAGCCTCGGGATTGGCAGGGGCGGCAGGGGCAGGGGCGGCGGCACGGGCAGGGGCGGCGGCACGGGCAGGGGCGGCAGCAGCGGCACGGGCAGGGGCGGCAGCAGCGGCACGGGCAGGGGCGGCAGCAGCGGCACGGGCAGGGGCGGCAGCAGCTTTGGCGGCGGCATTCCCGCGCTGGGCATCCTGGATGCAAGCAGCGCGCAGGGCAGGTGACATAGCCTTAAATGCCTCGTTCATCTGGCTGTGAGCCAATGAAGCTTTTGCTGCCTTATTGGGGCCCTTAGCTCTATTGGCCTTCTTCATTGCTGTAACGGATATGTCGTAGGCCATCTTGGTGCTCTGGAGAAAAAAGATTAGGTCAGGAATTTCATCAAACACTTGGTGTAATTGAATTCTGTTTTTCTCCCAAAAATGCATTTAAATTTACCTCACAAATAGCCGCATGTTCACCTCTTAGGTTTCTTGGTACCTTCTCGGAACAAAGCTTGCAGGTAGTAGCCATGCTTAGGGGTGAGCAAAAACCGAGTCGAACCGAAAAACCGAGTCAAACCGCACCGAACCGAACCGAACCGAAATATTTTTAATTAATATGGAGTGGTTTGGTTTTGAATCTTTAAAAATTACGGTTTTCGGTTTCGGTTTGGTTTTAAGGTTCGGGCACCAAACTGAACCGAAAAAACCGAAATTATTAATGAAGGTTGTTTTGGTCATTTAGACATAACACTATATATACACTCTATAATACTAAACCCTAATGTCTCAATACTGCCGCCACCCTCACTCCTTATACCCTCACCAAATTCTTCTCTTTTTTCTTATTTTCTTTCTACATCTCCCCTATTTTCTTTATCAACCCTCTAAATCAAAGCATAAAATCGAATCTTCCATTAAAATTGTTGCTCCATCATGGGTCTTATTTGTTTTCAGTCTTATATTTTTTTTCTATCTCCAATCGATTTTTAATATTTATCCGCAAGATGTAAAACATGGAATCTATAGTGATTTTGTTGAAGAAAAACATGAAATTTATAAGGTAACAAACCTAACTTTTTGTCAATTTTGATTATCTCTTATAGATCTATCTTATATTGGTTTTTCTTGTTTATTGTTGATAATTTGTTTTTTGGCTTTTACTAAATATTTGTTATTTTCTATTTTAATTACTAATTTTAATTAATTAAAACCCTTGTTTTTCTGTTTTGCAGGAGCTAAATCTCTATGATCCTTGAAGAAAATTGGAATTGAGCAAAGTTAATTTTAGTTCTTTTAGTTTGTAAAGAAAAGATGAATGTAAATAAATATTTAGAATTAATTAATGTAGCCATTTTTATATATATTAATACGATTTATGATTTAGATATATTTTTTTATTTGATTTTGATTCAGTTGTTTAATTGGATTTTATGTTTTTCTAAATCGGTGTAAAACCCGAACCGAACCGGGAAAACCGACATTTTCGGTTTACCGAACCGAAAAAACCGTAGACCGAAAGCAGAAGTTTGGTTTTGATTTTTATAGGGGTGGTTTGGTTCGGTTTTGGGAGTTTGCACTCCAGACCGAACCGAACCGAACCGTGCTCACCCCTAGCCATGCTGGATTGGAGAAAAAGGAATTGATGAAACCCTCTGGAGAAAAAGGAATTGATGAAACCCTCACTGTGGAGAAGAAAGGAAATAATGAAACCCTTTGTTTAGTTTTTAGGTTTTTCTTTTAATGATTTGTTGGATAGAGGTTTAATCAACGGTGTGGATTGGTTTGTTAAGAGAGATTAGTAAAGTAGATTTCCCTTCACTTTTTAATTCTTTTTCTCCATAAATTATAACAATAGTATCTTTTAAAATTAATAAAAGAAAATTCTTTTCATTTTTATTTATTTGCAAATCAAATGATATCATTTATAATTCTTTTTATTTAAATTAATAAGAAAAATCAATTTAACTTTTAAATTTATGTCAAAAGTGTACATTTCATTTATGGATAAAAATACCCTCTTTATAATTTATAGAATTTAACTATTAAAATTTTCCTTAATCCAATTAACCACTAACAATTACATAGAGATAAAAAATTCTCTACATATCTTCTTAACCTTAACTATGTAAAGCTTTGCTAATTATAATCAACAACTTGAATGTTTTTTCCTAATCCTATAATCAAATACACAATATTGTAATTTATGAATAACATACAAATTAGAAAATCACGTTATGAATAACATATAAGTATAAAAATTAAAAAATTACATTCGACAATTTCAAATATAAATAATAAATTATAAATATTTATATCTTAATCCTATAATGCTTTTTCCTAATCCTATAATCTTTAAATCACGTTATGAATAATGTTTTTTCCTAATCCTATAATCTTTATATTTATTTTTATAAATAATAAATTAACGGACCATATTCTAATCACTATATTAAGTAACTATGTATATTACACCTAAAATAAAATTAGATAAATTAAGAGTATAATTTTAAATAAATAAGATCCAATATGTTCACGGATAAATTTTGGAAGCTGCAAAAATGGATATAAGAATCATACGCAACTAATAAATTTTATGTTTTGTCATTTTTGTATGATCATATATATTAGATTATTAATATATAATTGATTTAACTTTTAACTTTTATATTTAAATAATATTAAATATAAACGACAATAAATGTAAAAAAAAATACCCGTAATAATTTTAAATATAGAATCTTAATACATATATAATTGAAAAATTACATTCAATAATCTCAAATATACACCAAGAAAATTATAAAAAAATTCTGGTTCACCGGTTTTTTACCGGTTCAATCTGGTCCGATCCGGTTCAACATCTGGTTTTTTACCGGTTCAATCTGGTTCAACCGGTCCAACCAAAAGATTTTTTTTTACATTGTTTTTAAGAAATTTTGTATATAAATTGTTTTTAAGAAATTTTGGATACTTTTTTTATTAAATATGTGTTTTTAATGTTATATTTTAGCGATTAATTCTTACATTCATATGTAAATGCAGGTTTCAAAGAACTTATGTTGATAAGCAGCCAATCGTGCAAATATATATTTACCTTGTTACATTTTAAAAGTTTTTATTTCGTTATTTTATTTTATTTGTTTGTAGATTAAATATCAACGTTAATTTATGAATTTTCATTTATGATTGTCTAGAGACTAGAGCTCATTGTTTCACCATAGCTAGACAGGGGTAATGACAATTGACAATTGTTATATTTATTTTGAACAAATTGGAAATCAATATTGAAAAAAGATGAGAAACTTATTATTTAATGAAAAAAATTGAAAAATAAAGATAAATGATAAAAATTAATAAAAAAATAGTATTCCGGTGTATTTATTGTGATATGAAAATGTTAATAGTATAGTATAATTAAAAATAAAGTAATAAACCGAATAAAATCATAAAAATAAATATTGTTATTTATAAAATATTAAGATATCAATTTTTGTATTAAAATTCTTATGCTGCATACATACATTAGATTATTTTTCATTAAGAGAAAGTTCAAAAAATTCAATAATATCTAATAATATTATTTAAATAAAAACCGTGCAACGCGCAGGCCTAAAGCTAGTGATTTGTCATTTCTAGTCGAAAAGAAACTATGATGCGACTATGGCAGAGTATCAGATACAGGGAAACATGGATAAAACCTTCAGCATAATGAATCTCATTCATCTGCAACGTCACCTAGTGGTGTAATCCTGCCAGGTACTACCCAGTGAAGCACCGTGTTCCTTCAGAATCCGGACCGACTGCAAAAGAATGTCTTGTTCTGTGGAGTACAGTTCATCTTTGCTCTGTATTCATGTGTATTATAGCAGGAATAAGAAAAATGACAGCACCGGCCGACTCGGTGGAATTGTATAAAAAAGACAGAAAAATCCAGCATCGAGCATACATAGAAGACTTTGAGGAAAGGATAGCATTTATTGAGTATATGGAATAGATTTGAGGAATCGAAAAACATATCAATGCCTAGGTATAGAATTACTATGACATGTATAGAAAATGCATTCAGCTCTCAGAAAGCAAAATACATATGCATATATAAAGACACAAAGACGCACACATACATGAATTTTGAATATAATCAATTCATTAAATTTGTAGGGGCCGACCTATTCTGAACATACAGAGTTTACTCTCTTTAACTCGACGGAACTGCAGAAGTTTTTTAAGCTGCAAATGATTTTGGATTATCTAAGAATATTGTGACTATTGAAATTGTACAAGTATACAAACAGCACAGGAAAAATTGAAAGAGGCGCTCTCCTTATCTTTTCCTTTCTCAGTTGATTTCCTTAACTGTTTTACCAAATGCAGCATATAGTTTTCCAAAGAATGATAGGCTAGATCGATTATTACAGACTGACATGCGTAGGGCTTGGACGTTTATCATAATTAAGGGAGCATCACTGATATAACGGCAAATTATGAGGTGCATTCTTACCCCTGCCAAAACTAAAGTACTGTAAAATGGAGAAGGGGGAGATGTAGCACTCACCATGAATCTGAGATTGCATCCAATCGTCAATTCTGCAGAAGAGCTTTCTATTCTAGACAAATAGCAATATGGGGCCTCCTTTCCCAAGAAAACTTTTGGGTTCAACTTTAGCATGCTTTTAATGTCAGTTGTTATCTGAGGCATCTTATCCAGGTCTTCAAAACTCACAGGAATTGTAGTGATCATAGCACGCCATTGGGCACGGGATTTATTCACTATTACCTACACAATAACAAAGCATGTGAATTAGAAACTCTTCCGAATAAAACTACCTGAAATTTTAGCTTATTGACATTATTATAATTAGTTGATGTGCATGATTACAGATGAGAGATAAACAGACAACGGATCCTTATTCTACATGTGTGCACAACTGTTCATATTGTTGCAGTTTCTTTGGAAAAAGAACCCTCTTGTAGATGTTTTGGCCAAAAATGTTGCATCTCCATTGCATGTTGTATTTTTTATGCTATTTTTAGCATAAAATAAGATAAAATACTATATATAGCACATATTATTGAAATTCACTCCATTGCAAAATGCTAAACTAAATGCTAAATTTGTAATTTTGTAAGTGATTATCATAATTGATGGCAAATCTGTAAATAATTTAGATATAATAAAGTTTGGCATATGCTAAATTTTCTAACAAATTTGGCACAAAGTTTACATATGCTAAATTTAGCACATGAAATAGAAGTGCAATGGAGATGTGTTTTTTTATACTAAATGCTAAATTATAGCATTGTGAGGTATTTTTAGCACTAGAGTGGAGATGCTAGCTTGCTTTAAAAATTACCAGAGTCAATGCCATTGCTTTTTCAAAAGTAAGTGGGATAAAAAGCTAAACAAAGAATTATTTTCAGCAAGACTCATGCAGCTATGAAACAGACTAGAAAATAACATCAGTTGCTCTCACATTAGTATTAAATATTAATGTTGAAGCACTAATGGATTTCTAAAAGCATTACCACCATGAGAAGTAGGATCATGAATTAGAACAGATAAACCATGGTATACTTATTATGTACAGGATAAGTAGGGGAAAAAGGGCCGACCTGACTGGAAAATAATGAATTTGGAACTATGACAGGAAATTTCTCAGCATTCAGTAACATTGTAGTAGTCAGTCCCATTTCAACTACTTGGCCTTCTATAGATCCAGCCTACAAAATAAGAAGATTCCAATGAACTACAACAGAAACAGAAACAATAAAGAATGGAGCACAAAGTAGCAGCTCTTGAGATTTGAGCGTTAGGGTTAACCACCTTGCTTGATAAAAAAATAACCATGAAGATCCCTTGGTAAATACGTACTATAAATTTTAAAAAATAATTGTTTACTCCTGATGTGGTTGAAGATTTAAAAGGTCGTAGCATGCAGAAAGTAAAAGGAAAATAAGAAAAAAAATAAAGCATTAAAAAGTTTAAACAAATGCCATTACAGATAGTTGGCAAAGAGAGTGAATAAAAAGCATCCCCTATTTTCTTAGCAAGGATGGCGCAAATTTTACTTGTGAACAAATATTATCCATGAAAAGACATGAAATTGGATCAACCAATTGGCAAATTCAACCCACTTTTATTGTGTCTCCAAGTGAAAAGGGTTTTGAAAATTGCATAGAGAACCCACTAAGCACATTTCCAAGGATGTCTTTGGAAGCAAAAGCAGTGGCCACTCCTGCATAGGATTATAATGAAAAGGCACTTGTATGTTAATACTTAATACAACCAAAAATAATTTCCAATTAGGTTATAGACATATAGTTAACCATGAGAAAGAAAAGAAAACATGGATTGACAGACTTTGGAATTTTAAACAAAAAGTTGCAAACAATAGCATTAAAATTGTAATTAAAAATAAATCACAAATGTTCAAGGACATGAGAGATCACAAGTTTTTTCCTAACAGAGACTTCTCTGACCATAAATATACAACTATTAAATAGCACAAGCAATTGATGGTAACACTCACCTCCTATGCCACCAACAGTTAAGATAGATTGGACAGCCACTCCACATGCCTCAGCAAAAGTCAGTAGCCCGATAACAAATAAGCTAACAGATGAAACTTTGTCAAGAGTTAACAACCTTTCTTTCTCAACCAATGATAAACTCTGTGCACCCAATGCACGACCAAACACATTCGTTTTCCATCGATATAAGAACCATATAAAAGAAAGAACAACTGCACCTCTCCATCCTTGAGCTATATACTGTGATGGTATAGTAGTTGGCGCTACCAGCTTGCCACTGCACATCAAAGACATCATGCATCAGCACTAAACAATTTGAAATAGAAACCAGCAAATCCAAATACAATATATATATATATATATATAAGCGGAACAACTAACATTTCTAAAAATGCCATAAAGGTGACCAAGTATCGCACAGGAGCCTCTAAAGCACCCCAAAAGCTTCTCTCATATGGAACTGGCTCCTCCGATATACTTCCAGACGGTAAAACAGCAGGAGATTGCATAAAGTATTTGTGGAACTTCCTCAATATCCTAGGCATTACTACCCATGCCAATATAGAACCAAAACAAGTACAGCTAACAGGAACAATTACATTTTTAAGATAAGGTTGTGAATCAAGAAACTGCTGGCCATAAGGGATCAGTTCATCGGAGATTTCTTTAGTCTTTTCTCCGAAAGAAGTTATTGCATCAACTGCACTTTGCCCCGTTTCTTTAGCCTTATGAATCCAGTCAATCCCATCACCAACACTGTTTCCAGCGTCTATGTTACTCCTAATTGAAGCTGAAACATCGCCAGATTTATCAACTTCTCCACCAGAAGACCATGAAAACGATCGATAACTCAACATGGAACTCACTGAACTAAAAGGCACAGCGCTTCTAAAGGATAAAGTCCGTGATAAGGTTGGACATGCGGAATTAGCTTTACAAAATTGACTAACAACTGAAATTTCAGCTGATCTAAGTTTATTTTTGCAGTAATCTTGATTAAGCAAAGCATAGGTTGGTCTTACAAAACTTTGATTAGCAAATTTAGTAGGCTTATAGTACAAGCTCAACGACTCCATCTTTGAAGCGGAATTAATGGAACTAGTGAGTGATTTTAGCATTGAAAACCTAACTCGAGCCATTAAAAACAGCAACTAATGAAAATCAAGAAAACAAATAACGCATTAATCTAAATCACAGCTGCAGATATAGCATCATCATCTTTCTCAATCTGCAGCAAAAGCAAACGCAACATTTCAGCAAGAAACTCGAAGATAGCTCAAGAAAAATTTACACAATGCAATGAATAATTATAAGCAGTAACCATAAACCCTAGATTTATGTTTGAATGAACAGAAAAATTGCAGGGAAAACAAAACAAAATTGATTTCTAACAAGTCAATGATTAAAATAATAAATATTCATTTTATATTGTATTCTGAAGCAAACAATAATAACAAAAGAAATTTTGCTTACCTGAGTATGTGATGAGTGATTTTTAGAGGACATGTTCTGGTTTTGGGTTTTGACTTTATGAAGAATCTTATTTCAGGTCCTGGAAAATGATATGAAATGCCATCGATTTGCCTCGTTCGGTTACATAATTACATTAGAATAACTTACACTAGTGGTGTCTCAACTTTTGCAATTTTTTTATTTTAGTGTCTGGACTTTTATTTCTTTCGTATAGATATTCTACCTTTTAAAAATGTATTAAACGAGTTTTTTTTAATCAATTTTCTGATTATCGAACTACTAATAAGTTGAAAAATTATTATTAATTTTGCTGATATAATTTTCTCTTTTAATTTTATATAAATAAATGTATCATTGCACGCACAATAGTCATTATTTAGTAATATAACACGTAAATTTAAATAAATATGAGAACTATTTTGTTTTTTTTAACAATATTGATGGTCAACAATGGTTAAAAACTATTGGTTGATATATTTTTAAAAAGTTAAAATTGAAACACTAAAATAGAAAATTTGGTTGTCGAGTCAACGAAGATACACCGGATTTTCACATCGGTGATATATTTGAAAAAAATAAAAGGTGATAAATTTATACGATGTCTTTCAAAAACGGTGATTAAAAGTGGTGATTTTATATAAAATTAACCTTTTAAAATATTATTAAAGGTTGATACAGTAAAAAGTCGATTTATTTCCTCAAACATATGACTAATTATACCTATACAAAGCAAACTTCCTGTAACTCTTGGCAATCGAGGCAGTAGATTTTCAATGCAACTCTTCCTTCTTATTCGACTGAATCAACTCTCTAATTCTTGTCTAAATCTCTTATGAAACCCATGAAAGCTCACCAAAATCTTCCATGGTTTCAAACAACATGAAACCCAATTCATTCGCATTCACAGCTCCAAAATTATTGTTTTGCTTCATCATAATCTTCACTTTTTCATCCATATATTACTCCCTCAACTCACTCTTCTCCAACAAACAAACAACTCCCATTATCTACCAATCACATAATTATGAAAATAATCTTCTTCCCCCAAAACCGAATCGAACATTATCAGCTACTGAACCGCCATCTCAATCTCAAATCCAGCTCAACACAACCCTCCACCACATAGTTTTCGGCATCGGTGCCTCTTCCAAGCTATGGAGCAAGCGAAAAGAATATCTCAAAATATGGTGGAAGCCTGACGAAATGCGCGGCGTGGTCTGGCTAGACCACCCTGTTAAAACCGACTCGACCGATTTCAACCTCTTGCCGCCGACGATGATCTCATCCGACACGTCGGATTTTCCTTACGAGAACAAGGAAGGTAAACGATCAGGAATTCGGATATCGAGGATAATATCTGAGACGGTAAAGCTAGGAATGGTGGATGTGAGATGGTTCGTAATGGGAGATGATGATACAGTTTTTATTACTGATAATTTGGTTAGGGTTTTGTCGAAGTATGATCATAGTCAGTATTATTATATTGGGAGCTTGTCGGAGAGTCATATCCAGAATATTCATTTTTCTTATGGAATGGCGTATGGTGGTGGTGGTTTTGCTATAAGTTACCCGTTGGCGGTGGCGCTTGCGAAGATGCAGGATAGGTGTATGAAGAGATATTCTGGATTGTATGGTTCTGATGATCGGATTCAAGCTTGTATGGCTGAACTAGGTGTTCCTCTTACCAAGGAACCTGGATTTCATCAGGTTAGTCTATGTTTTGCCTATGTTTTTGTTTTTTAGGAGCAAATTAAGCTTACATGTTGACAAAGCGTTTGTTCTTTTTGGTAGACTACATATTGACTATTTTTTTAAAAAATCATTGACTAATCTTTAACTAATTTACAATCTTATTGTTATTAAAAACAAGTAGAAATGGGGAGTGATCAAATAGTATTGGCAAATCTTTTTTGATAAGATTTCATTTTATGAGAAATGATTCCCAAAAAATTAATTTCACATATTTCACACATTTCACACCATTGGTAGAATAAACTAATCAGACATTGCAACATTAAATATTTAATAATAAAAACAAATAACTATCAAATACTTTAACAAGCGGTTTATTTACTCGTTGTAAAAATGACGTGATATAACCGCTGCATGAAATAATCACTCCCATCAAGCTATCAATTTCTCTAATTGCCTATTGAATCCGCCAGTTTCGTACTTGTTGATTAACTAATTCAGTACCTTTTTCTAATGAATGTTGCCCGCATATACCATTTAAACTATAGCATACTGTTACTATATTAGTATCTACTTTTAGCTTTTAAATGTTGAATTATAAAAGATTATTATTGTTTTATTTGTTAAAAGAAATACTATTATTTTACTATTTCTGAATGATCCACTATTCCATTGTTTAACCAAACAAATTTCATTGCATTCTTAACAGTTTGATGTATACGGAAACTTATTCGGCCTTCTAGCAGCACATCCGGTGACACCACTAGTCTCACTCCACCACCTTGACCTAGTGTCGCCAATATTTCCAAACTCCGATCGAGTAGAATCACTACAAAGATTAAGAGTAGCATCACAGCTAGACTCAGCAGCTCTACTGCAGCAATCAATCTGCTACGACCAACCCAGAAACTGGACCGTATCCGTATCATGGGGCTACGCTGTTCAAATCTACCAAGGCATAATTCCGCCGCGGGAAATCGAAAGACCGGCGAGAACATTTCTGAACTGGTATCCAAGGGCCGACCACCGTGGTTTTCCGTTTAATACCCGTCCGGTTAGCAAGAATGAATGTGAAAGACCGTTGGTTTATTGTCTTTCGAATGCTTTATATGACGCTCATGCTGATCAGACGGCTACTGAATATGTTGGGACTGGAACTCTGAATCCGAATTGCAACTGGGAAATGGATAATCCTTCTCCGATCAATAGAGTTGAGGTTTATAAGAGACCCGACCCGTATTTATGGGACAAGGTGATGTATTTCATAAATCAATGAATAGTCTTATATTTTTGTTGCGGACCATTGTAATTAATGGAATTTTGAGTTTTTTTGTTTGATTTGTAGGCGCCAAGAAGGAATTGTTGCAGAGTATTACCGACCGAGGCTAAAGATACTATGATAGTTGATGTTGGGGAATGCGAAGAAGATGAAATCGTTGAAGTTATGGAACTGAATATCTGAATACAATTCTTTTTTGAGGCAAAATATTAAAAAACTTTTGTACCTTGTATTAAAATGAACCCTTTTATTAAATTGTATGTTTTTGTACTATAGTTTCTATATCTTGTTTCAAATTAATGTTTCATACAAATTCAGGTTATTTTTTATGACGTGGCAACCGGATGCAAGAATGTTGTTTTATGATGTGGAGTTTACTATGATTGCCACGTCATAAAAAATAGCATGAATTTGTATAAAATTTGTTTGGAATAAAATATACAAATTATGATACCCAAAAAATACGAATTAAAAAAAGTTTCAATTTCATACAAGGTACAAAAATTCGATATCATTTTGAAAAATAACCCATTTTTGGACAACAATAGCTTTTTTTATTTATTTAGACTACAATAATTAGATGATAGAATAGGAGAACATTTTTGGATTGAAATTTTAAAAATTTAGCAAAATATAATACAATGTGAAATATATAATTTAAAAAAAAATAGTTTGAATTATATATAATATGAATGGATTCGTAGAAATAATTTTAAAATAACAAAATATTGTAACAATTTATTATCTACATAAAGAATGGATTTAGAATTTTCTATCTAGAATGTGAAATTTATATGAACAATTTAAAATGAAAAATTATGGTTTTTTATTTTTATATTATCGAATAATTCATTCTATAAAAAATTATATAAACTCCTTTTATTCAAATACTCCTTCCATCGCTAGAAAAAGTTTATACTTTTAGTATTCTATAAAGCTAGTGAAAATTATTAATTTAGAGTTAATCAAAAGCCAAATTATCAAAATATTTTAATTTATAGTTTTATCAAACACATTAAATAGAGTAGCTTTAATTTTTTAAATAATTACTCCCTCCGTCCCAAATTGATAGACAGTTTAGGACAAACACGGATATTAAAAAATTTAAATTCTCTAGATAAAATGACTTAATACGGAGTATCATACTTGCACTCATTTAATATAGTGACATTTTTTGTTTTTTAGTGACTTTTATTGTATTTTCAAAATATTTCATATAATCAATGAGGATATGTTTGACAATTATTTGGGGAGATAAATATCTAGTGCCTATAATTTGGGATAAAGAAAATTGAAATATTGACTATCAATTTGGACGGAGTGAGTAACTTATAATCATTTATTAAAAAAGTTGAAAGACTATTTTTTAACTATTATAACCACTTAACAATACTTAATTAATTTTTAGTTTTTATAAAAGTATTTTAATTTATTCTAAGTAGGCATCTACCATTTAGTTTTACAAAAGGGATGTTTGTGGAGCATGTTACAATTTTGATAAATAGGCTGTTTATTTGCATACGACAAGAAGAAAAAACTCACCGTATTGAGGGGGTCAGGAGACTCGTAAACATGGGGTGGGTTATGACCAAAACGCGTGAAAGGCGCACGGAATCTTACAGCTTGTCCGAACGCGTAGACTCCGATCCGAATCGCTGAGTCCGCTCAATCACAAAGAAAAATGGAGTAAGTTTCTTCTCCTAGTTCACCATTTCAAAAGGTTTCTCAGTTCTTGTAATTTTCTCTTCCAATGGCGACTCCAATCACGAAACTTCACTCTTCCATTTTTACCCTCACTCTATGCCTTATCACCACTCTATCCTTCTCCACCTTCACTCCCACCGATAATCATCTCATCAACTGCGGCTCCGCAGTCGCCGCCACCGTTCATAACCGCCAATTCATTTCCGACGAAGAATTTTCCAATTCCGATACCCCACTTCTCTCCGCTACACGTACAATTCCACTCGCTAATCAAAACACTAACCCTAACACTCCTCAAATTTACAACACAGCTAGGGTTTTCAACAAGCCCTCTAAGTACGTTTTCGAGATCAAGGATCCAGGGACCCATATGGTACGTCTTCATTTTAACCCATTTCGCTCTTCAAATTTTGACTTAAAGAACGGTCGGTTCCACGTTTTGGTTAACGGGTATGTCGTTTTGAGCAATTTTACTGTGGTAAATATGGTGAATAATTGGATAATTAAGGAGTATTTAATCTGGGTTGATTCTGATAAGGTTATGATTGAGTTTATTCCAATTAAGAGAGGTGAATTTGGTTTTGTTAATGCAATTGAAGTTATATCTGCACCTAAAGATTTAATTGGTGATGTGGCAACTCTAGTGAACGGTTTTGAAAATGAAAATTTAGTTGGATTAAGCAAGCAGGGTCTTGAAATTATGTATAGGATTAATGTTGGAGGTCCGAAGATTACGCCTTTTAACGATACAATTTGGAGAACATGGATTCCCGATGATCGATTCTTTGAATCGAGCGAGTTGGCTACTCGGGTTTATTTCAGTGGCAGAATTAAGTATCAGAATGGAGGTGCTAGTAGAGAAGTCGGCCCGGATTTTGTTTACAATACTGCTCGAGTAATTTCCAGCACGAATTCTTCGATTGTTAATGGAAATATGACATGGGTGTTTCCAGTTGTTCAGGGTTATCAATATCTTGTTAGATTGCATTTTTGCGATATCGCCAGTATGTCACTTGGTTTGCTATACTTTAATGTCTATCTTAATGGGAATTTGGCATATGAGAATTTGGATCTCAATTCTAGAACATATGCATTGGCTTCTCCAGTTTATACGGATTTCGTCGTCGATAGCGAGAGCAACGGGGTTATAAGAGTGAGTATCGGACCTTCAAATTTTAGTATGGCGCATACTGTCGATGGCATATTGAATGGAGTTGAGATCATGAAGATGAATAATTCAGCGGGTAGTCTCGACGGAAAGATGTGCGCCGGGATGGTACTGAGCAGCTGGCCGCAAAAGAGTGTCGGTGTTTTGGTTCCATTTGTTGCTGTTTTGTGTGTGTTGTTGAGTGTGTATGTTGTTATGCAGAGGAGGATCAGTGGTATGAGGGACTCTATTGTATGGTCAAAATTGCCTACCGATGTCTCGGAAGTTGCATTAAAGCAAGGAAATCAGCATTTTACTGCCAAAAAATGATGTGAAATACAGGTTTTTGTATGATATAATTTGTAATGTGATAGTTTCTTAATTTCTAATCATATTAATCTGGAAACTTGGAGTGTATTAATGTAAGTAAGTTGTATGTAAAGCCTGTAATAGTGTATTGTAAATTTTGCATTTTCTTTGCGTCTGTTGCGCCTTTCTAATGATATTAGAGTTTTTGTGTATCCTGTTTTCTATCAAGCTGTTCTTTTCTAATTTACTTGGAGTTATTTTTCAGTACGAAAATTTATCCAATCTTACATTTTAAATGCTTTATTCTGAAAAGGCTTTTGAAATTTTACACAATATGAAAAATAAAAATAAGGTTTTTGATAATCACTAAATTTATAGCAATTAAAATTTAGTCTAAATATATTATATTGACTACTTTTGTTTTTAACTTCGACTTTAATTATAGTTTACTTAAATTAAGTGGAACTGAATGTTATTAAAAATGACAAAATAGACCATCCTTTAACATATATTATCTTTTATTAAATATAAAAGGAGGTTCAAAATAATATCTTTATAATCACATTACTTGAAATGTTAAAATACTAAAATAATTTTTGTGGTTAAATCATAATTTGGTTTCCTGGTATATTCTTAATTTTACTGTGATGTGTCTAGCATTTGTCTAGCATATTTGTAACAAAAACCAAAATAAAATAAATTTGTTTAGCGGTTTGAGAATATGATTAACGATAAAAAAAGAAAATCATTGGAATACCAAAACAAGTACTAAATCATAGAATCTTTGAACTGATAAAGAAAGTAGTAAAAGATTGTATTTTTGTGTTAAAACTGCCACTCCTGCTCTTCTGCTCGCTCGCTTTCTCTTCACAATGGTTAGTAATCTTTATCTGCCGCGTTCTATTAAGTTCGTATGAGTTAAAAAAACCCACATTTTCTAATTCACTGTTGCAAACGATTTCGTCGACGTTGTATTCATGTGTTTCTTTATTCGAATCTTTGTGTGCCTTTGATCTTTCTAAAGTAAGAGTTGACAAGAAGAAGACTTTATCGGCTGTTTCTTGCTTTCTTGACCTTTACTTTGAGTTTCCATTTTCTTTGATGCAATGAAATTCTATATTGCTGCTCTTCATTTTCTTGGTAGCCAAACGTAAACGATTAGAATCCAAGATTAAAGCTTTCTATTTAGAGAGGGATTTTGGATACTTTGTTGTATCGTATCTCTTTGTGGAGAGATTCTTCTATGGCAACTTTTTCCATTACCATCTTGTTCATAATTTATTTCAAATCACCGTTAATATTTGACAGGATTTGTACATTCTTGATGAAGTTCAAATTATTTAAATATACAGAGTTGGATTCCATGTCTCCCGAAACAAGATAATTGAATTTTATTCCAAGAATTGGAAATTTTTGTGATAAATATAATAGAAAATACATTTCAAATTTGGTTGCCGAGTAGTAATGTTTTCAATGTGTACATACATGATTCAATTATACAGATGTAATTGTTACAGGGTTAATCTTTGCTTTTGTTTTGTTAGGTTGTTTAGATAAGCTCAATTTGAAAACTAGGTGTTTAAAAAAAATAACAACGATGCGGCAGCTTTGCTTTAGGAAAAATAGTGTGATAAGTGCAATTAAATCCAGTTGGTTGTTCCTGATCTGTATGACCTGTGTGCTTTTGCAATCAAAATCTGCCATTTTTGGGATCATAAGGATGCCATATCTCTCCACAAGAAAGTTTTGTTTCTCCAAACATTTTGTCTTATCCTCATCAGAATTCTGGAAGTGGGAGTTCAAGTACCAGCCTCTCTGGTCTGGATGATTCTCAGCTGGGAAGTTTTGACTCCACAGCGGAGTCTATACCCGATTCTACAGAACAGAATGATCTTGGTATTACTTATGTTTCACCTGGCGAACTTGAGAGCCAACAATCTGATATTCAACAACTTGAGCCGCAGATATGTCAACATGGACAGCAGCAGGATAGACCAGACTACGTAAAGGGTGCTTGTGCCTTTCAATTAACTCAGTACTTGTATCAGCAGCGGCATAGACCCACTGTAAGTTCCGTTTTCCTCTTTTCTGGGGAACACCACTTTACAGTCTTTGGTGTTTTTTTGTTTTCATTTTTGTGACTGATATGTTTATTGCTGATTGTTTGTTTAGGATAACAATATTGAGTTCTGGCACAAATTTGTTTCAGACTTCTTTACTAACGATGCAAAGAAGAGATTGTGTGTTTCAGCGTATCTAAATAGAAGCCTTAGTAGCGATAGCACCGGTTCTTCCCAGGTATGCTATGATAAGGCGTAATAGGATTACATATAATTGTTTAGGAGAGAATAAAGGTTGTTTTTTAGGGAAAGAATCCCACAAGAGTGGGGGTGGGTTTTGGGGGGGAGAAGAGTGTTGCTGAGACTTAATTTTGGAATAAATGATCTCTATTAGCATTCATTGGAATTGTTATGTTAATTTGAAGATTGAAGCTACTATGTTTGTATGCTTCTCAAACAAATACTGGCCTCACATCTGCTCTTGCATCTGAAATTCTGCTTTTTTGGAGTCTTCACTGTATAAAACTCAACAACAAACTTTGACTGATAATTTTTTTTGTACTGTTAATAGATCTCATGAACGTTTTTTTTTATTTATGTGACAATACCGGTAACATACTTGTAATATTTTCAGGGTTGGCATTGTGAGTTCTGCAATCAGAAGGCTTTTCGTGGTTACGGTATGCTATTGTTTTTGTTACAGTAACTTTAGATATCAGTATATTTCTTACTATTCAAATGTTGTCCTTGTGCGTTCAGAAGCAATTGCTGAGGCTCTGCCTAGATTATTCCAAATCAAATACGAAAGACCCACTTTAGAAGAGCTTCTTTATGTTGATATGCCTCATGAATCCCAGAACTCAAGCGGTCAAGTTGTCCTTCGCTATGAACAGGCCAGACAAGAAGGTGTCTATGAGAACCTTCGTATGATACGTGATGGTCAACTTCGTGTTGTTTTCTCTCCAGATTTGAAGGTACGAGGGTTGATAAATGGCCATTTTGAGATATTAACAGCTTTAAGTATATTACTAATTACATTCTTATTAAATAGTTCATTTGTGTTAACTAGATTGGCTCTTGGGAATTTTGTGCACAGCGTCATGAGGAGCTTATTCCACGAAATTTGATAAAAACAAAGGTTATTATTAATTTTTTTTATTTTATTCTGTAAATTGGTAGTTTCCGCTGTTAAGTGAGAATCTTGGTACAGTATTATGATATTGTTGAGCCAGTTATACTTTGATGAATCAACAAGTTGTTGAAAACGAAATGCAAAGTTCATGGTAGTTTAGTAGGCGTTATCATCATGTATAAAAGCTTGTCTTAAATTTCCCTGTAATCCTTAAAAAAAAATTACCAACATTGGCTTATTTAATTAGTCCTTAATTTCCATTAGATGGTAATTTTCTGATTATCTGCTTTGCTAATCCTATATTAAACTTGATCTGGTCATATTTTCTAGCTTAATGTATTTGAGATATTTCCAGTAATGTGTTCTCAAGTGCTCCCCGTATGCATATTTTTTGTTCAGGAGATAAAGATCTCTCTGATTATGTGATTGATTCTTTCTTGCCTACTGGTGCTGCTAAGGTGGTGTGCCAGCAGGGAAACTGTTGATATCAAGAGTCTCCTTTCATAAACGGAGCTCATATTTTGCAGGCACGTCAGCTTGTAGATGCAGCACAAAAATGCCGATTTTCTTCTGAAAATGCATTGTGGCTATTCGAACCTGGTCTAGAAAATACCTTTATTGGGTGAGTTTTCTATATATAAGCAGAGTTCTGAAGTCACTTCCCTGCCTTTTAGCTGAAGTCCTCCGACTGATTACATGTCTCCAATCGTAATAAATTATTATCATTATTAAGTGGGATGGGAAACTGTTTATATGTTTCTAAAAATTGAAATAATGTTCAAGGAGTTCTTTCAATTCATGAAATGCTACAATCAAAAGAACTGAAATTTGTTTCAGGAATATATTTATTTATCAATATAACTATTATTCTTTATTCATCTGATTCATAATGTTTGGCTGTACTTTTTAATATGTGAATGCAGTGTTAACCTATGTGCTTTTGGTATTGCATCAATATCTTTCTTTAGAGTGTTTAGTTTTGACATCCCACCTCTACCATTTTCTACCTTCTGCTTATACAGTACTTTTACAGGGTAAACGAATCTGCTAGTCATTTGACAGAAGCTTTGGAGACATCTTTGTTTACTGGTTATGGATACAGTTTGAGATATATTCGGTATTTACAGGTCATGTTTACCTTCTGATTCTTCATTCTTTGTTCTGCAAAGTGGTCATTGATGCACTACCCGATTGTGTTGCATGAGGATATACTAATTGATTTCTTGTGACAGCTGAACTTCATCAATGTCACCATGTTTTAATAAGACTTCCGATTGTCTTAGTGCATGTCATTAGAAACCACATGACGACTGGTACTGGATTTAAGCATGTGTGAAGATTTTAGTTTAGTCTGAAATTTAGAGTACTTGTCCGAATTGGTTCTGTTGCTTCAGGCAATAAGATCAATTTTAGAAATTGACTTTCTTTGCTTAATGTGTTCTTTCTAGTATATGACCGAGGATGAGTGTGTTTGACATTACAGAATATATTGTTTGTACATCTAAAATACAGAATCCACTGAAACATGTTAATCTCAAAAGTAAAATGAAAAGGAACTTGATAAAAACATGACAGGTCATGTTTACTCATATCTCACCAATTGAACTTGTAATGGAAGATTGGAATTTCAGTATAAAATAAGTAATTATGGACTCTCTTTAGTTCTGATAAAATTTCAAGAGATAACCTAAATATGACGGTTCACTTTCGTCAATATTAGATAATCAAATCCTTGTTTGATTCCACATCCCTCTCATCATAAAGTTAAAATCAGTTATCAGGTATTAATGATAGATAATAGTTTGCAGGAGGCGATGGACTTCAGCCGAGTATCTGGGAAGGGACCAATGGGTAAAATTCATTGAATTTCTTGCTTTCTGATTTATGTTCTTTAATTGTAAGGTTATATCACGAACTTTATCGTGATTTGCAAATAAAACATGAACACCGACCTATTTTTTATTGAGAAAACGCTGATGTGGACGCCATAATATACACTGTTCTGGCAGCCACATCAGCATCTTTCCAATGGAAAATAAGTCGGCGTTCCGATTTGCCTGAAAATAAAAGTTGGTGATTGATTTTGCTTAGTTTTTAAGTTCGTTTTGTAATTGCAGAACACCCTAAAATTCATGATTTTTTTGTAATTAACCCTTAATTGTAACTTGTTGATAATATCGTTAATGTTTAATCTCTGCGGAAAGATGGACATGAGTTTTTGTATGCATTTTCTTTATTGCTAACTTAAATTCTACTACATGGCCAAAATGGATTTAGAATGTGGAAGAAAATGATAGCTTCGGAACATTAGGTAGAATATTTACTTGGCAGCCTGTGCCTCGCGTCTGACACGACTTCTTGAATTGCAATTTTTACTCGATAAAATCAGAAGACTATACTTGAATTACAAAGAAATAATGAGTTATAAGATTTATTTTATCATTTGGCTTGTATTGATGGCATTTTAGATTAATTTGCTGATAATGCTTCAGTTCTTCTGTAGTCCTTGTCTGTGATGTCATTCTGTATGCTAATGATGGGTCCTTTTCATTTTAGATAGGCTTGTTCCAAGCTTAGTTTCTTTTCCCTTGATCGAAACAAGAGCCGATCTTTTCAGCCAGTGAAATCCACTTTCTGAAGCTTGTTGAGGACTTGAAGACTGGTTCGATTAACATTCAAAGACAAGCGATTGTTTTACTCAGGCTACTTGCAAAATATAACACGAACAATTGGTTTGGTATATTTTTAGCAAACTGTGGGGTCATCAGTATTTTAGTCGACTTACTTCGATCAACTGATATAAAGATTCAGGAAGATGCTGTTGCAGCGCTCCGCTACTTATCAATTGATGATATCAATAAAGCAACAATTGCTAATGCAGACGCTACTGAACCTCTTATTCATGTCCTAGAAACAGGAAGCCCGGAGGCTCGAGAGAATTCAGTTGCCACTCTCTTTTGCCTTTCCGTGATTGAGGAGAATAAGGTCATGATTGGGCGGTCCAGGGCAGTTGGAGGTTTAGTTGATTTACTGGGGAATGGAACTCCCAAGGGGAAGAAAAATGCAGCCTCGGCTTTGTTCAATTTGTCAATACTTGACGAAAACAAAGCCCGAATTGTGCAAGCGGGGGCTGTAAAGCACCTTGTGGAGTTGATGGACCCAGCAGGTGTAATGGTTGAGAAGGCTGCTGCTGTTTTGGGTAATCTGGCGACTATTCCCGAGGGAAGGACCGCAATTGGTCAGGAGGGCGGGATCCCTGCTTTGGTCAAGATTGTCGAGTCAGGTTCTACTAGAGGGAAGCCAAACGCAGCTGCTGCTCTTTTGCAGCTCTGCACAAACAGCAGTGGGTTATGCAGCACGGTGTTCCAGGAGCAAAACGTAGCTGATGCTCTTTTGCAGCTCTGCACAAGCGGCAGCAGGTTGTGCAACACAATGTTCCAGGAAGGTGGTGTAGCGCCATTGGTCGAATTATCACGGTCTGGCAATCCAGGGGCTAAAGAAATGGTATAGTTTGAGATTATGGTTTTTTCCATTCGCAAAATAGGTTTGTTGTCTTGTCTCTGAATATGTTTTTGGTTGCATACAGGCTGACGAGTTACTTAGTTACTTGTGAAACCAAGGGCGAGGTAAAGCGAGGGGCTGATTTTCTGGACCCAGCAGGTGTAATGGTTGAGAAGGCTGCTGCTGTTTTGGGTAATCTGGCGACTATTCCCGAGGGAAGGACCGCAATTGGTCAGGAGGGCGGGATCCCTGCTTTGGTCAAGATTGTCGAGTCAGGTTCTACTAGAGGGAATGGGGATCCCCATGAGCGGGGATTATACTCCCCATCCCTGTCCATTCCCGTGGATGGAGAATGATTTTCCCCATTCTCAGTATTCATGGGGTTGATGGAAATTTCCCGCCCAAATAGTAGCGGGTCCCAATGGAGAACGGAAAATCTCCTTCCCGTTGTCATCCTTATTACAAACTCTTTATATAAAAAAAATTCATAAAAATCATACAAAATTTTCATAAAGAAAGACAGATTATAAAATAAATATTTTACAAATCAAGAAGTGAAAATAAATCAAAATCACTTGATAATACAGTGGAATTGTTCAAGGGTATAACAAGAGTAATTTTTTTGATAATAAATATTAAAAACAAGATACGTAAATGATTATCGTTAACGTTTTATTAGAATATAGGTTAAAAATGAAGGAAAGTTCTTACCTAGATCCGGTCTATGAAAAATTCATAGACCTATCCAATGAGGAGTTAGAGAAATGAGAAGAAAGAGAAAATAATAAGTGGAAAGTTTATATCTTATCTGTTTTTAAAAAAAGTATAAAATTATCTTTTTCTTTATTTTCATTGGTCGATTGTTTCCCCTTCAATTATTTTTTTCTTTCATTTTTTCCCCTAAAGCTTCTACAAACTATGTACGTTGAAAGCCAAGAAGTGGTTGGTTGAATCTCTTCTCAACTTTTGAACATAGATATAATTAAAGATTTTTTTATCATTTTTTTAAACTTTAAATTTTTAAAATCTTATTCTAATATTAAATATTAATAAATTAATTTAATTGATTAGATATGATAAATAAAAAAGAGTAGTTAAAAAGATGATATTTTTACGATTTTTAAATAATTCAATTTTGACCCACAATTATTTTAAGATTCTGCAATTAAATCTAATATTTTAAAAAATTGTAAATAGGCATTCAGAATTTTCATTTGTTCTAATAATATTTAAAAGACCAAAATAACTTTTAAAATTACAAATTGATTATAAATTTTTTTAAAAATTCAATTATGTCTAAATTAAATAATGTCTGGAGATTGTTCATTCTAAATCAGGTAATTTTTTTTTCTAGTTATCATAGCTAGACATTGGTACATTACTGAATTTTAAAGGGGTTAATTACTTTAACCTCCATGATAATATATCCCTTTTTCGTAATTTAATTTGTTCATGCAATTATTCTTGAAGAAAATAATTAAGTACTTTATGTTTTGCAAATGAAACTCAATCTTTGGTTCCTTTCCTTACTACGGTGACGACTATAGATCAAGAACTTTCTGCTTTTCCGTTCCTTACTTTGGGACTTAACGTGAATCAGAAAATTTATGCTGACATATTCTAATGTTTATAAGTTATAACTAATTGAATCCAACCAAACTTTAATGTTTTTATGTTCACCATGTTAAAAGAATAGGTATCTATATTCAGTTCAAATTCGGTTTGAATTTTTATTAAATTTGAGATTCAAATTTTGAATATTAAATTTCGAATTTGGCTTATTTAAAATTTTATGTTATTTATGTTCCGCTCGCGCTCTGTTCGTATTCGTTTGTTTATATGCTAAACGAGTCAAGATCAACTTGGTTAATTTTAGTGCTACATGAATCGAAGTCGAGCTCGAGCTCAGTTAACATGATCGAAGGTTGTTAAGCATCTGCACACGTGGTCCCTTTTTATATAAAATTTTTCCGTTTTTTGATTGGCATAAAACGACGACTGTTTTGGAATTTTGTCCACAAAAGAACCGTTTAAATGCAAAGTAAATAGTTAAAGGGCTATTTAATATAAAATATTTATTTGGGACCAAGTAAAAAAAATTAAAAATAAAAATTAATAGTACTATTTAGCCTTAAACTTTTAGTGAGACCAAAATTGATGCTACTTTGATCCAACCAACTACCATCAAAAGCAGGGCAAAGTGGTTAGTCCATTAAGCAGGTTTGGTAATATGACATGTTTATTAATTTGAGAAAATTAGGAAAAATACTCTCTTTTTAAAAATAATATGATTTTCTACCTCAACAAGGAAAAGATAGAAAAAATACCTCACTATTTTAATATATTTACTTTTTTACTCTAACACCTATTTATATTATAATTATACCTATTCATTATTATTATTTTACTCTAACTATATTATTAGGGATTTGTAAGTGACAACTGTCATTTCTTTTCCTTTTTTCTCTCTTTCCTCTCCATTGGCTTTCTTCTTCTCTGTTCTTTTTTTCCGCCATTTTTTTCTTCATTTTCTTCTTCTTCTTCTTCTTCTTCTTCTTCTTTATTTTTATTTTTTCTTCATTTTTATTCTCTTCTTCTTCATTGTTAATTCATCGCTCCGTCGTTGTTCCGCCATCATCCCGCCGTCGCTCCGCCGTTTTTCATATTTGATTTTAGCGATTTTTCTCAACTCGTGATTAATACGATTTCTTTTAACTTTCAGATCTACATAAATTACTCTTGAATTTTTCCAATTCTAAATCTAAAAATCTGTATTAAAAACGATTTTCTGCACAAAAAAACGATTTTTGCAAAAAAAAACAGCTTCTGATTATCATATGAGTATCATTACTGCATTATCATGTAATTATCATAACACTGCAGAGAAAATTGATTTTTTACTAAAAGAACAGTGTCTGATTATCATATGAATAACACTGTATTAATATATCGTTATCATAACATTATATGATTATGATAAGGTTATGATAATAGAAATGTACGATAATGATAATAGTACAATAATGTTTTTATGATAATATAATGATAAGCTTATATAGTATGATAATATGATACTTACATGGAATTTTTTTTACAGAAATAGTGTCATATGATAATGTTTTATCATATGATAACGAGATGATAATATTTATGGTACATATATGATAATATCTATGATAATGTATGATAAAATAGTTTCTGATTATCATGTCGTTATCATAACATTGGAGTATGATAATTAGATGATAATGAATTATGGTAAGCTTATGATAACTGGATGATAACGTACGTGAAAATAGAATTACAAAAAGATTCATGACACCAGTATGATAACCAGATGATAATAAAATAATAAAGTTATGATAATAGTATGATAATATGATACCTATATGTAAACAAATCACATAAAAATTATGATAATGTAAAGATAATGTAAAGATAATAGTATGATAATATGATATCTGTATGAAAAAAATAATTACAAAAAAATTATGATAACGAGATGATAATGTGAAGATAACAGTATGATAATATTATACATGTATGAAAAAAACAATTACAAAAAAATTATGATTATAAGATGATAAGGTGACGATAATAGTATGATAACATGACCTTATTATACTTCATTGTAATACTATTTTCTTCACATTATCATCTCGTTATCATATTTTTTATGTAATTTTTTTCTTATAGGTATCATATTATCATACTGTTATCATAATTTTATTATTATGTCGTTGTCGTAATATTATCATTTAGGTACAATAATACATTATCATCCCGGTATCATATGATTATATTATGATTACGAGATGATAATACAGTGATAACAACATGATAATCAATTTTTTTTGTAGAAAATTTTTCTTTATGCAGTGTTATGATAACATTATGATAATACAGTGATACTCATATGATAATCTGAGATTTTTTTTTATAAAAAATCATTTTTATGCAGTGTTATGATAATCATATGATAATCAGATGCTGTTTTTTTGCAGAAAATCGTTTTTTGTGCAGAAAATCGTTTTTTTCATCATTATATTGTTTTTTCATGCAGATTTTTAGATCTAAAATTGAAAAAAAATCAAGAGTAATTTATTTATATCTGAATGTTAAAAAATCGCAATAATCGCCATGAATTAAAGAAAAGTTCGCTAAAATAAAAAAAATAAAAGAACAGTGGAGCGACGGTGGAGCGATGAAGAAAGGGCGGCGGAGTGATGAAGGAACGATAGAGAAGAAAGAAAAAAATGGAGAAGAAAAGAAGAAATAAAAAAGAAGAAAAAATTGACGAAGAACAGAAGAAGAAGAAGAAGAAGAAGAAGAAGAAGAAGAAGAAGAAGAAGAAGAAGAAGAAGAAGAAGAAGAAGAAGAAGAAGAGAGAGGAGAGAGAAAGAAGAAAGAAAGAAATATAAAAATATGACAGTTGTCATATGGTTAGAGTAAAAATATATACTTAGAGTGAAAAATCAATAAAAAGTAGGTATAATCATAATATAAACATGCTTTAGAGTAAAAAAATAAAAGTATTAGAATGATAAGGTATTTTCTCTATCTTTTCCTTATTGAGGTAGGAAATCAAATTACTTTAAAAAATAGAGTATTATCCTAATCTTCTCTATTAATTTTAGTGAAAATAGTAGATAAATATTTACATTATTTTCAAAAGGTGATCGAATTGAATTTAATTATTTTAAGAGTTACAGAATGGAAAAAAAATCTCTGGTTTAAATTTTTCATTTGTAATTGTATTTGTATATCAATTTCTTATGATAATAAAATTGTCTTTCTTTTCTTTATAAAAATTGCCAGTTAAATTAGAACATTAAAGTTGAATTTAGTAACTTATGAATTTCGAATGGTGGATTATGTAATGTTGATGAAAAAGGCAATTAGGAGCTAAAAATTATTTTGCCAATTTAAATGTTGGTTTTGCTGAGGTTAGTGCGTGATTCATGCCCATGAAAATTGTTGTTAAAAAGGCAGTTGAATTGCTGCTTTTTGTAATAGTGATGTTATCGACCGACCAACTTGTTCATCATCAGAAATTTTAAGAATAACATGTGTAGCAGTATACTGCTTGCCTGCTTGGTATATTCAGTAAGATTTTAATCTATTTAAATCTCACATAATTTGGATCAAATTAATTTCATTATGGAATTATTGTCTAAATGACATAAGTTGGGGCAAAATTTTCTTAAAACCGCAGGTTCATTTTCTTTCAAAAATGTTTATCCTCCTTAATGATAAAAGAAACTTGGATTAAATTTCAAAAAACTATTTTTGACATTTTTTGATAATTAAACTCATTTTCTTTTAGTTCGTCAAAGTTTCATAAAATTAGATCTCGAACAGTCACATTTATAAAATAATACTCCCTCCGTCCCACTTTAGAAGTCCCATTTGACTTTACACACAGATTAAGAAAACATTAATTATTCTTGTCTTTTCATGTTTTTTCATGTTTTGCCCCTATTAATGATAGTAGAATTTTCCATAAAACTCTTTTAAGATAACTAAAATAAGGGTAAAATGGGGTATTCAATGGAAAAGTATTCTAAAAATAGTAATGAGACTTTTTAAATGGGACATCTCAAAATAGAATATGAGACTTCTTAAACGGGACGGAGGGAGTAGTAATAATAAAAACACTAGACCTAGTGACTTAACTGACATGAAATAAACATTTTACAAACGTATCTTACATGTTTCCCAAATCTCCTTACAGAAATTAAATATAAATTACAAAATTATTTTGCTACAAAATGCAATTTTCAATAAAAATATCTACACCCGTTTGATTTTTAAAATCTAAAGCTGCAATAATTTTATATAATTCAACCACCATCTTACAAATTAGGAATGACAATAAGACGGGATGGGGACGGAAAAGCCATCTCCATTCTCATCCCCGTATCTATGGGAAACTCCCATCCCAATCCCCATTTAATTAATGGAATAAAATTATCTCTGTCTCTATTCTCATGGGGACTTCCATTTCCTGTAAAATTTAATATAAATTAATAAATAATTTTATTATTTTTATAAAATATCTGAAAATTTTTTAATTATAAAAAATACTATTACTTTTTATGACATAATATATTTATAACTAATATATATACTAATAAAAAAATTATAGTAAATTAATTAAAATTACAAATAACATATTAAAAATTATAATATAACTTAAATATAAACTAGGTCCCCATGGGAACGAGGATGGGGATCCCTACGGGCGGGGATTATACTCCCCGTTCCTGTCCATTCCTGTGGATGGAAAATGATTTTCTCATTCTCAGTATTCATGGGGTTGATGGAAATTTCCCGCCCAAATAGTAGCGGGTCCCGATGGAGAACGGAAAATTCTCTCTCTGTTGTCATCCTTATTACAAACTCTTTATAAAAATAAATAAATAAATTGTTCATAAAAATCATACAAAATTTTCATAAAGAAAGACAGATTATAAAATAAATATTTTACAAAATAAAACTGTTATACCCTTGAACAATTCCACTGTATTATTAAGAGATTTTGATTTATTTTCACTTTTTGATTTGTAATTTATTAATGTAATTCGTTGATAAGTTTTAACCAGTGAAAAAAGATTTAACTATGTTTATATCTTATAACATTAAAGTTACATAAAAAAGGATGGTTACCATGCATGAACAATAAAAATAAATCATTAACGGCGGTACTCCAAAAAAAAAAACAAAAATAAAAGCTACGGATAGATATAGTTCTTTATTGGAGGACCTCCTATCACAAGATCTCTAAATTTTAAAAACGTTCACTAACCCTCTAAGTTTAATGTCGGCGCTCATTAAACCCCCTAAGCCCAAAAATGCCTAAAATACCTCTTAAAAATCTATAGTTAAAAAAAAAAATTCAACCAAATCTAAAACCACTCACCCAACCTCCTAACCGGCACCTACCCACCTGCCTCCGTACACTCACCAGCAACCGCCGCTGCCTAATTCGGCATTCACCGCCGCCACCGTCAAAGCAGCAGCAGCTCCTCCTCTTTTGAGGAGGAGTTGCTCCTTCTTCTTCGTTGAAGATCAGATCTAGAGGCGATTTTCAGTGGCGGAAGGTGGGTGGGTGATTTTGAATTTGATTGAATTTGTTTTTTTTTTATTTATAGATTTTTAAGGGATATTTTAGACATTTTTAGACTTAGAGGGTTTAGTGAGTGCCGACATTAAATTTAAGAAATTTAGTGAGCGTTTTTAAAACTTAAATTTTTTTATGATAGAAAGTCCTAAAGTGAGATGTCATGGTTGATTATTGATACACAAAATCGCAAGTGTACGATATCGATAAATCAAGTAATATAATGATAAGTAAAAGTCGAACCCACAAGGAATTGTATTTAGTACCAAAATAGTTAACTAATTATTATTTGAACTAATGAATTTGATTGATTTGATTTTTAATTAATTAAACTAAAACTGAAAGTAAAATAAGGAAATACGATGATAAAAAGTAAACCTAGAATATTGTTTTCATATGGGAAATCCTTCAAATCTTTATTCTAATCTCTATCAATCCTAACTTTAATTATTCTTTGCAATGGCGGATAGATCTAACCTCGTTAACCCCCTATTTCGTAGACGATGTTAACCTATCGTTTATAACCCGATTACCCCGAATCGTCCTTACTGTCACGGCTTAGAGGACAATAGAAAATAACCCGACAATCATAAACAAAGCATTAAGAAAAGTTATCCACACATGCCACGCAACGCAAACATAGTGGACGGACTCATGTTTTATAACTACGTTCTTATTATCTTTTCCAACCAACTTGCTTTAATGACGTTTACTCACAAATTGATTTTTAATCATGTAATTGGTGATCAAGTAATTACAAGCATTAATCCCAATAATAAGAATTGCAAGAATAAAGAAAGATAGAATATTAAATTTCAGATTTGAATTAAACCCATACTACTCACAATATCCTAGATTTAAAAGATTTAGCTAGACATAATTGAAGAAATTAATAACTCAAAAGTAATGAACATAATTAAATAATATGAAAGAAAATACTTGAATTAAAAACCTGGAATTATTCGGAACACAAGTCTTCGAATCAAAGTTTCGAAGAATTAAATCTTGAAAATAAACTAAGGACTAAAAGAAAATTAACCTAAGACAAATTGTTTGTAAAATAGAAAATAATGAAAAACTAGATAGAATACATGATCTTGAGATGTCTTTATATAGTGGAAGAGTCCTTGATGTGTTGCAAGAGTTGTAGTTGAAATCGGATCCAAATCCGCGTTGAAAAAGGATTTTCACGTTTTTAGGTTCGTAGGTAATCCGGGCCAGTTCCTCAATAGTGCCTGGTTCCTAGGAACTCGGCACTTTTGAGGAATTGGCCACAAAGGATTCGCAGAAAGTAATCCGGGCCAGTTCCTCAATAGTGCCTGGTTCCTAGGAACTAGACACTTTTGAGGAACTAGGCACTTTTTCCAGCTTTTTTCCAATTTGCTCCAAATTGCTACGTTTCACTCCATACGCATAAATCTACAAAATAAACACATTTCCAAGCATAATATCCTAAAAAATATGCAATAATACTATATCAAATACTTGGAAAAACCCTATATAAAATATGCGTATCAATTATTAGCCTTATTAAGAGAAAAGATGAAGAGAAAAAGTTTTATTGAGAGTTTATATTGCATGAGCATCGACAATTAAGCTCATAGTTTGTTCAATTTGGGTCATTTCAACCTCTTGCTCTTGATTTGATAAACACACACGCAGCTGAATCAATACTATAGTTGAGGGATTGAAATGATCCAAATGTACAAATTATGGGTTTAACTGCCAAAAGTATGAAAACCTATGTTTTTTGTAATTTTGATTAAAGTTGAAGAATCAAATATTCTTCTTTAAATGCTCGTTGAAGTATTTAAGAGAAGTGGCTACGTATATCAATCCATTTAGCTCGAATAAATAGTTATAAACTATAGTTGAGTCTCAATCTGGTAATAAATTTAAGATAGCTTAGCATATTAAAATAAAAATAAAAGAGAATTTATAGAGAATAATGGAATGAGATTATATCATCACATGGAGGGAGCATAAGAAATTGCATGAATCTTGCGATCATTAGAGTAAACGCATTGATATGAGGTTAGAATATTCTCAAACCAAGTGCACATCAGCTGAAAGTTAGGAATTATTCACTACAGAATTCTTCTTAATTTTTTTAAAAAAAATCATTAGAAATTCTTTAATTAATTCAAAGTCAAATTCCCCTCGTCCCACTTGATCTAATGCCACACAATAAATTTACGCATGCAATTAAAAAAACTCCATAATCCCAGTTTCTTCTCTATATCATATCAGAAGGTACTATTAATAAAAAAAAAACATGTCATAACATATATGGGTTCATGCACTTTTACACTATTAACGATTGAGTTTTTATACTAAAAAAATTATTCATATTGGATCCTTATTACACTATCAATTGCAAACACATCGAGTCTTTCTGTCCATTTCTATCAATTTTTGTTAGAAATGAACTCAATGTGTTTACATGAACCGCGATGGATAAAAAAATTTAATTTGAATAAAACATAGGAATTCAATACATACGGTTTTTAGTACAAAAAGTCAATCGTTAAAAATGTGATGTGCATGCGTTGAGCCAAAAAAAACAGTTAATTTATTAATAGATAACCTAAATTTTTCATTTTTCTTCATGCTACGAGATCTTGGATAATTAGTTTGTGAGTCACTAATTATTTGAGTTATTTTATTTGATAATGAAATTTTAATTAATTTAATTTTTAAGACTACATTTTTATTTTATATGTAAGAATTTTTTTTAATTCAAATAAAACTATATGCACATATGGCAATTAATGTTTGATTATTTATGCCAAATTATACATTATAGTTATATAAATACATAACCAACCAAGAATCAACTTGGTTTTTACTTGTTTAATGGCCAATAAATTTTTTTTTATTGAAATTAAAGTAATAAGCTATCCACTTTTAAAAAAAATTGTCCCAAAACTTTTGTTCATTTTTAAAAAATAATAATTTTTAAACTCAATCTTTCTACACTACCCCTATTTAAAATCCACAAATGAACTAGTATATATTGATATATAAGAATAAATTAAAAGTGGACTCTACATTAAATTAATAAGGATATGATAAAAAAAGTAAAAACAAATTATAAAATTCATAATAATATTTGTACTTTTTTAAATTTATGTGATAATAAAAATAAAGTGGACAACTCTATTAGAACTGATGTAATATTTAACAACTAAAATGAAATAAATTAAAATGATTTAAAAGTTTAATGACTCCCCCATAATCGATTATCCAAGAGATTTTCTTACCATGTATAGGAAATGACAAATGGGAGTACCACGTGGCGGTGGGACATGAAGCATGCTTCTTTTCTTTCTCAAATTCTATAACGGACCAATATTAATTTTTTAAACATCTTTAAATACAAGTTATAACTTGATATATACACATTAATTATATGCATATACAGATTCTCTCAGAGCTTTTAATTTGTGTGTATCAGTGAGAAAAATGGAATCAGTGATGAGGACAGGGATAAAGATGGCAGTGGTGACTGTGTTATTGGGTTCTGCAGTTTTGTGGGTTATACAGCCTACTGATAGATACAGATACATTTGGTTAACTAGTATTCAAATGCATGTTAACTCTACCTTCTTTGGAGGACAACAAGGTAATTTCCTCTCTTTTCTTACTAATATTTAATCAATCAAATCTTCATTTCACCCCTCCAATTTCACAAAAGATTCAAAGCATGCATCCAATTTGGTGATTTTGGACAAATAAACCCAGGTTTTGGCAATTTCTATCTAGCAATATCCAGCATACATTCAAGTCAAGATATTGATTTTTAGAAAATTCAGAGTAGCAGTTTTTGGATATTAAACGAACCTCCCTAAATAAAATGACTCCATTTTGCCAAATTGTGAGTTTATTTGTTTAAAATCATCTTTTACACTTCTAATCTTCAACCTTTATTTACTTCATGTCTTTTATATTTTTCTGTCAACAAAAGATCAGAAGAACAAGAAGTTTTCGAACTGTTAATGTGAGACTGATTTAGTAGTGCTGAAACATATTTTTGGAACATGCTGCAATAAATGAAGCTACATATATAATTTAATAATATGCTTTAATTAGTTAACATGTCAGTTTACTTTTATAAAAAAAAAGTAATAAGATAATTTTATTTATAATAAAATTTAAAGATAGTATGATACAAAAATATTTAAATTGAATTTTAGATATAATTTTTTAAAAAACATCACTGATGAGCTTTGTGCATGAACCTTTCAGGTGCAATTCTTTTAGTGTACTTCTTTCCGGTTCTCTTTGTTGCTGTCTTGGGCTGCGTCTATGTCCACCTTGGCAAGACTTCCAATCAAAACAATTTTGAAAAAAGGTAAAATTTAATCCGAATATATTTAACAATTTAAAAAAAATTAACCAGAACTATAAATTTTATTCAAGTTGATGAATATTTTTGTCGAACAATACGTCATTCGGCTAATTTTTAGACCACACGATTTGACTTATTTTTAGACTAAACGACAATGTCGTTTGACTCAATTTTTTGAAAATAATTATTCGATCATTTGGAAAATAATTATTTAGTAATCATCGGTTTTAGACATTTCAGAACTAGAGTGGGACAGCCGCTCACCCCGGTTATGCCTCTCGATTTAACTAATTACATACTCCCTCCGTCCTAATAGAGTTGTCCACTTTGAGAAATTTTTTTGTCCCAAAATACTTGTCCACTTTCAAAAAGTAACTAACTTTTACACTTAATTTTTCTATATTACCCCTATTTAAAATCCACTAATGAGTAAATTGAAAGTAAATTGCAAGTGGGCCCTATATTAAATAGGGGTATGACAAGAAAAGTAAGTAAAAATTCACAAAACCCACAAACAATAATTGCTTTTCTTAAACTGTGTGATAAAGGCAAAGTGGACAACTCTATTGGGACGGAGGGAGTATTTAAAATTAAAAATCAGAAATTTTCAACCGGATCCGTTCCATATTAAATTTTTTTGACCTTTTTTACATATTTTATTTTATTATTTTAAATCCGGTCCCACTAAATCTAAAAACCGGCTTCCCCACTGTCTAACAACTTTGTATGTACAGCAATGGCAAAAAGCATGTTTTAGCCACATTGAAGAAACCAATGATCGTAAAAGGCCCTCTAGGAATTGTTTCAGGCACAGAAGTGTTTTTCTTGCTGATGTTCGTTGCACTATTAAGTTGGTCTTTGTATACTTATTTGCACAAGCACTTTGTTACCATCACTCCTCAGTCAGCTGCAATGACTGGCCAAACAGTGTAAGAATATATTCTCAAATTATAAATTAATTATCATCAATTTAAAAATTAAGTACCTATTATAAATACATCAAAAATGTACGCAACTAATGATTATAAATTAATATATATGGTTTTGCAGATGGCAAGACAAATTTGGGATATCAGTCATTGTTCTAGCTTTGATGGGGAATATATGTTTGACGTTTCTGTTTTTTCCGGTGGCTCGCGGCTCATCGGTTCTGCCATTATTTGGGTTGACCTCTGAAGGTAGTATTAAGTATCATATATGGCTTGGTCACTTGGTTATGATATTCTTCACTACTCATGGAGTTGGTTATATCATCTATTGGGCTGTTATGCATCAGAGTTCTGAGGTAATTATACTGTATATACTTTAATGTTATCAACTCTATCCACAGATAAAATAATTATTAACAATCTTCATGTAAATTTTTATCTTTAAAACATACTTTATTTTTCAACTTTTTTCGTTTATGACCAAACTTTTAACATAGTCAATTTTAATCTAATTTTTAATTTTCAATTTCAATTGTAACTATTTATTTAAATTAAAGTAGAAAAAAAGTTTAAACATGTACTTCATATTTGAATTTCTTGATGATAAAATGGCAGATTGCAATAATATGAAGCAATATTAATTACTCGGACATTGATCCCAATACAATTTTGATCAATAGCTTCGGACATCTTGCGGTACCTAAAAAATTTAACAATTTTGATAAATGAATGCAGATGTTGAAATGGGCGAAAGCTGATTACTCAAATGTGGCCGGAGAAATATCATTACTGGCCGGACTATGCCTATGGATTGCAACAATCCCTCGCATTAGAAGAAAGATGTTTGAGCTCTTTTTTTACGCTCATCATCTCTACATCGTCTTCATTTTTTTCTTTTTACTCCATGTCCCCATTAATTTCACTTGTATTATGCTTCCCGGTTTTTATCTCTTCTTGATTGATCGCTACCTAAGGTTCCTTCAATCAAGAACCAATGTTCGCTTAGTTTCCGCTCGCATTTTGCCCTGCGAGACTTCCGAACTCAACTTCTCGAAAAACCCTAGTAAGCTTCCAATAAATTTCATATCTTGTTTATAGTAAGTGATGATTGTTTTAAAAAAAATTGATTTGGTGAAATTATGGTGCTGTAGGTTTGAGTTATAGTCCGACGAGCATTATGTTTGTGAATGTCCCGAGCATTTCGAAGCTGCAATGGCATCCTTTCACAATTACTTCAAGCAGTAACTTAGAACCTGAGAAATTGAGTGTTATGATTAGAGGTGAAGGAACTTGGTCCAAGAAACTACACCAATTGCTTTCATCACCTTCCTCAATCGACCGTCTTCAAGTTTCCGTTGAAGGACCTTATGGACCTGCTTCAACTCACTTTCTAAGGTTATTCACTTTCACCATACAAATAAAATTAGAGTTAAATATTATCGTTACATTTTGATAAGTCAACTATTATTAGTACAACAACAGAAGATTATCCAACCATTTTTTGCCTATCGTGGAAGATATAAAATAGTGTGATTAATTACAGTATTTGATTTAATATTTTTTATTTAACTATCGGTTGAGTAATCACATTATTTTTCGACATCCACACGGGTAAAAATTGGACTAAATGATACAGTAATTTCATATTGTTGTAAATATGATATGAGGTTACTAAAATATAACAAATTGAACATCAATAATCGTTATGGAAAAAAATTTACAGTTCTGTAACCGCAGGTGTTTTTAATCAACAAAATTATATATGCGCGTTATTAGCAAGTATATTTCCAAAATTGTGTCCCTAGTTTCAATTTGGTGCACAAACTTCAATTTGTATTAAAATGCTTCTATGTATGCATATTCTGAAAGTGGATTTCTGGACTAATTGACATTAAACTTTGAATTTATTCAGGCACGACACTCTTGTGATGGTGAGCGGAGGCAGCGGCATTACGCCTTTTGTTTCGATAACTCGAGATATCATCCACGCAAGCACACTGCAGAATTGCAAGACTCCAAAAATACACCTAATTTGCTCATTTAAGAACTCTTCAGATCTCACTATGCTAGACCTTTTACTTCCAATGTCAGGCATACCATCCTCATTTCCCAATCTGCAGCTTAAAATCGACGCTTACGTAACCAGAGAAAAAGAACCGGCCGCTATCGATAACTCGAAACTGATTCGAGCTGTATGGTTCAAACCCCACCAAACAGACGCACCCATTTCAGCTATATTAGGCCCCAATAGTTGGCTCTGGCTTGCTGCTATAATCTCATCATCTTTCATAATTTTCCTCATCATAATTGGCCTCATTACTCGCTACTACATTTATCCAATTGATCACAACACAAACAAAATTTTCTCGTACTCTTTTAGATCTTTTTTGAATATAATAGTAATTTGTGTATCTATAGTAGTAACGGCTAGTGCAGCTGTTTTATGGAATAAGAAACAAAATGCAAGAGGTGCAATTCAGGTTCAGAACATTGAAGGGCCAACACCAACTGGATCACCAGTACCATGGTCCTATAATGGTGGTGACAGAGAAATGGAAAGCCTCCCTCATCAATCTATTTTAGACAATACTGTTGTGCATTATGGTGAAAGACCTGATCTCAAGAGTAAGCAACTATATTCCTTCCAATTATACCTTCCAATTGGACCGGATTTGAACGGTTTCTTTTTGTCTAAAGTTCGGGTTGATAAAAAATCAACACGAGTCGTATAAATAAAATATGCAGACCAGACTTGGATATATAGTAAATATGAAGTTCTAGCCGGACTCTAATCGAACTTGAACTTGCATTAAAAATAGTAAAGCCGGACTCGAATCGAACTTGAACTTGCATTAAAAATAGTAAAGCCCGACTGGGCTCACCCCAAGTCCGTTCAAGTCTGGTCCATGAATATGTCTAGTTTTTATATTATGTAATTTATATGTTTTTGTTTTGGGTGCAGGAATGCTATTTGAGTGTAAGGGAGCAAGTGTGGGAGTACTTGTTTGTGGACCAAAAAAGATGAGGCATGAAGCTGCAGCAATATGTTCGGCAGGATTAGCAGATAATTTGCACTTTGAGTCCATCAGTTTTAGTTGGTGATGATTAAGTCTTCTGTTTTTTATGTTTTGGGTGTTGACCTTGTAAGAAAAGAGACTATTTTGAGTTGGTTTTGCATCTAAGTGTTATTATGTTTTTCACTAAAAAGTTATTACACTATTAGATTTCTGGTATTTCTGTTCTTAAAGATATATATGTTTTAACTTTAAACTTTGAAGCTAAAAGAAAAAAATTAATACAAAATCATCAAATTAAATTCCTCATTAATCAAGCTTCTATGTTTCCCCTTTTATTATTGGTTATTTGTTGTTATAGTTCAAACGATGAACAACATTCTGCTTACAATTTTTTCCATAAACACTTTTTTTTTTCAATTATCAAAAAAAACTTCATCTTTTACAAAAATAACAATTAAAATATGTTGGAGTGTGGCTCATATTGTCAAAACTATTTGTGTGATTTTTCATTTTTTTTTTGTTTATGATCTGCTGGGTTGATAAAGTACCATTTTTTAAATATGATAAAATATGACATATTTTTTAAATGCCAATCTTAGCTCCAAAATTATTCTCCCACACCTGATGGATAATATTCAATACACTGACCAATGAAATATAGCTCAAATAGTATAAGTACAAGGCAATAAATGCTAGGTCATGGATTCAATCCCGTCCACATACGCTCTTTCTCCCCAATTATTAAAAAAAATATTGAAATAAAAATGATTTTTCAAATTATATCGGTAAATCATTAAACACAATCATAAGTTATTGATGTATAAATGGGCGGGGTATTGAGTTCAAAACATTATTATATTATATGAAAAAATGATGTTTGAATTAATGGCACAATATTTAATTTCTTTAAATAAAAACTCTTTTATTAACTTTACTTAGATTATAAAAAAACATTTTTTTAAAACAACCCAAACTATGGATATTATAATTAAAAAAAATATGTAAAAAAAAAACTAAATTAATAAGAGAACAAAATTTGAATTCTCTCCATTATTAAATCTTAAAAAAAGAAAATTCAAATGTGGGCCATTATACTGACAAAAAATGACTTACAACTTACAAGTGTAGAAAAAAAATGGAGTAAGAACAAAAAACAGACCTACATTTCTTGACTAATATATACATATATCTGCTTTATTCCACTGCATTTCAAACCGCTGAATCTCTTCGTAAACCCAGATATGGATCCAGAAGCGGTGGATATAACACCGCCACCACCGCATAAACAAGCTGCTGAAACTCTCCGAGCAGCTATATGGATGCTATCGGTAGTAATATTACTTGGTTATTTCAGTCTGCTGATTATAATGCCTACTAATTTATACTGGCGCCACTGGTATGACAAAATTAACGACAACGTTAATTCTACTTATCTTGGAAAACAAGGTTTGAATTTGTTTTGTTATGTTTCTTTTTTGGTACAGTTTTTGAGGATTTTCTTTAAGCTTATATATTATGAACAATTTGTATTTCAGGTCAGCCATTTTTGCTCTACTTTTTTCCGCTTCTTTTTGTTGCTGTATTGGGTTGTGTTTATCTCTATCTGGGGAAGATTTTAAATGCTAATACATGGCAAAGGTAAATTAATCAATAATCCATTTCTGGGTATTTATTATCTTCTTACGAGGTAGCACGAACATTTCGTTCAATCAACGTGTCCTGTTATGAAAACGTGTCAAATACTTGACGTTTTAGACGTGAAATTTTATATTTACATAAAACGTCTTGAAATGATACCATTTCGCATATCCGAGTTCAAGTGTTCCGTCTGTGTCTGTGTCGTACTACCTAGTGCTTTTATTTTGTTGTGCTGATGTCTAATTACCATTATGAACAGCAAAAATGGCAGAAAATATCAGTTGGCGGCGGTGAAGAAGCCTATGGTAGTAAAAGGTCCACTAGGGATAGTTTCGGGAATTGAATTGGCTTTCTTGTTAATGTTCATTGCACTGCTGATTTGGACTTTATCAACTTATATGCATGATAGCTTCTCTACTATTACTCCAGAGTTTGCTGCAACTAAACATGAGAAAATGTAAGAATTTCAATTTATTATGATACTGTTGTTACACTTAAACTTACTTTATCGAGTTCTACATTTCGGCATTTCATTTTAGTCACGACAATGTTTTTAAAACTCCGAAACTCTATATTTATAACGTATTTTTGTAAAACCGTCATGTTTTTCGGTTTTAAGAAATTGATGAATTTGCAGATGGGAGGCTAAATTGGAGAGCACATCGTTTCTGTTGAGCTTGGCTGGGAATTTATGTTTGACATTTCTGTTTTTTCCGGTGGTTCGAGGGTCATCGGTGCTGCCATTGTTTGGGTTGACGGCGGAGGGCAGCATTAAGTACCATATATGGATAGGTCATTTGATGATGGTGTTTTTTACTGCTCATGGAGTTGGTTATATCATCTACTGGGCTATAACTAACCAGATTTCAGAGGTAATTAATTAGCACAATCTTAATCATTGAGTTAATTGGTAGTTTAAAGTAATCCAAGGATGTCAAAATGGATTGGCGGGTTGTATTTATTAGGGGTGGGCATGGACCGGTTAACCGGTCCACGAGGGTAATATGTAAATCGGTTTATAGTAGTTCGGTTTTTAAAATTAAAAACTTAAACCTAAAATTTTAAACGGTTAACCATTAAATCAGTTAACCATTTAAAACGGTTCGGTGTTTCGGTTTTGCGGTTTTTAGCCATGTAACCGTTAAAAAAATTAGATATAAAAAAAGATAAAATTTATAGATAAAATTATAAATATAGTCTAATAATTAAAATTTAATTTTCATTCTATTTAATTATTAAAATATAAATTTTATTTATTCCTATTTCAATTAGGTATATAAATATTTTATTAAGAAAAATAAAGTTCTTTCATTATATATATATATATATATATATATATATATATATATATATATATATATATATATATATACTCCTAAAATAAAAATATATTGATAGATAAAATATTTTTTGAATATTTTTTTTGTTTTAAATTTTTATATGTGTAGATTATAAAATATATTTTATTTGAATGATTAAAAACATAAATATATATATATATATATATATATATATATATATATATATATATATATATATATATATAATTTATAAAAATATATATTCTTTATAAATTGGTTAACCGGTTAACCGCGGTTTTTAAAAGTTCAAAAACCTAAACCTAAACCATTAACCGAAAAAATTAAAAATTAAAACCTAAACCTAAACTCTTGGACCGGTTAACCATATATTTCGGTTCGGTGTTACGGTTTCGGTTCGGTTTTACGGTTTGGCCGGTTTTTTTGCCCACCCCTAGTATTTATATCCATTCTTTTGATATAATTAGGGTCAACACAAATTTAAATAGGTAATTTTTTTTTAACGGAATTAAATAGGTAATGGTACATCCTTATTAGGACAAACATATATCATAATTAATACGACAACCAATTTAACCTATAGAGATATTTAAAACATTATAAAATTTCAAATTTATCAATTTCTATCATATTATAAAGTTATAATATAATTCCTTTACTTTTATATTAATATAATTAAATCTTATTTATTTAATAGCTTTATTTTTGTTTTACATCTGTGTTGCTAAATAAATAGCGACGCAGAAATCTTGTTTGTCGCTATTTTAGTGACGGACAAATCTCTCGCTAAAATACCATGTTTTGGCGATGATTTGGCGACCGTTTGCCCGGTTTTTAGGTTCGTTCCGTCACTAAATTTGCCTCCAAATATTTGGAGGGAACATTCCCGCCACATTAGCGACGGATTAGTCGCTAAAATCCATCGTTAATTTAAGACATAAATTTAGCGCCTTAAATTGCGCCGGCTTCCCCGCAATTTTCTTGGTGCTCCGTCGCTAATTGAGGATTTAGCGACAGATAAACCGTCCGTCGCTAAAATCTGTCGAAAACAATATCTTCTAATAGATATAATCCATTTATTTTGTGTTGTAAAGGTACATTTTTGACATAAACATGCTAAAGTTTAATATGAATTTATCAATTTTACGTGTTTGGCGAATTCACAAATCTACTGCTACATTATCACACAACTCAAAAGTAGAATCTTGATATGAACCACAATAATGCAAGAAAGAAGAAAACAAAGAGCAGAAAAGGAAGTTTGGACTACTCATGCATATAAGATAGAAAGCAGAAAAGACACAAGTTAGCCCCCATTGTCAACATTCATCAACCTTTAATAATTGATTCGCCTTTTTCTTTGTGGAGAATTGATCCCCCAAGGTCAATTTTCAAGATGAATTTGTTTGTATGTAACCAAATGTTTAGGGCTAGTTTGAATGGAAAAAATCTAGACTAGGTTGAGGATTATTTTTATATAAATAAATTAAAGTTTATATTTAAAGGGTTATTTATAAATAGAAGCCTAATTAGGCCTAAATAAAAATTGCAGTCTTTAAGATGAATTGCAATTTAACACAACTTTATAAAAATACATGATTAATTTTATTTTATATTCTACCATCTTTAAATTTTGGTGAATATATGCTGATATGGCAACCAGACTTGAAGGCTGTATAGGGAGCAATCTGGCAGCCACATCAGCTTATTTTCTACTGCTCCTTTCGTTTCAAATTGATATACCCTATTTGAAGTAATATTTTATTACAAATTAACTCATTTTATCTAGAGAAACAAAAAAAAATTAATTGTATTTGCTATAAAATACTTATCAATTTGGAGTGTGTTATATAGCTTATTATCTATTTTATGTGCATGGGTATGTAACTACTAAAATTAGCATCTTGATATAAAAGATTCTAATAGAAATTGTAGTTTATGTAAAATCAGTTAGGATTGCTTTATATTCAAATACCTAATTTAAATTAGTACATATTTTGACAACTGACATTGCCACGTAGATACGGGAATGTCAATTTTTTTTTTTTGAGAAAAAAAATTGACATTGCCATATCTACATGGCCGTTTTCTGAAAGCCAGTTTAGTCTCTTAGGCCCAAATTGTTACAATAACACAAAGCTCAAACCCAATGCAGGTGCTGAAATGGGAAAAAACACACGTATCAAATGTGGCCGGAGAGATATCATTAGTAGCTGGGCTGGGCCTTTGGGCCACAACCTTCCCTCGCATAAGGCAAAAAATGTTTGAGCTCTTCTTTTACACTCATCATCTCTATATACTCTTCATACTTTTCTTCATACTACATATTTCTGTTGGCTACTCCTGTATTATGATGCTCCCTGGATTTTACCTCTTCTTCATCGATCGGTACTTACGATTCCTGCAATCAAGAACCGGTGTTCGCATAGTTTCGGCCCGTATTTTGCCATGTGATACTTTGGAAATCAACTTCTCTAAAAGCCCTGGTAATAAGTTTTCTTGCAATGCAATCAACTCGTGATTTTTGATACATATGCTTTTTTATATTTATTTTTTCCTTTTCTACAACAGGTTTAAGTTATAATCCGACGAGCATTCTGTTCTTGAATGTGCCTAGTGTTTCTAAATTTCAGTGGCATCCTTTCACTATAAATTCAAATAGTAACTTGGAACCTGAAACATTGAGTGTTGTCATTAAAAGTGAAGGAAGTTGGTCCAAGAAACTATACCAAATGCTTTCTTCATCTTCTCCGATAGACCGTCTCGAAGTTTCAGTTGAAGGACCTTATGGACCTGCTTCAACTCATTTTCTCAGGTTTGCATTAAACCATTGAAACATCTCCAAGAAAAATATTCATGAGGGAAATTGTCTACTATTTGTTCCCTGTAGGTTTGTCCATGTGTACGTATCGGGGACTTGTGCATATTTAGTTATTTTTTTGATATATTCGGACTAACCGTGAAGTTTATGTAACATTTAGGCATGATACACTCGTGATGGTGAGTGGAGGCAGCGGCATTACGCCTTTCATATCTATAATACGAGAACTTATCTATGTGAGCAGAGAATACAAGTGCATGATTCCAAAAGTAATCCTAATTTGCTCATTCAAGAACTCTTCAGACCTCACCATGATAGACCTTCTCCTTCCAATATCTGGAACCCCATCCGAATTTTCCAATCTGCAGCTTAAGGTCGAGGCTTACGTTACTAGAGAGAAAGAGCCTGCACTTGATAATTCGAAGCTCATTCAAACTATATGGTTCAAGCCCCACCCAACAGATTTGCCAGTTTCTGCTATTTTAGGCCCTAACAGCTGGCTATGGCTTGCCGCAATTATATCATCTTCTGTCATCATTTTCCTCATCATAATTGGCCTAATCAACAGATATTACATTTATCCTATCGATCACAACACCGGGAAGGTTTTCTCACACTCTCTAAAGTCTGTTCTTGATATATTAGCGATAAGCATATGCATAGCTGCAACAGCAAGTGCAGCTGTTTTTTGGAACAAGAAACAGAATGAAAGGGAAGCAAAGAAGATTAAGATCGTTGAAGGGTCACCGGAGTCTCGGTTATATAATAATGGTGACAGGGAATTGGAAAGTCTACCTCACCAGTCTCTTGTCCAGAATACTAATGTGCAGTATGGTAAAAGACCTGATCTAAAGAGTAAGTTTCTCTAATTCCCTAAATCTGGGACGGACTTTTGTTGGTTTTCATACGAGGAGATTAATCTTTCTTATTCTGGGTTGCAGAATTGCTATTTGAATACAAAGGATCAAGCGGGTCAAGCGTGGGGGTTCTTGTTTGCGGACCAAAGAAGATGAGACATGATGTAGCAACTATATGTTCATCGGGATTGGCCGATAATTTGCACTTCGAATTCATCAGCTTCAGCTGGTGATACATCATCTTCGTTATAAGGTTTACAGTTGGCTCAACCACAACTGTCACATATTGTACTTCTACAAGCACTTTCAAGCAGGCATTAGATTTCTGTACATGTAAATTGTTACACAAAAAGAATACAAAAATAGCATTGCCTTAAATTCACCTCATTGAAGATCGATAACTAGGAATTCAAGATGATCAATAAAGAAATGCCAAAGTGGATCACATGAACCTAAAAAGTAATATAATTTAAGACAAAAAGGCTTTTATTTATGATCATACAACAAAGAAAAATGATATACACAGGTGAAAACTATAGAAATGAGAATAGCAACAATATAAAGAAAAAAATCAAAGGTGAAAAATAGTGCTCTATCTACAAGAATGATTTTTCTATATAACACCCCTACAGTTTTATGGGCTGTTCATTTTACACAATTAAGCAGCACACTCACCTTCAGGAACAAAAACTTGCTTGAACATGCTGCCTGCAAATTAGATCTCTCTCTCAGAGAAAATTACGTCGATTGGTCTCATTCTGTTGCAAAATTGTTCGGAGATTGCAAAACTTGCCGTAATGCCCTCATTTTTCCTCTAACTCAGAGACAGATGCTAGCCTATCTTCCAACGATTCAACTAGATCTTGATATTCAACAAACACAGGGTGTGACTGAACCACACATCAAGAGGTAGGCAGAGTGAGGCGTGAATTAAACCGATGCCACAATTATTATAATCAACTAGAACATTCACAGAAGCATTACCTGAAGGGTGATGCTATATGCCTTCCATAGCCGCGTGTCATGCCGAAAAAGATCAAACAGAACCTGCATGAAGCATTACAAGGAAAAATGACTTAAAAAGTATTCCATCCAAAGGCAGCATAACGCCCAACTCTATGATTTGAGATCTATGATTCATCTTCCTCATCTCTCCAATAAAATTCAATGTTTACTACAGCCTCTTATGGAGGAGGATAAGTCATAAAAGTTTCAATTCGAACAATTTAAGATGACAATCATCTACTGAAGGCCTAAGGAATGCCGTAAATAGTGTTCTTTCCTACCGATTACTCCTTTTTGTCCCACTCTAATTGACACACATTTTCTTTTTGAGAATATAACTTTCATTTTTAGACTATTTTTTACTTTAATTCCCCTTATTTACCCTCTTAAATTAATATCTTTTATTAGAAAGATTTATAGGGAGATATGATGTATTAATGTAAGTTGAGGATATAAATATAAAAGTATACATTATTTATTGTATTTTCATAAACAATGCGCAAAGAGAATTTAGTCAACTGGATTGGGACAGACAGAGTATACAGCAGCAAGAACACAGCTTAAATTTAAAACAAATGCAAGATAAGCTGAACAGCACTAAGCATGCCAAAAACGTTAAACAGAAAAATTAGGAATTTGGCATATCCCATAGTTTGAGACTCCATCCAATCATTACCTCAGATCGTCTTAAAAGAGTGGCTAGCACAACTATCCACTCCTTGAACTTTACAGAACACATATGGGCCAGCAGAAACTCTGCATCCAAACGGCTCTGCAATGTACCCATTTGAAGCTGGAAACACAAAATAAAGGTTCTATCAAGATGAAAAAATATGCTGACGTAAATGAAATATAACACTGACCAGAACTTGATAACGGTAGAATTTATATCCCAAGAACACATGGAATAAATGATGACATGGGTATTTGATGCAAAATTTATATACATGCTTCAAAACAAAATAAAACTATTGCAACAGTGAGAAAATTTTGATTCGGAATATTCTATTAAAATCCTGCAGAATTACTAAAGGTGGACTAGCAAATACCAACACATAGGCGCTCACAGTTTTCACATTGGTCTTGCAACAAACAATAACAGTTCATGTTTAGTGAAAATGTAACTTTGATGGTTATTTGTAAATCAGACACAATAAGCTGAAGACTTGCATCTTGAAACTAATAAAAAGTATGTTCAGCGCTAAAGAATACCATGGTGTTCATACCTTTTGCCCAATCAGTTCCAGCCCTGATGCAAAGTTTTCTAAGCGAGCTGAAGCGTATCTCTCTCGTTGAAGATATTCCTGAAATTAAAATATAATTTTAAACTACATACAAGAGACTATACCATCCTGCATACATGCAAAAAGTTTCTTACCACCAAATCAAACTGAGTGCCTTTTACAAATGCAACAAGCTTGGAGAGTTCTTTCCCTGACATCAGATAGCTAGCATGGCTTTCTAGAATGTTTTTCACAGAAGCAACATGGGCGTTTTGCTCTTTGAATGAGGTGCTGTTTCAAAGTAAACAGTACCTAGTTGGTATCATTCCTGGTGTTAAAGATATTAAGAAAATAAACCGAAAAAACTATGAGAAGTGCATTTAAACCTCTTATCCAATGATGTCTTCCTAGAACTAGAACGGAAAAGAAAGTAACCCAAGAATCTTGGAGACAATATATCAGAATCAGTGGATGTTTGCTCATATTCTTTACCAGATCTCAACAAGAATCGCACCTAAGAACCACAGCAGTGAAAAGGCAAACCATATATAATATTGTAGAATTAGATAAGATTCATGAAAGAAGCACAATCAGGTTCTAGTCATACCAGTTCTCCAGCAAGTTCGTACAAGGACTCGTCAAGTGTTGCCTGCATATGTGGTGGTCATTTATGGTCAAAGTTTACTCATATTCAAACCACAAAGATGAGACATTAGCAATTGTGTACCTGTAGTAAACGTAAAGCACAGTATTGACTGACAGCAGGTCCTTCAAGTTTAGCAATGACCTGTAATAATCATAAAAGGATCAAGTTATTCCAGTGACGTTTTATCCTCTATATGTTTCACTAACAAAATTATGTCTAGAGGAACAAGAAGAATTCAAATCTTGCACATCAGAGTATGTTTTTTTTAAATAAGGTTACAACCTTAGCCCACGGAAGTGCATCGCGTATCTTAACTGCTCAAGAGACAACCTTAAAAACATAACTATTCAAAAGAAAGAATAAAACATTGAAAATTGACTGAACTGCCTAAAATAGACAAAAAGGTGTAAAAATAAAAAACAACATTAGAGCAATCCGGGAAACAAGAAAGAACAACAGTCTCGTATTCAAAAGCTTTTAAACGAGAAACTCATAATCCTTACAAGTATATAGCAAGCCGCAGTGCGATACCATCTCCGCTGAAAACATTCCTCAAACAACCTAGACCCAACAGCAAGGAAAAAATGATCAGAAACAAGAAACACTTTTTTCGAAGTAGCATGATTGAAAAAATTAAGTGAGGAAATAAATGAATTACAATCCTTGCTATAGGAAATGCAACCAACACCAACAATGTTGTTAGCCTTCAAGTAATGAATCAGGAAAAAATATAAACATATCTCTATCAAAAACCGTAATTGCATTGACCAGCCAGTGCTACCTAGAGTAAACTATCATGAACCAAGAAACAGATAATTTCAGGCACTATCTTCCTTTGAATGTCGCTTGAAATATACCATATTTAACACCTTTTTATTCTTGTTAACTAGTTCATCATCTAAACATATTTAAAATTAACCTTGGCAAATAAGGCAAAACTTAGAGGTTCCCATTTTCTTTTCTTTTTTAAAGGTGCAAAATCTTACTCTGTTGATCTTCCAGCAGCAGTAAATAAATCTGCCCAGTGCCGTCCATCAGTTTTTCTTGCTACACTCACAACTACATCAAGATACTCTGGGAAATTTCTAATAAAATCACAGGTCTTCTCCAAAAAAGAGTAATTTCCAACATGTTTCAGAACTGAATTTTGGTTCTTGTTTGCACTCTGCCTGCAAATGATATTCAACAAAATTAGAGTGAATGAAGAGATTAAACTTCTTTTTAATTCGAGGGCTTCAATATCTGAAGTAAACAATTTTCAATTACTAATCCCAGGACAAGAGTCAAAGAAGCATCGGATTTTATCCATAAGCATATAGCCCAATGCTGCTTTCAGCTAGGGTCACTTAGATCAAAAGATACATATATACAAAAAAGACACTTCACTGTAGAAACAACTTCAAAGTGCTTTTCCAGTATTTTTTTTTTCTTAACATTTAGCCCTAAGGAGCAATTCAGATCACATATGTATCAATCATCGTGTTTGATATTATGTTGCAACTTTTCTTTGTTGGTGGTATGTACCTGGAAATCTCTGCATCAAATACAGTGAAGAGAAGCCACTCCAGACAATGAGAAAAATGAGGCTTTTGTGCCGATAATTGTGCCAACCTTAAAGCCTCCTCACTTTTGTCCCTCTGGTAGATACAGATAATCAAAATCAGTATAAGCACATGGGCCTTAAAGCTATAAAAAAGCATAATCATACACAGCCAAACAAATGAGAACTAATTGCTCAGTGACTAAACACCAGAACCAGTAAATAGGCAAGCACCTCTTGAAGATAATGGCAAAATGAAGTACAGGCACAGTTGAATTTGTTTCATTCGACGCTTACTAAGGGAAGATGATGGCTTTTTACAGTTCATGTCATATCTTGGAGGTTATAATTTATCTTCAGTTCAGATTATAAGCTTGAAGTTTAAAAGTTTTAGAGTTGCAATAGCCTCTCTTCATAGAGCCAGTTAGTTTTTACTCCCGTAATTTCTCTTGTTGACCAAAAAAAGTAACAACTGATATCCAAGAGAGTAATAAGGAGAAACAGGAGCTTTGATTTCGCTTCAAGCTTCCTGCTTAAGGCAATAAAAAAAAAAGGCTGCTCTCTGGGAAAGGTTTCCAGAATTCCTTTTGACTGATTTAGCATCCTTAATGTTAATCCCAAAGCCATTTAATTCAAGTCAGGGAATTGATCAGATTTTATTCAAGTAAATCACTAAAGCACTAAACTGAATAATCATCGAGTTCCTTCCCCAACATCACGAATTCACAGACATTTTGCAATTCACATAAATGGACCAATAGCTCAACCCCAAGAACCATTCACTACTAGCTCATAAGAATAACACTACTTAAGTTTAAATAGCCATAATGAAAGACATGCACAAAACAATACCTGAAGAAGGTGCCTAAGTAGGCAATGCAATATAGTTTGAGCTTGAGGAGATGGCTCAAAACATGGAAACTCGGTGCACGCTGAAAATGACATTCTCTGAGATACACCAACAACAACGCCAGCATTTGGAAGAAGCCCAAGAGGATATATTTCACGATCAAACTCGAGCTCTGGGTCCAGCTAAAATATCAATCTCAAGTTAGTAGGCAGAATCCAGAAACAATGAGTCAAATAAATTGTCAAAAAACTTCAATCCCAAAGATTTCCTATCAAAACATTCAAAACTGCCATTGCACAAAATGCAGCTAAATCAAGTACATGTAATGTATGTCCAGCATTTGGGCTAATATGCTTTTCTGAAATAGAAAAAATTTCAACGCTGCATAAAGGCATTTCAGACTGTTGTTTACCTAATTTAGAGTCTCTATCTCCAAAATATGTCAAAAACATACCTTGAAAATCTACTTTATTTGCTTTAATCAATACGTTACCAAGGTTTTTTTTCCCAACTATAATGCCAAAAAGCATCATAGACTTGCAGGAGAATTGATAGGATAAATGGTAACAATTTTTCATTACATGAACACAGGTTACAGCCACTTTGTTGATGCAAACCAGTCATACCAGAACAGGGAGCTCACAAAACTCATAAAACAGACGAACACTCTTATGACTTGAACTTAGATATCTAAACATACAATAGACAACTGACATTTTTCTGATTAACATACAGAAGATAAGTGTACACAGACAGTTTAGTATCATCAGCTAGACACCCAAAATTAATAATAAACAAATACCTGCAAAAAATCCTCCTGCTTAAAAGAATCAACACCAGGAGATGGATACCAAACCTGTAAAGAAACGCTTCCAACAAGAACAGTTATCAGACGAGTACACATAACAGGAACTATAGTTGACAGCTTTTAAGAATTAGTAAATCAACCACTAACTGAAACGTCAAAGAAACTACACTACCCAGATTAAATCTTGGTTACCTGCATCCCTCGGTGCCCATAATCCAACCAAGAAACATCCTCAATTAAATTTGTCTTCTCCTGTGATTGACCGCAAGTGACCCAGAATAATTCAACAGAGTCAGTGAGCTCTCTTTCACGTCCATCGTCCAAATCCAATAGTGAAAGCTCCCCATTGGTTCTTAGTATCAAACATCTACCAAAATGGGCAAGCACTCAGAGGCATAATGATTGATGCAAAAGATCCTACAAGTCATTGCAAAGATACATACCTAGCAGGCTCTCTAACTGATAAATCCAAAGATGGTGAAATGTGATTCTTAAAGGCATCCTCTCTTAGAATCTGATCAGGGATAAATCGCATTGCAGCAGGATGGCTCTTTGCAGTCATGATTGAGAGTTCTCGTACTGTAGAAAGCTGTTTGTCATTTTATCACTTAAAATGTATGAAGAATAAAGCTTCATTCAAGCACTCAAACTAAGAGTGAAACTCAAACTTGAGGAGCAAAAAGAAAAAATATTTACAAATAATTCCATTCAATGTTTTGCTTAATGAACCGGATTACATTCATTTACCTGCAGATTTGGAGTTTGGTGAGGTGTCAAGTCACCATTTAATTTTACATGGAATATGTGAACATCAAATGGGCGATACGTGACAAGTATGTGATCTTCATAGACATCCATCACCATTGGCTTGGCAAGTAATGGCTTCCGGCAAAGCAAGGAACTCTGATCGAGATGATATCTTGGATAGAAGAGCAATTCATACCTGCATTCAACAGCAAAATTCCAAGTTGAACACAAGAAGATGCAAACAATATAACTGGTGCATATGAAAGCTTGCTTGGCTTTATTCCAACTATCTCGCAGTTGTTTCTGCATCAAGCATAATCACAGGTCTACAAGATGGCCCCAGAGACAGTTCAGAACATCAAGTATTATTTTAAGCCAGCTCCAATCTCATTCAAAAGAATCAGAACATCAAATTACTAATTTTAAAGGACAGATCAGAAAGAGCATCTCATGAATGTATTAGTATAATTCTATAAATCCTAATGCCATACATTTCTCAATATCATCAATATCAAATTTGGCGCTGGAATGGAAGATATATATCTGAAACATAAGTACCATATTCCAACCATGAAACATAATTGTTCAGTTGTTAAATTGCAACAAAAGTATAATATCCAGAACACGTTTGCAACCATTGGAACCATATATAGCTCAGCAGATTTGTATTATTTGTCACCTAGATTACAGATTCAAAACATGCTCAAATAATCGGGGATGACCAATTAAAATATGTAAATGGAGGCTGATGACAACTCACGTGTTTGAAGAATCAATATAGTTGCAGACAACGACAATCTTGCCCAACCATAACAAACCTTTGCAATGAATTTTTTGTTCCTGGGTAATATCTCCAAACACTCGCCATTTTTTCAGCCGCATATCATATAGGATTAAGCCATGAAGACCAGCAGCTGCTAAGTACATTCCATCCTTGCTAGCTGCCACATGTTGAACAGGCCAGTTTTGAGAGATATAAGAAACCTGGACAAAAGAAGAGATAATATAAGGCTCGCAAAACTGCAAAAACAAAATTAGGTGAGGAAAGTATATTTAAATTAACCTTTGAATACATACTGGAAGATTCAGATGTAAAATTTTGAGTTCATCAGTGTCTTCAGACTGTACAACAAGCAATCGATCTTCACCGTAAATCACCTGGCGCACGTAAGTCATTCCAGACACTCCTCTGCTAAGACAACATTTCCCAAATGAAAATGCAAGAATTCTCTCCAAAGATCCTTCTTCAATAGCAAAAAGCTTATATCCATATTCATCCCACTGCATCAGTGAGGTTCCACCCACCAATGGCTCATAATTACAATCTTGGTTTGGCTTAATTACAGGTGAAGACACTGAACTCAGACCAATTTGCCGGATTGTTGACATCAAGCGACAGCCAGAAACGGACCAAACTGTTAGTCCTCTCAACTTCCACCCAACAGCAAAAGCAGAATTATCAGGTGCCCATGCAATACAACTAACTGAGCCAGTGGAATCCACTGAATACCTGCAAATCAAATAAACGAAGACGCCAGACCTCTCAAAATTTATGAATGAATTCTGAATACAAAAGTGTATTGTAGACTGACATTGCAAATTACAATCAGGTAAACAGAAGGAACCCAGCCGATTATTCCAGAACCTTAGATGGTGCAATGCCTTAAGCACTTTAGAAAACCTTTTCATTTCTAATGGATGGAAGTAGCTGTTCTCAAGTTCTATGAAAGGAGAAAACCTTGGCAATGGTCTGAAGACTAAAACTGAGAGCCATTTAATTATCCCACAATTGAAGTAACCTATTTAATAATCTGCAAAACTTACCCCCAGTCTTTCAATGACACTGTACGAATGAGTGACGCAGATTCTGCTAGGTCATATAACTCAACAACCCCTCCTTTAGTACCAACAGCAAGGATTTGTTGATCTGATGCAACTGAAGTACATACAGCATCACCACAACCCAACTTCTTTTCGGCTTTGATAGATTCAGGTTGCTTTAACCCTTTCTTGCTTACAGAGCATGATACCAGCTGTCCATCAGAGTATAAAACAAATAGCAGCCTCAAGGAAAAACAATACTCTAATTGTGTAATAGCAGACCTCCTGCCTATGTTATGATTAGATACAAAATCTCCTGCGCTCTGCCCAGAAGATGGACCGTTAACTAAAGAGTGCGGTAACACACCCATTTCACTGCTCTCATGTGGATAGTGATCAGGCTCAAAAGATCCACAAAACTACATAGAAAAATCAAAAAAAAAATCAGATAGGAAATTTAAATGGGAAAAAAAGAATTAGAAGCAGAAAGGGTGAATTTTTTTTTATTACCTCCCCCTTCCATGAGATGCTATATAAGGATCCAGTGGAAAGACCAAGTAGCATATATTTGTTATCACTCACAATATTGCTCCTAGAAAGAAAGACATTGTGATACTATCAAGAGCTCAGACAAAAACTAAAAGATAATAAAATCAATCTATCATGTAAAGAAAAGGTAAAAAAAACAACCAATTGAGTTGCCAATAAATTAACACAAATATGTAAACATCACAAATTTCAATAGATGCATAGAAGTCAGTGAGAGCTCAGTAAGCAACAAAGTAACTCACACTGTCAAGCCTTTTTTTGCAAAAGGCACCTGCTCACTAAGAAGAAGAGATATATTTGCAAAAAATAAACTGGATGGTTGCTTCCCTCCTATTTGTGTTCTCTTTTCAGAGAATTGGACCTTGAAAATGTGAAGAAAGAAGGATGATGTCTGCAAACATGAAGACAAATACAACAATTTCATTACATTGAGCTATACTATCAGAGAACAAAAATTAAAATAAATAAATTCAGAATCAAGAAACTAAATGTGAAAGACAACGGCATCGCCACCAATTACTTTCCATGTTTTTCTCTAGAAAGTAGTTATACCTGAAAATCTAAACTAAATGCTAAAGAGTAGAGACAAAATTTTAAGGATGCAAAAAGTTGTGGCAACTGGCAAGTCTTAGCTTCAGGCGGTCATGTGTAAACGTTAAGCTCACAGCCATTTACAATTGATCTTAACAATGCTGAAGCATGCATATTATAAGCAATGATAAGTTATAACAGTCAAAGTAACTGACTGATGATTCTATTCTAACACAGCACAAGTATCGGAATTCGTAATTTAGAGATGGAAAAACAAAATCAAATAGAAAACGACGACTTACAATTATCGGAATTGGCTAAACATTAACTCACTGTCATTTACAATTGATCTCAACAATGCTGAACCATACACATTATAACCAATTGATAGATTACAACAGTCAAAGTAACCGACTCGACAATTCTATTCTAACACAACACAATTAAAAACAAAATCAAACACAAAACAACAACTTACAAGAATAGCAATCAGTTTAGCATCAGGACTCCACACAGCTTGCAAATTCTCTCCTTCGCGTTCAACAGACGCCGCATCTCTCTTATACTTGCCTAACCTCACTTTATGCTGCATTAAACCGCAATTCAAAAATCCGAACCCTAAATTCAAATAATAAACGGTAATGTGATCCAAAAAAATCAGTAAATGAATGAGAATTAACCTGAGAGCAGCTCCAGAGCTCGAAGTGAGAAGGAGAAACAACGAGCAAGAGATGATTATTGACTCTGAGATATATAATTTGCTGAGACGAAGCACAGAGACCTGGTTCTAAGGGAATCACCTGCGGCCATCCGTATGCCATATACATCTTCGGAAATTAAATAATAAATTTGGTTTTAGAGTTAATGTATTGGTTTTAGAGATCTGGAAATGAAGAGATTAGGGTTAGGGTTTGAGATCGTTAGCATTTATGGATGCATAGAGAGTGAGTGATGGAACCAGAAAGATACCAGTCCGCCATTTCTCAGGTTCTGGCGTAGTATAGATCTCGGTTTTTTTTTTTTGTTGATGTAAAACAACGACGTTGTAACAATGAACAAAGGGTCAACGCGCCCCCTAAACTTGTAACACGGAGTCATCTAATCCAATTTATACTTGTTTGAGCAACTAACCCCAAAACTCTTCATTTTTGGGTCAAATAACCCATAATTATATTTTTAAAACGCGTAAAATACAAATCGAAGAGTTTCGGGGTTATTTGAAGATGAGTTAATACGCAGCGTTCTGGCGGACTGGTATCTTTCTCAGGTTCTGGCGTAGTATAGATACTTCCCTAATTGTTGCGATATAATTATTCTAAATTTATTTTTTGAAATAAAAATAAAAATTATGGGGTTATTTGACCCAAAAATGAAGAGTTTCGGGGCTAGTTGCTCAAACAAGTATAAATTGGGTTAGATGACCTTGTGTTACAAGTTCAGGGGGCGCGTTGACCCTTTGTTCTTGTAACAATAGCGTGAAGATGAGTTAATACGCAGCGTTTTCGGAATTTATTTAATTTGGCCAGCATGACTCGCGTGGACTTTGATTATTTTTGGAAAAAGGTTTACAGATATCCTTAGTAGTTATCCTGAGTTTCACATATGACCCTCGTAATTTTTTTCTCTCCAAAATAACCTAGACGTATTTAAAAAAATTAATTTTGAGCCTTCCCTTAACATTGAAAAATTATCTAACGCGCGGCTGATGCGTTACGATATTTTACAACATACCTCTTACATGTATAAATATGTGTCATGTTTTAAATATTCGTTGATTTTTTAAATAAAAATAAAAATTGTCGAAGTTGGAAAATGATATGATATTGTCGGTTATACGAAAAAAATTATCTTTTAACAGAAGAATAACACCCGTTTGTAAAAAATGAGCTAGCGTTTAGGTCTTTGAATTTATAGGTGATAAAGTAAATATTAATAGTTGCATTAGTGTATTCGCGTCGATCCATTTTATTGACGTGAACGTGACGAACACGAATACAACTTATTTAATTAATAGCGGATTTTTTTTAACTTTAACACGCTACAACTAACATGTTAAAATAAACGAATAACGATTAATCCTTACAACCTACTATTAGTAGTATTATTAACTGTAAATTTTACTAAAAACTGCTCCCTGGTACCTTGATGCTGCCGATGCAGCATTCCAGTGACAATACTCAGAGTTACGCAAGATTTTGATTTTGAGCAATAACATGAAATTGATGGGCCCGACTCTAAAGTTTGAATTGATGAACTAATTGTCATCTCAATATGTAGAGCCCCAAAGAACAGAAATATACATGGGCCAGTAAAAAGAGGAGAAGGGATAGGCCAATAGCTTAGAAACATGTATCAGGAGCCTCTATGTGCATATCTATCGAATTTTTATAAAATAATTATAATTGATTTGACAAAAAAAAATTAAAAAAGCAATTAAAATAAAATAAAATTGTATTGTATTATTAAATCAGATAGTACTAATTTTATAATTAAAATTTAGAAAATACTATAAACTCAAATAGATTAGTTTGTGTACACTATATTCAAACTGTTTTGACGAAATTTATCGGATGAGACGAAAATATTTTAATACAAAAAATAAACTTTTTTTAGTTCAATAATTTGATCAGCTCCTGATCTTTATTCCTTCGCAGTATGGCTCAATATGGTACATATAATTGAACGGTTATATAGAAAATCCAAATGAAGAGTCAAAGAAAAAGAAGCCCACATTTGATTGAAGATAAGATTATGATTGAAGCCTTCAATGGGTTTCACCAGACACAGATCGGACATCTTGGCTTATGCTTTTTGGGTCCCTTCACATGTTGCCTATTTCACCATTACTACATTTATTGTCAACCTTTTCTCAATGACATATCCTTTGAAGCTGAACATTCAGTCGGTTCGGATTAAAAACTAAACTAAAAATCAACAAATCAAATTAACTAATCGGCTCAAATGTTCGCAACCAAACTAATCAAATATAAACACTATTTGAAACCGAATCGATCGGAAGAACATTTATTCAAAACCAAATTGAATTGAGTATGTATGTAATTCGATTGATTCGGTTAAAATCCATGAAATACAAGAAAAAGTTAACTCTTACTGAATTAAATTCTCAGTTTATTTGATTGATTTGGTTAACTTTGATAATCTAAAAATTAAACTGAACCGATAACAAAAATTAAATTTGTTATTAAAATCAAACCAACCAAACTCAGCTTTATAATTAAACCGACCCGACCGAAAATGACCATTCAGTCAGTTAATTTGGTCGGTCCGGATTTTTTCATCATCCCTAGATATTTCCCATTTTCTTTCACTTCTATAGTACAGTTATGTCAGTAGGTACTGTTGGTTGGTAACCTAATTTCTTCTAATTTTAAAAAATTAAAACTAAAATTAACTCTTAATGTATTTAATGCTTTATGTTTGATCATTATGATCTATTCATATACCGACTTGAAGTATTAACTATACATGTAACATATTGAATTTTAAAAAAGGCAAAAATAAGAGGCTTTTTATGTGATTGGTCCATACATAAAACTCTTAAACTTTAAATGGTGTATCAAAAATTAAAATGGCTTTTAAGAGCAATTTAATTTATTTATTTTCCTGATTATGATGATTCACAGTGACTGATTGAAAGTTGAAACAGACCCATGCTATAATATAGGCAAAAGGGTCTGATGAACTCTCAAACTTTTATCCAATGACACCTAAGTCCCTAAATTTGAACTTAGTGCATTCTGTCCTTTAAGGTACCAAATAATGAATATAAATCCTTTAATTTTAAAGAAGGCTATTTAAACCCTTCAATGGACCCACTAGGGCCTAAATATTATTTTTTTTATTTAAAGACTTACTTGCATCCCTTTAATAATAGTAAGGGTTGGATCACACAAAAGTTAAGATTAGGGACTTAACTATTGCTTGGATAAACAATTGAAATTATGTCTAATAGGGGTGGGCATGGACCGGTTAACCGGTCCATGAGGGCAATTTATAAACCGGTCCATTGTAATACGGTTTTTAAAATTAAAAACCTAAACCTAAAATTTTAAACGGTTAACCGGTAAATCGGTTAACCATAAAAAACGGTTCGGTTTTTTGGTTTTACGGTTTTTAACCATATAACCATTAGAAAAATTAAAGACAAAAAAGATAAAATTTTAATTCTATTTGATTTTTTAGCAAGCAAAAAAAACTATAAAAATTCAAATTATATTAAAAATATAAATCTAAACTATCTTATGAATAGTTAAGTCAATGCAAATATTTAAAACTATTATTATTTATAAATAATTTATGAGTAATATTAAAGTTAGGTTTGTATTTTTTGAATTGTTTGTGGTGTTGTTCACGTCCACTTTCTACTATTTATATACTTAAATATTCCTATTTCTGTTAAGTAAATATTTTAATAAGGAAAACAAATTTCTTTTAAAATATTTTCATATATAAATTCTCCTAAAATATATAAATATTCCTAAATAAAATATATGTCAATATATTTTTATAATTAGATTTTATTGTGTATATTATAAAATCCATATTATTTCACATATCATAAAATATATCTTATTAATTATTAAAAATATATGAATATATATATAAACCGGTTAACCGATTAACCACGGTTTTTAGAAATCCAAAATCTAAACCTAAACCATTAACCATGAAAACTAAAAATCAAAACCTAAACCTAAACCGTTGGACCGGTTAACCACATTTTCCGGTTCGGATTTCCGGTTTCGGTTCGGTTAATCGGTTTGACCGGTTTTTTGGCCCACCCCTAATGTCTAATACCTTTTGCCTAAATTTAGGGAGTTAAATATTTAAAGAGTGATGAATTTGAATATATTTACATGTTATACTGAATATATTATTTTTCAACAAAAGTTCATTTTCCATTTTTTCTGGTACAACATATTAAATAATTTCAAATTGCATAATTATAAATAAAAAAACTAGAACAAGTATTTTGCCTCGTTTAATCGTTTTATCCTTTTATATGGTGATGAAATCGCATAATTTTTAAAATAATTTGTAATTGACAGAATAAAATGAATTAAAATGCTTATTTCAAAGTGTATTTATTCAAAATTACGCGGTTAACTTTATTTTATATTTTATGCAAATTTAAGGAGGTGAAATAGACATTTGTCTATTATTTTTAGGGGTAGAAAAGGAGTGTAAAATTAGGGCAGTAATGGAATTTGATAATGAATGCATTAGGGGCCAGGAGTGTCTGAACATGGGCAGGCATGAATATGAAAATTTGGCGATGAAAACAAAGTGATGAGAAGTGTTAAAATTTGATTAGTTAAACCAAAAAAAAATTTGCAAAAATTGAGCACCAACTTAATATATATTGAAGCAGTGGAAGATTGGCGCCTAATCGAGGCATGATGATGTGCTGGTTGGCCAGGATTCTCACCACCGACGCTATTTGTCCTGTCCCTTATCTTTCTCCATCTCATCAATTCTTGTAGATTTTTAAGTGCCCATACCCCACTCTATACCATTCATTAATTTATTTGGAATAAATGAACTATAATGATGTAGATTACATTGATTTGAAAGATATAAAATTTATAACAAAATAAAATAATGTAACTATGGTGCAATGATATTTTTCACATCATTTATAGTATGAAAAATAATATCAAATTATTTTAATATGCAAAAAATATTAAATTATAAATATTTTTTTACCTCAAAAGAATGGATTGTGGTGCATCTCCAACCGTATTTTGGTGTAATATAGTTGGAGATGCATCAGAAAATATTATCATTATAGTGTTACACGGTTGGAATATATCAACATATATTTTTATGGTGAAAACTATCCCTAGGCTAACATTTGCACCCAAAAATAATGTAACTATATTTTCCACACCACACAGATGAGAAAATGGCTTTATACATAGTTTGACTCTTGAACTTGTATCCTTTTACCCATCTAACCCCCAAACTTAATGTCTCACTTATCGAACCCTTGAACTTGTTAAATAACCCGATTTGACCCCCGAACTTGATAAATACGTAAACATTGAACCCCTCCGTACACAATTTCTTCTAGAATGTTTCAAGTGACAGGTGGACACGAAGGGTTTAATATTTACATATTTATCAAGTTCAGAGGTCAAATCGGATTATTTAACAAGTTCAGAGGTCCGATAGGTGAGACGTTAAAGTTAGAGGTTAGATGGGTAAAAGGGTACAAGTTCAAGGGCCGAACTATGTATTAAGCCATGAGAAAATAGTGTTAAAATGTTTCACTTTTATTTTTCTATTTTATTACAAATTTTACTATTAAAAATTTGTTATATTTTATGTCAATATAGTTTAATAATTATGTTTAATTTAATCCAAATTTAAATATATAATATTAAATAAATATAAATTGGCATTAATTTAAATATAAACTTCAAAAGATCCAATAACAACATAAAAACCAATAATCTTCGAAAGTGTAAATAATGATACATGTAATTTAATATTTTAATTTTATTTTTTGAATGAAAAATAATTTACTTTTTTTAATATAATTATCGATTGTAATTGATTGTTTTAATTTTGATATATAATAATTTTATATTTTTAAAAAAATTATTTTAATATCTTAAAATGTTTTTTTATTAATTTTAAAAATACATGAATATGTTTATATATTTATATTATTCATTATGAAAATTTATTATTTATTTTATTATAAATAAATATGTAAATATATCATGTATGTATTGAATAATTATAAATATAATGTATATAAAATATTTAAATAATATAATATTAATATTTGGTAGAAATATGTTAATGAGTATTCGTTTAGTGTTAAAAATGGTATAGATTATTGGAATAAAACAATTATAGCAGATGAATTTTAATATAAAATTATAATTTTTTTAATATAAATAGTTGGAGATAGCAAAAAAAATGATATATATCAAAATCAAACTTCTAGGCAAGCTCTTATAAATTATGACAGCTTTAGTTATAATATAGAGAAATTAAAGAAATTAATTATAATTTATATAAGGTTAAGAAAAAAAGATAAAATCATTTTCTGTGGGAGCAAATAATGATTAAACGCCGCATGGACAGATCTAATTTATAGTGTAACCAACCTTTCCATATTCGAATTAATTAAATAATATCTTAGCAAAAGGGGTAGCTGGTTTTGCTTGTTCTACCTATAAATGATTTCAACAACATTTCCTTCATCACATTCAACAGGTTTCACGATCAACAACATTATATTTTTAACATCAACTAAGAAAACATAGCCAACGCCTATCTTAGATGATTAAAACATCTTTAAATATATTGAGAAGTTGTAGGTTCGAATTATGTCTTTATAATTAATAATTAACAATTGAGACTCTGAAAAATCAGTTAACATCTTTGACAAATTAAAAAAAAACTAAGAAAACATATGGATAAAATTAAAATACATTTAATTTGTATATTTGTATGGATTATGATTCCCTCAATTTGAATCTGAGGAATCATTGTTGACGAATTTATATCATTTTACTACAAAATGAATAAACAAAAGAATCAATTCATCCTTTCAACTTGCATGCAAGATCAAAATGGTCCAAACTCATAAAATAAAATCGAAAAAGCCCACGACTTGGCCAAATGGACTAAAACATCCAAACAAAGTGAGATATCATCCCATCTAATATGCAAAACCGTATAAATTCACCCCTCCATTTCGATTGTCGTCTCCGCTCGAATTCAACTTTCCGACTGCCACACACCTACCGAAAACCGTTGTCGTCGCCGACTCCGATAACCACCAAAAACCCGCTCCGTCAAGAAGGAGCGGTGCTCCTCCTCGTAACGTAATTCGTCATTTAAAATTTTTTGTTCACATTACGAGATTTTCATTAATTATACCAATACTAAATAAATACTAGAGCAAATTACTCTAAGACTCCTCACACTTGTCATAATTAACAGTTTGGTGAGCAAATTACTCTGAAGCCCCTCACGCTTGTCATAATTCATAGTTTGATACCCCTTATTTGAAAATCAAACGATTTGGTACCTCAGCTTTGATTTTGTAAATTATAAGACTCTTCTGTTAATATAGATATCAAATCGTTAACGGAATGAAATATGAGGTACCAAATCGTTTGAAAGTAAATATCAAATTATTAACGAAACAAACAGAACGCCTTTATAGTTTAAAAAGTCAAAACTGAGTTATCAAATCGTTTGATTTTTAAATAAGATATATCAAACTGTGAATTATAATAAACGTGAGGAGTTTTAAAGTAATTTGCACTGATATGAATAAGAAAAAATGGAAACAATTTCCTATCTCCTTCCTCAAAATCAGCACGTGCCACGTGCCTTTTCATATCCCCAATTCCTCTTCTAACTACCGCCAGTAAAAGAAATAGGCTACGCGGCATTCAACCTACTCACTCTACGGAATTACCCCATCCCCCCTCATCTCACAGACCAATCAAACCCCTCATAACCACTCTGTTCCCACCAAAAGACCCCACTTTTCTCACCCTCTATCTCACAGCCGGTAACTCTAGCAGTTTCACTTCACTCACCAGTCACTACTAATTCAGCCCAAAGCTGAAGCAAGCAACAGAAACTTCCCCAAAAATCTCTATAAAAACCTTAAAGCCGCCATTCTCTCTCTACAATTTTCATCAACTCACTACCACTTTCTCTCTCTAGAAAAAAATGGGTTTCCCAGTCGGGTACACCGAAGTCTTCTTACCCAAATTGTTCGTTCACACACTTTCCTTTCTAGGGTTTATCAGGAATTTAATTCTCTCCCTTTTTACCTTTCTGGGCCTCTCAGATTTTCTAGATACGGACGTTTCTTGGCCCGATAACCACACCCGAATCCACACTCGCCCGCCCGTTTCCGCTACCCTAATCCGCGAAATCTTACCCGTTATCAAGTTCGAGGATTTACCCGCCTGCTCCGACGACGGAGAATTGCCGGAGAGCTGTGCTGTATGTTTGTACGATTTTGAAGGTGGAGCTGAGATCAGGTGGTTGAAGAATTGTAAGCACATTTTTCATAGAGCGTGTTTGGACCGTTGGATGGATCAGGATAGGAACACGTGTCCGCTTTGTAGGACGTCTTTTATTCCTGATGAAATGCAGGAGGAGTTTAATCAACGGTTATTGGCTGTTGCAGAAGCTGCCAGTGACCCTGATGATGGTGAGTTTTTTTACAGCGAGTACAGTTCAGTGCCTGTTTTGTAAAGTTATATGACAGGCCGTCGGTGCTGTTTTTTTGTAATGGACAAAAATGTAAATATACAATTTAGTTTTGGTAATTTTATAAGCCAAATAAAAGAAGAGAAAAAATAATAAGAAAATGTTTATGGTAATATGTTTTTCACATTTATATGAATTGCCAATTTTCATTTAGATTATAGAAGTAATTTTGTTGCATCTATAAATCTATATTGATGATTGATCCTCAAAATACAATTCTTTTAGCATTTAATTTGAATCTGATTGAAAATTCGAATAATTAGTTATGATGTAGATGTTGAAATTCATAATTATTGTTACGGAAATTGGTCAACAATGAACATTCAACCGACAATAAATTGCGTAATTTAGTCAAGAAGGATGTTGAAATGAAAAAGATTAAACTTTTTGGGGCCTATGGTCAACATTATTCTATTTTTAGAAGAATTAACTAGATTTACTACATTGGTTTAGGTATTAATTACTGTTCTCTACATAAAATTTTGCACAAATTACTATTTCAGGAACATTTTAATTTTTTTAGCTAATAACTCATCTGCAAGAGGCTTTAATATATAAAATATAAATAGTAAAGGTAAAATAGTATTCAAACCTAAATTCAAAATGATTCTCTCAAAGAATTAACAAGTGTAAACAATAATTGTCCCACCTAAACTAAAAAAATTAAAATAATTTGTAGACGTGTTAAATTAAAATAAAGCATACGCGTTGCTATGAAATGAATTGACTACATTGCATGTGCGGTATGAGTCAAGGAAAGTGTTGGTGGTGTGTTTCTGATTAGAAAATCATGGACATGATTATCTGTACTAAAAATAATCTACTCTATTAATTAAGTGGGTGAGTCATTTGCCATCCTAGGATTATCTTCTTAAGCTTATCTGTAATGATAGTTTAATATTTCTGCTATTTAGTGTAAAATTGAGTCTTCTTAGGAGCAAATTCATGGGTTAATGACAATTGTGTGTCTCATTTGCTAATTATTTCTCAAATTACCTCCAAAAATTAATAAATTCTCATTTAGTGTCTTTCAGACCGCGAAACTGTTCAACGGTTTGTGTAAAACGCGGAACAGTTCCGCGGTCTAGCTTACGTGGCTTCTCGCTGACCAGTCAGGGAGGAGCCACATAGGCAAAGCAAATCGCGAAACACTTCCGCGGTTTGCTTTGTCCAACGTGGCAACCCGAGAAAATTCTCCCAATCAGGTGGAGCCACGTGTAAACCGCGGAACACTTCCGCGGTTTACTGCAATACGCGAAAATATTTCGCGGTCTATAAAGCACATTTTAGGAAAAAATGTTAAGCAGGGGCTAATGTGGAAAATTTTATTAATTTTATAGACAAACATGTCATTAACCCCAAATTCATATAGGGTCTTCATTAATCAGAAGGAATTCAATTTTTGATGTTAAAGTCGGTACGGTTAGTAATAAGGGTAAAGTAAATAATTTTGTGTTTTGAAATACATGACTGTAATGGTCTATTTATTAATAATCCATATTCAATGTGATTATCTTTGCTACTGGTGAACTAAATCACAGAGAGTGAAGAACGTTAAATTAACTTCCTCAATAATATCGAGTGAATTAAATAAAGAGTTAGATAGATTGATAATATAAGATTGCTCAGCTCGCTTGGGAGTACGATTATAGAAGATCGGTAATAAATCTTCTAGTTGAAGACTTACTAATACATACTAGGTCGATGCCCGCGCGTTGCGCGGGTGATTTTAATAGTTTTAAAAAATATTCTCTATATCATAATTTATAAACATGATAAATTTCATAAGTTTTAAATATAATAAAAATTCTTCAAATTTCATATATTTAATACATTAATAAAAATTCGTCATATTTCATACCTTTTAAACGTAAATTAGAACTACTCATAAACTTTAAGGAAATTTCATTAAATTTTAACTAAAATTCATTAAATTTCATAACCAAAACAATAAAAAAAATTAAATAAGATTAAATTTTAATTACTTTTATTTAATTTCAAAAATACTTCATATTTCATAACATATTGTTTCCCTGTTTTTTAAGAAAACGGTTGGTGCCTTTGAAGTGTGTGCGGGCGTGCCAGAGGTTGGACCTCAAATTGAAAATTAAAAATTGATCAAGCGACTGTGATTGATTTTCAAAGGACGTAAAAAATCTAAATGGTTCGTAAAGAAAAACTCCTGAAGAACTTTAAAAATAAGAACAAACTTCTGCAATTAAAATCTAAAATTCAACACTGTAAATGAAACTACTGCTGAAATAATGTTTAAAAACAAAAGATTGAAATTGCGAAGCGTTTACAGAGGATTGCATAAAATAAAAGCTTTTGGTTGTGATAGTCTCCTGAGAGTATTGAGTTTTTGTTGAATTTGGCTGGGGCTCAAATCGTTGTCTTCTTCTCCCTTTTATAGCGTCTGCAGAAACTGCCTGATGATAACTGCCTCTTTAACTGCCCACGTCTTCACATTGCTTCCCACTTCTAAAAACTGAAACATTGCTTTACAAAAAGCACGTGACTTCCTGGACCTTGGCCAATTGAACTTCTGGGCTTCTTCCTTTTCAGCTTCTAATGGGTTTCTGGCCTTTTGATTCTAAAATTCTCTTTTCCTCCAAAGTGTCAAAAGCAAACCTCTGAGATTAACTTCTCAATATCAAATCTCTTGAAAATCTCTTGGAAAAGTCAAATATCTTTGAAATCTCTTGGAAAAGTCAAATATCTTTGAAATCTCTTGGAAAAGTCAAATCCCTTTGAAGTCTCTTGGAAAAGTCAAATCCCTTTGAAGTCTCTTGAAAAAGTCAAATCCCTTTGAAATCTCTTGAAAAAGTCAAATCCCTTTTGAAAAAGTCAAATCCTTTTGAAATCTCTTGGAAAAGTCAAATCCCTTTGAAATCTCTTGGAAAAGTCAAATCCCTTTGAAATCTCTTGGAAAAGTCAAATCCCTTTGAAGTCTCTTGGAAAAGTCATCTTTAAAATCTCTTGGAATTAAATTCTCCACGTAGCTTTTTCTATCTTTTTAATAGAATATGGGATTTATGGCCTTCGGGCCATATTTTTAATTTTGGCGTAAACAATGCCCCCCATGTATGAATGACTTTAGAAATAAAGTCATTTATACATAATCTTTCTTAACCAAAATTAACTCAACTTATACATACTTGTTTTATATGTTGCATCCGCTTCAACTGGCAATTTCAAATGCTTTAACCGCTTCAGCAATTCCCATCGCTCCAGACGCTTCTCTAGACGCTTCATGTGCTCTATCATTTTCAAACGCTCTAGTGGTTCCAAGCGCTCTACGATTTCCAAGTTCTCTAACAGTTTCAGACGCTTTAACGATTTCAAGCGCTCTAGCAGAGCTCTAGTTGTTCTAACAGTTCTAGCCGCTCCAATAGTTTCAAGCGCTCTAGCAGCCGCTCTAGCAGTTCTAGACGCTTTATGAGTTTGAAGCGCTCAGCTACAAAAACTCCAACAACAATTAAAAAAAAGGTGGCCAACATGCCTACCATAGTTTGGCCGTATTATAGAGAATCTGAAATTTTCTCCCATTTTTCAAATCTATATTTTTCAGACTTTTTCACGTTTTAATTTCTTTAACTGTGGTTTCGGCCCTTTTTTTTATGGCCGTGGTTTCGGCCTTTCTTTTTATTTTTTATATTTCAACATTCTCCTTTGCAGTAACAAGTCCTACTGCATTTATCTCCTCTTTTTCCTTTTGAACTTGAAATTTCACATCTCCACTTTTATTCTTCTGTATTTTGCTCAGAACCTTTGGAATCCATTTCTTTTGAAATTTGAAAATTTTCTCCTTTTGTTCAGGAGCACCTTCCATTTCTCTGATTCTCTTAAGATCTAGGAGTTTCCTAAGATCAAAAGAAGTGGTATTCACAGACGCCATAGGTGGAAATGGATCATCATCAATCAACATTGCCTCTTTCTTTTCAGGAAACTTCAAAATTCCCTTGTTAATCCTGTCCTGGACGACATTTCTGAAACTCCAACAAACATTAGTAGCATGATTCCATGAATCATGATACTTACAGTATTCTTTCCCTTTGAGTTCCTCCTTTGAAGGCGCCTTGTAAGCTTTTGGGAAAGAGATGAATTTTTCTTTCACCAGAAAATCAAAAATCTCTCCAGTCTTTGAAACATCAAAAGTATATTGCGACTGTGCACTTGAGGCATTTGGCTTTTTCCACATGTCATGTACTTTTTTCACTAACATTGGGCAGATGCAAGATCCTGAGGAGTTCAAATCTGCAACAGCAATATCATGGCTCATCTCCTGGAAATATGTACCCATGGAAGTTTTCCTCCTGTGGTTCTCCTCTTTCAAGAGATCTTCATATTCTGTGACTTTTGCAGCAAGTTCGAAAAAATCACGAAACTCCATCCCTTGGAACTTCTTTCTCAACTCTATGTCCAGACCCCTCTGTGCCAGCTTCACAAACTCGGTCTCCGGCAAGTACACTTTGCAGCGACTCCTCAGCTTCTTAAACCTAGATATGAACAAATCTGCAGGTTCTCCGGCCCTCTGAGTTATTCTTGAAATTTCAGCAATTGAGATCTCAGGTTCTGCCCGGAAGAATTGAGTGTGAAACTGCCTTTCCATCTCCTGCCAAGCAAAAATGGAATTTCTAGGAAGGGTGGCATACCAAGTGAATGCCGCTCCAGTCAGTGAATTAGGAAATAATCTCAGTTTAAGATTTGCAAAATTAAAAACATTTGCTAACTCTCCGCATTGTATGGTAAACCTTGCCACATGTTCCAAAGTTGATTGGCCTTCATCTCCTGAGAACAAAGAAAAGTCAGGAATTCTATAACCTCTGGGATATGGGTTATCTCTGTCAATTGCTTCAGGGTATGGCTTGTGAAACTCTGGCCTTCCCACTTGCCTTAAGCCGGGGCCATAGAGTTCTTGAACCATTTCTCTCACAGCATCAATATCCACCTGGTTTTGAATCACAGGAGGTTGAAACACAGGCACTGGAGTAGCATTTCCTCTTGGGATTCCACCACAGTTATTTCCCATATGGTTAAAACCTTCATCATACACATTAGGTTGTGTATTAACATTAGTATGCCCGAAATATTGTGGTTTCGTTCCTTGATGGCAAGCTCCCTTGAGAGGGGTGCCTATCACCTCATTTTTACGATGAGGAGGAACGTACCTTTCCTCAGAAAAAAGGTTAGCAATAGGAGAAGGTTGAGATGCCTTACTTGATTCTGCTACCTCCTGAACATGATTTCCAGATACATGCCCCCCTTCGACTTGTTTTAAACTCTTCTTTTCAGATTCCTCCTTCTGAGCCCAACTCTTCTGCATTTTTTCCACAGTATCAATCATGATCCTGTATTGTGCCTTGCTTTCTGTGGAGTACTCATCAATTCTCCTGGCTTGTTTCCTAGATTCTTCTTCAAATTTCTCCTGTCTTACTTCCATTCTTTTGAAATAATCCATCATGTGAGCCATGATGCTTTCAGGAGAATCCTCAACCATTTTCTCCTTTCCTTTTTCTTCTGCAGTAACAGGTCCTACTACAGGAATGACATTTTGTGGCGCCTCTTGATTTTCATTATTTGGAGGCGCAAGTGACTTCTCAAACTGTTCAACCACTGTGTGAACTTTTCCTCCTGGCCCTGCTGTTGCAGGCGCGCTTTCCTCCTCCTGAGAGTCGGATACATCTTTCCCTAAAATACTGCGAGTCCTTGGAGCCATCTTTTGATAGTCCCACTGGGCGTGCCAAATTGTTTCCCTGTTTTTTAAGAAAACGGTTGGTGCCTTTGAAGTGTGTGCGGGCGTGCCAGAGGTTGGACCTCAAATTGAAAATAAAAATTAATCAAGCGATTGTGACAGATTTTCAAAGGACGTAAAAAATCTAAACGTTCATAAAGAAAAACTCCTAGAGAAACTTTGAAAACAAGAATAAACTTCTGCAATTAAAATCTAAAATTCAACACTGTAAATGAACTACTGCTGAAATAATGTTTAAAAACAAAAGATTGAAATTGCGAAAGCTGTAAAGCGTTTACAAAGGATTGCATAAAATAAAAGCTTTTGTGTTGATAATCTCCTGAGAGTATTGAGTTTTTGTTGAATTTGGCTGGGGCTCAAATCGTTGTCTTCTTCTCCCTTTTATAGCGTCTGCAGAAACTGCCTGATGATAACTGCCTCTTTAACTGCCCACGTCTTCACATTGCTTCCCACTTCTAAAAACTGAAACATTGCTTTACAAAAAGCACGTGACTTCCTGGACCTTGGCCAATTGAACTTCTGGGCTTCTTCCTTTTCAGCTTCTAATGGGTTTCTGGCCTTTTGATTCTAAAATTCTCTTTTCCTCCAAAGTGTCAAAAGCAAACCTCTGAGATTAACTTCTCAATATCAAATCTCTTGAAAATCTCTTGGAAAAGTCAAATCTCTTGGAAAAGTCAAATATCTTTGAAATCTCTTGGAAAAGTCAAATATCTTTGAAATCTCTTGGAAAAGTCAAATCCCTTTGAAGTCTCTTGGAAAAGTCAAATCCCTTTGAAGTCTCTTGAAAAAGTCAAATCCCTTTGAAATCTCTTGAAAAAGTCAAATCCCTTTTGAAAAAGTCAAATCCTTTTGAAATCTCTTGGAAAAGTCAAATCCCTTTGAAATCTCTTGGAAAAGTCAAATCCCTTTGAAATCTCTTGGAAAAGTCAAATCCCTTTGAAGTCTCTTGGAAAAGTCATCTTTAAAATCTCTTGGAATTAAATTCTCCACGTAGCTTTTTCTATCTTTTTAATAGAATATGGGATTTATGGCCTTCGGGCCATATTTTTAATTTTGGCGTAAACAATGCCCCCCATGTATGAATGACTTTAGAAATAAAGTCATTTATACATAATCTTTCTTAACCAAAATTAACTCAACTTATACATACTTGTTTTATATGTTGCATCCGCTTCAACTGGCAATTTCAAATGCTTTAACCGCTTCAGCAATTCCCATCGCTCCAGACGCTTCTCTAGACGCTTCATGTGCTCTATCATTTTCAAACGCTCTAGTGGTTCCAAGCGCTCTACGATTTCCAAGTTCTCTAACAGTTTCAGACGCTTTAACGATTTCAAGCGCTCTAGCAGAGCTCTAGTTGTTCTAACAGTTCTAGCCGCTCCAATAGTTTCAAGCGCTCTAGCAGCCGCTCTAGCAGTTCTAGACGCTTTATGAGTTTGAAGCGCTCAGCTACAAAAACTCCAACAACAATTAAAAAAAAAAGGTGGCCAACATGCCTACCATAGTTTGGCCGTATTATAGAGAATCTGAAATTTTCTCCCATTTTTCAAATCTATATTTTTCAGACTTTTTCACGTTTTAATTTCTTTAACTGTGGTTTCGGCCCTTTTTTTTATGGCCGTGGTTTCGGCCTTTCTTTTTATTTTTTATATTTCAACATTCTCCTTTGCAGTAACAAGTCCTACTGCATTTATCTCCTCTTTTTCCTTTTGAACTTGAAATTTCACATCTCCACTTTTATTCTTCTGTATTTTGCTCAGAACCTTTGGAATCCATTTCTTTTGAAATTTGAAAATTTTCTCCTTTTGTTCAGGAGCACCTTCCATTTCTCTGATTCTCTTAAGATCTAGGAGTTTCCTAAGATCAAAAGAAGTGGTATTCACAGACGCCATAGGTGGAAATGGATCATCATCAATCAACATTGCCTCTTTCTTTTCAGGAAACTTCAAAATTCCCTTGTTAATCCTGTCCTGGACGACATTTCTGAAACTCCAACAAACATTAGTAGCATGATTCCATGAATCATGATACTTACAGTATTCTTTCCCTTTGAGTTCCTCCTTTGAAGGCGCCTTGTAAGCTTTTGGGAAAGAGATGAATTTTTCTTTCACCAGAAAATCAAAAATCTCTCCAGTCTTTGAAACATCAAAAGTATATTGCGACTGTGCACTTGAGGCATTTGGCTTTTTCCACATGTCATGTACTTTTTTCACTAACATTGGGCAGATGCAAGATCCTGAGGAGTTCAAATCTGCAACAGCAATATCATGGCTCATCTCCTGGAAATATGTACCCATGGAAGTTTTCCTCCTGTGGTTCTCCTCTTTCAAGAGATCTTCATATTCTGTGACTTTTGCAGCAAGTTCGAAAAAATCACGAAACTCCATCCCTTGGAACTTCTTTCTCAACTCTATGTCCAGACCCCTCTGTGCCAGCTTCACAAACTCGGTCTCCGGCAAGTACACTTTGCAGCGACTCCTCAGCTTCTTAAACCTAGATATGAACAAATCTGCAGGTTCTCCGGCCCTCTGAGTTATTCTTGAAATTTCAGCAATTGAGATCTCAGGTTCTGCCCGGAAGAATTGAGTGTGAAACTGCCTTTCCATCTCCTGCCAAGCAAAAATGGAATTTCTAGGAAGGGTGGCATACCAAGTGAATGCCGCTCCAGTCAGTGAATTAGGAAATAATCTCAGTTTAAGATTTGCAAAATTAAAAACATTTGCTAACTCTCCGCATTGTATGGTAAACCTTGCCACATGTTCCAAAGTTGATTGGCCTTCATCTCCTGAGAACAAAGAAAAGTCAGGAACTCTATAACCTCTGGGATATGGGTTATCTCTGTCAATTGCTTCAGGGTATGGCTTGTGAAACTCTGGCCTTCCCACTTGCCTTAAGCCGGGGCCATAGAGTTCTTGAACCATTTCTCTCACAGCATCAATATCCACCTGGTTTTGAATCACAGGAGGTTGAAACACAGGCACTGGAGTAGCATTTCCTCTTGGGATTCCACCACAGTTATTTCCCATATGGTTAAAACCTTCATCATACACATTAGGTTGTGTATTAACATTAGTATGCCCGAAATATTGTGGTTTCGTTCCTTGATGGCAAGCTCCCTTGAGAGGGGTGCCTATCACCTCATTTTTACGATGAGGAGGAACGTACCTTTCCTCAGAAAAAAGGTTAGCAATAGGAGAAGGTTGAGATGCCTTACTTGATTCTGCTACCTCCTGAACATGATTTCCAGATACATGCCCCCCTTCGACTTGTTTTAAACTCTTCTTTTCAGATTCCTCCTTCTGAGCCCAACTCTTCTGCATTTTTTCCACAGTATCAATCATGATCCTGTATTGTGCCTTGCTTTCTGTGGAGTACTCATCAATTCTCCTGGCTTGTTTCCTAGATTCTTCTTCAAATTTCTCCTGTCTTACTTCCATTCTTTTGAAATAATCCATCATGTGAGCCATGATGCTTTCAGGAGAATCCTCAACCATTTTCTCCTTTCCTTTTTCTTCTGCAGTAACAGGTCCTACTACAGGAATGACATTTTGTGGCGCCTCTTGATTTTCATTATTTGGAGGCGCAAGTGACTTCTCAAACTGTTCAACCACTGTGTGAACTTTTCCTCCTGGCCCTGCTGTTGCAGGCGCGCTTTCCTCCTCCTGAGAGTCGGATACATCTTTCCCTAAAATACTGCGAGTCCTTGGAGCCATCTTTTGATAGTCCCACTGGGCGTGCCAAATTGTTTCCCTGTTTTTTAAGAAAACGGTTGGTGCCTTTGAAGTGTGTGCGGGCGTGCCAGAGGTTGGACCTCAAATTGAAAATTAAAAATTGATCAAGCGACTGTGATTGATTTTCAAAGGACGTAAAAAATCTAAATGGTTCGTAAAGAAAAACTCCTGAAGAACTTTAAAAATAAGAACAAACTTCTGCAATTAAAATCTAAAATTCAACACTGTAAATGAAACTACTGCTGAAATAATGTTTAAAAACAAAAGATTGAAATTGCGAAGCGTTTACAGAGGATTGCATAAAATAAAAGCTTTTGGTTGTGATAGTCTCCTGAGAGTATTGAGTTTTTGTTGAATTTGGCTGGGGCTCAAATCGTTGTCTTCTTCTCCCTTTTATAGCGTCTGCAGAAACTGCCTGATGATAACTGCCTCTTTAACTGCCCACGTCTTCACATTGCTTCCCACTTCTAAAAACTGAAACATTGCTTTACAAAAAGCACGTGACTTCCTGGACCTTGGCCAATTGAACTTCTGGGCTTCTTCCTTTTCAGCTTCTAATGGGTTTCTGGCCTTTTGATTCTAAAATTCTCTTTTCCTCCAAAGTGTCAAAAGCAAACCTCTGAGATTAACTTCTCAATATCAAATCTCTTGAAAATCTCTTGGAAAAGTCAAATCTCTTGGAAAAGTCAAATATCTTTGAAATCTCTTGGAAAAGTCAAATATCTTTGAAATCTCTTGGAAAAGTCAAATCCCTTTGAAGTCTCTTGGAAAAGTCAAATCCCTTTGAAGTCTCTTGAAAAAGTCAAATCCCTTTGAAATCTCTTGAAAAAGTCAAATCCCTTTTGAAAAAGTCAAATCCTTTTGAAATCTCTTGGAAAAGTCAAATCCCTTTGAAATCTCTTGGAAAAGTCAAATCCCTTTGAAATCTCTTGGAAAAGTCAAATCCCTTTGAAGTCTCTTGGAAAAGTCATCTTTAAAATCTCTTGGAATTAAATTCTCCACGTAGCTTTTTCTATCTTTTTAATAGAATATGGGATTTATGGCCTTCGGGCCATATTTTTAATTTTGGCGTAAACACATATAAATAATGATATTATAATTAAACATTTAAAATTCATAATCAATTTTTTTATTAACGTACTGTTTTTTTTAATATAATTAAAAAAAAAAGAGATATGTCATATAAATGAATAAAAAAGACATTTGATGGAAAATAATTGTCAACTTTAAATCAATTCAATGCAAAACATAAAATCTTTTATGTTAAATTGTTTTGATGAACCTCATAAAATCAACATTATCAATGAAATCATATAATTACGATTATATGGTTCATGTCTAAAATATATATATATATTCCAATGGCATTCAATCCTCGTTTCTTTGAATTCTTTAGCAAGTTAGGTCACATGTCACTAAAATAAATTAAAATACAACAACAACAACAACCATACATATAAACTAAACAATTTCAAAAAAATATACGATACGTACTCCAAGCGTACTTTATTATGAATGATTAAAAACTCTTTTATTGCGGGAAAAAGTTGCATAAGACAATATCAAGTATGAGAAAATAGAAAGAAATAGATATAAAAAACTCTAAAAAACCATGTTTGTATATAATTAAATATGTGTGCATGGATTTATATATATATATATATATATATACACACACTTATATATTTCATGATAAAGAAGTTGTAATTAATTGAAAAATATGAAAAGTTAGATGTTATACAAAATTTATTTTTAAAAATATGAAAAGTTAAAAAAATTAATACATTTAGTTTCATAACCTATAAATGTTAATAGTATTTAAAAATTCTTCATATTTTATAACTTATAAACATAAATAGGAACTCTTCAAATTTTATAACCATCACATTTATAAAATTCTATAACTTTAAATTTTAATTAACTAAATTTTTAGTTTTAAAATTATTCATATTTTTAGCATATAATGAAATAGAAGTATTTTTAGTTCTCATAATTTAATTTTTTAATTCTTATAATATTATTTAAAAATATGTAATATTCAATAGGATGTATTTTTAAATTATGAGAAATAAAATATTTTTTATATTACTATATATTAAAAATAAAAAAATTAATTTAATTTAATTTAAATTTAGACTCATAGAATTTTATAAATTTGATGGCAATGAAATTTGAAGAGTTTCTTTTTTCATGTTTATAAGTTATAAAATCTTAAGAGTTTTTTTATACTATAAATATTTATAAGTTATGAAACAAATTTAATTACTGCAAGTTTTAACTTTTCATATTTTAAAATTTAAAAAATATTAATTATTAGATTTTTTAATAAAATAATAAATTAATTTTAAATGAGTAATTGCCACATGGTAATTTGTAGTCGATCCACTTGTCAAAATTAATTTGGAGTTCAAGATTATATTATAGTATAATAATATAATTTTTTACTTCTTATAATATTATTTTAAGATATGTAATATTCAATAGGATGTATTTTTAAATTATGAGAAATAAAATATTTTTTATATTACTATATATTAAAAATAAAAAAATTAATTTAATTTAATTTAAATTTAGACTCATAGAATTTTGTAAATTTGATGGCGATGAAATTTGAAGAGTTTCTTTTTTCATGTTTATAAGTTATAAAATCTTAAGAGTTTTTCTATACTATAAATATTTATAAGTTATGAAACAAATTTAATTATTGCAAGTTTTAACTTTTCATATTTTATAACTTAACAAATATTAATTATTAGATTTTTTTAATAAAATAAATAATTAATTTTAAATGAGTAATTGCCACATGGCAATTTGTAGTCGATCCATTTGTCAAAATTAATTTGGAGTTCAAGATTATATTATAGTATAGATTTCTAATTTGAGGGTTTGCAAAAGACGATCAGAGTTTCGAGTGTCTTGTGCCTAAAAATTAGGTTTGAAAATGGATAAAAGGGCAAATATGCCCTTAATGTTTTTAGTGAGGCTAAAACATGCTTTAAAATTCAAAACAGGTGCTAAAAGACGTCAAACCTTTTCAAAGACGTCAAGCCTTTTATTGCACCTTTTTAAAGTTTAAGGGCATATCTCAGCTTCACTATAGACATTAGGGGCATATTTGTCCCTTTTTCCAATAAAAATTAAAGAAGCCATCTTTATCAAAGGATGTGTTGGTGTGAGTGGAGAAGGCTTTTTTACTGGTTAATTTTTTTGCATAATTGAATTAGCATATCACATGGAAATAGAGCCTGTTTTGTCACAGCATAATGAATCACTCCACGTTTATGTCTCTTCAATAGAGGCTTGCACATGACATGATCATCCATTTTTAACTAAATTCTAGTAAATCCCCACATAAATTGGTCTTAAAAATGAGACAAATTTGGGTTAAAAAGGCAAATTGGTCTTTGTTTTAGGAGGAAAAAATAAATGCATGAAATCAATTAGGATCCGGTTAAATATCCTAAAATTAAAAGCAATAACTTTCTGTCTCTATCTAACATTCTACTACTGTTTTAGCTTTATGCTTTATATCCAACTTTGCACATGAATCTCCTTGATTTATGCTCATCCTCTATCGTTTTGATACAAATAGACAATCCATATTCGAGAATCATGCTTTCAATCATTAGCTAAATGGAATTACAATTTTTAAACCTAACTGAAATAGTGGGTTTGGTCGATTATTTTGGTTTGGTTCGATCATTTCAGCAGAATAAAATTTAACTGACTTTTATATCCAAAATCAAACCAAACCCGCAAACCGAGCTGAAAAGTTGATTGTTTTCATAATATTAAACCAAAAAAAATTTATAAGTTCGGTTTAATTCAGATACACGCCCAAGCTAAAAGTTAGTGATCCAGTAACATCTCAGCCTTTGCATAAAATGCAAGAAATTAAGGATGAAATCCTCTTAAAATCATTTCAACTTGAAAAATAATCAACGAATCTACAACATTCTTTACAAAAATAATGATTAAGATTAATTTAGCTAAGATTAGATTTTTTTTATCTATACCATTCATTTTGTAAGCAATGATATAGATTCGTCAAATTTGACCTCTCAAATTGAAATAAATCCGTTAGGATGCAAATCTAAATCAATTTTTTATGAAAAAAAAAACACATATTCATCTTTTTAAAGAGACAAATCCAATTCATATCAAATTTATGAAACTGAACCCATTTTCAATAAAGTGAATGAATTCCTTTTCATGTACTGTGTCATTTTGGAGCTTAAAGTATGAGAAGTGGCTAAATTCGAGGACCATTATTCTTGATCCTGTCCTGGTTGGTCAATGTATTTCTTTGTCTCACATTATTTAAAGGGTGTTGCTAAACACCGCCCAGTTTTACTTACCACCGCACAGGCAAATGACATTTCTACCCTTTTAGCAAAATTTTGAAAAAAAAAAGTTCTCTTAACTCATTCGAATACATTCAAACAAATACGTAAAAAATCGATTAAAATGACGAACAACGAGTACAATTCATCGGATAACGAGTATCGACGTTCGGAAACAATATGTTCCGGCTTTTTTGAGATAAAAAATAATTTTTAATTTTTTTTTTTCTGTTTTTCCGGCGTCCCCTCCGCCTGAAAAGGGGACGTCCGGCGTCCCCTCCAGAGGAGTGGACGCCGGAAAGCGGCGTCCCCTCCTCTGGAGAGGACGTGGATTTCCCACGTCCTCTCCTGAAGAGGGGACGTACGTCCCCTCTTCAGGAGAGGACGTGGGAAACCCACGTCCTCTCCAGAGGAGGGGACGCCGCTTTCCGGCGTCCACTCCTCTGGAGGGGACGTGAAATATAAACGTCCCTCCTTAAAAAAATTTAAAAAAATTATTTATTTCGAGTTTTTTTTTAAAAAAATATTTATCGGGGGTTGTTTCCGAACGTCGATACTCGTTATCCGATGAATTGTACTCGTTGTTCGTCATTTTAATCGATTTTTTACGTATTTGTTCGAATGTATTCGAATGAGTTGAGAGAATTTTTTTTTCAAAATTTTGCTAAAAGGGCAGAAATGTCTTTTGCCTGTGCGGTGGTAAGTAAAACCGGGCGGTGTTTAGCAATCCAGTATTTAAATTATTCCAAACTTGAAGAAAAAGTGTTTTGACACAACCATTATTATAACTCAATACTAATAAAATCTGCAATTACCTTGAGCTGAAGAGGCTTCCATTATGCCACTTTTCTTCCTTCTCCTGTCACAAAAAAGTATGCGAGCACGAAATTTTACTTGACTGAACGACATTAAAGCTCCCGTCGAACTGAAGATACTATCCTCCAGTACAGTTACCTAATCGCTTAAAATTTACCTCGGGTAATAGCAGCATGACAGTTACTCAGCTGCATCAGTTGGACGAACTCAGACATCCCGTATTCTAAGCTCAAATTAACTATTAGTATAAATTTATCCATATGGTACTAATTCACACGATCACTAGGAAATCATAAGTTCATAACAACAATTACAAAAGTAATTGATAGCCATAAGTGAAGCAATAAGTAAACATAATCTGACTATCCTTTGAACTTCACATGTAATAATACTTTCTGTTCACTATAAGAATCGAGTTTACTTGGGGTAGCCAGGTGGAGGATAAGCACCGGGCGGTGGAAATTGAGGTGGAGGGTAACCGGCAGGAGGATAACCTTGAGCGTAAGGTGGTGGAGGTTGACCATACTGGGGTGCATATGCTTGTTGAGGTGGATAGCCCACAGTTGGAGGAACTGACTGATCAATACGCGACATTTGTTGCGCCTGAGGAACTGCCATAACAGGCTGTTGCCCAAACTTACCATCTCTTTTATCCATTTCAACCTTGTGTTGTGTCTGCATCATTCATTAAGTATAAAAGTTTGAAGGAACTAAGAATTAAAATCAAGTTGCTATATAATACCAAAGGTGTAAGAAGGTACAAATAACTAAGCCGATTTTATAACCATCATGATGGAACTGAATTAGTAATGATACAACGAATGTTTAGCCATCATTATAAACAGACATTTGGGTCTTATTGCTCAAAGATACTTTGTTAATAAAGTGAGATGCTACTGCTTTTAAGCGCTTGAAATGTCATTATATACCTGCATACATGGGCAAACCCTGCCAAAACAGAAGAAAGCAAACAATTAATATACAAGGTTGTAAAGACTCTCCAAACACTAAGCAAACTCATGCGTTAGAGTGCTTACGAGCAAAAGACCAAGTCGGCCAAACAAGTCAACATATTGGCAAGGTCTCCAATTTCATCGCTTCCTGTAATGCAAGCAGCTAAGGAGCATATACATGCCAGCTGCTGCAAACACACCATGAATCCCTGAAAAAGGAAACAATGGATTGCAATTGATTGGCACGTATGCAAACAATACAAAGCTACATGAGAAATGAAGTCCACAGGGGGAGAGAGAGAGTACAATAATACAATTGTCACATTGAGTGGTCTGTATGTTGAACTCATCTTGCAACAGAAAGCGAGTTGAGGCTACTGAATTTGCAAAGCAACAGAAGACCTGAACAGAGCAATGAGCAGAAAAGTGATATGGATGTTTAAAAACACAGCTACTCGAGAATATAGCCCACAATGCTGGAATGTTGTTCACTTTACTCCGATATATAAAACCATAAAAACCAAATCATTCTCATACCTCAGTGCAGAGACAAAGTTCAGGGCATTTGCTCTCTCCGCACCTACCACTACACGGAAAATAGCCTGCACAGCAGATGTACCTACGAGAATGCAATAAGTATTATTAATCAGCCAACACTGCGAACAAAAAAGTTTCACATATTTCACAACTCAGGAAAAAGTTAAGTACTATTAGTATATTACCTCGACATATCATTGTAAAGAGCCCTTTTACGCATCATGTATGAAGCACACGGTCCACTATCACACAACCACAAAATAAGTTTCCCGTACATGATTAAATATGCTCATGAAGAGTTCACAAAAACATACATCTTATTCAAGAAAATAATCACACAGTACAGTGAGTGCATGAAAGAATAGAAAATTTACCAAACCATTGCGAAACAGCAAACTGCAAATAAATTCAAATAAAACCCATTAGAGATTCTGTAATCACAACATTTTACAGTATATGAGCGTTAAAAAAGCTATAGTAAATCAATTCACTGAGTAATTTAAAAGTCTTGAACATTACAAAAACTATCACTCCTAAGCCCTAACACGAATTATAACAAGCAACATCTCACAGTAAAATCAATCCAACAAATAACAGTGCATGAAGTGAAATTCATGCACCAAATAATTTTCTTAAAAATCTCAATGGACTAAATAAATATCCATAATCTTCTCAAATTCAATTATAATAAATAAATTAGCAATTACTCCAACTAATGCATGGAATGGATCAACTAAAGCTATCATTTCTTTTAATAGTATAAGCGTTGGTCAGCTCCCTCCCCAAAAAAATTAAAAGAAGAGAGTGCATAAAAAAATGGAGAAAAGGAATAAAGAAATATACAGGGAGCATCGGCGACGACGGCGCTGGTGAGATCAGTGTGCCAGAAATTCCGGTAATTCTGGCGCATCTGCATTTTCTGAACCTGATCATCAATCCCCATTTTTCTTTGGGATTCAAGAATGAAAAATGTTTAGGTAGAAGTAAGCAGGTAAAATATATGGGGAATTAAAAAGAGTGGTTTGTGGAAGGGAATTGATAGAAAAGTCGTGAATGGAAATAAAGGAAGAGAAGGATTAAATTTAAACGTAATCGGCATCAGATTAGGAAAAGAAAATTCGGAAAATAAAGAAAAACGAGTAACAAGAAAGAAAAAAGCCGTTCAAAATTGGAAGGTTGGCGTAGAACTAGAAGAGTAGAATCTTCAGACACGCGGGATATTTATTAGTTAACCTTAATTAAATTATTATTTCATTTAATTCCCTTCTTGGTCATAAAATTACGCGCTTTATTTAAAAAATAATCTCTATCATTTAAAGATGAGTAAAGTGTCAATCTGACCCACAAATTTGTATTTCGAATTCAAATAATTCACTTTTAGTTTTTTAGTCATTTAGATTCGAAAATATATGTCTCGGGATAAATAAGTAACTTTTAACTTTTTTATTAGATTCCAAACTCTTTTTATTTAAGTCAAATAACTCATAATCCATTTATCTTAAACACCTGACTTATTTTATAAATTATAGAAATAATATATTTAGTGTGGATAATTTTATTTAATTAATTAATAAAACTGATTTTTTTTTCATTTCTTGAAAAAAAAACTCTAAAATGTAGAATAATATTTTTCATATCAACAATTCAAGATTGTAAATAAACTGAGCACATGAGCGGCTTATTGTTCGGCTAGTTATGTTTTTTTTGTTTCTCTTCGTTCGCATTACAAACTGACCCAGCTTGATCTTGATTTTATATTCATTTATTTAAACAATCCGAACATAAATAAAGTGTTGTTCGACTCATTATGAGTTCATTTAATTATTCGTGAACAATTCTTATATAACCTCGATTGATAGTTCGGGATGGCTCGTATAGGAACTCAATAAATAATTTGCGAATTGTCTCGTATAATATGTTGATAAAGAGTTCGCGAACTATCTCATATTTAAATTAGATATAAATTACCTATTGATTCATAAGAACTATACTTCTTCTTTTTTTCAAGAAAATATGAGTTATATAAAAACTTTGAAATATTCCGGATATAATGCCTACATAGCAGAATCAAAGGATAATCAAAATAGAATTAGAACTATAAAAATATAAAGGGTATAGTTGGAAATCACCTATAAGATCATAGTTTGGGTAACATAAGAATCAATTATCCTTTATTTTGAATGTCTAGCCAAATATTTTTTTTATTGAATTATTAATTAATATGCAAATTGATTACAAGAAGATGAAAGTTATAATAAAAATATGTTATTTTCTAAGGGCCCTAATTGCTTTCATTATCATAACATACAACCAAATCGCCACAACTTGCACAAGAATTAGAATTCTTGGAACCACATTTGTTGCAGCCTGCCTGTAGTAGTTCTGTGTGGTAGTCACCTCAGAAGTTTCTGTTTTTTCTTTACCTTTTATTTCCTCAACATTTTCACTTGTAACAGTCTCTTTAGTATCATTGATCTCATCGTGCTGCTTATTTTTCTGCTCAGACTCCTTATTTTTCGGTTGCATTTTGCTTGCCGGCTTTTCAGATGGCGGTTTAGCTACGGGCTGCGGCGCTTCCTGGGGCGGTTTTGCAGGCGACAATGGCTTCGGTTGGGGCGGTACGGGATCTTGAATGATGATTTTAGGATGTCTGACATAAAGAATACCTTTCTCAAATTTTGCTGAGATCTCATTTGCATCACAATTTGATGGAATTGGAATTTCCTTGCGGAAACGAGCCATTTTGCTATCATTAAGCATGCCTTCTCCCATTATTCTTAATTGTCTTGATGTTGTCACTTGTACTTTCAATTTCTCCCTTTTAAAACCTGCATGTAACTTAATTTAACAAATCACCATAATTTCCCCCTTTTTTTATATTGATAAGCCAGTAAATAAAAAACCATTTGCATCTTCAGATGAATAAAAAAAATACATATATAGATTTATTTGATTTGAAAATACTAAAAGACTTGTCAAGTTGAATACTTTGTAAAATTGGCTAAATGTTTTTTTATCTTTCAAATAAATTGTAAGATAGTGAAAAATATTTATATTTTTTAGACTACTAGCCAACGCATATACTTTATTTTGCAACTCCTCGCATGTAATTCTACAATTTCAAAAAAGATTATTTAAAATTGAAATGGGCATATTTAAAATTGGTTAAAAATAAATTTTTTAATTTTTTTTATTAGAATTAATCTCTCTAAAAAAATTAATACTTTTAAAACATTAAACTTAAAACGAATAAAAAGACCTGGTAGATAGACCAAAAGTGTGTCAGCCGCATGGTCTTTCACCCACTCCATTGCCGGCTCCATATCGTCATATATAGGTTCACTTGAAGCTTTACGCCCTGCCTCCATTTTTCTTAATATGCGATCTTTTTGTTTGATATCTATGTTTTGAATTCAAGAAAATTATGAAAATTTTGTTCTATATAAATAACAAATAAAGAATTTATAAATTCCATTTCTTTTCCTTTAGGCCAATTCTTCTTATGCTTACACTTTGTTTTCTTTGAACGTAATTATTCTCTTTATCATATTATAATTAATTGTTTCTTTTGTTCTGAGAACTCCTTGTTCGACAATTTATTTCTTTAATAAGCAAAGAATGTAACAAAAACAGAATAATTTCTTTCTTGTAATGATCAATAAATGTAAAATTTAGGTTAAATAAATAAAAAAAGTCAAACGGTTGCAAAAACTTTTATTTTATCCTAACGTTTAAAACGTTCGGATTTTAGCCTGAATTAAGTTTTTTTATTTCAAAAAATCATAAATTTAATATTTTGGCTCGTTTTATGCCTTCAGTTTTACTACGTTAGCTCTAATATGTATAAAATGATTCAATTATTTTTTGCCAACTTATTTGAGGGAGTAAACAAGTTAAAATGTCAAATTTTATAGTGTTTTTTTTATCCAAAGTCGTAAATTTAGTCTTAAAAGATCTTTTGCGTTAAGTTATGGGGTAAAATGAACCTTTTGTTGAATTTTAGGGGTTTCTCCCTATTTGTAATCTGTTTCTCAGTTACCAAAACATGGCCTGATAATAAGTTTGAATGTTAACTTCAATGTCCCAATAAACTACTCCTTTCATTTGAGAATAGCTAAATAATACTCCCTCCATTCTTTTTTAATCACTTTAAACTAAATATATTTATCCATTAATAGTTGTCATTTTAGGAATTTTATGTGACTTTTACAATAATCTTCCAAATTTAACCTTTTTATTAAATCACTTCATTAAATGTTAGTTCAATTTTCAAAATTAAATCATTAAAACTTTATTTGAAAAATTAAAATTTTCAATGGTGAGTTTATAAATAGGGTTAAATTAGTCTTTATATTTGTAATTTAAGACAAAAGACCACTTTCTTAATCCTAGCAATTTACCCAAAAATGACAACTAAAAAAAATGGAGGGAGTAGTAATTTATTTTTCGTGTTTATATTCATTTCGAAAATAGTGAAAACATTGGGTATATATGTGCGCGTGTTTAAGTTTAAAATTAATTAATTAATCTACAAAGATTTACTTTTCCCTCTAAATTACATAAAAGATCAATTAAGGTCAAGTTCATCATTTGAGGAAAAAAAAATACAAATTTAATATTTTAACTCGTTTTACCTCCTCGGGTGAGGTGTTAAAAAATAATTGGAATATTTTATACAATTATTGGAGAATGATATAGCGAACAATCATTCAAAAAATTTAAACTGAAGGGATGAAATGAGTTACAATATCAAATTCTATGTGATTTTTCTTCTTCAAAACCTGAACTTTATGGTCTTTAATTTGTTCCAAATCTGGAATACAATGAACCTTTGTTAATCAATTAATTAATTGATAAAGATAATTAATTAAGGTTGATTGAAATTATTTAATAGCAATTATACAATTATATAATTTTTTATTTAATTATAAATGATGGAGTCTGCCTTCTGAACTGGTGAATGAGACCTGCAAAACATGGTAGAAGCTAACCGGACGGTGGTTGTCCGATTAACTCTCCGATGCTAATTAAAGTCAGTTTAGAGCTTTGAGCTGCGTTTTGAGTATATGAATGTAATTTTATTTTTAGGCATACCTCATACTCATTTTATAGTAGATGATTGCATACCTAGCAGTGTTGTAGTAGGAAAGTGAATCCTATTTTGTAGGGATTGACCCTGAATTGGCGTGATCTACCTTATTCAGACATGAGTTCTATTTAGGAACCTCTTCCTAAATAGTCTCGTCTTCCTAAGTTAGAGTTTATCTACCTAAGTTGGAGTTTGTATCCAAATAGGAAGGTACTTCAAGATTATATAGTAGTTCTGGCGATCTATCCAAATCCCAGGATTAACGCGCTTTGGTCGAGTTCTAAGGGATTCGATCTTCGCCTTGTTAAATGATATATTGGCGAATCATATTGTTTCCCTGTTTTTTAAGAAAACAGTTGGTGCCTTTGAAGTGTGTGCGGGCGTGCCAGAGGTTGGACCTCAAATTGAAAATTAAAAATTGATCAAGCGATTGTGACAGATTTTCAAAGGACGTAAAAAATCTAAACGTTCGTAAAGAAAAACTCCTGGAGAAACTTTGAAAACAAAAATAAACTTCTGCAATTAAAATTTGAAATTCAACACTGTAAATGAACTACTGCTGAAATAATGTTTAAAAAACAAAAGATTGAAATTGCGAAAGCTGTAAAGCGTTTACAAAAGATTGCATAAAATAAAAGTTTTTGGTGTTGATAATCTCCTGAGAGTATTGAGTTTTTGTTGAATTTGGCTGGGCCTTCAAATCGTCGTCTTCTTCTCCCTTTTATAGCGTTTGTAGAAACTGCCTGATGATAACTGCCTCTTTAACTGCTCACGTCTTCACAGCGCTTCCCACTTCTAAAAACTGCTCCTGAAACATCGCTCTACAAAAAGCACGTGACTTCCTGGACTTTGGCCAATTGAACTTCTGGGATTCAGCCTTTTAGCTTCTAACGGGCTTATGGCCTTTTGAGCTTCAACTTCTGCTTTATATTGTTTGAAAATTCTCTTTTCCTCAAAGATCAGATCAAGGTCAAAAACCTCTGAGATGGCCAAATCTCTTGAAATTAATTTCTGAGAGCCAAATCTCTTGAAATTAATTTTTGAGAGCCAAATCTCTTGAAATTAATTTCTCAAAGTTCAAATCTCTTGCAATTAATCTCTTGAAAGTCAAATCTCTTGAAATTCATCTCTCAAGGTCAAATCTCTTGAAATTAATCTCTTGAAAGTCAAATCTCTTGAAATTCATCTCTTAAGGTCAAATCTCCTGAAAGTCAAATCTCTTGAAATTTTTGAAATTCTCCACGTAGTTTTTTTCTATCTTTTTAATAGAATATGGGCTTTTACGGCATTCGGGCCATATTTTTAATTTTGGCGTAAACACATATGAATTCGGACGTCTTCTTTATATATTTAGTTCTTCCGATGGGAGTCTGGTATCACCCGAAAATGGATCTCCTGTGACTCGGCTCCATTGTAATTAGGGTAGGATTCGGTATCCATCAATAAACATAATAAATTTTATATTTATTTTATTTTTAAAAAATTTAAGGATTGAACTTAACTAATTAAAGTTCAAGAAGATATAAAAAAATTTGGAAGCAAAACTTAAGGACTTATCTGCATATACTTTATCATTTTTTTGTATGTGGCAAGAAATGTCTAACCACTAGATCTGATTAAGAACCGAACCAGATTAAAAAATCAAACCGAACCAAATTTTACTGTTTTCTGATTTTTCAGTGAAAACGGTTTGATTCGATTTCTGTTTAGGAAAAGTTTGGTGTTTGGTTTGGTTTGAGTGTTTTGAAAACCGAAAAATTTAATTAACCGAACTTTAATAATATATATATTTTAAACATAATATAAATTTGTATTTATATGTTTTTGTTATTATATCTTAATTATTATTGATATATGAGTTAATAATCGTTATTTAGGCATATATGAAAGTTTATTGGACTCTAATTATTTAATATTTGAATTAACTTTAATAAAAAAAAAATTAATTAAATTTGGTTTTAACCGAACCGAACTGTACCGAACCAAATTTTTTGGTTCGGTACGGTTCGGGTAGTTTACTTCCAAACTAAAAGTTCGGTTCGGTTTGGAAATTTTCTGAAAATTTTCTAAACCGAAAAAACCAAAAAAATTCCAACTAAACTGATGCTCACCCCTACTAACCACTCCAATTAGATAAACTCAAATGATATACAATAGATTTTTAGGTCGTGGATTTAATTTTTTCCACAAGCGCTCTTCTCCCTGATTATATATATATATATATATATATATATATATATATATATATATATATATATATATATATATATATATATATATATATATATAAATGTCTAACCACACCACCATTAACAAAGGCACATACATGCCTTTTAGGTGATAGACATAACTGAAACAAGAAAAATGTTATTAGAGCTAAACTGGAACGTTTTATGAATGTTGGAACAAAATAAAAAAAATTGTCAAACGTTTGCCTCTTTAATTTTTTGTTTAACCTAATTCTAGTTAACTAGTATTATTTTTAGAAGACTCCTTCAAGTTTACTTTTTATAGATTTTCTCTTTAAATTTTATTTCGCGGAAGATCGAATTTGAAGGGTGAGAAAAGTATTGTTTCTAGCTTTAGACTGTAAATTCATCATTTTCGATATATATATTTTTCTCTGTAAATTATTCATTTTTGAAAGTCTATTTGTTTATTCTTTTTGGTGTATTTGATCATTTTAGATCGTGTTATTTGAGTCGATTGTTAGTTACATCAAGACCATCTAGTGTTTATTCAAGTTTTAGATTCAAATTTTTTAATAGAAAAAAGTGGTTATCGTTTCATTTAAGTTTATTTAGAACAGAGTACATCGAAAATAGAAGTTCTAAGGTACAAATAGCTATTGAAAATTTCACCATTAAAATTTACCGGATATATTTAGACTGTTAAAATTTTGTTTTGCTATTTCATTTTAATTAGATCAATTCTTCATTTTATCTTAATTCTGAATATTTTATTTGTACTCAACTTTGTTAAAAGAGTACTTACATTATACTAAACTTTTATTCTTCATATAAGGCGCGCTGATATATAATTGTAATATTTATCTAAAATAAAAACCATAAAATAATTATACACCATATCATATATGAATTGATAGAAAACAAGTTAATAATTGGTGATAATATTCAAGTATTCATTTGGTCAGCATTTTTTTTTCAATGATGTGGACATGAGTTCTTAGAGCTTCTAGAAAATATTGAACATTATAACACATCTGCAATCCGGTTGCAGTCTCTCTTTTTTCCCTCCATTTGATTTTATGTTAACTGTTAAAACAGTTTATATATATTACAACAAATTTATCGATTTTTGTTATTGACTAAATCATGGACTGGATCACTTTTTAAGATGTTTCGTGGTTCTATCAGTCGTACCACCATAGTGTTCCACCGCATCGTTCATATGGCTAGGGTGGACTCTAACCCTGACCGGATCAATTTTTTTTTCGATAAAATACAAATAAGTTTTCTTAGAAATAGATGTAGCTTTATATAAAAAAATAGATAAAGCGGAGGTTCACTCCGGACTGTCGAAAAATTACAGATAGTAAAAAAAACTAAATCCGAACTGAAAATAAATCATGATCCTACATTGCAAGCATTTAATATCACAATATTTAATCGTATGTTGTTATTTGTTGTAAAAATGGCATCACACAGATGTTAATTTGAATAATTATTATGTGAGGGATGAAGAATAGCCTCTTCCTATCCAATCAAATTCTTTTATGTTTCTTTTTACCATGTTCTCCCTTCTCCTTTATGATTGGCTTTTTAGGGTTTTAGGGCTTCACTGCACAGTCTGCACATTTGTGGGTCTGTCGTCTCTGTTAACATGCATTCTTTAAAAACCCTAATAAAATCAAATAAGTTTCGCTAAGCCAGAGCTAAACTTAACTGCACACTAAAAACCTGTTATAATACATATATGGCAATAATATCTAATAAATCCATTTATATTTGCTAACAAATTAACTATAGTGAGTGAGCATTTTCATGATTTACCTTCCATAACCAAAAATTACCAATCTATCATGTGTACCTCCTCTGTTACTATATTGTTTAAATCAAACACACAGATGATAATCAATTTTTTAATTATTATTTTTCATCATTAAAGATAATTGTTATGTCGCTTTGATGGAAATTTAATTTATTTGTTTGTTGATTTTCAATGTATACTTAAATATTTCATCTTGCAAGTGGAAAAAATATAATTAATTACGTCATTGTGGGCGAATCAAAGAGACGAGATGACCGATTGTTTTTTTCATCCGTCGATGATTATAGATTATCTCAGATTATGTCTTCATTTTTTATATATTTTTTAATTATCTCACTTTATTCAAGGAATTTTTTCCTCTCTTTCTTAATTTCATGATTTTAAAACACAATTTAAAATAATACTTTTAACCTTTTGGATAGTAATGCGTATATATATATTACTTTTATAGGAGAGTGGTAGGTCATATTGTATGTGGCCATCTACATATATATATATATAGATTTATTTTTCCTTTGTACAGACCTAATATATAGTTGGTGGTAACTTCTATATATGCTAATACACTAGTGTGCCATCTATACCAACAAATTAACATAACACAACACATGCCTTCCTATTCTCTACTATAAAATGCCAACCCCAATGAGACATAAATTGCAACCTAATCGCCTTCTGCTAAAATTAACAATTCCGTATCATCGTGTTATAAACGTGATCTATATCTATTGAAATTGAATATTTAGCCAATCCGAGAATTTGAAACGTTTAACTCATTGAGTCAAAAAATTAAATCTGAATACGATATATTTATTTAACATATTAATACGTGTCGAATGCTATAAACCGTTTACTTAAAAATAGTACAGAATATGCTACATAAACACTCATTTTATTCACTTACTAATATACATATACAAATTAATATATATTTAATACATTTATTGATAATATAGTTAACAAGTTTAACTCATTTTCTAATGAAATTATAAATCTGTTGATAGCATATAAATAACAAATTTCATAAGCAATCATAAATTTCTAAAATCGGTTGAAATTAAAATGCTAAAAATTAATATTACTAATAAAATTTATGATGTATTATACGAGTGTTTTTGAGTTAGAATAATAAGTTGCGGATAACGTGAATTTAATTTGTATTATCTATTATTTATTTAACATGTCCTTCACGGATAAAGTGAATTTAATCTATTTTACTCGATTTATTTGGATCATAAACAAATTAGTCAATTTATAATTTGAATCAAAATAAATTTAAACTGAATTTGTTTAATACTTCATATTACGTTGTATAAAACGGATTGTGTTGGAAATTACCGTATTACTTTCAACGGTATCAGATTCTGTGTATTTATAACTCCTTGGAATCTCCATCATCTAGCCCATCACAGCCGTCTATCTTTACCTTGGTGGAAAAAGTGGGACCTAGAAAGTACACTCATCAAATCCATGTTTTATGTGGGCCAATCGTGTTCGCCACTTTCTCTTTGTGAGCGTGTGTTTAGCGCGCGGAGTACACTATCCAGCCTCCTTTAAAATAAAATACCTTTTCTAGTATTTATTAATAAGATATACTTTGTTAATCTTATCTGACTCTTTCATAAATATTTTTAAAATTAATCTTTCAACTCTAAAAATGTATTTTTTCATTTTATTTTTGGTCATTTTTCATTTTTCTCATATTAGAAACATATTAAACATTGATACATTTTTTTATTTTTAGTTTAAAAATACAACATAACAAATACATTATTATTTTATTCATTAATGTATATATATGTATATATATATTAAATTTATTAATATTAAAATAGAAAAAATGTATATTATTAGCGCTAATATAGCATTTTATAAGACTTTAAAAATATAAAAATTGACAAACAAAATATGACGGAAAAAATATTATCATTATCAATATCTAATCTTTATTCACACAGTTCTAACTTATAAAATATATATGAAAGTTTATATAATTCATTAACTCAATTTTTAATATAAAATAAACATAATATTAATAAACCAACATTATTTAAATTTTTTAGTAAACCAAAAAAATAAATCAAGAATATCAAAGCCTTAACCTACAATCAAGGCCATGATCTCAGACAATAGTCTGTACATTAACTACAATAGTCCCATCATCAATACAAGAAATAACTTTCAAAATCTGATGAACAAAAACTCTGATTATTTATTGCCACTAGACTAATTACTATAGAAACGTTTGTACCTTAACAAACCCGTGTTGTAAAAAAGATCTAAATATTATTAAAAAAATGGGTTTGGACAACCATGATGACGTGTAACTTCGGCAGCTTTCTTTTCCGTCTGCAACACTATAAAATGACGAGAATAGGCAAAAGGATAAAACAGTCAAAAAACAACAAAAAAATCGAAACATATGAAGGGCCGAGAAAGCAACAGAAAGTTAAGAAACCCTGATTATCGAGTTCTGTGAGATCTGCAAAACAATACAAAAAAAAAAAAAAAACCTCTCTTCTTCTCTTCGCTATCGATTTTTTTTTTTTAAGTTTTCAAACTGATAAATTAATCACACACAAAAAAACACAAACCTCTTGTTTATTATTTTAAGTTTGGATCTAAATTAAATTATTTTTCAAGAAAAATTATGAGGATTCGGAAGAACGCGAACCACTCGTCGCTCATGTTTTCTCCGGCAGCTTCAAGAACTGAGACGCATGTTTGCCAGCTGAACCAGTCGCCGTGGGATGTGATTCCGTTCACTCTTCAGACTTACCAATCTTATCTTCTACAGGTTAGTTTTTCTTTTTAATTCCTTTGTAATTATTATTGTTAATAATCTTTAAACAGATCTGTTAAAGCCCTTTTCTTTAATTAATTTCTACCTGCATTTCTTTCTAGGGTTTTTCAGATATTAGGGTTTTAATGAAACCCTAATTTTTTTCAGTTTTATCGTGTTTTTATCTTCGATTAGGTTAATGGGTCATTTCTTTATTATTCTTTTATATTCTTGGCTTATATTATTAGTACGACGGAGCTGACGATAGCTTCAACGGAAACGGTAGCTTAGGTGATTCTATTGGCGGTGTCGAGAGGTAATTTTGAATCTTTAATTCTTTTCATCTCATTTCTGTTATCGTGAAATATTAGGGTTTTTCGAATAGTTCATTATTCTTGAAGTAATTTTCAAAAATTGGGGTGGGTAATCAAGAATAAACGGTTAGTTAATGTTTATAGCTGTTAAATAGTGTATTATAATTCTTGAATACACCAGCAACAGCGTGGCGTCGTTAATGGAAGATGACAAAATAAAAGTCGATAATATAGGCATGGAGGACGATAATTGCGAGAATAAACGAGTGTTCGAAGGGTTTAAATTCAAGCCGAAGAAGGCCGTTAAGAAAACTGACGGCAAACAGCTCCGGCATTTCAAGAATGAGCTGAAAGAGGAGGATTCAATGTGGGATTATCAGCTGAAAACTCGTACCAGTAACTCCAATGTCACTTCTTGTAACGCCGTTAATGTTAATGGTAATGATAGTAATGGTGTCAAGAAGCCGGAGAAAGCTCCGGTGGGGGCGCGCCGGGGACGGGGGAAAGGTGTAAAGAAAGGGCAAGCGTCGTCGAGTTCGAATCCGTATGAATTTTACTATTATTCTGGGTTTGGACCGTTATGGGGGAAAAGAAGAGGTGAGGGGAATTCGAATAAGGGTAAACTAACTGAAAATACGACGTCGTTTTTAGCTCCGTCTCCAATTGAAGATCATCTTGATGAGTTTGATTTTATTGACGATGACGACGACGAAGACGATAGCGAAAATGGCGAATTTGGAAAGAAACGGATGAGAAAACCAGTTAAAGCAAGATCATTGAAGTCTCTTATGTAGACCAAAAAAAAATTAAAAAAAATGTTTTATTTTAAGCGTTATTTTGTATGCTTAAATTTTATTTATTTTTAGGGTTCTTTCTGGCTGGCTGTGATAATTTTGGTGCACAGTAATTTGTGTTGTATCGCGGGTGAGATTAGATTTGTCTCTGTAACATGACAGTAGGAGGAAAGATAGGGTGTGGGAGTAGTAGACTTGAAGATCGTATTAGTCAACTATTTCCGAATGTAAGGGTACTTTCGTAATCTTATCTTGTTCTTTTTTTTAAAATTATTTTATTGCTGTTTATTTTTTCATGCTCTACCGCCTAACGGGTTTGCGTAGATCCTTTAGGTTCGCAATTATGGGGTGCCGTGGCGTATTTTATGCTGGTTTAGACAAATTATTAGGGCTCGACAGCAGAATCTGATTTATTACTATTGGTTTTATTTAGAGAATCGTAGTTGTACTTGAAAATAAAATTAATTGATTGTGAGGCTATGCATGTTAATTAAATAAATGGAATTTAATTATGAAATATATTTTGGCGAGGGGACTGTGAATAAGTATATGATGTATAAAATTTATTTTTCCTATATATATGGTGATTTCTATTGGAAGGAAAATGATCGATTTGGATCGTCATAATTTATTAAAAATTTCAAAATTACCATTTATTCTATTCTTTTTGAATTTGAATTTGCTAATATTGACATGATCACTGAAAAATATCTTTCAAGTTGGACGGGTGGCTACAACTTATGTGCACTGCAAGTTATTGTTCAAAGCTTTATTCTGCGAATATCGTGGATTCTATTTATCACACAAGCGCTCATTCTCTCCGATTATCAAAAAAAGATATCGAATGTTAAAGCAAATATAGAATTCATAAAAATCAATAAATAATGATATTAAATCCAATGTTTTTATACTATCTTATTACATTGTCAAAGGAAGTGACATATAATTAATTTTTTATTTGTTTTGACCATGTTATTTTTGAAATTAAGTATTGATTATCATGTTAAATAGTAGTAATATTTTTGAAGTCTAAAAATTGTTGAACTACTTTTTGTTTAATTCTTATCACGATTCTTTACAGATTAACTTTCTATTTGTGACAATTACCGACTAAGCATTACAATCCTTGTTCAAAATTTTGATAATTTCAAACCTTAATCTATTAATTATGATTGCAGTTTCCATCAAAAAAAATGATTGCAGTAGTATTTTCTACCCATCTCACCTTATCATTTTTTATGTTCATTAAAATTGCCACTTTTTAATGAGATTATATATTGTTAAAAAATATAGTATTTTTCCGTTTCACTTTTATAATCTAATTAAATATTTTATAGCCGTAACAGTTAGAAACAAAGGCAGAAGTGAGCCAAAATATATCAGCAAATTCCTTTAATAGTAAAGATTATCCAAGTAGACTGAGCTGTTGGGATGTTGGGGAGAAAATGGTTTGAAAGCGACAGTAAAATAACGCTCTTTTTATTACATTCTCCATTTTATTATACTGAAAGCATCAATAGTTAAATTATAAAAGAAAAAAAATCCCTCAAATAAAAAAAGAACTTTATTTTTAAATTTACAGCTGCACGCTCATACTATGCGCGTGATCACGAAATCACATCATGCGTGACACTGTCCGTCTCTACCTTCAACCTACTGCTAACTCACTGCCGTCAAGACACGTGTCAGAAGAAAATACAACTTCCATTTTCAAAGGAAGAGCAGGTAAAACCCAAACCAAACCAAAAATTTTAAACAAAAAGTTGTATCTGTTGATTAGTTTTCAGAAAAATAATACAATCAGATAAAGCTCCGTTAACATCAACGGCATATTTACACCCGAAAGCCGCACCTCTCCGCGTCCGGTAAATTAGCAGTCGTGGAAGTTGCTTCCGCCATGCTTCACTTCAACACACTGCAATAGACAAGTAATGAAAAAGAAACTAATTGAACTCGTCGAGAACTACATTTTACGTTTCTTTTCTAGTTTTGAAAATATTTTACTTTTATAAAAAAACTATATTTAGCCATTTTCCGTTTCAGCATTTCTGTTTCCGTACAATATAGATCATCACATAGGAAAAGCCAATACAGGACAAACAACAGGACTCTAATAGCAAAAGGAGATATATTGCTTTTGTTAGCAGGTAAAGACACAGAGCTCTTCACAAAACTAATCTCGGGTTCATGAACAAGGTTCAATTTGAAATTTCGACTTAATTCTACAAGACCTTCAGCTATATCTATTATTATTTTTATTCCTAATCACATCTTTGAGTCACAGCTATATTTTTTTCAATCAACGAAAGCAATTCCTCTTTAGTTTTATAAAACAAATGTCAAATACTATTGTCAATAGAAGTTCTATTAACCTGTAAAATGACAGGTAACTTACTTGTAAAGATACGCAGCAATGCCTAGAATTACTATCAGAAGGATGATATCGATGCAGAAGTTGCGACTGGATCTCAGCTGAAACAACCGAAACACGAGAAAATGAAAAATGAGGAAACAGATTCAAAGGATCGAAAGTTATATTAATATCAAATTAAACAAATATGCATTTACCTGGGTGAGAGTATCTTTAAGTCTCACATTAGTATTCTTGAGGTCTGATGTTGCCCTATCAACCTGCAAGGAGATCAGAATATGAAAACATTTTATATAATTACACAGAGAACATTAAAACAAATGAAACAATAAAGAATATCTACGCTGTTCACAAAATTCTTATTCCAATTCCATGATAAATAGCTGCGACTTCATGGGGAAGGAAGGGTACAAGTTTCTTGTAAGAAGAAAGAGCCTAGAATTTACCTTGTCGTCTATTTCATCCATCATTGGCACTTGTCTGTCCAGTTCCTGCAGAACAAATTTGCAGACATATTAACAAAAACATTTAATGTTTGCTCCATAATCCAAATATCAAGCAGATACACCCTCAAACCTCATTCATATCGCCAGCCATGTTTTTCAGCGTGTCCAGTCCTTCTGCTATAACATCTAATCCTTGATCCTGCATTAAGTAAAAGATAAATACATTTTAAGAGTGATTTTCTTCAAACGAGGCCGATTAAAAAGAAGATTAATCACTTCTCCATATACTATCATGCACTACAACTAAAACTACCATTCCGAACATTCATAAATATGACAAATTCCTATAACTGCAGGAGGCAAAATATGCTCCATTCCCAATAGTAAAACAAACAAAATCACCAAAACACTTACCTGTTTCACTCTACGCATTTCATATTCCTGCCTGAACCCATCCGACTCTTCAGTATTCCGGAAATATTCATTATCGAAGCTACCATCTAACACAATTAACAAACCCTAGGTCAAAACAATGTCACAACAACAATCTTAAAAAGCTTCACAAACTCATCTTCAACAAAAATTACCATAAGTAGAGTCAAATTTGATTCCACCATGTGAAGTGGAAGGTGCAGCCCAGTCACCAGTTTGTTTAGCTGTGTTAGTACTTCCATCCGGTATAGCTTCGATCTTCTCCTTCAACGCCGAAACTAAATCACTGCGCGCCTCTAGCTCGTCTTTCGAAAGCCCTTTGACCTTCACAAACAACAATCAAAAAATTAGTCAACAAATTTGAATTCCAGTTTTTTTTGAGTAAAATTAAATAAAATAGGGCAAACCTTTTTATAAGCAAGTCTCTGTAATTTAGGAATTTCCTCAAGCAACCGCGCCTTAGTTCTTCTCAACTCTGCGTTTATAGCAACCACCGTCGCTCGGTTTTTCTCCGCCGTCGCCGACTCCGATTTCTACGGTAACAAACGCAGTTAATTCAATTATTTAAATTATTTTTCTAATTAGCTGAAAAATAGGATTAAGTAAAACAAATTACTTGAAGAGCAGCTTCAAAGTCAGCCTCAACGACGCCGTATAGACGAGCAAAAGCATCATCGCCGGTAACGTTAACGTCCTTCTGTTTATTAACGTCGTATTTATCGTATTTCTTGCAAATCGAATCGACTCTGGTTATCAAATCGATCACACTCATTTTTCTTCTGATTCTTCGGCTGATTGTTATCTAATCAAACCTTGAATCAGTTTCGGTTGACTCGGGATAAGTAGAGTTTTGAGTTTTTGTTTGAACAGTTACTTGAAAGAAGAGGAAGGAGAAAGCGAAAAATACAGAGTGGACGGCTACACCAAAGTGGAATTGAGTAGACCGCCAGATGTTTTGAAAAGAGAGGCAGAGGAATTATTGGGTGGTTTTATATGGTTTGTGTAATTTCTGTTCGATTGTTGCCACGTGTTTGGTCAAACTTTGTTTTAGTACTCATCGTACGGTTGTTTGGTTGGACATGTATTCTTTCCTTTCATCGTCGAAACCGAAATGTACATGCTATTAACAAATTTCTATAATTATCAAAGAAAGAAAGTTCTATTTGTTTTTGAAAAAGAATAATGTCTATTTGCCACTATTTGTTTGGTTGAATTCGTCCACTTTTATTAAATCGAACATGAAATAGTTATATTTGTAAAAAAATCAGAAAAGAAATTAAAACTAAAATCGATGACTTGATATGGAATATGCAAAGTTGTCTGATTTACAAATCCACTTATGAAATAAAAATTAAATTATTAATTGTTTCGTTAATGAAGTGCCGATTAAATTTTTCTACCACTTTCAAATTGATTTCTATTATCAGCAACTAAAACCATGAATTTCAGCACCATTGATAAATTATTCATTTAAAAAAGTCAACAAAACCTTTTAAAAAAAAAGAACAATAGAATCTATCATAAGAAAAGATAAAAATAAACCGCCCAAAAAAGGCAAACAAACAAAATAATATTAAAAAATAAATAAAACCCTACAGTGATAAACTATTCCATGTTTGTTGTTGAAAAATCTTCAATCTATCTTCGATTATTGATTCGTCTTGAATTTTTGCTTTGTCGATAAATTTTAATTCATAAAAATAAATAAAAAGTCGGCTATTTATTATTTTTATCAAATTAAGGGGGCGTTTGGTTCAACTTTTTTTGTGGAATTTTTAACTTCTATTTTTTAAAAAGTTCCATTAAAACGTTTGGTGATATTTTTGTAAGAGTTTTTTGGAGTTTTTTTTAAACCTTCAACAGTTGTTGTTAGAAAAATTCCATTTTGGTACTTTTGGCCAACCACTAATAACTGTTTCAATATTTTTAATTATTTAGATAAAACTACCCCGACTAAAATATATTATAATATATAAAATTATTTAAATTACTTTTAAATACTCTAATCATTTATAAATTATATAAAATTATTTTATTTATTTAAAACAATTATAATTTAATAATTAAAAAAATTGTCAAAAAATATATAAATAATTTAATTATTATTTTATTTACATAATACAAGTACATTCGCATACATTGAATTAAGAGAAAATTTCCTATAATATACTATTTTGTATTTTATTTTTAACTTTACATTGTTTTTAAACTTAATTACAGGCCATATCTTTTTTTAACCAAAAACATCTTTTTTTTAGTTTCTAAAATATTTTTTTCATTTTTAATGATTTATGTTCTTTTTATAGATTTTTTTGTTGTTTTTTTGTTTTTAGTGTAACAATTTTTTTTGGTGTAACGAAAAATCCATCGAAAAACGTGCGACGACGAGATATAAAAAAGTAATGTGCAGCGGAAGTAGACGAACGAAAAAAAAAATAGTTGAGAGAAGTGGACGAAAGGAAAAAAGGAAGAAAGGAAGAGATAAATTTAAGAGTAATAGAAGTAGAGAGAGAGAGAGAGTGCGGCTCTGTATGTACAAAATGACCTAAAATGAGTTTAAACCTTCTATATATGTATTAGGTTATTTTTAACAATATGTTTATAAAAAAGTACCGACGGAAATGATGGAAATACGGGTGAAAAGGGTGTAAATAAATTTAAAAATTAAGTATTTTGAAAATAATTTCATAGATTAATAGAGATATATTATTTAAATTTAATAAATTATAAATTAATAATAGAAAATGATTATAGAAAGAGCAAAGACGGATGTAAGGAAGGGCCAGGCAGGGCCTGGGCCCTACCTCACATAATTATTCTTATTTCTAAACTACTAATCTAATCTCCTAAGGTAGTTTAAACTTTGATAAGTATTAGCCATGTACAAATTCTTTTGATGGCGTATAAATATTACTGAGATTAGAATTGTCCAGGAAATCAAAATGTGTAATAAATTCTAATATTTATATAAATCAACTGAAAAAATTTCTTAGGTTGTATAATTAAATTCTAATTCTAAAATGTTGAATATTTTTTTATTCAAAAAAAATCTTAATAGTTTTAACTCTTTTCAAATACAGTAAATTTGATTTTTTTAAATCCTCTTCTATTAATAAAAAAAATTAACGCCACTCATCGGCCTTTACTTTGAAAGTACGTAAGCTTTTGAATATAAATTTATAACTTCAATTTAGAACCAATTTAAGTTGATTTATATAATGATTAATTATTGTATGCAACAAACTACTCTTAAAAATCATCAATATTTTAAAAGAAAAACTAATTAAAACAATAAAAAAAATTAATACATTTTATATAATGCGGTTTTTAGCTTTCCATTTTATTTTACATTAGAAAATTCAATAGTTATATATTTTAGTTATATTTTTTTGTGGTATAATACTTTGATCTTTTTAAATTGAATTTATGCCCTACCTGAATTTTCGGGCGGACTTCATCACTGAGAAAGAGGATTGATTCTAAAAATTAAAATGTATAAGAAAAACTACAAACAAATTATATATATCATATTCAACAATATATATACACATAATAGTTAGTCTTAGTCTACTTTCTTTTTCTATTTTGCAATGTATCAAACAACTTTGTTTTCTTGTTCAACAATTTCCAACCTTGATTCAACTGAGAAAAAAATAATAATTTGTATTTATAGAGTAAGTCACCAATTCATAAGAATCACAACCCTTTCCACATAATCCCACCTACCAAACCAAATCTTGAATTAAAAATATATTTTTGATAAGCTTATTAATTGAATATCTTTCTAGAAAAAACAGAAGAAATTAAATTCACATTACCAAACGCGTGACCATCACGCACAACAAGTGCTCGTGGTTGCACTTAGAATCCTAGTCTCAATCAACCAGACAGAAGTCCATCGAAGTTAAAATTTAGTGGTATAAAAAGGACTCTTTTGTTATATTTTAACTGAGAAAAAAAAAACTCCTTTTAGTACTCTCTCTTATCTAAGCTTAGATCATAAAATAATGACGGAATGTTTTTTTTCTCTCTAATCTCTACTTAATTTTTTTTTTAAATTTTCTTTTTGCTCCAAAAAATAATGGCAACAGACAATTCGAATTTTCTTTTACTATGTTCTTCCAGTTCATGTTGCTGTAATAAGTTTTTAATTCTATTACTGTTATTTTCATGTCTATTTGGCTACTCTTATCCATTAAATGATTACAATACGTTCACTGTTTCAAGTTTTAGATATCCTAAATCTATAGTCAAGCCGTATGATTTGCGTTATATTAGAGGTGCGTAGCTCAATTGAAATCAATTATATTTTATTTTTAATAATTTGATTGATTCAGTCTTTTTATGTTTTTAAGGTTGAAATTTAATGTTTGCGTGTCAGACTCGTTCTCTATTATTCTGAGTTTTGTTATGGTCAATTGATGATGTTTCAAGTATTTTATATGTGATCAGAGTCTTGTAGAGCTGAATTAATTATAAATGTAATTGTTTTTTTTCTTAATTAGTTTCATGCTTAATAAGCAGTGATAAGCTGAGATATTTTCAGTGTACTTTTTGTGATTAAAATAATTCTTTATTTAAATTTTATTGCAACTTTAAGAATTCTGATGTTGTGCTTTGTTTCAGTTGAATTGCCTCTGTGGTTTTCGTCCGTGTCGATTGCAGTGCAGTCGGATGTGGATCTTGTAAGTATGCATTGTAAGTACAAAGGAGTATCTGAATCTTGATTTCTGATTTTGAGATTTTTTGTTTATTAGTAATTCCAATTGCTTGCATTTAAAAAGTATTAATTTTTTTGCAAATTAATGATCATGGATATGAAATGGAGGCGACGGCTTAATTATGTATTGAAGTATGCGGATTCTAAAATTTGTTTCTGTTACTTGATAGTGTTATGTCACCTTTACGTCGGCTCATGTTTTCAAGATTTGTACAGGATTCTAGAAGCTTGTCAAAGGTTCCGCAAAGCAATTTGCCGATGATATGCATTAGAGACGGCAGCCCTCCTTTGCCGGATGTCTTAAACAGTTCTGTGATTGATTTAGGTAACCGATGCATAAGTAAAACGTTATTTTTTTCTTCTGTTGTAGGAACCTCTTTTTCTTTTTTAATTTTAATATTTAGATTAACAACTGAACATCGTTTTACTTTCTTTTTGTCCCATAAAGACGGGGCTAATTGCTAGGCCTGTGAGTAAATTTACTGATCCACAGTCACATTACTAAAATTGCATTGTTGAAATCAAACTAAATGATGGTAGATTTTCTGTTTTAGGTCCTCTCTATAATGGATCTTTTAAAGTTCCCGATGGTCATCAGAGTATTCAGTGCTATCCAATGCAGAAGAATATGACTGTTAAGTTGACAAATGAGCAGGTTTGTCATATGTTTTTTCTCGGCCGTGTGTGATAGATTTCAGATAAATTTGCAAGAGCAAAATTCTCAAGCTTATCTTTCAGTAGCAGACATGTTTATTTGAAAAAATAATATGGTTTTCTATTTTCAGATATCTCCTGGAGTATGGTATCTTGGTATTTTCAATGGCATTGGTCCTACGAGGACACAATCGAAAATGGTACCATTCATTCAAACTAGTCAATGATAAGTAGTTCCGTGTGACATATTCTTTCATTCAGATATTTAATAAATTCTCCGGTGCAACAGATTGTTCGTAGCCCTGCATACTCTTTCAGTGCAAATGTCAGTGTGGAAGGATGCACAACCTCGACAATGTGGGGCCAATACTGCAACCAGACAATCGACACACTTTTATGTTCTCTTTCTGATAGTTATAGTACTGCGGAAAATATTTCTGATGCCAACTTTCATACAAATGAAAGTGTGGTTTCTTGCAAAAGTTTTGAGAATTCATGCCATCGAGAAGATGAAATGAAAGTGTATTCGCTGGATGTATTGGGGATAGCAGAGCAGTTAATGATAAATGCAGAAAATGTCAGTTCCAGTACAACCCCTACAAATAACACTCTCAATGCTAGTGAAACTAAATTAACTTATTTTGTTCGGCATGGGGCAATGCCTACAATAGCACAACATGATTATTCTGGTGAATTAAATAACATTCCTTTGGTTATCCATTCACCAAAAGTTGGACGTTGGTTTATTGCTATTTTACCGAAAGCACTTGGCGGAAGCCAAAGCCATGGTACACAAGTCTGCTATTCCATTATTTCGCAAGTGCTCCAATGTCCACCGGGGAAGGCTGGATTGAATTGTACATCAGAAAGCTACATGCTTGAGGTAAGACCGTCTAGGAATAAATGCTCTTCCCAAATTAATTATAAAACTCTATATGTTAGAACTACATAGTGTTAATGTCGGTTTCCTCACTTTTAAAATCATTTAAAATACAGCTTCTGTTGTATAATCCTTTTTGTTCTATTAAAGCTCTAAGAAATTTCTACATGAGTGGTATAGTTTGTTTACATTCCGAGTCTTGTTATCTGCAGACACTTCTCAGGAGAGATTCCTCCCCTTTCGAATCCTATTATTTGCCAATTACTGGAAAAGTGTCTCCAGATTCAGCTAATTTTCCTATTGGTCCCCTCGCAAGCAATGCCTCATATGGTGGAGAACCTGATAATATGTGGACTTACTTTCTCCTAAATATTCCTCGTGGTGCAGCTGGAGGAAACATCCATGTACGACTAACATCAGATATGAAGATACATCATGAGATATATGCTAGAGTAGGCGGATTGCCATCTCTTGACAATTATGATTACTATTACGCAAATAGAACAAGAAGCAGCGAAAGCTCTCCGTTTTTCTTGCTGTATAATTCAAGTGAAGAAAAGCTTGACTTTTACATACTATATGTTCAAGAAGGAACTTGGACTTTTGGATTGAGGCATTTAAATACCACAGTCAGTAGTCCAAATAGCCAGACCGTCATGTCTGTTTCTGTTGAGAGATGCCCACATCGATGTTCCTCTCATGGGGAATGCAAAGTTGCTTTAGATGCGAGTGGATTGACATCATACAGGTTTTGTCAAGTCTTTTCACTTTGGCTTAGGGTTTTTGCAAATAAAAGCTCAACTTTTCACTTTTTAGCGATTTAAGCTCGACATTTGAAAGTTGGCATTCCAAAGCTCCACCTTTTTTTTTGCATTTCTGACCCAAAAGCATTTTTTTTCTTCACCAAGCGACACCATTTGGGTAGTTCTTTAATGAACAAATGATGCCGGACTATGGCGTTAGGTCAGAAATGCCAAGAAATTAAAGGTGGGGTTGTTTGGTTGCCAAGTTTTAAACGGCGTATTTAAATTGCTAAAAAGTGAAAGGTTGAGCTTTTATTTGCAAATAACCCTCTGGTTCATTAATCTGTAACTTGCATTTCTTGATAAATAATTTTGCCTAAGATTCTTGTTGGTGTAATTAGGATGCAGTCACTAATTCATTTAGAGCAATTATTATTATTGTTATCCTACTCCTAGAATCATGCTTTTCTTTTGATTTTTCAGCTTTTGCTCCTGTGATCGAACTCACGGAGGTTTTGATTGTAGTGTTCAAGTTGTCTCACATCGAGGTACATACTCTCAGCTAAAAAAATGTCTGTCCATGCTATATTGTTAAATATCTCCAGAAGAATATTGAAAGTTGTTCACAAATTACTTATAGCTTAAACATCGACTTTAAAGAGAAAGTGTAAGATATTGTCAGAGACCTCGTGATATGAGTCATACGATTTGAAAGATTTGCTATGTGTATGTCTCCCCTCTGTGTTTGTTCGTTTAGAATGTATTTAGATTTAAGCCTTGGCTCTTTCCTTTAAGTTTTGGAGGTCGAAAGATACTAACAATGGTTGTGTGATACTTTGTTGCTCTCATCATGATTTTGGGAAGAGGGTTATGAAAGTTTCTTAAGATATTCAGTTTGCATGTGCCTGAATTTGATAGCGGGTTTGACCTGATTTTGTCTCTAACAAATGTAGGGCACATACAACAATCGATTGCTCTTATTGCATCAAATGCTGCCGCTATACTTCCTGCTTATTGGGCTCTTCGGAAAAAGGTAACGCTCTCCATTATGTCTTTGTTTGAATTACCAACTCTAGAATTCTTAGAAGTAAGTGATATAGCAAGATCATTGATCTTTCTTAATGTTATCGTGCTGCATCACTCACTGAACCAGTAAATCTCTTAATTCTATTATGGAACTGGTTCAAGAAATTTCCAATGTTATCGGAGAAGATTAACTATCTCTTCCCCTGAGTTCCCCGTTAACTTTTTAGTCAGGAAAACATTGAAAGTTATAACATTTGATTGATTTATCCAGGCATTGGCGGAATGGGTTTTATTCACATCTAGTGGAATTTCAAGCGGATTGTATCATGCATGTGATGTAGGCACCTGGTGTGCATTATCATTCGGAGTCTTACAGGTATCAATTAATCGTCTAATCAATGATATTGAAGTGGAACTCCATTTTTTGACACCCACAGAAACCTGAATTGCTCATAAGTTGTTCTGATACAACGTCGAGCAGACCATTCTCGAGCAATGCATTTTACATGGCTTTCAAAATGAGAATTACAGTAACAAATTTCAATGCAACTTGAGAACATTGTTGTATTGCTGAAATGCTTATTATTTTTACTTGTTTTGTGATATTATTTATTTGTCAGCATTTTATTGTTTCAGTTCATGGATTTCTGGCTCTCCTTCATGGCCGTGGTGAGTACTTTTGTTTACCTAACTACTATCGATGAAGCTCATAAACGGACAATTCAGACAGTGGTTGCCATTCTCACAGCTTTGATGGCTATAACTAAGGCTACCAGGTATGCCATAATTCAAGCATGTGCGATGCATTATGGGGGCATAATTAAATTTAACAATCCAATCATGATAAATTTTTGCAGGTCGTCAAATATTATTCTTGTGATGGCAATTGGGGGACTTGGTCTTCTTATCGGGTGGCTAATAGAGTTCTCAACAAACTTTAGGTCATTTTCATTTCCGACGGAACTCTGTTCTAACATGCCCGCCGGGTAAGTACTTTTCTCTAAAGTATAAGGTTATTATATAGTTCATGTCAAATTTTCCATTGGCAACTTCCATTAGTCATCTGTTTGAAATGAAAATGCAATTTAGATTAATAATACTGTATGGTATGGTAAATTGTGCTTCAACTTAAACATATATAAGCTGTATGCTTGAACTTAAGTTTCTAACACGTGCTAGGCACCATTCTGTTTTATGACTGTTTGTGATTCAAACCGAACCGAAACAGTCAGTTTTGTTTGTTATTTCCGTTCGTTCGGTTTGTATTAAAATTGAACATAACTTTTTACTTTCAGAATCAAACCGCACCAATTCGTTTTTTATAATGTCAAACCAAACTGATCTAAATTTTTCAGTTTGGTTCATTTGTTTTTTTTTTCTTAGTTTGGTTTGTAACTTTACTTTCAGAACCAAGCCAAAAAGTAATTTTTTTATAATGTTAAACCGAGCTAAATTAAACTGACTGCTTATTTCTATAGATGGCAAATCATTAGAGGATGGTTCAAAAATTTATTGAAGACACTCATGAGGAGATTTCGGTGGGGGTTTTTACTTGCCGGGTTTACTGCACTGGCCATGGCAGCTATAAGCTGGAAACTAGAAAGCAGTGAAAGCTACTGGATATGGCACAGGTATTATAGATCATTCTTTTACCTTCTTGCTGTTCCTCTCTCTCTCTCTCGCTCTTCCACAGCTAACTTTTGGCTTGTAAATTGGTTTCCAGCATGTGGCACATTACCATATACACATCTTCCTTTTTCTTCCTCTGTTCAAAAGTAGATCCTGTAATTATAGAGAACGAAAGACCTGCCGACGGAAACTATGCGTTGACCCGACAAGATTCATTTTCCAGGCGTGTATAAGAAGGGGACTGTGGAGTAGAGAATTTTGTAAGATTTAGCCTCTACTCCAAGAAAATAAGCAGGTTCTCAGGCATTTGTGCTGAAATAAGGCTTCTTTGATTGCATCAACAGAACCATTTCCGGCCAAGCCATGGACTGTCGATTATTTCTGTTTGCTGATCTCCATTGTATAGTCTATAGATAGGCTTATAAGGCAGAGGATGATTAGAAATTACACAAAAAAGTATACGGACCGAATCAATCATAAATGGTAAATGAGATGTAAATCCTTCTATGTGAATGCATTTACTAAAAAAATATAGACCATTCCATGAGTCGAAGAGGAAAAAGAATCAGATACAATTTATGAACATATAATCATATTTCTATGTACAGCTCAATTCACTAACGGATGGGAAAAATTTGGCTCCTTTACATATACTGAGCCTGCATTGTCACTTTTATATCAGTTGCATCTATCAGAAAGCAGCCAACTTAGAGTTTTAGTTGTTACTTATTCCAATTTCTGATGCAGAGTTTAACTTCATATATGCGAATTTAAGTTCATGTCTTATTTCTTATTCTTCCCTAATGATAGGGCCGCTCGAGTTTGAGGAAAACATACGAAAATCTGAACCTGCAATTTCTTGGCAATCTTTACGAATGCGCCATAAAATTTCTACACAATACTTCATGCTTGGCCGGCTCTGCCTGCGTGGTGCTAAGCATTGTAAGGCTAATTCGAGAATCTTCTCGAGTAGCAAGTTATTCGCAGGAGTTCGATCCAGCCTTGGGTCCATTGTTGATACTGCGTATCCCTCGGAAAATTTCTGCATAGCCTGTAATTACAGCAACGGAAGTCGGATTAAAAAAAGAAATTACTCATCCCATGAACAAAAGTAAAATAATGTCACACGTAGGTGCCTTTACCAGACCAATGGTCCCTGTGCCCGAGCTACGGCCATATTACCTATTTGGGATAAGTTTGTTTAACTACCTTGTGGTTTCTACTTTTGACGCAACGGATCTGTGAATTTTTTTAAATTATAAAGTTGAAACCACTGGATAGTTAAATAAACTCATCCCTTACCTATTACTTGGTGATTTATTGGTATATATGTTGAGGAACTGAAGAGAGGGAGAAGTAAATCATACCCATCTAGTAGTTATGCGTTCCTTGAGTTCCCGTTTTGGTTCGATGGGTCGTCTGCCGGTTACTATTTCAACAAGTAAGACACCAAATGAATAAACATCACTCTTGTCAGTGAGTTGATAGGTCTTGAGATATTCAGGATCCAAGTAGCCAGCAGTCCCTTTAACTTGAGTAGACACATGCGTGGCACCTGAATCACTATCAGCTGCCATTCTAGCAAAACCAAAATCCGCTACCTTAGCTCGAAAACTTTCCGTGAGAAGAATGTTGGATGATTTAATATCCCTGTGAATAATTGGGTGATCTACAAACAGAACAAACAAATTCTCAAAATGTCATACAAGAACTACATAATCTAAATTGAAGAATGTGAACTAGCTGAGTTACAATAATAATAATAAAAAAAAACCTGCGTATGTGTGAAGATAGGTAATTGCATGAGCCACATCTATTACAATATCTAGACGCGTAGCCAGAGGAAGAACGTTTCCGTGCATGCCTGCATTCATTTGCTTCCAAGTCAAAAAAGAGACCATGTTTAGCTAGAAAGTCTAAAATCACAAGAATTAAAACCACATTGGATATTTGGATATCTATTTACTCAATTCTCATGTTTACAGAAGCCTATTATTGCTGCTAGAATCCAATTTTTTTCAGCTATATACGGATTCTCCTTTTCAGTGCAGTACGATCTTCAGGATGGCCAATAGTTAACTCATTTTGAATTATTTTTATCTATGTTGATTAGGTCTTTCTCTCCCTCTATCTTAATATATGTTAAACCTTTCTAATGTGATCACCGGTCTACGACTCACATGACTAAACCATCTTAATTTATATTCTCGTAACTTATCTTCAGTCGAACTATCTCCTGCTTTTCTCCGAATACATTCATTATTTATTCTATCCCTTTTATTGCCAACATTATGTACAAAATGATATCGATAAAGCAAAATGGAAAGGGAAAAGGAAAACTCACATTCCAAGTGATCTCTTAGAGTTCCATTCGAAACATACTCCACAACAATAATTCTTTCTTCTCCATGTTCCAAGAACCCGTACAACTTCACCAAATTCAAATGCTCCACTTGTGCTAGCGTTTGTATCTCACTCTGAAACTCCACACCTAAATGTTTCTCATACACACTCTGTTCCAAAAACAACAAATCCAATCAAACACATTTTTTTATAGTTTAATTGTATTATCAGCAACACCGAAAACACAAAATTAATAGCTTAGAAAACCAATCCAAGAACCAACCTTCTTGGCACGCTTGATAGCAACAAATGTACCATCTTCAAGCCTACCCTTATAAACTGTGCCAAACCCACCTTGTCCAACCTTGAGGGCAGGTGAAAAATTCTTTGTAGCTTTATAAATTTCCTCCATTGTAAATCTGAGACTCCCCGGCTCCTTTCCGCTTGTCGAATTCCGTGGACTTCCGCCGTAAATTGTTCCTCTACCTGAACTTTTCCTTCTATCTCTACCACCATCTGAAACCACTGATCATAAGAAAAATAAATTAGCAACACTTTTTTTTGTAAGGAGATCATCAAATTCCGAGATGGACTGCCTACAAGCCCATATATCTGGCAAATCGGGCTATAATAGCCAGCAGCCCAGTCCCCACCACTTTATTTATTGGGAAAGGGATAGCCGGAGTTTGAAACTGCGACTATCCGCGACTGTAGCGCCAGATGGCTGACGCTTAGAGCACTATACCAAACCGTGCCGGGTATTAGCAACACTTCATATGATTAGAATATACCTGAAGGAGGTTTAAAGTCTTCAGAGTCGTTGAAATGATCGGAGGTGGTGGTGCTGACTGGCTCAGGCGGTGTAAAACAGGAGATGAATACTCCGGCTAAGGATTTAGCAGCTAAAAACAGAGGATTCTGGTGCTTTTTCACGGTGGAAGCATCGGAGTATGCTGAGGTGGATGAGTATTGGAAGCGATCCGGCGTTGACCGTGCGACAGACTTGGCTCTCCGACCACCGTAGGCGGAGTGGGGACTTTTCATTATTGTTGGTAGTTAAAGAAGAGAGAGAGTGTTAGTTAGAGAGCTGTTATGTGAAGGAGAAAGGGAGGGAGAGATATTAAGTGGAGTAATTAGAAACAAAACTTTGAATTTTCTTCAAATCGAGTTAATTCAGAACCGGTCAGCTGTCTGGTCAAATTGCCAACTGATCCTAAAAATCAAACTTTTGACCCAATCGGCCGGTTGATCTGAATTAAATCGGCTGTTCAACCAGTTTAATTATAAACCATACATACAATTTATTTTTAATTGATTATTTACTTAATCAATTGACCCAATTCAACTTGTTCGATCATAGACCACATATAGAAATTATTTTAATTGGTAATTTATCTAACCGGTTAAACCAGAGATTGCTGGTTGAATCAAAGACCAATTAATCACCTGTTCGGTTTTTATAATGCGGGTTCTATGTTTGTTGATCAATCTATTCCATTTTTATGATATAACGTTATAATATTATTGTAATTATGTTTATAGATTAAATGGTAGAAATATTATACTTTTGATCTATGAATTTCAAATTTGATTGTTCCTTTTCATGATAATTATAAAAAAAATTATTATTGCTCTTTTTCAAATCATATTTTCAACAATTTATTAGATCAATTTTTTGGTTTTAACTTATTTATCGCATAGAAAAGGTTCAGGAACTGTTTAAAAATATTTTACTAAATTCACCCTTAAATTTATTAAATAATAGCACGTTAACTATAAAATTGGTTAATTATAATTATCAAGTTATGTACAATTTTAAAAACAATCTAAACTATACTTTTATACTTTTATTTTGATTTTCAAATGATACACTAATAATGGTATAGTTTATATTGACTATGAAAATATGGAGAGAAGTGTGAAAAATAATTGTGGAAATGGAATTAAAAAAAATTAATAAAACAATAATTTAGTCAAATTGTTAAATTTATAGTTTATTCTAATTTTCAAAATTTATGTTGACTATGAAAAATACGGAGAGAAGTATGAAAAGTTATTGTGAAAATGGAATTAAGTAATTTTAATAAAATAATATTTTAGTCAAAAGTGTATAAGTTTAGATAGTTATAAGTGTTTGACTATTATTTAATTACATTTTGACCCTTGAGGATTAAGAAAAGAACACACCCTTGGATTAATTTTGATGTTTGACCCGTTTCTTTCTTTGAATCTATAATCAATAAACAAAATGAAAATGTTGCAAGTTTATTATTTTTCAGATTAAAATTAAACCTGAATAATTACCACATATTCTAAATTTAATAGTAGAAACATGTTAATTTTCAGATTATAAGTGTTTGCCATTCATTTCAATATTTTAGTATTTATATAATGGCTTAATATATTAATTAACCCCTAAACATACCATTTTATTTCATGTGACGTTTAAATTATTTTTTTGTTTCAGTGAATCTCTTAACTATTTTTTTTGTTCTATTTAACCTCTAAACTTTACCACTTTATTCTATGCGACCTATAAACTAATTTTTTGTTCCATTGAATCTTTTAACTATTTTTTTTGTTCTATTTAACCCCTCAAACTAAACTATTTGTTCTATTTAACCTTTTAACTAAGTATTTTTTCCACTGAAAATTTAAACTACTTTTTTTTACCCATTAAACCTCTCACACAATGTATTAATTTTAGAAAATATACGAATATATTTCTTACATTTAAAATAAAGAACGATGTATTTTATTTATTATTTAAAAATCCATTTAAGAATTAATTACTTTAAAAATTATGAATTTTAGCATGTTTTATAATTTAAACACAAATTTAAAGATTTGTAATTGATTTGAAAAGTTTGAAACTGTAAAAAATTAAAAGTTGGTATCTTAATTTTTTTATTTTGAGTTAAATTTACGAAACATACTAAAATTTATATTTTCTTTAAACAATTAAACATTCATTTAACATTATCAAAGCATAATAAATTTATGTATTTTATAAACATCGTTAACTAAAAGAGACAAACTCCTTTTATCATTATTGAAATATAAAAAAACATTTGCATGTTCAAGAAGTAATATCATTTAATTAGTTGATCAACTTTAAATATTTTTAATTTATATCTACCCCTTTATTTGTAATTTATACTGTCGTCAACAAATTACGAAAATAATATTAAAAAAATATATATTTAAAAAAAATCATATGTCATTGTATATAAATTAATTTATATGCTTTTAAGCATTTATTCTAGACATAATATTGTTGAAAATTAAATATTTGTATTTTTTAGGAGGTTAAACGGGTGAAAATTAAAAGTTTAAATGTGCAATAGGCAAAAAAAATAGTTAATTGGTCAAATAGAACAAATAGTATAGTTTGAGGGTTAAATAGAACAAAAAAATAGTTAAAATGTCTAATTGAATACGAAATTAGTTCATAGGTCACAAGGAACAAAATGGTAAAGTTTAGGGGTTAAATAGAACAAAAAAGATAGTTAAGAGGTCCAATAGAATAAAAAATTAGTTTAGAGGTCGTATGGAATACAGTGGTAAAATTTAGGGGTTAAATAATATATTAAATTTTTATATAATTGCCATATCATTCAATAATCTATAAAATTATTAATATATACAATTTCTTTTTACATTTCAGGGGGCTTAGTGCTCCTTAGGAGTGATTAATGAAGAAACAAACCGAACCGACCTTCAATTTACGGCCGAACCAGTTGACCCAATCAATCCAGTTCTTAAAACCATGGTCCCACTAGCTCAAATTGAAAATTAAATTATCCTCTTTCTTGATGACTACTTAGATTAGAAGCTAATTAACAACCATTTGCATTAGGGAGGAGATTATCAGAGTTATAAATGTTAAATAGTTATTATGTGTATTATTAATAGTATAGTCTTTTACTTTTTCAATTTAGCCTATATAAATCTTTTTTTATTATTTAGGCTAAACTCATACTAAGCCCCTGTACTATACGACTTTTATTCAAAAGACTTTATCTCAAAAAATTATCTTTTTGGTCTCTCTACTAGCATTTTTGTAATTTTAATGCCCTTTATTAGACGGAACGAAGAGAGTGGATTACACTTTCAGTTAATTAACAAAAAAAATGTGACATGGATTTCCTTTCCATATATGCAGGTCCACGTGGCAATCATTTTAAGAATTTCTTTCATATAAAATAATATTTTAAACAAAAAATTGTAACACAAAACAAATTTGATTACAAAATGATAATCCTGCCATCATCTTCTTCTCCCTTTCGCCATCAAAGACCAATTCAATCAGCTGTAACTTCAAAATAAAAATCAAAATCAGAACTCTCAAATCCAATCGTCACTCGAACGCTAGACAAACAGCTGTTAAAGCTTCCTTCTCGCCGTCTCTATAATCGCGGTGTAGTGTTTGGCCAGAGGAGTCTGCTAATGGCAAAAGTGTAGCCGGAAACCGGTTCAATGCCATTCAACAATCATCTTTTCAATCTTTATGTTGAGAATTATAAGTATATTTATGATGCCCACTAGATGTTCGATAAAATTCTCCATAGAGATGTTTGCACTAGGACTACTGATCTAATTCTTGGTTTTGCTTTGTGGTGCCGGGAAGACAGCTCTGGCGCTTGGAATCTCACAGGAACTTAGGAGTAAGGTACTACCTACCTTCTTGTTCTTTTATAAGCTTTGAATGTTTCACTAGTTTTTTATCAAACATATTTAACTTCTCCACATAGTTCTGTAACTGCAAGATTGCAATTTTACAGAGTCTTTTAATGGGTATTTCTTGAAATTATTCATCAGTCTGATGTGTTAGTCTGTTTGAACTGTTGTTTGTTCTCATTCTTGGTGCGCACCAATATTTGTTGAAGTTTATGAGTTTATCTTCATTAGTTAACGGGAAGATTACCCAATTTGACAACTCGATTATTGTCTATAGATTAAGGTTTTCATTGAAGAGGTTATTGTTATTTGATTTTGTTTCAGTTTATTTGTCAAAATCAATCAGATTTTGAAAGAAATGAAAACCAAATCAAATTTGAGGGTAAAGTTTGCACCAAATAGTATTTACAAGGAAGGGCACAGTTTCAGATAAATTACATATGTTTGATTGAATAGTTTTCCCTTCTTCTCTTTGCAGCTATGCAAATGCAGTCGATTGTGTTTCTAAATACCCGAGACAAGATTACATTACTAGTTTCATTATCTTTTTTATTTTGGTTTCGCAGCTCAATTTTCTTCCAGCCAATGCTTATGTTTGTTTATTTTCAGGTTCCAATTTGCCCGATGGTCGGATCAAAAGTATACTCTTCAGAAGTGAAGAAAATTGAAGTTTTAATGGAAATTTTTATAGGGAAATTGGTCTACGTATCAAGGAAAACAAAGAGGTCTATGAAGGAGAGGCAAGTTAAATTTGCAATGTTCCTTGTCAATAATCAAAATTATTACTTTTCATATTCAGGAAGTGTTAGTTTGTCCTAGTTCATGATGTTTTGTCATGTGATATAATGATTGGTGAGTATATGTATGGGAGAGATCTGGATTTCTTGATAATGGGTTTATTAGAAAATCTCTTTCGAATAATGTATTGCAAATTCAGAAAAATGGGAGGTGCTTCCAGATCAATACCGTATTGAGGAAGATGATGGACAATTATAGTTAGAGGTTCTTATATTTTTTGTGTATTTTATGCATTATATATTCGAGTGCGGCGGAACCGGCGTTATTCCACCGACGACTTTGGCTGAGTTTACTGTCAACGCCGCCAGAGGTTTGAATTTCTACAAAGTTAGCTTAGTCGATGGTTATAATCTCCCGATGCTTGCGATTCTGAAGAAAGCTACTAACCTATGTAGCACGGAAACGAAAACGGGAAACGGAAACGATACGAAACGGACACGGGGAAACGAAAGTTTTTCAAAATGAAGGACACGAAACGTGGGGAAAACGTGCAAATAACAAAAATATAGAGATATATTTATAAAAATATTATCTAAATATTTATGATAATTAACAAAATAATTCATTTTAATATACTAATATTTAAAATTTTATAAATATATAAAAACATATAATATAAATCAACACAAATAAGTATATTTGTTGTCTTGTGGGCAATGCGAATGTAAAATTTATGGATAACTAGTTAGATTTTTTTATTTGTGGGTAATAATTTTAATTTTTTTATAAATTTTTAATTTTATTATTTACGGAAACGGCCCGAAACGTTTCGTACGGGTGTCCAAAAGTTTCCGGTTTCCGAAACGTTTCCGAAATGGGAAACGCAACTTTATCGAAGTTTCCGTGCTTCTTAGCTACTAACAGAAGCTGTTATGCTATTGGATGATTTGAGATTCGGCTGTGTTGGAAATAAGGGGGTATAATTGTCCTACTTTAATACTAAATCAACTTGTTTTGAATTTTGAGGTAATTATGCAAAATTCTATTTTAAATTGAGAGATTGTTTATATTTTTAATATATGATGTATTTATGAAAACTAAAGAACTTTTTGAGGGATTTGTGTGCTTGGCCCTATAATAAAGCCATTACGAATGTTCACCCAACCCATGTTAAATCTCATCCATTAGATCTTCTTCTACATGCAGCATGTTTCATAACTTACAGAGACAAATTAGAGAAAATAAATTCTAAAATCCAGTCTTTGTAATTTCTATAAAAACCATCAATTTTATTTCAGTTTCTTAACTACACAATTTAATCTTCAATTAATTTCAGAAAAGAGGCATTTAAATCTGAAATTTCTTACCTTTACGAGTCGCTGAGCGGTGCCGAATTCCGTTCAGCCGTGCAATTCAGACGAGCAAAGCAGCAATAGAAGAAAATTTAAAGATTTATGAGAAGAATTATGAAGTTATTGTTGAATCTAGTAGTGTATATATAGAGATTTGTTTTACAGAAATCAGAGTTTCTATAAAAAACAAACTCTATATTTTCCTTAATTGTAGAAACGGCCCCGATACGTATGGAACACGTTTTGTGTCAGTGTCCTCTGAGTTTCCGTTTCTGAAACGGATGGAAAAAACGGACATAAACGCAAAAGCGTGAGGTGATTAACATTTCTGTGAGGTGATTAAACGAGGAAATTACACCCTTTACATCATTTTCTAAATAATTTATAAATATATTACACTAAATTTCTCACTTACAAGCGTGCTTTTTTTTCAAAATTTTATTTGCACAAATGCGTGATTCTACTTCTCTTTGTCAAACACCAACTTACACTATATATCACTAAACCTATCCTATCCCTTTCTATTTCACCTGACATCTAAATATATCTACTTTGTCTTCATAGCATTTGACCACGTGACAATATATTTATTTTGCCTTCATAGTATTAATAAAGTTCACAATATCCACCATATGTTTGTCCATGTGATTTCACCATGTTCTTAAATAGGCCAAACCTATTTAGAGGCCCCTGTACTTTACACTTTTTTTTCCGTAGGTCTTTATACTTCATTTTTGTATTATCTGATCTTTCTACTTATCTATTTTTATTTTTCAGGTCCTTTTTGAGTTTTTTTCAGTCATTTTGTGTGACTGGAGGAAAAAAATATTGTAAATATAGGGACTGAAGGAAAAAACAATTGTAAGTAGAGGGACTGAAAAAAACTCAAAAAGGACATGAAAATCGAAAATAGGTAAGTAGAAGGACCAGATAATACAAAAATGAAGAATAGGGACCTACGGAAAAAAAGTGTAAAGTATAGGGGCCTCTAGATGGGTTAAGCCTCTTAAATATTACCATAATTTCAAATGGGGAAATTTTATTATTTGTTTTTAAAATAAAAAATCTAATATCATTTTTTATGCAAAATATTTTATCTATAGTTGTATTTTAAAATAAACACTTATCATTCTAGTTATTTAATTTATTTGTTTAGCCTTTTCAAAATGAATTGTATTTATAAGAGTAAATATATTTTTATCTTTCATAAACAATTGCTTTAATTTTTTTTATTATGGAACAATTATTGCCTTTTATTTAAAAAATATTGCAATATTAATTTTAATTGTAAATATTTCAAAATCTACTATTTATATATGGATTAAATGCAAATTCATACACCAACTTTGACCTAATTTGCAATTACAACATAAAGTTTAAAACTTGGCAATGTCAGTAACCAACTTTACACTTTTGGCAAATCGATACACCAAACTCAAAAAACACTAACGTGGATATTGTAATAAACTGCCATTTGTCGTTTTATGATTGGTCGGTGTACCAATTTGCCAAGAAATGAAAGTTGGTTACCGACATTATCAAGTTTAAAAGTTTATGTTGTAATTGCAAATTAAGTCAAAGTTGGTGTATGAATTTGCATTTAACCCTTTATATATAGACATTTATCATTTAAGATATTTTATTCTCTTTAGTTAATCCTTTTTATCTTTTAAATTATTATCTATGTTATTTAATAAATATTTTTTATGCTATAGTTTGAAAGCAACTTATAGAACTTAATTTTTTTTTTTGAAAAATATATGCATTAAATTTGATTGCGTTTCAGTTTTGATTGCTCAATAGTTGATTTTTTACTTATCATTTGCTTGTTGGTTTTTGTTTTGGTTGTTCTTGGGTTGCTACTGCTAATTACTATTGATTGTTTTTATTTCTTTTATTTTTCAGCATTTTCTCACTATTGCTACTGCTAATTACTATTGATTGGTACAATTACGGAAGTTAGAACATTGCAATTATGTATGGAGTTTATGTAGATACAAGGACCATTTACTCCATGTTAATGGAAGGAGTTTGAACATCAAGCGTTCATCTAATTTGTGTATTCCGATAAGGAAAGTGTATGATTCTAGATTCTCTAGCTTCTTAGGTGGATTGCTCGTCGTTTGCTTTTTTGTTGCTTGTTAGTTGATAGTTGTTCTTTGATTGCTCGATAGTTGCTTTTTGATTTTTAAATAATTTCTCATTATATGAGATATTATTTACTCTATTTTATCGATTGCTATTACCAACCAACATTATTAATTAATTTGAATGACAATTGATACTTATAACTTCTCTACACCTAAATTCAATTAAAATAGAGATATACAACTACATAACATTGGTTACAAACACTTTTGTACTCACATTTCTCTTAATTATCATCAGACAATGCACAATTTTAAAAAATCAATGCTAGATAAAATTGTCATAATTTAATATTAATATGTAAGGTAAGTTTGTTGTAAAAAAATAAACGAGAAGAGATATAAAGAGAGATAAAAATATTGTGTGTTCCAACTTTGAAATAATGCTTATGATTAGGGGATTTTTTTATGTGAGAATAGATAAGGATATTACTACCATAATTTATAAAAAAAAAATACGGCACAAGCAACTAAAAATCTACTAAAGAGCAATCAGATAGGAACAAATTAAAAGATTAAAAATATTGTCTAAAAAAGTTATCCTCCTTTAAAAATAGTTTCATATATGTATAATATAAATGAATTGTACATTGCAAATATTATTTATATATTTTTTATAAAAAATATTTAATAAAATAAAATAAATGATATTTAAAAATAATAAAAAGATAAAAACAACTGTATTATTGACAAGTGTTATATAAGATGAAAAGTGTTAATATACAATAATTTAATAAAAAATGATAAAAAAATTAATTAAAAAAATTAAAAAAATTAAATGATAAGTGTTTCATACATAAGACAAGTGTTTATATATAGAAAGATAAAAAAATTGAGAAATAAATGAGTATCTTACACATGTAAATAATCTTATTATTTGTATAGGACACATCACTAATGGCATCAATGATAACTTATTTTGTAGAGTTTGAAAAAACAGTGACGTGTTTGGAATGAACACAAGTGGAATAAGTCAGATCAATATGAAAAGCGTATCTTTTTAAAATCAACAATACATAAGACGTAAAAATGTCAATATAAAACTGTCAGCGTATGATTGCAAACAAACTCATTAAAAGGAGAAAACATATAAAAGCCATAATTAAACTCTAAGAAGGCCCACACAACTAAAATACTACTTAATTAAAAAAAAAATAGGCCCAAAAATCACAAAAGCTCGCGAGGCGCCGGCCTTTGTGACGTCGACAACATTTCAAAGGTTGAGACGACTAGGGCATCGCTTGAGTCGCCTCACGGCTCAGGCGAGCCTTTTATGATTATGGAGTTCATAATATATTTTAGATGGTGAATTAGATTTGAACAGTTTACTTGTAAATTGTAAGTTAATTATATTGAGAAAATTCACAATTTTATTAATCATTATGTTTATAATGTGGCGTTAGTGTCTGTCAAAAATAAGAGTCGTTACTCGGAAGCATTCTAGCATGTTTTAGAATAGTAAAATAACTAAATCTCATAAACATACATGAAAATTGGAACTGTTACTCGAAAGCATCCTAGCATGTTTTAGAATAGTACACCAGCTGAATCTGATAGACTTACATGAAAAACTAAAATGGCGGGCGGGTGCAGCGGCTTCGGGATCAAAAATGGCTGCAACTGAAGCACTCCGAGCAGGGGCACCACACAGGGCAGCATCAATTGCAGCACGCTGAGTAGCAGTGGCACGCTGATCAGCAACTTCAACGGCAAGGGCAGCACATAGGGCAAGAGCAACATGCTGAGCAGCAGGAGCTGCATTCCCACGTCGTGCATTTTCATTGCACACAACCTTGAGTGCAGGAGACATGGAATTGAACAATGTGTTCTTCTCCTTTTTAGCGCATGCAATTTTTGCCTCCCTCTTGGGCTCCTTCGGGCCTCTTCCGACATTGTTGAGCTCTGTAACCGCGAGTTCATATGCTGATTTTGAGCTCTGTAAATAAATTTTAGTTAAAAATTAAAATTGACATTTTATCAAACACCTGTGGTGTTGAATATTTTTCCACCAAATGTGTGAAATGTAGTTATGTTGACCCATACCTGACATGTGTCACTGTGTTCTGCTTTCAAGTAGCGAGCGACTTTCTCGTAACAGATCTTGCAACCAGCCATTGGAGAAGAGAAAATGATGTATTAGATTGGAGAAGAGGCATTTTTGTGGAAGTAAATTCTATTAGAGTGATGCTTTTTTTTAAGAAAAGGCACGCTTTTAATAAATTATTGGCAGATTATTAGTAAATTATTTATATATTATTGTAAAGACTAAATAAAAAAAACTTTTAAAGTTACTTTATACATATCTTTTTTATTTGGTCTTTAAAAAGTGACATGAAATGAAAGAATATTTTTAAAATGATAAATTAAAAATGTATATAGCTTGCAATTGGAACTTGTATGAGTACTTTTGTAAAGACGAAATATAAAAGAGTACAAGATGTAACTGGTTAGCGATTTTTGCACACTTTATATTGATAATTGAACTCGAAATTTGCTATTTTTAATGGCTAATGACTTGAATGTCCTTTGTTAAAATTTCTCTCTTTTTTTTACATTCGTATCCACTGGACCCACAACAACAACTCATTTTCCGGGAAGGATCATATCTGCTCCTTCCCAGGCGAGAAGGAGCGACCTGCTCCTTCCCAAGCGAGAGAATGAGCAAAAAAAAAAAAGATAAGTAAGTAGAATTAAGGTAAGTAATTAGATAGGGTAGTTAAGGGATATTAAAAAATAAAAGAAGAAAAAATTTTCGATAAATTACATTAAGTCACTAACTATCAAAAATAGCATATTTGGAGCACAATTATTAAAATATGAAGTGCGAAAATCACTACCCCTTATTTTTCTTTATCAAGTTAGAGTTTAAAAAAAGGTTAAAAAATCAACTGCAAATTAATGGTAAAATTAAAAGATTTTATGAAAAAAAAAATGTAATTAAAGATCCCATTAAAGCCGGAAAAATTTATAGCATCATTTTTAACTAAATCGAACTTTTTTCAAATTAATAAGAATTTTATTAGTAAACTACATTTAAACTGATAATATCAATAAAAAAAATGCACAATGCATATTTGTACTTTTGATTTTCACGTCTCTCTCGGTCTCATTCGGGGATCTCCCGACATTTTTGAGCTGTGTAACTGCGAGTTCATATGTTGATTTTGAGCTTTGTAAATAAATTTTAGTTGAAAATTAGAGTTGGCATTTTATCAAACACCTGTGGTGTTGAATATTTTTTCATCAAATGTGTGAAATGTAGTTATGTTTACCCATACTTAACATGTGTCACTGTGTTCTGCTTTCAAGTAGCGAACGACCTTCTCGTAACAAATCTTGCAAGTAAATTGAAGAAGAGGTATTTTTGTGGAAGTAAATTCTATTAGAGTGATGCTTTTTTTTAAGAAAATGTATGCTTTTAATAAATTATTGGCAGATTGTTAGTAAATTATTTATATATTATTGTAAAAACTAAATAAAAAAAACTTTTAAAGTTACTTTATACATATTTTTTTAATTTGATCTTTAGAAGGTGACATGAAATAAAATGATAATTTTAAAATGATAAATTAAAAATATATATAGCTTGCAATTGGAACTTGTATGAGTATTTTTGTATATACCAAATAAAAAAGAGTACAAGCTGTAACTGGATAGCAATTTTTGCACTCCTTATATTGATAATTGGACTCCAAATTTGCAATTTTTAATGACTAATAACTTAAATGTCCTTTATTAAAATTTCTTTCTTTTCATATCCATCAAATCCACAGCAACAACTCCTTCTCCGGGAAAGATCAGATCTGCTCCTTCTCAGGCGAGAAGGAGCGACCTGCTCCTTCCCAGGTGAGAGAAGGGGAAAAAAGAGAGATAAGTAATTAGAGAGGATAGTTAAGGGATATCAAAAAATAAAAGAAGAGAGAAATTTTAACAAATGACGTTTAAGTCACTAGCTATCAAAAATCGCGTATTTGGAGCACAATTATCAAAATATGAAGTGCGAAAATCACTACTTCTTATTTTTCTCCATCAAGTTAGAGTTTAAAAAAAAGGTTAAAAAATCAACTGAAAAATTAATGGTAACATTAAAAGATTCCATGGAAAACAACATGTGATTAAAGATCCCATTAAAGCCAGAAATATTGATTGCATCCGTTTTAACTAAATCGAACTTTTTCCAAATTAATATGAATTTTATTAGTAAATTATATTTGAACTGATGAAAGCAATAAAAAAATGCACAATGCATATTTGTACTTTTGATTTTGCACGTTTCTCTTGGGCTCATTCAGGGATCTCTCGGCATTGTTGAGCTGTGTAACCGCGAGTTTGTATGCTAATTTTGAGTTTTGTAAATAAATTTTAGTTAAAAATTAGAGTTGACATTTTATTAAACACCTGTAGTGTTGAATATTTTTCCATCAAATGTGTATAATGTAGTTATGTTGACCCATACCTGACATGTGTCACTGTGTTCTGCTTTCAAGTAGCGAGCGACTTTTTCCTAACAGATTTGCAATGAGCCATTGGAGAAGAGAAAATGATGTATTAGATTGGAGAAGAATCATTTTTGTGGAAGTAAATTCTGTTAGAGTGATGTTTTTTTTTTAAATGTACGCTTTTAATAAATTATTGGCAGATTATTAGTAAATTATTGTAAAGACCAGATAAAAGAACTTTTAAAATTACTATATATGTATCTTTTTTGTTTGGTGTTTAGAAGGTGACATGGAATGAAAGAGATATTTTTAAAAATATAAATTAAATATGTATATAGCTTGCAATTGAAACTTGTATAAGTATTTTTATAAAGACCAAATAAAAAAAGAGTATAAAGTGTAACTGGGTAATGATTTTTGCACTCCTTATATTGATAATTGGACTCCAAATTTGCTATTTTTAATGGCTAATGAATTGGATGTCATTTGTTAAAATTTCTCTCTTCTTTTGATATTCGTATCCACCGGACCCACAGCAACAACTCCTTCTCCGAGGAGGAGCAGATCTGCTTCTTCCCAGGCGAGAGAAGGAGAAAAAAAAATATTAGTAATTAGAATTAGGGTATGTAATTAGAGAGGGTAGTTAAGGGAAATCAAAAAATAAAAGACGAGAGGAATTTTAACAAAGGACATTCAAATCACTAGCCATCAAAAACAGCAAATTTGGAGCCCAATTATTAAAATATGAAATGCGAAAATCACTACCTCTTATTTTTCTCCATCAAGTTAGAGTTTTATAGAAAACATTAAAAATTAATGGTAATATTAAAAGATTCCATGAAAAACAACATGTAATTAACGATTCCATTAAAGCCGGAAAAATTGATTGCATCATTTTTAGCTAAATCGAACTTTTTCCAAATTAATAAGAATTTTATTAGTAAACTATATTTGAACTGATGAAATCAATAAAAAAAATGCACAATGCATATTTATACTTTTGATTTTCGCGTCCCTCTTGGGCTCATTCGAGGCTCTCCCGGTATTGTTGAGCTGTGTAACCGCGACTTCGTATGCTGATTTTGAGCTCTGTAAATAAATTTTAATTAAAAATCAGAGTTGGCATTTTATCAAACACTTGTGGTGTTGAAGATGACATGGATGAAAGAGATATTTTTGAAAAGATAAATTAAAAATGTTTATAGCTTGCAATTAGAACTTGTATGAGTATTTTTGTAAAGACCAAATAAAAAAGAGTACAAGGTGTAACTGGATAATGATTTTTGCACTCATATTAATAATTGGGCTCTAAATTTGCTATTTTTAAGGCTAATGACATGAATGTCATTTGTTAAAATTTCTCTCTTCTTCTTACATTCGTATTCGCCGGATCCACAACAACTGTCAATAGCTCCTTCTCCGAGAAGGAGCAGATCTGCTCCTTCTCAGGCGAGAGAAGGAACAAAAAAAAGAGATAGTAATTAGAATTAAGGTAAGTAATTAGAGAAGGTAGTTAAGGGATACCAAAAAATAAAAGAAGAGAGAAATTTTAACAAAGTCACTAGCCATCAAAAAATTACTTAAATCCAATTTAGTATTGTTTATATTTAACTTATATAATGTTAAAGTAAATTATTACGTAACTCACTATCGGTTTACTAGCAATATTATAAAACATGTACTACATTAATTTTTTTTGTTACTTTTAGATTACTAAAAAACAAATTTACAATTAGTTCACTATCGATTTACTTAAAAAATAAATTTATTAATGGTTATTATCGGTTTACCAAAATATAAGTTAGTTTACTAACGGTAGACTATCAGTATATTAAAAGATAAGTTAATTTATTAACGGTTTACTAAAAAAAATATAATTAGTTTACGAATATTTTACTATCGGTTTCAGGCGGAGGATTGTTTGAGATTGCCTTGTAATGAAACGACATCTCTTATTTGTGTAAGGTTTCTTGGTTAGCTTAAACCTCTGTGAATTTCCACCATGCTTGCACTTCTGCTGCTTTTGCTTCAATCTTCTATCTTCTTCCATTGTTATACTTTTATTTAATTTCATCTTGAATTAACACTCTTTTGTGCTCAATGTTTTTGATATTTTAACAAAAAGAATGCAGCTCCAGTTCACTAACAAAATCTAGAACCATTGCTTCATAATAGATATAATTTTCATTGAGGTATTTCATCAAACACTTAACATTACTGGAAAAATAAAATTTGTACCCACAAATGAAGAATTTCAAACCAAACAAACATAAAAACAAAAATCAATTTTAAAATAAGACTCAAATGGCAAAAAAATTATTTATAAACAAATATTATACTTGCAAGTGATCCAATGTTGAATTGATGAAGCTTTTTAATGTAATCAATTTATTTTACAAATTACAAAAACTTTGATCAAATAAACCAACATAAAATATAATAAACAAAGCTCTGTTCATGGCGATTCATCACTCTCAGCGATTCGAATCTATGTCCAAAAGGATTCACGACTCAACCAGCACTCGTCGTCTTCATCGAAATCTCTATGATTCTTTGGATATGTTCTTCGTACAGAGAAACATCATGAGCTGCCACGACAGCAGTGGAGGAAGCGGCACCGCCGAGGAAGGACAAGAATCCCAATTAGAAGTATAGACATTGTTTTTTAATTTTGTTGACAGTAATATTAGAAAATAATAGCACACAAATGAAAGAAATTGAAAGTGCACCATATTTTTACAAGGGAACAGCGCATATCGTATAAGTGAGAATATGTAGGGATCATATAAGTGAGAATATTTAGGGATTTGACAATATTGGGTGTAATTTTCTCTTTTTTGTTAAGACATTAAGCGGGTAATTGATTCTGGAGATCACTCAATTTATCCAATTTATCAAAATGATCACTCAACTAAAAAACGCTACAAAATAATCATCAAACTATATATTTATACTACAGGGAAGTCACTCGCTGCATTCCGGCCTCTTTTTAAGTAAGTGGACATCTGAATTTTCAAACCCACTCTCTCTCCTCCATCTCATTGCCAGCTATTAGCCACATCACCTGCCCCGTCATCCTTCACACCCTAATTCAAAACGGTAGGCTTTGATTAATGAATTCTTTAAAAATTAAGGGACCTTCTTATACCTTTTTCCATTTCATCTCAACCATCATTACAGCATCTTAGAAGAGAACCATCAACAACACCATGAATGTACCAGCTCTGTTTGTTTCCTGCTCCATTTTGCTTTTTTTTTTTTGAAAATTAAATCGAGCGATTTTATTAATTCAAATCGGAAGCAATTACATTTGTAAGAAATTCAGGAAAATGAAAAAATCACTCCTAATGACCTGACAAGAAACGGGCGTAATACACAATAAAATGTGCAGTCTGATTCGCAGATCGCCTTACGAAAACAAAAAAAATAAATTAAATAATTGCTTCGCTAACTCCACACAAACCAAAATCAACAAATCATGCTCGATAATGGTCGGATTCATAACTTGACCATCTTCCTTAAAAACCGAATTGCTCGTGAATTGTCCAGATCACGACAATTCTCGCCAAGCAACTCATTGCTTGTGGTCAGCCTTGTTCACAAAGCCCGCCGAACAGTTACTAGATGGGTCAATAATCATATCATTTGATTGAAAATACGGCCCATTTGCCACCTTAACAAACTCCTCTCCATTAGTGAATCTTTTTCTTTTGGCTTCAGTATACAAATTATCATCTTTCCTAACTGAATTACTAAGATGACAACCCTTAAATTTAAGAACTAGAACTCAAGAACAGCCTCAATTCAAATTAAACACCACTCATTTTGTAGTTACAAATTACAAAGTTTCAATTAGCTAAATCTAGGGGTAAATGCGAACTTTAATTGGATTTAACAGTATATTTACCTAAAGACCAAACTTTATAAGGTTTGCTAATGATAAACCAAAAGATTCTGCAGAACCAAGTCAATCATAAGAAATATGATTTCAATGTTAACATTGAATCTGATTGTGATAGTGATAATACTAGGAGAGAGCATAAATGAAAAATCCAAATTGTTGGCGGTTGTCGATGGTGGTGTATGGGGAGGCTAGGATAACGGCGGCGGTGCCAATAAGCACCGCAACACGTTTCAGCAGCACCGCTGATGTTGTCGGAACCCGTTGTTGTTGCTCCCGTCATCGTCTCTTGCTGTAATTGGTAGAGAAACTGGCAAATGATGGAGTCGGCGGCAGTGGCGAGGTGGAGACGGTGATTCAGCGTAGGTGAAGGTTGGTGAAGGAGTAAAAGACAAGAAAATAGTAAAAGGGAAGAAAGGTCCTTAGGTTTTTTACATTTTATATAGTATTATTTAGAGATATTAAAAACGAGGAGTTTTAGTTTTAATTGAAAAAAGATGACATGGCGGCAATGAGGTGGAGGAGAGAGAGCAGGTTTGAGGATTCAGATGTCCACCTAAGTAAAAATAGGTCGGAATGTAGTGAGTGACTTCCCTGTGCTACAAAATGCGTAGTTTGATGATCATTTTGTAGCGTTTTTTAGTTGAGTGATCATTTTGATAAATTGGATAAGTTGAGTGACTTCCAGAATCAATTATCCGGCATTAGGCCTTTCAATAAAATGCTTAAAGCTATTTGTTATTCTATTTTCTGTACCTGACCTGACATGTACAAAAGACCAGAGCATAGAAAACACTACAAGGAAATTTGGTTAATTCTAGTGTAAAAGACCGGCCAGTGTAAGAACACAGAAAGTAGACAGATATTTTAAAATGATGAAAAGCAAGCTTCGAGTTTGGATCAGTAAAATCAGCACTCTATGCTTACGTCCATTTGCCAGTACCGCAATATCCTTAGCATGCAATACATCTGTGAAGCTTGAGGTTGGCATTTAGCACCGGACACAAACATATATACCGCGCCATGAAGTTCCGTCCAACTGCAGCCTGGTACTTTGTGATCGCATTTGTTCTTTATTAGTTTGCGCATGCTTGCCACATCATGCCATCGAGCCTCATAAGCATATATATTCGACAAAAGAACATAATTCACAGTACTATTTGGCTCCAACTCCAGAATTTTAGCCATTTTTTAGTCAATTTAATTTTTTTATTTTTCACCTCAATTCAATATCTATTAATTTTGATTGTCTTTTCCGACCATTTTTAGCTTCATTTTTTTTGCTTCAATCATTGAAAAAGTTAGAGAAATTATATTAGATTTTAACATTATTTTTTATTTTTCTAATGTTAGAAGTTAAATGTTAAACTTTTTCTTGCTAATAACGGAGTTAATTTATAAATTCAACAAAAAGTCAAAACTATTAAATTGATTGAATCTTTTTGGCTAAAATTACAACGAAATATTAAAATTATACTATTATTACAAAAATTTAAAGTTTTAGATTAAGTTGCAACATCTTATTATGGTTTGGACCAGTGTTTTAAAAACTGAACCGGTGGCTGAACCGATAAGGTCACCAGTTTTCGGTTCAACCGTTTTAATAAATTTTAAAAAAATTCCGCCTCACCGGTTTTTTTATCGGTTCAACCTCCGAGTCATCGTTTCAACACCCGGGTTTTTACGAGTTTGATACGGCTCGATCTGATCCAACCCGATTCAACCAAAAAATCTGGTTTTTGTCAGTAACCATTGACCGGTTTTTAGTTGGACTGGCCGATCCGGTCCGGTTTTTAAAACACTGGTTTGGACTAGTCTTCCCATTTGGCCTTATTTTTTTAGGTTGTAATTAAATCTGAATAATTACCACACATTCTAAATTTAATAGTAGAAACATGTTATTTTTAGATTGTAAGTGTTTACCATGCATATTAATATTTTAGAATTTATATAATTGTCATATCATTCAACAATCTGTAAAATTATTAATATTTACAGTTTCTTTTACATTTTAGGGGGTATAAATTAAAGGTTTAATCACTTAAAAAAATTCCATCTTTAACCTCTTTTATAAATATACCCTGACATAGACTCTAATTTATCCTTTTATGTTTCAGTTGTACCCCAAAATATTAATCGATTTCAATTTTCACTTATAAAAAAGTTAAAAATAATTTTTTCATTTTTCATATTATTAATAATATTAGAGTATAATTGAAATATAGATCTAGACTTAAAAAAAGATTATTTTAAATTTTTTATTATAACCATTTAATTGACGATGAAGCCATAATCCTTATATATATATATATATATTTACTATTATTCTTCAATTCCGACTTATCTTAGTCTCCATAATTACCACGTGGAGCTTAATTTTGAGCGAAAGAAACTTTAGTTTCCACGTTGTCTATTGCTTTTGTTTTATAAGTGCACAAGTAGAGCATACATTACTAGAAATTTAATTAGTTTGGTTGATGGTGCTGTGAGTTGCATAAGTGGAGCATGGCATTAATAAATTGCAGTCTTAAAGAAAGTTTCTTTATTAATAATGGAGAACAATCATACATGAGATGAAAGTCTCACTTAGGTATAGAAACTTAGAGTATCATCGTCAGTTCGCAGATGCAGAGAGCAGTTGAAACTCCATTGATTCTATCTTTTTGGCGCAACAACCTTCCTCGCAGCATATCGTCTTGCATATAGGCACAGGGAAGCCGATGGGATCGCAGCAGTATGGAAGCCAACAATCTTCAAATAATAACAAACCATCAGTTATAATATTATTCATTAGTAAATAATACTATTAAACATGAGTTTTACCTGGTTGTGGTTGTGCCATCAAAGTATGCAGACGAGGGGCTGCCGTTGCATTTGCACAGATGGCAATGGAAACCAACACTAAAGCACAGGCCAAACCAACGCATAAACTTTCTTTCTTCATCATCTTAATGTTTTGTCTCTGCTTCAAACTCAAACCTATACACCCCTATTTATACTCATATACGCATGCACCATCATTTTAAAAAACTACTCATGCATGTCATCTCTTGCCCATGTTGAGGGACCAGCTGATTCAGAGTTTACATAAATTATTGAGCTTCGCCAGCACAATGTTTCCATAAATTATTCAAATTATTATCATTATAATGCCATGTGGTCCTCTTGCCTCATAATTTGGAAAAGTAAAAGTTGAAGAACCTTACTCAAATTATTCCATGTCCTTTTGCCTCAGTTGGGAAGAAGACAAACCTTATCAGGTAAAGTAGTCAAAGCTAAGACAAGCATGTGATCTCTGCACAAAATTTACTTTCTAATTATAAACCCTAAAGTATAAGTTATAAACCCTATAGTATAAGTTAAAAACCCTAATCCTCCCGCACGGGTTTGATCTAATGGTCTAAGCCTCAGTCATCTGGGCGCCAAAGGTCGTGGGTTCAAACCCCGGCTACGCCCTTTCTTAATTAATATGGAGTGATTGAGGTTGGATTGCTGGCTATTATAGCCTGAAATTACCATGTATGTGGGCTTGCGGGCGCTCCACATCCCGGGATTTGACAATGATATTGAGTTTCGGCTCAGTAGAGTGAGTCCTCGTCACAAAAAAAAACTAATCCTAAGTTAAAAACCCTAAAATCTAAACTTAGACATTAAATTAAAAACCCTAATTTGTAAGTTATAAACCCTAAACTATAACTTAAAAACCCTAAATTCTAAGTTAAAAACTCTAATTATAAACCCTAAACCCTAAACTTAGACACTAAATTAAAAACCCTAATTTCTAAGTTATAAACCCTAAATTTTAAGTTAAAAACCCCTAAATTCTAAGTTATAAACCCTAAACCCTAAACTTAGACACTAAATTAAAAACCCTAATTTCTAGGTTACAAACCCTAAATTATAAGTTATAAACCCTAAATTCTAAATTATAAGTTAAATTCTCTAAAAATTAAAATATAAACTCTTAATTATAATAAAAATTAATTTACTTATATTATACAAAATTAATTAATTATGTAAATTTTAATAAGTTATATTTAAAAAAAAAACAATTATAGGTAGGGGTGGGCATGGACCGGTTAACCGGTCCACGAGGGTAATATGTAAATCGGTTTATAGTAGTTCGGTTTTTAAAATTAAAAACTTAAACCTAAAATTTTAAACTGTTAACCATTAAATCGGTTAACCATTTAAAACGGTTCGGTGTTTCGGTTTTGCGGTTTTTAACCATGTAACCGTTAAAAAAATTAGATATAAAAAAAGATAAAATTTATAGATAAAATTCTAAATATAGTCTAATAATTAAAATTTAATTTTCATTCTATTTAATTATTAAAATATAAATTTTATTTATTCCTATTTCAATTAGGTATATAAATATTTTATTAAGAAAAATAAAGTTCTTTCATTATATATAAATATATATATATACATATAATTTATAAAAATATATATTCTTTATAAATCGGTTAACCGGTTAACCGCGGTTTTTAAAAGTTCAAAAACCTAAACCTAAACCATTAACCGAAAAAATTAAAAATCAAAACCTAAACCTAAACTCTTGGACCGGTTAACCATATATTCCGGTTCGGTGTTACGGTTTCGGTTCGGTTTTGCGGTTTGACCGGTTTTTTTGCCCACCCCTAATTATAGGCGGCGGCGACGCACCGCATAAAACACCCTGGCAGGGTGCTTTCTACGGCTGGAAAACTCCCTTCAGGGGCGTTTTTCCTCGCCGGGAAACGCCTCCGGCGAGGAAATTAAAAAAATTAGAAAGACATAAACAAAAGTAAAATCGAACGTGTAATTAGGTTTCTGTCAAATATCTTGACTCTTTTCTGACATTCTCACTGAATAATTGTAATTTTTTTTCATTAGGGTTTGAATGAGTTGAGATGAATTTGTTCTTTATTTTTTTAAATAAAAATAGGGCTAAGGGTATTTATGCAAAAACAGGGGCAGTGGATAATAAAAAGGGGCGGTATTTAGTAGCCCACTTTTTTTTTAATAAATATTCTCAAAAATAATCTGTTATAATTTTTTTTAAATTACGATTTTGACCTTTTTTATAAAAATATCTTTTTTTTCTCAAAAATATTTTTTTAATTCTCATAAATACGGTTTAGGTTACCAAAGGTATATTAACAGTTTACTAACAAATAATTGTAATTTAAATGCAAAATTCAGATTTATTAAAAAATTATTAACGATATATTACAAATTAATTACCTATAAATTTATTTTACTCAAGGTATACTAAAATTAAATTTAACAAATTTTTTAAAAGTAAAATTTGTTTAAAATATACAATTCAACGTTTACCACCGGTATACTAATGATTTTTTAACGATACATTCAAACAAAAATTATTACAAGTTTACAAACAGGTTACCCAAAAGTTTGCTAACAATATACTAAAATTAAATTTTTTAATATACCATTAGTAAGTCATTGGTTACCGAACACCAAAACTATTACAAAATACACAAAATTCCAAATCATAATGTAAAAAATCAACTAAAGCTAGAAAAAGAAATTGAAACTACCATGGCCAAATTATTGTTATATAACTTATAACTAACTAAATTCAAATTCTAACTAATATTATTTTAATTGCGAGTTATGTATATATTACTTAAGTTCTTTTTTTGATTCTTTAATTGTATTACTTGATTCCAATGTTCATTCTTATTTTCATTTTTACTATATCTATACTATATCTAAAAGCACGGATGGGGGGGGAGGACAGACAAATTTACCGAATAATCCTTTTCAGTTTACTACTAAATGAAGGTTTTATAGTCATTAACTAATTGGTTATTTAATTAATCACTATTGTAATTAAAGTCCTAATTAGAATAGGTAGCTAAATTATCTCCATGTTGTAATCAAAGTCCTAATTAGAATAGGTAGCTAAATTATCTCCAATTTAGTTTTTAATATGTACAAAATAACTAAATTGTTTCCAAATTAGTAGGAATATCTATCTTTTAGTAATATTATTAAAAATTTTATCTTATTATTTTTAAAGATATTATTAATAAAATTAAATTAATGATTTAATTAAGTTTATTATAAACCAAAAAAAGAATAAATTCAGTGTGGAAAAAATTTAATAGCCGAATATATTATATTTATTTTTTAAAAAAATTCTTAACTAATTTAATATTAATTATAAATAAAAAAATTGATATAATTATAATGAATTTACTAATATGTTCATTGACGAGTTACGTTACGAGCCACGTGCATAGCACGTAATGCGAAACTAGTATTTAAAATATAGAGAATTCTCAAAACTTAACCTAACAACCCAGAAGCACTTCTTCCCCGACATCTCCATGGAAGGTGATTTTTGGCTATTTTTTGGCCAAAAATCACCTCCTCTCTTCTCCCACCTTCTGTATTTCTCAATTCTATTATAAATAAATAATTTTTGTTATATTTTTAGTATTTTTATTTTCTCCCTCTTATGATTTCATATATCCTTTACGTGTTTTTATTCACCCTAAATAAGTTATCTCTTTTTTAAATGGAAACTTTATAAGGTTCTTGTTTTTTCTATGAAATCTAAAGATTTACAATTCGAATTTTAATATTCTTTCAAATCACTTGGTGATTCTTCGTTTAGAAGTCGATAAAAATAAGTGATAGCAGCAAAGTTTGAATTTTCTTACGTTTCTTTTGTAAGATTTGTTTACATATTTAGTTTTTACAGCTCGAATTACTCCGGACGATTGTTGTTGATCTAAGGATTTCTTGTTGTAATTTTTAGATTTGTAAGTTTTATATCATTTAGATAGATTTATTTTTTAAAATCTAGATTTATGATGTTTTTTGGCTGACAAAAAATGAGGTTCTATCGAGCGATTTCCATTTCAGGAGCTGGGTTCAGAACGTCGTGAGACAGTTCGGTGGGGAATTTTCCGCAATGGGTGAAAGCCTGACGGAGCAATGCCGCATGGAGCCTTATCTTTTTGTAGTGACGAATCTTGGATGTGTTCCTAAGAGTTGTCAAATAGCATAATCTGTTGTAATTTTCTAGTCCATTTTTGTGGCTAGACATGAGACTTTTGTAGTTGATTTCTAATTTTAGATGAAACCATCTTCCGACAAAAAAAAATATTTAAAATATTATTATAATTCTCAAAAATTAACTAACTTCAATTTCAAGTAGCATTATTTATATGTGCCTTATGCATATATTACTATTTTGCTTGATTTTCTCAATTACGAGTTATAAATTAAACTTTATTTTAAATTTTTCGTTGGTCATATAACCATTTAATTGACGACGAAACTATAATCCGTATTTATATCCGACTTCCTTATGTTAGTTTTCATAGTGGAGTTTAATTTCCACGTTGTCTGTTCCTTTTGTTTTATAAGTGCACAATTGTAGAGCAGTATATGTTATTAGAAATTGAATTATAGTCTGGTTGCATAAGTGGGGAGCATAGCATTAATAAAAGTAGGTTTAAAGAAAGTTTCTTTATTTATAATGGAGAACAAATAGAAACTTAGGGGCCTTTTGGTTCGCCATAAAAAGGAGAATGGAAATGTGTATGGGAATAATTTCCATTGTTTATGTTTATTTTGTCAAATTATACTAGGGAATGGAAATGTGATTACCCCTCAATTGAAATTACTCATTCTCCCCTTACCCCATGGGAATGGACTTTTGAAAATGAGAACCAAAATTTTACAAAATATTTTAATAATAAATAATAAATATATAGTTATTAAAAAAAACTATTTTTAAATATTTATTTTAAAAAATATATTTAAAATAATAAATAAACTTTTTTAATATTTTTTTACACTAATTTTTATTTTTCAACATTACTTCAATTTAATTTTTATTTTTATAATCATGTCTTCTGTGATGTTGTAAGTTATGCTTTGAGCTTTCATTTTTTTTTTTTGAATTTGATGCTATTTAGATACAATTGGATGAACCGAGACTTTTCATTTTGTAATTTTGGTTTTTTTTAAGCAGTGGCTATTCTCATTTCTTAATAAAAATATGACTTCTAAAAAATATTATTGATCTTTGATAGCAATTTTAATTTACGAAATACATAAGTTAGGGGATTTACATTTACCTAATAATAAATTGTATCTATTAATATTTTAGATTATGAATTTGACTTGTTTTATTTTATTTTATTTTTTAAGGAACAACTAAAACAATTAGTTGATCAAAATTCAATTGAAGGATAAACTTCAACGACTAAAGAAGGGTTGTATGATCAAGTTATGCGAGTATGGTCAGGTTATAGAAGAGATTTTGGATATGGAAAGAAAGGTTTTAAAAAAAATGCATGCCAAACTGAAAAGCAACAAGAAAAAATTATAGAATTGGAGCAACAGTTGCAAGAATTTCAAGATCAATTTGACAATGAACATGAAGAACAAAAACAGCGTGAGAAAGAATTTGAGACAAAAATTTGAGATCAAATTTTAAAAAAGATGCAAGATATTTTAAAACAGAATCGTTTGATTTCTCAAGCTACACTGCACTAATATTAGATGATACTTTACTAGAGGTATGTATCATTTATATTATTTTTTAATAATATAAAGTAGTTAAGCGACTCATTAGTTTCTGTAATAATTTTATTTTTAATACTTAGTTATTAATAAATTTGTGTTTTAAATGCAGGAGGAATAATGTCATTTGCATCACAAATGGCGCGGTACAGAGCTATATTAAACCGTTTAATTTTTCATTAGCATTCTATTTGAACAATTTTTTGCTTTTTTTTATTATGTTACTGCAAAAATTATATCAAAAGTGGTTAGATAGTTTATCGATTTTTTTGAGTTTGAAACTTACCTGTTGAATATTTCATTTTAAGATGTAGTTTCTATATCTTATTTATCAAAGTTATAATTACTTATATTAAATATATTGTCCGTTTGTTATTATTTATTAGAGGTAATTTTTTATTATTAAATTTTTAATAGTGACAAGATTATTAAAAACTAGTCTTTTGGTGGTTACTAAAGAATTTAAATATAATTTGATGATGGTTGCTAAAATGTTTTGTAACTAAAAAATTAGTTGTAAAAACAAACGGTATATATTTTTCATGGTTGTTATAAACCATTAATAACGATGTAAGTGGTTGTGTTAGTTACTTTTGACAACCAAAATTTTTATAAGACTATTACTAACATTATTTGTCCTAACTAACAAATACTTTTTATAACGACAAAAATTTTAATTTTTTGTAATTAATATCGTTGCAAAAAGTTTACTTTTAACAACGACGTCATTTTTTGCCAACTTCTACTCTACACAACTATATTTTGATCGTTATTACAAGTTATGATTTATCACAACCATAAATTTAATAAAAATTAGAGAAATGCTAAATCACACGAATATATATAAAACTAATCACACGAATTTGACTTTTTCAACCAAAATCATAAATGACTATCTTTTTTGATGAATAATAATAGTTATACTTTTATTAATGAATACATACTCTTTCATCTTCTTCTTTTACTCCTTAACTATAAAACGTTTATTTTTTATTTTTTATTTAAATCAAAATTCTAAACACTAAATTTTAAATTTTAAATTCTATACTTTAAATATTAAACTATAAAATAAAATCTAAACCCTAAACATTAAATTCTAAATTCTAAATTTTAAATTTTAAATCCTAAATCTTAAATCTTAATTTCTAAATTTTAAATCTTTAAAATTATATTTATATTTGATAATTTTTATTATAAATAATGCAGATAACATAAATATTTATATAAATGGAAAATGTATATTTTTATATTTTTTTATTAAAATTTATATATGACATAATAAAAATAATATAATTGAAAAAATATATCTATACTATATATAAAAGTACGGATGGGGGGGAGAGGGGGATAGATATAAATTTACTAATATGTACATTGACGAGTTACATTACGAGCCACGTGCATAACATGTAATGCGAAACTAGTATATAAAAATGTGTGAATTAAGTGAATCTGATAAGAAATAGTAATATTAATATTTGTAAAGAATTGAATAAGAAAATAAACACTATTCCTAGCCTCCTAAAATGAAGAGAATTAAAATATTTGTAAAAAAAGATAGTCATTTTGGTTGAAAAAGTTAAATTCGTGTGATTAGTGTTATATAAGTTCGTGTAATTTAGTATTTCTCTAAAAATTATTGTGGGAAAAATAACATTTTGCCAACACGAACAACTACGTCGTTTTTAAAACTTTTTAACAATCATAAAATATCACTTTTTTTGTAGTGTCGGGTTCAGAGTTTGCATGTATTATTGAACTTTGCCAGCTTAATGTTTGCATAAATTAGTCAAATTATTGAGGAGGAGTATCATTATAATGCCACGTCATCTCATGTGGTCCTCTTGCCTCGTACATAATTAATAGTACTAATTTGGAACAACAAATTAAAGTAGAAAAAACGTGTTTTAATGATGAAGAATAAATTACTGAGAAGAAGACAAACCTTATGTAATAGTAAAAGCCAAGACAGGCCATCATGTGATCTCTGCTGATAAAGTGAAACCCAACCATACTTTCATTTTGAGCAAATTAATTAAAGGCTCCTAATATATATTATAATTAATAAATTAGTGTCTTTTGTTTTAAAAATCTACTTAATAGTTCTTCAGTTTTAATTCTGTTAATTAAGATATTCTTTTGTTAATTTGAGGGATCAAATTGTTTAACGGATTAAAACTCGGATACTAAATCGTTTAAAAATGAGAGACCAAATCGTTTAATAAAATTAAAAGTGAGGGACCAAATCGTTCACAAAATTAAAGGTCTGGTACCAATCGTTTGAAAGTAAGTGTCAAAATTAACGGAGGAACCTAACAGTTAACGGAATTAAAACTGTAAAAATATTAAATAGACTTTTGAAATAAGGGGTACCAAACTGTTAATTATGATATACTTCAGAGAGCTTAGCGTAATTTGCTTTTTTATTTTCTTGCAACAAATCTAACTATCTAACCCTTAAATTTAATGTATGATCACCTATCAAACCTCCAAATTTATTAAAAGATTAATATCATAATAATTCACCAACTTTACGTGTTTTTTTATTTTAATCACGCAGTTTAATTTTATCATTTTCATGCACGAACTACCATTTTTTTCAAATTCATACACGGTGTTGAGCTGTCACGACTCAATTGATGTAATTCGTTGTGGTGAAGGTCATTTTACACCAATAAATGAGTGTCACGTCAGCACCGTGTATGAATTTAAAAAAAACGATAGTTCGTGTATGAAAATGATAAAATTTAAACTTTATGACTAAAAAAAAAACATGTAAAGTTCGTGATTTGTTTTGACATAAACTCTTTATTAAATAATCTGATTTGACCCTTAAACTTGATAAATACGTAAACATTTAACTCATTCTTGTCTACCTGCCATTTGAAACATTTTAAAAGAATTTTTGTACAGACGGGTTCAATGTTTTCGTATTTATCAAGTTTAGGGGTAAAATTGGATTATTTAAATGGTTCATATGTTCGATAGGTGAGATATTAAATTTAAAGGTTAGATGGATAAAAAGTTCAAATTCAAAAGTCAAACTATATATTTAGCCAATCTAACTACCATAACTAAAGTTGAGAACAAAACTAACCGAATCAATTTAGATTAATTTTGTAATTTGGTCTGTTTGGTTAATGAAATTTTTCAATTCAGTTGTGGTTAAAATTTTAAAAATTTAATTAGATGAGTTAACCGAATTGACCGAATAATTTTTAATTTTTAATTTAATAATTTTTTTGATGATGTCATTTAATAATTATTTTTTGATGTTTTTATTGATTTAACTAAATTGACATATTAATTCGCGTCAATTCGGGTTTGTAATTTTAAGATTTTGAAAAGTTACGTTGATGCTTAAAATCGCAAGTGTGCGATGTCAATAAACAAGTAATAAAGTGATAAGAAAAGTCGATCCTCAGGTAATTTTAGTTGTTACATGCAATGGAGGATAGATCGAAAATCATTAATTCCGCTTTCGGGCTCGAACTAGATAACTCAAGTACCCTAAATCGTTCTTACTGTCACGGTTTACAGGACAATAGAAAATAACTCACAATTATAATCAAAGCATTAAGATCAAACTATCCACATAGACCATATAACGTAAACATGGCGGTCTGGCCATGCTTTATAATTATGCCTTGATTACTTCTTCCGATTAAATTGGTTAAGTCTCATCCTCACAATTTATTTTAAGTTCATGTGATTGTTAGCTATTCAATTAAAAGCATTACTCTCAATAACAAAAGATTGCATTAACAAAAAAAGATATAGAGGATTAGTTTCTAGAATTTAAATCTAACATCCATACTACTCATAATATTTCAAGTCAACTAATTTAGCTAGACATACTTATTTTAATTAAGCAAATTATAATAATAAATATAATTAAAACAAGCAATTAAAATAAATATACTTGAATAAAAATCTGGAATTATTCGGAACACAAGCCTTCGAATCAAAGTTTCGAAAGTTTAAGTCTTGAAAAATAACTCTAGGGACTAAAACAAAATCAACCTAAGACAAATTGTTTGTAGCATAGAAGAGACAACAAAAATTAGATATATTACATACTCTTGAAGTAGTCTTTAAATAGGAAAAAAATATTGGAGTTCTTATGCAAGTCGGAAAGTCGTTTTGAATTCAAATTCCCAAGTAAATAGAAAATATGAGATAGAGCAGTACATGTCATTTCTGCCAGCCGGCAGGATCTTCATTACCCGGCAGGACTGCTCTTCAGAGAGCAATCCTTCCGGCCACCAAGTCCTGTCGGCCGGTAGGAAGACATGGCCGGCAGGATCTTCAACAACGGCCTAAATTTACTTCAATCTTCGATCCTTGCTCTGCAACGCTCCGTTCCAACCCAATTAACCTAAAAAATCAACAACTTTCCAAGCATAAAACCTTCTAAAATAGAAAGAATTACTAACCAAATGCCCGGAAAGATGCTATACCATTTACGTGTATCATAAGTCGGTTTTGGTTTGATCGAAAAGATAAAATAATTTTAGTATTCTAGTTAAAAATAATTGGCCTAATTATTTTTAAATCAAACCTTTGTGGTTTGTATCAATTATGACCAAACCTTTCAATCGTTATAATTATGTCCAATTTTATTAAAAAAAATCTTTAATTATGATCAAAATTTTAAACTTCATTTTCTAATGTTAACGTTTTTTATCAATTGCGAACAAGTGCTCATATTGACTTATTTTTAAAGTTAGATGTTTATTAAATAATTTGGTTGTAATTAATAAAGGATTTAAAGGTGTGTATTTAAAAATAAAATTCAAAATTTTGGTAACAATTGTAAAAAGAACTTTCAAATTTGATGTAATTATAAAAATTAAAAAATATTAGTCGTAATTAATAAAAAAAAATGCAAAAATTTGACACTACAAGAAATGCTGTATTTGAGAACAATAATTTTGCAGTTAATTTTTTTTGCTGCTAAAAAACATTTTGCAACAATAATTTTAAAAGTTGTTTCCATTAGTTAAGTCATAGCAGCATTTTACAGCAAATTTTATTACCAATTACTTAGGACAATGTTTTATCAGCAACAACATGCCACATTTTTTTTGTTGCTATATGATAATAGTAACAATTTTAGCACTATTAACAGTAAAAATGTTTGATGCGAATTCTAGTATTCCTTGTAGTGTGAATTTAAAAAATAATTTAACCTAAATTATTTGATTCGTGTTAATTGAATTGATCAAAGGCGCATTCCCAACAATAACTCGTTGTTATACTTGCATTGCTCAAATGAAAATTACTGATATTTCTATTTACAATTGAATATATCAATGTAAAATCCCTAAGAGGAGGTGAATTAGGGTTTAGTGGCTAATTAAAAAAATTAATTAAGAAAAGAAGGAGATGAAGTTAGAGTTTAGGAAGATCATAAAAATATTTTTAAAATAGTTCAGATTAAATACAAATCCTACATCCACTACTCAATCAAAGATTGAGATTTTCCACTAGAATTAGATGATTATAAAATATAAATGGTGCTTTATAACTCAACACCCAACTTGAAGTTTTTCCAAAGATAAACCTTAACTTACAGCTAATTAATTTTTACAAGATTTAATCAATGACCTACAATAAAAAAATTATAAATGTTCTAACAAACTAGAACAACAAGCAATCGATAATAAGAAATCGACGCACAATAGAAATTGGGAGTTGTTGAGAGTTTTGATTTTTTGCAATTAATGTTCTAACAAAACTCAAGGGGTTAGAACAAGTCTTTAAAGGCCCCTTGATGATTTGGCAAACTCTCCTTGTTTCAAAAGGAAAAATTTCCTTTATTTTTCCTTCTCTTTATTCATTAATGAGCTCTCAGAACACAATGCACGATAGCCCAAAAGGTATGCACGATAGTTTACTTCAAACGGTCAAAAAATTTGTTTGAAAACAAGGATGGACGATCATCTAAAAGGTTTTGCACGATCGTCCACGTTATCGTTTACATGACCGTCCGCCGTGCAGAAACTTTATAAATTGCCTGAACGGTCGTTTATCTTTTAAACCTTGCTAGTTTACTTTTTACACGATCGTATTAAAAAGTGCACGATCGTGCAAAACTGAAAAGTCAGTTTTGTGATAAAAAAAAACTGCCTCTATTCTACAAAAACACTTGAAAAATAGCTAGACACAAATAAATGCCAATATTGAATATATTAAAATATAGGATTAAAAGACACATGGTCCAACATTTTCCCCTTTTTTGATATGGATAAACAATTGGTCTAAAATAAAATACAAAATACTTAGCGGAAATGCTCCCCCTTAATGTGATAATAACTTAAGGTTTCTAAATTGATTTTAATCCGTTTTTAGACAATATTTAACATATGTTAATTTTCTCTTCGATTGACTATATAATCATACAATAAGCTTATGTTTTTTGCTTATGTCTTTGATCCTTCAGGGTATGGAGTATTCTTTGACGAGTATGTTTGGTGATGTAAATGGAATGACTTTGTTTGATTCTTTCGTCAATGAGCTAACTCTTTTGTATAATGAGTACAAGTGTTTGTATGAAACTAGTAGAAGCAATGTTAGTCACTTGACTCAACTTGAAGGAGGCACTCAGTCTGCCTCAATCCCTCTCCATATGTCTGTTGTTGGTACTAGAAATCCTCCATTGGTAATGAAAGCAAGATTCAACCAACATAGAAGAGAAACAGGAACTTTAAGTTATCAAAAAAGTGAGCTTGAACTGTATCTCAATAAGGATATAATGGCGGATGGAGATGAGTTGGATGTGTTAACATAGTGGAAGCAAAATGCACAAAGATTTTAAGTCTTATCTAGACTTGCCCGCGATATTCTAGATGTTCCCATTTCCATTATGGTGTCTGAGTCTGCATTCAGTACTGGTGGGAGATTACTTGATTGTTTTAGGAGTTCTTTAACTCCTAAGTTGATGAAAGCTCTCATTTGTACTCAAGATTGGTTAAGGGTATCAAATTCTCCACTTTTGGTTGAAGAATACATTGATAAGCTGGAAAAGTTTGAGCAAAGTTATGCTTTTCTGTTCTTGTCTATTTTTTAAATTCAAATTTGACTTATATTTTGTGCCTCCTATCCTAATCTTTTGCTCTGTCTTTTCTTCATTCAGAGTTGCTGGTCCTCCTACAAACTGAAACAAGCAATATGCTGCTTTTATTTTTTGGAAACACATGTGTTTCAATTTGGACTTCTAGTGAAAGCCAAAACATCTGAAATGTCTTTGTCCCTGTCCCTTGAAAGCTAATCTGAAATGTCTCCGTCCCCTGAATATAAACAATATCGGTGGAAGCATTAAAGGCTGACTTTGTTTAAAAGTAGGGTTAATTACATATAAAATCACCACCTTTACACGAAATTACAAAAATAACACGACCTTTAAAACGTGGCAATTCAGGACACCATCTTTCATTTCTTTTCAAAAATAACACGGGCACATTTTTAGTGGCATTTTTGCTGACGTGGCGTGACACGTGGCACTCTCATCGGGTGTCCAGGTCAGCAAAATTTTATCAAAAAACATGCCCATGTTATTTTTAAAAAGAAATAAAAGGTGATGCCCTGAATTGACACGTTTTAAATGTCGTGTTATTTTTAAAAATTCGTGTAAAGGTGGTGATTTTATATGTAATTAACCCTTAAAAGTATGATTTTCTAACTTTTAATACTTGTATATTTTACCTAACTTTTAATACTTGCACATGAATTCGTTTCAAACTATTTTCAAATTTTTAATACTAGTACATTTTACCTAACTTTTAATACTTATTTCAACTTTATTTGTTTTCAAACTTCATTCTTATTTCAATTTTATCTGTTTTCAAACTTCATTTTTTTAAAGTCTTGGGCAATGATGAAACTTACACCACTGTCAGATTTGTAATGTCTTCAGTTTGTGACATGTTCGCATTACAAGTGAAATGACAAACTTAATTCTAAGACCTTTTTTAACCTATCAAGCTGTTTTTTTTTAGTTTATAATTTTTGTGCAGTTTGTTAATTTGTAGTTTTTAGTGCTTGTCTTTTCTATTGATATGCAATGCAATGTATTCTGAAATCCTCTAAAATCAATTGAACTATATTTTGCAACTTCAATTGATATATGCAAATTATTTGTAAATTTACACATTTTTGTAATACTTATACAATTAAATTTTTGTGAATTCGTTTATATATTTTTGTCATAGGGAGTTTGTATGAACAAAGGATCAATTCATCCCCTCAACTTGGCACAAAATATCAAATAAGTCAATTTCGTCGCTTTTGGTACAAACAGACCCAAAACTTGCGTTTTCGTATCAAAAAACCCGCAACTTACGTTTTCATATCAAAAGGACCCCTCTAACACAAAAAGGAGAGTGAGATTGTCCAATTATAAATTTTAATCCTAATTAATCCTAATTTAATACTAATTAAACATAATTAACACTCTAATTAATTAAAATTAATTAAAATTCTAATAAATAAAAAATTAGGGACTTTTTCTGCTTTTTTTTCTAATAAATCCCTAATCAGACTAATTAAACCTAAAATCCCCCTAATTTTACACACATTCAACAATAAAAAAACTCAAATTGAACCAAATGCAGCTATCTCCTTCCTGCACCTGCCGATGCCGCTGCCGCCTTCTTTCTTCACCTGCCGGCATACCAAACTGCCGCTATTGCTCCATCGATCTCAGCAACCAGCAGCATTCACAAACCACATCAAAATTGTTGCAAAAATCACAAAATACACTCCTAATCAAAATTGTTGCAAAAATCAACTTTGGATCTAATTTATTAGCAGTAATCATTATAACAAATATTCTCTATCAATCGCGCAACAACCATTCGAGGAGACTAGAGCAGCAATCGTTCATCGTTCGTTGATTACACATGTTCGTCACCGTCCCGCCTCAGCCGTTCTCTTCTTGTTCTCTGTGGCGATGGTGGCGTTGCGGTGTGAAGCTCTGTATTAGACGGTTTGTTGAAGAAGATGATTTGATTGTGTTGTAGATCAGTGAAAAAGCTTCACTGTGGAAGCTGGAAAGAACAAAGGGACAAGGAAGAACAAGTGGGCGGCAGTTAGGTTTAGATTTAGGAAAAAAAATAGGATTAGGGTAAATTAGATTTAAGATTTATTTTTGGAAAAGAAGAAATTAGGTCCCTAAATTTTTATTTTAGAATTAATTTTAGTTTTGATCTTTAAAATTGTAGGGATATAATTTTAATTTGAAAATGATTAAGTATCAATTTGAGAAATGGATTAAATATTAAGGATTTTTTCAAACTTTTTTACATTTTAAAATGGAGAGTGTATCACACTTAAGTGAGTGAGAGTGGGGGAGGGCCTTTTTGATACGAAAACGCAAGTTTTTGTTCCTTTTGTACCAAAAGCAGCGAAAATGACTCATTTGATATTTCGTGCCAAGTTGAGGGGGCGATTTGATCCTTTGTTCGAGTTTGTATATTGTGGGAATAGGGAATTTGTATTAGGCCAAATGATTAAAAAAGGCCAAACCTCTAAAGAAAATTTCACAAAAGTCCAAAACTTTCAGTTTTATCTAATTTGTCTTAAAACACAAGATTTTATTTCAATTATATCTAATTATACTATTTTGCTTATGTGGCGCCTACGTGGCGCTTATGTGGCATGCCACACATTAGCGCCACATTAGTAAAATTGGATAGTTGGACATAATTGAAACGAAATCTTGCGTTTCAGGACAAATTGGATAAATTTGAAAGATTTGAACTTTTGTGAAACTTTCATGAAAGGTTTGGAATTTTGTGAAATTTTGATGAAAGATTTGGCCTTTTTTAATCATTTGGCATTTGTATTGAAGGGGTTAAATATATTCAGATTTGTACGTTTTAATGATATATTCATATTAAGTAATTTTTTGTTCTTTGGAACTTTTATGTTTTTGATTGGATTTTAAAATGGCCAAATGACTAAAAATGCCAAACCTTTCATGAAAATTTCACAAAAGTTCAGAATTTTCAATTTTATCCAATTTGTACTGAGACGCATGATTTGTTTCAATTATGTACAACTACACAATTTTCCTTAGTGGTGTTGATGTGTGGCATATGCCACATAAGCGCCACGTAGGCGCCACATGAGAAAAAATAACGTAATTGGACATTACTGAAACGAAATCATGCGTTTCAGGACAAATTGGATAAAATTGAAAGATTTGAACTTTTGTGAAATTTTCATGAAATATTTGGCCTTTTTAATTATTTGACCTTTTAAATTTGGTTATGTTATTTAAGGCTCAATTGAAAGGCCTAAATGAAAGACCTAAACCGAAATGCCAAACCGAACCGAACCAGAATAGTTCGGTTATGAACTAATTGGTTTTCATAATATAAACTGATAATTTAGTTTTAATAAATAGAAAATTTGGTTCCTTCGATTTTAGCATAAATCGAACCGAACCGAATAACCGATGCTCACCCTTACTCATAACCATCATACATCTTATATATATATAAATAATACATATTACGTAAGAAATGAAATCTTTAAAATAATTCATATATATCTTCAAAATATTTCAAATACATCTAGAAACAATTTATATACATTCTCTAAAAATAAGACTATACAATTCATATACATTCTCCTTCTTGTTTATCAAGATTTGAGTTTGGCTTTTGAGATGTGGGTTTTGAGGCACCATGTCTCTGCCTCATTTTTCACACTGAAAATGTAGACTAAAATGAATAATGTAAATAACAGTAGTAATAGTAATAGTTCAAGCATTTTGTCAAACACGTTACCTTTAATATGTGCTTTTAGAAAGGAAAAAAAAAACAGAATTAAAGTTGGTAAAAGCAAAAGTCTTAGGGTTTGAGAAGGTTAATTAATTGTTTTATTTTTAATATGGATGTAAAAGAAAAATGATATGGTTCGTTAATGGCGGACACCGTTTCTACAGATGGTAATAGGAGTAAAGAAGAGAGAAGGACGAATTTAGTAAATAAGTATAAATTATAAAATATAATAAATTTACGGGTTCAGCTATATTATGTAAAAAAATTACTATAAGAGAAACAATCAAAAAAAGGGCTGGCATTTTAGAAAATATTTACTGTTTATGTAATTATTATGTAATTTTCTCTATTGTGTAATTACGTTTATAGATTAAATGGTAGAAATTATATTATACTTTTCTAGGAATAGAAATATTATACTTTGATCTATGAGTTTCAAATTGGCATAACCATTTTTAAAATTTAAAATTTATATTTTTATCAATTACGATCAATTTTTTTAATTATGTCTAGTTTGAAAGTTTTTTTTTTTTTGTGACCAATTAAAATATTAAATTTCATTTTTTAAAATCTAAACTTTTCAATTTTTATCAATTGTGACCAAAAATTAATATAAACTATTTTTAAAATTTAGACAATTTTTTAGAATTTGGTTGTAATTGATAGAAGATGCAAAGATTTGGATTAAAGAAAATAAAACTCAAAATTTTGGTTATAATTGTAAAAAAAGCTTGCAAATTGGACATAATTATAAGATTTGGTCATAATTGATAAAAAGTGTAAAGATTTGAATTTAAAAAATATTAAGTCTTTTAAGTTTGATTGTTCACTTTCATGATAATTATAAAAGAAATTATCATTACTCTTTTCAAATCATATATATTTTCAAACAATTTAGATCAATTTTCTGGTTTTAACTTATTTATTGCATTTAAAAAAATCCAAGAATAGTCTAATTATGATGTACTAATCCCCCCCCCCTTAAATATTATTAAATTATAGCACAACTATAAAATTTGTTAATTGTAATTGTCAAGTTATGCACAACTTTATAAACAGTCTAAACTATAATATTAAAGTTTTCTTTTAAATGATATACAAATAATGGTATAATTTATATTGACCGAAAAATATGGAGAGAAGTATGAAAATTTATTGTGGAAATGGGATTAATTTATTTTAATAAAACAATAATTAAATTAAATTACCGAAATTATAGTTTTATTCTAATTTTTAAAATATTTTAATTTATATTGACTATGAAAAATATGGAGAGATGTATGAAAAGTTATTGTGAAAATAGTTTAAATAATTTTAATAAAATAATATTTTAGTCAAAAGGGTATATATTTTTTGAATTCACCAGATCTTATTAAATCGAATATGAAATAGTTATATCTGTCAGAAATTCGGAACACGTTCGAAAACTAAACACGATGACATAATATGGAACATATAACATGATGCATGTTTTACAGATCTTACTTACGAAAATAAAAATAAATTATCAACTGTTTCGCTAATTAAGTGTAGTCATCAATCAATTCTCGATCAAACTTCTCCATCACCTGCATTCATGCAAATTTAGCCACTTTTTTCCATTAATTTTATTTTTCCGTTTTTCACCTCAATACAATACCTATTAGTTTCGTTTGTTTTTCCGGCCATCTTTAGCTTCAATTTTTTTGTTTCAATCATCCAAAAAGTTAGAGAAATTATAATTAAATTTTAACTTTTTATTTTATTGTTTAAAGTTAAATTTTGAAATTTTTAAAAACTGAGTTTTGCTAATAACAGAGTTAATTTATAAATATAACTAAAAATTGAAACTATTAAATTAATTGAATTTATTTTTTTTGCTAAGATTACAATGAAATGTTAAAAATATTATTACAAAACTGAAAGTTCTGGATTAAATTATAACAACTTGTAAAGATTTGATTAATCTTACCATTTGGTTTTAATTTTTAGATTATAACTAAACCTGAATAATTATCATATATTCTAAATTTAATAGTAGAAACATGTTGTTTTTCAGATTGTAAGTGTTTTCCATTCATATTAATATTTTAGAATCATATCTTCATACTATTATATAAAGCTGAGCTATAAAATAGCTTTTAACATGGTTGTGCCAAGTGTATTTCTAAAATCCAGCTATATATATTTTTTAGGTGGAACCTTACAACTTCTACCTATTCATGCCAAAGTAACATTAAACTTATACCTTTTTTGTTCATCTCCAATAAACTTGCACCCTTTCTTACCTTTTCACATTTCTCTTTATGTCTTTCAACATGGGCTTCAGCTTAAAGTCTAATTCTAACTCAATTTTATTTATCAATTACTTTTTAATTATATGACAGGAAAAATGGATTGGTTTTGTTAATTATAAAATTGAAATGTCAATCTTTAAATATGTTGTTAAGCTTCAGTTCGTCTTTCATGTTCTTAAACTCCTACAATTTTTCTTGTAGTTATTAAACATATCACAATGCCTCTTGAATGTCATCCATAATCAACTCTTGCCTGTATAAATTGTTACAAATAGTTTAAAGACTATGCAGTACTGTGTAATTTTTACTGGTTATGTGTAATTTTTGTTTCCTCAGTATGATTATACATACAATAATTTTCATTTATAACTTAAAGATTTTTCCTCCTATATCATATTTAGTATTTGTGTTTCACTTAAATTTATATTATCTTTATATTTGTTAATTTATATTTGATGTGTGAACACTAATTAAGATACTATATCTATGCATTACATAATACTGTATATTAATTAATTCAACTATTACATTAAATAAAAAATTAGAAAATATATTATCACTACTTATTAATTATTAATGCTTTTTTTAAACATTAAATAAGAAAATTAATTATTAAACAAAAATTAAACCTGCTAAATATCACCCGCACAACGTGCGGACTTCGGCCTAGTTTATATAACTGCCATATCATTTAATAATCTATAAAATTATTAATATATACAATTTTTTCTACATTTTAGGGGGCTTAGTGCTCCTTAGGATCGATTACTGAAAAATAATATTGTGGTCACACATTTGTTTAATAAATTAATAAAATATTTATATTATTAAATATATAGTGCTGATTTAATTATTAATTTGTTAGACGAATAACATTAATGGATACTTATCCGTCCCTTAGACATACCGTACGTTTATGCACATGAAGATGATTTGTTATTCAAAAGCCAAGGTAGTCGAGCTGATGCTAACTAGCTGCCGGCAGCTGGGCGAAGCTTAAGTTGTATGGCAGATCAATTAGTGAAAAAACAAACCGAAGTGATTTTCAATTTATGGTCGAACCGGTTGAACTAACCAATCCAGTTCTTTTTAGGGTTTTTTAGACAAATACCTATAAAACACCTAAATATTCTCAAAAATACATTTTGACCAAAATTAGTTAAAATTTACGGTTTGACCAAATATTTTTATAAAAATACTTTTTTTATTTGCAAAAATACGATTTCAATTTACTAACGGTTTACTAACGGTTTACCAAAAATCTATTCACTATAAATTCACTAACAGTTTACTAACAGTCTGCTATAAGTTCACTAACAGTTTACTAATGGTCTACTATCAGTTTATTTAAAAATCAAATTACTATTTTTTATTTTTAAATTATAGAATGCTAAAATGAATTATTACTTAATTTACTAAAATTATTGGTGTGCTATTAGTAAATCATTGGTTAACCAAACAACAAAAATATTACAAATACACAAATGAAAAAAAAAATTATATAAAAAAATTGAGAGCATCATAAAAACAATAACTATAAAATTTACCAACGGTTAACTTAAGGTTTACTAATAGTATTACTAAAATTAAATTTATTGGTATACTATTGGTAAACCAACAACGAAATCATTACATAATTTACTAAAATTTTTGGTGTATGATTAGTAAACCATTGGTTAACTAACAAAAAAACACATACACAAGTGAATAAAAATATTATATAAAAAATCAATTTCATCATAAAATAATAATTATAAAATTAACAACGGTTAACTTAAGATTTACTAATGGTATTACTAAAATTAAACTTTAGGTATACTATTAGTAAATCATTGGTAAACCAACAACGATATAATTACAATCATTAATTACAAAATAAAATCACAAAACATAATGATTTAGTTTTTCTAATTCAGGCATAGACTCCATCTTTCTTCCAATACGGAGGTCCTATACTAAAACATTTTTTTCCGAAAATCCTTGTACTATTTTTTTAATTATATATTCTAGTCCCTCTAGTTATTCAATTTTTGATTTTTAAGGTCTTTTTATTTAGTTTTTTTTTATCCCTCTACTTAATTTTTTTCCCAATCAGGCATAAAATCAAAAATGAAATTAGTAAAAGGAACTAGAAAAAGCAATTTTTCACCATAAATAACACTTGCACTAACACTCATACTAACACACATATGATTAGCATCACAACTTAAAATGTATCTATTTTATAAATTTACAAATGGTTGGCTATCCGTTTACCAACGGTTGACTATCAGTTTACTTAAAAAATAATTTATTATTGTTTTTTTTTTAATTATTAAATATTAAACTTATGATTTATATCGGTTAACTAAATATAAGTTTACCAACAGTTGACTATCAGATCACCAAAGGCAAAGACAAAAAAGGGTTATAATGTTTACGTTAAAATGTAAAAATTAGGTAAAAGTGTGCAAAGAATAGGCAAATAATAAAAATATGGTTAGAGCTCAATAAATATGAAAACTAATTGAACCTTTGAGTAACTCTAGACATAATTATTTCACATAAATATGTTTCTTGCAGTGTATTAACCACAACTTCAAAGTTATATAGTAAACACTTTAATATATTTTGAAAGTGAATATTAATCATAATTTGAAACACAGTAATATATTTTGAAATTTCCTTGTTACACTTGCTACATGTATAATTTCATATTAAATTAAGTAGCATCCAATATTAATGACTCTAATATTATTACTTTTTTCTCCATTTCATTAAGTGAATCAAGGACTTTCCCATTTCATTGAGTACATTAACTGTATAAAAATCTCTCTCAGACTTTTCATCAAACACTTTATGTGCAAGTTTTTTAACTCTTCCATTGAATTCATTCTTTTTATACAGTACCCATTTTATAAAAACAAGTTTCAACAATCAAATCAAAATTATAAATTACATGAAATTATAAATAAAGCACAACAGTAGCAACTCGTTATCGGGAATTAGGGAAGATTATATAGTTTTTTTTAGGAGTAGATATGTTGATTTCAATTTAACTACAACTGAATCAACCCAACATCGTAATCCTTAGCCAATTCAACGAAAATTTTGCATCATGGCCGGAAAAGTCTCAGCGAATTTTTATTCCGACGACGGATTTATCATCATTGGCGGAGAAAACAGTAGTTGTCGGGGCCATTTGTTAGATTTGGATATGAAGATAGCATCGATGTAAAATGAGTAGTTGAAGTGATAAAGATTAGAATCGAACCCAAGTGGACATACTCGGGCGATTTACGGTAAAAACAAAAAACAAAAAATCAAAAATGAAAGGAAATCAGTTTAGGTCGTAGTCTTAGAAGGATGACAGCCGCATCGTATTTGTGAGAATAAAATGGGTTTTGATGGTGGTGAGCCTAATTTCCTCTTCTTTTTTTTTTTTTTTTTTTGGTAAGCCCATCCGGTTTCCAAGGCTTCGCCCTGACTAATCCGGATCCGACCCGCGTCGCGCACCTGGCATGGTGGATGAGTCTGCCAGTGGGAATTTTCTGCATTCACAAGGACTCGAACCCGAGACCTTGCTTAAGCGATATCAAGCCGCTTACCACTTGGACCAACTCCCATTGGTACCGATCCAGTTCTTATAACAGTGGTCCCACTAGCTAAACATCCAAAATTGAAAGTTAAATTATCCTATTTCCTGATGAATACTTAGATTAGAAGCTAATCAACAACCATCTGCATTAGGGAGGAGATTATCAGAGTTATAAATGTTAAATAGTTAATCTTTTACTTTTTATTTTAGCCTGTATAAATTCTTTTTATATTATTTTAAAGTTTAACGTTTTCTATTTTAATATTAACTTCCACCTTCGTTTGTATCTTATTATTTCTTTTAATTCATGGTATATTCAATCTCCCTTTAATATTATTATGGTATCAAAACCAATTTCTTACTCTTACCATTTATTTGATTTCATCCTTAACTTCGTGGATACAAAGCACTACAAAATATTATTTGTCGTCTGTTCGATTTGCTCTAGGCGCTGCTATCGGTTCTGGGAGGATCTATTTGTATCTATGACAGTCGATGCGCATTTCTACATTTTGTCGTTTGTTTGTATCTTTGCTCCTTATTAGGTGTGCATCAGTTTGGCTATTCACCTTCTCCACTCGTCTTTTGAATTTATTCTCGGAACTCCGCAGTTGCTTTAATTTGTTATTTCGACTCGAGTTGATATTTTAAATATGGCTAAAATTAAATATGATTTGCTTTAAGCAATTAGTGTTCAATTAGATGATACAAATTATGCATATTGAAGTTATACGCATGATGCTTATTAAGGGCTAAGGACTAACTACCACTCAGACAGTGTTGGATTAGTTTCCACTCAATTGATTAAGTTGGAGAATTCCTTTTGTTCCAATTTCAAACATATATTCTTTATGTTTCTTTATTTTCAGTAGCATTCTGATTCAAAGCCCTGTCAAAATCCTGGTTGTTTGCTCACCCGAAATCTGCATGAAAATAACTGTTAGTTGAGCAAAAATTCTTGCAAACTATTTCGACAGATTCAACCGGCTATTATGTTAGTAAAAATGATACAGTTTTTTATATGTACATGCCGTTTTTTCTCGTAGGGTCAGTACAAGAGCAATTTTTCATATTTACTGTCGTTTTACTTTTCTAAGTAGCCGAACACAAAAAAATTGACCCTTCTAAATTGGAGTTCTGGTTCCGCCCCTGGCTTTGACTGTCGGGATGTATGATCATTGATATGTATTTCCCTGATTTTTAATGAAATGCTAAAAGCTATTTGTTATTCTATTTTCTGTACCTTTCTTATCGAAAATTTTCTGTACCTGACATGTACAAAAAGTTCAGAGCATAGAAAACCCTACAGGATAATATGCTTAATTCTAGTTGAAAAAACAGCCACGGTAAGAACAGAGAAAGTATACAAATACCTCAAAATGATGAAAAGCAAGCTTTGAGTTCGGATCACAGTAAAATCAGCACTCTATGCTCACATCCATTTGCCACCACAATATCCTTAGCATGCAGTACATCTCTGAAGCTGGAGGGTGGCATTTATCACCGGACACAAACATGTGTACCGCGCCATGAAGTTCCGTCCAGCTGCAGCCTGGTACTTTGTAATCACATTTGTTCTTTATTCGTTTGCGCATGCTTGCCGCATCATGCCAACGAGCCTCATAAGCATATATATTGGACAACATAACATAATTCACAGTATTATTTGGCTCCAACTCTAGAAGCTTTTTTGAAGCCAATTCAGCTAATTCCACATTTCTATGTATTTTACAAGCCCCAATGAAGGCTCCAAAGGTGTCTGCTCTGTGGTCAATTGGCATTGAGGTTAAAAGATTAAAAGCCTCGTCCAAAAGTCCAGCGCGACCAAGAAGGTCGATGAGACAAGCATAGTGTTCTACGTTTGGAAAAATATGATAATGTTTAACCATTAAACCAAAATAATGGAGCCCTTTCTTTATTAACCCTGCATGACTACAGGCAGAAAGAACACCTAGAAAAGCAATTGAGTCTGGGCTTATACCGGCAGATAACATCTTCTCGAACATCGCGATACTATCTTCTGGAAAACTACTGAATGCATAACCACTGATAAGGGAAGTCCATGTAACAAGATTAGGCTCTGAAACTGAGCCAAAGGATGCAAGTGCACTAGCAGTTCTACCACATTTAAAATATGCATTTATCATGGCATTTCCAATTGATAGAAAGGACTGAAACCCAAATTTCACTACATAAATGTGAACTTGCATAATTTCAAAATCAGCTGACGCATTGCCGCATGAGCTAAGGACGCTAGCTAGAGTAAGTTCATCTGGAGCAAAATCCTCCCGCAGCATTTCTTTTAGAAGTTTAATAGCCTCCTTATCATCTCCCTGATGCCCATAAGCCACTACCATAGTATTCCAAGAAACTACATTTTTAACAGCCATGGCATCAAAAACCATGCGAGCATCGTCTACGTTTTCGTTCTTTGCATACATATGAACAAGTCCACTAGCAACTAAAACATCTAAATCAAAAGATAATTTGAAAACTAAACAGTGAATTTGCTCGCCTAGTCCCCAAGAACCCAAAATTGCACACGAATTGAGCAAACTAGAAAAAGTAAAACCATCCCCTGTCAAATTTTCCAGCTGCATCAATTGAAAGACTCCCAAAGCCTCTACTGCCAATGAATTAAATGCATAGCAAGACAACATCACATTCCACAGCACCAAATCCTTGTACAATACTCTATCAAAAACACACCTGGCCTCGATTATCAGTCCACATTTTCCATACAAATCAACAAGAGCACTACTGATAAAACAGCTCAACTCATATCCATTTTTCAATACTAAACAATGCATTTGTCTCCCAATGTCGACTCGATTTAACTCAAGACAAGCGCGGAACAAACCGTTCAACGTTATAGGATCGAAACCTACCTTATCAAGCATCATTCTCTTAAAAAATGTAAAACCCATGTAGAGACTTGGTTGGTAATCACTACCACAGTCAACAAGTCCACAAATTACAGTATTCCAAGTGACCAAATTTCTCACAGTCATTTCATCAAACAGTTTATATGCATCGTGGAATTTTTTGCATTTAACATAGACATTCAGAATCTGATTTTGGAAAGACAACTCGTTGTGAAACCCTAATTTTATTAAATGTGTATATACTTGTTTTCCACCTTGAAGAAATTTCCTTGTTGCGGTGAGTTTGAGGGATTTTGAAAGAGTTGCGAGGAGAATTTTCGTCGTTTCGGGAGGCAACGGCATTGTTTAGACTGGGGTTGGTTAGTTATTGCCCTGGAGAAGGAATTGGCGGGAATTGTACCTGATATTTGAAATGGACGGTGGGGATTTAGGTTGACAGGGCAGGGCATTTTCAGAGCGTAGAAAGTTTGATAGTAGTAAAGGTAAAGAGCAATTACTATTATCCCCCATGAGGTTACATTAGAACTACTGTTTTCCCTCTCCAAGTTTGAGAAATCACCATATACTTTTTTTTTTGACGATAATCACTATATACTTCTTAATTTTTATATTTTTATATAACTAAAATCTCCTTATATAAGGAGGAGATATTAGTTGAAGAAAAACCAAAATGTGAGGAAAAAAAGCTATAATTTAAAATTTATAAAGAAAACAGTAATTTGATTGTAACTCATGGAGATAATAATAATTAATTCTAAAGGTAACTACTATACGAGACTCCAACTCAGTAATTGTTTCTGAATTTTGTAAGCCGATGGTTTGATATTACAGAATTTATTTTTAAAATGAATAAACTTTAACTAGCCTTAATGCAAACTACCCTAACTTTTATATTTGTTGGTCTCATAATGTTATAGTATAACTCTTAATTGATGCTTCCATTGTAAACATGTAATAATATAATACAGGGAAAAGGTGCAAATCTGCCCCTCATGTTTATATTAAGAAAAACATTTCTTTTTTCATATATGAGAACTACAACTGTATTACCAAAATCTGAAAGTACTATAAAAGAGTAAAAAATACCCACTTGACAGTAATTCAAGATTCCAAAAGAGAGAAATTTGAATAATAGTTAAAATTGATCATTAAAGCAATAATGAGTATAGTTTTGATGACTGTTTAAGGGATTAGACTTTGCAAATTATTTGGCTGGTGTCTTTTTGAATTTCAGTTTCTTGCCGAAACATAAGAAGATTAAAATTGGTAAAAGTTATTCCACGTTGCCTAATGGATTGGAGTACAATTTTTATCTTCACACCGTTATTTAAAAGGGCACATTTTCTCTAGTTTGTTAAAGTTAGGTGTGTTTTAGAACTTTAGAAACACTGAAAATCCTTCCACCTTTGAACTTTTTTTCAATTCCACCACTACCTAGGAGAATTGTCAATTGCATCCTATTTGGAGTTTTCAGTTTTCGACTCTATCCCAAAATTTAAAAAACTGACAATTTAAATAATTGAAGGATAAAAATGTTAAAATCAACTAAACAGAAGGGTTATATCAATCTTTTTTCTAATTGAAAAAATACAAACAAATTTTTCATCTTTAAAAATGTTTAAACAAGTCCTAATAACTAATTAATTTATTATATTTTATAAATAATATAAGTTACCTTAAAAAAATCTTTTAATTTTTTTACCACCGGTGGTGGTGCTAGAGAGTGGTGGTCTGTTGAAGACAGACCACCACGGGTTGGTCTGTTCTAAGGAGAACAGACCAGACCACCACGGCGGTGGTGGTCTGTTAGATATAATTTTCTGAATTTTTTTGAAAATTAAAACTTGAATAGCACCTGGGGAGAATGAAGAAAGTTCAAGCATGGACAATGTACAAATTACAAATTTATATTAATACAGGAGTCATTTTAACTTGTAGTAGTATTTGATAATCTATTTTGATTTGGTTAGCATTAGCCAATAGAAACACACCAATAATTATCCCAATTGTGCGACTTGCTAACCTCACAATAATCATTAGGGAGTCACTACAAAAGCAATATTTAAAAGAGTCGGCCACTACAAATCAGCATTTAGAAGGTGTATATTGAAATTATTATTTATTTTTCCGCGCAATTTTTGTTTTATTTAAGAGCAAGTACGGACGTCGGTCCAAAATACATATGAATGACAAAAATAATACTAAGATTCTTCCAAATTTCCAATTTCATATTATCCTACTTTTATACTTCGATCCCGTAATTCCTTTCTAATTACAATTTATCCAATTAAATATTAAAATGATAAAAAATCTACTAGGCTCTCGAATATGTCTCACAACAAAATAAATCGCTTTTAACTTTTTTAAGTTAACTAAATTTTATGTGCCTAAATATTAAATAATCTCTTTTAATTTTTTTAATTAATTAAATTTAAAAATTTATATCTCGGAATCAAGTAAAACATACATTTGAGCTACACATAAATGTTACTTGACTTCAATTTGACTAAAAAATATTAAAATTTGATTTTAAAACATAAGTTCAGAACTCATCACTGGTTGATTCAATCGGTCACTTTTAACCAATTTCATATTATCCTATTTTTATACTTTGATCCCCCTAATTCCTTTCCATTGACAATTTATCCAATTAAATGTTAAAATGAGAAAAGAATCTCGAATATGTCTCATAATAAAATAAATCACTTTTTAGCTAACTAAATTTTATATGCCTAGATATTTATAATTTTTTTAATCAATTAAATTTTAAAATTTATATCTCGGGACCAAATAAGACATACATTTGAACTACACATATCAGGTGTTACTTAACTTCAGTTTGACTAAAAAAATAAAGTAATTATTTGATTTTAAAATATAAGCTCAGAATCCACCACAGATTGACTCAATTAGTTAAAGGTGTGAAAAGTAAGCATGAGATTTAAAGATTTTAGATTCGAATTCCATTTCCCACCAAATAAAACTTATCAAAAAATTTTATAGGTGAGTTATTAAAAACGCCCTTATTAAATAGAAGGTACAGACGGTGAAATGTCAAAACTAACCTTCTCGAGGATTTATCTAGATTTTCCTCGTCATACAAAAAAAAATATAAGTTCGAAAGGCGGATTGATTATTTGACCGTAGTCTCGTAGTAAAATTAAGATTGAAAATGGAAATACACACACTAAAATAGAGGAAATACAGTAGTGTGGGGGGAAATGAGTGAATATAATGATGCAATTTACAAAGAGTATAAAGAGACAACAACGACAAATTTCCAAAAGCCCTCTCTTTTATTTTTCAGCGAATGGAATTTCTTCCTCCTCCTCTTCTTCTCCAACTATTTTTTGCTTTCCTTGTCTCAAATTAGGGTTTTTAGCCTTCCTTTTTCTGCTCCGTTTTGTATCGCAAATTTGTAAACTCAATCTATTTATCTCTATATATAAATATTCCATTGATTCTTGTGCTGCTAACTGGTAATTCTTACTTTTCTTTGCTTTAATTTGAATTGAAATTTTAATATTTAGCTTGTTTTTGTTTTGTGCTTGAAGTTTCACTGTACAGTTAGCTAGATTTATATGGTGTATTTTGTAGTAGTGAGTAGTACCTGTCACGATTTATCTTCTAGTTATTCTTGGCTAAACTGTATCCATTACTCATTGTTTTTTGTAGAATATTCTGTCTATATGTAATATTGTGCTCAGCTTTTGTATTTTGTGCAGTTAAATTCATTTTTATTTGTTAATTTAGATAATTTTGTCTGAGTTGGTTGAGTTGGTTCTTTATAGCGCATGCATATGCTTTTTGGGGGAGTTGAAATCATTTTCGAGAAGTTATTTCAGTTGCGTTTTTTGAAGATCGTGTCATGTATGGCTTGATTGATAGAATTGAATTCTAGTTGCAATGACCTATGCAGGCATAAAATTTGGCTAAATATAGTTTTGATTGAATTGAATTTGTTGTGCGTTTGTAGAATTTTCGAGCGATGTGATTCAGATGTCTCAGATGTAGTACAGGTTCCAATCCTTGAATTTGAACAGAAGAAAAATGCTTCTTGTTAATGCTTAATTGAGTTTAAACTTTCTTCCCTTGTTCTGTTGGTTGTAATGGATTTAGTTCGTTGATCTCGATGTTTGTTTGCGTGATAATGCTTAAACTTACTTGGTCTATCTATTAAATCTAGCATTTTGACTGTCTGTTAACGTCACACAGAAGGAAGATATGCACATAAACTTGTAGCATTGACTAAATAACAGAAACAAAATTGCAAGGGATGGGAGGTTGTTGCTGTTCTTCCGGAAAATCTCATCTGCATGGAACGCCTGTATATTATTATGTGAGTAAGATAACATCCTTCTTTGTGTTGTGGTATTATATATGTCTTTGATCTTGAAATGCTCGAGTAGTTGCTATTTCTGCATATATATAGTAGATTTATTAGCTATTGTTTATGCTGTGTGATCAAGATCCCTTGCTCCAATTGAAATCTGGGCTCTCGGAATGAGTGGAGATCACTCGTTGGGAGTAGTGGGAATTGCTTCCGGCTTCGATCTTTTATCGGTCTCCATAAATTAGATATGTAATGTATCTGATATTTTTTTGTTCAAAATGTCTTAAAAAGTTCAAATTTTTCTTGTGCTAATTGAAGGTATTAAGATCATTATCATGACTTGTTGGTGCACAGTAAAAAAATTCACAAGCTGATATAGTTCTTTTACAGACACTCCTACATTTATAAGTTACTAGCATTCACTTACTCACTGTTCCATGCGGATGCTATATTCTTCCCATAGAGAGTGTTTCACTTACCTCTTTGGCTCCTAATTATTCCTGATATGAGCCAGATTTGATCTCCTTCATTTACCTCTAGTTTTTTAAGAGTTTATCAATTTCCTTCGGTTTCCTAAAAACCGGCAGCCATGATGTTGGGCCGAGTAAACGTTAAACTTTAGCATTGAAACTTCTTTGGATTGCGAAGGCATACCACAATCTGGTGAAGCAACTATCAAACCGTGTTTTATACCAAGCAAATGATTATCACTTTATTTGGCCTGCAAAAATGGAGAAGTCAATTGAATAAGTCTTTTTTTGCATGATAATACTATGTGCTCAGTTAATATAGGGGATAGGATAGTATATCATTGTAACCGATGAAAATTTAGAGCCTTTGTTGTCTCGTATTATTTGCTTTTTATTTAATTCTATATTTGTGTGTTCTGTGTATGTTACTTTGTTGATGTATATAAGTTGAAATCCTAATAATTGGATGTAGAGAAACATCTTTATGAAAGGATACAAGATGAAACTTCTTTGACAGTTTTATGCAAGAATACTAAAGTTTAAGTACAACTCTATAAATGTTAACCAATGTGCACTGATTTTATGAAAAATACTGCTCTGAAAACTCTTGGAACACTTTTATTGCAGTGTCCACCAGTTATGGAAGAGCACGAAACCTTGACATCTCACAGTGGTGTAGCCTCTACATTCACTGCAGGTCTCCTGGCTGAATTGAATCTGAATACATCAACACCAGATACTTTTCGAGCCCCTCCTGCTCCATTGCCATATGATGTGGTTTTGGGATGTCAAAGATCATCAGATTCTGAATCGATTAGAGAAACAATTAGCGGCGGCAGTTTTGAAACTTTGGCTACGTATGAGGATCTTGAGGATCCAGATTGCAAAGCTCTACCAAGTTCCTTACCTCCCTCGCCAAAAAAGCCAGAAATATCAGAAGCAAGTGATAATGCTGTTTCAGCATCTGAAGAAGAGGACGCTTGTCCCATTTGTCTTGAAGGTGCTACTATTTCACTATCTTAGATGAACCCTTTCATGAATCATGAATCAGTAACACATCTGATTAGGGGGCACAAGTCAAATTTATTTCTGTTTTTATTTAATTAAGCAGTTAAAAGTAATTGATGTCCGTGTTTCTATCTACCTCACAGAATATGACTCTCAAAATCCAAGATTTCTGACGAAATGCGAACATCATTTTCACCTCTCTTGCATTCTGGAATGGATGGAAAGGAGTGACACCTGCCCAATATGTGATCAGGTTTGTTTCTAGAAAATGACTTTTTTTGTTAAATTAGTGTTATTTTAGGTTGCTTATTTCTTAAAAGTGTATATGTTGCTCTTACTTTTCATGAAATGATGTTAGTACTTGTGGTTGGTGATTGTAGTGGGCAAGACTATCTTACTAATAATGAAAATACATCATTTACGAGTAGCTAGCACCATTTTATTTCTTTGAATTTACTTTCTGCTTCTTAAATATAACAGGAAATGGTATTTGATCACGCCTTCAACTAGTAGCTGTTTAATGCTTTTCCAAGATGAAGATTTTATTAGTCACCTCAACTGAGAGCTCGCCAACTTAGTGGGCCGCAGTTGCATGTAAGTTTCGTCTTGCAACTGCTCAGTCGAGTGTACTCACAGACACTTTTTAATGTTGGTCTTGATTGGTTTGAAGGTTGGAAATAGTGATTGCCTGTGGGAAGGTCAAAAGTAGGAAAATGGATTTTTAATGCAGAACAAAAACAAATTGGCAGCTCATTGTTAATACTTTAGTTGTTAGTTTTCAAGTGAAATTGCAGATAGACACATGTTCATCAAGGGATCTCAGGAAAAGGAAAAAAAAAAGGAGCAACCTATAAGAAATTTTCTGCAAACAAATGGTCAGTTAATTACATCCCTTTGCTCCTGTATTTACTTGTTTGCTGCATTCAACTGGGTCCGGTCTCTTGCTTCTGGAGATTATATTGTAAATAGAATATGTTAGGTTTTGTTTGTGTTAGTGTTATAGAATGATCAGTGAAAAGATATGGTGTGTTCTATTTTTTTTTTTCCTGGACTCCGGTTCAATCAATATTTTCCGTTTCACAAACGTGTTGGAAATTTGGCGTTTCAGACATGAAACTTCATTTTTGATATATACAACCTTAAATTTACAATGTTTCGCCATTCTCATGTTCAAGTGTTCCGATTTTCCGTATCTGTGTCCGTGCCGTGCCTGTGTCAGTTCGATTTTAATACTCCCTCTGTCTCATTCCAATTGAGAAAATTTCAATTGCACATTATTTAAGAAATTTTAGTAACATTACTTTTATATCCTCACATTACATTAAATGCATCATAATTTTTAAAAAATATACTTTCTAAATGTATTAATTGAAGAGGGTAAAAAGAGAAAAGTAGTGTGAAAAGTATTTTATAAATAGTAATTGTCAATTAGAATGGGACATCCAAAATAGAAAATATGTTCAATTAGAATGGGACGAAGGGAGTATTACATTACTTTATCTCATTATTTCTTTATATATTTATAAAATTTAAGATATGAAATAAAATAAAGTAATATTTATACTACTATAGGTGGACTACAAAAGTCAAAGTAGAGATTGGGTGCCTTTTGACACGTTTTAAAATCATAGAGCATGTGAGCCGTGCTTTTCTAACGCTCGATTAAACTATTGTTGATCGTGAAACGCCAAGGGCGTGGCTATTTCATGTATTTGTTGTTTAGAGAGAACTGAATTATTGTGCTAACTGCTAACAAATCCTCTCCCTTATTGAGGAAATTTTCAGGGAGAGTACCTTTTACACGCGATATAACTAAATTTAATTCATAACTTTTTTTATCATCTAATTCATAATTATAAGATAGTTTTAAATTTATTATAATAAAATTTATTTTCATCCATATAAACTTATATGAAAGTGATCCGGATGCTTATTAAATTGCTATATCACTACATAAAAATGTTTTTGGCTTTCGGTGGCTCACTCTTCTAAATTACTTCTCTCTTTATCTTTAAGCATTTGGAAGACGAAAAAGACAATAGTAGTTTTATTTTATTTTATGTATTGGTTGGTATCTAGTTATAAAATTAAAGCTACTGATTTTTTTTTAATTTATCAAATTTCATCAAATCAAATATGAAACAATCATAATTCTGAAAAAAAATTGGATATTTTTATACTAAATTTGATATTTTGGCATGGAACAAATATTTATTCCAACATACATTGTTTGATTTGTAGATTTATTTATAAAAATAAATTATCAATTATATTACTAATAAAATACAGTCTCTAACACTCGGTGAATAAATTAATGGTATCAAAACTGTAGTTATGACATACGATTTAACCACAATTTTTTTTATTAAAAGAGATAATAAACATTTCATAAAGAGAAAAAAACAAGAGATTTTTTACAAATATCGGGAAAAATAAAAATATTTATAAAAATACAACATGCATTTTTTTAACAGAATTACAAAAAATAATTACAATACAATTTTTTAAAAAATAATTACAAAAATACAGTTTTTATATAAAAATCAATTTTTCCAGTTTTTATATTTGTTTGGTATATAGTCTGTATATAATTCATTAATTTTGTATATAATCCGTATATAATACAGATTGTATACAATGTTTGAAAAATAAAAAATAAATGCAGGTCATCAGATCTTAAAAATAAAGAAAATGAGGATGAAGACAAACTGAAAATCCAAAAACAAACAAAAAATACAATTGATAATCAAGCGTTAAGATTTGAAAATTCAAATTACAAATCTACACATACAAAAAAAAACATAGATCTACACATACAAAAAAAACATAGATCTACACATATAAATCATAGATATATACATACAAATATGATTTCATAACATTGTAGATTTGATTTTGAAAATAAATTTAGATGGCGGCGTACGGCGGCGGTGACAGTGTGCAGGGGAACAACGACGAGATCGTGAGGGAGGGCACGGCGGCGGCGATCGTAGCAGCGGCAGCGGTGATTGTATCAGCGGCGGCGGCAAGCGGAGCAGCGGGGGCAGCGTAGAGAGGGTGCGGCGGGGAGTGGAGGAGAAGGAAAGTAGATTGTGGTGTGATTTTATAAGATGAAAATTGATGTTAGTGGTAGTGGATGTTAATGGAGGAATTAGAGAGAAAATAAAATTAGAATTTGAGTGGAGAAGATGAAGAAAAAGAGAAAAAAATATATTTTTGCTAATAAAAGAGATAAAGTGGTATATTTAGAAATATGGAAAACACTCTTGTAAAGAAAAAGATAAGATACTATGTTTGTAAATATTTTATTTTATTATTTAATAGAGTATAAATATTCCAAAAAAACAAATATAATATTAAAATAAGTTACTATAATTCATAAACAATTTCATCTTTATTGCTTAAAGATTTTCAATCTATTTATAATTTTAAACTTTAGTTCATCAAGTACAAAAATGAACAAAATCGACCAGATATTATATTTTTAAAAATTTAAGTAAAAAGAAATTGACTACTGTATATGGTAAAAATAAATTGACGACAGTTAAAAAAACTATAAAAGGCTAATTCTTTATAAAAGAAAACACAAAATATTTTTTTAAGTTAGTGATACTTATTGTTAGGATAATAGATTCTGGAGATTACTGAACTTTATCCGAATTACAATTTGGTAACTCAACTTTAATTCGTTATAAAATGGTTACTGTACTATAAAAAAAATCAACTTTCGACGATTTTTAAATGAATTCTGGCCAATTTCAGTCAATTCCTTAATGAATTTCGGCCATAAAAGCCGAAATCCAGTGATTTCTAATGACTTGCGGAATGACATGGTGAGAGAGGGAGGATGACTCGGATTCCGGCTGCCATATAAAAAAAATTTGGCCGAAATTCATTTAGGAACCGCTAGAATTCATTTAGGGTTAATGTTATAAAAATTCACCAATTTTACATATTTTCTTAATTTAGTCACGTTTTTTTAAAACTTCTCATAACAATACACTAGTTTTCATTTTTTTTAAATTCATACACGGTGCTTACATGTTATTTATTTATTAGTTAATAATGACTTACACTTCAGCAAAACACCAATAAATGAGTCTCACGTTAATACTGTGGATGAATTTGGGACAAATAAAAATTAGTGTATGTTTATGAATTTTTTAAAAAAATATGATTAAATCGAGAAAACGTAAAATTGGTGTACTTTTTATGACATTACTCTAATATTTTAATTGATTAGCAACTTTTAAAATTCTTATAGATTTCTTTTAAAGAGATGGAAATATCTTTTAAAATGATGAGAATGACTATACTTTATCGAAAGTAGATAAACCCCGTGAGTGGACTTCAGTGCATTTGTCTGCCACAACATCACTCTCTGCAGTTGTCCTTTTTCAGCTTTTTAGTTCATCTTAGCATTTTACTCAAATACCCCTCATCCTATTATTTTACTTTAGTGTTCTCATGTAACTATTTATGAGCGTGATTCTGTATATGCCAAGACTAATTAGTTGTTTTTTTTTAATAATTTGTGGCAGGGGAGAGTTTGGGAGAGAAATTGAATCCATAATCTTAAATATCCATCGTTTATACTCTTTGAATTACAATTTGTTGATAAGACTAATTAGTTGTTAGTTGTGCAAATAAACTTTCAGTAAAATGGCCTAATTATTAATGGCTAAGGTTAGACTATATGATTTTTAAGTTATAAATTTAAATTTCACATTGATTAAAGTGCTATTTAATAAATTTATATTTTTTATTATAAAATAAATCTTTAATATTAAAAAGAATTTAAACTTTAAACTATATTAAATTAATTTACACCATTTATTTTATAAAATTATTAATAGAATATGAATCATTTTTAGATGGGACTAAATTTGGAAATACTATTCCAACATAAACTTGTATAGTCTAAGTAAAATTTATCGAGAACCCCATTAAAATCTTAAATGATGATTAAAAGTCCAAAGCATTTAAGTCTAATTAATAGTATCAAAGCAAAGACATTGTTTAACTAGGAGGTTAATCTCGTAACATCAACCGGATATTCTTACAGTCTTTTTGTCATTTTGTTTTCTGTCTCTCGAAAAGGCAGCTTTTGCACCGCTTTCACTAATATCTATACAAACAAAATCCCACACAATCTCCCCCCCCCCCCCAAAAAAACATGTCTAAAAACTAGACTCCGGCAAGCGGCGGCGACGGTGGCGGTGGGACTTCACTGTATCCATATTTATCAGATTCAGTCATGTCCTTCCGCTCATAAAACATGCCATTTTTCTCTTCTCGCCAACCCATGAAATGTCGCCAACTCTCTGTTTTCTCCTAATTTTTCTGGTCGCAGCTTCTAATTCTTCACTTCTCGTTAAATCTGAGCCGTTAATTGCCCAAGATCTTCGAATAATATCACCAAACTCCTCAAATTTTGAATACCCAGTACTTGAAGACTACAATGGGGCTAGAAAAAGTGAAAAACCGGAGTCTAAAATGGTTATCATCACCGGAAATTTCACAATTCCGAGTGAAAACTACACTTTTCAGATGGGTTTTTTCACTCCGAACGGCGGTTCAAAATGGTATCTTGGCATTTGGTACGCTTCAACCCCAACCCCAACGTACGTCTGGGTAGCAAATCGTGAAACGCCCGTCACAAATCTTGCATCTTCCACGTTAGAATTAACAGAACTGGGACAGCTGTCGTTAACGGAGTCCAAAAACTCCGTAATTTGGCAGAGCTCAAACTCAGAGAAAGCCACGGAGTTTCGGTTTCTTGACAACGGAAATCTAATTTTATTATCAGCCACCGGGTCAGTTTTATGGCAGAGCTTTGATTACCCAACTGACACGTGGCTACCGGGTATGAACATCACTAAGGTACAATCTTTAACCTCGTGGAGAAGCTTAGCGGACCCGTCGCCGGGTTTATATTCTCTCCGGCTAAGTTTAAAAGGGTTTAATGAATTTGAGCTGGTGTTTAATAAGAGTGTTAGATACTGGAGCACCGGTAACTGGAACGGTAAGTTATTCACCGGTGTTCCTGAAATGACAGTGCCGTACATTTATAATTTTCACTTTGCTGATCCGTTTAGTCCCACAGCGTCGTTTTGGTACACTGAAGTGGCGGCTTCAGATGCGGCTTTGAAGCCGCCGTTGACTCGGTTTCGGGTCGATGTTAATGGGCAGTTGAAGCAGTTTACTTGGGCTTCACAGGTGGCGAGTTGGAACATGTTTTGGTCGCAGCCGGAGAATCAGTGTAAAGTGTATGGATTATGTGGGGAGTTAGGGTTTTGTAGTAGTGATAGTGAATCTTCTAAGCCTTGTTTTTGTCTTTCCGGGTTTACGGCTAGTGATTATGACTGGGAGTACGAGGATTATTCCGGTGGGTGTGTGAGGGAGAGCGGTGATCGGTGTAATGAGAGTGACGGGTTTGTGGAGGCGGGTATGGTGGCGTTTGAGGGGGGTAATTCGGTGTCGTATAGGGGAAGTAGGAGTGATTGTGAGAGGTTTTGTTTGGGAAATTGTTCTTGTGTAGGTTTAATTCATGACCAGAGGAGTAATTTATGTAAGAATTTGTATGGTTCTTTATTGAATTTGAGAAATCTGAGCTCTGAAGTTAATTATCAAGATGTGTTATCTATTAGGGTTCCTAAAGAAGGCACGATAAAGAAGAATGATTCAAAATCTGTGCTTTTGATTGGTGGTATTCTTGCATCTATTGCCATTTGTGGGTTAATGGTAGGGATTTTGCTGATTTTGCAGATGAGGAGGAAGAAGATCAAAGGTATTTGTAAGGGTAAAGGTAATAGTAACGGAGAAGACGGTGGCGTTCCGATGTTGAATTTAAAGGTGTTTTCTTATAAAGATTTGCATGCGGCTACTAAGGGTTTTGCTGATAAACTCGGACACGGTGGATTCGGTGCTGTGTTTCAAGGCGAGTTGTTGGATTCTACTCGTATTGCTGTCAAACGCCTCGAAAGGCCAGGCGGTGGCGAGAAAGAGTTCAGGGCAGAGGTATGTACCATTGGCAACATACAACATGTTAATCTTGTTAGGCTTATAGGGTTTTGCTCAGAGAATTCTCATAGGCTTTTGGTGTACGATTACATGTCGAATGGTCCTATAAGTGTTTATTTACGCCAAGACGGACCCAATTTGAGTTGGGATGTTAGATTTCGTATAGCCGTTGGAACCGCTAGAGGCATAGCGTATTTACACGAGGGATGTCGAGATTGCATTATCCATTGTGATATCAAACCAGAAAACATCCTTTTGGACGGTGATTACACGGCCAAGGTCTCAGATTTCGGCCTAGCAAAGCTCGTTGGTCGTGATTTTAGTCGCGTGTTAGCCACCATGAGGGGTACCTGGGGCTATGTAGCTCCGGAATGGATATCCGGAGTGGCCATTACTACAAAGGCCGATGTTTATAGTTACGGAATGACATTGTTGGAATTGCTTAGCGGACGAAGAAACGTTGAGGCGCCACCCTCTGCAGGTGGCGGCAAAAAAGGCGAGCATGGTGAGAAATGGTTCTTTCCGCCATACGCTGCACAACAAATCATTGATGGCAATGTAGCAGCGGTGGTAGATTATAGACTAGGCAGGTCATATAAAACCGACGAGGCTGAGCGTGTTGGGTTGGTGGCGATTTGGTGCATACAGGATAGCGAGGACGAGCGACCTACGATGGGAATGGTAGTGAAAATGTTAGAGGGGGTGGTTGAAGTAGCCATTCCTCCAGCTCCAAAATTATTACAGGCTCTCATTTCTGGAGACTCGTACCACGGGATTCAAATAGATTCCGGTACTGGTATAATGCCGGTCAGCAGTGATTGTTCCGGTGAGAATATAGGAGTATCTATGTCATCTGTCACCAATGCCTCCCCTGTAAAGGAGAATGCCATTGTATAACTAACAAGTTGTTACTGGACATAACTGTATCACTGACCAAACCTAATTAATTCACTCTTTAGGTTGTAGGAATTGTTGTCTTTCGTTCTTTTGGGATTTATTTTCTTTTTAATGTAGAAAATTGTATGTAAACTGTATCCATTACTCATTGTTTTTTGTAGAATTTTCTGTCTATATGTAATATTGTGCTCAGCTTTTGTATTTTGTGTAGTTAAATTCATTTTTATTCGTTAATTTAGATAATTTTGTCTGAGTTGGTTAGTTGGTTCTTTATAGCGCATGCATATGATTTTTGGGGGAGTTGAAATCATTTTCGAGAAGTTATTTCAGTTGCGTTTTTCGAAGATCATGTCACGTACGGCTTGATTGATAGAATTGAATTCTAGCTGCAATGACCTATGCAGACATAAAATTTGGCTAAATATAGTTTTGATTGAATTGAATTCGTCGTGCATTTGTAGAATTTCCGAGCACTGTGATTCAGATGTCTCAGATGTAGTACAGGTTCCAATCCTTGGATTTGAATAGAAGGAAAATGCTTCTTGTAAATGCTTAATTGAGTTTAAACTTACTTCCCTTGTTTTGTTGGTTGTAACGGATTTAGTTCATTGATCTCGATGTTTATTTCCGTGATAATGCTTAACTTACTTGTTCTATCTATTAAATCTAGCATTTTGACTGTCTGTTAACGCCACGCAGAAGGAAGATATGCACTAAACTTGTAGCATTGACTAAATAACAGAAACAAAATTGCAAGGGATGGGAGGTTGTTGCTGTTCTACCAGAAAATCTCATCTGCATGGCACGCCTGTATATTATTATGTGAGTAAGATAACATCCTTCTTTGTGTTGTGGAATTATATAGGTCTTTGATCTTGAAATGCTCGAGTAGTTGCTTTTTCTGCATTATATATGGTAGATTTATTAGCTATTGTTTATGCTGTGAGATCAAGATCACTTGCTCCAATGGAAGTGTACCTGGGCTCTCGGAATGAGTGGAGATCACTCGTTGGGAGTAGTGGGAACTGCTTCCAGCTTCGATTTTTTATCGGTCTCCATAAATTGGATATGTAATGTATCTGATATCTTTAAATGTTAATCAATGTGCAATGATTTTATGAAAAATACTGCTCTGGAAACTCTTGGAACACTTCTATTGCAGTGTCCACCAGTTGTGGAAGAGCACGAAACCTTGACATCCCACAGTGGTGTAGCCTCTGCATTCACTGCAGGTCTCCTGGCTGAATTGAATCTGAATACATCAACACCGGATGCTTTTCGGGCCCCTCCTGCTCCGTTGCCATATGATGTGGTTTTGGGATGTCAAAGATCATCAAATTCTGAATCCTTTAGAGAAACAATTAGCAGCGGCAGTTTTGAAACTTTGGCTACATATGAGGATCTTGAGGATCCAGATTGCAAAGCTCTACCAAGTTCTTTACCCCTGTCGCCAAAAAAGCCAGAAATATCAGAAGCAAGTGAAAATGCTGTTTCAGCATCTGAAGAAGAGGACGCTTGTCCCATTTGTCCTGAAGGTGCTACTATTTCACTATCTTAGATGAACCCTTTCGTGAATCACGAATCAGTAATACATCTGATTAGGGAGCACAAGTTAAATTATTTCTGTTTTTTTTTATTAAGCAGTTAAAAGTAATTGATGTCTGTGTTTCTTTCTACCTCACAGAATACGACTCTCAAAATCCAAGATTTCTGACGAAATGCGAACATCCACTGAAAGCTCGTCAACTTAGTGGGCTGCAGTTGCATGTAAGCTTCGTCTCGCAACTGCTCAGTCGAGTGTTCTCACAGACACTTTTTAATATTGGTCTTGATTAGTTTGAAGGTTCGAAATAGCGATTGCCTGTGGGAAGGTCAAAAGTAGAAAAATGGACTTTTATTGCTGCACAAAAACAAATTGGCAGCTCATTGTTAATACTTTAGCTGTTAGTTTTCAAGTGAAATTGCAGATAGACACATGTTCATCAAGGGATCTCAGGAAAAGGAACCTGTGAGAAATTTTCTGCTAACAAATGGTCAGTTAATTACATACCTTTGCTCATGTATTTACTTGTATGCTGCATTCAATCGGGCCCCCTCTCTTACTTATGGAGATTATTTTGTAAATAGAATACGTTAGGCTTTGTTTGTGTTAGTGTTATAGAATGATCAATGAAAAAATATAATGTGTTCAATTTTTTGTTTTATTTTTGGACTTGATTTGATGTGTTCTGTTTGAAGTTAAAAGAGTCAGAATTATTTGTATGCCTTACTAGTTGCCAATACTGTCAACAGAGGTTAGCCATTATTTGAGACCATCTGTTTGGACTGGTATGGACATGTCATTCGATCAACACTTTCCGTCTTTGAAACGTGTTGGGAATTTGGAATTTGGTGCTGCGGACATAAAACTTCAATTTTTAATATATCAAACCTTGAAATAACAATGTTTCGCCGTATTTGTGTTCAATTGTTTCATTTTCTGTATCCGTATGTGTCGGTGTCTGCTACATAGGGTCTTGATTTTAGTATTATAATTCTCTATCTCATTATTTATTTATATTTTTATAGCATTTAAGATATGAAAACATAAAATAATATTTATACAACTGCTTTAGTTAGCCTTATAGATGGACTACAAAAGTCAAAGTAGAGATTGCAACATTGACTTCTAAGCTCATGCAACCAATTGCCTTTTGACACGTTTTAAAATTATAGAGCATGTAAGCCGTGCATTTCTATGCTCGATTAAACTAATATGAGACGCCAAGGGCGTGACTATTTCTTGTATTTGTTTAGAGAGAACTGAATTATTGGGATTGAGATTGGGATTTCTTTAAGTTTATTTGAACTTGAAGAGGTCATGTTCACTAGAGGTGGAACCGAGGTAGCGACCGCGCCTGCAAATTTTTTTTTTAACAAAAACACCCTTAAACTTTTTTTTTTGAAACAATATAGTAATTTTTATGTATTTCGCCTCCTCAAAATAAAATTTGTATGATTTCGTCCCCCCATTTCACAAAAGCTAGTTCCGCCCCTGATGTTCACGATCTACACCACTCATTTTAAAATAAACGGTATAAATTAATTTGATTAAAATTGTATTTTTTTTATCTACACCTTTTATTTTAAAACGAACGGTGTACATTGTAAATATGACCCCTTCATGTTCAAAATGAAATTGAGGGAATTCCAATCCGAATTATTTTGCCAACTGCTAACAAATACATAATTATAATTCACTTCACTCTTTAGGTAGTAGGATTTGTTGTCTTTCATTAGTTTGGGATTTGCTTTCTTCCTTTTTAATGTAGAAAATGGTATGTAAAGTGAATTGCCGATGTTGAGAAATTTTGCCAAAATTTCAAATCTTTCATCATGTTGTGTTGTGTTGTGTAAAATACAAAATGCCCAATCCTTTAGTTAGAAACTTCAATGTTCTTTGTCATTGTTTTAAGAACCGAATCGGATTGGCGATTTGGTCGAAAATGTAAAAAGTTGAAAATTATTAAACCGGTTACTGCATAAAAATTGTTTGGTTTGTCATTTACCATTCGGGTATAATCTATGTACTCCGTTGTGGGTCACTGAATTTTTAAGTTATTTTAAAAGATGTTATATATTATTTTATTTTATTTTTCTAAAATTAAAATTTTGTTTCAAACAGTCTGAAATAGATTTATTCAATCTAATTTTGATGGCGTAGTTCATCTGAATATTTAAAAATTATTTGCCACATTAGCAATTCTATCATACAATCTAAACTAGTATTCATTTTGAAATAAAACATATACAATTTAGGGATCTTTTAGAATTTATATGTAAATTTAAATAGTATATATAAAATGAGTTACCTTTTAAACAATGATATTTTATGAAATACAAACCACATGAAAATATGATTGGATTGCTGATGTGTAGAACGGCTTAACTTAGACCGTCACATCAATAAAATCGGATTAGAAATACTTTTTAAAATTATAAATGCAAATTACCGATTTTAAAGAAAGAAATTCGTATTAAATATATGAAATTGAAAAAAAAATCACATTATCCCTTTTGAAATAACACGAGCATTAGTAATTCGTAAAGCATTTGATCTTTGTAAACATGTAGATTATTTTATATAAATATTACTATATGAACATGTTTATTTTCTATTTAACTGGTTAGATCGTTTAAACCGTAAATGAATAATTAAATTTAAACCGATTAAATTTTCAATTAGTGGCTGAACCAATTAAATTATAAATCGGTCACCACACCAATTCGGCCACACGTTTTTAAAACACTTAGTTCTTGGATGTTTATTTTCTCATAATTGTACTTTTTTCATGCCTTTTTCATCATTGAAAAGGAAAATGAGATGCCATTTGGGTTTCATTCTAGTTTCTGGCTGCGTACAAGGAGGCCACCCGTAACATCAAAAAATAACAAAATATAGTAGCAAAGTTGGAATTTCACCTTATCTATAAAACTCTAAACCTAGTAAAGTATATTTAAAAAAATTCCTAGCTGTAATTATTTTTATACAAAAGAAAAAAAAAAGTTCAACGGTTATATACAAATGAAATTACCAAATATAGAAGGAAAAAGGGTCATTCATGCCCTTAAGGTTTGGGGTCTGGATCAAGTAAGCCCTCAACGTCCGTAAAGGTTCACTCATACCCCCTGCATTTGTAAAAATGAACAATCAAACCCCTTGATTTAACGCTGTTTCATTGCTCCTAAGACTCAGTTAGTGTTATCCTACTTGGCAGAGATAAAAAGATCATTTATGCCCCTAAGATTTGAGTACGGGATTAAATGAGCCCTCAACGTTTGAAAAAGTTCACTTATGCCCCCAACAACAAATGAACAGTTAGACCCCCAGTTTAACACTGTATCATTGCTCCCTAGACTTCGTCAGTGTGATCCTACGTGGCTGACCGGCGTCGAAAAACTAATCGGTAATAATTGTCCGCTATCATTGAAAATGATTAAACGTGATTAATAATGAAACGTAAATTATATAAAAAATATAGTTTATTCATCTTCTTCATGTGTTTCGATTCGACAATTACATTCCTCAAAACATTAGAAACCCAACAATTATATAAAAAAAAAAACTAAAAGGATAAAGATTGTATTTCTTTTCATTTGGCGTACCATATCATGCACTACCGCCTCTTACCTCACCAAATACTTCTTTTTCTTCGTCTTTGTCATTGCAAGTTTCATCAAATAAAGATACCGATTAATGAAGAGAATTTTTTACTCGATTGTTGGAGAAGGACAATCTATCGATTTAGCTCGATCTTGTAATAAAATGACTTTGCAACAACAGACTATTGTTGCTGAGAGAAAGACTGTCACCGTAGAGAAAATTTTGGCAGTAAAAATTAGCCACGTAGGATCACACTAACAGAGTTTGGGAAGCAATGAGACGGTGTTAAACTAGGGGCCTGACTGTTCATTTTTTAAACGTTGGGGCATAAGTGAACCTTTTCAATTATTGGAGGCATAAGTGAACCTTTTTTAAACATTGAGGGCTCGTATGATCCTTTTATCTTTGTCATATAAGATCACAATGACAGAGTCTTAGGAGCAGTGAAACGGCGTTAAACCGAGGGGTGTAATTGTCCATTTTTACAAACGTTTGGGGCATGGGTGAATCTTTCCGGACGTTGAGGGCTTACTTGATTCAGACCCCAAATCTTAGGGATATGAATGACCCTTTTCCCAATAGAGAATTTAATATATATATTCTCAAGAAAAAAAAAACTCACAATTAAATGCTTAACTCTTTACAAGAAATAACCCATAAGGGTAAGGATTAATTGATAGTTCTTACATCACACACTTTTTTTTTCTTGTTCACATCAATGTATTATCTATATAGTGTAATTCGGTTCTTTAGGTATTATTCTAAAATATGAATAAAATAGGGTATATATAGAGAACAAATTCAATTTATAGCACTAGGAGTGAGTAATTAATTCTGACCATCACTAAACTTTCGAGTTTTTTCATTTCAGTCACTAAACTATTTTTTTTCTTTTTGATTATTGAACTTTCATTTTGATATTTCCAGCCAAAAATGCTTAACTAGCAGCCGAAAGTTGACATGTGGCAACCAATTTTACTAGTTTTATATTAAAAATTTATTGCACATGCATAATTTCACTTTAAAAATGATTTTTTAAATCAAATTATGCATATATGGCAAGTTTTCAGGTAATATAAAATTGATTTCGGCTGCCATTTAAGCATTTTCGGCCGGAAATACCAAAGTGAAAAAAATAAATAAAAGTTTAGTGATCAAAAAGAAGAAAAATAGTTTAGTAACTGAAATGAAAAAATTCAAAAACTCAGTGATCTTCAGAATCAATTACCCCATTAGGAGTACTATTTCTAATTGAATTATTTTTTAATTGTCCATTGACAATAAAATTGTCCTTCCGCAAAATACTTCAATAATAGAGTCCAAATACAAATAGATTTTAAGAATTATAAAAAAGTAACTACTTCTCTTTTTTCTCGCAATATATATTATTATTATTTTTTTCTCTTACTTATATCAACTTGGGCGTAAGACTTAATGGCTGAAAAATCTTCCCCACGTTCATTATGACCCCATGTTCTTAGGCTTTAGGCATGCCCGAGGCCTATGCCTAGGGCCACAAATATTAGAGGGTCCCATATGGGGTACTTTAGAAAAATTAATGTTATATTAAATTTTTTAAATGTTTTATTAATTTTCATTATAATAGATGTAATTTTTCTTTTAAAATTTAATCAGATTTTTAATAATTAGGAATAACTTTTAGAAGGCTTTTATTGTGATGAGTGTTGTAATTTAAATAAAAAAAATTAATTAGACTCTTTAATAATAACTAGTAATACAAATAAAAATAATATATAGTTTACATAATATTAGGGCCTAATCTATCTTTTTTTTCTATCTATTAATCTATCTAATAGAAAAAAAGAGTAAATTACTCTATGTATATTTTTACTTTATTTTATTTATAAATATATATTTTTTATAGAGAAATATTATAAAAATCTACTGAAAATCTATAGAACGTTTTGAAACAATTTCGTCACCATTGTAAACTAAAGTGGTTAAATTCTATAGAACGTTTTGCAAAAATCTATAAACTAAAGTGGTTAAATTCTTTATATATATTTTCGAGAATGTTCATTTGTAAAAATAAAGTGACAAACAATGTATTATTGGGCTAATAATCACCGACGGTCCTCGACTTTTACCCTAACCTTCCGTAAACCCCCCAACCTTTCAAAAGCTTCCCTAAACCCCCCAACGTTTGTGACGGCGCCATTCACGGCCCTTATAGACGAAACTACCCTTTTGGTTTTGGCGGCTGTCCTTTTTTTTTGGAAAAAAACAAATAGTGGCGCCACATGTTAATTGACACGTCATTTAATGTCAAAACAAAATTGAAACACCCAAAATACCCCCTAAAAAATTAAACCAAATAAAATTTACTTAATCAAACCCAACCCACGGTCAATCCGCCCGCCAACCCGAACCACTCACCGCACCCGCTGCCGACCACCACCCGCCGCCCGCTGCCCGCCGCCGACCCATCGGAATCTGCTCTTGGAGAGCATATCTGAATCTGCTCTCAAAGAACAGATCTGAAATCTGTTCTTGGAGAACAGATGCACATCTGTTCTTGGAGAACAGAAGCACATCTGTTCTCCAAGAACAGATGTGCAGAAGACGAGCAGCAGCTCGTCTTCTCAGAGAAGACGAGCTGCTGCTCGTCTTCTGAAAAACGGAGAAGACGAGCTGCAGCTCGTCTTCTCAAAAATGGAGAAGACGAGCAGCAGCTCGTCTTTTCAGGAAAGACGAGCAGCAGCTCGTCTTCCCAACCGGAGAAGACGAGCAGCAGCTCGTCTTCTCAGGAAAGACGAGCAACAGCTCGTCTTCTCACAACCGGAGAAGACGAGCCGCTGCTCGTCTTCTCACAACCGGAGAAGACGAGCAGCAGCTCGTCTTCCCCTGAGAAGACGAGCTGATGCTCGTCTTCTCAGATCTGAGAAGACGGTCGTCTTCTCAGGTGAGAAGACGACGAGCTTGGTCGTTTTCTCACCTGAGAAGATGACCGGAGGCGGGTTCGGTTGTGGCGGTTCGGTTTCGATAATTCAGTGGTTTGAATGAGTTGATTTGTTTTGATTTTTTATTTTTGTTTTAATTAAATTTTAATAGTTGTAAGGGTGTTTTGGGTTTTTCAATTTTTTTTAGATATTTTGCCACATGTCAGATGACACGTGGCGCCGTCTTTTTTTTTTAGAATTGTAGCCGCCAAAAAAAGACGGCGCTTAGGGGTATTTTCGTCCATAAGGACCGTGAATGAGCGCCGCCATAAAGGTTGGGGGTTTAGGGAAGCTTTTGAAAGGTTGGGGGTTTACGGAAGTTTAGAGCAAAGGTCGAGGACCGTCGGTGATTATTAGCCGTATTATTGTGACAAACTTATTTTTACAAACAATTTCACAAAAAATAATATTTTTATGTAAGGCCGGCCCTGGCTTTAGGTCACTATTCGCAGTGGCGGCAGAACTTTTACACAAGAGGGGCGGAATTTTATGTAAAGGACGATATGTTGTTTGTTAAATTTTGTTACATATCGTGCAATTTAAAAATTTAGCAAAAAAATTATTTTACTATTTAAAATTGAAAAAAAATTAATTAGTTGGCCTCGTGTGTGTATCTATATATATGTATATATATATACACACACATATATAATAAAAGCATGTTAAAATTATAAAATAAAAATAAAATCAAATATAAAAACACTAGTAAAAATACAAATATAAAATTCAAGTAGCAATATTAAAAAAAATAAGTTACACATTTAAAAGACATAATGAAGAACTTTAAAATAATTTTTCAAAAATAAATATTAATTTCTTTCTATTTTCCATAAAATTTATAACTAAATCTCTACTATTCGTCACCGGAAAACCTCGAAAGTTCGATGATTTACCAATATATATTACATAAACATGTTTATTTTTATGTAATGGGTTAAATCGATTAAACCGTAAACTAGTACTTATATTTAAACCGATTTAAATTTTAAATTAGTGGTTAAAATTAAACCCATTAAATTCTGAATAGGTGACACAAAACACTAATTCTTGGATGTTTATTTTGTTAGAATTCTTTTCTTATCATGCCTTTCTCATTATTAAAACGGAAAAAGAGATGTCATTTGGGTTTCAATTTGGCTGCGTAACTGAAAGTATCTCTATCAATGGACTTCCATTCTCTTCTCTCAATTCTCTGCTTTATTTACATCTTTGCATGGCTATCCTCATTTTTAGCCAAACAATACGTAAACTTTCTCAAAATCATAATTAAACAAACAAATACAAAATCAAAAAAATTCTTTTCCCAAAATAATCAAAAAAGTTATATTCAGAAGCAGCGAAAATTGCGAATACTAGAGAAAATGAACCTCTCAATGCAGAGGAGAGCAGTAGTAGTTCATCCTCTCCTGATACCGAACCTGAATCAAACCCGAATATCGCTGCGAAAGCGGAGTTGATCGAGGGAGATATACGGGGTGATTCGGCTGCTCATAATCGGATAGCGGTGTTTGAAACGACTGATCTTCACTCTGCACCTTCAGGTTTTGTTGACACGGGCGGTGGGGATTATCCTCCGATTCAAAGCTTTGAAGATGCGAAATGTATTTGTTTGCTGGAAACGTCGAAATTATGGGCTATTGCAGCCCCGATAATGTTTACAATCCTGTGTAATTATGGAGTTAACTCGACGACGAATATTTATGTTGGTCATATTGGAGATATTGAATTATCTGCGGTTGCTATCTCTCTTTCTGTCATTGCAAACTTCTCGTTCGGATTCTTGGTTCGTTCCCGTTACTAACACGTGAATTTACAAGTTATCGAACTATACACTTTTTACAATTACGGTTTATAAAAATTGATATATATATATATATATATATATATATATATATATATATCAACTATTGTTTCTTGATAAATTGATACACCGATAAAGAATCCTGTGAAAATTAATGATGTGGAAGCTGGAGTTAGCTACATCATTTACGCATAAAAAATGATGCAGTTTGAAAATCCAGCTTCTACATCATCCATTTTCATTTGATTTTTAATTGATAATGATATATTGATTTTCGAAAAAACAATGGTTGGTGTATTTATTTGCCAACTTATACAAGGCGTAAATAAATTATAGAAAAACGTATATAGTTCGTAGATTTATGTGAATATAATCTTTGTTTTACTATTGTATGTAAATGAAATAATCAATTATAGCGTGTTTTTGCCATTTCTTAGCGACATAAACTCCTATTAATACGTGCTAATGCGGGTTCATCAGCACATCTTATCATATTTTCCATTTCTGGATATCGACTTTCTACATCAACATCAATTTATTGAGTTTTTTGTCGCAAAGAAATGGCAAAACACGCTGTAATTGGTGAACTGTAGTATTGTGTTTATTGCAATTGAGTGAAGCCGGAACGCATCTTACCATACTTTTTATTTTTGGATCCTGACGTTCCATATCAGCATCAATTTATTGATTCTGGTGATACTAATTATAAAAATTTAAAATTCGTGTTGAAATTGTAAAATATACTCCGCATGTATCGTATTTTATTTAGTTATTTTTGTATCCATGCTAATTTTGGTCTTCAATTTTCATGAAAGCGAAGCTTGGAATGGGAAGTGCATTAGAGACATTATGTGGACAAGCATTTGGAGCAGGACAAATAGATTTACTCGGAGTATACATGCAACGATCATGGATCATCTTGTTCGTCGCCTGTCTCTGCTTATTACCGCTCTATTTATCCGCTACACCAATCTTAAAACTTCTAGGACAAGAAAACGATATAGCAGAACTAGCCGGTCGGTTCACAATTCGAGTAATTCCACATATGTTTTCGTTAGCAGTCAATTTTCCGACTCAGAAATTCTTACAAGCACAGAGCAAGGTCGGAGCATTGGCCTGGATCGGATTCGGAGCTTTAACAGTACATGTCGGAATGCTTTATTTGTTTCTGGGTGTATTCAAATGGGGTTTGGACGGTGCAGCAGCGGCGTATGACGTGTCCGGTTGGGGTACTGCTTTGGCTCAGCTGGCTTATGTGGTTGGTTGGTGCAAGGATGGTTGGACCGGGTTGTCGTGGTTAGCTTTTAGGGATTTATGGGAGTTTACTAAACTTTCTATTGCTTCAGCTGTGATGATTTGTTTGGAGATTTGGTATTTTATGACTATAATTGTTCTTACTGGTCATCTTGAAGATCCTATAATTGCTGTTGGCTCTCTCTCTATTTGGTAAGGATTCATTAACGAGTATTTATTTCATGCAACAGATGTATTAATTTAATGTGCGACACGATCCATATATTTGTGAGAGAGGTATTGTATATTGATGTGACATATCTGTTGTATTCGATAATTTCTCTACATTAACTTATGTTTTTATTATAGTATTATGTTTCTAAATATATTCTAATAAGTTTAATTTTCGTTACAGCATGAACATAAATGGCTGGGAAGGCATGTTATTTATCGGACTTAATGCTGCTATAAGGTGAAAATGTTGTCATTCTATAAATATTGAAATGTTCATGCACTACAAATTCTTAATGAATTAGGTTTACAGTTCACCACTTAGAATTATAAACTTTTACTTTTAATATCATAATGTTCCGTACTTGAGTTAAAATCTCTACATCATTTCTCGAGTTCTCATTGTCATGCAGGTAAAACATGATAAATGTTTTTAATTAGAGATTTTAACTCAATAAAATAGATCAAGTATGAAATAACTGTAGAATTCCCCTTCGTTTCTACTGCATACTCACTATTGCTGTGCTTTATTTGTACTGCAGCGTTCGAGTTGCGAACGAGCTTGGATCGTCGCATCCGAGAGCAGCAAAGTACTCGGTCATAATAACGTGCGTTCAATCTCTGTGTATAGGGATCACGTTCGCATGCATTATTATGATAACCAGGAATGAATTTTCCATTATTTTTACTGATAGCTTAGTTATGAGAACAGCGGTTTCTAAATTGGCATATCTTCTTGGTATTACAATGATTCTTAATAGTATTCAACCAATTATATCAGGTAATTGTTTATGCACATTAACCAAAAACATTAATTCAAGAATTTAAGATAATTGATTATGAGGGTACGTATTCAAAATATCGTTTTATTTTATTTTGTTGAATAAACTTTGATCATTTTTATTTTTGCTATTAAACTTCAATTTTATTTCAATGAAAAGTTTTTCGGCTAAAAATGCATATGTGACAATCTATTTTTGAATATTTTTGCATAAAAACTTGTCCATGTATAATTCGGCTAACATTTTATGCCAATATAAAATTGTACATATGACAAGTTTTCTGATGAAAATAAGCAAAAATTGACTGTCGTATATGCATTTTTGGCCAAAAATTTTCATATTATAATGAATTTAAAGCTAAGCAACCAATAAAATGAATCAAAATTGTGTAACTTTTTTGAGGAAAAATCAAAATTGTGTAACTAAATTGAATGAAAGTGATAGTTTGAGTACCCATATAATTAATTATCCCAAAAATTTAAATTATATATAGAAATTAACTAATCATGTGTTATTTAATTTCAGGTGTTGCAGTAGGAGGAGGATGGCAAGCTTCGGTAGCTTACATAAACCTGTTTTGTTATTATGCAGTTGGCCTTCCTCTTGGCTTTCTTCTTGGTTACAAAACACGTTTACATGTTCAGGTAAAATTAACTTGATTCGTGAGCTTTAGCGTGTTTGCAATTGCAATATCAATTTTAATTTAAATAGTTTTGTATTTTTAAATTAACGAAGTATATTTTTATATATAATTTAATCACGTTTTATAAAAGTTGATAAATGTATACGCCAACTATCATTTCTTGCTAAATTGATGTCCCGATTAAAAATTCAGTGAAAATGGGCGATGTGAATGTCTGAATTCGCCACATCATTTACACATGCATTAAAATGCACTCTTTTGAAGAATCTGCTTTCACATCGCCAATTTTTTCTGGATTTTCAATCGTTGTATTGATTTGTCAAAAAAACGATATTTGGTATATATATTCACCAAATTTTATAAAACGTGATTAAATTATGAAAATATGTATATAGTTTGTGAATTTATAATATAAAAACCTTGTAAACATCAACTTTCAATTTTTAACACTTCAAAATACAAATTAAATTTATAATATTTTTACTGATAAGGAAGTATCGGGAGATAGAAAATTATGAAATACTTCAAGTGTCTGTATCAACAAAAATATACCATAAAACTCAGTATGTATTTTCGAATGGCCAAAAATTAAAAGTTACTATTAAAATTGTAAAATTTGTGATTATATTTGTAATTTATCTTTTTATGGTCATATACTGACTGAAAGTTTGTTGTAGGGAATTTGGATGGGCATGATTATTGGAACTTTTTTGCAGACACTAATTCTCATTTACATTATTTTTAGAACTAATTGGAACAAAGAAGTGAGTGCTCTTTAACAAGGCTACTATTTATTTAATTAAGTAATAAGTAAAATAATATTTATAGTTTAATTTATTCTTTTTAATTAATAAAATCTATAATTTAGGTCAAAGAAGCCTCAGAAAGGATGAAAAAGTGGGGCGCATATGAAGAGCCCTCTGCCTCCTATTAGTGCAAAGTAAATTCCAGCCAGTATTTCTTTTCTTATAGTATAAGTTAGTTTACTGTAAATTATTTTTAAAAAAATAGGATTTGATTGATATATAATTAACTCAGTGTAAAAAACCTTCATACATGCAAATTATTTAAGTGTAAGCCTGATAGTCTTATAATTAAAAGAACTAAACCAATAATTACTTTAATAAAAAAATTAAAATAATAGACATCTAAAAGGAAATAAGGAGAGTAAAAGATAATATTCTTATTTTATCTCAACAAAAAATTAAATGATTATTTTAATAAATTAAAAATAAGATGAATTTATGATCTTAACCAATTAAAATATATTACTTTGTCCGCACGGGTTTGGTTTAGCGGTCTAAACCTCAGCCATCTGGACGCCAAAGGTCGCGGGTTCGATCCCCGGCTACACCCTTTCTTAATATGGAGTGGTTGAGGTTGGATTGCTGGCCATTATAGCATGGAATTACCAGGTATGTGGGCTTGCGGTCCACATTCCGGAGTTTGACAATGATATTGAATTTCGGCTCAGTAGAATGAGTCCTCATCCCAAAAAAAAATGTACTTTCTCCGGTTTAGAATATTTATTGATTTAAAAGAATTCTTTTGTCCATAATATTTGTTATTTTTAAATATTAAAAAAGCGTTTATTGCTATCTTTGATTATCACTTATTAATTTATTGTAAGGATACAATAACCAAACAAAAAACTGACCGTAAATGCTAACAAATTTTAATAAAAGGTTAATTTAGTAAATGATGGAACACTATAAATTCTAAAGTCCCACACCGCCAAGAAAAAAGAGACTATGCAGATAAGCCTATAAAAAGGTAATGGTCTCGTTCCCTTGCCTATAGTTGCCCTTCTAACGTACATTAATTACACTTATAAATACCTTACTGGCTTAAGCATCCGAGTAAACTCGAGGCTTAAAGTTTCCCTTTAGCCATTTCATATATTTGTCTTCCGTAGTCTATCTAAGATCCACCAAAAACCATACCAGACCGTCTTTTCATATTCATCCTTTGGCGTTGTTTGTGGGAACATTGTATTCGATAAAAAAAATTAGTGACTGGATCCTAGAATGACGGGATCTAAGAAAGATGGCCCAGGATGTCCGAGAAACGTCCGATGATAGTCCTTTTATGCCGTTACCACCACTAACGGTGAGATCCTCACATATCCACTTCCAAGGATTCAGAATGCCTAATCTTATCAGGGAGAGAACTCCGACTCAACCTTTCAGGAAGTTATCAACCAAACTAGCAATGGTGAGCTAAGGCAATTTTGAACAGACATAGCCACAGTAATCGAGGAAGCCATCGACGCACTAAGATCCAGATCTCTTGCAAGAAGAACAAAAGGAAACCAAGAAGAGGAAAAAAGAGAAGAAGAAGAAAGCACTGCTAGTGACGAAAATATTAGACCAGCGGGATAAGACAAGGATACAAACGGACAAGGAGCGGAGGGCGCATCAGTCAACCACGGAAACGGAGAGAAGGAACAAGTTGAGACTCCGCCAAGACCAAAAGAAAGAAGACAGTCAGAGATAGCAACGAAAGGAGTCGACCTCATATAAGTACAAAGGTTAGTAGCTGAGGCAATACAATCAGCAACGAAAAGTAAAGCAAGAGAACACATCAATACAAAAGTCTAACACGAAGGAACTTACCACTAATTGCAAGCATCCCATCAGACAAATTACCTGAAAGGTTCAAAATACCGAATTTTGACAACTTCGATGACACCGGATGTCCCGAGAATTACATAACCAAATTGTACTACAAAATGGTCCTCCTGGACATTACTGATGCCATACTATACATTGTATACAAGACGTTTTCCACCACTTTATTATAGCTATAATTATTTATATTGTTAATTATTATTGAGATTTTGATGGTATTGCATTGTTAAATTAATAATTAGACTAATAGAATTCCTATTCAAATTGATTTAATTATAAAAATATATTCTACTTCAGGATGTAAATAATTACTATAAAACAATTAGTTAATAGAAAATTAAGATATGTTTTTTAAGAGGAAAGGAAAATAATTTATCTTAAATACCCTATATTCATGCAATTATTTTTCAATTTAGTCTCAAATTATATGACAATGCAAGTTGTTGGCACAGTCTGACGAAAAATTAAAGCTCAATATCTCACAATTTAATAGCATGTTTGATTTAATTACTTCTCTAGTAGTTTTACTCATTATATTGCAAAACTAGTTTAAACTACCCAAGTCATAATTCAAAATTAATTTAAAGATTGAAATTCGTATTCTTATATTTTATCTTAACAAAACACTTTGTACATTGTTATTAAATTTAAAAATAATAATAAATTTCTTTATAGATAAAATCATAATTATTTTCAAATTACAAATATAATTTAGGCTTAAATGCATCAAAAATCATAAACTTTCACGTGTTTTTGGTATTTAACATAATTTTTTAATTTTGGCATTATTTAACATGAACTTTTCAATATTTTGCAATTAAGAACACGTGTGTGTTTCCTTTGAAAAATAGTGTCATTTTATATCTAAAACGGCGTCGTTTTAATCTGGTTAAATATGTTTATTATCAGTAATTGCTTCATTAATTCAAGTATGTGTAGCTAAATTTCTTGACTTGAAATATTGTGAGTAGTATGGATATGAAATTTAAAATCTGAAAACTAAATTTTTTTGTTAGTGCAATCCTTTATTATTAAGATTAATGCTTGTGATTACTTGATCAACAATCGCATAAACTTAGAATAAATTGTGGGGAGGGGACTTAAGCAATTTAATCGGAAGAGGTAACCAAGGCATATTTACAAAGCATGGTCCGACCACCATGTTTGCGTTATATGATTTATGTGGATAACTGATCAATAATGTATTAATTATGATTGTAATTATTTTCTATCATTCTGTAATCGGGATATAAGGATAATTCGGAATAATTGATTCATAGTTAATAGGCTAGCAATAAGATATGAATATTTCGATCTATCCTTAATTGCATGTAACAATTAAATTGATTGATATAAATTAAATTTGTAAGGTATCGATATTTGTATATATTTTTGAGATATAATTTGCGACTTACATTAATATTTTATTGGGATAATATAATAGGAAAAGATTATTTTTTTCTAGATTATTTATGCAAAAAAGATATGAATCAAGGTTTAAAAAAAGAAAAAGAAAAGTTAAATATGATGCTTGTTCCAAAATTGATTTTTAAAGACCCCAAACGAGTAAGTGTTTTTTTTTTGAAATACGATAAACATGCTCATCTTCCTAATGCATCAAGAATCATATCACTTGGAGATGTCTATCTCAACTTTATGATGTTTTTAAAATTGACAAAGCATACAACACATTGCTTACTTGTATATTTGACCATCTTTTATAAAGTGAATATGGTGAATCCTCAAATACTATATTGAATTTTTATTCTTTATAATAGTAAAGACGGCGTCTCAAGCCTTCTAGTGAATTAAAATCAAATCATATTATAAAAAGTTATAAAGTTTCGAAATTGATGGTCGCGTTGGAATTCTCAGCTCGTCGAGCTAGAGGCTACCTCGAGCTTAAAATCGTATGTCCCACTTTCATCACCACATATACACCACCACATATACACCATCATCACCACCTTCACCTTAATATGATTATGCTCATATCTAACTCATTTTTAAGTTAAGGCGCACTAATTTACATGTAATTAATGTTTTAAAGGATAATTGATATATGAACAAGCGTTAAAGTGAGCTTGTAACAATAATCTTTGACGTCATAGTAATTTATGTTTAAAGGAAAATGATCTTTCTATTTTAGAAAAAAAAAATCAACACACATCTCATGATTGGACAACACTTGTTAACACAATTTGCAAGTGAAAATGAAGTTAAAAATTAAAATGAAGTCCAACCACTTCATAGTGTAAATGTTGAATTATTGGAAGGTCCTATGAAGATATTGTGTTGTTTGCAAATTCATCTTACATCTTCAAATGTGAGTGTGAACGATTTAGAGTATAAAGAACCCATATAAAAAGTATCACTCATAAAAAAATAATGTGAAAGATAATATATTTTCTAAAAATATATATGACAAATCTTATATTCTTAAAATTGTTATTAATCCAAAAGTGAAATAAACTTTCTACTACCGAATTAAAAGGAAACTAATAAGAAAAAAGATCACAAATATGTTGTCAATGACTCTCCCTCATGTTAGATTATATCTTGATGAATATATACGAACAAGCTAGTTATGAGGTCTAATTAAAGCGCTACTTGAGAAGCATCGTAAGACATATTTTTCATATAGCATTTAGTTTTATTTATTTTAAGGTTAATGTCATAAAAAAAATTACCAACTTTACACATTTTCTCATTTTAATCACGCCGTTTAAAAATCATAATTTTCATATACGAACTATCAATTTTTCTCAAATTCATACACCGTTCAAAAATCCGGTGAAAATTGTTGAATTGTCAACCGGATGGTGACATGTCATAACGAAGCAGATAGTGACACGTCATCAATTTTTGCCGGATTTTTGCACGGTGTATGAATTTGAGAAAAATTGGTAGTTGGTGTATGAAAATGACGATTTTTAAACAGCGTGATTAAAATGAGAAAACATGTAAAGTTGATGAATTTTTATGACATAACCCCTTTATTTTGTTAATTCACGTTGTTACCATGAAGCTTTTGATGTTTATTTTAAGAGAAAATTACGCTGAGATCGCTGAGGTAATACCATAATTAACAGTTTGATACTATTTGTTTTAAAAGTTTCTTTAATGGTTCTTTGTTTTTAATTTTATTAACTATTAGGCCGCTCCATTAATTTTGCAACTTACTTTCAAACGATTTCGTACCCCGCTTTTAATTTTTTGAACAATTTGGTCTCTAACTTTTAGTTTTGTTAAACGATTTGGTTCCTCAGTACTTTTAAACAATTTGGTACCTCAGTTTCAATTTTGTTAAACGATTGGGTCTCCCAAATTAACAAAAGGGCCTCTCAGTTAATGGAATTAAAGTTAGGGGCCATTAAATAGACTTTTAAAATAAAGGGTACCAAACTGTTAATTATGATATATCTTAGAACCTCGGCATAATTTGCTCTTATTTTAAAGATAATTAAAATTGGAAACGAATAATGAATTATGTAAAAATAGAAATCAAAATCACCAAATTAAGAATTTACATTAATGATACATAAAATCGCAAGTGTACGATATCGATAAATCAAGTAATATAATGATAAGTAAAGGTCGAATTCACAGAAAATTGAATTTAATACCAAAATAGTAATCAACTATTATTCGAACCAATAAATTAAGTTTTGAAATGTTTTTGATTAAACTAATAAAAATAAAACATAATAAATTAAGAAATAAACAATAACGACAAATAACTTAGAATATTGCTTTTGTTTGGATTATCGATACCTTACAAATTTAACTTATATCAATCAATTTTAATTGTTACATGTAATTGAGGATAGATTGAAATATTCATATCTTATTGATAGCCTATTAACTATGCATCAATTATTCTGAATTATCCTTATATCACGATTATAGAACGATAGAAAATAATTACAATCATAATTAATGCATTATCGATCAGTTATCCACATAGAACACGTAACGCAAATATGGTGGTCGGACCATGCTTTGTAAATATGCCTTGATTACCTCTTCCGATTAAATTGTTTAAGTCCATTCCTCACAATTTATTTTAAGTTTATGCGATTATTGATCAAGTAATCACAAGCATTAATTTTAATAACAAAGGATTGCACTAACAAAGAAAGATATAATTTTAATTTCCAGATTTTAAATTTCATATCCATACTACTTATAATATTTCAAGTCAAGAAATTTAACTAGACACACCTGAATTAATTACATTCACACCCTCTAAGAATTGCAATGCAAGTGAACCCAATTAGGCTATCACTTGATTGCAATGATAATAGTCATAACTATAGTTACGGTGATAATAGTTAACCATTGCCCATTGGTACAATAACAATGAAAAATATTGGTTCAAGTAGAGATTAAGTCTCACAAAGCCAATTTATAAAAAGGATACAGAAAAGAAGAAGAATTATGGTCATATATTTTATAATACACATTTTTATCCAATGATGAAACAAATAAAGTATAATATATCAAAAAATAAATAATACATAGACATAAATAATTACTTATTATTAAATTAAAAATAAAAATTATAAATTGCGTTGAGACGCGTGTGTCATACGATCTCCTTAAATCAGATTTACCTCATCGTGTGTGAATAATAAATATCTCTCAGTATACAAAAAATTACAACTATAGCATTGCTCTCAACGAACTATAATTATCGTCCAAATTTTATCACAAAAAAATAATTTTGGAAAGGAAATATTTTGGAATTTGCTTATGTGTATGTTTGTTGTAAATGATGGGTATATATAGTCAGAGAAGTTCTTAGGTAGACTCAGTCTATCACGTCATCCGACTAAGCCTATTACAAAATAGTGCGTCGTTAAAATAATGACAATCTTGTAACTTTGTTTTTTTACTTATTTACACATTTGAATAGTAATATTACAAGTTTGCCATCATTTTAATGACGTGTCATTTTATTATAGGCTTAGTCCACAGATGACGTGGTGGACTGAGTCTACTTAAAAATTTCTCTATATAGTCATATAATTTCATATCCCTTGGAGGCAAGGTTGCTATTAAAATTTTGATTAAACATTATGAACTTTGAAAAGACAACTAAAAACCGTAAATTAAAACTTGCGCTGAGACTAGCTATTTGGTTGTTGCATTCGCGTGCGCAGGTTGAGCGCATACACTGTCTCTTGAAGCTTATATTTGTGAGTTTTAAGCCTTAAACTCGCTATATTTATATACGCAAGTCAAGTGTACATTCATTGTCCATTCAGTCGGTCGATTAGTTTGTGAGTTCTTAGGCTCATTGGCTTGTAACTAACCAAATGACAATTCAATATAATACCGCGTCAAGTCAAGTTTCTCATCCAATATGAGAATAAACAATTTTCTTTTCAAATTCTTTCTTTAAGGTATGATCTTTTATACATCAATTCTCAATTATCCTTTGACCATTTTGAGCATATAAATATACGGTTTTGATCTACTCATGGTAGAGAATGCAAAACCATCAAGATCTGACACTTCAAATAATAAGTCTCATTCAAAATTACACGCTAAAATGACAAATAAACATATCACTTTTACACTCTTATTTAACATTTTCCAACAAATCTAAAAATTGCAGCTTCAAATCATGTCAAAGATTACAAAATATCAGCATAGAAACTCCAAATTCAAATAATCAAGCAAGAACGAGCTTGTAAAAATTATAGATCTGAAAAAATAATTACATATAGACTATAAATCATCAGAAAACAACTATATATTTAACAAATTTGGTAAAAGAAACCACTTATTTGATAGAAAAACAAACATAAATAGCAAGGGTTTGGTTCTTTTGATGTTTTAGAGAGAAGATAGAGAGAGAGTGCTTCTATTTGGTTTGAACTTTTTATTTTGTTGAAGAATTTTGTGTTTTCTTTGTGATTTTCATCAAATAATGAAGATGAAACATCTAAAATTGAATACAAGTAGAATCCAAGTGTTAAAAATTTGAAAATTTCAAATGGGTTCCATTGCTATATATTTCAAATTTTTTTCCTTTCCCAAAAACTCCCTCAATTAAAAAATACTAACCAAACTTAAAAAGCCCTAAACCCAACCCTAGAGTTAAAAATTAACCAAGGTTAACACAATCACACCCACTATAAATAAGAGGCATTGTGCTCATTCACAAAACCTATTACCCTCTATTGAAAGTTCCATCCCAAATAGAAAAGAAAAAAAAAACTTTTGTTTTAACACCCCAAAATCCCCAATGAAAATAAAAGCCCTTAAAAAAGTTTAGAAGCAAAACAAGAAGGGCAAAGGCAAAGTTTAGGGGTCAAGAAGAGTCTTTGAAATTGAAACCCCACCCTAAATACGCACAAGTTTTCTGGTACGTTTCTCTTCCTTTTCTTTTATTTTTCTTTTAACCCAAACAAAATTTCCAAGAAAAAGAAAATCGAAATACTTTTAGATATTAAAGATTAGGGTCTGCATCTGTTCAAAACTTGAATTTTGGCCCCTCTTTTTTCACTTTTTTCTCTTTTAAAACTTCAATTCTGCAATTAAACAAGGAAGCGAGGAGCAATTGCGACATCAAAAATAATTCGTGGGTCTGCTTCAAAACCCTAGATCAATCATTTTCCCGCCAAATATTTTTGGCATGAACTCCTGGATTTATTTTTTTCATCGGTGAATCTAAACCTAAATGTGAATCGTTGCATTGTTTTCGTTTTGGTTTCGTGTTAATTTTATGTCGTTGTATAATTTTTTTTGCAAGGTAATGACTGGTTTTTTTAGGGTTTTGAACTTGGAAAATAAAATTAATGGCAGGGTGGTCGATGATTACTGCTGGTGATAACTCAACTGAGTCTTATGATGATAATGATGATATTCGGTGTCGTTTTGATAATGCTTTGAAAATATTCCGACAAGAAATCTTTGCCCTAGATGTTGATTTTCCTCCAATGCTTGGAAATGGACAGCCTGTGGATTTGTTTAAACTTTATTTGGTTGTGAAAGAGAAAGGCGGATATGATACCGTTTCTAAGAATGGGTTGTGGGGCGTTGTGGCGGATGAGTCCGGGTTTGGTGTAAATCTGGCATCTTCTGTTAAATTGGTGTATGTTAAGTATTTGGATGCTTTAGAGAAGAGGTTAGAGAGAGCTGTCGAGGATAAGAATTCGAGTACTAAATCTAGTGGTAGTGCTTCTAACCTCGTAGAGCTTGAGGTTTCTGGGTCGGAGTTAAAGGGGTTTTCGAATTGGAAATCTGTGTTAAATGTTTGTGCTGAGTTGGGTTCAGGTGAGAAATGTATTGCTGCTGATGAAGAATCTTCTGTTCATGTAGGTAGTAAAAGAAGGAGCATTGTCGATTGTGTGGAAGTTGGGAATTCTGGCAGTGATATGGCTAAGAGTTCTGTTGTTGATTCTTTCTTTAATGATGATAACAAAAGTAAAGATGTTCGGGAAAATCTAGAATCAAATTCAGCGAATATGAAAGCCTCTGAGGAGGATGAAGTGAAGAGTGATATAGTAGATTTGGATGGCAGTGAGAAGCGTGATAATGGTAATGAACATGATGTCGTGATGGTAGATTCAGTTACTATTGATGCATCTAATTCTAGCCGTAAAAGGAAAAGGGAGTCCTTGAGCAAAATGGTGAAATGGATTACAGGGATTGCGAGGAATCCTTGTGATGATGTGGTTGCTTCATTACCCGAATTGTCAAAGTGGGAATCTTATGGGAAGGAGGAGTTATGGAAGCAGGTTTTATTGGTTCGCGAGTCATTGTTTCGGAAAGGAAACGCTGATATAGGTGCTGAACAATCTAGTGGACAGGTACTTTCAGTTACTAAAAGTTTGCCAGCATTATCGGTGAACTTGATTGAACTTATGATACTTATTTTGTATGGAACGTGTACTTCCTGTGGATCTGTGCTTGTTTTTATCTCTCTTTATTTGAAGATGTATTTATGATTTAACATGCATTGTCTTTATGAGCCAAAGATGAGCATACACAGACAGATTTGTTTATTCTTGTTTATCTTTTTGAAATTCTATTTCTTCCTCGTATATAAAAAGAGGTTATGTAGCAAGTTAGTTTCTAAGATTTCTCTCATTTAGAGTTAATGTACATATATTATTGCACCCTAGAATGCCTAAACATTTGGTTTAAACTCTTTTCCTTTGATTACTATTAAAAGCATTATCAGCTTGTAATTGTGACAGCTTAAGCTTTTATGGATATGGTCATGGTTTTTTTTCTAGCACTTGTTTACTTCTTTATGAGCTAGAATTTCTATTATGTGGCGTGCTCATTTGAAAACAGAACTTTTATCTGAATGATGTATTGGCCATCAGAACTTCTTATTTGGCACTTGATGCGATGTGGTAAAAGATTACTTTAGTGACTGGTTTAGATGATGTTCCGTCATCTACATTCAGGCAAGATGTTTGTCCCTACATTATTTTTTTAACCTTTTGTTAGCCTTCTTTTAAAGAGGGAAGGTCTTAGAATATAAATCCGCTCTTGTACTTTTAGAAAATAACTCAGTTGCCACTCTCAACTTCTATCGGAATCCATCTCACTTAAAAAAAAGAGCGATAAATAAGTAAAACATTTAAAGTAATTAGTGGAATAATTGAAGAACGAAGTTTTGCAAGAAACATTTAGACGTAGTGAAAATATAAGTTATGTAATGGACTAAATATATCTATCCCATGCCAATTTCTTTCTAGTTCACACCATGGTGACTGAATGAACACGTTTGGAGCTGTCCAATTTGCTACATGTTTAAGCTGTGTTGTTTATTTGCTTTGCAGAAAAATCGGAAGATGCACCCATGCATGTATGATGATCATGTCGGATCCATATATAATTTCAGAGAGAGGTTAAAGTGCAGCAGGAAGCTGTTATCTGAGGAAAAAATTTCTCCTGCACAGGCTCGTCCACAGTTATCTTCCTCAGCCAATGAATCTAACATAGACTCCAATGTTGATTGTTCGACTAAAGGTTCAGTGCTTGACCGTCCAGCTGACAACCCGGTTCCTCTGGGTCCAGATTTTCAGGCTGAAGTGCCAGAATGGACAGGTGTGACTTGTGAAAGTGATTCAAAGTGGGTAGGCGAACGGATTTGGCCATTGCAAGTAGTAAATAACAGGTTTGTTGTTGAAAGGGAACCTATTGGTAAGGGAAGGCAAGATTCATGTGGATGTGAAGCGCCCAAATCTATAAAATGTGTGAGATTTCATATCAGTGAGAGAAGGATGAGAGTAAGGCGTGAGTTGGGGTTAGCTTTCTACCATTGGAATTTTGACAGGATGGGCGAAGATGTTAATCTTTCATGGAAAACGGAAGAAGAGAAAAAGTTTGAAGCAATAGTGCAGTCAAATCCTCCATCTCTTGAGAAAGACTTTTGGAAGGAGATTGTCAAATATTTTTCTAAAAAGAGAAGTGTGGATCTGGTGAGCTACTACTTTAATGTATTCGTTTTGAAGCGCAGAGCACACCAGAATAGGCATAGTCCAAACAACATTCATAGTGACGATGATGACGACGACGATGGCGGTGAATCAGAAAGTGGAGTAGCACGTAATAGTTCTGGGCGAGAAGCTCCAAAGTCACCGGGTTCACTATTAAATTCTGCAAAGAAGTCTCGTAAAGTTGGTAGATGATCTCTCTGGTTCTCAGAGAAAGTGAATTGCCTCGGTGATAAAAATTTATGGTTGTTTTTGTCCTCATTCAATTATGATCTTTGGGTAATGATTTTTTGGTGCCTCTGAAAAGCAGAAGTTTTGTGATGGGAAGTTTTGCAGTTATTGATAGATGCCCAGATAGCAGATATTGTGGTGGGAGCAGTAAGCTGCAAGCAGCTATATAGCTCTTGACATGAGTTTTGGTTAATTTGCTTTCAGTTTTGGAGATCGATGCTTCTTGTTCATTTCATCAACGTCAGGTCACATTCAGGTAAATTGCACTAGAAAGTTTGTGTTATTTGGGTCTTTTTTTTACGACACGGCGGAAATGAACTGAAAGCCTTAGGAATAGAGTGAAGAATCATTAGATTAATATGAATATAAGAAAAGTAGCATTCTATGATTCAATTTGCAGACTCTCATGGTTAGGGTGAATTCATACATTTTAGGGGATGATGGCGCTTAACTGTGGAATGGGAATGATTCTCATATAGCATTTATATCTTTGTTTTGTGCTGTTCAATGATTGTTTTATATCTCTCAATTTTTTTAGTAAGGTTAGATTTTAACAAATGGAGTCCAGTCTTATATTTTGATGGATGGGTAGATTTTAGTTGGTTAATCTGACAAATGTTGCCGGACATCTTTCCTTGACGCAGGTATTAGTCATCGTATCTCTTCTTGATCCGTCTTTAAACATTAGTTCATTCTGCAACTCTTTATTTAATAACTCGGTTGTCTCAGCCATTACTCATGCTTCCTTTTCATCAATTAGAGTCGTATGTAGATTGTAATACTAGGACTCCTGTAGATAATCAACCAGCACCTTATGTACCCCCAATTACTATATTGTAGTTGGATATTATTGTCCCAGCACTAGCCACCTTAATTGCTTAGGAACATAGGATTAAGAATAGGATATTAAACTCTATAGATTACTTGAGTTTTCTTAAATTATAGAAAGATCATTAAAAAAATTTTTGTTACAAAATCGTCATTGAACTATACCTTTTATTATAAAAATGTTTATGTTGTTACAAAATGAACACCGAGCTATTCGTGAATTACAAAAAAATTATTGGATAATACCTTTTATTACAAAAAGATCACTAAACTATGTTCCTTTTTGTAATTTTGGCTTGCCACGTAAGCAAAAATGTTGCATTTTTGCGTAAAACGCAACGTTTTTATGAGTGAACAACTTTTGTAATAAAAGGTAAAGTTCAATGACCATTTTATAACAAAAAAAATTTTAGTGACTTTTGTGTAATTTGAGAAAATCCTAGTGACCTACAGAGTTTAATATCGATTAGGAATATAATTGAGCATGTAAAAAGTGTGGATGAATTGATTTTTTTTGGTACTATTAATTCTAGAGAAGCAAACATATGGCTATAGGCTTCATAAAATGGTTAGCAACTTTTATAGCCTGTTACATGATACTACTGTATAAGGAAAAAAAAAACATGATACTACTGTATTATGGTTTACTAGAGTGAGGTTATTACATGATTACAAGAAATCAATTCAAGATAGGGAATATTTGACAAAAGCCTACAAGAGAATGAGTTAATTGCTCTCCAACAAGGTAGTAAAATAGTACCTTGAAATTTTTCAAGAATTTTGTTGGTACTAGTGGTGAAGAAAAATTAGACCATCCCATCCAAAACAAATTCGGAACCTAGAGGAAAGAGAGTTCAGTCTAAGAGAGAAGCTGGCAGGGAAGTATTTTGCTATATTGCTTGAAATATCTTTCAGAGGCATATAAGTGTCGCAAATACAAAGAGCGTTTGACGGTGTTGAAAAATGAGTCTTTATTGTATGAAAGACAACATTTCATACGTTGTGTTGAAAAGGCAATTGGAAAAAGAGATTATGAGGAGATAATTTCAACAACTAAAAGAAAGATCGATTCTTTGGGATCTTTCCTTTCTTCCTCCTCAAGTTTACCTACTACGGTACCAGCGTGAATATGATCTCCCCGTAGAGAAAGAAAATAAACATAAGGATAAGCAAACAATAGGTGTTTGGCAAGGGAGACGGTTCATATCAACTGTATAAGTGTAATGTAGGAGGATTACAGAGCAGTTTAGGACCGTAGAATCATACTGGACTCTAGAGACAAGAATCTCAAATAATCTAAGTTCGGTTAGGTAGCATTACCTAGTCAAGGAAGCTTAAATTATGGAAAAGACATATATAGTGCTTAGAGTGTAATGGTTAGAGCATCTCCAACAATACTCTTTATTTTAAAGAGCATCTTTCTTTAAATAAAGAGCATCTTTAAGAATAGAGAGTGTAAATTTAAATAATCCCCAATGGACTCTTTAAATTTATTTACATATATTGTTCATTTTCTTTATATCACCATTTTCTTCTTCCATAACAAAACATAAATCTAACACGGATTAAAAAAAAATTTGTAGTCAGAAGCAAAGCAACAATGAAATTGCGTCAAAAATAATTGTTTAACTGTTCATATCCATATATATTTGCAAGTGAACTTCAAATTATCACACTGAAAACTTAAATTCTTCATGAATACAATAGAAATAAAGAAACATGTATAATATAATATGAAAGCTTCTGAACTAATGAAATTGTATATATTTTGCAATCTAAAGCTTTTTCTTGCTAGATTATGATCCGATGCCATCAAATTACAGCAGTTGCTATAACAGATGGTCTCTGCTCCATCGAATTGATCCACTTATAAAAACTTGTATCAATATAGCAAAATCATAAAAAAAAATAGCAAATTCATTGATTATAAAATATATCTTTGATTATAGTCAAAATGAATCCTACAGTTCTTGATACCAAAAGCCAGCCATGACTACGACGGCCATGATCAAGGTTTGTTATTGAATTTAATAATAAAATAACGAAGAAAAGAAAAAGGAGTAACGCAAATCATTTTCCATTTAGATGTGTGTAAAACTAAAATCTCCTTTATTTGAATTAATTTGCTTCCAAAATTGTATTCTTCAATCTGAATATTTGATAATAACGGTACATTATCTTCTCCATTTTTGCAGCAAACGACTAACACACAGTACTGCTAATAATTTAACCATTGTAAAAAAATTCTCGGCAAGTTTATGTTTTTTTAATGATCCATAGATCTTCAAAGAACCTCAATTCTATGTTTTCAGAATTTGTATTTGATTCACATTTATCTACCAAAACACCTTAATTTTTGTAAAAGAATTCTCAGCAAATTTACATTTTCATATTGGCTACACAATTATCAGGAATGAAACTGAAACTTAAATAATCAATAGCAGTTGTATCCTTGAAACTGAAATTGTACAATTATCGGCAATAAAGAACTGGAACTTGAATAATCAGGAAATTGTGAAATTGATAAAACACGTGTATTTTTAAAAATAGAGAGTTGGTTTGGCTCTCTACGTGTGGAGAGCCAAACTCACTCTTTATTTTTATTTTTAAAAATAAAGAGTTTGTTGGAGTGATATTTTGTGATTATATTCTTTAAAATAAAGAGTTTTAAATGTTTAAAGAGTCCCTTGGAGATGCTCTTATGCACATATGAGGCAAGATTTTCTATTGTTACACGTCTTGCTATATAGGGGCTTAGACTTTAATTTTTACAACGCGACGTTAAAGTCCAAGCCTCTATATAGGATTCTAGTTGGCACGTCATGTCATTGAAAATGATAAAAACGGCTTAAACAGAGACAATTAAGTAATTGAACAAAAATTAATGAACAATTGAGATACGAAGTAGAGTTAAGGCAGTTGGGAAGGACAAACAGTCGATGTAAATTACACATGTTAGGATATCCGCATGTAGAGGCGGATCCAGGGGAGTCGAGGAGGGTCAGCCAACCCTCCTCATCGGAAAAAAATAAGGTCTAGCAATACTAGGGGTAGTTTTTTTTTTAAGGGACGGTTATAACTGCCCATAAGAATGGAGGCGGTTTTTCTTATAATCGCCCCCTACAAGTAAGAATAGGTAGTCACCCTACGTAAGCTAGTTGTTGTGTTTGATTTTATAAATTGTAGAATGCGGAAATTTTGATCCTTTTGAATTGGAGTTCTGGTTTCACCCCTGTCCGGCTGTCCGCATGCCATCTCAGGGGTGTTTATTCAATTTGAACTAAATGTAAAAATTATTTTATTTTCTCTAAAATAGACCAAAACGATTTATAGAATGTAATTTTCTTTAGGAGATGATGATTTTAACTGCGGAATAACAATGATTAGCATTTACATCTTTGACTATGTTTGAAATATGTCCGATATAAAATAGTATTTCTTGTAGAATAACTATTTCTTATGTAATTATATAAAATTGTTAATTCACAATTTTATGGAGAAATTAACTATTTCACTTTTTATGAAATAATTATTTTCATGACCAAGCATAACCTTTGTTTTACGCTGTGTAACGATTGAATTTTTATATCTTAACTTTTTGAAATGTTAGATTTTAACAATAGAATCCATCATTTTTCTATCATAATGTCATATGTTATTACTCTCTTCGTCCGCAATTGATAGGCTGATTTGATTTTATTCACATTTTAAGAAATATAGTTATTTTAATTAACATTACTCTCTTTACGGTTCATAATATTTATCGCATTTAAGAATTGTTTTTGTCCATAATATTTGTCACATTAGAATTTTAAGAAAACATTAATTTTTTTAATTTATCCCTATTATTAAATTACTTAATAAGACTAAAAAGACTATTTAAACATAAAAATAATAGTAATTAATATAAAATTATTTAATAAAATTGTATATAAAATATAAAATAAGACATATTTATTACTTTCTTGATCTATGTGTAATGGTAAGTTACGATGAATATTATGGACCGGAATATATTACCCTTATTAAATAGGTGTTTTAAGATTCGAATTGAGCTAGACAATTGAACCAATTTGATCGCGAACCAAAGGTGAATATGGTCCGAGACACATGTATCATTTATTTAATACTCCCTCCGTTTTTTTAGTTGTCCATTTAGCCAATTTTATTTGTCTACAAATAGTTGTCCATTTAGAAATCCCATATGATATTAACTACTTATGTTCCAAATTTACCCATCCCTAATAAATGACTCTATGTTTTAATTTAAAAAGCATTTATTAACTAATAGGGTTATATTAGTATTTTTCTTTATAAGTTAAGACAAAATAAGCACTATCTTGGTATGTGCAATATTGGCTAAATGGACAACTAAAAAAGAACGGAGGTACTATGTATTTGAATGTCATCTTACGGGTGGGTACAAATGCAATTTGGATCGAATGGAAATATTATTATTTTCTCTTTAAATCGAATCAAAATAAATTTTCAATGATGTAATTTTTTTTCCAAATCAAATCAAATTAATAGGTTCTATTTGTACTAAAATTGAATTGATTTTTTTACGTATACAATCAAATCAAACTAAATTCATATATTAGATTTAATTACAAACTGGGTGAATCTATTATAGTTAATCAGTTTAAGAATTTAAGTTTAGGTTTGAATGGTTAATGTTTAGAATTAGAAATTTTAAAAACTGCGGTTAACTAGATAATTGGTTTATAGATAATTGGGTTAATTACATATAAAATCATGACCTTTGCACCAAGTTTCAAAAATAACATTACCTTTAAAACGTGTCAATTATAGACACACCTTTCATTTTTTTTCAATTTCATCATGAACATATTTTTTGGTGAAATTTTACTGACTTGGACAGCCGATGGGTGTGCCACGTGTCATGCCACGTCAGCAAAAATGCCACTAAAAATCGCCGATGTTATTTTTGAAAAAAAAATGAAAGGTGGTGTCTATAATTGACATGTTTTAAAGGTTATGTTATTTTTGAAACTTGGCGCAAAGGTCATGATTTTATATGTAATTAACTCTAGATAATTTATATGTTTTTTAGATGTTATACATATATATAATATGTTTAAAGTGAAATGTTTTCTAATTTATATTATTTATTAGAAAATAGAAAAGAACTATAGTTCTCTATTAGACCGCTTAAAATTTAATTCTATAATTTTTTTTATTTTTATTTTTCATGATTATATAATTAAAATTAAAAAATTAATAAAAAAATCATTATAATTAAATAATATGGTTAAATAATTAATTATTTTTAGTTTTTAATTTTAAAGGTGTAATATTAACCAGTCCATTTGCATCCCTGATAGGCTGATACGAGAGCTGGCAATTCGTGTCACCATGTCATAAACGTGTCGTGTACCCATTTAGAGATAGATAAATTATCTCAACCCGAATCTGACCCACCTGAACCTGACCCGTTTATAAAATGGGTTAACACGTGTTGAACTGTTTAACCCGTTTATCAAAATAGGTCATAATATATCACATGGTTAGCCTGTTTAACATGTTTACTAATAATTTATTTAACCCATTTAACATATTTTTTAATTAAATGAGTATAAATAAACAACAAATCTCTAAATAACTACAAATCTTAATATAATAAACAAAGAATAATAAATTATATGCATTATGTGAATATATTTTGTCAAATATATAATCTAATTAATTAAATAAATTAATAAATAGATTTAAGCGTGTCTTAGATGGGTTAGGCAGGTTTAACCTGTTTAAATCGTTATTTAACCGTGTCATAAACGGGTTGACCCGTTCATGATCCAAACTCAACCATAATTTGCTTAACTCCGTGTCGTGTTAACGGATCGTGTAGGAAATTTCCAGCCCTAGCTGATACCATCAAATGCTCTAATAATCACCCATGACCCCTGATTTTTAGGGGTCCGATCACCAAATTCCATGATATTTAAAAACGATCATTAAACTCTCTAATTTTTGTGGCGGCGCTCACTAAACCCCCTAAGCCTAAAAATTGCCGATATTTTTGAAAAACGATGACGTGGCAGCGACATTTTAATGTCAGACCTAACAAAAATTTGTCCTCGTGTCAGGTCAGTTGGCACTTCACCACAAACCTCAAAATACTCCAAAATTCAATTAAAAAAAATCAAAAAATACCTAACCCAATCAAAACCAACCCAATTAAATTTAACCCAACCACTCAACCCCTAACCGCCGGCCACCGCCGACACCATTTTACAGCCACCACCACCGCCACTTTTCGGCCACCACCATTAGCCCATCGCCGTCTCAACGGCCGAAATTTTTTTCTGACCGTCTTCTTCGTTAATGTCTGTTCGTCATAGAGAGCATACCCATTTAAATCTGTTCTTGATGAAGAACATATATGGATCTGTTCTTCATAAAGAAGAACAGACACAGAAACGGGTTTGTTATTCTTGATGAAGAACATACGATATGTTCTTCTTGACGAAGAAAAGACGATATGTTCTTCTTGACAAAGAACATACGATCAGTTCTCCATCAAGAAAAACAAATTCAGATGGGTCTGTTTTTTTTGATGAAGTACAAATCCAGATATGTTCTTCATCAAGTACAGACCTAGATGGATCTGAAGAACATATTTAAAAAGATGGCAGGAAAAAAATCTCGACCGTGGAGGCGGTGGTGGACAGAGGCCGGCGGCGGCGGTTAGGTGTGGAATGGTTGGTTTAGATTTAATTAGGTTGAATTTGATTAGGTTGGGTGTTTTAATATATTTTTTTAATTGATTGTTTATGGTATTTTTGGTTTTGTAGATTAGTGATGAGGTGTCAGCTGACACCTGATAAGGGGTCAGATTTTTGTTGGCTCTTTAATTAATAAATTGCTGCCACATCACCTTTTTAAAAAAAAGTTGCCGATTTTCACTCTCAGAGGGTTTAGTGAGTGCCATGCCGCCACAAAAATAAGAGGGTTTAGTTATCGTTTTTAAAAATTATGTGGTTTAATGATCGACCCTAAAAGTTAAGGATCATGGATGAGTATTAGCCTAGCAAATGGGTCACCTTTGAGCCTTTTACCCTTGGCAAAATGGTAATAACATCTACCAATAGATTAATCAATCACATCAATATTATTGTTTTGGTAGAATAAATTAAATATCCATGGCCTGTCTATTCTTAATTCTAAATTCTAATCAATCATCATGTCGACATAGCCACTACACTAAAAGATTTCTTACAGGGAACCTAATAATTAGAGGATTAATTTGATTGGTATGTATCATGTATGTGTTTGATGGTGATATATAAGGCCATGAATTAGGCTAAACTCGTACTATTAAGTATTAACTTTTCTTTTAGCAATCCTTATTAATTGTTTATTTTGATAACTCCATGAATTTTTTATTTTATATATTCATTGATCCTTTTATAATACGATTTTTTACTTGATAGAGGCATACATGATCATGTTTAAATAATTTATTTAATATTAGTTTTAAATAATAATCATTTGATATCATACTCAAATTCAGCTGATAAAAAAAATCTACGGATTTATAAAATAACTATAGAGATTTTTTAAAATAAAAAATTGATAAAAATAATAATAGAAAAAACTAATAATACGAGACTTTTAACAAGTTTAGCTAATAAATTATTATCAAGTTGCAATAGAAATCAAATACAAGCAAATAAATGGATTAAGGCAAAATTCATATTATGGCTATATACTCTACGTATTTTAATTAATTGGTATTTTTTTTCTCGTTTGAGATTCTGAGTTCTCAAACATGGAATTTTTTGTCAAATGGACCTTTTTTCATAGACCGTCGACATACTAAGTATTTCGATGATCTAATTAGAAGTGTGTTAAATCAAATATTCAACCCCAACAAAACTTTATTTACCGGTACGAGTCAAGACGACACCTTTAATCGGATCTAAAACTACTTTTTTTTGATTAATTGTTATTTATATCTTTAGTTGTTTCTCATTATTTGTTAGACTACCATTTAAAATACCACATATTTAAATCTTTGTATATACATTTTACTATTTTATAAATTCTAACTTATACATAAACACAAGCAAATATGATATAAAGAATGTTAAATGTTATAAAAATTCACCGATTTTACACGTTTTTTCAATTTAATTTGTCATCAATTTTTTTTTTTTAATTCCATACGTTGACGTGATATTAATTGGTTAAAACTGACCTCCACCTCAATAAATTACATCAATAAATGAGTGTCATCTCAGTACTATGTATGGATTTAGAAAAAACTGAAAGTTTGTGTATTTTATGAAAATTGTAAAAAATTGTGATTAAATTGATAAAACGTGTAAAGTTAGTAAATTTTTATGAAAGATAGGAGAAATAATGAGGTGGGATGATCGATGAGATTTAATAATTTGGTAGCAAAACTGTTAGGCATGTTTTTTTTTTTTATTATTTTTTTTATCAAAGGTGGGAATCGACTCTTTCGAGTCTCATTTGTTAGTTGTTAGTTACCGAGGCGTGGTTCGAACCCACAACCTCTTGATGCACTTAGAGGTGCCTTAGCCATTCAAGCTAGGCCCACATTGGCGTTAGGCATGTGATATGTCCAAAAATTAAAGTTTAAGTTAGATGCTAAAGATTGCGTGCTGCTTTCTTATAATAATACATTTAACAAATTGGTCCAAATGTATCACATCTTTTTACAATTTAACCCTTGCCTTCCTTACCTTTTGGCGTACAGAATATCATAACAAGTGATTTATAATTAATATCAATTTTTCTCTCTATATCTATCTAAAAATAAAGGGAACTTTTTATTGAAGGCATTTTTTAACCAAACTTATACTAAATTGCAAAAAATTACCATGAATTGATTATAGGAATTTTCAGCTTTATTGATATTTATTTAGAATTCGTGCATTTTAAATTCTAATTTTTCGATAGTTAATGAATTGTACGACTAAAATCTCATGAGGTATTTATGAAGACATTTGACAACTAAAATTACTTTCAAGAATGTTCTTTCTAACATGTTGACAAAATCTTTAATAAAAAAGCTCATAGATTTAGCTCAAGCTATGAAATTTAGCAATGTCAAAGGATTCTGATATTAGCTTTTTTGAGCTCTTATATCCTTTTTCATGCTAACATATCTTATATTTTTGTTAAAAAAAAGGCTTATGTATTTTTTTAATTCAAATTTTTGTATATCATCAAAAATTTTAATTTTTTACAGGTATGTCAAATTTAAAAGTTTCTTTAATCCAATTTATATTTTTTTATCATTTGAAACCAAACGTTTATATTAACTATTTTTAGATGTTAGAAATTGGTCGTAATTGATAAAAAACACAAAAATTTGGATTTGAAAAGTGAAATTCAAAGTTTTAGTTATAATTATAAAAAAAAATTAATTGGATATATTTATAAAAATTAAAAGATTTGGTCGAAATTGATAAAAAAAAATATAAAAGTTTAGATTTAAAAACAATAACTTTTTTTTCTCTAAAATTGTTTTTCTCTCTTGAATTTCATATGATGTGTGTTTAGTAGGATTAAAAAATAATAATCAGGTATACATCACTATTATGGAAGTCGACAAAAGTAAAATTTTGTTAACAAGGGATAATTTATTTTTTTATAAAGTTAAAAATGAAGTCTTTTTCACAAACGCTATTGTCTCTCTAATTATTAAAAAAAATTGAAAATTAGTTATATTCTAGTTATAAAATTAAAGTTTAAATACCGTAATAGGAGAAAGCAAAAAATTCATGTCCTATTAATGAAAATTTTTCAGAAACAAATCATAGCCTGCCTCCCCCATAAAAAGCTAATTGCAAGTACATCAGGAATTATATTTGTAAGCTTATAACAAAATTTGCTATAACAAAAAGGTTATGTTAAATCGAGGCGCATGTGAAATGTGAACTAGTAAAATACTCATTTGACTTCAGTAATCGCAAATGCGAATTGTATTTATATACGATCAGTTAAATATAATAGAGTTGACCTCCTACAAAACGCTTATACAGCTCGAGTGAAAACTAATTTGAATATAAAAATTTAAATGTGTCGTTTCATAGATGAGACCGTTTAAGACACACACACCCATATATATATATATATATATATATATATATATATATGCACAATTATGCTTTTAAAATCATTTAAATGATTTTAAAAGCATAATTGAATGTAATAACCCAGAAATTTAAGAGTTAAAATATAGCCACGTGTCTAATATTTTATTAGGCGGGAGTAGGTAAATTAAATTTAAAGATAAATTTAATTTACAAGCGTCCCTAAATTTTAATATGGCTATAGGATTAAGAATTTAAATTTTTAGAATTTAAATTTGAATAGTTATATAGTTAACGGTGATAATATGGATTTATGAATTGGGTGCAGAATAATTCATAAGTCCTTAGCGAATATTTTTGGTGCCAATATTCGCGAAATATTTTAAAAAGGTTATCGTGAAAATTTGATAAAATTTGGAAGCAGAAATTTTATCAAGTGCAGTCAATGCGGACTTAATAAATCGAAAATGATTTATTAAGAACAAAATATAAGTCGGATGGGAATAAAAATAATATTTTTATTCTTTTTATATTTTATTTGATTTTTGGTAAAATTTTCATGAAATTTGGAAATCGTTTTCGTTTAGACTATGGACGACTAATTAGAAAGCTAGTATTAAAATGGACATTTAGCCATTTAGTATAAATTTGATTCAAATGAATCAAATGAGGCACAGCACCTCATTTCTTTTCCTTTTCAAAAGGAAAAAGAGCTTTTGCTCTCTGAAACGAAACCGAAGCTAGGGTTTCGCGCCGCTCCGACGATTTCTCGATTCTAACTCAATTTCTTCAAAGATTACTCACGTAATCGAGGTATTATACCCGTATTAAACGTTTATTTCGATTTATTTCGAATATAAACTCGTTTATAAACGGTTACCGTATCGAATTATCGTTTTAAACGTCCGTATTGATTTTGGATTGTGTATACGTGATTTTGGATGTTATTTGGACGTTTTAAGCAGGACGGGAGGTCCCGGAAATTTGTTTCCGGGGCTGTGCGACCGCACAGTTTGTACTGTGCGACCGCACAGTACTGCTGTGCGGGCGCACAGCAACCCCGACGGGTTGTCGGGGTTCGTTTCTTTCAGGCTTTTCGGGGGACTTTCCGGAGGCGATTCCGACGTGCTTTCGCCTAATAACCCGAGTTGTTTTCCAACCGAACCTAAAACATTTTTAATAAATGTTTTTAAACCAAAGTTAGATATTTTAAAATGATAACTTGTGATAGAAGAAAGTGAAAAGGTTTTATATACTAAACCTAAAGACTTTTAAAAGGAGATTTTAAAAGTAAAATAAAACGTTTATAACGGACTTTAAAAGAGTTAAAGTCAACGTTTAAACGGTTTTAAAGATTTAGCAATTGAGTTGCTAAATATTTGGTATATGACCGAGAATTATTTTGACAATTAGGTCTATACTATAAATGGTTTTTTTAGGTATTGTGATACCTAAAATAACTTCTAGAGAGAAGTTAGAACGTTTTCTCAAAACGAGAATTTATAATATGGTTTTAAAAAGAAAAGAGACCATAAGTGTTACGTGTTATATGATTATATGTTTGACCTAGATCTGGGTTTAAGGACCTAGAAATTTTATAGGAAACATATATTGATGTATTTTATCCTGTTTACTTTGTGTGTTTAGTCCGACCAGCTAGCGAGCAGTCTGACCACAACCACAGGATTAAGTTCCAGACCTAGCGGTGTTTGTGAGTTCATTTGTTTACTTTTGAATATTAGTATTCAATTGTTTTAACTCCATAAATCGCACTAAGTATGAAACTTAGCCAAGGAAGATCCACTGAAACGAGCTATCTATTGGGCAACAATAGGACTGTGTGATCACCGGTGTTAATGAACTAGATGAGAGGTAAATATTATAAGCATACATATTGAGATTAGGTTTTAAGCCAGATGCTTGCTAAGCGGCTTAAACCTAATGGGTAGTCCTGAGGTGGCAGTGATTTAAGTTCCGGCCCAGCAACCCTATACAGAGTCAAGATGGCTGTGATACATATGTATACAGCACATCCTGTATTAAACAAGAGTTGTGCATATGCATTATATATGATAGCACTATAACGTAACAGGATTAGGGTTTCATTTGGATCGAGAACTGGTAATATTTTTATATACCGATATTCTGTCTATACGTGATTTTGGTATTTAACTGTAAACCTATCTACTCACTCAGAAATATTTATATTTCTGACCCCGTTGTTGTTTATCACTTTTCAGGTACCTAGCTACCGGGTCTGGTCGAGCTTCCACCCTTTTCCATCAGGGAAGCTTATCTTGTTGTTATTAATTAACACTTTAAACTCTTAGATGCTGCAATAGTGTATATATGTTTGATATGCCTGTGGCCACGTCATGGTTCCTCTGTCTATATACTCTGATAGGAACCTGACTTTGTCTAGCTCTAATAAGTGGCTACTTAATAGGCATATGGTGTTTCATGGTGTCCCCTACGGGTGGGTCAAGTTTCGTGTCTTTGGTCTGCAAAGACACTGTGTGTAGTTCTAGCTGGCCTTACGTTTGTGTGCTTGCTGTGCATGTTTTTAAATATGTTTGATACAACGCTTTGAAAAGAAAAGTGTTCGATATATTTCATTAAACATATTGTTCGGGTGCGCGGTTTGAAACAGGGCTGCCTGCGAGGCAAGGCACGTGAGTCAAGTCCCTGTACCACCGCACCGGTTTTCAGAAATGCGTGTGGGGCAGAATAACTAGGGTTATTCAACCAGCATTTCTGAAAACGCGATTTCGCCTATATGAATATTTTTCAGAATGTGTTTTCCACGTTAAACGGAAAAATGTTTTAACGGTGTTTTCTGAAAACGGGTCGTACGCGAGGTACGATCTAGATTTATATATATTTATATTTAGGAGGCGAAAAATTTATAGAGGTTTTAGGCTTGCTACGGGTTTCGTAACAACCATTTCCATTTCCTAGCGCCGGTCTCGGCTCGAGTTTCGAGGCGGAAATCGGATCGTGACAATTAAGTAAAAGAAATGTTATTTTGCAGGAATTACCAATGGTGAAATTAATTAATAAAATGTGGCTATTTATTGGAAGCGGGGTCCACTTAATGGTAGGAACATTGATAATGCTTGAAATTTTGGGGAGTTGATTAAGAAATGTCAGTATGTCCAAGGAGGAAGAATCTTTGATGCTTAAAAAATATAAATTGCAAATTATATATTAGAAAAATCTAATACAAATAACAAAATCATTATTAAAATACACTGCAGGCAATCAATCTTGGATTAAATTATTGTATAGCTTTCAGGAAACAATTTTATAATATTGAGTGCATAAGATAACAAAATTAAAGACAGAAGTCATCATTAAGGATAATGCAACTATTTTCTAATATAGATGTGTTATTAAAATTAAAATAAATAAATTTTTAAAACTCCTCAAATCTATCATAATTTACACTTTGATTTATGTAATTTAAAAATCAAACGATTTAATTTTTTATTTTTTATTTTATCAACAATTTAGTCCATCCATTTATTTTTAGTATTAGTCAACCAAGTTAAAAGACTTGGTGGTAGATTAATTTCAAAATTGAGTGACAAAATTATAGACAAAAATAAAAGTGGAAGGACAAATTGTGTTTTTTTTAATCAATTTTTTTTACGTTATTTGACTCAGTTGACTAACAATAAAAATGAATGCAAAGACTAAATCGCTGATGGAAATAAAAGTGAGGGATAAAATCGTTTGATTTCAAACTAGAGGGACCAAACTATAAATTATGATATATATAGGAACTTGGTAGTAATTTGCTCATAAATAAAAATGTCGGTATTCATATTTCCATAATGCACCTTATTACTAGTTTATGTCCATACACTAACAGTTGCTTCTCTCAGTTGCACAAGAAAACTAAAAAAATTGTCCTTTTTTTCAGTCTCTCTTTAATTCTGTGAAAAAAAAGAAAAAAAACTTTGAACAAGGAAAATTAATCAATTTAATCATGTCTTCCCCAAGCAAACGCAGAGAGATGGACTTGATGAAGCTGTTAATCTTCTTATTCCTATTTTTTTTAACTTTTTTTTTTGTTTCTGTTTATCTTGTTTTTTGTTTTATTTTCAAGATATAAATATTTTGTTTCAGGATGATGAGTGACTACAAAGTTGAGATGATCAACGATGGCATGCAAGAGTTCTATGTTCATTTCCATGGGCCTAATGAGAGTATTAATCATTATCTTCCTTCATTTTTTTTTAAATTTTTCTGCAGATTTTTGTTTAATTTTCTTAATCAATTTTAGTTTCTTTTAAATTGAATCAACTCTTAATTTCTGTTTTTTTTTTCTGGATTTTTTCCACTTGATTTCATATTCTTTGAGGCTTTAATTAACAGGATTTAGTTATCATTAATGTCAAATAGCTTAATTTTCTAGTTAGTTTGAATTTTAATTTTGATTCTTATTTATTTATGCAATTTCTAGTTAAAGAAGTTCATCTTCAATAAGCTGTTGTTTTTCTGTTGAATTTACTGTGTTTTTCTTTTGAATTTATTGTTGGCTTTTGGTAGCATGGATACGGACACGAGGAAACGGGCCTCTCGGACACAGACTCGGCCAAACGGTGTTATTTTTTAGGTTTTTCGATATAAAAAATTCGTGTCCGAAACGTCGAGTGTCTGAAAGTTTCCGAAACGGGACAAGTTGATTGAATGGAGTATCCGTGCTACCTAACTTAACAACTTTGCTAGCACATTATTATTGGATATATATGCAGAAATGAGTGTTTTTTTTTTGTAGTTTTATGATCATCCTTGTTGTGATGAATTGTGGTAGGTCCTTATCAGGGAGGTGTGTGGAGGATAAGAGTTGAGCTGCCAGATGCTTATCCTTATAAATCTCCCTCAATTGGCTTTCTTAACAGGATCTACCACCCAAATGTTGATGAAATGTGAGTAATTTAATGTTGAAACACTACTAGTTGATTTTCAAATTATGTATTTCATAAACGGTTAAATGCAAATTAAATAATGAACTTTAGCGTCTTCTGCGATTACAACACATATTTCAAATCTTGTTACCAATGTCAGACAGGAACTACCATTCTTTTATAATTCGGAGAGCTATTTTCTGATGGAAAAAATGCTAATGTTGACACTACAATATGCATTGTTCCGACGTCTACATCAGCATTTTTTAATCGAAAAATTATTCGGTGTCCCGAACTATAAAAAATTCGTGTTGTAGTTGCATAACATTTGCAATTAACCCTTTAAATTATGTATTGTGTTAACATGTTTTTAATTTTTGGTGTTTAAGGAGTAATGACTTCTTCTTTGATGTAAAAATTATTTTCAGGTCTGGCTCAGTTTGTTTAGATGTTATCAATCAGACATGGAGTCCTATGTTCGGTAAATATTTTTCCGTTATGCTTTTTCGAGATGACCATTGAAGTTGCAAAGTGTACAATGCCTTACTATTTGATGCACATGCTTGTGCAGATTTGGTGAATGTGTTTGAAGTATTTCTACCACAGCTTCTTCTGTATCCTAACCCATCAGACCCATTAAATGGGGAGGCTGCAGCTCTGATGATGCGTGACCGCCCTGCTTATGAAAAACGAGTTAAAGGTAGTATTCCTTTTTCTGAGTTATCGATTTTAGATTAGGAATTCCACCTTATGCAAATTTTTCAGTTTCATTTTAACTGATTCAGTACCTGTAATGTATGCACGAGTTTTCAATGATCCTCTTCATCATTCTCAAGGAGCATCCTCCTTAAGCATAATTAGAAGAAATGAATCTAATGTTTAGCAGCTAGATTTAGTAACCATTGCTTGTTTGGCGATCAGGTTAAGCTTATAACTAGGTTGCATTCCCAAACTCTTGTCTTGAGTGCTCTACTAAATAAAAAGGTATTTACATCTCCAAGTGCCTAATGTTCCCGGTAACTATAAGATAAAAAAAAAACAGTTGATATTACGATCATGTTTCATGCTATCTTATAGGCTGCATGTTTTTTCTTCCATGAAGCAGCTTTATATTATAAATGTGCACTAGTGAACTTATAATAATATTATTAGGTATTGATATCAGACGTGGTGCTATCCCATTCAATGCTTAGCCGTTGGTAATCTTGTTAACGATACAATTATATGGCAGAAGAAGTATTGATATCAATAAGGCTTCACTGGGATATGAAACTCATTTTCCGTTGTCATTAACTAACATTTTAAAGTAATTTTATTTCCAAATGTTATTAATGGTCCTGATTTAATTGGCTTAACCAGAATACTGTGAGAAATATGCAAAGCCACAGGACATAGGAGCTGGCCCTGAAGAAAAGTCCAGTGACGAGGAGGTGAGTGACGACGAGTATGCCTCTCAAGACGAGGAAATGGCAGGCCAGGCAGATCCGTAACGGTCCATACCTTATCTTCCGAAAATGTTCAGTAAATTATGTTCTTTCACTGCAAGCAAAGGAAAAAATTTCCTAGCTTGCTTGTAGTTTCCTCTGTAAATAAATGTATCATTGCTTTGTGTTATTTGACATTAATCTGTGTATTGGGGTTTAGCATTGATCTGATGCTAACTTGTATAATTCTCTGTATGGTATTTATTTATTTTTAGCTTGGCAACCCTTCTTATAATACCAACAAGTATATCTGGATGTCTGGATGATATTTTTATTTATTGTTCTTTTGGGGTATTGCAGGTAGAGTTGTGCAAAAATTTGATCAATCCAAATAATAAAATCAAAAGACTTGATCATTAAAAATATTTCATTTTTTTTGGTTTTTCGTCTATAGTGTAAATTTTTTAAAATAGTGCTCCCTCCGTCCCATTTAAGAAGTCTCATATTTTATTTTGAGATGTCCTATTTAGAAAGTATCATTTCTATGTTTGAAAATCTTTTTCATTGAATTTCTCTTTTTATCCTTCATTTAGTCATTTCAAAAAGAACTATATGAAAAATTCTACTATTATTAATAGGGGCAAAACATGAAGAAAAAAAATATAGACAATAAAAAATTTCTTAATCTGCATATAAAAGCAAATGGGACGGAGAAAGTAATTTTTAATAATATTTCAATTGAAATGGAGAAAAATTCAAATGTACTCTTTATATTACTGTGTTTGGAATTGTTTATAGTTAAAAGTTAAATTGGACAATATGGAGAGTATATTTAAAAATATTTCACTCTAATTTAAAAAAATAGCTGTAATTGAAATTGAAAATTAAAATATTAACTAAAAATTGACAATTTTAAAAATTTATAAAATAAATAAAAAGATGAATATGTTCAAAATAGTTTTAGATGATTAATAGTAAACAAAAAAACTCAACAAGTTAAAAAAAAATTGGAAGATTAAGCCTAAAATCAAACCATTAAATCAAATTCACCTTGGTTTGACACAAAATTTTAGCTTTTCAATTCAATTTGGATATACAAAATTTCAGTTAAATTTTGTAAAATTATGTTCTCTGTTCAATTTCATTTGAAATTTCTTACATCTTTGTAGAGTCAATTTCAGTTTCATCTAAAATTTCTTACATTTTTATAAAGTCAACTTGATTGTACTATTTCACCACCTTACATAAATAGGTGAAAGCCATAGTATATTTACCTTTATTAAGTCGAGAATTACTGCAGGATGCAGACCTGAAAACTATGGGATTTCTGAAATCATATGGAAGAAGCAAGTATACAATGGATTATCAATGACCTACGCTATATTAACAACATCATCGCTGGCTAACCGCATTTGTTACAGGCTACAAAGAGCCCCTAATACACTCTTCTGCTAAACTGAGCATCCGACAATTCTTTTCTTTCATTTTCTTTTTCATTATACACTACCTTTAGAAGACGATTATGAATGGCTCGGCCTCCTTTTACCGGCATCTGTCCTCAACCTCTTTACAGGATTCGCCCAACCGACATTCCCACCACTACCACCACCATTATTTGCTGGTTGAGGTTGGTTGCCCCATCCTTGCTGATGGGAATTCTGCTGGCCCATTCTTGTTTCCCTAGTAACTGAACTCGGGACTGAATTACGAGCCATGCTAGGGGGAGAAACTGGACCACTTGTTCCAGTCCTCGACTTTGCCACCGACTTGTCCCTATCTTTCCTCTTCTTCTTGCAAATAACCAACTCCCCTGGATGCACCGGAGAATCATCCAGCGGATGTTGTTCTCGATTGTTACTACCACTTCCAGTCCCGTGCCTCGATTCCTTTGGCAAATGGACTTTGACCCTTATGTCATCGCCAATGGGAATCGATCCTCGTTGAATAGCCTTAGGAGTAGTACTACTGTCTGGTTCTACCTCATTAATTAGCCTGTTTCTCTTGCTTTGACTCATAGCTGCCTGTCTTGGGGATGGAGTGGAACAGGAGGTAGAGAGTGGAGGATTAAAAGAGAGTGCATTTCTAGCTTCTCTGAAATCTGTGTCCGGAAACGCAATCTTCAAGATGTCAAAGAAAAGATCGTGTACTTTCCTTACTTCAGATCTAACCTGCATCATGCAACGGTACCTTGAGATTCCAACAATTGTTAGGAGTTACTAATTGGATGCACACCACACATAAAATTCAAGTATGCAATAGATGCAAAATTAGAAAAATCTAATGGTGACTACTGGAGATGTGTTAATTGATGTAAATCACGTAATGCAAGAGAGAAATTTCAAAAGGGCTTTTGCACAAGAAGTTAATTAGCAATGTAATGTATTGAAATCGGATGTGCAATATAATGTGATTTAAAATTCCATTATTTTGCTTGGTAGCAAAAAAAAAAAAATGCATTTGACCTATCTATTATTCCAATATCATGGCTTATTTGATGGAGTAGCAGTGACAACTGACAAAAGATAATGACAGGAAACACGGAGGATGTAAACCGGGTGTTATGACGGTGACAGCAGGAAAAGGGGTGGAGCAGTAGTTATAGATGGCCATGTTTGGCAATTAGCTAACGACAATAATAGTAAAAATCTGAAATAACAATCACTGGTTATGCCCAACAAAACATAGCCAAGTGCTCAACGCAACAGAAAAATTGCCATCACTACTAGCGGGTAGAAATTCAGAGAGGACAATCCAGAATTATAAACCAGGCTATTAGAAAAGATTAACCATGCTTCAAAATCATTACTTCCAGCAGCACTCCGAATAGAACTCTCCAAATAATAAACCAATGATAATAAACAAAATTTGTCGATGTATGCGATCGAGATAATGAGATAACTAAGGAATCATACCTCATGTGAGAACCCATAAAATTGCATTGCACCCTTTAACATGAATTGCACATCAAGCACAAGCTCCATTACTCCATTGTACGCTAATCTGTCAACACGCATTTCAATCTTCCGCAAATCCAAGAGATTATTTCCAAAACCAGCAGAATTTTCAATCCTCTTCCACAAATTAGTTAGAAGAGGCACAATTTGTTGACCTTCCTTGTCCATTCTTCTTTGGAGCTTGCTGATGACATTCTTACACTACAAAAATGAGAACTTCCAGGTAAATTAACCAAAAGAAAAAGAAAGAAAAAAGCTTGATCACCATAGAATGCTCATCAGAAAACCATCCCTAAGTTGGTACACTCTTATCATTCTTAATGACACCATCTAATTATTGAGGTGTAATGCATAATAGTAATTCAAACACAAGCTATACATTAACTGTAAAAGCAAAATAAGAGAAGATAGATATAGAAGTACAAAACGTATGGATGGAGGGAGACTGGTGGTGCAAGTCCGAGATCCAGTGTGAAGCAAGCAACAAAATTCTCCACAAAATCAACACCACTTTTAAACCACCCGTGATAATGTAAGCATATAAATGACATGAACAACTATGAAATGTAGCCAAGATATTTACACATACCCTTCTCTGGATGACATCTGACATCTTAGAGCCTATTACTGAACTCCCACTTGCATTTGTAGCTTTCCCATCCCAACTCTCTCTGGAATGTTCAGTAGCATCTTCAGGAGGAGCGGTCTGCAAATTTAGTCTACTAGATTTAGGCGAAGCATGCAATTTTGAAGTGTTAGCTATTCTCCTGGATGGTAAGTTTCTCCTGCTTTTGGTGGAATCACTCTGATCATTCCGGGAAGGATTAGGCTCTCCAAATGTTTTCATCTTGGCATCAGTCCTCAACTGTGCTTGATATTTATGGTCGCCTTGGAACGGTAACAAGCATGCATCTCCACGTTGCACCTCGATTCCAGACTTCTCATCTGGTCTTTCCATTGTGTGACGAGGTCGAAGCCGAATACTACGTTTTCGTTTTATCTTAGGTTGCAGAACTTGTTCATCTTCTCCCTCTTCACGATCATGTATCCAACTTCCAGATTGCTGGTGATCCATGTGAGAATCTCCTGACACTGCAATTTCCCCTTCCTCCAATTCATCTGACTGAAAAGGAAAAATAAATAAACACAGTGAACAGACAGCACATAATCCAACAAATTTGCTAACATGGAAATAGAACAGAGAAAAGAAACATACCAGCTTTTTAGAAACAGAACCTGGTCTAGCATCTAATGCAGACAGGGACCCAAATTTCTGCGAAGAAACGGGAGACACTATTCTTGTCATTCTTCGATTATCAGAAGACGATCCAGAAGAACCAGCTTCTTCTAGCATATCATTATTTCTAGCACTTGCAGTAGACAGGGGATACTCATACCCACCATCACATGCAGGACCATCATCTTCTGATTGGTCCTTATTGATGGGAGGAGCCCCAACAGCACCACTAGATTCATCATCTTCAAATTCTCGAATTTCTCCCTCTTCATCATGCGCGGAATATCCATTTCTCTCATTAGAACTGGCCTCTGAGTATTCCCCAATGTCATCATCAATTTCCTTGTAATTAGGAGTTTTTTTCCCCTTGGGCCTGCCCCTTTTCCTTTCAGTTTCCACTCCGCTGGATTCAATACCCACACCACTAGTAGTAGACAAGATATTTTTTGATGGTTTTTTCGATAAATTAGCCACAGCTTCTACATCCTTTGTACTGGCTCGAAGCCATTTAGGTACCTGGTCATAGCTTCTCATCTCCTCAGTCCAGTCCAGGTCTTCATCCATTTGATCAAATAATTCAACTTCTTCTTCACTTCTAGCTATCATGCGATTAACCTCCAGAAGTGATGGAACATTATGGACAGTTTCTTGATATCGCTCTTCATCATGTAATAATGTCTCCAAAGTCATTCGTCTCTCTTCATGTGTTGTTCTTTGGTCAAAGCGTCCAGCATTAATAACCTCATCAGCCATATCAATCTTATATTGTTGAATATTATTCCTTATGAGGCTCTCAATAGATCCCACGTATCGATCCTTCCCAGCAAGGTCATCTTCCAGATCAACGGAACCCCCACTTCTTAGTTCATCTTCTTTTTGATGGCTAGAAATTTTATCAACAACTGCTTCCATATAAATGACTTTCACTTCCCTTTTCTGTCCAATTCGATGGGCCCTAGCTACTGCCTGCTCCTCATTTTTTGGGTTAGGATCAGGGTCATATATGATAACTGTGTCAGCAGACTGTAGATTAAGACCCCTCCCGGCAGCACGAATACTGAGCAAGAAAATAAAGCAGTCTGAACCAGGACTGTTAAAGTCTACTATAGCTGATTCACGATCTTCTAGGCTAGTTGTTCCATCAATCCTTCTGTAAACAAGCCGTCTCCATTGCAAGTACTCCTCCACTATATCAAGGAGCTTTGTCATAGTACTAAAAAGTAGTACCCGATGCCCTGTTCTTTCAAGTTTTATAAGGATCCTATCCAAAATCCATAATTTCCCACAAGATCTAACAAGAAATTCCTTGGAAAAGTCATTAAAATATGGATAATTAAGCAACGGATGATTGCAACTTTTCCGAAGCTCCATACATCTGTTATTTAAAGTTTTGTACACCTTAGGCTGGTAAATTGGATTTTTTTGAGCCCTGCGCTTCTCATCTTCAGGATCAACTCGGATAGTACCAGTAGATTTGATCCAATCATATACGGCACTCTGAATAGCAGACATTCTACACCTCAAAATGATGGAAACCTGCAATATTGATATAATGTAGAATCAACCAGATAGAAAGAGGTGATCATTTACCCAAAAAAAAAAAAAACAGATGATCAATTGTAACTGTGTAATATCATACCTTAGGTGGAAGTGAACCTTCCACATCTTCAACACGACGCCTGAGCATGAAAGGTTCCAGAATCTGATGAAGTCGGTGAATGATGATGACCTTCTTCTCAGTTTCCAGCCAGTCATCCTCCGCATCATGTGTAGGAGCTTCCTTTTGGAAGGGTTTTGAGAACCAATCATGAAATGCTTTCCGATTGTCAAAAACTTCTGGCAGAAGTAGATTCAGTAGAGACCAAAGCTCCTTCAAATCATTCTGCAGAGAAAATTTGGTCTATTAAATCTATCTGTCAATTGGGCTTTTTGTTCCAATTTAAGAATGCAAGAATATCACAATCCTATAGCTGAATCATCCATCCCAACACTCAGAAAAAATTGACAAAGCTTACTCAGGTTCTATTAAAAATCTCAGTATCAGGACCATTATGTGAGACAAGACAGATAAAAAATCTTTTAATCTCTCCTACCATATTTCAAATGTAACATATAGTACTTTATTAGTACAGAAGATTTATTTAAGGTCTTTCTCTCAAGCGGGCCAATACTACTCAATCTTTAAACTTAAAGATAAAAAGCACAAGCCAAGCGCATCAACAATGAATAATAGATGTCCTTTATAAAGCCCAACAGATCCCATATATTCGATAAAAAATTAAGCTCAGTGGAACACATAAATCAGCTCGGGAGATCAGCTTTTTGGTGCACAAACTACCAGCCATGAATAGTTGTTGGGATGGCAACAACTGTCCCACCTGGCACACTCAGCCTTATACTGAAATATGTAATGCCTCAAAATCTTTACAAAGCCCTAAACATGTTACACACATACTGTCAACTAAGAAGATGTTTTTAACAGACCTGTAATGGTGTTCCTGTGAGAAGTAAGCGCCTCTGGCACCGATATCTGTCAAGATCACGGGCTAAAACTGATTCCCTGTCCTTCATTCTCTGTGCTTCATCAATTACGATATACTTCCAATCCACTTTAGAAAGTTTTGATCGATCATACATTATAAATTCATAAGTTGTCACAAGAATGTTAAATTTCATGGCAGAAACTTCCTGCAGAGTAAGAGTAGGAGTAAGATATAAAGTTCAGAAGTGCTTTCAAAACTCAAAAAGATAGAAAAGAGCACACAAGATTTTCTTACTTGAGAAAATAATTTTGACCGTTGATCTTTGTTGCCAACATAGTAAATGCATGACACAGATGGTAGCCAGGTATGTAGCTCACTCTGCAACATAAATTCAAATAGATACGGTAGACAGCAACAGAATAAACAAAAAGTCTCAAAATACAACCAGAAAGAAACATACCTTCCAATTTACCAAAACAGCATTAGGAACAATTATAAGATGTGGGCCATAGTTTCCTTTAAATTCCATCAGGTAAGCAATCAAAGCCATCACCTGTACAAGAAAAAGATGTATTTTGAAAAAGATGTCTATCCGCCCAAGTGATGCAACCGGAATTCATCGAAGCAAAAAGTAAGACAGCGGGAAATTACCTGTACAGTCTTTCCAAGACCCATCTCATCTGCTAGGATTCCATTCAATTTGTTATTATACAAAGAAAGCATCCATTGTAACCCAACCTGTATGAGATAAACATTGATAACAAAATCAGCAGCTCAGAAAGTAATTTGCATCAGAAAAATATTGAAAAAAGAAATGAGCAACCCACAAGCTGATAATCTCTTAACGTTCCAGTTCGTAACATGGACGGCTGCCTTATGACCCTCTCATTGACAGCATGAGCAAGAGTATAGTATCTGTTAAATCCAGCAAGTACAAACCAATTAAAAAAGCTAAACCCATTTTGAATAATGCATAGACTTTGTTAGGAGGAAAATGAGAAGGAATAAATTTCTATATAGAATACTTGGTGCTAACCATAGATAGCACAGTAAACACATTAAGTAACCACCCTATGTTAGCTCAATGATAGAAATAGACTGTAAAGTCTCCCAATAGCAGAAAATATGAAGCATGCATAAGATCGATAACTTACTTGCTAACAGATGAACTGTCCTTGGGTGCATTCATTTCCATAAATCTATTTCTAATCATTACTTCCTCTCCAGCACATGCTGCAGCTGCCCGTACTTCTTCTTCTGACAGACCCTTTATCGACAAATAGAAAACTTAATGGATAAGTAAATCTGAAACTATTCAACGCATGGCGAGTAAGAAATGGAGAAAAAAAATAGTTCTAATTCAGAGATGAGTAAAAAGAATGCAGACAGTGCAAAATCAATTTATATAATAAAAGAGAGACATGAGACAGTGAGCAGGTGGGAGAGGGAGTTGATAAATCATGCCTGCAATCGTGCAGCAGCAGCTGCAGCATTTGCTGCCTCCTCCACTTCCTGCTGATTCTTGGCAGCAGTTATTTTACTTCCCAGTTTATGAAGATAATCTTCTGTCTGGGTTAAAAATGACGATAAAACAGTATATCTTTCAGAAGCAGCACCGTCAATGCTAGTCTGCTGCTCCAGCAACATTTCCCTGTACCTTTCAACATCGTTATTCTTCAAAGCCTCCATTCTTTTATTCCGGTCATCATCCTTTCTCTTTGAAAACTCTCTCAACATTCTCTCATGGTATTTTGCAACTCCTCTGTTGCGGGCAGTACGTGCATCACGAATAGCCCAATGAGCCTCAAGAAGCTTCTTACGCCAGTGGAAGATGGATTTCAATTGCTTATCTCTCATGGATTTTTGAGAGGCTTGTACTTGCCTTGCCTGCTCCATCCGCTGCCGCTCACATAAGCGAACAAACTTCCGATATGGCCTGTCAGGCATTGCCATTATCTCCTGCTGCTGCTGATCAACTTCATCTCTTAAACGTGCCTGTAGATCTAGAAGCCGGAGTTTTTTCTCTTCAATTTGCAATCGCAAAACAAGATCTGGCCTAATCCTTTTTCTCTCTAAATTCACAGCCAGTAAACCATTGATTTTTTTCAAATTTTCTGACCTCTTTTTGTTAAGGACTTCCGCCCCTTCCTCAAAAAGAAGATCTTTGACATCATATGCCAATGTCAGATTATTATTAGTGTTAATCATCCCTGAAGATCCAATAGAATCATGCTTTCTAGTAAAAAAGGGAAAATCAAATAATGGTCCATGATACTTTCGTGCAGAGCCAACATCTTTTGGCTGGGGTGCGGTGCTTGTCTGTGCAGGTTTCTTAGCTTGCAATGTATCAGACACAGGAAACTGTGGCGCAATAGCTTTTCCCCTATCAACTGTAACATCACTTCTAACAGGAGTTTTATGAAGACTTCGTTCCAAATCCTGGTCTGACTTAACAGAAAATATAGCAGTTTGTTGCTCTTCTTTTCCAGGAGCCACTGAGGTTGTAGGCTCCTTCATCACAGCTGCTGCACCTTGCATGATATTTTCTGAGACAGTTGCGTTCTCTTCTTCAGACACAGCTTCCTCTTTTGCGATATTCTGCCCTTTATTAGATGGAATAACCTGAGAGTTCTTCTCATTGGACTCCAAATTCCTTGCATGGTCCTCAGAATTTTTTCCGCCAGATCTATCCTGATTATTTCCTCCAGCAGGAAGAATCTGCTGCTGCAATTGCAACTCAAGGGGTGGAGGAGCAATAGCTCGAAGAAGCTCCTGGGGAAGTGTACCTTCTCCTTTCTGTCACAATATGAAGACAGCATTAAAATTATCAACATTAAATTTATCAACATAGTATTCATTTAGCCAATTAAAGCTTTACAATATGCGTAAACAAATTTGACAGAAAGAAAACAGAGAACTTGAAAGTTAGAGATTCCTACCTTCAGTCGTCTAAAGGCTAGTATTTGTGCTTTTAGAACATGTAATTGCTGCTTGGTGAATCCAGCACGCTGTTGGGCTATCTGGACAGAAGACACCCCTTGTGACGTGATGGGATTGCTTGAGCTTCCCTCATTAGAAGGACCAGCAGATTGAGAAGAAGATCGACTCGGATGCTTGAGATTCTGAACTTGTAATGTATCTGGGCTACTCATAGTACTTTTAGCAGGCAAATTTTGATCCGCGCCTTGGCTCATGTTGGCTGAGGACTGAGGAGGATGCATAGGATGCATTCCATTTCCAAGTACAGCCCCTGTTCTAGGAGCCACTTGGTTCTCTCTGTTGTGATAAGCAAGCTGCTGCGCTGCAAGAACATTGCTGATGCTGCCCATTCCTGCATTGGGACTTGGGACGAAATGCCCAGTCGGAACACTCTGCCTTGCCTTAGGAGGCCCAGACTGCCCAGAGACATCACTAGAGGAATTAGCATGTGGAGAACTCTCACTAGCAACAGGCGGAGAAGAAACCTGATGCTTTGGCACTGATACAGGACGCAGTGAAGCCTGGGGACCTGCACTGCTTTCATTGGCCTTTTGCTGAGCAGCCATCCTTGATTGCATAAGCGGAATGAGCTGGGCCATCAAGTTCGCATTTGCAGGTAATGACAGATCAATATTGCGTTCAAGTGCCCATGTCTGCATTGCTTGCATTTGAGCAGCCATCACGAGCTGATTGTTCGCCGTGTTTTGAATGCTTTGTTGAGCTTGTGGTGCTTGCATAGGCCTCACAGCATTACCAGGCATTAGTTGTCCGATGATAGGGGGTTGTGTCAGAGGATTTTGCTCATTCCTCTGATCAAAGGCTAGCTGATGCCCTTGTTCCACCTGCTTTTCAGTAGGAGAAAAGTTCTCGGATGAGTTTTTGGAGGATGATGCCTGAGATTGATTAGCCGACTGCATGGACATATGTTCCTGCATTTTCAAATTCCGCATCCGCATTTCTTGATCCTTATTAGTGGCAGGGCCCAACATTCCCATTTTAGCTTGTTGTTGCGACTGCATGGCCATAGCCGACTTTTGCTGTTGAAAAGCAAACTGAAGATAAGCCTGATGAACCGGATTAAGAACCTGTTGATCGGCAGCTGAATTCCTATTCTGGCCATCCTGTAAAGAATTATGCTGCTGAGCCATATCAAAGAATTTCCTGGATTGTTGAGGCATTTGCATTGAACCCGGAGATTGAGCAAAATTGTTTCCTCCTCCTAAAACTCCTTGAAAACCGCCAGCTTGATAAGCTAGAAGGGCCTCATTTCCTTCAGGTTTCCTTAGTAATTGATGTTGCAATGTCTGCATGAAACAAACAAAAGTTAAAGCAATAGTCAATTTCACCAGTCATTATCATAAATAAACTATCCAATTAAACCCCAAGTAAAAAACTAATAATAAAATTTCTGAATCATAATAATGAAACCCCCAAAACAAGAATTGCTAAACAGAACTTAAAGCAAATACCAAGCAGACTTAAGCTTACCCAACCCAAAATAGAAGCCTAATTGATCCATAACTACAGCTAGAAATTTAACCAGCCTATTAAAATCCAACTGATCACTCGCATTTATTACTAAACTATTGTAATAATTACATCATCGAATATACTTATACAGTAACTAATTAAATTCAAAAACTAACTAACTAGTTAAAACCCTAACCTGTCTAGAACCTAATTGCTGCCGGTTTTGCTGCTGCTGCTGGTGTTGCTGTTGCTGTTGCTGATCAAACCCTAGCTGTGGTGTCGATACAGCAGAGGAGGAAGAAGAAGGTGATGCAGCTGATGACGTGGAAGCCGTACGCCCAGCCGGTCCCACCCGGCTGGGCCCACCACCACCGCCCCCAGATTGCATACAAAATTAAAACCCCTGACCAATTTTTGTAATTCAAATTTCCCGCAATAAAATTATAAAACACGAAAATTCAGGAAGCTAGCTGAGAGTAAAATAAAGAAATAGAAGAAAAAGGAAAAAGCCAAAATCCCTCTAATTATACTTTTTACAAAACCCGATTTTACCCTCCGATCCCAACGTTCAACAGTGGCTTCCCTCTACCTCTTGCTCTCTTTGTTACATAATAATTCTCTCTCTTAAAAATAATAGTAATTAATTAATTATATAAAAATAAAAAACGATAATTTCGGAGTGAAAATAAAAATTGGATCTGAAGAAATAAAGAGAGAGAGAGAGAGTCAGATCGGCGATTCTTGTTAGAGTGACTCACTCACTCACTCAGTACGAGTCGCTTTTTGCTCTTGCTGTCACGCAATTGGAGGATGTGAAATTTAATCCCTCTCTTTTTTTTACAGTCAAACCCTAGTTTTTTTTTTTTTTTTTTGGGAAATTATTACCTTTCTCTGTCTTTCAAGTGGAGGTTTGGTCATGAACAATCTTTATGGCGTTTTTTCTTTTATTTTTGCAGCTGGTGGTGGGGTCCACGGTTTGAAATTTCATAAGGAAGCGAGTGTTTTAGACTTTTAGCCTTGTAGTTTCTTTTAATTTCTGATCTAACCCTTAACTCCAAGATATGGCAGCTTCCGTCTCCGATCATTAATATCATGTGAAATTTAAAAAAATGATTGAATTCAAATTAAATCGTGTTTTTGCAATTACAGTATTCTTTTAAATTATTACTATATGATATTAATAATGGTTGATACTTTTTGTAAAAAATATTTCATTAAAACTTTAAAAGTACATTTCCATAAATAACAACATAGCGGATGTAACAAAAATACTGAATTGAGTTAGTACCAAAAACATACTAATATATACTTCATCCATCCAAAATAATTGTTGATTTTACCATTTTCATATTGTTTAAAAAAATTTAATTAGCATTTTAAATTTTATAATATTTTTATTATATCTTTATTAATACAATGATTAATTCATTTTTTTTGAAATAACGACAATAAATAGCGGACTTTAAATAAGAGCAATAAAATTATAATATATTAAAAATGAACAAGTATTTGAAAAAAAAAAGAGGAAATGAATAATTATATTAAAACAAAAGAGGTAATTATTAAATTTAAAATATATATTTTTGTGTAGTTACATTACCAATTAAGTTTTCATATATTTTACTAACATAGCAATGTAACATCGAGAATGTCACTCAATTCAACTTTTTAAAAATAAAAATATTATTTAATCCACCATTTTGTATCACCTTGAATATCATTTTTTACGTGGTAATATTTTATTTATCCGAAAATATATATCGCAATAACCAATTTTTTATTCTTACAGTCTTTATTGCCACGTCATGTGGGTTAAAAATAGTGGATTAAAAAGAGGATTATATATCATTACTCTTTTAAGAATATACTCCCTCCTTCCGGTCCATAATATTTATCGCATTTGATAAATATTTTGTCTATAATATTTGTCATTTTAAAGTTTAAAGATGCTATTTTTTCAAATTTATCCCTAATAAAAAATAACTTAATAAGGTTAAAGGATAGTCAAATATAAAATAATAATAATTATTATAGACAATTTAGTAAAAATCTCTATAAAACAAAATATATTTATTATTTTCTTAATTTATAAAAATTGACAAATATGACAAATATTATGGACCGAAAAAATATCTATAAGTTGTAGTTCGTGCTTTTAATATTTTTTATTAAAATTATGTGTTCAATTTTTTTTATTAATGTTAAAATTTTCAGCCTCAAATCATTAAAACAAATGACACTCAAATTAAGATTACTTTAATCCTAAGTTTTGCTATTTTATGCTATTTTTTCATCCATTGAAATAGCTTTATTCCTTGAATGATCACGTGAACAATAAATTATATCTAGTGCCACAAAAAAAAAAGTAATCTTCATGCGAATTTTGTAATCTTAGTAGGATCAGGGTGGGTTCAATAATCAAAACGAATTTTGTGTTCAGACGAATTCAAAAATTAGTTCAATTCAATTCTTTTCAAAATAAAAAGGCCTAATCACTCAAAAACCCCTCACCTTTAAACTTTTTTTCAATTCCACCCCGACGTTGAAAATTTGTCAATTTTACCCACTTTTGAATTTTCCGTTTTCAATTGTACCCCAATATTTTAATTTTTGTTAATTTTTTTACTTAAATGATGAAATCATTCAATTAATTAAGTCTAAACATGAAATTAAATTCTTTTTTATTCAAAAAAGTACAAATAAGTCCTTTATTTTTAAAAACTAACTAAAAACCATAATCAAATAAACACTAGTTTAAATTCTTAATTAATTTAACTAAATTTAAATAAATTTTAAAAATATACAATCAATATATGCGAGACATGGAGAATGTTTTAAACAAATTTCCAAACGCAAAAGACGTTAATTTAATTTTTCAGGGTACAATTGAAACACAAAAATGCAAAATAGGGTAAAATTGACAAATTTTCAACGTCAGGGTATGATTGAAAAGGGGCTAAAAGGTCGGGGTTTTTTAAGACATTAGGCCAAATAAAAAATACGGTTGAATCTATTTGAGCCGAAAACGGTGCAAAGTGTAATCTGATCCGTTTTTAATAAAAGATATTAAAATAAAGAGTCACCAAGATCCTTACATTTATATGTTAGGATCCATTAACTCATATTTAGCCATTTTAATCAATTAAAAAATTTTATATTAATTAACTCTTAAATTGAATTATTGTGATCTCTAAATGTGTTCATTCATTTCATATGATTTTCATTATGAGTATTTTATTCTCCACTTGTAACAAAAAAATCTTCCAATGTGGGAAAACACAATTCTTAACATAATTGTCTTTCCAATATAAGTTTTATTGTATTTTCTTTGCTTAAGAATGGTTCATTATCTTCAGAAGATGGTCATTCTTCTTACATATTTATATATTATTATCTTTGGCAAAAAAAATAAAAAAATTTATAGCTAAATGAGGCCATGTGATTATTGTTTTACCAAAAGAAATCATTCTTACTTATACAAGACATCATAAAATCAATGAACAAACTATCAATTTACCCTCTCAATTTAGCGTAAAAAACAAAAAAATCATTTTCAAGCGAACCGTATCAAATCTAGTCTGAATTTAACAGAATCGGATCAAGAAGTCCCTCTATCAACCTCACTATGTTGCGTGATTGCAAAATGAAAAAAAGTTTGAAATGCTCCTTAATTTTATCTTATTTTTCAAATTGACATTTAATGATTTTTAAAAATCAATTATGATCATTATATTTGACAACTTCAAAGATCACTACAATTTTTATTTAAATTGAGTCTTTTTTTTTACTTTTTTTTTCATTTTCTCACTTTAACCCTTTAATCAACAACTCATCACTGCCATCATCATCGATCCATCATCGATGAAACGATGTAGCAACGAACCACACGAATGCATCAACGTAGCAACCAGCCTGTCGTCTACAATAGACAAACAAACGTTTATTCGAACCCAACTGAGTTCGAACACACAAACTGCTAATGAATAATGATGGATGACGCCGATTGCTGCTTGGTAGGAGATGGAGAGCTCGGTAGATGCTGGTGGATTATGTTTAGGTTTAATTAGTATTAATTAGTATTTTAACTAGGATCATAATTAGGATTAATTATAGTTTAAATTATAATTAATTAGAATTAATTATGAACGATTTGGCCAAGTTATGGATTGTTTTGATATGATTCGCTTGAGAAAGACCTTTTTATTCTTTTGTGTACAGTTGAGGGGATGAAATGATCATTTGTTTGCAAATCAATATAAACAAAATTTGTCGGTAGTATTGAACTTAAATATTGTATAAAAAAAATAATGTTTTCTAATTTGTCAAGCTAAAAATTTGAACTCTCAACTATAAATTCTAACAAAATAATATGAGAAAAATATATATTTTTATAGTCCTCTTATTGAAAAATTATTAGATAAATTTAGTACACCACACGTAGATCATGAACTATCTATAAATGATGTGTCACGTCACGTGACATTAATTATTATAAATAATTCAATCATTTTATAGCACATCATTTATTGAATTTGAAATTAAATTTAAATGATTATTAATTAGAAGGAATAATGTCACAGAAAATCACGAACTTTACATATTTTTTCATTTTAATCACGTAGTTTAAATTTTGTCATTTTCATGCACAAACTACCACTTTTTATCAAATTCATACACGGTGCTGAGGTGTCACGGCTTCATTGGTATAATTTGCTGAGATGGAGATCATTTTATACCAATGAAAGAGTGTCACTTCAACGCCCTGTATGAATTTGTAAAAAATAGTAATCCGTTATGAAAATGACAAAATTTAAACTACGTGATTAAAATGAAAAACATGAAAGTTCATGATTTTTTTTTTCATCAGAATGATGTGTTATGGGCAGCTGAAACCAAAGGGCTCAAGATTATCTTAAAGATGAACATATAAAATCATTTCAAAAATGATTCAAAGAATTCAAACATTATGGGTGATGAATTTCATGAGAGAAATAATTGATGCTGCCATATTACATAACTTCTTATTAGGAGAAAAACAACCATTTAATAACAACCATGAAGTGTTCTGGAGAAGTAATTTCACCTAAGAAAGTTATGTCAAACAAGCAACAATTCAACATTTTATTGAACACAAACAATCCATTCTACAACACTAGTCAACTGAAACTGGCTGCATATTTTCAGCTTCTTTCCTCAGTTCTTGGAACAGAACAGATGACAAATATCGCTCCCCGAAACTTGCATGGATAGTCTGAAATTCAAAACACCAAATGATTAATGCCGAAAATTTATAATCACAGAAATCCACATATGATATAACACTAACAAACTTTGCTAAGAGTGATGAAACCATAAGTTAAAGACTTGAAGAAAGTTGTCAAGACTCAAGAGCATAGTTAATAGGGAAAACCACAAAACTACAGAAAATCCACTTAATTTTTTCAAAAACACACTTCAAACCCGAAAATTTCATCTCCGCCTAAAAAACAAAAATATTTTCATTGTATGCTCCTTGTTTTGCTACAGAAGATGCATCACATTAACATATAAAATACCTTAAAGATATACACATTTTCGATGCATTTCTGATATGGAGCATATGGAATGAAAACTTTTAGGTATAAACTATGAAGTGAAAACATAGAGCGTACAAAAACGTTTTTGAAAATGTTGACCTGTTTTAGGTTAATCTTTGTAATTTTTCTTGTTTATACCCACTTCCAGTATTATATATTTATATGATACTTTAAAGAAGCATCAATTTGCAAGATTATTTTTTGATTGAAATCAGTGGGCTGTATGAACTTTAGCAAAGCACTGACTAGTTAGATTCTCAATTCAGTGGATATGAATAAGAGAAATTGTTCTTACCACAATGAGTTTGCCTTTGTTTTCAGGCATTTTAGCAAGTCTAAGTGCAGCAACAGTGTTGGCTCCTGATGATATTCCCACCTACAACCACAAAATTTAAACAAGATTATATTCCGATGCTCATTTCTTTGGACCGGATGCAGACACCAATAACCGTGAGGTCGATGAGTCAAAAGTTAAGTTGAATCTCAAAGAACAAACTTTAGATCACATCTCAAAAATCTTGTTTTAAATCCATTCATGTTCAAATAGAGTATGTAACAGAGAAATAAAACCAAAATTTAAGAACAATCACATGTAACAGAACATAAGTAAATATCTGTTCAAGTCATTACCATAAGCCCCTCCTCCAACGCCAACCTCCGAGCCATATTTACTGAATCTTCACTACTAACCTGCCGAGTAACGAACAGTTTAATTGTCAATTTAATAGATTTCGATGACTAACAAGAGCCAATAAGCTTGTCCGTTGATACTTACCTCAAGAACTTTTTCCATTAGATCCATGTCCAATATGTCTGGCTTGAAACCAACTCCATTTCCAGTAATATGATGAGGACCTATTTCAACCAACAGAACATTAAAGACTGCAAATAAAGAAACTTTCCTTCTTTTTTCTTCTTTATACGGAAAATTTTTTTACCTGGTTTCCCACCGTTGAGGACATTACTTTCAGCAGGCTCCACTCCATATATCTATCATAACAGAAAACCACTTTTAACCATTTTAAGTAAAAATCAAAAACAAGAATTCTAACAGGACATATGCATTACATACCTTAACATTAGGATTTTTGGATTTAAGGTACTGCCCAACTCCAGTGACAGTTCCTCCACTGCCTATTCCCATCACAAAGATGTCGACTTGACCGAGTGTATCCTCCCATATTTCAGGACCTGTCGTCTCAAAATGGATCTGTTTGTTCCCATATTTAAAGGTCAGATATTAGTTTAACATCTTCCCAACCAGGCAATTCTTTAATAATTAAGATAAACCAAAATCTATGTAGCTCGGAAACGAAAACATTTAAATAGGAAGTGCGCCGATACTGGAAACTATATCTTTTATAAGAATATGTTATAAATATAGAGTTTTGTAAGTTCATAAGAGTGTCTGGAAATGGAAACCAAATTCCGAAATGTAAAAGTCGAGAAGTTTCGGTGTGTACCTTAGTGTTGGCAGGATTTGCAAATTGCTGTAACATGAAAGCATCAGGAGTGTTCTCCAAGAGGTCATAAGCTTTCTTAACAGTTCCACCCATTCCTTTGAGGGGATCAGTGAGAATTAAATCAGCTCCAAATGCTCTCATACACACCCTTCTCTCCAAGCTTGTGTATGAAGGCATAGTTAGAACCATCTTATATCCTTTCATGGCTGCCATAAATGCCATGCTGATCCCCATATTACCAGATGTTGGCTCTATCAAGGTTGTCTGAAAACACACACAAAAAACACAAAAAACAAACTAAGAGAAACAAACAGAGATTTCCTAAAGACATATTTAAAGAATTTGATTAAAGATTCTTGAACCAACCTTCCCAGGAGTAATTAATTTCTTCTGTTCTGCATCATTCATCATAGACAAAGCTGGTCTGCACCAAAAATTTAGTTTCTTTATTTAGTTAAATTTGATTTTAGCTATGGAAAAAGTTATGATTATATAAAGGATTAATTGCAAAAAAATCATGAACTTTAACATATTTTGCAGTTGCAACACGAACTTTAAAATTTAGCAAAATCAATCATCAACTTTCATTTCTTCACAAATTGGAACACCGATCTATTGATGAATTTTATTTGATATGGCTGTTCGAAACAGTATATTCTGGTGTTCATATCAGCATCTTTTAACAGAATTGGCGTTCCGATTTGCCGAAACGTAAAAGGTGGTAACTGATTTTACCAAATTTTAAAGTTTACGTTCTACTTACAAATTCCGCTAAAGCTCGTGATTTAATTTGCATTTAACCAAGAAGGTGATCTACAAACAAATTGGTACCTGTCTTTGATACTGGAAGTTGGTTGAAACATTTCTTGTTTCACAGCAACATAAGCTCCACATCCTTCAGTAACCTTACTAAGATAGACCATGGGAGTTTTTCCAATAAGCTGCAACATAAAAAAACATTACAACAACATAAGATTCAAGAAAATCTATAACAAAAAAAATACATTCATCTCAACCAAAACCTTAACAAGAAACTCAAAAAATTCAAGAAAAGTGAAGTTACTTGAGCAACTTCTGGTTTGATTTTAGTGTTGGGAAATGTTTTGGGCAGATCTCTGATTCTTTGAGCAAATGAGGAATCAACAGCAGCCTCAGTGGAAAAAAGGGAGACATTGCTGCATGAGAAAGCTTTTTTCCTCAACAAGCTTCTTAAAGCAGCCATTAATGGAGAACTTGAATGGAGTGACTCAGTGACAGTGGCACACTATACAAGAACCACTCTCAGTGGATAATAGAAGAAAGTGTGTCAAATGGTAACGCTAGGACATCCTTTAAATAATGCTATGTCTGTAATATTGAGTGCAATAATTGAAGAAATTATGGTTTCTATAGTATTTTTAAGGTCTAATTACTTAAAAAACCATCTCCTTGTAATATTTGTTCGTTTATACCATGACTTAGTAAAATTTCATTTGTACCTTTTTTTTAATTTTTCATTTTCAACTCTACCTAAAAGCACTAAATTGAACTTTTTTTATCTAGAAAAAGCTTAAAATAATCTTTCATTTTTTAATTTATTTATATTTTTTCAAATAGAAAAAGGATAATATAACCCATTTATTTAATTGTTTTTAATGTTTTCATCCTTTAATTAATTAAATTGTCAAAAAATAAAATTTTGGGGTACAGTTGAAAACGAAAAATCAAAAAAAGGGTACAAATGAACTTTTTCCTAGGGCAGGGTATAAACGAAAAATTGTTTTAAGGTGGGGTTTTTTTAAGTAATTAGGCCTATTTTTAATGCACCGAAAATTAAAAAGAAAACATGTTATTTTTATTTTGAACAAAGACTCAACGCGCCCTCTGAACTTGTGACACAAGGTCATCTAATCCAATTTATACTTTTTTAAGCAACTAACCCCAAAACTCTTCATTTTTGGACAAATAACCCCATAATTTATATTTTTATTTTAAAAACTAGATTTAGAATAGTTATATCGCAACAATTAGGGAAATATCTAATTACTTTTTTGCATTCCTCGCCTCCGATTCATATTTTATACATTTTAAAAATATAATTATGGGTTATTTGACCCATAATTGAAGAGTTTTGGAGTTAGTTGCTCAAAAAAGTATAAATTGGATTAGATGACCCTGTATCACAAGTTTAGGAAAAGCGTTGACCTTCTGTTCTTTTTATTTTGAGTGAGAAAAAAAATAGAAAATATGTTCAATTGTATATTTGTATTTATCTTTTTATAAAAAAACAAATTGACTTTTAAAAAAGAAATAAAGTGAAAATAATGTAAGCATTAATTAAACAAATCAAACAAACCTTAGAATGATGAATTGCCCAACAATATTAATTAAATTAATTTTAAAATAAAAATACCAATACATCTATATAGATTTTCACTTTATTTTTTTAAATACATTAATAATTGTGTTAAGAGTTGGCGAGCTTCACGTACGTCTTAGAGTTGTCTTCTAGCTTTTCGATTATTTTAAGCTTATATTTTATTTGTTTTTTAATTTTTTTAGATTTAATTTTGAAAGATCATATGGTTAAAGTTTATTGTATGATTTTAATCATCTTGTAACTTTACGCTATTTATCTACTACCTAACTTGGAAAAAAAACTTATAACATATTTAGTCTATATAAATAACTCCTACATGTAGGGGTAAAGTCACCCTTGTGCCGAGGTGGTCGATTGACCACCTTTATAAAAAAAATTGAAAAATATATATGTGTAAGTTTTTTATTTTCTATTAGAAACACACAAATAAAAGATACATTCAATGATTATTAACCATTTTAATATTTAATTTTATATTTGTAATTATATATACATTTAAGATTAATTTTTTTTGCCCTTCTTTATATTAATTCTTGGTTTCGCCCTTCCCTACATGAACGAGATTATTAGCGGAAGTATGATTATTTTTCAGAATTTTAATTTTTAATTCATTTATAATTTTTCGACATTTTAAGTTTAACCTCAATCTAACTTGAATTTGTTACAAATTTATTTATTTTTATAAAAAGTTTATCTTTATATTTTAAAGAAAAATTGGTCTTAGTAGGGACTAGAGTCTACCTAGCCTAAAGGTTGTTCCACCCTTATTAATAAATAAATTAGTAAGTATTTAGACTAATAATCACGTTTATTAGGTAAGATTTTTTTATTTGCAGCTAAGATTTATGAACTGCAGATACCTATATTTTGCATTATTGTGAAATTGCGTAGTTATATAAACAATGGATTTAGAAAGATTCCACTCCGGATAAAGTTTTCATTGAAGTGCACAAACGCCAGAGTCATTATCGATCTATTGTTAAAATAAAAGATACTCTGGATCTTTGCGATTAGTCTAACGTCTCGCTTAGTCGGGGTAAGTAAACAAAAAAAAATTTACTTCTCGGAAAGTAACAAAATATTCTTATCTAGTTCAATTTATGTGTTTTTTTAACGGACAATTTTTATGTTCACTTCCCGAAAAGTTAACAATTTGACTTCCTTTTAATTAGGGAAGTGACTTCCCTAATTAAATTTAGGTAAATAGAACTTTCCTAGTTAATTTAATGGAATATACAATTATCTCCTTATATTTTTATTAGTCTAGTTAGTTATTGAGGTTAATATCGTCATTCAATTTTAATTAACTAAAATTAAAATACAACTTCCCGGGAAGTTAGCAAGTAAACCAAACAAAAGCAGTATTCATTTCATTCACACTAACTTCCTCAACAATTAACTTCCTGAAAAATATATATTTGTGAATCAAGTGAGACCTAAATCTTAAGTATAATATCAAAAGTTTAGGTTAATTATTGATTCCCTGCAAAGCACAACAAAGATTAAAAAAAGTTAATTTTAATTATTTATTTAACTTTTGGTCGAAATTTTTGTGCCAGCGATAAATGGTAGCGGTGGCCGAAAAAAGGTGGTGGCGGTAGGTGAAGGTTTTCGATTGAGTGGTTTGATTTAGTTGGATGAATTGGTGGTTTAGGTTTAATTTGGATTAAATAGATTTAATTTGGTTATATGGATGACTTTAAGTTTGATTAGATTGAATTGGTTTATTTTTTATTATTTTAAAGTGTATTTTGGTCATTTTTGGGTTTAGAGCGGTTTTTAGGGCGATTTTAGGACAAAAGAGATTTACTGGCGCATTAAGTAAAATTTAGAGATTTAGTAACATTTTTATTCTTATGAGGGATGGAAAATTCTAACCTAAATCTGATCCATGAATTTTCCATGCACTTATCCACTAATGTGTTAGAAAATCAAACACAATTTTTTCTGTCTTTTCATTATTTTCTCTTTTTTCTCATTTTTCTAACACCTTATTAGATGGGTCCATAAATTTTTTATAAACTGGGTCTAGATAAGAACTTTCCGTGAGGGATTGTAATAGAGGTCTCTAAAATGAAGTTACACGGTTGATCATTAGCCCAGTTTATAATAATCTAGCACTTTATAATTCTTTTCTAATATCGGAATTTATACTAACCACATCATAACAAAAGATGACTAGTTGACCATGTTTTTAAAAATATTATATTAATATTATTTTTTTAATTAGTCTAAATTGTACATAGTATATTGATTAGTTTATTTTTTTTATTTGATATTAAATTATAAAACTTATTCCCTTTTAGATTAGTTTATGAATTCGCCATTGCTCGTGGGAATGTCTAATTAATAGGGGATCTAACATTTCATACTAAAAATACTTTGTTACTTAAAGAAAATAAAGTAAATGGCACACCATAAGTGGATTAAAAAAATTGCCACGTAGCTTTTATTGCATACCCACAATTGAAAAAAATGAAAAATGATACTTGATGGAGTCTGCTTTCTGAACCGGTGAGTAAGACCTGCAAAACAAGGTAGAAGCTAACCGGACGGTGGTTGTCCGATTAACTCTCCGATGCTAAAGTCAGTTAGAGCTTTGAGCAGCGTTTTGTGTATATGAATGTAATTGTGACTCTAGGCATACCTCGTGCTCCTTTTATAGTAGTCGAATATACCTAGTAGAGTTGTATTAGGCAGGTGAATCCTACTTTTTAGGGATTCGGCAATATCGTAGGGATTCTTCTGATTTGTCGTGATCTACCTTAATCTGATAAGAGTCCTATTTAGGAACGTCTTCCTAAATAGTCTTATCTTCCTAAAGTAGAGTTTATCCTTCCATATATAGTGATTGTGTCCGAATAGGACAATACTTCCATTCTTAGTCGATTACCCGAATCCCGGACCTGACGCGCTTTGGGCGGATCTTGTGGGATTCGGTCTTTGTTGGCATATCTCCGAATCTCTAAGGATTCGGTCTTTATTAGCATATCACCGAATCTTAAGGGATTCGGCGTCTCCTTCATATCTTCGGATCTTCAGGGGGAGTCCGGTATCACCTGAGAGTGGATCTCCTGTGACTCGGCTCCATTATATTTACGATAGGATTCGGTATCCATCATTAGCCCCCCCGCAAGTGAGCTGAAGTAGTTTGGCATTTATACCTTAGTGGATTTTAGCTCTTTTGGAGCCGAGTCCCCTTATACGGGCGAGTCGTTTTGTATTCCGGGCGAGTCGTTTCATATGTCTGTGGGCGACGTTTCTTCTTTAGTAAGATTCCGCGTTTGCCACGCGTCGTCTATCAGTAGAGGGTTGTGACTGGATGAAGGACAAGTGTCTTCGTGCGCTATTAGTTGGTCCTTATTTGTAATTATGGGATCTCGTCTATTCAGTTTCTTCGGTTTTTAGGTTATATAATTGCTCATTTTCCTTCTTCTTCCATTCTTTGCTCTTTCTGCAACTGGTAAAGCAAATTTCTTCAAGCTTTCTGTGGGTTTTCTTCTTCTGCTTTCAAGATTCCTCGTTTTCAAATTGCTCCTTATCTTTCTTTCGATCCTGCGTATTTACTTGCAAGGTATTTTACCTTTTCGCTAATTTGATTTCTTGGTAGTTCTTTGCAGTTTTGATTTTGTTCTTCTTGTTCTTCGTCTTTTTCTCTCTTTTGATCTTTTAGAATTTTAATTTCACTATCGTTCCGTGTTTCCCCCCCATTTTAATTTTTTTTTTAAAATGTCAGAAGTAACCGAGGGGGCGAAGGGTGCTCGTGACGAGCTGGAATATACCTGGAGCTCCTTGTCAAGAGAACAGATACTTGGCTATGCCGAGGAATTTAGTTTTCCTGGGTCATATGTTATTCTAAGGCCTGGAAAACTGTATCGGGCGAATCATAGCACCGATTCGTCTTCCAAGATAGTAATTTTCCATGAGCAGCTTTTAGCGGGTCTTAGGTTTCCCTTAGAATCTTTAATCGTAGAGGTCTGTCATAATTTAGGTATTCCTTTGGGTCAACTTCATCCGAACGCGATTCGCCTTCTTTGTTCTTTTATGGAATCGTGTAGGGTTCGGATGCAGGAGCCTTCGCTTGCTCTTTTTAATTATTTTTATGTTTTCTTCCGCCGAAAGGGTGAGGAATTTATTTTTGCGGGTGGTCGACCGAATCGGTCTCTTTTTAGTCTTCCGTCTTCTTTGAAGGGTTGGACCCCTAAGTTTTTCTTGGTTCAACATTCCTCTTTTTCTTCTTTTTCGCGGAGTTTTACTTCTAGTAAGGTTTCGCTTACTGATGTACCTGATCTGACTGATGGGGAAAGGGACTTCGCCGTGTCCTTGTTGTCCGATTGTCGCTTTGATAAGCCCAAGTACAGCGTTCTTTTAGAACGATATTTAAGTTGCCGTGAAATACTTTTGGCGGGTCTTCCCTTAGAAGGTATTTTTCTAACTTTTGCTGTTATGTTTTTGTTTTGTAGGATGTCGACTTCTCTTGAACATTTGCTTGATAATTTTCATGTCGATATGACTGTAGATATGGGCGAGGTCACTAGCGGCGTTCCTAACCCTTCTACGATTGCCGTGCCGAATCCGTCGCCTGATTCGGTGGGTCTTGATCCTGCTTCTGGCGATCAGGTTCCTGCAGCGACTCCTGAGTCGCCTCTGCATCCTTCGAAGGATTCAGTTCCTTCTCTGAAGGAGTTGCCTACCGCCGGCAAGAAACGTCCCGCTGAGGACCAAGCTGGAGCTTCTTCCAAGCGTCCCAAGAAGAAAAAATCTTCTGGGGTGTCTGTCGATGAGGCACCTCGGTTTGCAGCTTGGGCGGACGCACAAAATCCGCCTCGACTTTCAAACGTCGCCATTCTTCATGCTTGCATGGAGAATATTATGATAAAAGAGGACATCGAGTCCATTGATCGCGAACATGGCGATAGTTTGGCTGAGTTCGCCTGTCTCGGCGGTTTTTCGGTATGTTTTTCTTCTTTTATTTTATATTATGATTTGCTTCTATATTTTTCTTATTTGTTGCTTTCTTTCGCAGGTGGTTCAGTCCATCGCTGTTTTGGAGCGCCGCCGAAGGGATGCGGTGGATCAACTAAAAAAGCTTCAGAAGGATTCTGAATCCTGGCTCTCCGAAAAGCAAAAGATGGAGGAGGAAGCTGGCGAGGCGACTGGTCTGATCCAACAGCTGAGGTCCTCCGTATCTGCCAAGACTCGGGAGATTTCCGCCTTAGAGGCTCGGGTTCGAACTTTATCCGATGAGGTCGAGTCTCTAAAGTCTTCTTCAGATGCTCTCTCTAAGGAAAAGGATGATCTGAAGAAAGAAGAGGGTCGTCTCCGCCGGCGCTTGGGTGACTCTGGGAGCTTTTATTCCCAAGTCATGACTCAATACCGGTTGGCGATCGGGGCAAAGCTGCGGGAGCAGAATCCTGGCGTCGATCTTTCTGGAGTCAATTAGTTGGATCCTGCTTCTTTGGCGAAGGAGGTGAAGGCGAAGCTTGATAAGCAGAAGCAAGATGCCTTGAAGAAGGCTTAGTTTTTATTTTCTTCTTTTTGTATTATTTTTTGCTTTTGTATTGGATCGTAGGCGGATCCTTTGTAATTTTCCTTTGTGAATATAATGATCTTTTGACCATTGCTTTTCTTTAGTTGCAGAGTTAATTGAAACTCGTTTGTTATTTTGAGAAGTTAATCTAAACTTCTGTTGGTGTGATTTATTTGTAGGTCCGAATGGATCCTTTTATTTATTTGACTCGGACGAGTCTAAATTGTTTTTAACTAAGATTCGAACGATTCTTGTTAAATTGTATATATTAGGTCTCGAGCGAGCCTATAAAATTTGCTTCTTATCGCCAAATCGCCCTTTTATTTTAAAAATGGAAATAAGTACATGCCAAGAATTAATCTATTGATAATACTTTCTCAGGTGCTCTATATTCCAATATCTGGGTACCATGGACCCAGTTATTGTCTTTAGTTTATATGCGCCCTTACCAGTAGCTTCTTCTACAATGTAGGGGCCTTCCCAATTAGCCTGCATTTTCTTTACTCCTATGTTTCCTCTGCCAACTTCCGCGTTTCGTAAGACCATATCGCCTTTTTGAAATTCTCTTGAATTCATTCTCTTGTTATGGTATCTTGCAGCTTGCTTCTTGTATGTGGCGGCTCGGACTGCCGCTTCATCCCTCCTTTCCTCTAGTAGGTCTAGACATAGCCTTGTTCTAGCCTCGTTAGTTTCTTCTTCTAGATAGTTCACTCTGATACTGGGTATGCCAATTTCTACCGGAATTACAGCTTCAGTACCGTAGGCGAGCCTGAAGGGTGTTTCGCCAGTTCCTTTTCTAGAAGTTGTTCTGTATGCCCACAAAACGCTGTATAATTCTTCTGCCCAGTTCTCCTTATACTGAGAAAGTCTCTTTTTTATTCCTTGTGCTATGGTTCGGTTGGTGACTTCTGTCATTCCGTTTGTTTGGGGGTGCGCCACCGAAGTAAATTTCAAATTGATCATCAGTCCTTTGCAAAATGCCTTGAACCGCTTGCAATTGAATTGTTTGCCGTTGTCTGCTATTACAGTGTGGGGTATGCCAAATCGGCACATTACTTCGTTCTTGAAGAATTCCTCTACTTTGGTTGCAGTGATGGTTGCGACTGGCGCTACCTCTACCCATTTTGTGAAGTGCTCTATTGCGACGATTAGGAATTTCAATTGATGTTTTCCCGTTTCAAACGGTCCAACTATGTCAATCCCCCATGTGGAGAACGGCCAAGGGCTCTCCATTGATCCTTGAGGTACTGCTGGTACACGACTGATGTTGTCGTGTCTTTGGCACTTATCACATTTCTTGACTAATGTTTTCGCGTCTTCTTTGATGGTCGGCCAGTAGTATCCTTGGAGTATTGTTTTTATTGCTATGGTGACTGCTCCTTCGTGTGCTCCGCATATTCCTTCGTGGATTTCTTTTAAGATGAATTCTCCTGTCTGGGGCGAGACGCACCTAGACCATGGATGAGTCAAGGAGGTTCGGTAAAGAACTCCGTTGTGAAATGAGTAGTTGGCAGATTTTCTGATGGTGCGGATGGCTTCGACTTTGTCTGTTGGTAACTCGACGTGGTCTAGATATTTGATCAATGGGGTCATCCAGGAGTCGGCCTCCTCGATTTCCATGACTTCTGTTTTTCTGGTGCTTGGTGATTCGAGAATTTCCTTTAACTGCATTTTAGTGAATAGATCTCCGAGTTCTGATGCTGATTTGGCGATGGCGTCGGCTTCGGTGTTTTCCTCTCTCGGGATTTGAATGATTTCCCATTGTCCTCCTTGTGCTTCCAGCTGTTGGAGCTGTGTCCTGACTTGTCCCAGATATTCGATCATCCCTGTTTCTTTGGCTTGATACTCTCCCTTGACCTGATTTACCACCAGCTGGGAGTCGCTATAGATCTTTAGGATTTCCGTTCTTATTTCTAATGCGAGGCCGAGGCCTGCGATTAGGGCTTCGTACTCAGCTACATTGTTGCTGGCGGTGAATTGGATGTTTACTCCATATTCGATTCTGATTTTTTCGGGTCCTTTGAGGATGGCTCCTGCTCCAGCTCCTTTTTCATTAGACGCTCCATCTACGTGAAGTTCCCATACCAAGGCTGGTTTGGGTTGGCCAGTCTCGGTTGGAGTTATTTCTACTACAAAGTCTGCCAAAGCTTGTGCTTTTAGAGTCGGGCGAGGTTCGTATCTTATGTCGTGTTCGCTGAGTTGGATGGACCAGTGGACTAATCTTCCGGACGTTTCTGGTCGTTAGATCGCCTTTCGCAATGGTTGATTTGTTCTCACCACAACGTTGTGACTTTGGAAGTAGTATCTCAGCTTTTTAGCTGTGGTCAATACGGTCAGTGCCATTTTTTCGATCTCGGGGTATCGTGTCTCCGCGCCTTTCAGGACTCGACTAATGTAGTAGATTGGCTTCATCTCGTTGTCTTCTTCCCTCACCAGTACTGTTCCGATAGTCTCGTATGTGGTGCTGATGTATAGATATAGCGTCTCCCCTTTCAGTGGTCTGCTGAGCAATGGAGGGGTGACGAGGAACTTCTTTATTTCTTCAAAAGCGTTCTCACAGTCTTCATTCCATTCAAATTTTTGTGTTCCTTTGAGGGCTTTGAAGAAAGGCACACATCTTTTTGCTGAGCAAGACATGAATCTACCGAGTGTTGTGATTCGCCCGTTGAGTTTTTGAACTTCGTTTATGTTTCTTGGTGCCTTCATGTCCACAATTGCTTTGATCTTCTCGGGGTTCGCCTCTATTCCTCTTTGAGATATCATAAATCCCAGGAATTTCCCGCCTTGTACACCGAACGTGCATTTGTCAGGGTTCAGCTTCATTCCGAACTTATTCAGTATGTTGAATGTTTCTTTAAGATCTTTTGCATGGGTTTCCTCATTCTCGCTCTTGATGATTAGGTCGTCTACATACACCTGGACTCGTTTTCCTATCTCGTCTTTGAACATGAAATTCATAAGCCTTTGGTATGTCTCTCCGGCGTTTTTCAAACCGAAAGGCATCGCCGTGTAGCAGTAAGTTCCTCCCTCCGTGATGAATGAAGTTTTTTCCTGGTCTTACTCCTTCATCTGAATTTGGTGGTAGCCTTGAGCTGCGTCGGCTAGGCTATACATCGCGTGTCCAGCCGTAGAGTCCACGAGTTGATCGATGTCTGGGAGAGGGTAGCTATCTTTAGGACACGCTTTGTTTAGATCGGTGTAATCTACACACATTCTATTTTTTCCGTTGGCTTTCTTTACGATAACTACGTTAGCTACCCACTCGGGGTAGTGGATTTCTCGTATGAATCCCGCTTTCTCCAATTTTTCTACTTCTTCAGCGATTATTTTCTGTTTTTCTTCCGAGAACTTCCTTTTCTTTTGCTTCACAGGGTTCGCCGCTTCTGCTACATTTAGATCATGAGTAATGACTTGGGGGTCTATCCCGACTATTTCTGACGCGTTAGCAGCAAAGGTTTTGACGTTGTTTTTCAGCATGGCCGTGATTTCGTTTTCGATCTTTGGGTTCATGTTTGCGCCGAGATTTACTCTTTTCTCCTTGTCGAGTTGGAGTTTCTTTGTTTCACCTTCGGGTGCTGTTTCTTTTTCTTCGATGTCGTGATTAAGGATTTCTTCTATTGCCATTGTTTTGCCTGATTCTTTTATTGCTCGTTCGTAGCACTTTTTCGCCTCGGCTCGGTTTCCTTGTATCGTGATAATTCCTTGTTTCGTTGGTATCTTCATGGTCAGTGCCTTTATGCTCGTCACGGCGGTTGAGTCGTGGAGGAAAGGTCTCCCCAGTATCGCGTTGTATGGCAAGTCGATTTCTACGACACTAAACCGTGTAGGTAATTCCTCGCTTTTCCTTGTCCTTCCTAGCTTGACATCGAGTGTAATTGTTCCGTTGGGCTTAATTGGCAAGCCCCCAAATCCTACCACAGGTGTGACATTTCTTTTTAGTTCTGCTAGTTCTCTTCCTAGGCTTTCGTAAGCCTTTCTTGTTATTAGGTTTATTGCGCTTCCTTCATCGATCAGGATTCTCTCAACGTTCCAGTGTTCGATGATCATGGCTACCACCAGAGCTTCGTTATGCTCTTCAGCTATTCTCCCGAAGCCTTCCCCGTCAAAAGTTACTGGAGGAGGAGTTGAGAGTTCTGTTGCTTTTCGTTTTCTCTGTGACGTTTGATTCTTCAGGTTTACTCTTTCAGAAGTCATCTTCTTCAATGAGATTTGTTTTTGAGTTCAGAAAAGCTCCTTCTTTTTGAAGTTTAGTTAAGCTTTTCCCACAGACGGCGCCAATTGATGGAGTCTGCCTTCTGAACCGGTGAGTAAGACCTGCAAAACAAGGTAGAAGCTAACCGGACGGTGGTTGTCCGATTAACTCTCCGATGCTAAAGTCAGTTTAGAGCTTTGAGCAGCGTTTTGTGTATATGAATGTAATTGTGACTCTAGGCATACCTCGTGCTCCTTTTATAGTAGTCGAATATACCTAGTAGAGTTGTATTAGGCAGGTGAATCCTACTTTGTAGGGATTCGGCAATATCGTAGGGATTCTCCTGATTTGTCGTGATCTACCTTAATATGATAAGAGTCCTATTTAGGAACGTCTTCCTAAATAGTCTTATCTTCCTAAAGTAGAGCTTATCCTTCCATATATAGTGCTTGTGTCCGAATAGGACAATACTTCCATTCTTAGTCGATTACCCGAATCCCGGACCTGACGCGCTTTGGGCGGATCATGTGGGATTCGGTCTTTGTTGGCATATCTCCGAATCTCTAAGGATTCGGTCTTTATTAGCATATCACCGAATCTTAAGGGATTCGGCGTCTCCTTCATATCTTCGGATCTTCAGGGGGAGTCCGGTATCACCTGAGAGTGGATCTCCTGTGTCTCGGCTCCATTATATTTACGATAGGATTCGGTATCCATCAATACTCATTTTTTGTTTGATTTAATTTAATTTGATTTTTTAAATTTTACTTTATTTTTTCTGTCGATTTAGTAATTTTTATCTTTTTAATCTTAAATTTAGCTTATTTATTTTTCTTTTCTCTAATTTATAATGATACAATCAAATCAATAATTTAAAAATTTAAAAAGTAAGGAAAAAAAATTGTGGTATGCTTTCCATAAATAAAACAATTAGTATTATTATTTGTATTATTACCTTAATTAGTCATTTCATAAGGTTAGAAAAGAATCTTTCTTTTTGCAATAATGTAGTAGTATTATTTATTAATAAATCTAGAAAAGAAAAGCAATGATTAAAGCAACAATGGAGGGATACGCTCAACGCATGTGCACTTCTTATGTATTTTTTACAAAGTATTGTGGCCGTTCTAATATCAAAATATAATAAGCAAAAGATCAAAGTTGATAATGATTAAAGAGAATTGCACGTTTTTATTTGCATTCCATGTGTTTCAAAATTTACTCCTCCAAGGGTATAATTATATATCAAGATCCAATAGGGTCTAAATTCAACATTTTTCTGCCTCCTGTATATAGTACTTCAACAGTTCAACTATAGTATATAACATTAAATAACACTATTTTATTTTAATTACAAATTGGTGAAATTAATGTGATTATTGAATACAAAAAGAAAAGTATTTGAATGGAATATAATTTATTGCATCCTTTTGATTTTATAATGATTACCCAAACTCATCTAGATATTATATATTTTAGCTGATAATATTATTCACTTTTGATTTTTACGGTCTCTCTAATTCTGGTATTATAAATGTCTGTAACGATCTCATAAACAAAAATAGTATAATTCAGTGAATAAATCGAGCACATGCGCATGCGCATGCGATAAACTTTTCCATTAAGAAGCCTAACAAATCGCTTGATTTTGTAGCTACTAGCTAATTACATTAGATTCTCCGTTAAATTCTAACACTGGCTTTTCATAGAAATTAAGAGACATTTCTCCAATCGAAACTTTTTTTTAATATTGGGAATGATATGATCATGATCTGTCTTCGTCAAGTAGTACATCTGCATCAACACAATAAAACTTGCTGTGACGCATAAACATTGCGATAAGGTAAACCACACATTTATGGCAATGGCTCAAAAGGAAGTTGATAAGGTAACTCATTTGCCAATGGGAGGACGGTGGTGGCCCTTAGTAAAAAGAGACATTTTTCATTTCTGTGGCTTCGGCCAATTCTTCAATCTTACACCTTTTTGCCTTCTTAAAATATCTCATATTCTAGCCATTGGTGCTTTCTGTTAGGGATCATTCGGAAGTTAATAAGACTTTCATTATTATTTTTTCTCAAGGCTAACTTTTTTATTAATAACAATGAAAATTATAAATATGAAAGGTTTCTCGACACATTAAGTAAACTATTTTAAAAGAGATGATGAGAGGGGTAAAAACCGCCATCGAATAGGGCTATACTAACCATGAAAGCTGGTTACGTAAATACAATTACAAATAGTATAAAAATTATAAATCTAAAAACTTCCAACATAAAAAATATAGATCTATAAAATCTAAAATCTATAATTAATTGTAAATATTTAAATCCATAGAAATAATCTTCCAACACGCCGGAATGGCGGAGAAGTCGAGGAGGAAACCGAAGTTATTGGAAAAGTCGCTGGAAACGTCAGAAAAATTACCAGTAAAGACGCTGAAAACTCTGAAGACACGGCAATAGACGACTTCCGAAAGATATCTTATAAAAACTCTATAATTGAAGAAGACCCAACTCACATAGGATAAAAGAAATTGAAAAACAGAGAATAAAAAAACTAATGATATATGATAAAAATCATATAATATAAATTGTTTATTTAGCATTAAATGAAAATTTTGAAAGTATTTGAAGGGTGGTTTGGCCAAAATCACCTCCCAAATAGCTTGTGCGGCGCTGAAGAGAGCTGGAGTTTTGTCTAATACCACATCTCTATTGTGTTGTATAAGTGTTGTTGGCAATGCCAGAGAATTGATCTTAATAGATTTACAACTGATTTTTAATTTGAGAAAATAACAAATTTATACAAAATAAGGAAGAAAATAACAACAATGCTAAATTTGCTGAAATATTATATGAGCACCTCAAAAAAATAAAACTTTACATTGAATACCCTCCCAATAAAAATGCAACACATGGCACACACAAGACAAATAAAAAAAAGTCAAAAACGCGTCAGAATAGTTCAAAAACGCGTCAGAAACGCGTCTGACTTGCGTTTGACACGCGCGTCAGTCACGCGTCAATTTGCCAAACTATTCACACATGTATCATTTATGTATCTGTTATGTATCGGATATGTATCAAGGACATATCTGATTATCATTTTTTCATATTTCTAAAACAAAAATAAATAAATATATATATATAAATATATATATATATATATATATATATATATGTGTGTGTGTGTGTGTGTGTTATTAATATGTATTATTTATGTGTCTCTAAGATGTATGTATAATATATTTTAAATTAAAAGATATATGTATCACGTGCTTTAATTAAAATTCACGCATCAAATAATATCAATAATATTTGATATGTTATTATTCACTATAAATTGAAGCATAAAAATAATAAGTTACGAAATTAAAGATACATGTATCACATACTTTAATTAAAATTCACGCATCAATAACATCTTTATATGTTACTCGATATAAATATATTTAGTATACATGATATATATACACACGCACACAAAACTAATAACAATATTATCCACTTTATTAGCATTAAAAAATATTTTTTTCTTTATTATAAATTGAAGCATAAAAATATTATCCACTTTATTAGCATTAAAATATTTTTTTCTTCACTATAAATTGAAGCATAAAAATAATAAGTTACGAAATTAAAGATACATGTATCACATACTTTAATTAAAATTCACGCATCAATAACATCTTTATATGTTACTCGATATAAATATATTTAGTATACATGATATATATACACACACACAAAACTAATAACAATATTATCCACTTTATTAGTATTATTTATGTGTCTCTAAGATGTATGTATAATATATTTTAAATTAAAAGATATATGTATCACGTGCTTTAATTAAAATTCACGCATCAAATAATATCAATAATATTTGATATGTTATTATTCACTATAAATTGAAGCATAAAAATAATAAGTTACGAAATTAAAGATACATGTATCACATACTTTAATTAAAATTCACGCATCAAATAATATCAATAATATTTAATATTATTTGATATATTATTGTCTTTGAGGTGTATATATAATATATTTTAAATTAAAGATACATGTATCACATACTTTAATTAAAATTCACGCATCAATAACATCTTTATATGTTACTCGATATAAATATATTTAGTATACATGATATATATACACACACACACCAAACTAATAACAATATTATCCACTTTATTAGCATTAAAAAATATTTTTTTCTTTATTATTTACAACAATTTCTCATTATGCGTCTAAAGTATTTCTGATATATATAAGAGATGTATCGTATATGTATAGTGTTTGTATTTAAGTTGTATATTTAACGCATTTAATATATAATTTATGGGTAGTTGAAATGTATCTATAATATATATTAAAATAAAAATATTCCACATGCTCTGTAAATTGTATAAAATATTTATCAATGATACACATTAAGGATATATTTATCATGTTTTAATTGTATATGAGAGATGTATCTAACAAATACATCTAAAAAATATATAAGGATGTATATGGCATGTATAAATTATATATCAACGATGTATCTATTTAATACATTTTAAAAATATATTTATCATATATATAAATTATTTATCAGAGATATATCAAATATGTATACAAAATATATATGTAATATATGTGATAAAAATTTTGATAAGTTTTGAGATGTATAAAAATATTAGCAATAAAACTAAAAAAAGGACAATACGGAAAAGGTTCCGAACAACGAATATGTATCAAATATATATTGCGAATGTATTGGATATGTATTCGAGGTGTATCATATATGTATCGTAGATGCATCAAATATTTTTTTCAAATATCTTTTGTATGTATCTAATATTCATCGGTTGATTTAATTAAATCGATAAAAATAAAAAATAACAAATTAAAAGTTTAATTAATTCAATTAAATACATTTAGTTCACTTTTCGATCTAGTTCACAAATTAAACTTCAATTTAATACATCTAGTTCACTTTTCGACCCAAGATTAAAAAAAATTAGCTCATCTATGCGTTGATTAACTATTTTTCTTAAATAATAAATATATAATTATCATATATATCTTAGATGCGTGGAAAATGTATTAGAGATGAATTGAAAATGTATCAACGATGTATTCGTTATATAAAATTTAACAATATTTTATTTAAATTTATCTTTCAAGTGACTTTATGTATGTTTGATTATTTTTTTATTTTTTGTACATAAATTAAATTCACCATATTATAATTTTTTTAATTTTTTTAATATAAATTAATTTTATTTGTTCAATCTATTTTATTATTTGCATACTTGTGTAAAATTGTTCTTGGAAATTAGTGTCTTTAGATTTTTTATAGACTAGATTTAGCAAAAAATAATATGATTATTACCAAAGCCATTTAGGGTATAACAACGACATGACACCTAACATGTTGTACAGTACAATGTGATAGCAGTAATCATTTAATTTAAGTATCAATCAAATATAGGACACACCTTGTTTTTTAGGCCTAATTACGTCAAATATCAGTCAAATTGGATCAAACTCTTAACTTTTATTACATTAAGGGTTAATTTTGAAAAAAATAAAAAAAATTGGGACCCATCTGAACTAGAAAGCATCCAATGTTGTACTGCGTTTTGTTAGGTACAATAAAAAGCATAACCTAATTGGGTGGCAGCATCTAAAATGAAGCAAAAATGTAGTATAAGTCCAAAACTCAAATTCATATATAAATTTAGTTCGTTGAATAAGTCTCAGCTATCGGGAGGATTATATGGTAATTAAAGGTATAGGAGCAGAGATGTGGTATATAGAGAAAATGAGAAAGACAATATAATTTTAAATGGATGAGAGGAAGAAAAGAGAAAAAAAGGTTAACCATGACCATTAATGGAAAAAATAAAAAAAAGAAAAAAGAAAAAGGGCAATATGTGTTAGGTTTATAATTTTAAATGGGTGAGAAGAAGAAGGGAGAAGAAAAGGTTAACAATGACCATTAATGGAGGAAATAAGAAAATAGAAAGAAAAAAAGAAGAAGAAAAACAATATGTCGTTAGATCTATGAAAAAATAAAGCAAATATAACAAATGGAAGGCTGAAATCATTTATGTATAGAGTGTAACTTTTTCCCTTTATTAGCTTAAAAAAGTAAAGAAAAAGTTAGCATAGGGGTAAGATTTAAGAATTCTTAGCATTTTTGTAAGAAAGGCCCTTGTTTAGCCCATTTGTGTAATTTTCTCTTTTAATTTTAAATGATCTAAAGGGATTAAATTGACCCGAAAGTACTCAGAAAGATAAATTTTTAATAAATTAAAAATAGATTTAATTTAGTAAAGATTTATAATATCAAAAATAAATTTAAAATAAACCTTTTATAAATTTATTATAAATTATTTTAAAAAAATGAAAAATTTATAAAGTATAAAGTAAAATAATGATAAATGCAAAGTAAATTTAATTTAAGAAAAGTAATTTATTAGAGGATTGTATTAGTAAAAATAAGGATTATTTTCCAAATACATGTTTTGGGTAAAGTATTTACACCATTTTGGCACATGTTTTTCTCTTATCCTACATTACCTAATAAGCTAACTTATTTACAAAAAATACTCACTATATAAAGAAGCGTTATCTCATTTTAGGTTAAAATTTTACATAGCCACCTTTTTTTTTCTCTTCTCTCTCTTCTTCTCTCTTCTTTTCTTCTTCTTTTTCATTCGATTTTCAGTTTATCTCCACCGATTACTTTTTCGTTCGTCTTTTCCGTTCGTCTTTCCGGTCGCGCTTCCGTTCGTCTACTTCCGATAGATTTCTCGCCGTTTCCGGTCATTTTCCGTTCGTCTTTTCCGTTCGCGCTAGTCCGTTCGTCTTTTCCGTCCACGCTATGGATTTCTCGACTCGTTTTTAGATTTGTGTAATTTTTTATGTTTTTTTAATGATTTGAAAATTTTGTAAATAAATTATTGTAGATCTATAATTTTTTATTTATAAAATTATTTTATTATTCATAAAATTATTTATTTTGTCTTCTCTTATTCATAGATTTGTTTATTGCTACTGATTTTGTAAAGAAAATATTGATTTATGGTGTATTTGTAATAATTTTATAATATCTTTACGTTTTAGTGTATTTTTGGTGTATTAATGGTGTATGTCTACCGTTTTTTAGTATATTTATGGTGCATTTACAGTGTTTATGGTGTATATGCAGTGTTTATGGTGTATTTGCAGTGTTTCATGGTTAAACCACGAAAAACACTACAAAATGCCATAAATACACTACTTATACACTACTTATACACTAATCTTACACTATATAAACACCATAAAAACACTATATATACACTACTGTTACACTATAAAAAATAAAATAAAAAATTTCAGGAAAAAAATCTATAAAAAATAAAAATTAACACTATATATACATTAATCTTACACTATATAAAAAAACTGCCAGTCGGTTCGATCAGTTTGGTTGACCGAACCGAAAAAACCGAAATTGAAAAATCGAAAAAGGTATTTTGGTCAATAAAAAAACAAAACAGGTAAATAAAATTAGGGCAAAAAGTCAAAAAATAAAACTCAAAACTTGCAATGTAAAATTGTAATTATTTTGGCGAAACATGTATTTAGGGAAATTAGCACTAAAAATAAACATAAAGTAAACTTTTAGTATATCAATTATTATTTTTATAAAATTAAAAGATTATAAAGTAAATATAAACTAATAATAATTTGAAAGTAAAATAACTAATATTTTATTGAAAATAAACTGAACAAAAATTTTGAAATCGACTAACGAACGCTTATTAAAAATAATTTGAAACTAAATTTTTAGTAAAATGAAAATAGATTCTTTGTAAACTCTTATTATATTGATTGTGAACTATTTTAAAAAATATTTTAAAACACTTAATATAATATTCATTTTTAATGGATCCCATATAAATATGGGGCCGTCTTATTTGTGGCCCTAAGCATAGGCCTTAATTATTTGATATTGTATATTTAAATACAATCCATAATTATATAATTTTTTATGAATAGAAATATTTATTAATTAAATATAAATATAATTTTTTAATCTGTAATATATATAATTATTTGACGAGTCACATATGAAATACGTAAAACGACACTAATATTCAATAAATATAAAATCATGAGAATTGTTGGTAAATACTTTTTATAATTATAAATTAATTTATACTAATATAATTAATGTAATATGAATGAAAATTGATTAAATATTTTATTTAATTATATTTTAAAGAAAAAAAAATTAAAAGTTACCAAAATAATGTTAGTCTAGTTTTGGTTTTTCGGTGTGGTACAATTCGGTACGGTTGTTGATTTGGAGATTTACTTGAGATTCAAAACCATACAATTAAATTTTCGGCTCCATTCGAAAAAAATCAATAATCAACAGATATTTTTCAGCTCTTGATACTTTTAATTCGGTTTTCAATCCCAGCTTAGAGATTGCCAAGACCCATGTACAGCCCTAAGTGGCTAAGTGCACATATCATTCAAACTGTAATTCATTGATATATTTATCAAAACTATGGTGTAAACAGAATCAAACACCTATTTAGAGAAAAGAAAAAATAACATACACATGTCCCAACTCCTTGTCGAGTTTTTTGTTTTAAAAAGAAATAGAATTTCTCGTCGAGTTCCTTTTCAGGCAATAAAAAAAATTATAATTTTCATATTATGTGCTTTTCTCGTCACCAAGTCTTCAATTGCATAGAAAAATAATGTGTTTATTCAAATAATTAAGGGATAAAATATTACAACTGCTATATTCCATCACTATTGGAATCGCACTGTTGTTAATCATTCGTCCAAATTATATTCCATGGTCACTAATGGAATCATCACTGACTGTGACCCAGAGACAAAGCATTCATTAATTTTAAATAAAAAGTAACAACATAAAAAATTAAAAAAAATATTTGCTAAATATATGGGGATCTAATTAAAATTGGTGTTTTAAAAATGACAGTAACATAAGCGCTAGGTAAAAATCTGCTAAATTATGAATTTAGTTCTTCCTATAAATATTTTTCTTCCCGATTATTAAAAAAAACTGACAGTGATATTTTTTAAAAAGTTAATTTTATATTCGGTCCAAATCTTTGTAATGGGACCATATGAATATATATGTCCGTCGGGTTCTGTTTGGGAGGGTTAATCCCTGATTGGTCCTCTCATCGGAGGCATCATCAGATACAATTCAAATCACACTCATCAAAAGGTGGGTCACATTTTTCTGTCTGTTTTGCTAATCCTTCACCTCATAAGTTTTAGCCTGGCTCGTAATTAGGTGAAGCATCAGTAGTTTATGTATATTTAAAAATTAAATCAAACTTATAGAATTGAATTGTTTGTACATAAAATCATAACATTTCATGCTTGTAACGATTTAAACAATTTTTAAAAATTGGAAGAAAAAAGATTTCAACTTTTTATTTTTTAGCATTTTCTAGTATAAATGTTTCTTTTTCTTGCGAACGACTCGTTTTGACATTTTTTGATGACTAAGACAACATTGACAAATGAATTTGGACTGTAAGACCAAAAAATAAAAATCTGTGCTTTTTATCTCAAGTTTTAAACGTCGTATTTAAATCTTTATAAAGGCGAAAAGTTGAGATTTTATGCTATAAACCCATTAAAATAATACAAAATTAAAACAAGTTTAATTTTCTTATAACTTCATAAAGGAGAAGCACAATGACTACAATTAACTCTCTAATAATTAATATACATGGTGGATTAAAATTTTATTAATTATTAGAATTATTAATTTATTGAATATTACATAAGACATAATATTGAGGTCGGTTTCCTAAAATATTATTAATTATTAGAATTATTAGTTTATTAAATATTAATTATTAGATGATCTATTGTATTGTGCGTGGGGTGTTTGAAGGTGTGTTTGATCCTTGTCTAGCGGAAGTAATGTAATTTATGAGGTGGTGAGTTTTTTTTTGTAAAAGATGGTTATCGATGGAGGCGTGATTTGAACCCACAACCTCTCAATACATTTAGAGTTGTTTTATCCATTTAAATTAGGTCCACATTGGCAAAGTGTTGAGTTAACTCCAATTTTTTTGCGTGTGTTTGTATAGAACTAATTTTTTTGTAGTCTTATTCGATTTTTGTAAAATTAGAATAATTTAGTTCTTATTTCCACGACATCTTAAATGTAATGATTAAAAAATCAGACCGAATTAATCAATTGGTTCAACCAGTTCAACTAAACCGACCTGTTATCTGATCGAACTAATCTAAAATTCAGTCCAACCATATTGGATTGGAAGAACCGGCGGTTGGACCATTAGCCATGCAAATGGGTCCATTCTCTTAATAATTTTATACTCTTATTGATTTGAGAAAAGTATGATTCAGTTAAAAAAGATGCAATCAATTTTGCCGGCATTAATGGAATCTTTATTTACTTGTTGTTTTTCATGGAATCTTTTATTGTTCAAAATCAAACTTTTAGTAGAATCTTTAACGTTTTCTTTAAAACTCTAGCTTAACGGAGAAAAATGAGTAATCCTTTAAAACTGCAGCCGTCCTCCATATCAATATGCTTTTGTGAAATATATAAGTTGCTTGCCAAGATGATGAAATAATAGAATGAAAATTTTCAGGCATATTTTGAAAAAAATACCCAACAAAATGTTATTTGTTTATATAAAAAATTCATAAGAAAGACCATAAAACGAAAACTAGTCAATTCACTTAAATTAAATCCATCAAGTAGTATTAAATTTGCAATTAACTTAATAGATTCACACACAAAAATTAATAGATTCGCTTTAATAAAATTATCAATTTAGTAATTTAAAATATTAATATAAATTCACAAAATCAAAATTCATCAATAATTAATAAAATAGCAATTCAAAAAAATGATAAAATTAAAAAAGATCAATAGTTTAAAAAAACTACCTACCTTTGATTTTTCTAATAGCATTCTCATCTTATAATTTTGTCAATTTTACTCTTTTTCGTACTTTTGACCTTCAATAGCACCATAAAACATCAAGTTAAACTCCTTTTTATTTGAATAACATTCAAAATAAATTATTTATATTTAACATATATTTTAAATAGCATTTAATGTTATAAATACTACAAATAAACCATATTCTCATTTTTTTTTAAAACAACAATGGATAATACTATTTTTTTAAATAAAAATTAATAAAATTAATTTTTATATTCAACTCGATATTTTAACGCTTCCGACATTTTCACGCCTCCAACTCTGTCGGCCTATTCTGACTTCGGCCAACAATTTATCTTCCTCAATACGAACCCGATTTGAGCTCGTCGTGAGGAAGACGAACCAGATCTAACTCGTCTTCCATGGTGGAAGATGAAGGCTCGTTTTCCAGCCATGGGAGACGAGCTGGATCTCGTCTTCAATGGCTGAAAGACGCAAGCTCAGTTTAATGGTTCCGAAGGCGGTGGCAGGTCGGAGGGCGGCGGAGTCAGAATCATTAAAATTTCGGTTTTTATTTTATCTAATTTTAATATAATTTTAAAAATAATTATATATCTATTTTATTAATTTTTAGGATTTATTTGAATTTTTTTAGGTTAAAGGACTTGTTTGAATTTGTCCAAATAGAGAAAAGTATGATACGCCCCTTAAATTTAGTTGCTTTAAATATTTTCATCCTTATTGTAATAAAATTATCTATTCTTTCCAATTTAGGGTGCTATTGAAAATCAAAAATACGAAAAAGGATAAAATGGACAAAACTATAAAATCAGGGTGCTATTAATTAATGTTTTTCTAACTGAATTTTGAAAAAAAAGAAAAAACTGAAATATATTATTTTTTCTTAAAATAAAGTAAATTGTGCATGCGCAAGGAAACAAAAAAATGAAAGTGTGAGTAATGGTGTAGATAGGTCTAATCGAGCCTAAATTATGGCAAATTCAAATTTGGGTGTGGTATACAAGTTCAAGATCAAACTTGTGCTCGAATGAGCTTACACTTTCAAGTCAAATTCGAGTTTAAACGACATCCAAGCTACTAAATTGAACTCAGCTTAAATTCAACAAAAAAATAGAAATTACAACTGAAAATTAATTATATTTTATACATTAGAATGTTGTTACCTATAAAATATAAAATTTAATAAATTAAAATGATAAATCAATATATTATAAAATAAATTGTTATTTTAAAAATATAAGAGACTCATTTAGCCTTTCACGAGCCTTTCAATCGACACTGAAGCTCGATTAGATTTTTTTGAATCGATTTCAAACTCAAATTGATCTTCGAGAAAATTCAAGTAGCTCAATCCATTATCCCCTAAATGTGCGAGAAACTAACACCTGCATGCATCTAACACAAAGAAGCCCATTATAATGCTCAAGGCCCAACTCACTTGAAGCAAAAATGAACGCTCAACGCTATCTCTAATTAAGCTAAGCAAAACTGCACATACACACACAGACCTGAAAAATCAGTCAGCAAAAATTTGACACATTAACAATGGCAAACCATAACATTCTCATTTCCCTTCTTCTTCTTCTTCACTTAATATTTGTCTCTTATGACGGACATTTTTTCCGACTCGCCGAGGGAGGCAAGCGAAGAATCCACATCACTGACGATGTGGATGATGTTATCGACGATGAGGAGGACGAGGCATGGAAGGAGTGGGGAAAAAAATCAACGGCTTCTTCTGATAATGATGATCCACCGCCTTCTGATTTATCCAATATGGACATTGCTCAGATCCAGGAGCTGATGACCAAGCAACATCACTCCGGCCCGGTGTTTGGATTTGTTAAGCTTCGTTTGGGTGTGCGCAGGACTCCGGTATTGCAATTTTCTGTTGAATTAATGTCAATGCAAATGCAAATAACTTTGGCTAAAATGTGAAAATGATATTCATTAGTTTTGTAGTTGAGATTTTTTCCTGATTTTATGTAATGTTCAGGATATGGTGACTGGGATTGCTTTAAAATGGACAAAGGTTCTACGAACTGGGGCACTCGAGGTTAAATTCAATGGTGTTGATACCAGTACTATCATGTTCACCATGGAAAAGGGTCGCCAAGCAATGGAGGTGAGGCCATGCTGGTTAACTCTCATTTTCATGAAGCTTTGCAAGAAAAAATAAAATTTTCATGATTTTTCTGTTTAGTGTATTATTGGAACCGAGCGGCTAATTTTTGAACTTTCCCAATCTTTTCTTATCTAGTTGAAGGAGTTCATTTTAAATCAGCCAGAGGCTTATGAGATCAAGATAGGGGATCAAATTTACCGTCGGCCTGGAGATCCTCCCTTGGAAGAAGTTATCGAGAAGCTTCGGAGTAAGGAGAGAGAAGCTGATGCAACGACTCCTTCCTCGAAGGGTGAGGAGCATCCGAAAGAAGAATTGTAGGATACGGAAAATGGGGCCCTTGAACACGAAAACGTTGGTTGAATGAAGTGTCCATGCTACATAAAATCATAACATTACTTGACTGTACAATAAACTTCGAAGTCGTAACTTCGTAGTGCTTCAATCACTCATTTAACTTTGTAGACTTTGAACTTAATTGACCTCTTATTTTGTTACTTTTGTTGTTCAACTTAAAATGCTAACCATTTGCATCATGCCACTTACAGTATAACTGAGATGCATTCTATTTTAAAAGAAATTTATGGGTTAAATATGTGTTACCCAACTTTCAGTAGATGTACATATGAAAAAAGAGCCACTTGTATGTATTAATGAATTGGCTACTCTTACATATAAAGCGAATGAACTCTCTATTTTAGCTTCTTGCTAAAGTCAGAGAGCTGAAGAATGCGAATCCTGGGAATGCTAGCAGCTTCTTCTCTCTCTTTCTGAGTGTTGTAACCCCAATCCCCTGTTCCAACAAATCTCGCTTAGCAAACAGATTGAATACACGCATTTAGGGTGTGCATTCGGTTTGGTCGATTTTTTCTATTCCATTCCGTTTGATTTGTACTAAAACTTAACTGATTCTTTTGTCTAAACAGAACCGCAAACCAATTTAAATATAATATCAAATTGAACGGAACCAAATTTGTCGGTTTGGTTTTTGGCACAGCCCTACATGCATTTCTTCCCTCATAACTAAAAAAGAAAAACGTAAAGCTCAAAGAGAGAAGATAATACCCAAGTACAAGTTCCATCCATCCAATTCAGGTTCTTTAATGACATTCTTTAGAGTTGCAAGTCGATCTTCAACAAAACTGAAAAGATAACAGAATCAATTTCAGTTTGCTTTTGCCAGATAAATAAGGTAAATGACAAGGCAGAAGACTGGCAGAGATTACAAATTTGTTAAAAATTTCTGTAAGCAAGTATCAATGTCTCTTACTGCAGAGTCAGCCCCTGGTTTTCTGGTTTCTCTTGAAGTTGTTTCAGCACTTTCACCTTGGGTCTGAAAACAGTAATCAAGTCGAGGATTGCATAAGATAAGTGGAAAATACATTCTGTTAGAACGAAATATTGGACAAAATAACCTTAAAAAACATAGCAAATCATTTTAACATTTTCAATACAAATTGATCAGAGCATATACTAACCCAGTTCCCAGACCATATATTCTTTCTGGTGGAATTGTCACTCCACCAAGCTCTCGCAATAAAGCATCGGCGAACCGGCTCTGAAACAAGGGAAAAGACAAAAGGGGGAATGACATAGACCATAAAGAACTGGCAAAATAATATACATTTTTATTTGCTCAAACAGTAATCTTCCTTCAATTTCAAAACTGTTGAGTTAGAACATGTTACTCCTGACATCATAGCCAATTCAAACTTTTATTAGGGGGAACTAAAAATTCACAAGATATAATCAGCCACACCTGTTTTGTGGTGACAATATATATGCTTGAGCTGGCAAATTTTAAAGCATCAGGAACATCTGGGTAGAATCTGCAGGGGAAGCACCAAGAACCCTCTGGTCAGATGTTTGAGGCTGATTATTAAGTCCACAGGCCAGTTCAGTAAACAAAATGTAATATCACATAACAGTTTTGAATATACCAGTTTTAAGAGCTTACCGAGCTCTAAAATATCAGCAGTTTATTTCCAAGTTTAAAATGTTCCCAAAATGGAATTGAGGACAAACCTTAAAAGAATATGCCAATTTTAAGAGCTCACTGAGCTCTAAAAACACCAGCAGTTGATTTTTATGTTAAACTTGTTGCCAAAGTGGGAAAAATTGAGTACTACCCTAAATGGAATATGCCACTCACTGAGCTCTAAGAACATCAACAGTTGGTTTCCAATTAATAAATGTTGCCAAAACAGGAAAAATCGAGCACAATTCTTAAGGAATGCTTGTTTTGAACAATTAAAGGCAATGGTTAATTAATGGACATTATGCCCGCTACTAAAATATATCCCACAAAACATTAATATCCAAAATCTCCTAATCGCAAAGTTGTGGAACTCCATATGTGCAAGAACAGTAACAGTAAATCCAAATCTTTCTGATCCCTAATTAAGTTCAAATCATCACATGCCTGGTTTAATTTCTCAAAGAATCAAAATGAAATACCTGTTGGCTCCGATCCATGTTGTCAAGTCGTTACCCATCCATTCATCCCTAACCTTGCCAAAGAGGTCAACTAGAGCATCCCTATCCTCTCCCCATGCTTCCATAATGACAGGTTTTATCTTTGACCAGTTTTCGAGTATCCCATCTACAGTTAATCCTTCTGCAACCTTGAAAATTGAACCACAAGATTAAGGTCTTGAATTGTGCTATCTATCCATATCAAGAACAAATGATAAGCAAAAAAATAATCAAAAATCATCTCAGTATTCCATATCAAACATATAATTTTAAATAATTACACACCGAGGACTTTCGAATGGAAGGCATTCTCATCTCCAGAAGCAACCTTACAAGCAACAAATTTTCATATCCAGTTTCGACAACAGGCCGAACCTGCAACAATTGTGAGACTATTAATATTTAATTTCCTTCAAACAAATAATTCTAATGAAGAGCTAAAATTCAGGGAATACAAAGAACAAGGGATTACAATGAACATTTGGTCAACAATCCACTTCTCCAAAGCAGAATCCACACCGTTGAACAAACTGGGCCATCTCACTTTGGCAGCCTATAATTATCATTTAACTCATAAATGCATCAAATTAAAGCAACAAAAACTAATTATATACTAACATAGAACAATCAGCATCATCATCATCATTATAATTTCAAAAACATTAAGGAACATTTACCTTAACAGCAGACAAAGAGCTTTCTCCACAGCTATCACATAGAACTCCGTCGAAGTCCAAAGCGTACAGATCCCCCATTTTTCTGATTTTTTTTTGCTCTTTCTAGCTATCTGTTAAGTTATTGGAGGAGCTCTGAAAAAAAAAAATGCTCTCCAGTACCCGCCACTCATTACTCCTGTTTCGGCTCTTGCTACGACGTCGTGTTTGCTTTTCATTTTTCATTATTTTTGATTATAATGGCAACCAACTACGGCACCGTATCAGGAACACAGTAACACGGTAACTAATACTCCCTCCATTCTGAATTAGTTGTCGCTTTTGGAAGATTTTTTTGTTCCATAATACTTGTCACTTTAGAATACCAAGAAAGCATTTATTGCTATTTTTCCACATATATCCCTCATTAATTCATTGAAAGAAACAAAAATACAAATAAAGAGTCATATTAATTAATGTTAACAAGTTATCCATATTTTATTTTTTCTCTCTCCCTCTGGAGTGCTTTTTTGTCTCTCCTTCTGGAGTGTTACTGTCTTGTTTTTTAACAAGGGATCTCAAATCCGGCCACCATGTCTGCCATAACCAGAGGAAAGGAAGTGACGGATATGTGTTCTAAATTGTCTCTTAATGATTCTCATGAGGAGGGGCTGATTCTTGATGATGACTTTCTGAACGTTGAACAAAGCACGAATCAGTTCTTTGTTGTGGGACGTTTCCTGCACAGAAAGCAGATTCACTTTGATTCTATGCGTAATACTCTCTCTATGTTGTGGAAACCAGTAAAAGGAGTGTGTATAAAACAAACAGAAAAAGTAGGGTACTATACGTTCCAGTTCTACCATGAAAGAGATGTCCAACGTGTTTTGAACGATGGCCCATGGACGTTCAATCAAAACGTTTTGCTTTTAAGACGTCTTGGAGAATATGAACAAGCGTCAATGATTGCCTTAAACTGCATTGAAATGTGGCTACAAGTTTATGACCTTCCAATAGGTTTCAGAACTGAAGCAACCTGTAAGGCCATAGGTAATTATGTTGGGAGACATGTCGAAACTGATCATAGGAATTTCGAGGGAGGTTGGAGGACATTCATGCGAATACGGGTCTCTATGGAAGTTAATGTACCGTTAAAGAAAGATATGCAACTTAAACGTAGTGGTGGAGAGTGGCTGTTGATATCTTTCAAATATGAGAGACTTCCATCTTTCTGTTTTAACTGTGGTATAATTGGGCATCAGGATAAGTTCTGTGAGGAGCTGTATGATTATCCTTCGGCGGAGGAAGAAAAGAAGTATGATAGTACCATCAGAGCTCTTCCTGGTAAACAGAACATCATTGAAGACAATCCTTGGTTGAGAGATCCGGCACCGGTGACCGTTGAGAGAGATGAAGCCTATATGGAAATAGAGAAATCAGGGGGACAAAATAAGGTAGGAAAGCAAGATTCTGGGAGCTCAAGACCCGGAAATCAGCTTAATTTACAAAAGGAAAGATCAGGCATTTGTGGTAACACAGGCGGAAGAAATGATAAGGAAAGAGCTGAAGAATCAGAAGGACTGATCCTCGATCCTAAAAGGCAACGCGTTATCGAAGATTTTCCTGGACAAGGGGAGAATCTTTTTGGATCTGAAAATTTGGGAAGCCATCCTATTTCTTTTGGGTCAAAAAACTTGCCATTGGTGGGCCCTGGGACGCAGGCCCACCTGCAGAAATGAGTATACTCAGCTGGAACTGTCGTGGGCTGGGCAACCCACGCACAGTTAGGGTTCTCATGGATTTGGTTCAAGTCCATAAGCCCGTTTTAGTTTTCCTGATGGAAACTATGATCAACGAAGCTAAAGTTTACAAAGTTTGTCAAAAGATAGGGTTTGAGGGTTCGTGTATAGTGAGTGGGTCGGGTCATGGAGGCGGGTTAGCTCTTTTCTGGAAACACAAAAATTGGGTCACTATTCTTGATTCAAATAGGAATTTCATCGATGCTAGCATTGAAATCCCTCTCTTACCTCCTTGGAGATTCACCGGGTTCTATGGCTTCCCGGAACGCAACCGCCGTCAAGCGTCTTGGGACCTCCTTCGCTCGCTTCACAGACCGATGACAATTCCATGGTGTTGTGGAGGAGACTTCAACGACATTCTTCGGTCTAATGAGAAGAAAGGAGGTGCCTTTCAACCAAGTTGGCTTCTTGATGGGTTCAATTCAGCGGTTTCAGACTGCAACTTGACAGATATTGACATGGAGGGTCACCTTTTCACCTGGGAAAGAGGTCGAGGAACAAATCATTGGATTAAGGAACGGCTAGACAGGTTTCTGGTTAATCCTCAATGGCAACTTGCTTTTAGTCAGTCTCACCTGAAGAATGTAGCTACTACTGTTTCAGACCACTCTGCGTTAATTTTGAAGCTCAAAATTTGGCAAAAGACCCAACACCCCAGACGTTTTCGGTTTGAGAACTCGTGGTTAAGAGAGAATGATTGCTCTGAAGTTGTCAATAAGTCCTGGCATGAAGTTACCACCGGCAGCATCTCAGTCCGTATTTAAAACTGTAGTTTGGCCTTCATCAATGGGGTAATAGAATGGGGAAAGACTTTAAGAAGCGTTTGGATATTTGCAGGGATATGATAAGTAGATACAGAGGTTTTACGGATGATACTTCGATTGCCCTTTTTAAGGAAGCCTCTAAAGAATATGAGTCAGTTCTTTTTCAGCAGGAGGATTATTGGCGTCAACGAGCCAAGCTGTTCTGGTTCCAAGAAGGCGATTGCAATTCAAAATATTTTCACTCTTTTGCTTCAGCGCGTAAGAAGAAAAATGCAGTCAGCAAAATGAAGGATGACTCTGGTGCTTGGCATTCTTGGGAGTCTGGTTTGGATAAAATCATTGTTGATTATTTTGAGTCTATCTATACTTCCATCCCTGGCAGTATGGATGGGATTCTTCCTCACATCCATTCCTCTATTTCGGAAGAACTCAATGCAGCCCTCACAAAGCAGTTTACAGGAGATGAAGTTAAATCTGCTTTATTCTCAATGCATCCTGACAAGAGCCCTGGCCCGGATGGTCTTAATCCAGCGTTCTATCAAAGATTTTGGCATATTGTAGGCACGGAGGTAACAAAGTCCTGCATTAGTTTTCTTAATCTTTGTCGCTTTCCTAGTGGTATGAATGATACTCTTATTATTCTTATCCCAAAGAAAACTAATGTTGATGTTATTACTGATATGAGACCTATAGCTCTTTGTAACGTGATTTATAAGATAGTTTCGAAAATGCTAGCGAATAGGCTTAAACTTGTGCTGCCTAATGTTATTTCTCCGTCCCAAAGTGCTTTCTTACCAGGTAGACTGATTTCAGACAATGTTATAGTGGCCTATGAAATCCTTCACCATCTGAAATGCAAGAGACAAGGAAAAAAAGGTCTTGCCGCTCTCAAGCTGGATATGAGCAAGGCCTATGAGCGCGTTGAGTGGGGGTTCATCCGTGCTATGCTTTTGGCTCTGGGATTTGCCTCTTCTTGGGTGGATTGGATTATGCTTTGTGTGGAGTCGGTAAAATACACTATTCTTCATGATGGTCATGAGTTGGGTCCTGTCATTCCGAGTCGTGGCCTCAGACAGGGGGACCCTTTATCCCCCTATCTGTTCATAATTTGTTCCGAAGGATTGTCGAAGCTTCTCCAGTTTAAAGCCAGCCAGGGAGCTCTTCATGGCTTCAGAATTGCCATCTCAGCTCCTACTGTCACGCATTTGTTGTTTGCCGATGACAGTTATCTTTTCCTTGAGGCTACTAGGGAAGATGCTATCTGTGTTAGAGAGATTCTGGCTGCCTATGAATCAGCCTCAGGCCAAAAAGTCAACTTTCAGAAATCTTCTATAACCTTTAGCAGGAATACAAAATCAGAGAATAGAAGATTCATCTGTGACTCTTTACTAGTAAAAGAGACAGCTGATATGGGTCTCTACTTGGGGCTGCCTATAACGGTTGGTAGAAGTAAGTCTCATACTTTTGGGTACATAAAAGACCGTATTCAGAATAGACTCCAGGATTGGAAAGAGAAGTTATTGTCCAAAGCAGGCAAAGAGATCCTAATTAAATCCGTTCTTCAGGCTGTTCCTACTTATGCGATGGGTATTTTTTTGCTTCCGAATCAGTTGTGTGAAGAAATCCAGAAGATCATCTCCCGGTTTTGGTGGAGGAGTTCGAGCTCAAAGGACACGGGGCTTATTTGGCAAAGATGGGAAAGATTGTGTATTCCAAAGAATCAAGGGGGAATGGGATTTCGTAGCTTTCATGAGTTTAATTTGGCTCTTTTAGCAAAGCAGAGTTGGCGTATTATCCAGAATCCGAATTCGCTTACCTCTGTGATTCTTAAAGCTAAGTATTATACAAATGACGATTTCTTTCATGCTGGAATTGGCAGTAACCCTTCTTATGTGTGGAGAAGTATCCTTGCCGGACGTGAGATAGCTTTGCAAGGTCTTAGTCGGAAAATAGGGGATGGAACTGGTACTAGAATTTGGTTAGATCCGTGGCTGCCTTCTAGTGATAATCCCCGTATTACTTCTGATGTCAAAGAAGGGATGGAGCAGGCGCTGGTCTCTGAAATTATAACTGCAGATAGAAGATGGGATATTCCTCTTATCTCTGAAATCTTTAATGAAAGGGATAGAAGCCTCATTTTTTCAATTCCCTTAAATCTCATATCGGAAGCAGATAGTTGGTTTTGGAACAAGGACAAGCGAGGCATTTTCTCTGTGAAAAGTGCTTACCATAATGCTTTCAAGACCAGGCATCTCAATACTTCAGGGAATCAGCTCATGAACTGGCCCAGATTTTGGAAACTCTCTGTTCCTCCTAAAGTCAAAAATTGCTTATGGAGAGCTTTGTCGGGCAACCTCCCTACGGTAAATAATCTTCTTAATCGGCATGCAGCTGTGATGAATTATTGCCCCATCTGCAATTTAGAAGGGGAATCTGAGGAGCATGTGTTTCGGGACTGCCCTTTCGCTCAAGATTGCCTTAGTTTGTTCTTCAATCTTCACTATCCAGGTTCTACTAACTCTTTCCCTGTTTGGTTCAACCATTTGCTGCTTGGTATGCCTCCGGATAGATTTGCAAAGCTTTGTGTTCTTTTTTGGTGTTTGTGGAAACATAGAAATGATGTTCTTTGGAATAAAAAAATTTCCTCGGTCAGTGCTGTGGTTCAAGAGGCGAGCTTGTCCTTGTCGCAATGGTTATCGGCTAGACTTTTGAAGAATAGTCCTAATCTGTCTAGTAACCGTGCTGCTAGTGTAAACTGGGTTAACCGGGTCCTGGAGGTTTTACCTGTAATGTTGATGCAGCAATCCCCCGGAGTTGTAATTATAGCAGCTTTGGTTTCTTGATTCGTGACCATGCTGGTCTCTGCTTGGCTGCCAAGCATGCCGGTCTTATGGGGAGCCTGGACCCGAGAATTGCTGAGGCAATTGGCTTCAGAGAAGCCCTGAGTTGGCTGAAACAGAATGGTTTATGTAATGTTCGGATGGAAAGCGACTGTCAAGAGTTGATTTTGGCTCTTCAGAACCCAGTTAGAGATTTATCTTATTTCTCTGATATAGTGTTTGATTGTTTAAGTTTGTTAAGCTCTATGGATTCTATATCCGTTGCTTTTGTAAAACGCTCAGCGAATATGGCCGCTCATTGTTTGGCTAAAGCGGTCAATTCTATGTCTGTGTGTAGGGAGTGGAACTGTTCTCCCTTGTTTCTTGTTGATGTAATTCAGTCTGATTTGAATAATAACTGATTACTTTTTTCTCTCAAAAAAAAAAAAAATTAATGTTAACAAGTTTCAAAAAGGGTTAATTTAGTAAAAATACTTATAATTTTAGACATATTTATTGATTTCTTAATTTGTGTGAAAATGGCTAAAGCGACAACTATTTCAGAATGGAGGGAGTACTAACATTTTTTTTTCCAGAGCAATATAATACTAACATTTACCAACCGCAAAAACTACCACACGCAAGAGAGATTCTTAGGTAGACTCAGTCTACCACGTCATCCGTAGACTAACCTATCATTTTATGACACATCATTAAAATAGTGGCACTATCGTAATTTTGTTTATTACTTATTTACACTTTTGGATAGTAATATTACGATAGTGCCATTATTTTAATAACGTGTCATAATGTGATAGGTTTAGTCTACGAGTGACGTAGTGGACTGAGTCTACCTAAGAATTTCTCCCACACGCAATTGCACCTTACTTCTTAACCAATATAACCGGTAACCACGATGGCCACTTCGTCCCATTAATATGCAATAGAGTATTAATATCTCACAAGTCATAAAACGACGCGTATTACCCGCAATAGCCGGTCTTATCGTTATCCATTCAATCAATCAAGTAAAGTAACCGGTTAAACAGGTCACTCAAGAAAGAATTCCCGGTATAAAGTATAAAAACTGCTCTATACGCTTCTCAAGACGGTTTCATTCTTAATTAATCTCATCGTGGTTGTTCTCGTCGTCGTCATCATCTTCACTTCATACCTAGATCTCTCTGGATTGTAATTCTGTCAGTATTATTTTTATTATTTATGTTTTATATTCTTTTTGAAAGATCTCCCTTGTTATTTTCCTTTGATCTTGGTTTGGATCATAATAATATGTTTAGTTTTTTGATTCTGTAGATGTTTAATATTAGTTGAATTTGATTATTTATCGTTTTTTTCAACTTGATAGTTTGATTAGGGTTTTATGTCTTAAGGCTATTAAATTGTGTGGTGAACATGATTATCTATGTTTACTTGACAGTTATTTGTAGAATGATAACTAGAAGATCTTAATTTTCAAAATCACTGCTATTTATTTTATTTTCTTGATTATTAATATTCGTTTCAAAGAAATGAACAGAAAAAACATGTGTGATTTTAGTTGTATGTCTCTATTTGTATTTTCTGTGTGTTTATAGTTAAGGAAGTTTTGAATGAGACTTGAGACTTGAGAGAGTAGATTTGTAATTTTTTTTATAGGTGTAAATTTTGTTTGTTATCTTGTTTTTCGTAGTTGAGAAGCAGTTTGAAATATGTTAGAATATATTAATGATGGCTTTATTTTATTCATACTTACTCTGAGTTTGCTTACTGATGAGACTAAATGTTAACTTAGCAAGTCGTAGGACCTGATGGCAGATAAAGGGGAAGGAGAAGTAGACAATACTACTCGTGAGGAAGGAGGAGAAGACAATACTACTCGTCAGGAAGGAGGAGAAGACAATACTACTCGCGAGGAAGGAGGAGAAGACAATACTATTCATGAGGAAGGAGAAGAAAACAATTCTCGTGGAAATGAATGGGAAGTTGTCTCACTGACAGCATCAACTTATGCTGCTGCTCCTGGTCCTAAAGAAGTTGAACTGCAGGATGAAAACAGGGGTAGTGCATATGGAGAGGGTGAAGCAGAATCTTCTCGCCCTTTACTTGTGCACGGACACTTCAATTTTCCATCAAGCTTTATCTTTCCTCCAAACCAGCATGAGAACTTACCTTTGGAGACGGATAACTCTAAGGCTCTTGATGAACAAGTTGGCAAGAATGCTGTCGCTGAACTTGGTCTTGAAGAAAGTGATAAATCTGGCAGAAAGGATGAAGAGAACTGGCCTCTTAAGGGGTTGGATGAATCTGAAGAGATTCCTGGGTTACAGTTTCCTGATGGAAAGGCCATCTCTGGATCGAAGTTTGAGGAAAGCACAACTTTGCAAGATTTAGTTCTAAATGAAAAGGGCCAGAGTATGTATAGTGCAGATCCTTTTGATTCTCTCCACAGTGAAACTGCGCTTGGTGGCTCAGACACATATGGGGACAACCTGGGTATTCCTGATGTGATTGAACCGTCAGAACAGGGATCAGAGTTCTCTACAGAGATATCTCAAACCCCAAAGGCTGCTGACAATGATGAGTCCGACCTTCCATGTGAAGCTTGGTGGAAGAGAAGGGCAGCTTCGTTGTATAGTCATGCCAAGGAGACAAATACATTTTGGTCCATTTTTGTTGCAGCAGCTGTTATGGGCATTGTAATTATTGGGCATCATTGGCAACAGGAAAGGTGGCGTGCTTTGCAACTCAAGTGGCAGACCAACATTAATGAGGTACCTTTATCCCACATCTTTTTTTAGTTGTTCCCTTTATAATTGTGCTTCCCACTTATATTATATTGTTCAGTTATCTGGTCTTGAAGTTCTTCTTTGATGTAACAGAAGATTGAATTACCAATCTATTTGCATTATCATTTATTTACAATCTTCTAAAGCAGTCCAATTGTTGCCATCGTTGTGGGAACATAAGTAACTTGCAGGCCTTTAAGTTGTTATTTTTTTAATTTATGTATGTACTGGAATGGAAGCTAGACTCTGTAATCACGAAGATGTTATGTAAACTGATGAATTGGATTTTATTTGAGAGAGGGAGATTGAGATGTGAATTTTAGCCCCTAGTATTTAGTTCTTTAATTTAGTAATTGATATTTTGGTACTGGTGTTCAGTTGAGCTTGTTTCTCACTTTCGAGTCCTGTACTTTTGTAAGCACCCTGTAGTTTTGAAATTCAAATTGATATGGTCTATGGATAAATAATAATACATGTATTATTCTTTCAACATATATTTGCTTGAGAAGTCACGGAAAGATAAGATGGCGCCCAAATGATTTGTTGGTGCAGTAATTGGGATTATGATCCTGGGATATTTTCATTGTATATGGCTTAGTGAGGGATCTCAGATTCCATATACTTGTTTCGTTATGATTATTGCATACAGCGTGAAACATTCCAGCAGAAAATGGGAGTACCAGAATATTACATCTTGTCGACTTTGAGTATTTAAGTATTGCACAGTAATCTGCTTTGTACGACAGACTCATTCTTGTGTAGAGCTGTAGGATATTTTACATTGGCTTTTTGTTAGCTGGAAGGCTGTGAGTTTTTTTTTTTGGTGAAATAAAACCTCTCGAGTTCTTTTTTATACCCATGTTATGGAGGTGTTTGTTTTCTGCTTACTGTTACAGTAAACTACTTTATGATGTTATTTTGGATGACGGGTGTTATTGCATTTATCTCATTGGTGAGAGATGCTACTGAGACTGACATGATTCTTTTTACTTATTTCGACAGAAAACGGGCAGGGTGCTGGGGCCTATATCAAGACTTAAAGGCGTAATTGTGGGGGGCCATCGACGTGGATCCTTTATCAGGGGAAGTTCCTCAAGTGAAACTTAAGACGAAGTTCCTTCCTCCAGTGAGAATCAAGATGATGACGAAAAGATTTCTGTGAGACTGTCGGGGTGGTTGATTATTGTATTATGCTTTGGTTGACCTATTTTTCTGAAGACAGCTCCATAAGTGCATGTTAAGTTTGTGGTGGTTGCGTTTGTAATTATTGTGGCTTTTTAGTTTATGGCTCAAGTGTGTTAAAATGTAGTATTTCATAATCTAGCATCAAATTACACATTATTGTGGTTCCATCCTGTGGAAGGATAGAACACAGAGGCACTGATTATTGGGCGCTTTATGCCTGAAACAGATTCCACATATAAATGGCAGCGAGCCAGGCTTGTGAAGGGGGTAATTTATCTGCTTTAATGGAGTTTGTTGGGATGGGATATATCAACTCTTTAAGTATCTGATCACGACGGTGGTTAATTTCTTGACGTTTTAATTTCAAAAAGTAACGCATAAATTTGAGAGTTGAGAAATGGATGGCTTCTGCAGTGAACTGGGAACACTATACTCTGTATATTAGAGCCTTTTGTTCATTCATATCGTACTTTGCTATGACAATGTCTATTTTCTGTTGTCTTTTTGCTCTGGTAAAAAGCAAAAAACGACAATGGGTCGATCTATTTTTAACTCAAAATATTAAAATGAAGCAGGTTTAATTATAAGAATTCGATCTTTTGGGACAAAAAAATTTCTCAAAGTGGACAACTCTATTGGGACGGAGAGAGTATTTTTTAAAATCTACTTGATCGATTTTATCATAAAAGTAAGGCCAAATGTTGTAAAAAGGCTAAATCTTTTATAAAAATTTCACAAAAGTCCTGACTTTTCAATTTTGTCGATTTTGGCCAAAAACAAATTATTTGGCTTCAATCGTGGCCAACTCTCATTTTGATTTCAATTTGCCTATGTGACGCCTATGTGGCATGCCAAATATTAAAAAGTCAGGACTTTTGTGAAACCAAATAATCCATTTTTGGTCAAAATCGACAAAATTGAAAGGTCAGGACTTTTGTGAAACTAAATAATCAGTTTTTGGCCAAAATCGATAAAATTAAAAGATCAGGATTTTTGTGAAATTTTTGTGAAAGATTTGGCCTTTTTACAACATTTGGCCTAAAAGTAATAATAATTCAGTTTTATAGCGATAAATGAATATAATATTTTTTGTAAAATAAAAAGCACCATAAAAATGGGCATTTTGTGTTTTTAAGTTAATAAAAATCAATTGTCAAAAAAAAAAGTTAATAAAGATCAAAACTAGTGTTAAAATTTAACAAATATTTAATGTGATAATTGTGCCAAATTATTTATATAATAAAGGGAAAAGGGGCAAATATGCCTCTATAATTATTCTTAACAGAGTTATTTAATCTTTTAACATCGTTAAAATGAAGGGCTTATTTACATCAATTTTCAAATGTTAAGAGGTTAATTGAGATCAAAAATTCATTAAGGGCTAAGTTGCTCTCCCCTATATACTATAGGGGCATATTTGCCCCTTTTCCCTATAATAAATTAATAAAAGATATAATAATTAAATATTTTATATTATAAAATAAATACTCTTCTTGTAAAAATAAAATCGCCGGCTAAAACTGATTGCAGATGGTTTTACTGCATTTTTGGGTAAATTTGTAACTGCAAGGGATAGCAGCTCATTTGGCGGGAATATTTTTTTCTCACAGTCTTGTCTTCTCCACTCTCTAGACCTAATGATATTAGGGTTTCGTTTCCTCATTTACTGCAAATTAAACGACGTTTCTCTATTCCTCTGTCATCCTCTCTGGTAATCGATCTCTCATTATCTTTAATTCTTTTCACCGTTATGCCTCCGTTTGATTGCTTGTTCGCTGAGAAACTGGATATGAACTGCAATACGTTTTTAATCTGTCAATTGAAGTTTGATAAACCTTAAACTGTCGTCATATCGGAATTACGTCTGTTTAATTAGGTTTCTTCAGTTTATTTGTATGTCGTTTTGAAACGGAACTGTCGTTGCTGTAAGTCAATTATTTTTGCTAAAAGAAAACGCCATAATTAATCTCAAAGAAAAAATTGAGTCCTGCTTACTGTTGAAAGAAAATGGGTAAAGATGATAATAATAGTAGTCAACTAATTACAAGAAGAACAACTCGAGCCTCTTGTTCATCTCCTACTACTGCAGGCAATGAGATTGATAAAACTAAAAATAATGAATCTTATGTTCGTACTCTCAATGATCTTGTATTCGGAGGTGAACATCTCGGTTTTGATGATCTTCTATCAAGTTTTCCTGCTAGAAAAGCTCAGATTTCTGAATTAGTCCGTCTTTTTGGTCCATTGAACTCCCCTATGCTTCCGTTGTTTGTTTATGGAGGTTCCTCTACTGGAAAAACCAGTGTTATTCTTCAGATTTTTAGACATCTTAATCGACCTTTTGTTTATGTGAGCTTCCGGACTTGTTATAGTCCCCGTATCTTGTTTGAAAGTATTGTCAATCAGCTGTCGTTTCATACGAAGAATGAGGGTAATGGTTATTCGAGTTTGAAACGTTGTGAAAAACCATCTGATTTTGTTAACTTCCTCCGTGATGCTTTGGCTGGTGTCATTGATGAACTTAAGGGGAACTCAAGGAAATTGCTCAATGGTAATATGCTGTACTTGATTTTTGATAATTTCGAGCTTGTTCGAAATTGGGATAAGAGTTCAACCTTATTGCCTTTCTTGTTTAATCTGTATGATATTTTGAAGATGCCCGAAGTGGGAGTTATATATATAAGTAATACTTCTCCGGATACTTTTTATTTCAATTTGGGATATTTAGAACCTATTCCTGTTTATTTTCCTGAATACACGGAAGAAGATCTTCGCCAAATATTCTTAAGAAACCAAGCAAATCGAAAGCTCTATTCCTCCTTTCTTGAGTAAGTACACAATTTCTTTCTATTTATGCTTTCCCCTCTGATCTTTGCTCTGTATTATCGGACTATTAAATGGTCTTTGCCTTTTGTCAACAGTGTTGTACTGAAGCCATTTTGCAGAACTACCAGACGAGTGGATGAGCTATCAACTGTTTTTACATCATTATTTAGAAAATATTGTGAACCCTTGAGTGATTTGGAAATTGTACCTAATGAAGAAATGAAGAGAAAACTGTTCAGTCTTATTCAGCCATATATTACCTCTTCTTTGAATGAGATATTCTGGATTCCATCTAGGTCTTCCCTTGAAGTTGAATCCAATAAGGAGAAAAAGCTGAAAAAACAAATAGGAAAGTTGGAAGGAGGTATAGATTTTTCTGAGGTAGATTTCCATATGTCTACTTCTGCAAAGTATCTTCTTCTTTCAGCATTCCTCGCATCAAGAAATCCAGCTACTCTTGATGCATCCATGTTTGATTCAACTGGGGGTTCAGATAGTCGCAAACGTAAGAGAAAGTAAGTGCATTGACAGTCTGATAGATTACTTGTTACCTTCTTTTGATATTTTGGTACGTAATTAGATAGTTTTCCGAGTTTTTAAGGGTAAGTTTGCAGGAAAAAATATTTTTGCTGTCACATCACAATTCAGAAATAGATAATTATTCAAACAATAAAGCTGAAACCTAATTTTTTGCATTTTTATGATAGAATGTACATTTACTTGTCCATTTCTCATAATTATTATCCAAATGAAGAGGAAGTATGCTTAGTATCTCTTATCAGTAGCATATGCATGCTTACATATTTTGTTTTTGTTAGTTAGCTCTGCTAACTATGAATTGCTGTTATAGGCTTATAAATTAGCTAATCTAAATTTCACTGATTGTTAACTTTTGCTAAGTTACAAAAATGGCCATCTGTTTTGATGGAAAAAGTAACTTCATGCCTTTTGGAGCATTTATCTGACACTTGTAGTCTAGAAAAAGACTTGGCACTTTATAGTTTATACTATATAGCAGTAATCTTTTTGCCGATTTAACAAATGTTTTGCTGGTTCAATTTTTTGCTCAGGGCTTCCGAGAAGTCGATGGAGAACAAGGAAGCTGCGGAACAGGAGTTGCTTTTGAAAGGACCTGGAACTTTCCCATTGGAGAGGCTAATAGCTATATTTCAATGTATATCGTCTGTGGTAGATGATTCTCTTGATGAAGAAGAAGAAGAAGAAGAAGTTGAAGGAAATCATGTGCCAAGAGTTCAGAATGGGGATAGTGGACTGATGTCTGATGTTCTAATGCAGCTAGCTAGCCTTTGTAATGCAAATTTTATTGTTAAAGGAGGAAGCTGCCCTTTGGAGGGTTCAACTCGGTATCGGTCTTCAGTTTCTGAAGACCTGGCGTTAAAGGTAACTTTTTAATTTCCCCACTGCGGTTTGCCCATTTTTATTCTAGGTGTGATTTCGTGAAGTCTATTTCTACTCCATTTTGCTTACTATACAATATTATTATCGTTTTGCATTGTTTGCTCAAGTGTATTTTCACTATTATCTCCATTTTATTTAAATGAATTGTAGGTAGCACGAAGCCTGAAGTTTCCTCTGCCAAATTACTTGTACAGAAGATAATGTTTGATGTGGTCATCGAGTTCTCAAAAATCTGCAGTGTAGAAGCTTCAGAGGTAATGAGGTGTTGTTGTTGCTTATATTTGACGTAATTTTCATACGATTCTGTTCTTGAGCATAACATTTTTATGTAAGCAGATTGACTAGTTGTTGTAAAAAAGCATTACACTCGACTTTTGACAGGTAATTGAAAAGTCTAAGAGAGCAACTTATGTCTAACAATCTTTTCCTTCACTCACACCTTCTACCTCTAAATTACCTGAAAAATCATTTTTATGAATGTTTGGTTAGAATTAATTTATTTCCATTATACTAATGTTATCAAAGGCGCGCGCCTCATGCAAGAGGCTAGCTTCATACGCCGAGAGGCGGGTGCATTCCAAAAGGCGTGTGCCTAGAGAGGTGCTCTTGATGCATGCCTTTGGTAATTTAGGACAATTTTCATTACTTATTTGAAAATTGAAAAAAATAGTTCCTAATCTCAGCCCGCTATTGAATATTTATCACACTGATGCATCCTCTATTATACTTTTTTTTAACTAAAACTTCAAAACATAAAAATTCTAAACCTAAACTACATTTTCAAATTACTTAAGCTCATTGAGTTTTAACTTCTTTTTCTTTATTTTACTTTTAAAATATATATTTATAATTTTTCTATATTCTATCACCACGTGCCTCAGCCATTAGTATTACGACTGTTTGGTGCTTTGAAGCGCCTTTCATAATAACTAGGCATAACGGTTAGTTTTATGAGATTTGAGAGAAAGGAAAGTTGAAGTTTCCTAAAGAATAGCTCACTTTCTTTTGCATTTGCTTGTTCTGATGATGCACGTATGTGCAGTTTGGTTACTAACAAATTCTTGATCCGCAATCCACATCAGTCTTGTAGAGGGAAAGGTTACAGTCACAGTCAAGCAAAGCAATTGAACTGTAAAACCAAGTAAAGAAGCGAAATAACTGGTTATCTAATACTATCTAGTAGTTGGTGACCTATTTAAGGCGTGAATTATTTCAAAAAATTTAGAAGATACACCAACTGAAAATCATTAGAATCCACCAAAATGAGTATGGGCTTGTAATTGGAGAAATCCAATTTATTCTTATTTGGCCAAATAATTCGAAAAAGTCAAACCTTTCATGAAAGTTTCACAGTGGTCCAAACCTTCCAATTTTATCCAATTTATCCTGAAACACATACTCTCGTTTCAATTATGTTCAATTATATAATTTTACTTATGTGACGCTGACGTGTGGCATTGCCACATAAGCGCCACGCAGGTGCCACATAAACAAAATACATAGTTGGACATTATTGAAATGAAATCATGCGTTTCAAGATAAATTGGATAAAATTGAAAGGTTTAAACTTTTATGAAATTTATGAATGGTTTGGCCTTTTTTGATTATTTGACCTCCTTATTTTGATTAAATCATGGCTTCAACTATTTACACATCCCAAAGAGTTTCTTCCGCTCCTCTTAAGCTCACACAATATATTTTAGGAATAATTACGAAAATAATATGAATGTTTAGGGTTATAATGAGTCAAATTTAGTTGAATTTTTGTGAAGCATTATAAGGTTCATGTTGCCACAAAAAATTGAATTGTTATATTTGTTACTTATCAAAGTATCATATACAAACTTATTAGGGTGAAGGATAAAAAATGACCCTAATGTTGCCGCTCAGTCGCTTGTTGCCTCCTTTATGTTTTTTGAGGCTCAATTATGACCCTCATGTTACTAAAACCTAAATTTTGCACTCCTCTTTAAGACATTATTTAAAACGTTAACATCGGAGGGGTGAAAAATTGTAGGTTTTAGCAACATAAAAATCATAATTGAGCCTAAAAAAACATGGAAGGACTACAAGAGACTGAGTGACAACATTAGAGCCATTGTTGAGCCTTTTCCCAACTTATTATTATACATTTTAGAATTTTATTTTTGAATTTTTTAGATTGTTTTCAAGTTTTGATAGCATCATAAAATTATTACTTTTATACTATAATGTTTCATATATCTCATTAAAGGATCATAAAATAAAAATTATAAATATATGTATCCATAAAGAAATAATAATCCACAAAGAGAATAACATTCATATTAAGAAAATATTTCTTTTGCAACAAAATAAAAATGAAATCTATGTTAATTGAACAAAAGAACTTAATACTAAGCTAAATGGAAGAAATAATCCACTGACAATCAATAAGATAATAGACAGTGATCAAATTATTTATTTTAATAAAAAATAATGAAATAAAAAAAGAGATAAACGAGGCGGTCATAACTTTTTTCATTCTTAAAGTAATTTTAAAGTAAGCGAAATAATCCAAATGACAAAATAATTACTTACTAAAGAAGCGTTGCATAGTTTTTCTTATAACTGAAAAGGGGTAACGTTTGTAGAGGAATTGAATCTATAATCCTAATAGAATGCCACAACAACATTTTTATCATTTAGTTGTTGTGTTGTACTATTGATACAATATGATAAAATGGAACGACATTACTGATACAATTTTCACGCTGGGTTGCGTACACACTACTAGAAAACAGGTGTTTAGCGACGGATTTTTCCGTCGCTAAACACCTGAAATCCGTCGCTAATTACAATTAGCGACGGATTACCGACGGACTCGGTCCGTCGGTAAATTTTGGGTCGCTAATTGTAATAGCGACCCAAAAGACTGTCTGTCGCCAACTTACCGACGGAATATTCCGTCGGTAAGTTGGAGGCAGGAGGTCGGGAAATTGGTCGGCCAACCGACCAATTTCCCGACGGAATTGGCGACGGAATTGCCGTCGCTAAGTTAGCGACGGAAATTCCGTCGCCAATTCCGTCGCTGTTTCTTTCAATTGGCGACGGAAAATTCCGTCGCCAACTGCAAGAAACAGTCGTGTCATGTTTAATTAGCGACGGCAAATCCGTCGCTAAAGTTAAACCAGGTAGTCGCTAAATTACCTATTTTTGGCAAAATTTTATTTTTTTACGGCTTATTTTCATATTTTTTCTGTTATTCGTTAGACCTGTTAAATATACCATTCACATACATAAGAAACAATAAATATATATAACCAAATCCGTAATATATATATATATAAACGTCAAAAAGCATACAAAAAACATTAATATTAAAGTATACGAACAAAAAACATAAATATGTCCAAGTGTATCAGAAGCCTACTCTAAACTGGTGGTGTCATCAGCAGGAGGGGGTGGGGGTGGTGGGAACTGCGGGCGTAACTCGGGTGGGAGTGTAGTCATCAGCCGCGCAAGCTCAGTACGGATCCGCTCGTCGAAACCCGCCTCCACAGTACGGATCCGCTGCTCGACCCGCTCTTCGAAACCCGCCTCCACAGTACGAATCCGCTGCTCGAGCCGCTCCTCAACCTCCCTAGCAATACGCTGCTCTATGTCCTCAATACTAACGTTCCCCTGCTGGGATGATCCGCCGCGGCGCAATCGGCTAGCGCTGCTCTGGCCGATGTAGGATGCTGAAGCCGATCCAATACCGTAGACTCGCTGCTTCTTGACTGCCTCGAGAGACAAAAACAGCTCGTTCTCGTCGATCGGCTCTGGAGTCGACGAACTCCCTTCTCCAGCTGCCTGAGACTGTGTTGCTGCAGCAAGCTCTGCCTGAAAACGGTCCTGAGATTTAAAAAATACAAATTTTTAAATTAGTTAAACCTACATTTCTAACTAAAATTGGGCAGCATTTTGTCTATAATTTGATCATCACCCATTTTTCAGGGACATCCTGCAAAAACTACAGACACTCTGTTCAACTATAAGTAACAGCAATCACAACACCCACAACAAACACGTAAACATCCTATAAACAACGTCTATATAATTAAAGTTATATATAAGTCATATTAAACAGTCACTTAAGGTTAAATAAACTTACATTTTTATCCTTTGATCTCTTGTCAACAAAGACAGTCCGATCTGCTTTGGTCAGGTGCAACCGAACATGCAACTCAGCCAAAGTGGGCTCTCGACCAAGCTCCTCAGTCTATTATATGAAATGAACAAATTAATTAATAGATAAACAAAATATTTAACACGATTATTAATATTAAAAACATACCATAACTGTCTTATGCCTCGTAGCCGATCGCGATCCTGCGGTATGTCGAACAGGTCCGGTGCCAGCTCCGGACGGCTCACTCATCCGATTAGCTCGTGCTATATCGGACTTTTTCTTAGCCTCAGCAGTATCCCAGTCCCGCTTCCATGACGCCCAAGTATCAGCACTAACACTGCCCTCTTTTTTATCCGGCTTCATGTTGTGGAGAGTATCTTTATACCGATTGCCCGCATGTCGGTAGAAGACCCCTCTAATCAGATCCTCAGGGTAGGTCGGGTCCCAGCAAAAACCCTTCTGCAAACCATTAAAAAATAAATATAATTAGAAATCAAAAAGAAAGTTAAACATATATTTAAAATTTTAAATATTTAACAACCTTGAACTCCTCGAAGTAGAAGCCCTTATGCTCTGCTGTAATCTTCTTCCACGAGGAACCCTCAGCAAACCATCTAGATCGGAAAATGGGCAAAATCGCCCTAGATGCTGTCCCGCTGTCGTTCCTGCTATCCAGTAATTTTTCTCTGCACATTACAAAAAACACTTAGTTTTCACAATTTTTAAATTAAATTATTTTTAAAAAAAAAGTTGTCAATCATACCTTGCAGCATCTGGTGTAACTCTAACCCTCCCAGTCTCGTCCGTCGCTGGTGGCTGGCCCTGTGGTTGCGGCTGTCTTGCCGCTCTCCGCGGCGCAGGTCTAGCAGCTAGCACCTGCTGCTCAGCCCCGGGATCCGAGTCCTCAGGGGCATCCTGCTCTGGGTCGCCGCGTCCACGTCCGCGTCCCTGAACTGTATCCCTACCGCGGCCTCGGCCGGCAGAAGAACCACCTGAACCTCTCATATCTGCAAAAAAGATTACAAAAAAATATTCGACAAGAAAAAAATAAACACAACTATTATAAAAACCATAACACATAATTTATTAACAAAATAAAGTTACCACATCAACAAATGTAAATAAAAGTCAAAATTCTACATAAATGACACTTAAACGAATCATGCAATTTCTATATTATCTGCCGCTCCAATGTCTTCATCGTCTGATGAAGATGGTGGATAATCATCTTCCGTCTCTACTAATGGAGGGTTGTGTAATGCAGCCTCGTCCGCCTCGCCATTCGGATCAACTAAATTTGTCGGTTCTTCATTTGTTATGACATCGAGCAGATGATCTGCACTATCATCTTGGAAAGCTGGAACAGTTGTTTCAGGCATGTCTATCTCAGAGCGAGCTTTTATCTTGCATACTGCCCACCAGTCTTTTTTGTCTCGCCTTTTGCTAGGATAAGGTAAGTAATGTACTTGATCGGACTGTTCAGCTAAAATGAAGGGTTCATATTTGTTGTACCTCTTTCTGTGATTAACATCCACTATGTTATACCGAGGATGGGCTAACATACCAACTTTTTTCGTAGGATCAAACCAATTACATTTAAATAAGACCGTCCTTTTTATCGGTAGAGCTGGATACTCTAACTCGATAATGTCAGTCAACACTCCATAAAAGTCGCTTTCAGCCGGGCCGTAGAGTGATCCTTTTACACAAACTCCGCTATTCATTGTAACCCGATCCTCTCCATATTCTTCAGTATTGAATTTAAACCCGTTCACACAATACCCCTTGAATGTTTTGACCGATCTAAGCGGTCCTTCTGCAAGACTTAGAATATAGGGATTGGTACAGACAGTTTGGTCTTTCACCTGTAGCACAATTATTTATACGGGTCAACACGATAATATATACAACTACGACGATAAAACAACATAAATACTTACATATTGCTCGAACCAAAAGGCGAATTCACTCTCCAACTTGACTACAACTTCGGTCTGTGTGATTTCGGGGTTGATTTCATACAACTCGCCTTCAAAAACTCTATTTACAACAATACGAGCGAATTAAGACAAATTGTATAAAATTCTTCAATATTGAACTTAAATGTGGATATGAAGACATACTCTCTGAAAGGTTCGATTTCAGTGCAATTCAGAAGGATATAGCTTCGGGCAGCATTATATTCAGCATCATCCAGATATCTGTTCCGAAAAGCACCTATAGGTCGCCCTTTCGGTTTGAAAATGGATAATCTGTCGACATCATCATCAACGTCCATTTCGCAAACTTCATTTCTTTGCATCCGACATGGTAGCATCGGATCACCATCCTTGAAATAGAAAGATGCAAATTTCGCTGTTTCCTCTAATAAATATCCGCTGCTGATGCTTCCTTCCACTCTGCCTTTATTCGAGACCTTATTTTTGAGTTTTCTCAGGTATCTGCATAATCAAATAATTAGTTCATGCATGTACCAACCACTCGATCGATGAAATAGAACTGTAGATGTAGTACCTTTCAAACGGATACATCCAACGATACTGAACAGGTCCTGCCATCATAGCTTCGTATGGAAGGTGTACCGGGAGATGTTCCATCGAATTAAAAAAACTCGGTGGAAAAATACGTTCCAACTTGCACAGTATCTTCGGGATATCAAGATCCAATCTCTCAAGATCTGCCTTTTTCAGCGATGTGGCAGTTAATTCTCTGAAGAAGATACTTAGCTCTGTTAAAGGTTCCCACACTTCGGGCGGAAGAAGCTCACGGAGAGCAATTGGCAAAAGTCGTTGCATGAAGACATGACAGTCATGACTTTTCATGCCCATCATCTTCAAACTGTTTAAATCAACACACCTTGACAAGTTGGACACGTAACCGTCCGGAAACTTTAACTTTTGAATCCATTCGAGCAAAATCTTTTTTAAATCCCTGTCCAAAGCATACAAAGCCTTTGGATATCTACCGGTTTCCTGATCTTGTGCTAGACCGGGACGATCACAAATCTTATTCAACTCTGCCCTAGATTTTGCCGTGTCTTTCGTCTTACCAGGTACATTGAGTACGGTATTAAAAACGTTGTCAAATACATTTTTCTCAATATGCATGACATCGAGATTATGCCGGATTACATTTGTCTTCCAATACGGTAAATCCCAAAAGATACTCTTTCGATTCCAACCACGGCCTTTAGATAGATCAGCATTCGTAGCCTTAGCATCTGTCTCATAAGCCCTCTTAAACCCCAGACCGTCAACCTCTGCTAATACTTCATCTCCAGTCCTCACACCTCCAAATTTGTGCTTTACTTGTTTGCCTTTTCGAAATTCAGTAACATTCCGACGAAAATGATGGCCCGTAGGTAAAAATTTTCTGTGGCAATCAAACCAGGACTGTTTACCACTATCGGGCAACGTGAATGCCTCGGTATTTTCCATACAATGCGGACATGCCAGTCTTCCTGATGTGCTCCACCCAGACAACATTGAATAAGCGGGAAAGTCATTAATTGTCCACATAAGCGCCGCCCTCATTTGAAAATTCTGCCTCTTTTGAACGTCATACGTCCGAATTCCAGATTCCCACAATTGATTCAACTCCGCTATTAACGGCTGCAGGAATATATCCATCTGGTCTTTTGGATTTCCAGGTCCCGGGACAAGTATTGTCAAAAACATAAACTCATCCTTCATGCACATGCCTGGAGGCAGATTATACGGCGTCACAATGACTGGCCAGGAAGAATATTGTGTTCCAAAACTACCAAATGGTTGAAACCCGTCAGTACATAAGCCTAGTCTGATATTTCTTGTTTCATCAGCAAAATCTGTATGCAACTCACTGAACCGTTTCCACGCCGGAGAGTCAGAAGGATGACACATCTTCTCGTCTTCCATTTCATGTTCAGCGTGCCATGTCATATGTTTAGCCGTGGCTTTGGAAGCGTACAACCTTTGCAGCCTCGGAGTTAAAGGGAAATAAAACATTTTTTTATAAGGAACGTTAGCCCTTCTTTTGGCCGAATTGCTTTTCGTAACAGGTTTCCACCGAGGAAATGTGCAAACTTTGCAGTGGGTTAAATCCTCGTCCTCCCCCCAGTAAATCATACAGTTGTGCAAACAGCACTCAATAACCTCAACCGGCAACCCGAGACCTTTCACCAGCTTCTTGATATTAGCAAAAATTTTCGGCATTTTGTTGTTCTCTGGAAGCAGTTCTTGTAATAAACGGCAGGTGTCGTCAATTAAAGATATCGACCCCTGATGTCGACACTTAATATCCAAAATTTCAACAGATGCGGACAGGGGTGAGTGTCTGCTATTTCCGGGCCATATTTCTTCTTCTGCCGCACTCATCATATCAAAAAACTTCTGAGCTTCTTCATTCGGGGTCTCTTCCTCAAAAACTTCAGGACCAGCAGCATCAATAACCATTCTCTGACCGGAGTTTAAATCTCCCCCTCCCTCATTATAGTAATCGTATTCATTAACCGGCTGCTGAACAACAGGAGGGACATTCACCTCACCGTGGTGAATCCAGACATAGTAATCTGGAACAAACCCAGACTGCAAGACATGTAGTTTCACAACTTCGACATCTCGAAAATTCGTATTTCTACATTTTGTCCTAGAACAGGGGCATTTTATCTCTTCTCCATTCATACACTCGGGATGTTGCACAGCAAAATTCACGAACTCTTCAAGATTAGGGAAAAAATCTGGCGGCAGGAAGCCTCTGTCATGCCTCGTATACATCCAGCTGCGGTCTGGATTCATTTCTGGAGGACGTACAATTAGGTACTGGTTCATAAGCTCAGTAGCAAAGTCAATGTAATTGACTGCTAAAAGGGTAGGGTCCTATCCCATTCGCAAAACTGGCGCCCCATAATTCGATCACGATATATGCATGAATACGGAAAAAATATTCGGCAGCCTTCCGGCGTCGTTCCCCAGGTGCATTACATAATATAGGGTGTGTAACGCTAATTATATATTCCGTAAGGAATAAGCGTTACACAGCCTATATTAAATAGCCACCCGGAGAACATACGCCAGAAAACTACCGAATATTTTTATACCATATCCATACATATATGTTTTTTCGTGATCAAATTACGCAGACGACAGCAGTTTTACGAACTGTACACACGTACAATCCCGTGTCGTTCAATCTCTTGAACACACGGGACGGGTTTCTACGGCTAGGTAAGATTTTATTCGGTGTGAATAAAATCTTTGTTAATTAAATTGCACAGTTATTCAATTTACTCTAACTAATTAAAATGAAATACAAAAATGCAGTAATACTTACTTGTTGAAGAGCAGAACCGCAATAAATAGGAGATAAGCTATGTAAACAAACAACAATGGCTATGATCAGCGGCTATCAGCAATTGTCAGAAACAAACCTACATTAATAGTTTTGGATCAGATTATCATAACAATACAAATTAATACTTTATCAAGATACGTTTTTTTAAATTTTCTAAGAGATATAATATCTTTAACGAAAATCCGGCAGCATTTCCCCTAAAAATGAGCATCACCCATTTTTCAGGGAAATCCTGCAAGCAAACAATACATATTCGATTCCAACATAAACAACAAATCATTTTATTTTAATTATTTCAAATTAAGTATATTAGCTAATAATAAATTACGCTAATTTTATTTAATTAACATAATTAATTAACCTAAATTAAAATTATAGGTTCCTTAGTTTTATAAACTAACTTAATTTTATAACAAATTAATTAATCTAATAAAATATTTAACCTAAATAATAATTTATTCAACCCACCATTCAACAATTTAATTA